>NC_140300.1:30839049-32039049 GCF_964211825.1 Aythya ferina | reverse complement strand
GGCAAAGTCCCCATGGATACTATTTATTTTGTGAGCAGTCAGCCTGGATTAATGCTGTTAGGATTTCTGAACATGTCTGACATAGGGGGATTTAGTGGTCAAATAAACCCAGCAAATCTAATAGTATAATACTATGTGCGTCTTTGCTTAATTTCCTATTTGGAAGCAAAGAATAGCATATATCCCTCATGCAACTGCAGCGGTAGTAACTACTATGTTGTGTTTATGGCATTGAATCTACTTTACAGTTGTCTTGAAAACTACACAGGAGAACGGGTGCTAAAAGACCAGAGTTCATAACCCGTCTGACACAAGTTTGAAAGCCTTTTATTCCTTCTATAACCAATGTACCCCTTAGTGAAGTGAGACATTTAATGCTTCATACGCAGTCATGGTGGAAATCCAGTAAATAGTTGGGTGTTATATTTGTAAACCATGTCTTGTATGCCAAGGTATATTAAGAGATGTATTTTTTTGCTGTCCTTCTGTGTCAAGAAGGTCTGCTTGTTAATTGAGGTATTTGATGCTATTTTCCTCATTCATAGTAATAGTTTAAAACAAGTTTAAATATGAACTCTGTCCTAAATACCATGCTGGATCATACTGTTGTATCAATGGCTTTGCAAGTCTGTTCAGTTGCCTTGTTCCTTCTCCAGATTACCTCTTACTAAAGCTTTTAAAATTGTACAACATTCATCTGGTTTACTTACTGCAGTCTGACCTGGGATATAAATTTTTGGTGACCTTATCACCATATTGATGTTTGTTTTGTGTTCTATATTGATCTTTTGTACTTGAGGATGAGTTAATAACAAAACCACCACCAAACCTGTTTTTTAAAATGTTTCTTTTCAAGTTCATGTTGAAATATGAAGTTATAGCACTGATTTTTGCAAATGAAATGCTACCAATGATGTATAACACGTTGATATTAGCTGTTGTTTCTTGCATGTAAGTCAATTTAATTGTAGTCAAAGGACTAGAGCACAACTGCATTATTATGCTGATTCATGCAAGCATGAATACAACAGTGATAAAAAAATACTTTTAATCCACTACAAACATGTACATGACCTGGTCTAGTTCTTACTTACCTGTGATAGGCATCTGTATAACAGAATAATCCTAACCTTTTTAAATAGGTCCTATAAAACTGATAATCAAGAATTACACCCCAACTACAAAACTACTCATGGCAATTGTATCAGAAGCAAGTCTAAATTTGAAGTGTGTATAATACTGTATAGTGTTAAGAAATAAAACAAATACTGGAAACACACAGTTATGACCCAGAGTTGCAGATGCTGAGAAAAAGACTTCAAACGTGTAGTGAAGTCTGTAAAAATTCATTCTATTTTATGTAGATTCTTTGAAGAGAAAGAGGCTATTAAAAGTGCCTCAACATTACTTTTTAACTTTATGAAGTATGGTATAATTCAAATATTAAATTTGCCAGCTCACAAGCTTATTTCTTGGTTCTTAGTCTTTCAAAAAGCTGGTATCTTTTTGGAAAGCATTACAAAGAGAAAGAAGGCAATACCAAGCATGTTTTCAGTCCTCACTTTATCCACTGTTGCAGCTCCTTTAGGTGCTTTCGTACTTCTCAGCTTGCTGTAGCAGGTAAAAGCTTTTATGCACGTCCTGTATACATTGCTAAAGTTTCCTTGGAGTTCGTGTTGAGTCCAAAAATATTTTATTGGCTTCATGCATTGTGAGTTCAAGACTGTTAATTATCCATTATTATTTGTTTCTCATAACCATTCCTAAAATTTCAGTTTAACATGGAGGTGAAAACAGCAAGCAGGTCCAATATGACCTCATCAAGCATTTGTGTATAGACACAGCACAGACAAAATATGTATCAGATATATATATGTTTTTAAAAAATGTATTTATTTGTGTTGCTGAAGTTGTAAATCCAATTGCCATTGCATAAAAAGCGATTTGCCTGTGTTATTCTCTATCATGAGTGTAATAACTATTTGCTTTCTTTTGCGTTCAGATGCGCCTGAGATTTTTATTTTTGTGGGAATTTTTTTAATTTTTGTTATTTTTGAGTCTTTCTTCAGCTGTATTGGAACCTGGACCTTTGCAAAGTTATTAGAAATTCTCCCATGAAGAATCCCAATGTGGAGTTACTAACATTTATTTAATTTCTGTTAAATTTTACCTCAGGAATTTTCTTAAATCTTTTGAGTTTATTCATAACACTTTTTAAACATCACTGGTTTACAAGGTTTGCACTTGCAGCAGGTTTTGTAGTAATTTTACGCAAAAGTCCATTAAAACACAGACAATTTCACTTAAAAGACAAACTTGTTTTTGTTTATCTTTTTGTTTTCTCATAGAGGCAGTACAATAGATAATTTAGTTAGCATTAATCTTAGTATTTCATTGCGCTGTAGTATGTCAGTTTCACAGTATTACATTACCATTAATCTGAGATTTACTGTTTTTTAATCTTACTGCTATTATCCTTGAGTTTTTAAGTTTCCAGTATACTTATTAACTTCCTAGAATGGCTTTGGGAATATCTGGGTTTTGAAAGAAGGATGCTGTCTCATGATCTGCTTATTTATCCTCTTCAGGAGCAATTCGAAAGCATAGAGGAAATGCTTAAAAAAAGGTACCATAAATACAACTGAGTAAGCTATATGGACAGAAACAGACTGTTAAGTGAAAAAGCTGGGGGATGAATGGAATATTTTGAAGTCTGATGACTTTGTAGTTGGAATAGAAATTTGATGGAGAATACGTGTTTGCCATCTGAAAATGGAGGCTCTTGGCATAAAGGGTTACACTGGGAAGCCATGAGTTGTATAACATAGCGTGTCTTCCGTCCTTCATGGCTGGTCCTTGTCTGTGTGGTTCTGTGTTCTGTTGTGACTTTAAAAACAAACAGAAAAATCGTGATTACTCGAAGAATACTTTGGCTCTTACATCAATGAGCAGAAAAAAAAGCTAAATAACCAGGTGTAAGTGAAATCCACCCAGAATCGTTCATCTCTGCTATCAACATTGCCTTTCGCTGTTACTCTTCTGTATGTATTTGCCTTTTATCTGCATTATTCATAGCATCATAGGAGTAATTAATTGTTAGTGATTACTTACCATATGTTATGCACAGCTCTTAGCCAAAAATGCTGCCTTCTGTGGAGTCCTTCCACTGACACCCCAACCCTTCAGTCTTTAGACTGACGTCTCTGGAATGGCGTGGCTGTGAATGCACAGTTGGATACTTATCTCCAGTGATTTCATGCTTGTCACCACAACAGGTTGGTCAGAGCTGCTTCTAGAAATGGGTATGTTTTACTGCAACCTAGTGGGGCTGAATGCAGTGACTTCCGTGTCGTTTGGCTGGGTTGAGATCTGACAGCTCTGCGCCTTTGCCCACCGCAGACTCTCATGTGAGGCATTCTGCTGCTCCCGGGAGAGTACAATTCATACATAGTTTGTATGGCCGTAAAGCCCTTTGGCAAAAGGGAATTGAAGCAGAGTTGACAAATGGCACCCTTTTTGATCATGTTTTTATTAATAGACTTTTAATAGTTTGTTTGAATAAATAATGCTGAAAATCAAGAGTAAACTAACAACAAAAAAAATGCTGTTCACCATGAAACAATAAATTTTCATTCAGAGTTCTCAGTAGATCTGGTTCTATTGGCTGTACTCCCTGTTCTCTGTACAAGGCTTTTGCACTCAAAAATGGAAATGGCAGTGTGCCATATACCACATATAAGATTGCAATGTTATAAAAGCAAGAGAAAAAGCACTTTGCAGTGCTTTCCCTTATCATTCACTGCCAGCTGGCCATGTGGGATTGGAAAGGCTATTGGTGAGGTTCTTTTACTATTATTTTTTTTTCTATTTGGTCTTGGTTGCTGAGTAATAAATACTGGGTTTATCTCCTCTGGCACCTTTTGTCCTAGGATCTTGACCAATTTCAACTCTACCTGTGGATGGGAAAGGTTGAATTCAATGAGGCTGCTGCAGCTGTGGTACTGTTTTCGCAGGTGACTGTGCTGGTGTTAACACCTGTGTGTGGGTCTGTGGAATGCTGCTTGCTGCCTCTACCCCATTCTGTTGATCATAATCAAAATGGAGTGAACAGGTAACAGTCTCATGCAATGTGGAAACGCAGACCCCAGCCTCTGAAAGGGATTGATATATTTTTATTAAATAGCTCCAGTTCTTTAAAACACAAGCTTCCTGTGCATAATCATTTTGCTTTAGTTCTCCATGTTACTGCACTTGTGGGCTGTGTTCATAATTGGGATTCTCTCGTACTAACTGAACAAGTGTGTTGCTTCTTCTGTGAATGCCCACTCTAAAAACACAATTAATTTAGGCTCGGAAAAGAGTCATTTTTAAATTATCTGCCTCTGCATTTATTTTTTTTTTAGATTTTTTTTTTCCTATCCTTTGCTTTTTGATATGTTTTGGTATAGTTACTGAGTGCTGGCTGTAACTCTTTCCCACCCTCCATTTTCGCCTGTTTTGTGTAGTTATTCTTGCTCTTGTGTTACTTCTCCTCTGGAAGAAAGACAGTAAGTTTAAAATACTCAGCCACATCTTTTAAGATGCAGTAGCAGTGGAGTAAAATTTTATTTTACAAGGCACCAATTTGCATAGCATTTGACAAATTGCCTGCCTAAGGGTTGAAGCATTACTGCTGAATTCACTGGGAGGCTTTTCATTACTTCCAGTGTGTGCCAGAGCAGACACTGACTGCTTGGTGCAGAGAGCAGTGGGATATAAAGGAGAAGCTTGAGGATGTTACGTAGTAAGATGCAAGTGGCACATGGGAGTACAAAGCTTGTAACAGCGGTAGTCTGCAAAATCCTTTTCAAATTGATCTAGGTGACTTCTGAAGGGCAATGAAGGTTAATTCCAGCAGTTCTTGCTTCTGTATAGTTAGCACTGAAGCACGTGCGTGTTTCCAGTTTGCAGCCTTATTATGTTGATAAGGTGCCAAACACTGATTGCCTAAGGTGGGTCACAGTGTTGAGAACGGTGGTTTTCCTCATCTGCACGAGTGACAGGATTTTCCTAGCACTCCACCAGGGAAGAACATGCTTTTTGAAGGGCAATGTGGAAAAAACTACCTGGTAGGGACTGCATGGATCTCCTTGGCCACGTTGTACAAACATAGCCAAGTGTGGAATAAACCTTTGTATCAGGCCACTGCACTGCCAGGCTGAGTACTTAGGGTTGGATGCATGCTGTGCACAAGATACTAGTGGGTTCTGGCTCTGCACTGTCATTGCTGTGTGTGTGTGTGGAGATAGGTATGCAAAGAGCAGAAAATTCAGGGAGTTTGTGGTGAAAATGCACAGTTTCTTCAGATTTTTCAGTGCCATGAGGTGACTGTAGGCTTACAGCCCAAAGTTGCTGGCCAGTCAAAGCCATTCTGAAATACTTGGAGAAAAGTAGAAAGCTGAAGTAATGCTGTCTTCTCTCCCCACACTGTTAACCAAATTATACAGCATTCATTTGGCGAAAGCAATCAAAAACCCAAGCCTTATTTATGTACCATGTAGGGATCAGAAAAGTTCCACAACATATATATAATAAATTACGTGGAATATAAATATGGCCTAATAATAATGAGTCAATTCTTTCAAGTCTTCTTTGAGGTTATCAATAATTTGGAACCTGAAATAGGAATAATCATACCTTCAATCTGCTTCATGTTATTTTTGCTGGCTTTAGCGGTGTTTTTCCCGTGTTGAGACTTGTTCAATATGAGGAAAAAGACTAGTGAAGACTAGCTGAAATAGGTTGTGTAGTAAACAGTAATATTGCTTCAGTACATACCTGCCTGGTAAACACAGGCCTACAAAGAATTTGAAAATAGGAAAAATGAAATCCTAAGTTGTGTTTCTGTAGTTCTGTGGAAATTGATCGTAAACCTTGTATGACATTATCAAATAAAACTAGATTTTTGCTGGCTTTTGTACAATATTAGTTTTTATATAAGAGGGGCTGCTTTATATCTAAGTATAGACATGTATGTATATGTAATACATGCAATAAAGTTTATAGCTGAATATCTGTGTGAGATCTAGAAAAAACGCTGTTTTTCCATTTTCTGAGAAAGCATGAAAAATTGATTGTTTCTTCTGTTTGCTTAGGTCTGAGTGCCTTCTCAAGAAGAGAGAGGACTATGCAAAGCTTCAGTGGCTTGACTTCAGTGTCATGTCTTCTTTCTGTAAAGGTACAAACATGGACCAACTCTGACAGACTAGGCTGATGGTAAGTAATTACTAACTAGAATGTTAACACGCGAAGTAATCCAAATTAGAGTAGATATTAAAAGCAAAGTTTTTTTTTTTCAGTGATTGTAAATAAAGCTAATAATTAGAGTAAACGCTTGCTATTTTTACTTTTGTTCTGCTGTCCAAGGCTCTGATTGTTTCATATTCAGAAAGACTTGAATCATCTTAGCTTGTTGAAGGTGAACTGCCTTAGTATTGCATACTGTCAGTAGGCTGATGGAAGAGGTGCTGTGGCAGAGCTATTTGTTCATTATTTGCAATAAATATTGCAATTAGCAGTGTCACTGTTCCTTCATAATATTTACAAAATAAACCCAGTTTCCAGTAATACTTAAGGAGCTTTGCTTCTTCTAAGTATTGCATTCAGAAGAAATGAAGTAGCTAACTGAAGGAAGTGAGCAAAAAGCAGGAGAGAAGAAAAGGTGAAAACACATCTGCAAATTGAATATACTTGTCTGAATAGGCTGAAAGAAGGTGATGCCCAGGAGGTAATGTAAGTGTGAGTAATCCAGGGTAATCTGATTTTCAGCAATGTGTAGTAGGAAGCTTTTGGACAAGACTAGCCTTTACCTGTACAAAGCAGTATATAAACACCAGTGATCATATTGGAGTAGAAAAACAGTTCACTCTGATCACAGCTTCTCTTGTTGAACTCCTTATCTTACTCCATCTGCCTTGGAGACTAAAAGACATCAAATAAAGGCGAGCCACCTGTACAGCATTGTATTGCTGTACCTCATATTTGACTAATGTGTTTGAGTGTTTCATCTGCAGCTGTTAGTAGCTAAGCATAAATAAATAGTTGTTTGAAATGTTCGGACTGCTCTGTCTGATCACCCTCATCAGAGTCATCCCCATTTCCCTACTAAGAGCAATTGCAGCAAGGGTGAGTGAGCATTCATGAACTGTGTTTATTTAAAAGCATACATTTGTGAAGTTTGACCATTTCTTTTTCTTGTCATCTCCAGTTCTGTGCCTTTCTGTACATAGCTGCTGAGATAGTCACCTATATCTTTCTTAAATGCAAGGATCCAGAAACAGGATAGAGCTGCAACTATTGAGAGGCTGAAAACATACTTAATAATTAAATCAGTCTCTTCATGAATGCGGCTGTGGGTACTTTGTTTAGAAAGGGGAAATAAAGCGGGAAAGATGTAAAGGTCAGAGCCTGCCATATTAGTGGCTTTGTGGTTAAAGCACTGTCTGGGGCTCTTTTGGGTGTTCCAAAGGCTCCTTCTGCCTGCTTAAACAGTGATGTGAACTGAACGGATAGTTCTGTAATTTCCCTTCTAACAAAATGGACAGGTGAACCATTTTCTCAAGTTTCTCTTTCTGGCTTTGGATTTTGCATTCACTTAGACACAGTGAATTGAAACCTGTCTCTGTCTGGAAAAGTAGTTATGCCGCTATGCTGGTATCTAAAAGTGCTACTGGTTCTTCCAGATGTGCTACAAAAATTGTGGTGCTTTTCTCACCGTTCAAAGAACAGCTGTAGGCACCCAGGATTATGAGAGGAGATCTGGAGACAGTATTCTCAACAGAGCAAGGAACTCAGACATGCTGCTGTTATACATGTAAGTATTTGCCCTTGGGTTAAAGAGCTGGCTGCTGTCCTCAGTGCCAGCATCTCTGCTGGACACCAGTTTCTCCCTAGCACTGCATTAGTGCACAACTTCAAGATGTGAATTCAGGTCAAGGAGCCACAGGCCCAAAAGGTAGATGCATTGATGCACAGTTCCTAGGTATTTAGGTTTCTTTACTGAACCAACACTATCAAAAGAAGATGCATAGTAAAGACGGTTTTCAGTGAAGTGATCTGGGGCAACCTGTAAGTGGCTATTTAAGGCAGTTTTTCTGTTGGTGCAGTAGTCCTCAGTGAAGGTTTTGTTGTATAGCATTTTGTCCATCTGTTCTGTGATTTTTGTGATAGGAAAGAAGCTAAAATTACATTGGAGTTTGTTCCTATTCCTTTCTGTTGGCTGAGAATGTCTAAGAGGAAAGTGAATTCAAACTTCATGCCTTTTCTAGGAATTCTATGGATTGGCATGTCTTCTTTTTTTACAGGTCACATTGGAAGAGTTGTTTGACTTATTTTTTTTCCTCCCCCCTCATGTCTTTTCCCAACCCTTTTAGTGCCAACTCAAACCTAAGGCTTTGCTATAAGCGTTTGCTGGGCAATCATGCAGATTAAAGGTGATGCTTGTATTTGACTTGTTGCTGCTGGCAGTATGTTAAGTCTTTTAACTTTCTCAGAACAAAACACTGAGCTTCTCCCCTCGATTCCAGCAGCATTCTGTGTTAATGAGAGCATTTCAACAGTAAGCCATGTAACCAAGTGGATTAGGAGGTTATCTTTGAGATATTTTAGTTAAAATATATGGACAAACAATAGAAGCCTTAAAGGAAAAAGGTGTATTTTGAGCTGTGCAGATGTGAAACTGCTGCAGTTCTGAACAAAAGTTAGTATTATATATATAGAAGACTAAAAACATAGCACTGCTTTTTCTGTGGTCTAGTTAAATATTCTTTCAAGTTTAAATTCTTCAAATGGTTTTTTATTTAGGGAAACTGGCTTGGAAAAAAAAAAAGGAAAGGAATGCTGGTGCTCTAAGTTTTTTTTGTAAACTTGACTTACTGAATTGTGCTGTGCAGTCATCAATGTGGTTCAGATTACATAACTTTGCTGCTGTCAGTTTGCCCTTGTTTTCTTCAGGATACTTTTTGACTAATTTTTCATGAATTCTGTTTGATAAGACTTTCAAGTACTTTGCTTTATTGCAAGATGTAAGTAAAAATAAAAGTGTTCATTTCCTGTAAACCTTATAGAGAAAAAACTGAAAGCGGTTTTCTTCACTTTAACATACCTGAACAGTTATCACATTAATATTGACGATTGTCATAATACTGTTTAAGTTACTATTCTAAATACAGTGAAAGCACCTTTACAAACAGTGAGGGTCAGCTGTATTTAGTGAGATACTTGAGTTCTGTGGCACTATCTTCATGTAGCATACTGCATGCAAATTAAAGAGCTCTAAAAAACCATTCTACTGGGCAGCTTGTGTGCTGTGGGTATTTCTGTTCTACTTTCCTAGGTAACCATTTCTATATTAAATATATTTTGAGCTGTGTACAATGCCAGAAGTTGCTGTGTTACCTTGGAGAGAGGTCTTACCGTGTTACACACAAAGGTAATCGCATGTGAAACGAAGAGAAGACTTGCACAGAACACTGTTTCTGAAGTGCAAAGGACCTTAATTTTATCCTTAGGTTCCTCAGAGGCAATGATAACAGGGTGTGACGGAACAGTATAGAACCATCTCCTTTTTTTGACCCAGAGGTGGATTAATGCTTTAGTTTATTGCTTGAGATTGACATGTTATTTTGGGCACATGGTACTTTGTTTTGGGAAGCAAAATACTGGGCATGGAAGGAATCCATGCGAAGACATTACTTAGAAATTGTGATGTAAAGAATCACAGAATCATCTGGGTTGGAAGAGACCTCCAAGATCACCGAGTCCAACCTCTGACCCAACACTAACAAGTCCTCCACTAAGCCATATCACTGAGCTCTACATCTAAACGTCTTCTAAAGACCTCCTGGGATGGTGACTCCACCACTTCCCTGGGCAGCCTGTTCCAGTGCCTCACAACCCTTTTGGGAAATAAGTTCTTCCTAATATCCAACCTAAACTTCCCCTGGCACAACTTCAGCCCATTCCCCCTCGTCCTGTCACCAGGCACGTGGGAGAACAGGCCAACCCCCACCTTGACACAGCCTCTTTTAAGGTACTTTTGTTGTGCCCCAGGTGCAGGACCCGGCACTTGGCCTTGTTGAACTTCATACAGTTGGCCTCAGCCTATCCAGAGCCTCCTGCAGAGCCTTCCTGCCCTTGAGCAGCTCGACACATGCACCTGGTGTCATCTGCAAAGAAGAAACACACTGTGTTTCATGAGCATCTTCCAAGTCATAGCCACATATTTTATCTTCCCTCATCTGTCTGACAGAAAGGAGAAGTAAATTGAAGTATGTCCCACATTGCAGCTTGGATGGGAGAGGAAGACAGACAGCTGGGTAGTTTGTATCAGACTTCGTGGGGGGCTCAATTCATTCTCTAGGCACCAGCTGGAGATTTGTCATAATTTGCTAGATTAAGAGAGTATTCAGAACAGATATTTTCTTCCAGTATAGGTACTTATCGTGATCACACAATTTGTATGTTTTTATTATTTTATTTTATTTTTAAGTGAAATAAATAGTTTGGGATCCATCCTTATATTTTTCTAGCTTAGGCAGGATTTTCATTTCATGAGTGTCCCTTATTTTTTTTTTCTTGATGTTTCTATGGCATCCTTTGCAATATGGCAGAGTGAAATGAAAAGAGAAGTATGCTGAGGCACTGAAGAGGGGGGAGGACTAGAAGCATGAACAGTGTATCAATTAGTGGAATGAGAATGCCTGGAGAACACGGTCTCTTTTGCATCTCAGCTATTATTTCAATTTTGAAATGAAATTATGCTGGCTTGGAATTAGACTAATTTCATATCAACGTTTTGCACCTTTAGGGAATTTACGGACCTGTCTAGCTCGGCAGGTTTGTACATCATCTCCGCCTAGCTGTTGTTTCATTCCAGAATCAATATTAAAATCTGGTGCTTCAAAATGTTGCTCTGCCAAATGTGCATAATGCTGTATGAGAGAGGCAGCTGAGTACATCGTGGAATTAACAATGTTGAGGCCCTCATTCTCTATCTGTTGCTTGTCTCTGCAATCTCCAATTGAGAGTGGCATTAAATTACCGTTGTGTCCATTTCACTCTGTAGTGCTAATGAGCAGAGACCTTGGATTGTGTTTGGAGCTGAGAAAGGAGAAGTAAATAGGGTCTTCCAGGTTCTTCTTCTGCTCCTCTGTTTCTGTGCTGGCCAGTGTGATGTGAAATAAGAGCCTGAGCTGCTTCTGCTGGGACGAGGCATCCAGAGCTCCCTTTGGTCAGAATGCCTGGGACAGAAATCACGTGCAGAAAGTGGGTATGGTGAAGAGGATTCTTACATACTTTGAGAAGGAGCATCTCTTATAAGGTGCGCTGGGTGGTTGACACAGCTGTCTGGCTGTGGATGAATTTCCAAATTCTCAAATGAGAGTTTGTATGCTATAATTCATTTTAACTTGCAGGCGATTCTAGAATCCTCACTGCTGGTTTCTGTCTTGATAGTCTGTACCTCTCCCTAGCTTACGTGAAGTCTTCTTGACCTATTGCATTGGTCGGGGCCGAGATGAAATAAAACATTAGCAAATGCTTGTTTGTTACCATCATTGTACTCCCAAATCTGAACAAGAACACCTTTGAAACTGTAGCAACTGTATTTGGGAGAAATACCTGGGGGAACCAAATGTATGGAAGATAGTCAACCAATTGCATTGAAATAAACAGATCATGTGCTACTAGCTCTTACATTGTATAATCACAGTTTGAGTTGGAGCACTGGGAGCAGAGGCTTGTTCGTGTGCAAGACTTGGGGAGTTGGGAGTGCAAAACATCACCTGGTGAGTGTGAGAAAAATAAGTTACGAGTATGGGTTGCACAAGCTGTTATCCAAAATGTGACTTGAAGAAGAGAAACAGCTCCCAGGCAGGTAATCTGACAAAAAAGAGTTTCTTAAGAAAAGGCATTGTTTGGAAAGCTCTGGAAGTTTTCCAGGAGCCAGTCAGCTTTCAAGAAAAGAGGAAGTTTAGCTGTCAACACAGCACTGATATCGATGTGATTGACCAAGTCTAGACATTCATTCTTCTGCCATTTCCATAGGTCTTGAACAACTTTGAATACGGCGGTGTTCAGCTTCTTGGTCCAACTTTTACAGATCCTACATTTGGGAACATACTATTGCCATGGTAACACAACCGAGGCTTTTTGCTGTCAGTCAGGCTTGAGATAGAAAACTATATTCTTTCAAAATGTATACTTGTAGCGCAACTTATTAGTATCAATATTTATACAGCAGATAATATCTTCAGACAGCCTGGACACCATCTGTCAGAGTCTGATTTAATTTTTGGGTTGCAGTGCAGTGAACTGTGTAGAAACGTTCACAAGTCAGCTATAAGCATGTCGCGGTTTTCAGGTGAAGTTTTGGTATGTTGAAGATGGTGGATGTGTATCCATATTGTGTAAATGAGGCAAGTGCTCATTTGGGGAAGGGGTTGATTTTTCTTGTTTGTTTGCTTTCTGAGACAAGTTCAGATTCTGTTTAGTGCTCTCTTGAACTGGAATCGTTTATAATTGAATTCTTGGTGTGTGCCTTATGTATCTCTGCAGGGAAAATCGAGCGTGAAATGATGCACTTCGGAAGAATTATTGAATACAGGAAACGGCAATTGAAAACTAAATTATACCTGAGCAGTTTTTTGTTTTCACCTTCATATGGCAGTTTAAAATGATAATGGCTTTCTGTAGAAGGTATTCGGTTTATGGCACCTTTAGCACCTTCTGCAATGCTTTTCATCATTAGGATAATAAAATATCCAGGATAAGTTTATTTAAAATTATGTTAGCTAATTTTAGTGTGTATTCATCTGCTAGAGTTTTACAGGGCACGTATCTCTTGCCAGTAGACAGAAGAGTGCTTGTCACAAAATGGCAGTGCTCTGGTGTGCTGAAGTACTTCTCTTGGTGTCTCTGTAGTTAAATAACTGCTAAATAGTTAAATAACTGTTCTAACTGAAACCAGGACAATAACTTTCACTAAAAATGCAGCAGTTGAGTTTACAGATGAGATGGAGTTTTCGTGCCTGTTAGGAAGCTCCTGTTTCTCTAGCACTTGAAGTTGTGATCAGGGCAGCTGTTCTGGAAAGCAGGTACCTATAGACTCCAGCCTTAAAACATGTTTAAATTGTTTCACTCACATTATCTGTACTCTTTCAACCCATTGCAGTGGTGAATGAAGTACTTACCAGAACAATCTTTTCATCTGTTTCACTGCCCAGTGAAGTACACATGCATCCATCTGAAGATACTTATGGGCTTGGGGTCAGAACTTCTTTTTCCTAATTGTGCTGTGTGAATACTTGAGTTGATCTAATTTGTATGTTCCTGTGCATGCATACACGTGCATATTTCTCCTGTGTTAGTGTCTGTCCTCTTGCAGACGTGATGTAGGTTTGCTTTATGCTGTATAGGACACTGATTTAGAAATATACAGGTAGTGAAAAGATATTTTGATTTGACAGTTTCTCTTAAAAATACTCTTCTTCTTTACTATATATATATATATATATATATATATTCAGCTTTTAAAATAATACATTTCCAGAAAATAACAGTGAACTTGGCCAGCAGCCGAGGCCTTCCCTGCCATATTCTTGCCTGTTGTAAGCTACCAGTTTTTGTCTCTTGGTTGCACTTGATAACTGCAGAAACTCTGCATCAGTCAGGCCATAAGATATTACTGTCTATACTGTGCTTTTCAATAGTAGTTGACCAGAAAGTGAATGTGATGCCAGTCATATCAATTTAACCATCTCAGATGCTTTATATTTATCCATCTATATAGCAAAATGAAAAAATCTGAGATTAAATGTATCCTTCCTTGTGGTATAATGGAGAAGAAGTGGTAGTAGTGGCAAAGGGTGAGCAGAGTGCTAGGAGTGTGTGCTGCTTCTTTAACTCTTCAAGAGCTTCTCTTAGCTGCTAGTGTAATGATCATGCAGAAAAGAAGAGAGTTTTAAAGGCATTTTGATTATGATAAGCATAAAATCCATGATCATTTGTTCCTTTCCCCGAGATAGAGTCCAGGTCAGTCCTCATCAGTAATTATGCTACAGAAGGAGATTGAATGAAATCGATGAAAGAATTTGAAATACATTTTATTAAAAATAGGTGAGAACTTCTATGCAGTGGAGTTGTACTGCATATCACTGAGCTGTGGGGAAAAAAAAGTTTATATCTTGAGTTCTTAAACATGAGAAACAGCTTTGGAACAAAGGAACTCTTGGATTTGATGTACAGAGAACATGTCCCTTGGAAGGACAACAGTGAGTTTGGGTTCCAGCTCCTGTAGATATTATATTACACTTTTTCAGTGTTCAGCCTGATTGTGTTACATTTACATCAGGATGGATAATAAAATATAACAATAATAATTGAAACAGATCTTGAGAAAC
The DNA here is from genome assembly GCF_964211825.1 of Aythya ferina. Classification (NCBI taxonomy): domain Eukaryota; kingdom Metazoa; phylum Chordata; class Aves; order Anseriformes; family Anatidae; genus Aythya; species Aythya ferina. Next base: position 32,024,611 of record NC_140300.1, on the reverse strand, counting down.
CACCGAGTGCTAGATTCAGCACTGAGTAGGATGCAAGAATTTGTTCCAGAGATGGCTTTTGTCAGTTTCTGCCTTAAAATATTAAGACTGTTGGTCACTAGGATTTTATTTTAGTTGCTTTTAATTGAATGTGATCCACTTGGCCAGAGAGAATGGTGATTTGACCTGTGTAAGGCAGATGGAGGGGAGCAGGGTGTACAGCAGCTCCCGGGCCACCACTGCTTGCAACCCAGTGCACTAAGCCCTTGCCAAATCCAAATTACTTCAATATACCAGACTGCAAACTGCAGCAATTCAGGAGTTGCTACATTCAGCCATCCATGCAGCAGACACAGCAGGCTCTGGAAGGAATGGCATAAACTGCCTGAGCAATTCCAGTTTTATTTCAGGCTTCATGTGGATTAGCAGTGAATCACCAAGAGCTTCCACTGCAGGCAGAGTAGTAGCTGCTGGTCCCCTGGTAGCACCATTTTGGAAGATTAATATAAAAATCTGTTATTAGCAAGCTTTCCTCCATCTGTTAAAAGTGGTGCTTAGGTCTTTGAGCATCTCGTTTACATACATATTTTTTATTTTATTATTATTATTATTTTTATAGCATCATCATCTATAGCATCATCAAACAAGGAACTGGAAATGCAGGTGGAGCAGAATCTCCATTCTACGTTGTCATTTTGTGTTGATGGCTCTCCTTTTATTTGTCTAAATACAGAAGTGAGTGTAAGCAATTCCTTACATAATTGTTCTCCAAACCTCTGAGCTCCTAGTCTGATGACAGTAGGTCAGAGGTACAGTCTTGTGTTCATCTTCTGGGCTACAGGTTCCATGTACTTATTTCGGAATTTATGTTTAAAGTAAAACAAGGAAGTTTTGTTTTAAAAAAGACCAGATCTTCTGAACACTTTAGAAGCAGAAAGGGGGTATAAGAGCTTAGCTGAAATGACTTTAATTGGCTCATGGTGACCTTTGTAGCTATCTTCCAGTTGTAAACGTTTGCTTCAGTCAAGGTTATATTATATTTATCTCATACCCTTTTCTGCTCTTGCCTGTTACGGGAAGCATTTGTCTGCTCATTGTAATCAGGGCAGCTGTTCTGGAAAGCAGGTGCCTATAGACTCCAGCCTTAAAACATGTTTAAATTGTTTCACTCACATTTTCTGCACTCTTTCAACCCATTTCAGTGTTTAGTTGTGGGCCAATTCCAGACTGAAATGCTTTTTATGGGAACTTTGTATATTTTAGCCAAACCAGTAAGTCATCTCAGCAGGACACAGCAAACAGCTAGCTGGAATCACTACAGAGGAGCATGGAGCGAAATGCTGGGATAGCTGTGCAGCACAAGAAAGCAGCATCTCCTTATCACAAAAAGCAGTATCTGCAAAAATGCTATTTTCCATTAAATCTGCTGTTCCAAGGACAAATACCCTAATTACGTTCTGAAACCTCTGTCACCTCTGCAAAAGCTTAGGCTTTTTGTTTCTTTCTTCACCCTCCACCCAGCCCATGTCTCTTAATTGTGCCAGAAGCTCCCACCCCCTTCCCTTAATGCACTACTACGTGGGTAGTGAATGCTTTTTCCAGAGGTGTTTGCCATTCTACTGATGCATACAATTATTGCCTTCCACTGAACCTCTTTCTGAATATGTTCTGAACATTTTAGATAATACAGTTAAAATATCTGGATGAAGGAAAAAATCCCTGTTGTTTCAGATTAGTAATAAACTCATACATATATGTAAACACACACACAAATATTTGTATATAATTGCAGCAGCAAAGCGTTTCTCTAAATAAGTGTTGAAATGTTTTCACAAGAAATGTGTGTGTGCACATACACACGTATGCAAGAAGCTAATGCATAGGCTTTATTCACAGAGCTAACTTCGTTATAGTATTTTGCATAACAATAGTGTCTGTCTGGAGTCTTAAGAAGACTAAGCACAAAAGAAGCGCCAGGGGAGGTTCAGGTTGGAAATTTGAAATTAAGAGAAATTGCTTCTCAGAGTGGCTAGGCATTTGGACGGGTTGCCCAGGGATGTGGTGGAGTCACCGTCCCTGGGGGTGTTCAAGGAAAGGTTGGACCTGGCTCTTAGGGACAGAGTGGTGGTAGGGGGATGGTTGGGCCAGAATATTGGAGGTCTTTTCCAACCTTGATGATTCTGTGGTTCTGATGATTCTAAGCACTTTTTCAGGGCATTGTGCGGTGATACTCCATAGACTCCGGAAGGGAGAAAACCCTCCTTGGGTTGTTATTGCTCTGCAGTAGAGGCAGTAGTAGTTCTTGTGCAACTGTGATGCTTAGATGGCAGCTGAAAAGAAGGTCTTTATGGCCTTGAGAGAACAGATGTGATACGGTGTGGGGAGAAGAAGGATGGGGGTATTGAGACAAAGGGACAGAAAATTTTGGTGTACATGTTTACTAATATATGTGTATGCAGGAATAATGCACAGATCAAGGCGAAAACATCCACTTGTAAAAAAGTGAAAGTGAAACGCTTTTAGGAGTTCATTGGTTACCTCCTCTGTCGGAGTATTGCCTGCGGAAGGCTCTTGGGCTGTCCTTTAGAGAGGCACCTGTTGCCTAGGCTGAACAGGGTAGCATCTGAGTTAGGTTCTGGGTTGTGTGGGGTTGTGCGTGGCTCTGGTACTTGGTACCACTGGTGTTCAGATAGCTGGCAGAGGCTGCACTGAGTTTCTTGGAGCTGTGTTTGGTGATACGCTGAATGAAATGGTTTGCACTTCACAGAAGATAGCTGTTCCAACAAGGTAGAAATTCTCAGTGGTAGTTCTGTGACTGGCACTCTCAGTTTCATGGCAGTCTGGTCCAGCACAGTAGTCTCACCAGTGTACTTTGCATTGTTAAATGTCAGAAGAGAGGAGGTGTCCTGCAGTTTGGCATGCACAGAAGAAAGGTGGTCAGCATCACTTTTGGACGCGAGGAGGTCTGGAGTCATTGCTGACTCTGCTGGTTCTGTGAGATCAGGCTGAGGTGTGGGGTCTTGAAGGAGCATCAAGTGGTAGGCTGGGGGTGTGAGGCACCACGGCAGGACGCATGACATGCTGTGGATGGGGAGATCGGTAGCTGTCCTTTGAGTCCTGAGGGACTCTGTCCTGAGCGTTGTGTTGCTTCCTCCCACAAGTGGTAGCTGTGTTGGGAGCCACAAAGATCTGGCTTGTGATTTCTTTGAGCACCAAACTGAAACGAATTCCAAATATTTGCATTTTTTTGCAGGGTGATGGACATTTCTCCCGGCATGTATAGCAGCTAACGCAAACAAAAGAGTCTATCTGCCCTGAGAAAATGATTCTCGTTATTACTGCCTCCCCGCACTGCCTCGCTCCCTCCCTGATGCTGCAGCTGTCGGAGCTGCTGCCGCTGGTGAGTGCTCGAGCTGTCCAGCTCCTGCTTCTCCAGGAGGTGCCACGGCCGTGGCTGCAGATGAGACTTCTCTCTCTGCTCCCTCGCGTGGTCCCCCCCCGCGAGACCTTGGTGTTTGACGTCATGTGTGCTCCTTCCAGTTGCCATGGCAGCCCCATTCCCCAGGCCCCCTGCCTGTCTCCTCTGCTAGGTTGCACAATGGTACAGCCAGCATCACGCCGCACAATGGTTTCCAGGCAGTGAAAGAGCGTGATTCAGCAAGCCACTCTTTCCCCCCCCTCTTTATTTCATTATTATTGGACATTTTGCCTCCCCTTTTTCCATCCTCTTTACCCTCTCCCCTAGGCTTTGCTTGATTTCTTTAGAGGAAAGCATTGTATTGCCTCGAATCCAGCTGCCCATCTTTTTATTCTTTTTACTTTTATAAGAAGCCCATTTTTTTCCTCAGCGCTGTTTGGGATGTGACTGAAAAATACCACCTCGAGTCACGGTCTGGGGGAGAGGTTGCTGGATGAGGAGACCAGTTGGCGAGCGCGGAATGGTAGGTGGTTGCTGCTTATATTCTGTGATTAACCTGCTTTCGCAAGATGGGGTGATGAATGTTGATTGCTGCTTTAAAAAATGGGGGAGAGGGACGCTGGCTAATGAAGTCAACTGCTAACCGAAGCAAGAAGGCTGCCGCCGGAGGGTCTGTGGCTGGAGAGCTGTCCTCCTCCTGTGCTCGGGTGTGTATGAGCTGCTCTGTTCGGGTGCTGGAGGTGACCGGTGACGGTGGGAGCAGTGCAGAGGCACATCATGGACAGGAGTGAGAGTGCTTTACCAGCTGGCGCATGTAAACAGTCGTGTTCTCCTCAGCCTCATCGCCTCTAACACGGCTTGGGGGCTTTGGGGGGAAGGAGGTGTCTTGGCTTGCAATTCAGTGGAAATGAGTGCATTATGCGGGTTATATAGTCCAGACGCAGCCATTTGAAATGGGAATTTGTAAATTTAGGAGAGAGGGTAATGCTAAAACAACTGGAAGATGGAAGGAGAGAAGTCGTGGCCTTTGGAAAGCACCTGAACGGTGGGGCAAGGAAAGGAAGGTGTTCGTGGGGAGACGTGTTTGAAAAACTGCGTTGAATAGAGGGGTAGGGGGTGTTTTTAAAGAAGTGGTCATCTCGGGTAATCACCAGTCTTCTGCATCACTCCCCCTCCATATGAGTGGACTGAAAAGCCTACTGCATCTGATGGAGCCATCAGGAGCTTTTTGTAGAGGTGTTTACAGCACACTCCAGGGCAGTTGTTTTGCAAGAGAGAATTCAACAATTGGAAGACACTGCAGTGAAATCAATGTTGCTTTGCAGGGAAATCCTCCGGCAAAATATGTTGCCTTTTTTTTTTTTTTTTTTTTTTTTTTTTTTTTTTTTTTCCTGCAGAGGGGCCTAATAAGAAATAAGGCAAATTTTACCTGGCTAATGAAGCGTTACAGCATTGTTGAATAAGCAGGCTGTGCTTTCAGTGAGCCACAGTGGGCATGTTCCCCGGCATTTGTGTCCTGAGTGATTGTAAGCTTGTTTACATGGGGGGTCATTTTGCTGCATAGCTTCATGATGGCCTCAATGCAGCCTCTGTGAGTTTTGCCAGAGACCTGTTTAAAGGCAAACCAACACTATATGAAAATACGGATTTTCAAAAAAAATGATGGCATAGTGTAGAAATGTTTTAAGAGGGAAATGTATATCATAAAATGTATATCATAAATGATCAGAAGCCTGAAATCAGTTTGCTGGAGGACACAGAGCTTGCCGTGCAAGGCCAGCTTTGGAAAAAGATATAGGTTAAGGTAGAACGGGATGGTGTTCTTACTGCACAGGGATGTTTGTCTTTGCCCACATGTAAGCTGTGTTTGGTTTCCCTTTCCTGGGGGAAGTGGAGTGCACCCAACCTCTGATCTTTTAACCCTATTGCAGAACACTGCTCTGGAGCCACTGGCCAGGAATGCTCTGGAGTAGTATTTTCTTGCTGGGTACTCTTGTTGTGTGCTCACTTTGTTGCTGCTAGGAAAGGTTGCATATAAAGGCTGCAGGGAATACCTTCCTGCAGGCTAAATGAATGGCTTTCTTCTATGGGATGCAGATGTCAATGACAAAGGTGATTTGACCTCAGCCATTAAACTGTGTTCCTTCTCCCTGACTCCCAGCAAACTGCACGCTCACACGTTCCTCTATCCTGCTGTTTCAGAGCATGCATAATTTGTCAGAGTCCTGTTCCAATTATCATTTTGTGGAGCAGTATTAGGAGTACAGGCCTGTTTCTAAAAGGGGTGATGGCAAAAATTGCTTAGCGTGCAAAATTAGTTGCCTTCATCTGCCTGTCTTCTGCCTGCTTGGTAGTAGAAAATGTCCCCTCATTGTTAGAGATGTGTGCACACTGAAAGGGCCTTTTATGAGCAGATCTTGAAGATGAGTGTGGTTTTTGTTTTATTTATTTATTTATTTTTTCCCTGCAAGCGATTGGCACGTTTATAGCCTTTTAGAGATTTAAAAACAATGGATGAGTAATTGTAAGACAAAATACCTTCCGACTCTGTTACAGCATTAAATCTGGCTTTTGAAAGCAAAGGGATAGCTATCAAAATTTCCCTGCCATTGCATTTGGGAATGTTATAAAGCTCACCCATAGCTGGCAAGCTGTTGCAGAACTCACACAGTAAAGGGAAGCTAAAGCAGGCCATAAAGAACAGGATGTTAGCACTGCTCTTTAAGATACCATATTTTTATTAAGATTTGGAAAGTAGAAAGGTCACATTTAGAGAGAGATCCCCAGCTTTAGTGTTTGGTATCTCTGTTGTGCAGTATGAGCTGTTCTGCAGTATAAACCACTAAATTCTTGGGCTAATTCCTGAATAACAGAAAATATTGCCAGCTTATTGATAAGCTTTTTAAAACCAAGTACAGACTTTGTTTGGTTTTTGTTTCTTCTGTATGGCAAATAGTCTTACGACCTTAGGCCTCCCCCTCTTCTGCTTACATTTTGAGTTTCCAATACCACTGCTAGGAGTGAGGACCTCTAAGCCTGATGATTGCAGTGTTACCATAGTTGCTGCTCTCTGCTCTTTAGAAGGAGAGGAGGGAGACTTCTCTGGGCCACATTACTGAATATGAATGCAGCTCAGCTTCCAGTACTCCTGTTCTGCTCCCCTTTTCTGTGATTCTGTGAAACTTGCTGTTTTGAATCAGCCACCTGCAAGGAAAATTAACCCTCATAGAGGGGAGCAGCTAAAAGAAAAAATGCTGCATTTGCTGCGAGCTTTCTTTCTTTCTTTCTTGCAGCACCATCTGTGGAGACAAACGTAAGAAAAACAGTCTTTCAGAGAAACAAAAAAGCTTTTGTACCCAAGTAACCATGTTGGACTAAAACTGAAAGCAACATACTACTTGGTTAGTGGGAAATGCCAGGCTTCAGGGCTGGGTTTTCTTTCTCTTAAGCTGTGATAATTCGTACAGATCAAAAACAATAAAGGGGAAGGGATGGGATTTCATGGTACACAATCCACTCCTTTCAGAAACTGAACAGATTGCGTTGAGATGAGTTGTTCTGCTGCCTTTTAGCTGGACGTCCCTAGTTTTGCTGCCAACCTTCAGCCGCAGTTTTGGCTAGTTCTTGAAATAGACGTATAGGAAACTCAAGTCCTGATACTTCTTGATCTTTTTTCTTTATTCATTAATTATTTTATTTTATTTTATTCTTTAATTTTGCACGTGAACTTAGTGGTGTCAGTGGAGTGTTGTAATCTTTGTGTCTAGGGAAGGGAGGTGAGCACTCTGAATTGTCTTCGGATATCCCAGAGCATACATGGAGCATAGGATGGTGTCAGAGCCCTTATAATAGGGTCAGAAAAAGAAAAAGAACTGTTGTATTTCTACATTTATTTTTGTTGTTGTTTGTTTGCTTGTTTTCCTGTTTAAGAAAAAGAGCTTCATGACTCTCCAAGTATGGAGCCTGGCTTGCACCATGCTGATGGCAAGGAACATTTGGGGGGTATTTCCATCTCAGCACTGCTGCCAGCTTTTTGTTCTGTAGTAAACATTAACAGTGGAAGGCTTGGAAAAAACAAAATCATGGTTCCCATCAAGTCAAGAGCTATTTCAGCAGGGTTGCACAGTAATAGGTCAGATAATACAAGAAATTGGGAAGTGCTAATTACAGTGGGATTTCAGGGAGCCTCAGACTACGCAACTGTTGGCCCAGTACAGTGGAGTGTCTTGGGCCTTCTCTGATTAAGCTGTTGTTTTATCCTGAGGATTTTTTTTTTTCTTACTACAGAGTTACAGTTCAGATCTCTCTTAAAATGTTGTCCTAACCTGAGTGATGCTCAGTGATGAACATGGCTGCATTTTGCTGAACTTCAGTCACCTGTTATGTATACTTGGTGTTTCTGTTTGGTAGTTAGACACCAGAGTGGAACTTGCTTTGTTGTTCCCCCTCTTTACTCTTGGTCACTCTTTACCCTCTGTAATTTATTGCATTTGTTGATTACCCTTTCTGTTTAAGCTTGTCTCTAAGTACAAGCACTTTGCTACTTGAACTTTTTTTAAAGAGGATTCTAAGTTTGTAGACAACAGTAATTTATAAGCCTTTCCTTATGCCTGTATGTATTTGTGTCGCAGTTTTTAAAGCCATTCATAACATTGATGTTGCCAACTCACACGATCATAAGTCAAACTTAATTTAAATCCCCAGGTATTCATGGTAGGTGCCTGCACATAAGCCTCAATGTGTTGTAGTGGGTGTTTCTAATCATTTATATTCCAAGGAAAAACATAAAGGTCCGATCTGAAAAGACAGGTTAGAAACAACAACTATTATTAAAGAACAGTTTCATGATTTGTAGTGCAATCTGTTGTAACCTGGATCAGTCCTGAACTTGATTTCTTGAACAGTTGGGGTTGCCATCCTTGAATTATTTTTTTTCTTTTTTTAATTTTTGGGGAAAATGACCATGACGCCTCTATCCCATTTAAAGAGCACTTCATCCTGCATTATTTTTGATCTTTAACCTTTCTTCTTTTCAGGAGAAAATTAATGGCCTGTACAGATACTGCCTGTAACTGGGTGTCTTATGGAAATAGAGGAATAATCTCTTTTTTTTTTCTTTTATTGTATTACATGCAAATATTGATGTTCCAGGCTAGCTTAGTTTTCTGAAGTTCCTCTATCTGACTTAAAGAATAAAACCCAAATACTTTTCTTTTTGTTTTGTGTTTAGGGCTAGTATTAGAAACGTTTACCAGCAGCCGGCCAGACTCAAACAGCAGCTATGGCAACCCGTGCATGAAGTTGCTGCCTTTGACCCATTTCCGATAGATGAGGCATATCAAACGCCGTGGTGAGTCAACAATGTACAATTTTAACAAATCACATTCCTAAATCACATTAGTAGAATAATCTTGCTCGATGCCACTGGCATGCTGATTATTTTGGGGAGGGTGGGGGTGGAATTTCACTGGCAACTTTCAGTAATATTTAGTGAACTTGAGCATCGTGTTGTCTTGTTATATATGCTGTTTTCAAGCGTAGCATTGCTGCATTGTACATATATCAGGTGGAGTGTATTGGGAGTGTGGTCTTGATGAACATGTGAAGACAATAATGATTATAAAAACCCCACAATGCTACATATGATGTATTGGGGGCTTGATGTATATACTGACTTACACCATATTTTTTTTTGTAATTACTGTTTTGCATCTCTTTTATTTGTGGTGAGGGAGAAGAAAGTGATTTTGTTTCTCAGTCTGTGAAATGACTGAAGAAGAGTGTGAGGAGTCCTGACAGGTTTTCCTGCTGTAAATTCCTTCATCCCTGGACAAGAAAATAAATTCTGAGAGTAGTGATGAGTAGCAAATAGCATTTTTTCAAGTACTCTATGTCTTTAATCATGTGCAAGTCTACTTGCATACTTACAAGGAAAAATTTTTATATTGCAAGCCATTCTGATCCTAAAAAATTCTGTACGGTGATTTTGGCATACCTTTGGGATAGGAGGAAGTGGTTTTGGGTGTCCAGTGTAATCACAAAATAGACATTGTGAAATCTTGTGAGTCTTTAAGGTAACTAAATTTCCATTCAAAATAAGCTTATATTAGTTCTTTCCCTAATACTAGCTAGATGTTTGCCAGCTCCAGTCACCATAGCCAGCATAATCTGAAAGGCAACAGGTTTAAAAAAAAAAAAAAAAAAAAAAAAAAGAAAAGGGGGGGGGTGGCAACAGATGCAAGTTGATCTCTAGACTTGAAGCAGGTCTTCTTTGGCCTTTACCACTGGTCAGTGTCAAATCTTATTTCTGGAGCTGTTACAAAATAGGATGTGAATTCAAGTCACCAAAATATTTCTGCTCTCTCAGTAGGAGTTATAGGTTTTGTTTCTATTTGTAGACCAGGCAGGGATGGAAACATGCAGTCTGTCCTGACTGGTGGGCAGTAGTGGTATGTGACTACTATAACAATGAAATGAGTGCTCTGATAACGTGTCTTTGTCATCCTTGGTAGAGCTGCTGGGAGAAATGAATAGGTCGGGTAAATCTATTTGATTCTGCTCTGGAGTAAAACGAGTGAGAAAGTATCAAAAAGAAGTGCCTGCTAGATGACTGAAAGGTTGAAACCTCAAGTGCTTCCCGGGGGGGGGAACCAGATATTTGACTTGAGAAGTAATCTGTGGCAGGAGGAGGTCTGCATGTTCACATCCCTGACTTGTGGCCATCCTGTGACAGTAAGGCATTTATGTAGAACTTGAAAACCTCCCCATATGATGCTCATGATATTGACAAATTCTTAAGGATTTTAAGGTATGTGGCATTGAACTGAAGCTAGCAAGACAGCAGCGTTCATCTTGCTTTAATATGTGGACTCTTCAATCTGTGAAACTTATATGAATGGGCTTGGCTGAGTTTTGAGTTCATAATGAAGTGCAAAACCATAGAACCTTTTGTGTGCTTGCTTTTAATTTGAACTTGTGTGTTTAGCATCACATAGGTAATAGGCTATTTGTAGATAATCAGAGTTTATATCAACTGGTAACAGCAAAATATTTACCATTTGTGATAATTAATACCACTGAAATATTAATAGAACAAAAGATTTTCATCAGCGTGTCTGTGGTGAATGGTGATTAAAAAGAAGTTGCATGTAGTTTTTATACTATCATGTATGCATGTTAATCTGATAAACTCACAGGCATGGCACATCATATTCTCTCACCATTAATATTTTAAAAATTGCTGTATGTGTTGAAAAACCTTTTTGAAGAAGCTGGGTGAGCATAATCTGTCTCTGGAGTACTTTATCTCTTGAGTTCAGTGATCATCTAAGCCACTTCCTTCAGCTTCATTCTTCCCAGTTTAGTTTTTAGGATAGGTAAATCAGCACAGGCAGCAGGTTTTCAGAAACAGTATCTGATACTAGTCAAACTCAAGTTCCTTTCTCTCAGGGATGTTGTAGGTAGAGAATTACTTGATGAAGTTTCCTTCAGTGACAGCTTTTTGAAAGTCAAAAATGGTGCACATAAATAAAAATTATGAACTCAAGGTCTTGCTCTGAAGTTGCATCTCTACAGGAAAATTATCTGTAGTTGTCTTTAGTTTAGTATGAATTTGGATTCTTTGTATGTGTATCAGTTAGAGATGCAGTCCTGTGAATGATCAGAGCCAGTCTTAAATCTGCAGCTTTGACATAGAAATGCTTATGCTTTCTGTGCAGGTTCTCTTCAGTTAATGTTGATCTTGTACACATGCAAATGACTCGAACATATAATTATGTATCTTGCATCAAGACATCCCTGTTTATGAAAGCACAGGTTTTATAGTAGTGGAACTTGTATGTGAAATCAGATGGCTAAAACTCTGCTTTTACCTGTCAAAGGAAGAAAAGGATTCTGATTGTATACTGTTTAGTAAGTATACTGTTTTTGCCTGTATGGGAGGACAAAAAAATATCAAAATGTTCAGGAGAAATAGCATTTACAATACAAAAATATTTACCAGTATTCATAAAATAAAATAATGAGAAAAAAAGTGAGGATATTTTGATTAACATGAAAATAAGGTAAGTGCTGTGGACAATAGGAGCTGAGTTCCTTTTGGTAGAAAACATGAAAGAGAGTCTAGGATTCATACATCTATGCAGATGAAGTGAGTACCTGGGATACAGTAATTTTAGTTTTCTAAGCACTTAAACATTTATGGAGCTTTTAATCTTTAGAGGGCCCTGTCTTAATATCTTGCAACTGGAATGTGCAATATTTGTTTCTCTCACCTGTGTAAACATTGAGCACACACAGTGAAATTCTGAACTCCATCTAGCCCATATTGAATGTGAAATAACTCCAGTGAGTTTGGTGGAGGTAAACCAGACTTATATCAGAGGAGCTACAAGGCCAGTTTTCTGACAAACAGGTGTTTTACTTCTCTGTCTTTCTTAGTAGGAAAAGGTTGTATATATTAAAAATGTTGCATGACATATATATATTAAAAACAAAAACAAACACAAAAAAACCACCTACAACAAACTTGTCTGTTATTGATGATGGCTATGTAAGGAGCAATTTTATTCCCTGGTGAGAGATGACATGCTAAATACATTTCCAAAAGCTTTTTGTTGTGTGATCAACTGCATATATACATGTAACAAAGATCTTTCAGGAGTGTCATTGGCAGCAGTTTGGGTGTTTACCTTCCCCTTTCCCTACTCTTCAAGGATGTTGGGTGTGTTTGTTTTTCCTGCAAAGTGCAAAAAAAAGAGTTCTTGGTGAAACAACTAGATCACATTTAACTTCAATAAACTGCATTGAAAAAGGTTACAAAATGGAAGCAAACTGTCTTTGCAAATGTGTAGATTCTGTTGCTGCTGTTGGATTTATCTTTCTGTGTGTTTTCTTTTTTGGCTCTTCAGCATATCATTGAACAGGATGTTTTCGCTCCCTTTTGAAGTGAGCCTTCTTTTTGAGGCTGTTATTTCTCATGTACATCCCTTCTCCCTCCATCCTTGGTTTGTTGTTGGATATTACTGATCCCCAACGCCTGTAAAATTAGTATATTAATTAAATAATAATTAAACACAGTTTAGTCAATGCTTTTGCACATTTGGATTTTTAATGCCCTAGGCTGAGAGAAACTGTGAGCTTTCTTTTAATAAAAAGTAGGCTCTTCATCATCATTCCTTAACAACAGCAACAGAAAGGAAACCTTGAGTATCTGAAAGCTTGAGGCCTCAAAACATTGCATTGCTTCTACCAAGGTTATTTCCTCATGGTATCTCAGAATTCTGGGGAGAAATGACAAATTTCTTAGACTTCTGTGACTGACGTTAAAAATGAATTTTGGAGGTAGTTGGGAAGTGCGTGCATGCTCTCTTTCTGAAAACTTGTGAAGACACAAACCTGCCTCACTTCTGGGTCAATGTCTGCATTCCTCACAGCACAACCCTGGCTACTAGGAATGGTGATGTTATTTGCATAATTGAAAATTTCAAAATTAATTTCGTGTAAAAAATTTGAAATGCAGATGTCTTACTTCAGGGGCTCCCCAGTTGTTTAATTTTGCTCTGATGGACCAAATGCTTTTATTCTGCCATATGTCAGTCTGCGCTTGCTGAACAGGAGTGAACTTCCTGACCTTAATACTTCCCTGTGCCAGCTGTGACCTGTGAACATCTCAGATGAAATATGTACATCTCTGCTGTGTTTTTTTAAGTTGCTGGTGGAAAATATAACTCTGTGCCACCTGGCAGGCAAGTTCAGTATTTGCATGCTCTCCTCCCAACCTTACAGAAAACATCCAGCACTATTGCTGTGGAATATGGAAGCAGAGGGTCAGATGGATATCCTCTGAAGCTTTGAATAGTTCTTCAGTGTCATCCACACGAATCATATGGAAAGAATTTGAGTAGAATGCAGAACAGTGAATGAAAAGGCCAAATCAATAGCAAAAAGCCCAGAGAATGGTGCCAGCAGGAGGGTGGGAAGGAGACCAAGCCAGCAGTAAGGCAGCTATGCTTATGGGCATGCCATATGAACTCATATTACATAAAGCATTAGGAAGCGTTTTGTAACCACATGGGGAAATACTTTGCCTGCTTCCTCTTATAGACTTGTCAGCGTGGCACATTGACTCAACTGTTTCTTTGTGTTCTGTTGTAAGGAAACCAACAGTGATTTCCTAATTATGAAGAGGGAATTAAACCAGTGGAAGCCAGGAACGGGGTTAATCAATGCAATGCTGCTAGTATGATGGTAACTCCGTGAACCTTCTCTCTCAGACACTTTATGTTGGGACTAGGCAGACACATGTGATCGAGGAGTGTCTTGAAAGCTGTTATCTGGAGGTTATATGAACTCGTGGTCAGACCCCAGGCTCACCCACAGGCCCTGCCATAGCCTTGCTGTGTGGGATGCCAGCCTCCGTGTGGGAGCAGCTTGGCACAGAGAAGATGATGGCTGCAGGCTTGGTGCTGCTGCTTGTGCATTCTGAGTGTGCTCTGACTTCCTGGTGCAGCTAATTAGAACAGCTCACCTGTGATGGGTACGAGAAGGAACTGTTAAATAGACCTTCTGGGGCCACTGGGTATGGAGTAGCTTTCGTTCTATTTGTTAAGACTCAGAGTTGTTCAGTCTGTAGTGGGGATAAACCGTCTAGTAAAGGTCACTGTCCTCAGTGGCCCTTGGCTAAAAGGTTGGTGAAGAAAAGGGAGAACAGACGGGGTTTCTCTTGCTGAGCTCTCTGGTATTCCAGAAGTACGGTGGGTTTGGTTTGTATGTTTTTTGTTTTTGTTTTTTTGAGAAATGGAAGTTTCTTCTTTGTCACAAATGGTGTTTTCTTCTTCAGCATTTCTGCCTACTTTTTGCTTTATGACCTCCTCTCTAGATATTTAATATGAAGAAAAAAATCTAGCAGAATTGCAAATGATGATTTTTAACTTTTTATCTGTAGGTACTAGTCCTATCCCAGGAGTAAAAACATCCTACCTGCGCAAACCCACTGTAAGACCGCAGGGGCTTGAAAGACCTGTGTGTCTCTAACAGCAGCCTGCTAGGAAATGTTGCTGCTTAGCAGACCAGAAGGCATTGTTGAAGGCTCTCTTGATACTGCAGACTGTGAAATAAGTTACCCTGTGCTCAGTTTTGTGTTTACATGGCTGTAGTCCTGGGTTAGTTCATATAAATCAATGCAGTGTATGATAGGGGGGAGTCTTCCTAATCCAATTCCTTACTGCATTTGTTTCTGGAAAAATGCAATTCCAGTTAGCTGCGTCTGGTAGGGCTACACTCCTTGGAGTAGCGCCTGGGGTGGGAGTGCTGTAAGAAAAGAAATACAGAAGATTTAATGCTGCTCTTCCTGAAACAAACAAAGAAAAATTTATTTCTGAGCTGTTCCTGAAATAGATCTGCATGGCTTAATTGTGCATCATAATGCTACTTAAACATCTGCATTAATTTATGTTGGATTTCAGTCATCAGTGTGTAGATAGATATTTTTATGGCATCATGCGAGCTTAATTTGCTGTTGTACATAAAACTAATTTTATTATCCGTCAATCTGAATCAAGCCAATATTGTGGAGGTCTTTCATGAGAGAAGAATGTCAAATATACCTTTATGTCTGTACAAATTAAAATAATACATACTTGAATAAAAACCATGATTTCTAGGTGTTGTACACTCCTTAATCCAACAATCCTACAGTGCAATCCTCTGCTTTTCTTTTGAGGCTTTGAAAAAACAGAAGGTGATGGTTTACATCCCTTGTCATTTGCCCTCTGTTGGCTCGATTTAATGTGGCTGTTGGCATGGTGCTGTATGTGTTGGAGAAAATTTCACCTGAATCTTTGTATGGATGTGGGCAGCTGGCTTGAGAGTTTGTTGGTCTGACTGGTCTGGACCTCATATCATCCATGCCCATTACCCAGTGGAGAAGACTTGGTAGGGTCGTAGAAACAGTATGGGCAGACAGCCTGGAGGTGTGCCTCATGCTGGTGGTGAACAGGCTTCAAGTGCACTTGAGTTGCTAGTCCTTGAGCAAGCAATGAGTTTTTTTTTTCCCCACTTCAAGAGTACTTTTTGAGTAGTTAATGATAAATTTGTGTGAATTTTCCATTACGCAGCTTGTAAGAGATCAGAATACCTCAAAGCAGACTTGGAGCTGGTTCAAACTAGAGTTGTTGGGTGTTTCCAAAGGAGTGACGTTGACTTGTGGCAGGAGAGAATGTGGTGCACTGGGGAATATTGACACTGCTTCAACTGGGTGAAGGCAATGGTAGCATTAATAAAATGACAACAATATTATAGATAAAATCATTTCCTAGAGACCCTGCAGTCTCCACAAATCACACCATAGCCCATTAAACGTGATCCTGATTTTTTTAAAGGGAAGAAAAGGAGGAAAAATAAATAAATTCTAAATCTTCGATCAGGATTTGACTGCCAGCAACCAAGTCCAAATTGAATTGTAAGGGATGGTCACTCAAATGGCAGCTTGAGCTCTGACCTCACGCATGGAAATAATGCACAGAAAATTTCTAGTACTCAGTAAACTACTTTTCCTCATCTGCAAGCATAAAGCAATTTACTTATCAAGTAGTGTTGTATGAAAAGGGAGAAAAAGTTTGCTAAGGAGGGAGCATACAAAAAAAGGCTCAACTCCTGAAGCATCGCTAAAAGCGTTTCATGGTAGGCATCTTTGTAGAGCAGCCTGACCTAGCAGTTGTGTGCTTCTTCCCTTCCCCAGTACTGTCTCATACAGAGTTTGATGTTGTTGGGCCCGGTGTTTTTGTTACCCATCCTGCAGGGTTACAAAGCCCACTTCTGCTCATCTTGTGATGTGAGCTACTTGTGATCCACCAACCTGATCCACCACCTCCTCTGCTTCTTGCTGCTCTAGATAAACTCTACAGCTTTGCAGGCTTTCTGCAATTTAAGCACTTGGATTAAAATACAGGTAATTTTGTAAAATTAAAATTGAAAATGTAGAGCAAGTCCAGGCTAGCAAATCTGTACTTTGAAAAGGAAGGCTGTGTGGGACTGTTCAGTAGCCATGGTGGTTATGAAGCAGACTACCTTGCCTAGAATTAATTGCATCACATCATCTGTGAGAGATTCTCAGAATATTTTGCTGCTGTTGAGTCCCCAAATCAGCAGCTGTTTCACTTCGTTCACTGGGTGTCATGTCTCTATCTGGGGAAGAGAAACCACAGGGAAAAAAAAAAAAAAAAAAAAAAAGAAGCAACATGCCTTTATTTTTTTTGCAAGATTTCTCTTGCTGTTTTTTCTTCCATATGAGGCACTTGCTTTGGGCACTTGAATTTTGTGATGTCTCTTTTCAATCCTTACATTGTAATGTAAAATTTTAACTTGGAGTTGAGAGCTGTCTCAGGGAGGGAGTACCATGAATGTCTTCTTCCTGTGCCCAAAAGTGAATGTGAGTGTCCTTGAGCATTTTTGTGTTGTAGCAGAGCTGTGTTTTGGAAGGACTGAATCACTGCTCCAAAATACAAGCATATGGGGAGACAACTAACAGTCATGGTGTAAATGTAGCGAGAGGGAAGCAGAATTAATTATAGGCAAAATATATATAATTAACTGCAACGTTACGTGGGATGTACATTTCTGATAGACCATTTCACTTTGGGCTTGTGAAGGACTTTGTAATGTTCGTAGCACCTAAACCCATAGAGAGGTTTTTCCTGCTGGTTATAACTTTCCTTCATATTTTTTACAGTGCCTTCAATGAATACATAACTAACTGCAATAATAATAATAATTCATGTGAATAGTATTAGTGTATCTCCTTGTAGATTTCATGGATGTGCATTAATAAAACTTCCTCTTCTTTATTGCCATATATGAAAAGAAAAAATGGTGTCGAGAGATATAAACCATTATGTCACATTGAATACTGAGCAATACTACAGCCAGATAAAATGAAATTAACATCTAGAATCTTTGTCCTTAAAGTAAAAAATAAATACTTAGACTCAAAGCTTCTGCTAGGATAGTAAGTTATCAGAATAAGTAAGATTTTGTTGATGGTTTTGGTATTAGATGAGTCAATGTCAAACATTACTATAATTTGTGATGCAAGCATTTTCTTTCAGTTAGGACGAGGCCCAAAATACTTAGCAAAAAGAGCAGATAGTGCCTTACCATCATGCTTACCATCAGAAAATGGTATTGCTTTGATATTCAACTCTTTTCCTTGCACTTAGTCCTTTTATACTGTATTTTTTTCATGTTAAATGTCAGCTTTCTAATGATGGCATCTTCACCATGCATACAATGGGGAACTATTTGTTTTTAAAAAAGTGAGCTATACTGTGGTTTATTGCAACTTTGCGTTGTGAGGTATAAAATGCAGTAAATCTGTGGAATTTGGAGCTCCTTACTCAGGGCGCAGATCTAGGCCTTTTTTGTGCTCATGTGCTATTTGGCACTATGCCATATGCCATAGAATTTTATGGCTTAATTCTCTAGCACAGTGCATCTTCAGCATTGCTTATTTGCATTGCCTTGTCAGGCCTGTAGTCCAAACAGGCAAACTGTAAATCATAGCTACCTTTCAGGGTTCTTTTTCCTCCTGCAGGTTAGAAAATTAAGTCAGCGAAAGAATTGATTTGTCATCGCATGTGATAAATACATGCGTGCTTGTTTGCAAAGTGCTGTGTTTGGTATTGAGATGTAACCCATCGGAGTAACAACAAGGGTAAGAGAAAGGGAAGATGCTGCTGAGCAAAGAGAAATGGCAGCACTGACATTGTTCTGAGTGCCAGACAAGGTAGTTTTAATGCTGTACCTGACATATATATTCTTGTTTTTCTTCCTTGTCAGGAGTCTCTCACATATATCGTTATATAGTGAATATCATTAAACGCTTGATACGTATTGCTGACAAGTGTGCTCTGCTAGTGTAAGTAGCAGTCCAGAAACAGAGAGGACAACATAAATGGTGTTTGAATGAGAGGGCAGAAAAAAGCTGCAGCTAATGTAATATTAAGCCTTCATCAACTAAGTTATTGAGTAGAACAAGCAGCTAAGGGTAGTATCATGTGAAAATCTGCCAAGTGAACCTGTACCATCAGTTATCTGCAGGTGAAATAGTTGTTTAGTCTACAACTTTGATCTGTGACTGAAGTTTGGAGTAGGAAAGTCCAAGTAAGCATCAGACCCTTGAGTGGCCGAAAATGAGCCTAATCTTTGCCTTGAGTGAAGTCCCCTGGAAGAGGGGAAAACCACACATGCCTTCCCAAAGAGATAGCAATTTTGGGCAGGGAGTAGCACAAGTGCAGAGGAGCTTTTTTCAAAATGCATTGTTTTAACCTCCAGTGTTTATCCTCTTAGAGGATTTGTGAGCAGTGGCTCAATGAAACAATTTTTATGGTGATTTACCTTTTCTGAGGAGCTCCTGAAATACAAATAGACTGGAGGGGGGGGGTTGTGTGTGGAAATGAGGTAGGATAGTTGGCTTTTCCTTTTATTTCTTATTTAAAGATGAGCCTGGAGTTCTTTATTTATTTGCATACATTGTATAAGTGACAGAGCTTAAGCTAATAGAACATATTTACAGAAGATTTAGGGATGAGGATTTGAATCAATACCTGTTCTGACAATTTGCTATGTCAAATATAAGCAGGTTATTTGGTACAGATTCTGTAATGAAAGAATTGAGCAATCCTCAGTATTACATACTTTTTAGTCCCAAGTTGTTTTCCAAACAAGCTACTTAAGAAAAGATTTTGTATTGTTACCTGATTAAAGAAAGTGTACTGTCTAGGATTTGTGTATAAAATTGCAAGAGAATCCTATTACAAATTTCAGGCTGGTATAGCACATCACCAAGGTAACTTGTCTCCCAGGTTAGAAGTTGTGCCAATGACAGACAGAGAGTAGCTTAAATTAGTATATAGCAGCCAGGATAGTTTTATATGCAGGCCAATTTTTTAATCAACATTCCAGTGATGGCGTGTCACCAAGTAATGTAGCAGGTATTGTTTCCTTCTGCAGAGATAAGATGCCAAATATAATTTGCATATTGCCTCTTCTTAGTTTTAATGTGGGAAACAAGTATGCAATTTGGAAAAGTGAAGATTAGTGATAGCAAGATGAATATGAAATTGTTGTACTGTTTAAAGAGAAAGTGAGTTAAATTGCTGGCTCACAATTCAGAGTTCATTTTTCTAATATGCCTATGTTAACACTTTGATAATTAAGCTTCATTTAAAATTATAATAATAATTTCCTTTTTCATTCAAGCATAACAAAGCACTTAAACAAGCTTTAATAAGCCTCATATCAACTCTGAAAAATAAGTGTTATTGCCTCTATTTTATGGTTGAGTAAACAGTATTGAGGGCAAGAGACTCTCACAGAAGTCACTATTGCCCAGGGGAACTCCTGGACACTTTTCCAACCAAGCAGGCCACAGTTGTGAAGTGCAGGTACCTGGATTGAGCCGTAAATAGCAAGATTTAGTAACAAAAAGCGAGCTGAGGAGCATGGCCTGTAGTGAGTGATGATGAAAGCAATCCACCAGCTGTGGCTGGGCAATGTAGCAGCCTCAGTTAATTATTTTGCAGCTCCCCTGTTGGGACAGCAAGTTCCTGAATCATGGCTGGATCTAGCACTTTGAACCAGCCCTTGACAACTTGCCCAGGCCGCATTTAAAGGATTTCATGTGTCATTGCAGCTCCTCAGAATAATTCCCACTTCCTCAGAGCAAAGGCTTTGTGCTTAGCCTCTCTACAGCTTGTCTGTGCTCAAGGCATGTGTCACTACACATGCATGCGTGAAAATAAACCCTCATATCATCAGTTGTGTGCTAACACAGGGAAAACTTGTCTTTCCTTGTGGAAGTAGATAGAACTTAGGATGCGTTTAACAAATAAAACAACAAATACAGTAGATTTGCTGGGCTAAATAAAAGTAGACTTTTTTTTTTGTTTTGTTTTTGATAAGTACACAGAAAGCGCATATAACCAACCAAATTAAATATATGCTAACCTGCACTGCAGCAGGAAATGCAGAATAAATTATTGCAGGTAGCTAAATGGAAATTTTTTTTCCCACTGTAGCAGGAAAAGAAAGAAAAAACAAGTAAATTACACAGAGTAGAGGGGGTGAAAAAATAAGGAAAAAAACCATCTGAAAGTAGTCCATCATGAAAAGTAATAAAGCCACTAGGAAATTAAAAGGCCCAGCCCTTCAAAGAGGGAGAATTTCAGTGTCTAAAGACTGCAGATGTCTTCTGACTGTAGGCAGTGACCTTCTGGAACCGCGTGCTGGTACTTGTCACAAGTGCCAGCACAGTTGTTACTGTGGTATGAGGGAAGCTCACAAAGTTGGTGCCATTCACTGTGGTTGGCAGCTTGCATACCTAGGGCTCAAAAGGTGCTTCTACATATACTGGCAAACTTATTGTATGGTGTATGTAAATCTGCCTGTATGTATTGGAAATTCAAGGCTCCATGTTTATAGACAAAACATTTAGCTTGACTGAGGAATCTGTTATTTCCAGTGGGGTAATTGAGATATAAGAACACAACTGTTTTGTGTTGTTTTTTTTTTTTTTTTTTTGTCAACTATTTAACCTTCATGTCCATTAGAATTTCAAGTGCTTACCATATCTAAGCAATGTTTGGCCCTAAATTAATTAGTTAATAGAATTTGCATTCAAGCCTGTTAATATTTGACCCACAGATTAAAGGGGCAATTGAGACGGTGTTTGGTACCTGATTACTATGGAAAGAGAGAAATTAAAATAGTGCTCTCAGTTCTTTTCTTTTTTAATTATTATTAGTAGTGAAGAAATATGATAAGGAAGAGTTTTCCTAATAGGAATGATTATAACCATTTTGCTGTATTGTCTATTAGAGTAAAAGGAACTCTAGTTTGCCTCTAGGAGGACTAATAGGAGAACCAGACGGTGAGAGAAGCAAGACAGGCAAATGTATTCAGGCTTTGGGAATTGGAATTGAAGAAATAGTAAATTAGGTGTAGTCACCTGCATTGTTAGTCTGCAGTTCTTCAATTTTGGTTTGAGAAATAACAGCATCTGTCAACTACTTAATTCTTGTTATGGGAAACAGTATTCAACAGCATTCTGCCTTCTATTTGCATTATTGTTACTGCGAGTAGCATTTCTGAATCCACTACTACCCACAGGACTAAAGAGACAGCGGGGTTTAACAAGATAATTGTATGCATACTTAAATTTAAGCAACTGAATCATCCTGACAAATCTAAGCAATTGAACAGTGCCTTAATCAGACTACTCAGGTACTTAATTTTAAGCACAGCATTAAGAACTGACTACATTAGGCTAGAATACATGAAAATCTAATTGCAATGTAGAAAAAAAAAATTTCCACAGGCTGAAATCAGTTTTCCCTCCACTATACGTCTCCCCCATGCCCAGCTGCATTTACATCGTGGTTTTCTTCAACCCTAGCAATGCCAGCATGTTTGCTGGCTGAAGTTGCTGAACTTGCAATGTCATTGCTTCCCAGTATTGGAGACCAGGAGTGAAGTAAAAGGCGTAAGTCTGAAACAGAGCTCTTGCTATGAGATACCAGCCAGCTATAATCCCATCTGTGTAGGTTTACAGCCAGGATCTGGGTCATGTGAAATTCTCCCTGCCTCCACCCAGAAGCACTCTAATGATTATTCATGATAAATCTTAAAAAGAGTGCTGCAGTGTATTGCTAAGTGAATGCATCTTCATTTTCGGACTCCCTCCCACTCGAGCATTTCCAGTAGCCATTATTGTAACGGTGTTGACAACTCCCTGATTAATCCCATCCTTGTGTTGCTGATCTTAACTCTTCACTATTTTATTTAGCAGTAGCTTCAGCCCCACTAGGGGCTAGGCTCTGTCAGAGAAGAGCAGGTGTCCCAGGCATTTGTGGTCTTGCATCACAAACCAGGTTTTATCTGGAATGACCCCGGTGTGTTCTGCTTGGGCTGTTGCCATGTCTAGCTTCAGTCTGTCCCCGAGCTCCTGCTGTTACCATGTCATCAGCTATTATGTGAACGCTGGCAACGCCTTCAAGTCTTCCAGTGCTTGTTTGCAAAAAGACTTTGTCAGCTGATTTGATTGCCAAAAATAAGTAGATAGATGGAAAACATACATTTTTTTTATTTTTTTTTTCCCACCAGAGTACGTGGTTCAGACAGTTGATGATCTGAGCTGATTTGTTAGTGTCTGTATAGATCACTACGTATGTCTTTAGCAATTTGTGTGGAATGTCTGGCATGGGAATTGCTGATCGCTGTCTTGGGCTAGCGTTGTCAAGGTCTCTGAAATCTGCTTGCATCCCATTTCCCCGTGCCTCTCTGCAGCTTTTACCAGGCTGTCAACCCACAGAGTGGGCTTGCTTGCTTCAGCCCCTCCTTTTACCAGCTCTGTATGTGCCTCTTCCTCCATCTGTCACTGCTAAGGACATATCTGCATCCACATATGACAGTGGTGACTCAGCATTTGATGCATCTATTGGGCTTACTCCCTAAGTTTTCTACTTTCCCAGCATTTCTGGGGATTGTGTAATCAGCTCTTCCTTGGTCCTGTGTGTCTTCAACTACAGTAAGCTTATAATGCACGCTAGCTTTAACTCTATACGTTTATCCATCTGGTTTTGAAAATATATCATTTCTAATGAGAGAGACAGAGCTAAAGGGTGCCATTGGACTTGGTAATCATTTTAGTGGAAAATTTTACAAGTGGCTCTTCCATGATCTCCATTTATTACAAACACAATGGTCAGCTAGCTTTTAGATACCTTTGATACCTTTTTCAGCCGTAGGAGAGTTGTAGCTGCAGTGCCAAACTTGAAATGCATACATGCGTTGTCTTGTCCTTAACTCTTGGATTCATCTTCCAGTCGGCTGGCGGGTTCCTCACCCTGCTGTAGGATTCAGAAATGAGATTGAACATGCAGGAGCAGACCAAGAAGCCAGGCTAAGATCTTGCATCGCATCAGGGGAGCATGTCTGTGCTTCAGGTGTTAACATGCAAAGAGAGGGTTAAGGCAATCCATGATTGGCTCGCTGTCTATTTGCCCTCTTAAATGATAGTTTGAAAACCATTTTACTATGTAATTATTCTTAATCTATGTTACTGTGTACAGAAGAATAGCATGAGTGCATCAAAATTCAGCGAAGAATGTGTAGATCTGTTACTGGCTGGATTACTTTTTTTTTCTTTTTTTTCTTTTTTTTTTTTTTGCGTGGGACAACAGTTGTGTTTTTCGGCATTTCTGCTGCTGCTTTATGTGTTGGACAGATTCTGGGTGTCTCTGTCCAAGTACCAAGTCTCTTTTTCATTTATGGGAGCTGTTGTTCTGTGCTTACTTGAACTTGGGCAGTTAGTTTCTCCTTCTCTTACTTTGAGCCTGCTGTTGTGCAGCTGTCAGTATGGGGACTTTGGGTTGTTTTGACTTAGGGCCAGCTCTGCAACTGTACGTTGCTTTTTGCACCTTAAGTCTGGCATTCAGCATTTTATTTTTTTTTTTGTTTATCTAGTTATTCATTGCTGAATAGCTATAATTATTTTTAATTCTAAAACAGAAATTCTTTTTTACGTTGAATTTTTCATGTATTTCTGTAGTCTTTTTTTTTTTTTTTAGGTTCAGGTGTAACAAGAACTTGTTCATAACCAGCTTCTTCATGATAACTTAGTCAACAGATAACAGCCGAGTCAAAAGCTGCCAAAGAGAGGAATATTTCTAGCAATTTTAAGTATTTTATATCATATGCATCCAGTAATGACGGGTACCTTAGTTCAACCAGTCACACAGCATGATGGTCCTAGCAGTTGCTCAACCAGAATGCCAAGTGAACGCTTCAGTTTCTTCTTCCTCTGCCGTTGTGTTCATCGTGAGAATCAGCCCTAAATAAAATAAAAAGTTAGAGGACATCTGGGGTCTTTCATGGGTAGATGAGATAGTTACACCTGCTGCTGCCCACAAATACTTGTCTTCCCACACCACAGGAACAGCTCTTTACCCCCAGTGCTCAGGAGCTGTACTGCAACTGTGTGTGTGTAAAAATGCTGTATTTAAGTGTGAAGATACAGCACTCGATACAGCACTCATTTCCTTGATTCTTGGACACCATCTTTAGGACTAGTGTAAGCTGCTCTGAGCTAAAGTTATTGTTTTATCCTCTTTACTAGAGAAGTCCTTTCTTCTGGCTGCTGGGATTTTGTCACAGGACTGTGTTTTGTTCTGCTAGCCTGCAGTAAGAAACTTTTTTTTTCATTTACTCTATTAGAAGTAACTTTAGTCACTGTCGTTCATCTAGTTTTCAGCTTTGTTGTCCTCATTCATTGTTTTCCACTGCTACTGATAAAGAAAACATCACTTTGTGACCTTAATGTTTGAAGGAGTAATCAAAAGGAATGGGATGCGATGAAATTTATGGCATCCTTTGAGTCAAAATACAATTTGTTGATTTCACAAAGGAAATCAACGAGCAAGCAAGTGTAATATCCCCATGGTTTCTTTGGTGTAACTTGGTAATTTTAAATAGAAGGATGTGTGGAAAGGTACGTGATTGACTAGCAGGCATGTGCCAGGACAAAGCCAATGGAGATAAGACATTTAACTTTGTGGAGGAACATTTTTTTTTATTATTTTATTTTTTTTCAGAAATTAGTTTTGGGCACAAAAGCCCATGAAGAAACTGACAAAAATCTTGCTGCAGCAGACTCCTGAATGTCTTCTATGTCTTCATTCAGCCTGTGGAAGTCAGCAACAACAGCAGCTGCTGGACCAGCCAGCCTCTGCTTCTGTCCCTCCCCTTCATGAGGAGAAGATGAGGAAGAAAATGGGAGTTGCTTTATGTTTCCTGTTCCTGTTTATTTCAGATCTGGGAAGAGCTGCTGCTTTGCTCTGGTAATTGGGTTACATATACTGAGAGGCCAATATATTTGCATAATTAATAGTCTGTTGTGACAAATGATGTTTTTGTGAGACCTGCGTGGAGCATGCTGCGTTTTAATGTTGGAATAGCCACAGTTTGGTTTGTTCATCTATAAATATGCATCCCTGCTCTCATGTAGGATATGCATAAATCACATTTCAAACATGAGATAATCATCAGCAGTCAGTAAAAAATAGATATTTCCATGGCAACAGTTGCTAAATTAAACAGGGAATCAGTACCTCCTCCCCTGTTCTTGTCCAGAAACCTCCCTTGCTTTAGATCCTACGTACCTTACTGATGATTAACAAAATAGTCATACTTGTTAAAATGAATAAATTCACCATTGTGTGTGTGAAGAGTTATTAGAGCAAGAATTAGCAATAATTAAGTACTGCTGACAGCACTGGGCATCAGCTTTTTACGTCTGTACTTCCTTAACTCTCTGTAGGCCCTGTCAAACACTTAATGTGGTCTTTCCACACCCCTGCTGGAGTTGCTATAAGTGTATTTTAAAAGCTTAGGAGAA
This sequence comes from Aythya ferina, assembly GCF_964211825.1. NCBI lineage: Eukaryota > Metazoa > Chordata > Aves > Anseriformes > Anatidae > Aythya > Aythya ferina. The sequence goes on along the minus strand of NC_140300.1, from coordinate 31,998,764 downwards.
ATCTTCTGGTCTGGATCAAATTCTGACTGGCCTCTGCTTGAGGTGGGTTGAAAGGTGTCTAAACGATGGCACTTCCACGGCTTTGTGCTCTCTCCTCTTCTTGATGGACATGCAGGAATAAGCTGAAATGGTTCCGCAGATATTTGGAGACCCCAGTATGGGGCAGGTAATGTAAGAGAGCTCGAGGATGGTGGGTTGAGGGATGCTGGCATTTGGGGCTGCCCCAAGGGCTTCTCATTGGGTACCATAGCCTATGGGAAACCAAAAGCAGGAAGATAGACTTTCACGAGAGTAGGTAGTTCACCTGTGGTGGACAGATACCGAGTATTAAAGACACCGTTCAGAAAGCATCAACAGAGGGGTTACTGCTCGTGTGGCTCCAGATGGAAGGCATCTGCTGGGAGCTGCGGACTGGTCCTGATAAAAGCTGTGGGGCGGATGAGAGCACACTGTCCTGCTCCATGCTGCTGCCACACACTGTGGGGCTGCTTGATGGGGAAACAGCCCGTGAGGCTCTGGGATGCTGGGGACCCAAATCCCAAGGCCTCAGTCAGCTTGCTCACTTCTGCACCTCGAAGTTTCAAGGAGGAACGGCACGTTTCTCTGCAGCTTTCCCCATGCCATCTTTGGGTCATCTGTTCCACCATTTTGCATGGAAGTTAAATGGGTTGTGCAGTGTCTTGCTTGCTTTGTTTCATCAGAGAAATTATGCCATTTTTCTTTGGATCTTTACACCAGGATCCTTACACATCCTTGCAAAGAGAACACCAGGGATCTCAAGCAGAATCGTAGCTCATAGTTTTGTTCATCTCCATTCCAGCTTTTGTTTCAAGTTCTCATGGCTTGAATGAGATGAGCACTGTGAAAGCAGGGAGTCGTCAAAAGATAGTCCAAGGGTTCACAGAGCTGAGCCAGAACCTGCTTGAGGGCATTGTGTGTGTTTTTCTCATTGGTGCCTTAGCGAACATGCCTGTTCTGGCACCACGTGTACATAGATCTACAAACTCACAGGGAAAGAAGTGTAAGATAATGCCACTTCGTTGTTCACTTTCAGTGTCCCAGCTTCGTGTGATTCAGATGTGTTCAGAAGCTGCCTCCTCAGGAGGCACTTGGGTGGTTTTTTACTGCTTTTATATGGACAGAACATGTCATTTGAGAGGAAGAGCAAATCTTACAAGTTGGTAGAAATAAGCGCTGATTGTAGGTTCTTGTCAAACATTTTCAGTGACTTGGAGTGGATGGTGAATGTTTTCCTCTTTCTCATATGTCTTATTCCATGAATAATCTTCTCAATGTTGAAAAAGCACCAATAAAATAAGCCCTAGTGAAAGGGGAACAGCTTCTAGTCTGTGGATTGAGACATACATTTGCTGGTTCCTCCTAGAGTGGGGACATAGCAGTGCTTCAATAGCTTATGCTAGGGTTGCATGAAACACACAAAAAAAGAAATCTTGGCATTTGGGGGATAAATACATGTCATACTTCTAATAACTTTCTTTTTAGTGATGTGTATGAATGGGAAAGTGAAAATGTCAAAGGATGGAGATGCTCAGACTTGTATCATAAAGCGTTCTGGCAAACTTCTGCTTCCATGGGATACTGGACAGTTTAAGTATTGTGATAACTTTTCAAATGGAAGCTACTGAAGGAGGATTTAGTTCACGTGTTTCATAACCAGGTAGCCTATCAGGATGAAATTCATGCTTTCTTTTGCCCTGCAATCTGAGAAATCCAATTCTCTTCTAGGTTTGTCACTCAGGTCCTCTGCATTGTGTCTGGATCTGAGGAGATGCCCTTTTTACGCTCTTAACACCCTCAAAGCAGTTTTTATTTCAGAGCTGCTTCCTCACATCAAGAACCACCATGAACCATGTCCTCTAAAGCAAGCAGTCCTTAGGAGACAGTTGGAAACCCTCACTCGGTTTCTTTGGCTCGAGAGAGAGCAGACAGGGGGCTTGCTGTCTTTGACTGCAAGTGTAGTATGGGACAGCAGTGTTACTAGGAGGGTTTGTCTATTGTGAGCTTCCTTGGTAAAGACTCTTCAATAGTTTTGCAGAAAGACATTGAAGATAGGCACTAGGATTTGTTTTTTGTTTATAAAAATGATAAAAATCTGAGATAAGCTCCTCAGCAGTTCTGTATGGCCACAATGCTCTTTGTGGTATGTGTGTTGCTTAATTAACGCTTGTTCTGTGCATTCGTTGTGTTCATGTTATTTTTCTTTGAAGTGGTTGTCAGCAGTAATTGCTCTCAGTAGGTTAAATAAGGAGCTTATTTTAGGTTTCCGCACATGGTCAACAGCATCTCTCTGCTGTACAGCAGTAAGGAGTTACTGCTCTGTAGGATGCATTCCTGTTAGTACAAAGGAACTGCTTCTGCTATAATGAAGCAGAGCCTCTGAAAAGGAAAAGGTGGTTTCTAACAACAGCAAATATTTTGCTTTTCACTCCACTGTCATTTCACTAGGGTGAAGTACTGTAAGCTTTGAACCAGATAGTTTCAAAGACAGGCTCATATGGGCAGAGAATAATAAATGGACACTGCTAGTAGGATTTTATTTTTCAAGTATAAGCTGAGGGTACATGTCTTGAGTGTGTGTGTTTAAGGAGTCATCATTTTCCTCCTTCTTACTACCTAAAATGTTTCCTATCTGCAGAGCTTTTCCAATCTCTCAAGCCTCTTAGGATTTCTCTTTTGTCTTGTAACGCCATAACTTTATGATCTTCCATCAGCATCCTGTTACGTTTCCTGTCCTCTCTAGGTTTTCATGTGACCCAGGTTGTCTGATGCCCCCCTCCCTTGGTCCTACACTGGAAGCTGGGGGCCTAAAGCTGAGTGCCAGAGGCAGGCTGCATCCAGTGCTGCAGCACTGGGGACCCTGCAGGAATCCTGAGCTCCATCTCCACATGCCTCCTCTCCTTGTCCACCCTTACAAAGGTAGAGATGAAGATGACAGACGTGGAGGCTTTCAGAAATCTTTGCTTCCCTTCAGAGGTGGTTGGATATGTAGAATCATGCTCCCTTGTGGAAGGGATCAGTGAGCACCAAGGAACTTGATTGGAAGGAAATTGCCTCTGTTTTGGTTACTAAAACTCTGTTCCTGATCAAAATGGGGCCATTTGCCAGACTCTGTTGTCTTGATAGCTGCTGAAGCCAGCAGAATGTTAGTAGCTCTTATTTGATTTTATCACTGTTATTTTTTAAGGCCAGAAGTAATAAGAAATGCGCTCGCTGTTGGTCTTTATTAAGAATACGGAATGAAACATCTCAGCTGCTTTTAACTGTTTGCTACATCTCTAAACCAGCTCATTTTCCAGCTCCATCTAGCTCTGTATGTGATCAATTACAGTTAATCTGCTGTATTTGAAGGGAGCTTAATGAACTTTATCCTGGCAGGAAGGAAGTCTGCTAATGTGGGTATTCTGAGTTCAGGGGGTTGTGTATTTGTGTCTTTCCACATTTACTCAGAAATCTGAGAGAGAATAACTGCTTTGCAGGGAGCACATATTCTTTCTACATTCAGAGCCTGCCCATGTTTTCTGGCAGCTGGCTGCTACACTGGATTAAATTTTAGTAGTCTGGTTTTCATTGTTAAGCTTGGAGAATCAGGGACACAGATGATAGCTTAATCTGTGTCATAATGAAATTAACGCTAATAGCCCAGTCTTGGGGTTCCTGAAAATACACAGCTAGAGATTTTCAGGGCTAACCTGTACAGATGGAGCTTGGGGTGACTCAAAACTTTTTTTTTTTTTTTTTTAACTAATATATGGAAGTTGGCTTTTGATGCGCATGTTGTTGTTTTCCTGCCAAGTCTGTGTCTGAACTCAAGTGCAGAGTAGACTAACATGTTCAGCGGCATTAGGAGTGCCAGGTAGGGTTGTCAGGTAATATAAAACTCAAATTCTCTGTCTCCAAGGTAATTTAGCCATGGAGCACATCACTGAAAAGTCAATCACTTGCACCCTACTGTTCCTGTGCTCCCAGAATACCTCAGAATGGGTTTTGGATCACCAGAAATCACACTAGTTGCATGTTTACAGGTAGCGTAAATATCAAATGATTGCATGAACTGAATGAAAAATGCCTTCCTCAGCACTTCATTGAGAACAGGGATTCTTCTTTGGCATCAATCATGTCACCTCTTCAAAAATCTTATCTATCTCACCCCAGCTAAACATACAGAATGACCAAGTGAGAAGAAGGCATTGTAGACAGCAGAGGAAAAAAAAACACAAGTGTTGGGCATTGAAAGAGAACAGTGAACAAAACAGAAAAGGAGGAGAAGGCATAGGTAGAAGAAGCAGAATAAAGACAAAATGAAAACCAGAAGTGAAAGGAGAGAAAATAAGGCACAGAAGAAAAAGGTGCTTGAAGGAATGCATTGATAACATGGCATCAAGCGAGTTTAGGAGTAGAACTAAAGGGGGGAGAAATTGGTTTGGGAAAAAAAAAAAAAGATATCATTCTCTGTCTAAATTATGTGCTTTCCTGCAAGGCATTTCCTCAGGCTTTTTGGAAGGACAATCCACCTCCCACCCCCCATTTCAGTGTTTGTATAAAGACATGCTTTTTTTTTTTTTTTTTTTAAGGTACCAACTGACAGCACAGGTGACAGAGATGTGTTTTTCCTGTCTCTCTGAATGTTTGCATTTGTTGCAAAGACCTCATTCATATTCCTGTCACTGCTGTAGTGTTCAAATATTTTGAAATGCCTCAGAGTGAGACCTGACCTCATAGCCTGGTGCTGGTGTTTTGTTCTAAGTGTTGTCTCTGCAAAGCTTAGTAAAGAGTGGAAGATGGAATACATACACCTGGTTTATGCGTAATTAACACCTGCTGTCATATGTGCTTGCTCATTTCTTAGCTCTAGAGACAGGGAATCCATGAAACTGAATACGCAAGTAATATAGACAAAATGTTGTGGTATATGGTATATTTATTCCCGAGTATGTTGTCAAAAGACAAAAAAAAAAAAAAAAAAAAGATCAGCTTTAAGTTGTTATAAAAGGTAAGCATGGCCAAGAGATCCAAAAAATTCTGAGTTCTGCTTCTGGACATAGGTTAGGCTTTTCCTTACCATGGAGAAGATCTTGGTTCCCACATCTTCTGTAAACCTTTGGCAAGATTTCAAACCTTTTATGTGACATGGCTGGTGATGACTCTTACTAAGGCAGTCCATAGACTGTTAGCTTGGTAAATAATAGAATTTCTCTTACTTTTTAACAGAGATTGCTACCTTTTTTATCGATGTTATTGAGATGACTGCTTCAGTATGGCTTCTGGTTGCAGGGTCTGAAAGGAGGTAATAATTTTGGCCATGAAAATGAGCGAACAGCAGCTGAAACCATTCCTTGCATGTCTTTGTAAAAAGCACTAAGGCCTTCCATGTAACTCTCTGCTTTGAGGTACAAAGTGCAAGTTTAATGGGATTTGAACTTATGTTTGTGTTAGGTATTTAGCCAGATTGTAATAATCTGATAAATGAACTGTAATAGTATTCCCAATCAAATAAATGGGGTTATGTATTTAGTTTGTAATAGATAAAAAGCAGAAAATGTTTCTGATGTATATATTTACAACAATTTGCTATTCTGGTCATCATAGAATTGGAGGCATGTTCCTAAAAATATTGCAGCATTCAGATAGGCAATGCATGCTTGTGCCTGCTGTCTTAAGCCATTTCTGCAGCTGGGTTTGTTTTGTGCTTTTTTTTTTTTTTTTTTCAGTACCTGAAGCTTTCCTTCACATTCATGATTATTCTGGTCATCTGTAAGCTCACAACTCTGTCCTGTATAGTTAGGTAAAGCAGAACTGAGTTCACAACCATTTGAGAAATTGAGAAATGCTTGTCCAGCATGGCTAAAATTGCCAGTAGGATATTAATTTAGCTTTTATCCAGAATTGAAGCACAACGCTGTTTTCTTCATACGAAGTTCATAACCTGGATGGAATCAGAGGTTTGAAGGTCTTGCATGTTACTGAGTGTAGAAAGGGTGCAAGTGAAACCAGCCTGCTAACAGCCTAATTCATTTTGAGTCTGGGAGAGGCGTTGAAGCAGGGACATGAGTGACAATGTGGTACTTAAAACATCTGGATACTTCACCTCTCTCTATTAATTATTTCAGTCCTCAGCAATGACACTATTCTGACAATAAAAGAGAGATGATCCATTTGAATAATTTTGTGCAAAAGGTAATGTCTGGAAGGTTTGGAGTCCTCAGAGTTCAGGGCATGTTGAGCTGTGTGGTTCTTTTAGCTGTTTGATGATGAGTGTCATCTCAGAAACACGTATTAGCAAGAGTAAGAAAACATTGTTCAGCCACAGGGTTTTTTTTTGTTTGCTTTCTAAGCAGGACAAGATTGATGAGGATGAGCCCTGAGGCTCTACCCGTGCCCTGAAGGAGTGCTTGCACTCTGAGTGGAGAGGATCTTGGTGGCGTATCAACATGGGATGTCATTGCACAGGGTAAGCATTGGGCAAGCATGTGAAGCAGAACTGACCTTCCCCTTCTGCCTGGAACACTGTAGTGTGTGAAATGCCCAGCTGAACGGACACCTCATTGCAGACTGCTCAGTCCCTTGTCATAGACCAGAACCACAACTTTAATCAGCGGTTTAGAGATCTCGGGGTCAAAGCAGAGGCGGATCATCCGTACTAAGTTAAGGATAAGTAGTTGTTGAGAGGGGAACAGTTGCCAATACTGTTAAAGTGACCGGCAGCAGTTGCACTCTCAGCAGTGGAAAATGTTAAGAGTTAATTCAAATCCCAGAGCTTTCACCTGAATGCCTGCTGTGTAGAATCAGAATATGAAATAGTAACTGATAGATATGAACTGATGATATTTGTTAACTGATATATAATATATGAAATATTAATATTCTCAAAAATGCACCCAAAAGCAGCAGCAGTTACTCCTGAAATTAAGATTATTTAACGTCTCTTAAAAAGAGTAATATGAGTAGCACAAGTAGATTACGTGTGGAGTCTGTAGGGTTCACTCCCGACAATAAAGTAAAATAACAGCCTGTAAATGGGTGCATCATTTGGTAGAAGGAACTTTGTGAAACTTACTTGATGAGAAATCAAGCCACTGGCCATTTTGCAGTAGAGTTGGGTAGTGCTACTGTTCAGGCATCAGAGACGAGAGAATAGGCTGTCAGATTCAAAGGCCAGGTTTATGTAGACTTCTATGCTCAAAGCACTGCACACGTTAAACGAGCACAATTGGATAGATTTTGTAGAATACATACAGCTGGTAGAAGTGCTGGATATTGCAGTATAATGTGGGCTTTAGAAATAAATTCTCTTGATTTAAGCAGTGTAAATGGCATATTATTACGAACAGTGCTCCATTTTTGCTGTTGCATGTAAGATGCTTTATTTTTAAACTCTTCCATGGGATTTAGGCTTGCATGGAAGGCTTTGTATTGGAGTGGTGAAGTATGGTTTTCTGCACAAAGAACTGAGATGGTGTTTGTTTAGTTTCCAGAGTCGAGTATTCTATACACTGAGTAGTTCTCCCAGATTTTCAGTTTAAAAAAACGTAGGAAGTGTGTAAGGCTGCAGTTTTTATAAAGTACTTCATAAAATAACTATGTAGGAAGACCCACAGGTATTGTTTAAAAAACAGAAACAAAAAACACAACCTGTTCAGTTGACTAGTTAAATGTTTTAATAGAGAGAGGTTGGTTTATCGTGGGTAACTTTCAGATGTGTAATGTGCTGTTGGGTATGAACATTATTTGTGTGCTTTTTTTTTCCTGTTGGAACAGCTGATGTTATTTTATAGACAGCCAAAACCGTGGGCACCTATGGCCCTTCCTCTGTGTTGTACCAACAAAGTAACGCTATCCATTGTACAGAAGTCAAACAGAAGAATAATGAAACAAGGTGCTTATTCCCTGTTAGCTTTTGCTAACTCTTGTGTTTGATTTTAGGTTTAGTGGCCTGAAGTTAAAAGAGGAGTCAAGTTTTCAGTGAGTGCTCAAAAGTTGCTCCCAAAAGGGCAAGTAATTACAAGAACAAAACAGGTAGCCGTGGAGGTTGCATTACTGCATGTGTAATCCACAGCTTTCTGTGTAAGGGTTTACAAGGTGCCACGCAGAGAATACAGGCCATACGCTACTAGATAGAGTAAGCTATGCTTCTAATTTTACCACAGAAATTGATTCTTTTGGGTGAATTTACTGTAGATGATCACGTGCAAAATAACAAGACCTCATGCTGCTGCTCATTTGAAATCATTCTGCACTCTGTCAAACTCAGTTACTTTTTCAGATTATCCAGTGATTCTCTGCTTCCATAATGCACTTTCTCCCATTGTATATTAACTAATTAATCATAGATGTGAATCTCCATACCAAGTGAGTACTTTTGAGCCAGGAATGCAAGCTGCAACACTGTTTTCAGTGTGCTGCTGGCCATGATTAGTGCTTAGGGGCTTTGCTTGTGTGCATTTAAGAAAAGTAATGAAAGCAACATAATGACTGCTATTTTGGGATCTGTTATCTTTTATTATCTTTATATGGCTATCTTTATGTTTACATCTTTTCACTTATTCTACATTTGACAGGTTTTTGTATATGAGAATATGTGTCGGGATGCTCACAGACAATTTTAGTTGCAATACACTTGAAGATAATGGCCTTCCCCTTCCATCCTTACCTTCCCTTTGTTTTGGCTTTTCGCAAATTTTTTCTCAACAGGTCAGACTGCTCTACTGCTGTCCTTTCTTTGCCTTTGTTTGCCCTATAGCTGTGCAGCAATAATATGTCTGGATAAGGAGTTAAATGAGACTTCTTTCTAAGTTGTTGGAATGGGACACTGATGAGCTCCTAGAGGGCTTTTGTGGACCACAGTATGATATACAAAATAAGAATGTATTTGTGTGTCACATCAACATTCGGGTTTTTGGTACAACAATCCTGCAATTTAGAGTGTGTTACCTAAACTATAGTTTATTAAATGCTTGGACTCATCGATAATCAGTGTTTCAAAAAAAGGAGGAAGCCCAAAAGGTCCCCATGTAAGAATATGTCCTGAGGCTGAAAGTAGTCATTTGTTCTGCTTCAGATGTGTCTCAGTGCTAAGGGGTTACTGAGTTATGACTTTCGGTTGGTTTGACGTGCGTTTAGACTGTTTCAGCTACCATTTTTCAAGGTTATGTTTGTTATGGAGCCTTCGGGCCACTTCCACTATTAACTAACAGATTGTGACACCCAGTAGAGTTCATTTAGAACAAGGGATCATGCAAAAAGTTGTCCACTGCTCTTAATGCAACTGGTAAGGCCACAGCAAGCTCTAATTTGGAAACTGAAACAACGGGCAATGTAATCATATTCAGTTTTATTTCAGGAAGCCTACAGAAGTTTTTTTCATCAGTTTAAGTGTTTATGGTACCAAAAATTCCCAAGCACATCCAAGTTCTGGAAAGCAAGGTTTAAGTTCGTCAATTCCTTTCTCTGATCAGCTACGTAGTGGTGGTGATGTGCTGCAGCGCATTGCTCACAGAACACTGGTAACGTTATCTGTACTGCACAAGACACAAATATAAAGGGAATTTCTGCTCCAACAAAGTTACAGAGAGCAGACACAAAGAAGGTCTTGATTTGCTGTGCATCCCAGAGTAAGGAGTTGATTGCAGATACACTTTGACATCATTAAATAATTTCTGGTAGGCTTCCCTTTGTGTTTTTAGTTTTTAACAATTTTGGTTGGGAGCTGCAGTTTACAAAACACTTGGCAATGTAATTGTGGGCTGTTTGAAGTGGCTGCAGTAACCTCAGACAGGGAGCAGAAAAGAATTTACTGGCAGAAGTGATGCTTCCTTACTTTAAATGATCCAACTGAAATCAGTGAAGATTTCCTCCTTGCCTGATAACTTTTTTTATCTGCCCTTTAGAGACTCCACTCAGATTGTCAAGATGCTGTTTCTTTTTAATGTTGGATATTGGATATCTGTGCAATTCAGTGCACAGATTCTCTGAAAGTTGAAGGACAAGAAGTTCCTGGAAAGAAGTCAAATTCCTTCCTTCGTGTAAAGAACTGTGATTTCACTTCTTTTGACAAACAATCCTATAGTGACAATGGCTAGCTTGTGGCTACAGTTTGTTTTGTAGGCTTTGTGGTAAGAACAGTGAGAGGAATATAAGCTTGAATGACAAAGATCTGTAATACCCAGCCTGAAATATACATTTGCTACATTGCTAGATTGCTGGTTAAAAATAAAAAATAAAAATGCAGCGTCATAAAAACGTACTCTTGGGAAAAAAAAAAACTACTATAATTTGGGTACATTGAAACTCCTTGGGAAGGGATGGATTGGAAGAGTCAGTACTAACAGCTTTTGAAGTTTATAACTGTGCATGAAGTTATTAAAACAGACTTAAGTGAAAATTTACATGTTAAAGCAGACAATTTTTAATGTATCACTAAAGAGTTTTAATTCTTTTATGTTCGTGTATGGTTGCAAAAGACTTGGGATCTCACTAGTGGGTGGAAAACCATGTTAATGCTCAGTGAGCAAATCTGTGCTTGGTGAATGTGATTTTTGCTGGGAGTTTCTAATCTTAGAGGAGATGTGGTTGAATTACAAGTCGTACCCTAACAGGATTTGTAGGGGTTTAGTTGTAGTTTGAAAGGATATTCCTCACCCTTACGTACTGCAGCAACTTGAAATGATCAGGAACCAGATGCTCTGAAGAGAGCTAACAGCTTGGGAAAGCTGCAGCTCACAAGGAAACAACATGGTCTTAGGAATTAAGGAAAGAAAAGCTTTTTTCAGATGGAAGGTAATGGATTCAGGTACACATACCTAAAACACCAAAGCATGCAGTTGTTAGTAAAGGGACAGAACTTTATTTTTTTTTCCATTTTTTTTTTTCCAAAGTTTATGGAAGCATGTTCTGCAGAGTTTTCTTGTGTATGGTAGTCTGTTGCCACATCAGTATGGCCAAAAGAGGCCATTTTGACCATTTAATGCTATATGATATCAAAAGTTCATACGTAGTTCATAGAAACATTCAGAATTGTGGGACAATGCATAAAAGAACCTCCAAAAGTTGTGTCTTTCTGAAATGAGAAAGGTGCTGTTTAAAACAGCCTTTCTGGTGTGTACACTTGACTGTGGCCACGAAAGCAGGCAAGGATGTAAGAAAGAAGTCAGGAGGAGGAGCAGTGTTGTTGGGCTGCGTGCTGAGAGCAGGCAGCCAGCGGTTAGCCACCTTCAAGGCAAAAGCAAAGTGCATTCAGAGGCTGATGTTCAGAGAGGATGTGTGCCATTCCCAGAGAGGGAAGGGGGAAGAGATGGAAACCACAGAAAGCCTTGAGTAGTCGGGCAGCATGTCCACTACCCATGAGGAGGAAATAAACCAGCAGGATGTGGTAGGTTGGTACGTTCAGCAGACTGGGAAGGAGCAGAGACAGTGCCTTCTCACAGCTTGATCAATAGGGATGGGAGGTGGTCACTGACTGCCCTTTTGGTCACTGTAGCAAAAGTAGCAGTTGTAATATCATTATCAACAACAACGACATAATAAATAAGCATTAAAAACAAAATAGACTGGTACACAGTTCATAGAATCAGTATATAACTTCCGTTTTCTACTTGTCATTGCCATCATCTGGTTTGTTTTATGTGTGTTTTTTGGGAGATGATGGTTCTGCAATGAACCAAGCTGAAGCATTTGCTCATTGCTCTGACAGCTGTGGGAGTCTGTGGTGCTGGACCACAGCAACAGCTTAGGTCTTGTTCAGCTGTTGCATCGTGCTGGGTTCTTAATAAATACAGGTGAACATGCGGCTAGTTACGCCACCAAATAACAGATTTTGCTACTGAAATCCATAAAGCTAAATAACTACAGTTAGCCCACAGGTAGCCTTGGTTGGCAAGCTGAATGTTTTGTAGGTGGTAGCATAGAACATGATGATCAGTCCTGGAAATGATGTTGTCAGCAAGGTAGGTGACAAAATGTGCTCTGCAGTGGCTTAGTTCTATTTGTCTCCTGTTAAAATTGGCTAGTACCAGGCAGAGCAGCCAAACTCTGCTGGCTTTCAAGTCAGAGCATTCTCAGCTTATGCTCCAATCTCCAAAGGCTACCCGCTCTGCATCTCAAAGGTGGATGGATGACTGCCACGGTTCTGACCATTGCTTCTCTGGTCTTTGGTTTTGCAAAAGGTTAGCTGAGAGTATTCTGCTCTGAGCAAGTCAGTACTGTAGAGGTCTGCTCCTTGTAATCCAGACTGGCAACCGTGCCAAGCATCTTTGCAGTCCTTCAGAAAGATAGCATTCGTGTTTCAGGTAGGTGATGCATTGTGAAAGCTGTCGTGTTAGGTTGTACTGATGGAGGAGCCAACTGGAATTACTGAGACAGAGCTCTCTTCACTCACTGTAACCTGTGATTTCTCAACTGTAAAGCATTCTTCTTAAAAACAGTGAAAAATGCATCTTTAGGTATTTTTGAGGCAAAACATCCTACAAATACTATAAAGGCTGCACGTTGATTATTGCACAGACAGGGATCTTGTCAGCTCCAGCATGACTTTCTGTCAAGGAAGATAGCCCCATGAAAGGAAGATAGAGCAGGCAGCCGACTGGCATTCATCTAATGTGCATGCTATGTAGGTCACCCACTTAGGTTTCAGACTGACCTGTCTTTTCTTCCTGAGTGGTCGAAAACCAACTTCTTGGTTTAGCTGAAAAAAAAAGTCTGATTCTAACCTTGAAACATAGAAATATTTGCTATTTGCACATTCCTCGGTAGTATTCATTTTTTGGGAATCCCTGCAATGCAAGTGTTTCTGTACAGGCTGGTTTATGGCAAGTCCCAGGATGGGGTGCAGCAAAGGGTTGTGCAGGTGTGAGCAGGCACTCATGCTGCACAGGACCTATCCAGTGCACAGGACCTGTTGCTGAGGCAGGCTCAGTTTCAACGTCACACGCCAGCAGCCTTGTCTTCCAGGCTGTTCTTTCTGAGCTGTTCCAACCTGAGCTATGTAGGTGTGCATCCAGTAGCATGCTTCGGTGTGCTGGAGTAGCCCTTGCTAATGCTGAAGGTGAAGATGGTGACTGATGCTGACTGATTCTCATTTCATCGTGTCTTGTTTGGCTGCAGGTCCCAGACAGATGAGAAATAGATGAGGAGATGGGACTGGGGGACACGATGGGTCACTGTCATTTGTCTGTGACTGTCCACCCTAACTTTTCCTATGCAGTTTTAATGAGCTCCTGTGCTAAGGAATTACAGTAACTCCAGACCTGGCTCTCCCTTGGGACACGTGAACTAGCTGTATGAGCAGTCAGTGTATCGATAGGTCAGCTTTTTGGCTGAGTCACTGGGTTTACAGAGCTTCGGTGCAATGCCGTCTCGCATGCTTGCCTTTTTCACTTGCTAGATGTGACCTAGAATTTGGAATAACTTCCTTACTAATAATGCATCTGTACTGCATAGTTTAATCTGCTGAGACTCTTGGAGACTACTCCAGCTGAAGCAGATGAACAAGTAACTTTGGTGGTTTGGTAGCTTTTCTCCTCTTTTGAAAAAATAAATTGCAGAAAACTTTTAAATGTATGTGGATTGCAAGTTGTTGTTTCTCAGGCAGGTGCTATGCTGGCTTAGCCTGAGAGGCCCTCAAACATAGAGCTGCTAAATGGAAATAAAACTCAGCAATGTTTTGCTTTTAATTATGCTTGAAGCTTCCTTCATTGTTCCAAGTAGTTAACAAAATCTTGTTTAGCATTTACAGGGTCGCAGCCCACCTACATAAGCAGCCCCTGAGTCAATCAGCATTTGTGTTTCTTTTTACCTCTTCATCATCTGTGGTAACCGCATGAAGAGAAGATGAGAACCAGACAGTAAAATGAGCTCCAAGGAGACTAGAATTATGACCCAGGCTGAATTATGAGCTGGTAACTTAACTTATGTATTTTAACTTTTAGATACTCTACTTGTCTTATGCAAAATAACTTTTCAAAGAGTTGAAGAGGAGACAGCTTAAGGAACACTATTGTTCAATCACGTTTCTAATGCTATGCTTCATGCAGCCCTTGACACCTAGAGGGTGAGCTAGTGATTAACTACATCTGATCGTGTCAGCCATACAACAGCTTTGGTAGTTACATTATTGTCCCCTCAAGTTACTTAGGAAAAAAAAAAAAAAAGCTTTACATCTTTGAGATTGTGAAACTGGCTAAGAAATGGAACTTTGGACATGATCAGTGACAGAGCTTTTTATATGAGTTGCATGTGTTGATTTTTATTTTTATTTTTTTGAGGTGCTGTGAGTGATTGATGTGGAATGATGCTCCAGATATCCAGCAGCAAAAAAACCTGATTGGTAAATCTAACTTCCAGTGAATGTCTTGTTTTGGAGAAATCAAAGGCAGCTGGATGTGATGCTGCTTCATATACTGGCATATACACAGCTGCTGTGCTCTTCTACACTTGCTTGGTGCAGCATGTCTTCTCAGTTTTTTATAACTTTTCTGTAACATTCCATTTTGCATTTTAAACTCTAGCACCCCAGTGGTAGAGAAGGCCTTTATATATAAATGTGTATATATATTTATATATATACACACTGATCTGTATCTAAAGTTAGATCTCTCTAAATAGGCATACATCTTTCATGTAATAGTTGAAATTTTATTATAGACTTCATTAAAATAGATTAATTTATTGTATATTTATATAGTTAATCAAAGATGAAATTGTCGTCCTTAAGTGACTGAAAAGGTAAGGGCTTTAAAAACAAAACAAACCTCACATAATTGCCAAATAACAAGCAGTTCACCATAAAATGGTGACTGTTGGCTGCCCACCACGGAAAGGGCAGAACAGCATCAGTGAAAGAAGGCCAAAACTTCCCTGGGGACCTTTGCTGCCCAGATTAGCATCCCTTACTTCTGCTTTCACCCTAAAATGTGGTCAGTTGTCTTGGATATCAGAGAACATTTAAGTGGTGATAACTTTTTAATATTACATAATTTTTTATGTGCATAACACTGTTTGGAAGGACAAAGAGAGCTGCTTAAAAGAAGCATGCTGCAGCTTCAAGCTGGGTTTATCAGTTAAGCAGTTTCCAGTTTGGGTTTAGATTTGTTTTGCAAAGACGTTGAGCACGTTCGTCAATGAAGTAGAAGAGTTCAGACAAGCTGAAGCTGGACAGTCAAACCTAACTGGAAGGTACCAGTTTGGTGCTGTAAATGTGGGGTCTCTATGGCCAACCAGAGCCTAGTAAAATCATTAGAAAGACACTTAGTGAACTTAATCTCTCAATACCAGACAAAGTGTGGCATGCAGTTGTTTCTTGAGATAGTGCATGTGTTGTATGGGTTGGTACAAAACAATTTTTCCTAAGGTTGAAACCTCTAGACTAATCTCCTTTATCTAAACACAAAACAAGATGCCACTGACTTCCAGGGAATGAGGGTCAGCAATTGCTGTCAGTGTCTGATTGTAGGGGAATATTTGTCTTGGCTTTGCCCCCTGCTAACTCACTCTTGCTGAGCATGAAAGCCTTCTGGGAGATGAGCACAATGCACCTAAGTATATTCTAGGCTGAGGCTGTGGATAGTCATTTCTCACCTTTTATTTACTACTTTGTCTCTTTTTTGTTTGCTTGGATTTAGAAAATGTAGCTTCACAATGACCTGTTCAGTGCTTCCTCTCCTTAAGGCTGTTAAGCTGTAAATTCAGTTAAAACTTCAAATAATCCTGGGGTCAGATCCCTATGGCTGTGGTGAGATGGCCTCACAGTTCCACTGCTTTCTCTGGTACGGGTTTTGTTTCAGTCCCAACTTAGGTTAGGCTCCTTTGGTTCTGTTAAGCTCCTTTCTCTTGGTGTTTTTGTATAGGGTATTTTATTTTTTGGCAGAAAGCCAGTGGTATGGTCCTACAGATGGACTTGTATCCATGCCTTTTCCAACACATGCTTAGATCACGTACATATTTTACCTCACTAGGTAACAGATAATGTCATGTTGCAGTGTTGCTGTCCATTTCTATTGACAAGATAGCCTTGATAGACAAGATAGCTTTTTGGTACAGTTGAGTAACATTAAAACACTCATCTGCCTTTTTTCTTCTTTTCCTCTGTGTCTAGTCATTGCAGGTACCTTTTAATTTTCTACATTTGTAGGTGCCTTGCTATTTGAGCACCTTTCTTTGCCTGTTTTCATTTAGCTTTTTAGGGTTTTTACAAATTACTCTTACTGTTTATCATTCAGTCCCCATGCTACATGGCTGTTTACCAGCGGAGTCTGAAGTGTCTGGGCCAGAGCTCGTGGGCTCCGTGGACATAGTCTGAACATACTGATAATTTCATGTGAGAATGCAAAACCCCTTTTGGAACTCAGGCTTGCTTTCGGTGCTTCAACAATAAGAGTGGGACCTGACTTGAGACATGGGCTTCAAAATAGGAATTTGCATTTGCCTGTGATGTGAAGGCATTTGGATTTAGTGTCTGGGTCCAGTACAGAACAGAAAAGACGCAAGCTATCAAACCCTTTCTTTTTCAAAGGGAGTTGTCTTTGATGTCTTCACTCATCTGTCCCTGAACTTCACAATGTCATTGCATGAGACAGACGATTATAGCAACCGCAGTGCACAGCCAGAATTTTAATGAGTGGGTTTTTTTCATTTTGTTGAGAATTTTTTGATGAGCTCAGATGCATCAGGACTGTGCATGCCCAACAGTACAAAGAAGTAAGGAACAAAGACCCTTGCTTGCTTTGTCAGAGAAGTTTTAAGATACCTTGCCATTTGATGCAATTCTTTCCATTGTAGAGGTAGAAAAGCTGTAGATTCATTTCTAACATGGATGTTGTCCCTTTGAATGTGAGGAAAAACTTGAACTGAATTCTTCTTATGGACCTCCTCTTACTAAAATTTGTACAGTTGATAAAGAAATGAGAATTTTGGATTAAAATGCATACGCTTTTCTACTTCTGGTTTCTGTGTTGCCAAGAGTGACGGTCCTTTCACTGGCAGCAATGGCTCTCCACTTTGCTTCAGAGAAGTTGTACGTGCGCATAGCTTCTGATGATGGTAATTTGAAAGCCTCGAGTCCATCATAACTGCAGGTAGTTGGCTCTTGGTATTCCTTGCAAAGACATTGGTATCTCTTGACTATTAATTCTACTAGCTCCTTGAACCTGCGTTGCCTGAAAGCCAGTGTTGAACAGCACTTCACAGAAGGGTGATTCATGTTGCTTTTGGACAGTTATTCAGGATGAGGTATATTTGGCGATTTTCTGCTTTAAGCTTGATTTACATATATTTAAAGGACAGATACAGCATGCTACCTGTGGGCCTGGAGATGTAACCCCACTGGCAAGCGTATTTTTTCTGAGTCCTTCATGTTTATGCCTTGGTTTATTTCCTTCTGAAATAGGTAGGCAGTACCAAAAATCTGGATTTTTTCCTTTTCTTTTGATGAGATCCTTCAGTCTGCCAGGCCCTCCTTATTGAAGAGCGTGTTAAATCTCCAGGGTTTATGCTAGTTGGTTAAAGTTAATATGTATACTTAAAAAATAAAAAATAAAAAATTAGGGACCAATGAGGGAAACATTTCTGTTGCTGAGGATAATTTAACACAACAAACTGGTGGTGCCTGGTTTTAAAATCATCCTTACATTACAATTTTGAAATTTGCCTGGGGAAGACTGCTGGTACAGTCTGCAGTGGTCACATGGCTTTTCTCCCTTTGCCTTCTCCTCTTTCTCCTGGAAGTTTCCTTCTTGCAAAGCCAGCTTCCATCCCATCAGCAGCGACAGCTGCTGCACGCTCTGCTGACGCTGCATGTCTTTGAGAAGTTCTGCTTCAGAAAGCTCCTCCATCCCCAGTCGTGGAAGTGCTCCTGCTGGGGAGCTGGGGTAGCGTACACGGTGTTTATTTTTATCTTCATTGAAATGCAGCCAGGAGTAGGTGTGAATCCACTGAAATGTCGTGGAAATGGAAGCATTTTTCTGTGAGGTTTAACGTGCCTTTCTGACTGAGAATTGCAGGTGCCCATGTCGCTCCGATGAGAGTTTTAAAGATCCAATTCATTATTGCTGCTGTTGTGAATTTCATTTATACAACAACACCCCTTTCAACACACGGCATGATACAAGGTGTCCTGCTTTAAGTGTACCAGGACAGAGATGTCTTCACTGCTTTGGTGAGTGTTCCTCGGGCTGATGGGTAGTGAACAGCAGGTGCTGGCAACTCTACCAGTGGGTCTGATGGCCTGTCCTGTTTGTGTTACTTCCCTAGTAGCATATTGCTGTTACTTTTAAGGATAGTGTCCTAAGGTGTGTGACAAATAGGTTCATTTGTCAGAGCAGAGTGGTTGCTGGTTGCCCTCCCCCTTGTGCAACTCGTTCTGGATCACTCTGCAGGCCTGTGGGACTCGCATCCCGCACGTGTGTGTTGGCTGGTGTGCTAGTGTATGGCTGGGGTAGGGACTTGTGTTTGAAGAGAGCCCCAGCAGGGTGATCTCGGTGTGAGATTTGCTGGGTTTGAGCAGCACCGAAGTCCCCTAATGGCAGTAGGGTGCTCTGGAAGATGTCAGGGGCCATCCTCATGCTTGGGTGCTTGCTGAGCTACCACATGCTGTTGTGTCACCTCCAGAGATGCTCTTTGAGCTCTCATGGTAAGCACCCATCCCATGTTGATTTTGATAGGTACTACAGTTAATTTCCAAGTGACGCTGCTGACTTTAAAATAAGAAACTACTGGTTACTTGTCCAGATCTGGCAGGCATTGAAAAGCTGGGGGTAAATGCTCACACAGAGGCATTGGATCTCAGCATTGGTGAATTTTCCCCAAATGCAGTGCAGAAGAAAGGAAGGGCTGCAGAGCCAGCAGCCAAGTGTTCATGGCCCTGATTTCTCTGCTTATTCAAACTGGGTGAGAAAACTCCTTGACCTAAATGAAGTACTGAGGTGTCCTGGTCATGTTGATTAGACCTGTGTTTCATTAGATTGTGGTAATTAAAATGCAGCAGCTGTTCAAAATATTATTTGGCATGTGTAAAGCAACCGTCATGAGAGAATATTAAACATACAGACTCTTCGTTAACAGATAAAGCTCCTCAACAGCTTTATAGAGGACATGTACTGGTTCATTTTAGAGGTGGGCATGACCCCACTTAACTTTTCTATCTGTGGTTAATTTGACCTAGAGTATATTTATCTTCTGTGAATTTTTATACGTGTGTAAACCTACCCTCTGCACTGTTCTTCTGAGGCTGCAGGTTTTACTCATGGTAAACGGGAACGTCTCTATTGAACATAATGTGAATTGCAAGGGCATGTTCCAGTGTGAAGAGCACATTAGGAAAATGCCTGTCAGAAAGAATCACAGTGGATTCTGCTGTCAGGCTGGAATATAGATGGGGTAATCTTCTGGTGTCTCCATCAGCATTTCCTATAGTTGGGTTATCGGGAATATCAGAACTGAACTCCAGGTGGTGAAAGAAGTATAACATAATGCATAGGAAAAAAAGAGAAATGAAAGGTTATTCCTCTTATATTCTTGCCTTTTCAGAGTGGGTGGTGCCACAGACTTGACTCTGCCAGGACAGTGCAGAAAGCAGAGCATGGTCAGGGACCATGTTTGTGGAGATGTGGAGACCGCTGGATACGTAGCAAGACCTGCCCATTTTTGAGTGATAGCCAAGGTGTCCTAAAGGCTTCAAACAGCTGTTGGTTCCTTTTGAAGTTTATACCTTAAATGTGGCATACAGCCTGACCCTTCATAGAAAACAAAGGAATAAGGAGATAAATAGGTGTACAGTGGTCAGAAGTGCCCTTTTGTCAAGCTGTTTGAGAGCCTTTTCAGCAGCATGTAGAATAAATTAATGGGAGAATTTGCAAAGCCACTGCCTTCTGCTCCCCAGTTCCCTAGTTTATGAGGCTCACTCCACGCAACAAGGCAGAGAGATGAAATTCAGAGTTGGCAAGACAAAAAGACAAAAAAAAAAAAAAAAAAAAGGATGGTTAGGAGCTATTGTATTTTCATGGGGCTGGGTATGGTAGTGGCCATATTATTTGCTAAGAGTAGATGATATATCTTTGTAATGCACCCTTTTCTCACCTATATGCCATTGATAAGATTTCATTGCCTCTCAAATTCCTGCTCCGCAGTATTTCAAAACTAATGTTTTTGGAGTTTTAATTCACCCTTCCTCAAAAGACTTGTTAATCCCTCCAAATACAGAATTTTCCCTTTCTTGCCAGCCCGTTGCATTGTGCAGACAGAAGATCCAGAACACAGACTCTTTATTCTTGCATCGTGGCACCTTTAAGGATTAAGGTATTGCATATTGCTTGCTATGTGCCCTTTTGGTCTGTTCTCTATACCTAAAGGTCCACAGCAGCAGCAATGTTTTCTACCTGGAGTTGACCAGGATGTTGCACTCATTGGCTATCACAATCCATGGAACTGATCTCCAGGCTTCATTAAGCAGCAGAGTACACCGGGGGTGCAAACACTGTCCTTAAAACGACTGAAGAGTGTTTGAAAGAGCACAGCTAGTTGAATCAGGAAAAAATGGACATCTCTGGGTGACTTGCAATGCAGTTTTGAAATGGAACATGGTAATATGGATCAAATCATCCCCAGATGTGCTCACTCAGGCCCAGGCTTGCTTAACCCTGCACGTCCAACTCTTTGACAACTGTCTTCCATGGGGACAGAGGTGGAACGTGGGCAGGCAGCAGTCTTGAGCAGTGACCCCAGGTTGGCAGCAGTCCCCAGGAGGACTTCAGAACAATTCCAAGTGCATCACCTCAGCAAAATGCAAAACTCCACCATCACTATTCCCTTCCCTGGTAAGGCATCTCAGGGCCACCTACTTGGTGAAAACAAACTTTGTAAAAAGGAAAATCTGTGCAGAAGAAGTGAGCTACTACAGAAACCAGGTGTTTGTGAAGTATTCAGATTGCACTGCGGTAAGTGCACTGTAAAACAGGAGACGTAGTAACAGGAAGAGAGACAGTCCAGGAAAATAAATGCTTTATAAAGGTGTTTTGTTCTTTGTTATTTTGTAGCTGTAATTTGTAGTGATCTCCCTGTGAGGGAGAAATAAATGTGACTAAAGCCTTCATTCGTCTTAAAAGACAGAAAGTAGAAGAGGCCTGTGAGTGTAGTAAACAAAACCAGTTCTCATTAGACCAGTCAGTGAACCTTCAAAAAAATTATATTTTGTGAATGAATGACGTCTTGCATGATGGCTCGAGGCCTGGACACTGCATGGGTGAGGTAGGCTGCACTCCGTAGACATGACTTACTTAACTGTTTATATTTTAGAGAAATTTGACCTCTAAATCTAATCTCAGCACTACTTCCATTCTGTGGATGCAGCTACAGATGCTGCGCAATGCCTTACATACACGTTTATTTCTATGCTGGTATTTGCTTCAGGCCCCTATTTAAACTTCTACAAACTCAAGATCTTGGTGCACTTATAACATGCTTTCCTGTGAGGATGTGTGATATTATAATACATATGGAGTATAATAATATTATAAATGATAATACAGATGACTTAGCAGTACCAAGTACAGTGCAACTGTTCTCAGGTCATCTTTAAGTGCCCATATGCTGATATGATAAGAATGATTAATCATGATAGTGCTAACACACTAACAAGAACTAAATATGGTTCTGGCTGACATTCTGTATTAAACTCATCTGCTAAACAATGGTGAGAACAGCTGCAGAAAATCACAAAGCATTCTTGTATCTTAACGTAGCCTCCTTTTTTTCCCTTCCAACTTTGATAAAACTAAACATAATGAATGAAGTTCATGGTGTAATGTGACCGGGTAAGCTTGGCATCCTTGGTTGTGGTCCTCCCGCAGCTATACTTGTAGGCTGCCTGTTAAGTCAGTGCATGGCAAATAAGACATGAAGCATTTCTTTTCTTGGGTCCCTGTATGTCGTTGGAAGCAGGGCTGGCAGTCAGAAAGGGGATGGGTGATGCTGGGAGGAGGTAATGCTGTTCCAGCTGTTGTGCCTGGCATCGCTCCCAGGTCAGCCTGGGAACGCTGGTACAGAGTTTGTATGGAGAATTAATTTTGTAAAGCAGCATTGTCGTCATCACGTTCAGGTCTGTTCCTACCCCTCTGTCAGCAGTTAGAGAAATGCTGCGCTAATAGCTATGTAACTTCCTGTGAATCTGTGATGTGAAAGAGGTGATGGCAGCCCGAAAAGCAAGACAGACTCCTCCTGTGCTTATTCAGAGGTTTGTGCTTTGCCTGGATGGTCACAAACAAAAACCGCTGTTCTGTTTTCACTTTGTGTCACATGAAGTTCCTCTCAGCATCACAAGTCTCTAACAGCTCCAGCAGGAAGCCACAAGCAGCTAGAGCCATTGAGACGGTGGAGTTTAGAGCTGATGGATAATGGAGGGGAGGGCAGGCTGCATGCCTCCCCAGAAGTCTTTTTTTTTTTTTTTTTTTTTTTCTTCAAGTTTCTGGGAGGAAAGATATGCTTAATATAAAATCTACTACAGTCTGCCTCTCTGAGACCATGGTGTTTGTTAGCTAGATACAGGGGGCTTGAGTTTCCAAGAAGTCGTCATTTGCAAAGGGTAAGTACAAGAGCAAGCACTGGACTTCTTCCCAAACACACATCCCAGAAGTTTTTTAAGCATGCCAATTGGATGTGAAGTCTTTACGCTTCACATATGAAGATAAGCAGCATGGTTCAGCACTGGAGCACCTGAAATAGATGATATAGACATTGGAACAGGCTGCCCAGGGAAGTGGTGGAGTCACCATCCCTGGAGGTCTTTAAAAGACATTTAGATGTAGAGCTTAGGGATATGGTTTAGTGGGGACTGTTAGTGTTAGGACAGAGGTTGGACTCGATGATCTTGAGGTCTCTTCCAACCTAGAAATTCTGTGATTCAGTGCTTGACATCACGGCATTCCCAAATGTGTATAGACTTCATATATCTGGTCTGCCAAGCCTGTTGCATGTGAGAAATTTTTCTGTTTTTCTCGGGTAGTGGGCAGAACATAACGCTGTTCCCTGAATGTTCTTTTTGCTGAAAGAGTGGCTTTGGCTGTGAATTCCTGAGAAGTGCTACCTGCAGATCCCATGTTGCTGTGAGATAGACAGCCTGACTTGGTGAGAGGGAACTGTGATGAGTCACAGCTTTTGATAAGGTCTGAGTCTACTAAATCTTCAGTCCCAGTAACGTGCTGAAATGTTTCACTCGCTATTTCAGATAATTCATTCAATTTTTAGTCAGTGCATGAGTTAGTTTTCAGAAGCTTTGGCCTCTAATTCAGAATCACGTGTTGATACGCAAAGGAAAAGAAATGCTGAAAAATCACTGAAAGTTGTGCATTTCCCAGGATTGTTGGTGATGGCCCGGTGGGGAAAAAAAAAAAAAAAAAAAAGCAGAAGACACTTTGACTGTTAGCCCCAGTAAATAATAATAATAATAACAAAAGTAAATAAATGTAAGTGATAGTAAATCACTTACTTGTGATCAATCACAATCCTTGTGAAAGTGGTAAGAGCTTTAGTAGGCAATGGGTTCTGGAAAAATGATGAAATATGTAGCTTAAAAAAAAAAAAGTACTATTGTCAAGTATTTCCTCTGAGAATCAGGATCAGTTATCAGATTTGCTTCTGTTTGTTTTTAAGGCCACAGCTTAAATATTAGTAATTGTAGGTTTTAAGTAACACAAGGCGTTCCTCTTTGCCATGATGTAGAGAAAAGCATAATGAGGGCAGAGGATCAGTGGCGACACAGAATGATGTATAAAAGGTGCTGATAGAGGTACAAAGAGTTAAGAGGGGAAAACGTGACTTTCATCAGCACACTTACAAGTGCTTTACAGTTACCACTGTGCTTTAAAAAAATTTGTGTTGCTTTTCCTCTGCCCAGCTTATAACTTCATGCCCCTCAAAGAACATGGTTTTATTTTTCATGCAAACTTTTGATTTCTCACAAAACCACAGAAACATGCCTTAGAAAATGAAAAAGCTTTAAAAAGAAAGTAAAAGACAAAGATGATAGAGAAAATAATAGGTATTACAGAGAAATAAATTACTTTGTGCACTGCTCATCTCTGCTTTGCAAAATGCTCAGCTTCAAAACTGGTATAGAAAAAAGCACATGGCTGTGCAAACAAAATTGTATTTTGTTGCTTTGTTTTGGGGGGCGGCTCTCAGAAGGATGGGTTTCAGCAAAATCCAATCTTCTTTAACTTTTCTGTTGTCTAGGGATTTGACCTGTTCTTTTTACATTTGCATTTTTTTTTAATGGAAATTGTATCAAAAATAATTACTTTTTAGTGTCTTCAATAGGTGGATAAAAACAGGGCTCCCAGGTCCCTACTCCTGGCGGTGTCACTGGGTGGGCATGTTGTTATTTTTGGTGGTGCCTTGGTTTTCTTGCCCATAAAATATGTGTAAAGGAGCATTTGAAGAGTGACATAAACCTGGTTTTGAAAAACAGCTAGGTCATCCTTTCGTTTAGCACGTGGTACTTTGTGGACAGGAGGGATGGGGGTTAGGCTTTTAGCCATCTTTTGTTATGAGCTTTCCTCCATGCACAGTGTCAGTGGTCCTGGCTTTTAATAATTTAGCTGTATAAGTCATAAACATGTCCTGGGAAATACATGATCTACACAGATTATTGCAAAGGGTTTACTCAGTGTGAGATAAAGTACGCTCTAGTGTGTTGTATGCAGGAAGCTGGAGACCATGTAAAGCAAACTTCTCTTCTGAATTCAGGTGTTTTTCATGCACAGCAAATTGTTTTTTTGCAGCAACTTGGTGACACTGCATTTTGCTGTAGCTCGTGCTACCTCTTTGAAATGGGGAAGGGAATCAATCAGCAGTCTCTCAGCTGGATAATTCCTCGCATGTGATGCCAGGTCAGTTGGATATAAGTTGATTTGTGTTTATATGCAGCTTCTATTGGAGCTTGAAATAATATCAGAAAATATTTAGGGACTGCCTTATTTGATTCCCTGGGCATCTGCTCCTGTTTAGGAAACAGGGCTTAAATGTAGCTACTGTACAGGGAGCCAGTGTTTCACCTGCTTGTCTGAAATACCTAGGCTGTCTCTGCTTTAATATACACTTGGAGCTTTTCTCTACAGTTGTGGTGCCCATGCTTTACATGGTTCCATGGGCATTTCCCTGGCAGAATGGATTCCAGATAGCAGTTTACACATAACAAGGAGCCTTTCGTTGCAGTCAGGAAGATGTACAAGCTGCTGCTTCTGTGTCTTGGTTGGGATGAAGAGGGAAAAATTGCAGAACAATCAGTTTGGCTTTTTGTTTTCCTAACTCATGAGTCTAGAAAATTGCCCACTATGTTTCTTGAGGCCCTTTTTTTCTTACCAAAGCACTAAGTGAAGTTCTTTCTTGGCTAAAAGAAGTGTGCTACGAGGGGAACCCTGTGTTAAACCCTCAGCTTACTTTACAGTGATATGAAGAACGGTTTTGGTATTCCTGTGGAAACTTTGGCATGCTGCCTTCCACTTGTAGCACTTACAAAACTTTATGTTACTGTATTAGTTGATCTCCATGAATCATTTTCTCTCTTCCTGTTTTTTTTTTGTTTGTTTGTTTAATAAATAGCTTATGAAAGATTGCATTGGAAACCTTCCATGTGGAATGAATGATGTACTCTTCTTGTCTAGATTATATCTGATGTAAAACATTAATCTCTGAGCCCCTCAAATCATTGGATTCTTTACTGCTCAACAAATAGGACCAAATGTTTTACTCTCTCTCCATATTCTCTTGTTTCTCTCCAAAGACATGATGTGATGGAAACTCTGAGAATTCCCGATTTCCCTTCAACAAGTGAGAGTGGAAAATATAAGTAGAATTATAGCTCTGCAATTGCAACTAAAGAAGTAGTGATGGCCACTGAAAATACAGTGTATCTTATGCTGTTTTTTTTTATTGTTATTTATTTATTTATACAAAAAGATAACCAGTGCCAGAAAATATTTTTGCGGTGAACAGGGTGGTATTTTTTCAGTGTTGTTTTAGCTTCACCTGAGTAGTGTCGTGCCACTTGGCTTGGGAAGGTAGACTTTATATGGCACATATGATTCCTGCTGGGAATTTCACACTTGGGAAAGGAACCAAAGGTAGGAATTGTTTCATGTACATTCATGACAATGCTAAATCCCAGCCCTCGGAAGTCCATGCACATTGTAATAAACTGTGGGTCCCTTTGGGGGTGTCTCCTGAAATGGCAGAGGCTCCAAAATGCTGCTGGAATAGGTACAGCAGAGATGCAACGTGTCTTCTGCAACAAAGCCAGAACACAGGAGTGCTGTGCCTGTTTGTATCTGCTTCTCTTGGTCTCTTGTGAAAGACGCACAAATAAGTGTAAGTATCCATCAATAACCACGTATGATATTATCTGTGCAGTAGGTCTCAAATAGGAGGACCCTAATTCAAGCCCTAAGCCATAACGTCTTATTTGCTGTAGCCATTAGCTATGAAAAACCTGGACACCCTGTTTTTTCATCTAAGGCTCAGATCTCTGTTAAATTCCTGGCCTCTATGTGCTTTCTGCAACACTAGGTCAGTTTGTTGGTCTGAATATAAACCTTTGTGTTTCGATGCATCCTTCTTTGTCTTACTCAGATACAAGAACCTAACAGGAATGTGACTTGTTTTTACTCACTCCTTACCTGTCCGGTCTAAGTTCAGAAAACTGTAAAAATAAAATAAACTGTGAGTGTCAGGAGGATGGAGCCAGGCTCTTCTCGGTGACACACAATTATAGGACAAGGGGCAATGGGTGCAATCTGGAACATAGGAGGTTCCACTTGAATATGAGACAAAACTTTTTTATGGTGAGGGTGACAGAACCCTGGAACAGGCTGCCCAGGGGCAGATGTGGAGTCTCCTTCTCTGGAGACATTCAAAACCCACCTGGACTCATTCCTGTGTGAAAGGATCTAGGTGTTCCTGCTCTGGCAGGGGGATTGGATGAGATGATATTTCAAGGTCCCTTCCAATCCCTAATGTTCTATGATTCTGCGTGATTTTGTGATACTTGCAGTTCGCAGTGATGCTGCAATAAATCCTCCTTTGCATTCCTGAGATGAGTAGTCTTATTAGCATCTTTGTTACAGGAATAATTAATTGACAAATGTTAAAGCTTAGGAGGGGAGAAAGCTTTTCAGAAGGGAAAGACTCTGGATTTGAGTTGTTTGAGAAATAAGCTGCTCTGTAGCTGCAGAATTTATAGCGTAATCTGCTCATGGCCACAGAGTTGTACTCCCAAACTAAGCCTCTTATGCTTTTTTAGAGAAATAGTATTTTTAGTTGTATAGCTGCTGCATTAATGTGTAAACACAGACCAAGGGGGGGCTGAGCGTTCTAGCTTCGCAGACAGGTGAAACAACTGTCCTTGCTTTGAGCAGGGAGGTTGGCAGCGACATGTCGCAGGGTCCCCCCAACATGAGCACCTCTGTCATTCTGCTCTGGAAAACTGGGGGTGTAAAAAAACTGCAGGTTAGCTCCCTGGCCACTCACACTGCTCCTTTCAAGTTCTGTTCACAAACACTGACGTTTCAGTTCAGCAAGCTGTTCCATAGTCCTAAATGGCTTTTTCTATCTCCATCATGAAAATTTGACACAGAAAATATGAACCTGGGTAGAGTCTAATACAGTTTCACATCAAACGATTAAAACCATGGCTAAATAGTATTTTGTTTTCATATTTTTTTCCTCTTAAATCCATGAGGCAACTAATTTTCCTCCAGCTGAAACTGCCATGGAACTTGTAGCTTTGTGTACCACAGTGCCACAAAACGAAAGTGCTCTAAGTGGGATTTCTGCCTGGATCAAGGTGCCCTGGCCTTTCATGATGTGTTAGAGGTTCCATAGAATATTCTTTACTTCTGCATGCCCCCTTCATTGGTGCTATGGGTACTGGGCATAACGGTGCAACTGGATCTCAATCTTAACATGCTGCTTACAGTTAGGAGTGTTACAAATTCATTCTGAGCTATTACAGCTTAGTATGTATATCTCATAAAATATGTTAAATTTATTGGTACTGCTTAACATAGACAGTACTTAAGTATTACTTGCTCTCTATTCTTTTGAATGTACATCATTTTTCACAGTAATACAGGGCCAAGGCCATCACTTGTAAGCAAATCTACCTGAATTTGAATTAGGTTGGGAGGTTGTGCTCTGACTTGGGAGTGTATTACAGATAGTTTTGATGTGATTCATTACATGCCTTCCTGCTGTTTTACCACTGGCATTTATCTAAGGAACAGCTCTTCATTGTGTTTTGTTTTGTTTTGTTTTGTTTTTTTTTTTTTTTTTTTTTTTTGACTGAAACAGAGAAAAATAGATTTCTGAGAGGGAAGAATTTTTTACTTCACTGTGGTGAGGTGGCTACCTTAATTCTATTTCCTTTAGTTTTTCCAGAAAGAAAAGGCAGATCAAAAACAAATGCCAAAAAACAAACAAACAAACAAAAACAACAACAAAAAAACTTTTACTATTGTAGAAGGCTGTTTTATCTCCTAGTACGCAAATGTTGTTTACCTCCTGAGGTAAAGGTTCTTTGACTTCTGTTAGGCAAATAGTAAGCATTTCACTGGACTCAGCTCTTTGTGATTAGATTTTCTTCATTCTTCATTTTTGGTGATAATAATAGGCATGGTGTTGCATACTGGTCACTGGGAAGTTCATCCTGTGCTAATTCAGAGCTGCTTCCAGTATCAAAGTCTAATTTAATTCCTCTAGAAAGTGGCTAGATTTTTTCTTTTTGAATGTGTATCAGAGAATGAAGACATTTAGCTACAAATGGAAAGCTGGTATAAGAGACTGTAAGGTCATCATAAACATTGACTAATTCATCTACTGCAAGATGTTTCAGGAGCACATTGCATTTTCAATAGCATGTGTTGATAAAAGTAAACATTTGGGCAGTCAGCTTGGCTTTGAAAGCCTGATTTAAAAAAAAAAAAAAAAAGTCCCTGGGAGCTGTAGGTACCTGACATTGACACATTGGGCTGTTACAGCTTGGGTATTTACAGCAGGTTTTGGAAGTATTAAAAATAGACCTGGGTGTACACAGGAAAGCTGGTCACCAGGCCGGACTGGGAGCTCATCTCTTCTGCCTGTGGGCTAAGATCACTAAGCAAATCTGTCAGTTCCATCTTTGCAGTTTGCATGCTCTTTTCTTTTTCCTTTTTCCATAAATATTTCCTCCAGAATGCTATTCTTAAATTCTTTCTTTACCTGGCTGCGTTCTCTCCCGGGAGTTCAGTTTTAGAACTGCTTCTGTGATTCTTGTGAATTTTTAATTGCTAACATTGCTTATCTCAGTAGAAAGTGAGCTGCTTCTGCTGGGATTTAACCTTAATAATTACCTTATTCACACCAGTGCTTTCCCTAGTTACTCCAAGAATAATTAACATGAGAGCACAGGCACAACAGAATAAACACTCTTTCTCAGTAGATGCACGCTCCTTGTCTACTAAGAATCCTCTTGGAAATTTCAGTTCTTACTTATTCTCTGTAAGGTCCTGAAAACTCTTGCCAAACATATGGTCTAATTCAAACTGATATTGAAAATATCAACTCTGTTTTTGCTCACATCTATTTTAAGCACAGCAACCAATTAAGTTCAGAAAAAAAAAATATGCTGATGAGCCCAAAGGAATGGTATTGAAAAAAGAAAATAATAATAATGAAATGGCAGGATATTTGGGCATATGTATCCCAATCTTAATTGGCAGCCAAGTTAGGCAAAATTCAGGCAAACTGCAGCCCTTGTTGATCTGGCTTGTTAAGAAGACAGAGCCCATGTGTGCAGCTGGGTGGCACTGGGGGCCACAAATTACTGCTACCCCCCACGTGCTTGTCACGCTACGTGATGTGGGTCAGGTCTTTGTTATTTCCTACGTTCAAGGTACAGGGATGCTAAAATAGCAAGGCGTACCAACGCTGTTCTGTAACTTCGTCATTCTCCTTGCTGTGTACAGAGGTGGGTAGCCCAGTTTCACTTCAGATAAATGTTCAGTGCCAGGACTGAGCTCCCAGGGGCATTCCTCAGAGCCTCGGAGACCGATGAGCTGCTGTGCAGGGAGGGAATGTTTTCAAATGAAGGAGGAGAGGGGTGTTCTGCTGCTGGAAATGCATGAAATGAGTCAAACACATTTTCAAAACAGGAAACGTTAATAATTCATGAATGTTCATCTTCGAACATTAGTGTTTTTCAAGAAGGTTTTTATGTGACAGCTGAACTGATAAATTGCCCCCTCTCGCTGAAGTAGAACAGGATATATATATATTTTAAATAACTGGAAATGTTTCTGCAATTTCATTAATATTTTTCACGTTCTCTTTCTGTTCCTGAATGAAATATCAATAGCAGGCAGCAATAAATAACTCTGGCCTTTTGGAGCCTGAGTATAAAACCGCATGCCTGTGAAGATAGGAAGCACATTTGCTGTACCCATTATGCACGTGAGGTGTTTGCATGGGAACACCAAACCAGCAGAAATGCTGGATGAAGCTCAGGGGTATGTCCTGTGGTTCTGTTCAAGTCCTCCAGCTTGCAGCCATACCCTGTCAGGTTTTAACCTCCCGATGTTTATATACAAGCAGTTCTCTCTGTGATCTCTTCAGCTGCAGCTTAATTTCTTTTTAAATTGTATCTTGACGTTTTCATTTATTTTGGAGGATATTTTCACAGTCTGGATCTGAAGGATTTGCTTCTGATTGATTTACTGTAGGACACATGAAAGCCTTTCAGGTACAGCCCTTAGCAATGCTCTGACAGGCCAAGGCGATATCCATGGGGAGCGAGGGAGAACTTGGATCTGTTGGGCCTCCAGCAAGCAACCAGTGGCTCTCCTTCTGTGGTCCAGAAGTCACCTCTGGCAGCCTTGTGTGCTCTGGGACCAAAGGAGGGCTGGAGAAGATGGGGTTCCCGGCTGCCCAGTTGTTCACTGAGTGCTGACACTATGGCTTTGGGGGTCAGGGAGAAGGGTTCAGGGAGCAGCAGGAAGACTCTAGCAGGAGGCTGTGCTGGAGAAGTGCAGTTGCTGTTGCCTTTCTAGCTTGCTTTGTCTACTGTCATCAGGCTGTTTCCTCTCTGCTCCTGGTAATTACCCTAACAGTATTGATTTAATCCTTTCAGGCCTCAGAGAGCTGTTTGAATAACAATGAGTTAATCCTCCTTACCAACAAGCAGTCCTGCAGGACTGAGGGGAAGGGGAAGCTCACTCCTGAACTCGGGGCATGTCACAAGCCCACTTTGTTCAGAAGAGTGGCCGTTGATGGGGAAGTGACTGGAGAGGGCTGAAGAAGAGGATGGCAAAGTGTCAGGGCAGGTGGAGGCCAGGCCTTGGGCGTAGTTCACAGTCCCAGGCAGCGGTTCACCTGGGAGCTGTGCCACTGGGCAGCCAAGAGGATTTTCAGCTCTTGGTCTATCATATCTGCAGTGGTGCTTTGTGAAGCAGCTGATAAAGGACTTGCCAGAGCCATGTTGGCCTCTTAGACTTGCTGAAGTCCTGACATAGCAGAAGTGACACTTGAAAAAGGCAATGAGAGTTGCCTCTCATGGCAATGCACACATGGAAGTGTGTGCATTCCTAAGAGAAGATGGGAAATGAGTTTCTTCAGTGAAGGGAAGGCAGAAGGCTCAGAAGGTAAAGATGCTCCTACTGCTTCAGATCACTAGTGAGTCTCGGCATCAGGCCATGTCTTCATTCACTTGATGCTGGCACCTCTGATGCATCTAGTGATACCCTGCCCACTAGCGCTTGAAGAGGTACAATCAAGGGTAGTTGAGTGTGAACATATTCTCTGCTTTAAGAAACCAGAAGTTACACATGTGTTAACTTTGAGGGCAGTGAAGGAAATTCTGTATATGAATTCCATGTATGAAGGCATGCCTATGGGAAACACAAACTCAAATCTCTCTTGCTGTGGATATACAGTCTTGGAAACCCCTGTGTTACAGAAAGGTACATGTATTCTCACTCCTGGTCTTGTGATTCATTTATTGTATCTCATGTGCAGAAGAATGTGAGTATTGATCTAGGCCATTAAAGCATATCATACATCTCATATTTTATCAGCAGTAGCTGCATGCAAGGACAACATAATAAATAGTAAAATGTATTCCTGTTCATAAATTTCAGCAGTTGATTGCTCTGCTCAGGGTGACTAATAAGAGTTACGGTCTTAGTGGTGGAAAGTTGAGGAGCCGTGTATGAGAAGTAATGTGCATGCAGTAAATTTTGTGAGGAACAAGATTTCCTTCTCGTCCCTTCTTCGCTTCCTATTACTACACTCGGTCTTGAATATGGGTCTGCCGACATATCGGTCACAGATGATTATAGCAACATAATGAGTCCAGCCAGTAGGATCTCCTGGTGTATAAGTCTGCAGGGTGAGAGTGTAATTACCTGCTGGCTTTCCAGAATCACTAAGAATATGACTAATGTTAAAAGTTGTTTGTTTGTTTGTTTTTTCTTCCTCCTTGTTTTAATCCAAACCCTCTATAGAATGTGAACCTCCAGTAATGACTCACTGGGCAATGAGGCAGCAATCTCAGACACTGTAACATGATGCAGAAAAGGTCATACACTTGCTTTCATAACAGGATTATTCATTCATTCATTAAAAATTAATCACATGGGAACACATGATGTATTCAAGTTTGCGAGTATTGGTGAATATTGTAGTTTCTTGAGTCATGGTCAGTTTTTGTGAGTTGAAGTTGCTCCAAGTGTGTGTTTTTGTGTTTTGTTTATTATTATTATTATTATTTTACAGCTAGTTATTAGTTCCTATAACATAAAGCTAAATATCTTGGGGGCCATAAGGAGGTACACACGGTTTCAGAATCGTGGCTGTGCCTTAGAGCAATGTCTGCATTTTGCATTTTTAGCTATTGCAATGAGCTTATATTTGAAAGAAACACATGAAGTTCTGTGTTATTTATCTCTTTTGATTGAAAAGTTGCTGGGTCTTATTTGTACTGTGAGAAGGATTTTTGTGTGTACTTTTTTTCTTTTTTGAAGCAGAGTCACATGGAAAAATCAATATCCTCCAGTGTCTTGTGACTATTACCTCTTTCAGCCTGATAACAACTGGGTTTTATTTCCCATGCTAGAAAGCAGCTACAGAAGGTTTCACAGAATCATTTAGGATGGAAGAGACCTCCAAGATCACCTAGTCCAACCTCTGACCTAACACTAACAAGTCCTCCACTAAACCATATCACTAAGCTCTACATCTAAACGTCTTCTAAAGACCTTCAGGGATGGTGACTTTCCTAGAGCTGAGTGTGGTACTGTGGAATTAAGAACATAAAACCAAATGTATCCAGGTATACAGCACCGTGTAGTGTAGTACAGGGCTTCCTTGGCCAGCATCAGATGCCCATGAAAGGATCCAAGAACAGGGAGAGCACGTAGTGGCAGACTGACTCAGCATTGTGTTGAGGCTGATACTTTCGAGGTTAATAGCTTTCAGCAGATTTCTGCTTAAGTGAATTTGTCTAATCACATTAGAATTTGAGTTGGTTTTGGCCATCCACAGCAACTCGAGGCAGGATGTTTTGCAGTCTGAGGAAAAGGCATATGAAGAATTATCTCCTTTTGCTTATTCTGAGCTTGGTGTTTGGTAACTTAAGTAGAAGTATATGGCATCAAATTGAGGGGAAAAAGTGTTTTCCTTTTCACTGTCACTGTGCCACTCATTTTGTGGATCCCCAGCACATTCCCACTCAGTTCTTTGTAAGCAAAGAAGAAAGAAATCTGTCTATGCAGTTGTTTCACAGGAGCAATCTGTGGGCTTTGGAGCTTTGTTCCTGCCCTTTCCTCTATCTTGTTGAGTTGCAAGATGCTAAGATGAGGACCAGAACTACACCTAGTATTCCTAAAGTGGTAGGGCCTTGAACTTATATGGTGTATAATTAGGCACTCTGTTTTGTCTAATTCTACTTAATAACTGCTAGCGTGGAGCTTGTTTTTTACCTCCCATTAGTAATAACTGTCTCCCATTCACACATTGTATAGAACTCTGTTGACCTGATTTTGTTGAGAACATAGGAACGTACAAGTGACAAGATAAACTTTGAGGTAAAGGCTTCAGTTACTGTTAAAAATTTGCTGATGCAATCAAGTCCTATATGAGGC
The DNA here is from genome assembly GCF_964211825.1 of Aythya ferina. Classification (NCBI taxonomy): domain Eukaryota; kingdom Metazoa; phylum Chordata; class Aves; order Anseriformes; family Anatidae; genus Aythya; species Aythya ferina. The sequence continues at coordinate 31,964,598 of NC_140300.1, read as the reverse complement.
TGTAACCTTGACAAGTATTAGAATGTCTTTAAAGTCCATTTCCAGTTCAATGTTGTAAGGAATTTCTGTTATTCAAGAGCTGGGTAACAATTCAGGTTGGTTCCATAGCCCAAATGTATACAGAGCTGTACTGTACTTGCACGTCAGCAGGCATCTAAGTTTTGCTTGTTTGTTTGTCTTGTAATTGCAGGTATTTATGAGCCGCCATTTCTTATACTATTGTGGTGAACCTACCCTGGATGTGAAGATTGCCTTTTGTCAGGTGTGTGTTCCTTACAGGTAAAACAAGGTACAGTATATACTTGTACTTTATTTTTGCAGTTGTACGCTCATATTTAAAAATAAATATTTTTGGGGAGCATATTGCAAGTAACTGGCTGTAAGAATTAGAGTAAATACAAAAGCTAAAAGAATGCATAACAGAAATTACATTTCTATTTAATTTGATTGCCATAGTTTGCTCTGAATGATTTTTATTTTTTTTGCCTTGGCCAAATATCTGTTAACATGAGTTTTTTTTTTTTACTATTATTTGATTTTTAAGGAGAAACAATAGCAATTTGCAAACAGAAAATAATCTTGGCTGTACTACCCATAAATATAATGAAGAATCAAACAAAATCCTTTATGCAAAATAACGGTACCCATATGGATGCTTTCACAGAATTAATTCACAGATTGTTAATTCAAAGTATTTCATCTTTAGCTTCTCTTTTTGTGAGACAGAGCCTTTACATTGTAATCTAAGAATAACATTTTTTGTTCATTACTCTATGTTTACTGGGAGTATAGGGAGGGCAATTGAATTTTTGTGGGGTTTGTTTCATCTCCAGTTGAACAAAATGTGTTATGCAGGTTTCAGAGTCATGAAACTGTGCTGTAGCCAATTCTGTACTTTAAATTAGTCTCGAAGTGGTTTGGTCACAGTGCCTTGAATTCTGCAAAACTCAAACTAACTTTGGGAGGTGGAGAAAAAGCATATTGCCTTGTCCAATTTGGGGTTCTTTTGGTTAGATTAAGTTAATTAACATACATTGATGTCAAAACTGTAAACGTGTTTCCATTAGGAATGAAAGATGACTTTTTAGTTTGCTTCTTATAAAGTGATGTTTGAATTCCTTTTCTTCATAATTATTATACATATATATATATATTTATTTATTATTTTTTTTTGTGAGATGGGACACCAGTAATTGGACTGTGTGGAGGGACATTAAGGGATATTTCTCATTTTTTGAGGGGTGAAACCAGTGCTGCATTCCTAGAAATGGAATTTGGTAAACACTGGCTTTCCCCTTTATTTTGCTTACATTCCAGGGCCCAAGAAAGTGAAAGTACAATTTTCACAGAGAAAGGGCTATAAGTTATATCTAAGCATGTAAAGCAGAGCAGTGACAGGTGTTGAGAGTTTAGTTCCAGGTTTTTTAACACAGCTATACAAAATACTTGTTTTGCTGAGAAGGTTGACTGTGCCCTTCCTAAGTCATCAGCTCTAGAATGGAGCTTGGATTTTGGGTTTGATAATCTGTTTTTCTGCCTTCTCTATCCTTTCTCCTGTTCTTTATGTGCATACGTTTTTCTTACTTTAATGCTTTCCAACGTAATTTCTAGCTTAATTGTTCCACTGTTTTCTGCTCAGTTTTGATAATTTCTTCTGTAGGTGATTGCAATAAATAGCCTGAAATACCATCCTCAACAAAAAACTGTACAAATCTCACAGATCAGGGATAAATAATTTTGAAAGAAAACAGGATTTTTACAAATATGGCTTTTCTGTAATTTTTGGACAATTTGCTTAGAAAAAAAAAGTTCTGCAGAAATTGCAAAAAAGGTTTTTCCGCATGTTTTATGAAAAAGGAATTAGATATGAAAAGGTTATTTTCAGTGTGCAGAGTAGTTTTTTTGCACAGCTAACTTTCCTCTCCCTTCTAGTTACACCAAAGAAGAGCTGAACAGAAACATTTCTATTTTACATGCACAAAGGCAAGGTACTTTCCATCTTCTCCTCTTATGCTCAGTGCTCCTTTAGCTTGGCCGTCAGTCAATGTTTGACAATGCATAGCAAATGCTTTCTGTCACTGTACTCTTACTTCTTGATTTAAACTGTAATGAAGCCATGCTGCTATAATTATTCCTTTGCTGTTACTCTAGCTTACTAGAAAGTGTTCACAGCCACATACAGAAAGGACTGTACGTACAGTGTTTTTGTTTAAGAGTATGCGATGAAATCGACAGCATTTTGGATGAATTTTTATCACTAGATGAAGCTTATTCATGTTTAATGCCTGCAAGCAGGTACCCAAAAAGGAGTCATCTAATAAATAAATGCAAGAGATACTATCCTGGCATTGCAGCAAACAAGATTTTATCCCTCAAGCACTTATTGCACAAATAGCTTTTCAAGGTCTTCAGATCTCCCAATTTATCCCCCTCAGGATAAAAGCTAGTTTAGGCTTCATGTTAATTTATTCTCTCCAGAAAGATAGGCCATGGTCCAAGTAACAGTTAAGCACATACTTAACTTTAATTCATAGGAAGTGTTCTCATATTTAAATGTTTTGTTTCATTAAGACCTTAGCTGTCACAGGTGGTGTTCGTTAGTATTGCATAGGGCAGAACATGGAATATATGTTCAACCTGCTAATATTTGGTCTGGAAAAATTCTGCCTACTGAATCAGTAAGTCTTAGACATCAGGGACTTCTGTTAGCAAAAGATGATGTGACAGAGCACTCAGCAGCAGCAACAGGTAGATAGCGCCACTCACCTCTTGAGGTACCTATAGAAGGCAAGGATGCCAGTAGTATCTGGATAAGAGACCCAAAAAATGAAGTTTGCATTGTTTAGAAGTGAAATACTGAAAAGTACTCCCGTGATTGTTACTGGTGAGGACATATATTGTAATAACTGTTTTGTGGTGACTTCTCTCTCATGGCCTAAACAGCATAGCTTTTTGTTCTATTATGGAAAAGGAGACATACACCTGGTTTTAGGCTGCTCCTCTTAAGATGGATCTTCTGGCATTGTCTGCTAGTTTTGTATGTTGAGATGCTAGCTCAGCATGATGAGAATATTAACTCATGGAATCCATGAAACTCATGGACTTCCAACTCATGGAAAAGGAGAAGCCCTTTCTGAGTAACAGACAACAGCATCAGTAGGGTACAAATGTGTTTTCTGCCAGTTAGTTAGATGTTTTGCTGAAAGAGTTACTTTTTGTTGGCTGATGAAAATCATATCTACTTTCCTAAAATAATAGAAAGGCAGAACAAACAGAACTTCAGCTTTCAGAATTTCATGAGATCTTAGTAAGGCTGATATTGCCAACACGTCACATCTATAGGACCTTAGACATCCTTATTGAAGTACAGTGTAATGCAGACCACTGTGTTTTGAGTAAAACAGGACGTGAGAGTGCTGAATGTTAACTAAATGCCTAAAGGATGTCCTTCTGTGGGTGGCCTTTTTTAAGGTTTGGTCATTTGGTCATTTTTAATCATTGTAATACAATTTATAATTTTTTACTTGAAGCAGTAGTCCTAAATTTTATTGTCTTGAAAAACACATCTTTATTACTAAGTTTTCTATGTCACAGTATTTCCATAATGCTGCAATAATATTTTTTTGATCAAAAGCAAACAGTCAGTGGGATTCTGAGATGAGATAACTGGGACGTAGCCATGCACACTAAGAAAAGGTTTAATGTGAATCAGCAATGCACAGTCACACGCTAATTCCTCAGTGTGGCATCATTATTAGTCTTCACTGGACAGTTTAAACAACTTGATGCCCAGATACAATGTGTTTCTGCATCATGGTGCTGTACTGATGCTACCCTCAGAACGAATGTTCAGTTTGCATATTGAGAGTATTTTTGCAAACTTATACTCAGTTTGTGCTTAAGAAAGCCCCAAACAACTAAAATACTTGTATTCCTCTTCAGACATTTTCTTCCCTGTGTTCTGATGTCATGACTTATTTCCCCTGTGATACTCAACTGTCTTGAACAAAACGTATAAAGACTTCTTCAATGCAATGCTAGCATGAACAATCACTTAAAAATCAGATCATTTTAGCAAACTTTTCATTTTAGCAAGAAAAGACTGGTTCTTATTGATTGCATTGCTCTTAATTGATTCATGGTTTGTTTAGATTTAGTCCTAAATTTGGTAAGGCACTTTAATTAAAACTAATGCCTTAATCAGATGCAAGGGAGTTACTACTTTAACCATTAAATAAACTGTCTTGATCCAGAATGTCCTATAATTATACTTTCTACTCAATGGGAGGTAAATTGGCATTCATAAAGCATCCTACAAGCACTGACCTGTATTTTAGATTTCTAGGACTAAAACAGTACTGTTTAATATCAAGAGCTGTCTATTTCTAGCAAGAAATGCAATCAGATTATTCAGCTTTTTGTAGCCTTTTATTAAAAAAGGGAGAATATTTTCATTAGCTGTGTTCACAGTGAACACTGTTATTATATACTTGTATCAAGATATTGAATTTTTGGAATAGTTAAATCTGTGCTGCTATGTGCTGCTTCTTTACCCTTCATTTCTAAGGATGCCATGATGTACATGGGGTCATAGCTTTTCACATCTCCTTTCCTGCTCCCTGCATGCATAGTAGAAGAAAGCTTCTTGGACGATAACCCAGTATTTCAGTGTGACCCCAGGTTAGTGAGAAACTTAATCCTGTCTTAGTTCTCCTGTGCTCTTCACAGACTTCGCATCAAGGCTCCCTTTGCTGCTGGTGTTAAGTTTGGCTGTTCTTTGCATGTCTTACTGTTGCCAATGTGTTGTTTTGGCCAATTTGCAGTGGCCATTGCTCTTTCCTAATCTTAATTGTATCTTGCTTCTTCCCACGTTACTGCTTCTTTTTCAAATTGAGGTCCTCAGAACAAGCTGACAAATACAAATTACCTCTCCTCATTGCTCTTGTAGGTGAGATGTGGTGATTTCTGAGTAACTTGTGATACCCCAGTTTAAAATGACTGAGAAACATAATGTGCCTATAAAAAAGAAGCAACTGAAAGCAGTTAAATCTCAGTGAGCATGAGGAAGACAAATGAAAAATATCTAAAGGGAGGGGGTTTTGTTTGTTTGTTTGTTTTTTTGAGTAGATAGAAGTGAAAAGGAAGGAGAAAGCAGCCCTTTTCTTTCCTGAAAATCAGAACTAAAGAAGAGCCAGGTCTGAAGCTGCTGGATATTTGGTTCCTCAGAAGAGGTTAAACAAGAAGGGTTTAAGGAGAAAATACATGTATATATTATACTCCTTTTAATGAGTCTTCTTTTAAAAGTGAAATGATCAAGGACTGGTCTATCAGAGTTGAGCTGTTTGTAGCAAGAGTCACTTGGCTCCTTGAAAGGCCGAGTTCAAGAGTGCAGATTGTGTTGGATCCAGTAGAAGACTGCTGGAGGGGGGTCTAAAAGAAGGCAGAGAATTAAGCTGGGGGTCTAAAAGAAGGCAGAGAATTAACCTGTGACCACACAGGAACCACTGAAATAAGGAATAGTTTGGGAATGAGATGAGAGAATGGGGAACTGTGGTGTGATGTGGCTGATAAAAAAAAAAACCTCTACTATTAAATGTAGGTGCACAGAAGATGAAAAAAAATATTTGATATTCTTTGTAGGAGATTTCATCTCTATCTCTGGTGTTAGAGTACAGGGAAAGCTAGAATAAATGAGAAGCCTGGCTTAATGGTGAGAAGAGGACATAATAGTTCTGCCATAAACGTGGCACATACAGAATACACAATGAAAAATAATCTTGTAGGCCTTTCTATGCAAAGGAACTTGATATTTCTAAAATATGAGCTTCTGTGGCACTCCAGTTGTATCTAGCAAAACTTATGACCATTAAATACAAAGCAGAGGTTCAGCAAATGTCCATTAATCCCACAATTCTGGCACTTGAATCTTCTGAGAGCATTACAGCCATGCAAGTGGGAGGACAGCAGTTAAATAGGTCTGTTGGCTTTAGAGATGCACAGAGGTGAGCAGGGCTTGCCTGGACGTATAATTGTCTGGACGTGCAGGGATGGATACTAATATTGAGGGGAAGTTTCCCCTAAGCTGCTTTTTATTACCATACCTTCATACAACTCTGATTGTCTATGAAGTGCAAGGAGAACCATGCTAATGTGGCAGTTTAGGCTAAATGGCTTGTATTTGTAAAAGCTAACGTGTATGTGAGACTTAGAGCTGTAAGAAGGGACAGTATTTTCAGCTTATTAATAATGGGAGGAATGGTGTTCAGAAACAAATATCCATCAATGAAAAATAGCCTATATACTACTTTCGTGGGGTAGAAATCAATAAATAAACAGGGATAGTATCAGGAAATAATTCCCCTCAGAACAGAGGAAGCAATAGCATTATTCTGTTGTGCTTTCTACCCTTCTCCATGCTGTAAAACAAAACAAACAAAAAAAAAAGCAAAAATATGCAGCTTGTAGCTGTGCTTCAGGCAGTAAGTTGAGTTGGACTGAATTTTTAAATAATTGTTCTCTGAAAACAAGATACATGTTCTCTAGGCATTTAATTATGGTGAAAGTGTCATTTTCCTTCACCTCAAACCCTTGCGTCTTGACAGTTGGTTTCCTGCCCTCTCGAGTGGCTGGGATATGAGGCAAGTAACTGTGGATACGGCTATCCAGTTAACTGACCCAGCTCAGATGGCTATCGTGTCGGGTCTGAAAAACTTGTTTCCCTTTCTTACCCTCAAGTTTCCCAGTGCAGAGGAAGGAGGATGGCATTAGGTATGTGTTACAAGCTTTGTTACTGGTCCAAGAAAATGGTGTGTGCATTCCTGTACGTGGGAAAAGAAAGTTAAATTCTGGCTAGTGTTCAGACTGTAATTCCCTTGTCCAAATGTCTGTGGCAGCCGTGGAATAATGATACTCAAATGCATCATTTGTCTGTCTGTCAGCAATAATTGTTCATGTTGCACAGAGGTCTGTGAAACTTGTTAGGGTTTGTTCCAAGTAAAAAGGATGGAGACTTTTGCACTTGATAATTTAATCACACCTGCAATGTTTACTGCTATGTTGGAGTCCCAGTCCTGTAACTTGCCCAAGTTCATTTCAAGTTCACCTGAACATTTATGAACTGCGATGAAATTTCTAGAAGACCTTTGCAAGACCTGTCCATCAGCAATGTGATTTCTGCAGTAAACCCAATTGGCAAGTGTATAAGCCCCTTTCTTTTCCCTGGGTAATTCTTAATAAAGTGCTAATTTCTGGTTTCTTAAGGTGACAGTATCAGCCAGCTACAAAAGCAGGTTGTGTTTTAAGTTTGAGTACAGAAGAGTGTATGCAAAGAATTCCTGTTCTGCTGTCAGATCATCAAGGTTTTAACTTAAGCCACCAGCAGAGAGTTTGTAAGCATTGCAGAGGAAAACCTGATTTGTGTGTAGTTTACGGTGTGTAGTGAAAGAGGGCAGGGGAGGCTGTAAGGAAAGGAGCCCATTAACTGCTGTGCCAGCACTGAGATCTGTGGGTGAGATCTTGATGACCGGGACCCACCCCTGCTTCCCCATTGACTGGGTAATTCAGGTTCACAAATCTATTCAGTGCTTCACAGACAATACATGACTTCCAGTTGCCGGCCTGTTATAAGCTAAATTTCTTTTGACTTTTATATTCTTTGAGGTGGTATGTTTCTTACACAGTGATTTCTGCCTAATTGCTCTAAGGATTCTGGTTGTCTGCATTTTACAAGGTTGTCTGTTAAGCTTTCTTATCACTGCAAGCATATCTCAATACCACATTCCCTCCCTCTAAACAGTGGAACTGTGCAAAACCAACATTTTTATTCCCACATGTGGAAGGACCACAGTGGGCACTGGGACTGGAACACAAAGACTCCCAAGTGTGGTGTCCATGTTGCTTTGAGATCAGCAACGTGGATTTGAAGACTCGGAGAAGACCTTTTTAATCAGGATTTGAAATGAAAACTGACACTGATGTGCTCTGCTATGAGCATGAATTTCCTTGCTTTAGGGCAAAGCCGTTTTAGCTGCACTTTGAGTAAAACAAAACTGTCATTTCCTTGCCGGTGTTTAGGAAGTGACTTTTGTATTGACTTGGAGATGGTTTGTGATTTGATTACATGTTGTCTCGGTTGGAGATATGCTCAAATGTGATTAATCCACTAACGCTGTTAATTCATTGGTTTAGGGATTTGATTTAAATTACGATCGTGACAAGGATAATTATATCATCGTCCCACCGTTCTTATAGTAGTAAGCAGTACTTCGGGCTTAGGCAGTAGGCTTACTGTGTTTTAATTTTGCTTATTTTACATCAGCAAAATAGAGTATTTTTGCTACATTTTGTTACCAGTGTGGTTTTAAAGGCAGGAAGCAAATCAGGAGCTGACCTGAAGACAGATTGGCCTGGCCCTGGAGCTGAAGCCTGCCTTGCTTGCCAGAGGCATTTTGCTTGGAGTACTAAATTATCCTGCCTTGAATTTTCTAAGTAATTCTTGGTGTTGGTTTCATCTACCAAAGCTCCTTACCACCCTCTGCTTTTTTTAGAAAAAGTTTCTTTTTTAAAAAACAACCAAAACTACTTCCTTTGTGCTCTCAATGGCTGCGGCCCTCCACGTCCCCTCCACCAGCACAGCCTCTGTTGTTGGCTGGCCTGGCTTTCCCAGACCAAAATCCGGTCCTCTGCCTGCTTTGAGAAAGCCATGCTGTCTGTACCTCCAGAGGAGCTGGCTGTGCTTCATGCTCAGGAAGGAATTGCCATAATTATGCTGATATTTACATAACATTGGTTTCAGAGTAGCGGGAGCTAACGTTGACTATTGTCTGCATCGCCCTGATAATGGCATCAGAACAAAACACTCTCCAAATATGTTGGTCTGGCAAGGGAGAGCGGGAATTAATTCCTGCATATTATTAAAATTAAGCCTCTCAATGCCAGGTCTGTGAGCAGCTGAGCTGGCCAGATTTATGCATCTGTCTTCACATAGTGGAAGGAGTTTTAAGACTAAGGTTACACAAGTGCAAATGAGATGCATATTTTTGTTCATCGGATGGGAATATGTCATACCTCTTTCAGACTTACTCCACTCTTTAGCCCTGAACTTAGCCCTGGTTCGGTGTCCATGTGCCTCCTTCTGCATTTGGGGGCTGGCATAGGGAATCCTTTGCCTGTGTCTGCTTCATGAGTAAATATAATGTTTCTAATTGCTCTTCTGAAATGAGATTTTCTGTCTGAATGAACAGCTACGTTTGTTAGAATGTTTTCAAGTCTCTAAATGAGATGGTTAGGTTTAACCAATGCCGTCCAGTGACGGCAGGTGCTCAAGTGAGATCAGTGACAGAAAAAGGATATTAGCAGTCATAAGGTGAACCTGAGAGGCCGAGTTCTTGGCAGGATGATTTTTCTGTTTTTAATGACCAGCCTCGTGGAACAGTGGAATTATGTCATTTTACAACGAAAAAATAATATTCTCCAAAGGAACTTTTCATTTTTCTTTGCCATCAAAATTCAATTTGGTATTGTTTAGCCATGCAGCATGGCTGATTTTCCTTTGGAAAATCAATTTGTAATAGAGCAAGAAAGAAAATGGAGAAGCTGCATTTGTGAGCACTGAAATGAATGCACAGGCAGAGAGGCATATGCAGCAGAAGATGTGTACTTTTGGGCTCGGCTCCTCCTCAGAGGAAACATTGTACATTGGGAAAACATTGACTTGGGGGAGTGAATCATCAGCTACTTCAGGGCAAGTCTGTAACAGGTTGAACTTCTGCAGCCTCTGCTCAGCATCATATAGTATAAAATCCTAAACTAAACTGCTAAATTCTGAATTTTATCTCATCATTACATCATTTAATGTAATTAAACGTTACTACATACTCCATAATCTTCAGTGAACAGAGCTCAATGGAAGTGGTAAAAAGGTTATAATGGAACTTTTTGCATAGTAATTCCACAACTACAGTGAAGGTTACAGCTCTGCAGTGGTAGCTGCTATGCAAGCACAAAACGTTTGCAGTAACTTGTGTTTGTTTGATGAAAATTAGTCTTCTCTGGGAACTAACGCATTTGTAAGATCATGAGAACAACTCTCCTATCCCTAGAAATGCAGAACTTGAGGATCCCCTGAGCTACTGAATACTGTCCAGGAACCAGGTCAGGTCACAATTCTCTCATCAACTGATCTGTTTTATTTTGCAGCTCCTGTTGAAAGGCTCTCAAGGCCTTTATCGTACACTAAGGGAAAGTTTTACTACTCATCTCAACAAGCTTATTTGACAAAAATGTAGAGTTAATAGTATTTAACTCTATCTGATAAATAATGAAGAGTCTGATTTCTGTGTCTGTTGTTCACTTCCATACTGATACAAGTCCTCTTGTTCTAAGATAATGTATTTATTGCAATACAAATAAGGGCAGAATCAGCACAAACACACAAGCCAGCAGTCACAAAGCAATGGCAAGTGCAGACCAGTAGCTGACAGTAACTGTGTCCCCCCCATCAGCTGGAGAATTCACCAGCTGCCTTCAATCAGTGGGTTTTTATGGTATCTTCCTGGGAGAAAGAGGCTTTGACACCATCTTAGAAAGCATTTGAGGATTCATGCAGATCTCTGACAATGAGCCTAAAATGACGAATTTATATTTGAAAACTAGGCTGACTGTGTTTCATCAATATTCTGATGTTTTACCAGCTTTCGTTTCTATGTCTTTCCCTCCCTCTCCCCTTCCCTTTTTCTGTACAACAGGGATTTGGGAAACAAGTGGATGTGTCATATATTGCCAAACATTACAACATGAGCAAAAGCAAAGTTGACAACCAGTTCTACAGTGTGGAAGTAGGTGACTCGACCTTCACAGTTCTCAAACGCTACCAGAACTTGAAACCTATTGGCTCTGGGGCTCAGGGAATAGTTTGGTGAGTATCAGCAGTTTCTCTTGTGCTTTTAAATAGGATTTGCCTCTTGCATTTCTTCACAGTTTGCTAATCACAGACATTGTCTAAAATTGCACAAATAAGAGTCAGGCAACAGACATCCTGAGGCAAAAGGAGCCTAATAAATTCTGCTGCTGGTGCGAGTGTTAGCACAGGGTTTTTCTCCACATAGCAAAATGTAACTAGCAAGACAGCAGGAGAAAGATCTTACTATAACTGACAACTGTGGCACTATTTCCAGAGGCAGTGCAAATTATATCCTGAGTAAACCCTGTAATTTTAGTCTTTGTACAGTAAAAGTCACTGAGAGCTATATAGAAAGTGGTCACATCCGCTAGCATGCTAAAGCATTGGGAACAGAAGCCTTTTGTATCGAGGTAACTACCAAATGTTTCTTTTGTTTTTGAAAGAGGTGTTGCAATTATGTGAAAAATGGAAACAAAAGACAAATTTTTATCTCTTCTCAATAATACAAAAGGTTTATGGAATTTGAAATGATGCTCAAAGGTTACAACATTTTTTTTGGCTTTTGGCTGCATTTTTAGAAATGGCTCTTTAATTTCAATTGAAGTGGCATGTGTTTAAATGGCTCTGTGAGGGCATTTGTTGCCTGCTTAATTGTGGGACATTTATATCTTTATAAATTGATCCGAGGTGAAACCTAATTGCATATGTTGCTTTTATCACTGCTGTTTTCTGACTTTGATGTAGTGTGTGTTACCTTGTAGTTAGAGGCAATGGGAAAACAATGGGTTCTTGTAACTTAGGGAAGCAGACTTCCCTGGATCATTGACATGGGCACTATATTTGGCAGTGTGACAACAATTAGCAACACATCCTTAGTCCTCCGTCTGCCACATCCAACCTTTAGTATACTTAGAGAACACAAGAGTTCAAAGATTGATCAAATAAAGTATCAAGTACTTTATTTCATATCTTAAGCAGTAGAGGGCTAAACAACACTTTAAAATTGGTTCTAAAAAATAAATATGATTTTGTGTTAAGTACTAACAATGTTCAGTCTGTGCCAGTTGTCCACTTAAATAAATATCATGTATTTTCTCTTCCTACTGACTGTAGTCTGTTTTAGAATAAAATCAGATCTTGTTGAGTCTGTCTGCAACTGAATTGCTGTAATGATCAAACGTGAGCAACAGCAACAACAAAAAATAGAAGCTAAGCAAAATAAAATTAATATAATAGGAATTTGCCTTTCATACAAGGAGTTGATGGGGAAAAGTTAGAAATGTCCTAGGACAGAAAATCAAGTGAGAAAACAACAACTAAAAGTTCAAGTGAAAACAAAACATGAAACAAAATTTACTGTTTATTGGACCAAGTGTTACAGTTAGGAAAAGTACACAGGCTTTTGATCATGAGTTGATCTTTAGGTCTGCAATAGAAACAGAAAACTTGAAAGGTAAAAATAAGTTGAGTGCACTTTTCTGGGTTTAATTAGATACATAGCAGCTAAACCACATGGAGAACAGGGACTTGATTCCACTCTGCGATGTTAGAAGGGAGGAGAGGTGACAACTGCCTAATTTTATAAGGGAGAGCAAGAGCCGGGTCACTTCTTGCCTGTGGATATGATATGAACAGTTTAGAGAAGGGTGGATGGAGAGGAGTTCTTGTGTTGCATAAAATCACCAGAAATATGCTGATGTTGGAGTGGGAAGTTTTTATGTTTCACGTAAGTGCTTTTTGCCTGGAAGCAAGGCAGCTGATCTTGAAGTTTTTTTGCTATAGCTTGCAGTTAACAGTTTTGGTACCGTCTGTGATAATATCATACTGCCTGTGATGTCTAGAAAAAGTACATTGTGTAGGAATATTCTAAAAACAATTTGAAGGGGGTATGGGGGCTCTGGAATTTATGGTGGAGGCAGGGAGAAAGTCTTGTTTTCCAAGTTAGGCAGCAAAGGTGTAACCTATATATACAGGGATGACAGTAATTAAGATCGTAGTAGTAGTTTACAAAGAAACTGGTCCTGTTTAGGACTGTGTTGGTGCTTATAGCTATGTCCATTATTGCAAGACCTTGTTAGCTCTTGAAGACTGAGTTGTCTGGGCGATGGTGATGTCTTTCAGCTGAAATACTGAAGAAAATACTTCTTTTTTTCTGAAGACTCAAGACAGGGTTTCATGCTGTGGGATGTTGGGACATGGTCTAGTGCTGTGTCAGCTGATCAGAGGAGCATTAGCTGGGCTGCGCTTTATGCTTTCTGTGCTATGCAAGAAATTTGGCTTTGTTGGAGAAATGTTTCTGGGAGAGGAGCATGGGAGCAGGCTGATGGTTTGACGATGGTTTTGAAGAGACCTGGGAACTCTTCAGTTGGAAACATTAGAACCCCCCTAAATGGGTTCCTCATCTGCAGATCTTTAGGACACTAATATTATCCTTGAAGCAGTAAACTGGGCAATTTTGGAGTGTTTGTTTTTTTGGAATTAGTAGGGTGATTTTATGATCTCTTTGAGTATGAGGATGAAGCAGGTAGTCTTTTTGAGTTTGCTATAACAGTAAGTCAAGCAATAGCTTGCCGTGTTGTCTAAGGCTTGTTCTCCTTTGCTGATTCAATTGTTATTTGGTGGTTGAATATTAAGGAGTGCAAAGTTCTTGCCTTTGACAGTGTTGTGCTGATGGTGCTCCTGGTTGGTTATCCACCTGTGGATTCTCTCCCTGAAACAGTCACCACAGTGCCCAGGCTCAGGGGATGGAGTCAGAGTGGTGGTTGATAGGGTTAATGCATGTCCTGTCCGCTGTGCCATGTCCAATATTAAGTTTGTTTTCATTGCTGTTCTCCTTGAGCTGTCCCAGGGAAGTGTCCTGTAGGTGAAAACTTACTCTAATTCTCCATATATTTTTTTAAAATATTTTCTTATTGTATATAATTTAGGGTAGCCTGTTTCTTCCTGTAGGCCTCTAGAAGTCACTGAAGACTGAAAGAATCAACAGAGCCATTTAGAAGTAGATTTTGATTTAACATGACAAGTTTCTCTGTGAAATGGGCTCGTAAATGGTGAAGAACATTGAATTCTTGAGTTTGCAAAAACACATAAGCTCTTTTGTATGACCGTTATTCTTAATATCCATTTTTGTGTAGCACAGTTGAATCCTGGTCTGAGTGTAAGGCTCCAAAGGGATACTGCAATGGGAGTAGTGGTAAAACTTGAAGAAAAATGGAGTTTCCACTTCATACTCAACTCCCAGCCCTCAATAATCAAGGAAAGAAGGTTGTGCATGTGCTGTGGTGTAGTGAAAAAGGACAAAGAAGGGTGGGCATCTGAGTGTTATCAAGTTAACACACTACCGTATTTCTATTGCTTATTTTTATTTCTATTCTATATCTGGAAATCAATAAATGAAAGGTGGGACCATGCCCTGACAATAATATTTTTGTTTCTTGGTGCCAGAGGTGAAATAGATAGATGTCAGTGTGCCTGCTTGTGTAAACCAGCCTAGTTCCACTGAAATCCAAAGGTGTTCCCATCGTGGAGCAGAGCAGGAATTTTGCTAGAAGAAAAGAAAGAACACGTTATTCAGGAAAAAAAAAAAAAAAAAAGGAATGAACAGTGCTTCCAGTTACAGGTACAATTTCCCTGGCCCTGAAGGGAGTGGCAGTGTTAATTTGGTTGGCTGTAGGCTCTTTCCTGAGTCAGTGCTGAGCACATCTTGAGTTGGGTTAGCTGCATTTCGTTTCCGCAGTCACGTCTTGCTGACTCTTTGCACTTCAAATTGTTGATGGCTGCTGCGGATTTATCCTGTTCTGTTAAAGATTCTCCAATTTGTATCCATTAGTTCAGATTGTTTTAAGTTTCTCGTGCTGTTGTATGCTTTGCTGATGTGCTTTGACACTCTGCTCCTGAGGAGGTTTTTGAAGACAGCCTTTCAAGAGCTGTACAAGTGTTCTGTATGAGGAATATAGCAAATACCTTGTCAGTTTGCACTGTGAACTATTACTGCACTGCTAGTGAAATGAGCATAGCAATTTAAAAACATTTTCTGCTTTTTGTCTCATACAGTGGCAACACTCGATGAGATTTATTTCTCCCAAGAGTACATGGTTTGAACTATTGCCAGTTTATTATTTTTTTTCCACTTTAGGAATTTCTTAAATTTTGAAATACCATAAGGAAACTGACAGCAAGTTTCAGGCTTCAGTCATTCATTTTAATATTGCAGAGCTTTTCTCCAATGACAATTTGCATTTACATTGTAGTATTTTCTGGATTTGCTAGCATGTCATTGCCCTAAAATGCCAAAAAATTAATTACATGTATTCAGTTAGCCATTGATCACCATCTGACTTATACCTGGAACAGCACGTTCTGTTTTTTTCATTCTGCAAAATCTATGACTTAGTTCTTCAGAAAATAGCAAATGTTGAAATTGTCTCTGAATCACTGGCACGTGAATTGTAAGGTGCTGAGTGACTCCCAGTGGAAACAGCAAAGGTTTAGTATCTCTGTGGGTTTGGGCTCTGGAATATTAGGAGTGAATACATCTATCTAAATTGGGCAGATTTGTCTGTGAAGGTAATGTTATTAGGATTGGCATAATAGCACATACTCAGAGTCAGTTTGCTTGCATAGGAGGGAACGTCTTGCGATGCTCTTGCTAACGACTGAACAAATAACTCAGCTTGGCCTGCCTAAGGATTATAGATAGCTGCTGTATGTCCAACTGTACATTACACATCTGAAAAGTCAGCTATGTTAATTTAATTGTCTTTAAGAATAAGCAGCTTATATTTCATGTTTGCTTTGATTCTTAAAACTACTTCTGTCTGTTAATTTCTTTAAGAAACAAGAAGAAAACAAAAATATGTACAGGAACAGTGTGTGAGAGAACCTGAGACAGGATGTAGAGCTGTTTTTAAATGACAGAGCTACCTGAGATGTCACATTTGAACAAGAATTACTGTTTGTATCTTCTTTTTTTTTTTTTTTTCCCCCTGAAAGCTTAAAAGAATGAAAGGATATGGACTTGCATGTAATTACTTAACCAAAAATATCCCTCAAATATTTTTTGTCATATCCTTTTGCTGCTTAACTGCAGAGACTCCTGGCAGGGAGATAGTCACCATGTATTTCATGTTTATCGTCTCGTGTTTCATTCCCCTTCGCTAGTGCATAGAAATCGAAAATGTAATTTAAATTCTGGGCATTACAAACAATATGCAATAAAAAAGTGCCACAGTGTGCCCCGCGAGCATAGAGATCAGAGGCTGTCTCTGAAGTACTCAAGACTGCCTATTTCTCTGACTCCATCTTTCTTTCCTTTTTTTTTTTGCCTTAAATAACCTGTATAGTTTCCATGACTACAAAACTTCAGCAGGCAAAATCCAGACCAAATTTTCCCTGTGCAGATGTGTGTAAAAACAAAAAAAAATGAAATCAGCTGCTTTAGAAACTGTCTGCGCACAACCTGCTTTTGTGAACCCAAAGAGCAGGAACCCTAAGAGCAGTATTTGCTAAACCTGGTGATAAGCAGAAGTGCTGCAGAGGCACTTTGTGGCTCCAGTGAGAGAGGTGACACCCAGGATCTCAGGCTGGCTCAGTACAGCTCCTAGGTAGAGAGCAAGTTTCTTCGTGGTCATGGGTGGATATGGTTAAGCATCTGTGACTCTTAGTGCCATTAAAAAAGAACACCGGTGTTTATCAGCTGTTAGTAACTTCTGTGGCTACAGAGAAGTCACTGACATTTCTGTGGCCTTAGGTCTTTCTGTGGTGGTTAATAACTCATTTTTATTTAGGTTTTTGGCTGTCAGGCGGTAACATTTCATAACTCCCTTTATGGATGAAAAACACCTATCTGCTCTTACCCCACCAGGGACTTTCTTATGGCCTCTACCAGGTCTCCTCCTCTTCATATCGCATCTCTTTTGCTCCTGTACTTTGTCACATCCAACAGTTTTAAGACTCTTCTTGCTTCACCTGCAGTCTCTGTTTATCTTTGCTTGGAAATCAGATGCAGGTAAATACCAGTTCACTCAGGCAATTGGGATTGGAATTAACTAGTCAGTGCATCGCAGTCCTTGCTTAACCGAGTTCAGTCTTTTCCCTCTAATCCATTATCCTGAAATGGTGTCACTGCTGAAATGAAGATTATTGCATCCTCCGCACTGATTACTGCATGTCTGACAGCAGAGAAGGAGAGGACGTTTCCTCTGCAGTAGGAAAATTGCTGTGACCATATTGAATCATAGCAGTGGGGCTACAGGGCAAAGCATCTAAATAAATGGGCAAATACAAGGAAGAAATTGACCTGGAAACAGAAAAATAGAGCAAGTCTGGAATGAAACGTAGATTAGTTCATTCAGCTTTCATTGTCAGCATGAATTGGTGCTATTTATTCTCTGACATCAGTGGTCTACAGATTTTCACTGTGTGTTTAACAGAAAGCAAAAGGTTATCTGTCATCCAATGACTTGCTTTCCTTCAATAAGCAGTAACACCTGGGACAGGTGAAGAACCAGAATATAACGGATATTAAGCAAAACAGAAAGAAAATAGAAAACAAAGGATTGCATAGGAAGCCTAAGTGAAGTTTTTGAACAATATAAGACATGTTTTGCATGGTGCTATTGGGAGAACTGAAAAGAAAGAGTTGGTGATAAAAAAGAGGCAGTTGGGAAGGGCAGCAGTAAGGAGAAGGACTGAGAAGCAGGTGTGAAAGCAGGTGGCCAAGAGGACATCAGTGTATTTTTTTGGTTTTGTTTGTTTTCTTGCTTTTGTTCTTTTCTGTATTGATGGTAGTAAGTTTTTCCATTCAGTTGAAATTCATTTCTCATTTACAAATGAAAAATGCATTTGGAAATCAGGAAAAATCTTGTAATTTCTGATGTGTTATGGTGTAACAGAGCAACCCTACAACTTAAGTGGCATATTCATTTGTTCTTGTTAAAGTGGTGAGCCATTTTGGCTTACTGTACAGCAGGTGAAATATTTTATATCCTGATAAAGCATCATTTTCACTCACTGCTATCTTTTCTTGTGTCAGAGATGTCCCTCACTGTGAGTTGCCCCAGCTGGACATGAGCATACTGGATGAGTTAGTTATCAAGTAGGGGCAGGGAGGGTAAATGTGACCCAAGTGTGAGCATGGGCTTTGTTCCCTCCCAGAACACCAACAGATAATGTTTCAGCATCTCTGATTATCTGCGTCTGCTTGGAATAACCTTGCAGAGGTCACGGGGTTTGCCTTGGGAAACTAGAGTTTGAGTAGTCTTTTAGGGTTAATGTTTATAATAACTTTTTTTCCTCCTATGCTTATCACGTTGTAGATGATCGCTTGCTGACAATATGATTTCAGTGCTGGTTGAATTTTTGGTTTTTAAGCAGTTGAGGAATGCAGCAAAAAAATGTTACTGTTTCTTTCTCCTTAAACTGACAGCTTTTGTTCTTTTCATCAGATAAGCCACTAAGTTTTTTAAATTACAACTGTGAGGTGGGTATGGAAGACAGTAGCTGTTTTCTGTTTCAGTCTGCAGATCCAAGAATAACAGAATCATCACATGACTGCCAGTTGGAAAGTACTAAAGACTCAGCTTCTGCTCAGACTTTTCCTTAGTGTCCATAATTCCTTAGTTCTGTACATGGCTGTTGAAGGAGGGAACTGGAACTCTTCTGGCTTTGCTGCTTTGACACTTAACAAACCTTGAAAGGTGTCCCAAGTGTATGTACCCTGCTGAGAGTTCAGAACATCAAATCTGGAAATTGGTCACCAGATTTCTTATCTTATACCCCTTTGCTAAATGCTGGGCAGATGGAACTTGATTGGGTTTTACTACAAATTGGACAGCAACTTCTTTTGCCCTTGTATTTTCTGTCATGGAACACTGATAAGCATCCCTAGCTCTGATCCATCTTTCAGACCTTTACCTTGCTCTGGCTTCATTAAATTCTCAAGCTTGCAGTATGGTTTGGAAACCAAGAAATTGTTATCTCTTAAGCGTCACTTGTGTGAAGGAAAGCATTTTGGTCTAGAGGATTTAAAAAACAGAATGAAAAAATGCTGGTTTGTATCACTGACCAGGCTGAATTTCCTAGCCTGGCAGTTGCCAGCGTGCAGAATGAATACTGAATTAGTGGCATGATAAATGCAGAATCAGAAAGCACCACTTCTCTTCTGACAGCTCTGTCAGAAAATGATGCTACAACTGAGTCACTTACAGAGTTAAGTATAAAAATCAGTGGAATATATAGAAATGAGAAGTATGTAAGCATTCTCCTTAATATTTTAATCACCAGAAAAACTAAAATGGTACCTATTCTACATCAGCTGGCATGCCTCTCAGGAACAGGACAGCTGTTGCCGTGTTGCCTTTCATGCTTTGTCCTGATGCAGCTCTTGTGAGTGAGAATGGCTCTGAGAAAGGAGTTCATCCTGCATCCATCTACAAAACTGAGCGGTGGATTCCAAAGAGATGCCTTTTTTTAGGGCATCACCAGCTCGTGTAACTAGAAAGATGACTAAATTGAAGTTCAAGCGGCAGATGAGAGCGCCGCGGAGCTATTTTTGTACAACCAAAAGAGCATAAGCTTGTGCATCTGAGTCGTCAGCTCAATCAATGTGATTGTGGTCTCTGCATGGTGTGGAGCTTCTGTTCATGTGCTTATGGTTTGTGATGGTGACAGAGTTTAAGAGCTGCTAGAGCTTTTAAGGAAAGAAAACTATGTTAACATCAACAAATTTGATATTTTCACATATGTAGTTGTTCTTTAAAAAAAAAAAAAAGTCATTTGTGCAGGCTCAGCATAGTAACAGGACAATTTGTCATGAAGTAGACGAGGACAAATTTTATTCCAGAGCTTGCTTTTCTTTACTATATTCCAGCCTCTGATTCCTGTTTTTCCCAGTGGTTCTAGAAGTGTATAGCTTGTTTTGCTGCACCGTGAATTATGTTGTGGTTTTATAGTTTTATGCAGTAGGGTAAGTGGAGAATTTACAGTATAGCACTGTTGGAGTATGTCGAGTGGAGTTACGTGGTAAATATGTTGGCTAAAAATAATCATTGTATCCATGCAACTTGTATTGTTTTCTCTATGGTGGCTCAGCCATCTTAATTCAGACAACAAATCTGAAAATTGAGAGGATAATGGCTGTCTCAATCTGCCTGAACTGTGAAATAGGTTTCACAGTGAAGTTTTTGAATCTTCTTACCTTTAGAAATATAAATTCACTGCACTTCCTTTTTTTTTTTTTTTTTTTTTTTTTTTTTTTCCTGCTAGAAAGGGCTGCCTGGCTTTGACATTTGAAGCAATGGGGCTGAGTGCAGCACTTAGAATGAATAATAGGTGTTCAAATTGCACTGCGGATCCCATGAATACAAAAGCAATACTTTATAATCCTTTAAGGGTGAAAGTAAAGGGACTGCATGAAGTGTGGGCTTGGACTTCTTGGTGTTTGCTTTCTTAAGAAAATGCACGTGTGCATTCGGATCTCTGAACAAAATCTCTAGGGTGATAGTTATCCAGATACACACCACCAAGGATCCAGCGGGGGAGATGCTGATTTTCAAGTAGTTTCTTCTAGCTATGCCTGAGTCTTGTTTCTATAAGCACAGTTATGACTGTTCAAGTGAGCAGTTTTTCTGTTTTTTAGTGTTTTCCCTACATTTTTGTACACAAATGTGCATAGACCTCTTTAAATCACCTTTTCTTGTTTAATGTGCAGATAACCGGAGAGCTTTAAATCTAACAACTTGAAAAAAACACAAGTCAGCTAAAACACTTGAATTTAACCAGGGCCTTTGGAGTGCTCTATTTTGCAAAGTAGAAGACAGCATAAGTCTGCCATAGTGACACAAGGAAATATATATATTGAAATGCTGCAGTAATAATTTCAGTGATACCATAACATAATGAGACATGAGACCAGGATACTCTGTAGACAAAATGTGCCAAGCGTGCTCTTCTTTGTTCTGAAATACTTAATATCTAAATGTAAAATCCATCATGCGAAGCAGATGATGAACTTCCTCATTTTCAGAGGATTTCAGTTTGGTACCAGAGCTGTAAGTCTTTGAGGCACAGTTTGAAAACAAGCTTTTTCAGGGTACTGCATAAAATGCAGGCTTGGGCAAGCTGAAGAGCAAGATCTGTCTTTTCCTTTTTGACTAGATTTTGTGTGCAGTAGGTTTAATAAATACATGGAAGCACGTGGACACTGAATGACAGCTCCAGTTCTCTAACAGGTTCCTTTAAGTTTTGAACCTTTACTTCTGAAATTGTCCAGTTTCAGTGGTACATCTTTGTTTCACAGCCTGTCCTTGGGGGCTGACAGCTGGGAGCTTTCTCCTCTCTTTTGGGCTTCTAGTCCATCATCTCTTGAGAAAGGCTGCTGTAGTCCAGTAGTGGCTGGAGAAAACACAAGGAGCTTGAAAAGGATGCAACTACCCCACATCCAAAGAGTCTTGAAGCTGAAGACTATCAAAAATTGCCATTTTGCTACCCATCTCTAAAAGTCTATTTTAAAAGAATGTTTTCTCTGACTTTGTCAGTCAGTTCTGTGGTAGATTATAATGGGAGTGGCTAGTGTTAAGTTTCATTATTAATTAAAAGAGATAATTGATTAAAAGATTCCTTCCATTCTATATTGTGTCTATTGAAACAGCATCTTGGATGTCTAACTGGAATGCTTCCCTTGGCTTGCTAACTTGCATGGAAAAACGACTGCCTGGTCCTTCAAGTGTGTGATAACAGAGCATTGATAATTGATTCTTGCAGCTTGAACTCATGCACAGCATTAGTGGTAAATGGTTAGCTGTTTGTGTAAATCCATTGGACTAAGAAGAATTGCACTTAGTTTCTTTTTTTTTTTTTTTTTTTTTTTTTTTCTGGAGTCAGCAAAAAAGTTGTTAAATAGCTATAATTACATATGAGCCTTGGTAGTCATGAATTTATTTTCACATCTGGCTAGAACTATTCTCTGCTAAATTGTTGGTGTTTTTTTTTTTTCTTTTTGAAATTATTTACAGTTTTTAAAAAGGCAGTTTTAACACTAACATTTACCTTACAAAACTAGTCATAAACAGAATTTACAATGGAAGAGTTTATTTACTGCATTTTCCATCTGTGCAGCTGCCAGAGATTTGATAGTAAGCTTGGAGGATTCTTTTTTCTGAGCTCATATTGAAGTAGAACTAAAATTTAATTACAAGGCTGGGAGCTGAATTATAGTCTTTGTTACAAAAATAGGCAACTGTATAAATTTAAAAAATAATTTCATAGTTGCAAAGTTCCAATACAGTTTCCAGAGAAAGGAGCACAGGGTTTACATGCAAATCTGCTGTCTTACTGGAGATCTTGAAATTGCCTTTTATGCTTGACCTTTTCACATCAGTTCTAAGACGCTCGTTACTCTCTCTTACTCCTGTTCCCTTGAGTCACCTGTTCATGCAGCCACTCTTCTGCCAGTGATGGAAGTTTGTCTTAAGGCTGTTATATATCACCGGTGCTAATCTTGGTGTTCTGAGGAAAGGATTTTGTGTAGTAGGGATCTACGTGTGGTGTCTGTAATTTCATTGTAGTAAAATGCATAGTTGGCTGTCTGGAAACAAAAGATTCTCTCCAGTGAATAGCAAAAAGCATCAGTACTATTAATTTACTTGGTGCAATGAATTTACCTATTGATGTCTTGAAGTGGTTGGACACCTTCCATTTATTTGATAGAAGGCAAGAATAAAACTACAAGTGAGATCCTTGTATCTCAAAGCAAATAGTGCTGTACGAAGGAGTATCTTAGTTTTCTTTTTCTCCATAGTTGAGGAAGCAGCCATTACAATACGTAGAGGACTGGAAATGGATCGTAACACCTAGGGCTTAAAAAAGCTTTGTTTTTCTGATTTTAGATTGATGCTTTTGTATCTCTTGCTTTGACAGAGAGAAAAATCAGAAAAATGATCAGAGAACAGAAACTGGGGAAAATGGTTGCACAGACAAACTTTTTGGTGTTACTGCTTGGTAACTCCTTTGATGATATGACATAACTAATGAAATCAAAATACATGAATAGAAAATGAGATGAAAGTGATTTAAAACATTCCTATATAACTCAACTGACTCTTATGTGGGCTATTCTTTTTAAAAGCTGTTGAGTGATGAGGTAATATGGATTAGTTGAGACATTTGCCTGCTAAAGTATATTCAAAGCCTCTGTCCATCAATGATAGAGGCGAAGCATTTAAATATAGAAAGATCATGATTTTAAACTCTTTTGGCTTTCTATTTATTTGTACGTTTCTCTGTAAATTTGTGGTTTGAACTGAAATAGTTTCACTATGAAAATATTGAAATGGAACTCCCTGAAAATTTCAGAATATCTCAAAGGACATTCATAAGCTGTTGTTTTTTTTTCCTTGTCTGCAGACCTTCTCAGGGGGAAATCCCACCATCCTGCCCCAAATGTCAGTAGTTTACTAAAGTATTCTTCAAAGTGTTCCTCACCACCTCTAGTAATCAGCTGCTTTCTTTTCAGGGATGTATTTAGTGTGTTCGTGATGTAGGAGTAGTGTAACTGGAAACCACGCAGGTGGAGGAGGTATTTCAAGACAGACATTGCCAAAGTTTTTTAAAGAGCTTGTAAATTTTTGTTGGCTATGTAACTAAGCTTCTGATGTATGCTTTCTGCTTTGTACATGGTCAGTAAGATGCTGTAAGTGAATGTCACTGAATGCCTACAGTAAGCAGGAATTAATTTCTTGAGAAAAGGGGGAATCGGGAACAGGATCTGAGGACTGTTAGTTGGAGAACATGTCTGAGAACTTGTGCTTTATGAAATGTAGAAGTTGGCACTTGTGTAGTCATATTGCAGCAACCAAAATAAAAGTGGTACAAACTCACAGGAGGTGAAAGGTTATCAAAATATGTGAAAGTTGTGCAAAATATTTTAAAAGCTAGAAGAGAATTTTAGAAGCCCATTTTTAAGAGCCTGCTCTGCAAACCACAGCTTGTATTTCTTCACGTTGTCAAAATTTTTAACTAAGCATATGCAACAATTTTTTCAGTACTAAAAGGAAATGACAAAGACATTTTGTGAAATTGTTCTTTTTCTAGGTTTGTAAGTAGAACTGGATGATGTGGTGTATAGGAATAATTAAATAATTTGATTTAATTAAAAATATCATAAGAAAAAGACAAAACTCATTCTAAATAAGTGGGAAATTGCTCACTGAGCCACCTGGTGAAAGTGTCCTTAATCATGATGGGAAAAGTATATGTCTCTCCACTGCACCCAGTGCACATTGTTGCTTTAGGAAAGAACTTCTCAAATCAAGTTTTTATTGTATTTTTATTTAGAGTTACGTAACGTTTTATTTTTTTCTTCACTCCTTGAAAATAAATGTTAGCTTCCTATGAAACTAGAGTTCAGAAGCAGTGGTGCATGCTATACTCTGCTGATGTGGTGGCATATGTTTCCTCTTGATGTCTTCTTTTTTTCTCCCTGGACACTCTCTCCTTGTTCCACTACTATTCTTGGGGTGAAAAATTGGAATAATAGGCTTGAGGCCCAGGAATTTGCCCTTTGAAATGAAGGATATCCTCTCAGACGTATAACCCTTGTGTTTGTAATTACTGCAGTGCTGCATATGATGCTGTCCTTGACAGAAACGTGGCCATTAAGAAGCTCAGCAGACCATTTCAGAACCAAACCCACGCCAAGCGAGCATACAGAGAGCTGGTCCTCATGAAGTGTGTGAATCATAAAAATGTAAGTTTTCTATAGGAAACAAACAAACATTTTGGTTTGTTAGGAAGAAACCTCTTACGATGGATGCCTTTTTACAAGAGGGGAAATGAGAAGTAAAGTATGCTCAAGGGCTACCTTCTCTCTGACACTATTTGCTGGCATAGGGGAATGAGTTTATTGCATATACTACTGTAAAGGCTGTGCCAAATGGAGCCCAGCGAGTAGGCGGGGGGTGATGGAAGGGGAGAGAGCAGAATATGTTCTTGTCTACTGTTTTTCCAGAAATACATAAGTGATGGTTGGAATGCTGGCTCCATCCTCCTGTCACTAGGGCTCAAGACTCAAAGCAGTGTTTCTTGAGTTGGAGTACCCAGCTCAAGTGTCACTCCTTGTTCTGGACTTCATCTGAAACCTAGTATCGTGCAGATGTGATGTACAGATTGTGCAAGATAAGGGGCCATCATTATAAGATTATTTTTAATATGTTGAAGGAAGTAAAGAACCCAAAACACTTGACCATTTCCATGTAAATACATTACATGTACGTTAGCTAATAGTGTGGAACCAAGAACTCTGAAGCCACAACATGTTGCACCATTCCTTTTACTTAAAGCACTCTTGTTGAAATAAACAATGTTAGGAAGTCCTAGACTACCCTGCATTGTACACCCACCACCAATTGTATAAAATCTAGAATTTGTAATGAAGTAAAATATCCTTAACTGTAGCAGTGGACTTAGCTCATGTCTGTATGCTAATAGCAACTTAGAACTGTCTGCCTGCCTGTATGTACACTTGCTGTTTTTATAATAGGTTGTGTAGGATTGCCCCAATGGACTCAAGGGACTTCCCAAGGATTTTATTTTCTTATAGTTCCTCCTCTGCTGCTGTTGCTGGATGCCCCTTCCTTTCAATAGGAGTGATTTTTTCAGTTAGCTACATTTACTCTTGCCTCAGATCCTGAGATTACTTTCTCATTATGCAGAACATAGATGAGCTTGAAAAGCATGATGTAAGCTGAGGTTTGGTACTTTGCACCAGTCACAAATTCACATGCAAAGAAAAAGGTTTGGCCCTAAAATGACAAAAAGTGGGATTTGTCACCTTTAACGTCCTCTGCCCCCACCTCTGGGCATTGACTTTTCCTTGTTTCACCTTGTCAATTGGTGTGTACCTGCCTCTTCCCTACTGGCATGGATTGAAGCTACCCTCAGTCAGAGCAATCCAGCAGGCTTTGAAAATGCGGCGGTGAGTAGTCCTCCATGTAAGCAGGAGAATGATGTGTTCTCACTTAGTTTAGAATAGACGGAGAAGAGCAGAGGACTGCAGAGTAGTGATACGCATTTTGAATATATGTGTTTTAAAATGCTGCATAAAAGCTGATGACAGTGCAGCATTTGCTGATTAAGAGTTTTGAGAAATGCACAGGAAGGTGAAGATTGTCAAGACAAGCCTAGAGAGGTGGTGTAGGCAGAGAGGGAGAGGTTCAGATGTGATCTTCATGGTGGCTTTGCCTCCATCTCCTACCTTTCCCACCCACAAGAAGGAAAGCACGAGGAATTTGGATCCCTAAGGTCACGTTTTTCCTCTGTGCTGCCTTGCATGTTGCTGTCAGTGTCTTTCAGTAGCCCAGCATGTTTAAAAAGCAAGTAATACACCTTGCATAACAGAAGTCCTGTTTTAGCCTAGAAAGTACCTGCCCTTTTGAAGTGCTTTTACTGAAATGCAGTATGTCTGGGGATGGAAACTGTGTCAGTTTGTGTGGATAAGTGCCCTCAAAGGAGTTGAAGCGATGTCAGAGAGAAGGAAGGTCTTCTGTTTACTTACAGTACGATGGTTCTTGATTACTTCTCCCCTCAGACATGCGTTCTTCATATATAAGATAGTTGTGGCTGTCGCAAGAGGACTGTTCCCGCAGACTGAGCTGAGGCTGGTCTTTGAACCTTTCACTGTTATCATTTTGGTTTATCATTCCTTACTAATCCTTTTTTCAGAAACCATTTCAAGTGCACCTTGAAGAAATCTTAGAGGTGTGAGGCATTTTATTTTGAATGTTGCCAGCTTCTTACTGAGCCATGAAGTGAGAAGTGCTGGTATAAACTGAGCAGTGGAAAACAGTTTGTCCTTTAACACTCACTTCAAAATGGGTTCAACTGCTTACCTTTATCACTTGTCTTCCTCCTTTTGTCTTACTCTGCTTTTCAGATTATCAGTTTATTAAATGTCTTCACACCACAGAAATCTCTGGAGGAGTTCCAGGATGTGTAAGTAATACAGGAAATAATTAAACTAAAGCTTTAGAGACGTGGGGCATTATAGTGTACCATGAACTCAGTAACTTGGCAGAATACAAAGGCTGTGAGCTCCTCTTGAAATGATCATGTGTAGACCACACTTTGGTAGACAGACACCCTACATTCCCATGTTCAGAGACTTCTGACATTTATAAGGTGCCAAATGTTGGGATTCCTAAGTACTGTAAGTGTGCAAAGCCTGCTGGTGAGACCCTTCTCGAGAGAGTTACAGTTACTTGCACTTACCTTCAAACGCATGGGAAGAGGTGTCAGTAGGTAAAGGGGCCTGCTTTTGTGGTGTTAGCTTGCTTGGGAAATGATGGTTGTTGCACAGCTCCCTGAGTCATGAGGTTTTGAAACGCAGCAATTCACTCTGAAATAATTTCCCATAAGAGAGACAGATGTGAAATATTTCCTCCTTTCATGTTGGCTTTGTACTAACCTTTGACTGCCTACAATTACTTGCCTGGGGAACCAGTGCTAGGTGTAAAGGATGACTAGCATCTCTGCTGAGCATTGCCTATTGCACAAGCACTACTGTGCATAGCATGAACCTGCCCTGAGTGAAATTTTAAATAGTGTTTTATATAGCTGCATGCCTTTTATCTTTCAGTCTTTCCCATATTCTGTATGCATGGTATGGAAATGTATTCCCTTCTGTACTCTGATAGCAGTGATGCCAACAGACAGATAGCAGTGGCGAGTGTGGTTCTGGTTTTGGTATACAAGTCTTCTGCATAAAATTGTCACTGCAGACATGTACAGAGCAGAGGAGATAAGTAGTGCTGGGGAGAAGATGAGGCATGTAGGTCACACAGAAATAGAAAGCTAGTGTTTTCCCCAAAGTTTGAGAGCGCTTTGATGCCCTGTTATAATTAAGATTCAGCTGTGCTTATGAGAAGTCTCATAAGAAATGAGCTGTGTGTGTTCAACTTATTAACTTCTCTCTCAAGGGGACCAGGATAAGGTCCTGCTGAGGTTGTCGGTGAAGCTTATTTACCAGAAGCTCAAGACCAATTGTTTGTAATGAGAACTGAGTTTAGTCATGCAGTCTTAGGAGGGTTTTGGAGACATTTCACGTGGGGATGCATGTTTTAGCACCACTGCTCTCAGATTCCTACGAGTGCTGTGGTATCCATTCCTCATAATGATCAAAGGCCAAGTAGTCGTGTCATTTTGATGCTTGTGGCTCTTCTGTGTTCTGCATGGTTCAATTCTGTGCTGCTTGTGTGTGCATGTAAGGTACAGTCTCTGGGGAATGTACCAAGAAGGGCCCACCAAGAACAGCGTTGGTGCAGTGAGAGACGAGCACCACAATGATATGGTTGTGAGCCATTTCTGTGCTTAGCCACACTCCAGCTATGTTATATCAAGTCAGCAGAAATCAGTGCCATTTTGAAGCAAGGAAAGGCTTTGTTACTCACTGGAAATGATGCTGTAGTTCTTCCTCAACACAGATGATAAGCTCATAACTTTGCTTTTTCATTTAGTTACCTGGTAATGGAGTTAATGGATGCCAATCTGTGCCAGGTCATTCAGATGGAGCTCGACCATGAGCGAATGTCTTACCTACTTTACCAAATGCTCTGTGGTATCAAGCATCTTCACTCCGCAGGAATCATTCACAGGGTAAGCAGACTTGGGTTTGAAACTTAGGGCAGCAAATGGCATCCTTATGAGGACTTGAGAAACCAGTTAAGGTATCTTGTGTACTGCGGATCTAAGCCCTATCCCCCAGAGAAATGGCCATACCTTTATAAGTCATAGCCCTTGTCAGAGTAGCTTTTTGGCTGTTTTAAAAGTGAGATTCGTTGTGAACTTTTAAAAGGTCACGTCCTTATTAATAATAGCCAAACAATAAGCACTGGAAATCACCAAGTACATACTATCTCTGAAACATATAGAGAAAGGGTATTGCTCTTGAAAATGCAGTTGTCTGCATCCTAATGTGCACGCATGGCATTCAGACTATCTGAACTGATGTTGTACAAGTCGTATGTGTCATCGTGTCATACAAGTATGATCAAGATCCAGCTCAACGTCATACAAGTCAGATCAAGCTCCACAGAGAGCAGGCAGAACATATGGAATTAATATTAAACATGATTTATGTTCACTAAAATGAATGAAAAGGCTGTGAAGTGTGTATTAAATGCATCCTCTCATTTTACTTCTCTACCTCAGAGCACGGTGTCTGCTAAGGGCAGAGCACCCGGCTGTGAATGCCGGAGTTCTCTACCTGTGCCTGTTGACAACAGAAGGAACAGTTCATGTGACTGCGAGCAGGAGGCAATACTCAGTGGATTAAAAATAACCTCATTCTTTATTAAAACGTGCTTTTACTAATATTTGTTTCCCTGTTTAAGAAAACAGAAGAGAAAATATTTCTCTTCCCTTGTGAAAGGAAGAGAAGAAGGGCTAATAAAATGTGTTCCAAGGTGAACATTGTTTAACTGTAAACCAAGGTCTCCTTTCTTGGCATAAAAGACACAGAAGGGTAATAGACCTGGCTTCAAGGTGGTCTTCTGGGAAAGGATGAATTGAAAAATTCATATAAATCAAACAGTAAGGTAACTCCACATATACAGTTGGAATTTAACTCTAGTAAGCTCCCACCATCCAACTAAAGCCTCCGAATATGCCACACTAGCAACCCTTGTGAAGGATGTTGAGAGAAACAGTAGCAAGATTTTACCATGTACCTGCAAGTGATTTGTGATTGTAACTATTGGTGTCAGAGAGTAAAGTAATATTTCAAGGATGACCTAAAATATCAGTCCAGATCGCTTCTGTGGCTAGCTTTATGAAGTGCAGTCATACCTCTTCTCACTATCTTTTCAGGATTTAAAACCAAGTAATATTGTGGTAAAATCTGACTGCACGTTGAAGATTTTGGATTTTGGACTGGCCCGGACTGCAGGCACGAGCTTCATGATGACTCCATATGTGGTGACACGTTACTACAGAGCACCAGAGGTCATCTTGGGAATGGGCTACAAGGAGAACGGTAGGGCTGCAATTTCATAGCAAGTGTGTTGGGACCTGAAGTGTAAAGTCTGCCTTCACAACTGTAAGGGGCACCAGAAGGAGAAAAAGAAAATGTAACAAAAAATAATGTCTTGAATTTAAAAGGCAGGTGATTTGGAGCAGTTTCTTAGTGTTGGGTACTGCAGCTACTGGCTGTATTTGCAGAGTAATATTGGTGGAGTTATTGGCGTGGGACTGCAGAATAGTGGGAAACCTGGTCATAGTTACCATTGAATTTATCCAAGACAATCAGCCCTTTCTGAGCAAAATGCATTTGGCTTTTGTGGCTATGAAACAGGGTGTGAACAAGGGGGATTGCTGAATGAGGTATTTGGATCTGGCTCTTTGAATTGGTTGAGGCAGGAAGAAGAGGTAAAAGCTAAAACAGGGAATCCTAGCCATTCCACAGTTCCTGCAAAACTAATTAGATATGAATTTCAAGAGCCATTTCTGCCTGTATGATAGGTTTAACTAAAGTCCCAGTTTCTGCTAACAGGTTTCATGTGGAGAAAATCTAGATATAAATTCTGCAGTTTGTGTCTCTTTTTAATGAAAGAGTTGGAAAGGAGAGAAAAAAGATTAAGCTAAAAACAAAACAAAACAAAAACATGCATTGGTATGTAATCTCTCTAGATGCAAATAGGGTTTTGCTCTGAACAGTCTGTGTGGGATCTGGATACCTCTCAGTCCCTGGAAACTTAGTGAAAAGCAGGTAGGCGGTACACCCTATAAAGAAGCAAGTAGGGCACGTCCACTTTCACAAAGGATGGAGGGGAAAACTTTAAAAACGATTCTCATTTGTACCTAATCCAAGTGTCAGGTAAACAAGGCAGGAAAGGAGGGGGTAATGCATGGAGTGGAGAAAAATCTGCTGTGATACAGATTCTGCTGTCAAAAGCTACCACTTTGCTGTATGATAGACTTTTCAATGACAAATGCTTGGGTAAAACAGCAAATGTCAAGACCAGGAGTTTATTTAAAAGACTCCTATTTAATTCATTTTAAGAGGCTAACCCACAGGAAAACTTTGACTAACCGCCAACAGCATTTTGTGAAGAGCAGTGAAACTGTTTTTGGGAGCTGATTCTGTGACTTGAACAAGAACACAGGCATACTCATAAAACCTCTGCCAAAATTGGGAAGCCTTTGTATTAATAGTAATGTTTGTGAATTTACAGTACAGATTCTCACACGAAAATCTACAAAGGTGACAGTTACTGGGTGGATACTAACCATACAGACTAATATATTAAAGTATTAACTTGAAGTATTTTGATGTGTGTCGTTATAAACTTGATCTAGGCTCAGCATGCTTTACATTGCCCCTTACTCCAAATACCTAGTTTCTTCTGTTGTGAAATGAATTATTTTGCTTTCTCTTTCTTTCCAAACATATGATTATCTTTCTTGTTATAATTGTCCCTGAAAGGACAGAGAAGGCACTCAGTTTTCACATGATTAAAATGACAATAAGAAAAAGTTAGAGACAGTTCTGTGATGAAGTGCACAGCTGGGAAGATACTAAGAACGTTTGCCACATGTAAAGGTCCTGCTCAAATGTCCCTGGAAGTTAACAGAGAGGCCTCCTTTGACTCTCCTGGTCAGTGAATCTGGCTCAGGATGAATGATCTTAATTGTGCTAAGTGAAAATGAAGTCAACAGAGAAAGAAAGTAAAACATTTGAAAACGAAGGTCAGCTGTCTGAGGAGCTGGTCTGCTTGGAGGCTCTCATCCAGCTCCCAGGGAAGGCAACAGAAAGGCTTGGTCTGTGTTTCCCTGCCCTGGCCTGTGCTGCCACATTACTGAAGCTCCCTTATTTTTTCCCCTTCCTTCGTACATTGCCTGTATAAGGACCGTTCACTGCTTTCATTTTCTTTCTGCACTTGGTTGGCTAAAGATGCATAATTATCACCAGTTTGCTGCGCTTCCTGTGGAAGGTCCCAAAACCATCACTCAGAAGAAAACTGCCACCGCCTCAGGCATGCTCCTGCTGTCCTGTGCCCCTGATACCTCTACCCTCCTTTTCCCAAATGGAGCATTTCACCTTTATTTTGTTGTACCAAAACAATGAGTTGTTTGTTTGTTTCTTTGGTTTGTTTTGGATAGCTTTTGAAGGTTAAAAAGGGGGAAGAAAAAGAGAAGAAACTGGCTATGTAGTTTGAACATGACTACAAAGTGAGGATTCGAAGCAGAGAGACATGGTTTTTTAAAGCATTTTAAAGCAGGTTTCCCCCTTCACATTGGCTCAAGGTCTCTTCTGTACATAGTGTCATCTATCTAGCCTTTTTTCTTGTAAAGCTTGAGAGGAAAAAAAAAATCCAACCCCACCCAAGTCAAGTCAAACAGGTAACCACACTTACTGCATCTAAATGCTGCAGGGAGGATCAGGAAGATAAGAAATATTCTTACTCTTGTTGGTACTTGTCCTCCAAAGAACTTGTTTATTTTAGCATTAATTTTGAGTACCTACGGAGTAAAAAAGCAGATTGCAAGTGTCACTCTGTGGTTCTT
Source organism: Aythya ferina (assembly GCF_964211825.1). Lineage (NCBI taxonomy): Eukaryota > Metazoa > Chordata > Aves > Anseriformes > Anatidae > Aythya > Aythya ferina. Next base: position 31,932,143 of record NC_140300.1, on the reverse strand, counting down.
TGTCAGTATGTAGGTACAGCCAGACACACACAGATAGGCATGTAGAGACAGGACGTCATGGCTTCTGACCCCAAAGCAGGACTTGTAGCTAACCCTCAAGGATGGTATTTATCCGTGCGGCCTTCACTTGAGTGAGTGCTTCTCTTTGGGACCTCTTGTGTAGTGCTGCAGGGAGACTCACTCCTGCAGGACGCAGCCTATAAACTGCCTTGCTGCAGGTGGGGTTTCTTCCAGACGATCATTGTCTGGGGTGTTTTGTGCTTTTTAAGTTCAAAAAAAATAAATAATAATAATAATATTTTTTTCCCACTGTAAACTCAGTGTAAACCATGGGTCTGTGCAGTTTTTTCTTTACTTGCTAGCTTTTTCCAGCAATGTTAATTTTAAACATTTTGCACCATTGTTGCTCACTGCCATCAGGCTGACTGACACAGCTTTTACTTAATCATTTTGGCTTCAGGTGAGATGTGGGGAAAGAAAAAAAAAAAAAAAAAAAAACAGCAACAAAACAAACTGAACTGTTCTGATCACCCTGCTCTTTTTCCCCTCCTTTAGGAATAAAATGTCATAGTTAACTTTGCTTTTTTTCCTTCTTCTTCACTTCCCTATCTCTGCTGTTCTAGTGGATATATGGTCTGTGGGATGCATTATGGGAGAAATGGTTCGCCACAAAATCCTCTTTCCAGGAAGGGACTGTATCCTTGTGCCATTTGCTGCAGCTTCACCTATTATTTGTTCCTCTCTTCCACCCCTTCCCTGTTTCCTTGTAATGAATATACCAGGACTGTAAAGATAGAAGCAAGAAATTGAATCCCAGAGGTACGAGTAAACAGAAACAGCGCACTACTGATACGGACAAAATTGAAAATGAAAAACAGATGCACAGAATTATTTCACACAAATCAGTTACCTTGTTTTAAAACCCATAGTCATTCCACTTCACGTAGTTCTTATGTGATACTAATATACAGTATAGAATACAAGCATTATGATAGCACACTAATAGTTTTACTTACTACTCTTCAAAGGAAAAATACGATACCAAAAAAAAAAAAAAAATCCTAATTTGGCTCATCTGGTTCCTGTAAATCTGTTTTTCTGCGTTAATGTTTTGGAAGTAGCAACTTCATAACATTTGTGGTGACATCATAATCTTTTGCTTGCTAATGCATCATGGATTTGGATTCATCTCAGTGCTGTATGGGCTCAGAACTGAGTCAATACAGCCTTTGTCTTTAAAACGAAGAATTTGACTCACACAGTATAAAGCAACCGTATATCTGGTGTGGTTTCCAGGTTGAATGGAAATAAGATATTCTTAATGTAAAAATGAACTTTCCTTTACTTGCATGAGCTCTGTGTCGTAAGTTTAACTCTGTTTCCCTTCCATCTTGTTTTTTTCATCTTAGGTGATATTATTTTTACCACTTTTAAGGTGGTGAAAGCAATATTAGAAAATGAAAACAAAGAGGAGGTGTGTATTTAGCCTTCACTTTATCGCAGGCTAAGCCAGACAACCTGCTGGTGATGGCTGGGGAGTGTAGGGAGTGTGTATTTTGCCCATCAGAATAAAATGTAGCAACGTGACATGGTTTTTCCATGTTCAGAAACAAAAAGATTATTTGCAGCAGGCTGGCAGAAAGACACCGTGAAAATCTGGCATCAGCAGACACTGGCAGTTGGTGTGGAGAAAATCCAGTTTCTATAGACATACAGTCATGGAACTAATTAATATTTTTTTTCTGGCTCTCGAGTGAACTCTGTAGTGTTTGACAGAGGTAGGTCCCGCCTGTCCTATTTTCAGCTCTGCCGACTTTCCCTGAAAATGGAGCTCTGCCCAGTGGCCAGGTGAAGCTGCAGTAAGGTTTTACCAAAGGATAGATGCAGAACTGGAGGTCTGCTGAGGAGGAATCAGCCTCGTTGTAGTGGCTCCTCATCCTATGGGAGCATAGACTGGAAATACACTGGATGCATGACTTCCTTACAGTAACTTAGAAAGATGTAAATCCATACAGACAATGGTACCTGTATGCAACCATTGTCCCGGTTAATATAAACTGAAAGCATGTGTTTTCAAAAAAAAAAAAAAAAAAAAAAAAAAAAAAAAACTTTATTAAAATAGTCTCTGGACACGTTTTTTGGTATCAAGAAGCCCAACATTGCTGAAGTCATTCATATAATTGACCCAGTAGGACGCTCGAGATGGGGCCATTCAGGCGCTGTCAGCTTGCAAGGAGCTAGCTGGTGTCCAAAAAATAAGCACACCTTCCACCCTCCCGCAGTGTGCCAGCTAGCAATTGCCTAGAAAATGCCTTTTGTCTCTTTTTAATTGCCCAAAACAGACATTGCAAAATACTGCCAGGGAGGCTTCTTAGTCTGACCCTGTTTACAGACCAGTGTTCCTGCAAATCCTAGTATACCTTTGTAGTCCTCTGCCGAGCTCTCTTTTAAATTCCAGTATGCATGTTCTAATGGTTTATAGAGCAGATTACATTTAGTATAAGACCCCCGTGCTGTCTGTAATGTGTGTGGCATTTGGAGTGGGTCCCAGCAGCTACAGTGGAGATGATCTATTGCTCCTTTCCCTGGGCAAACAGCCTGGACGGAGAGCAGGTGAAGGACCTGAGAGCTAGCCCATGAGGATGGGGAGGACTGCAAAGCTCATTCAGCTGTGCCTGTGTCTCTGGCCTCCAGTTTCCTGCAGCACGTTTCTTGAATTTTACTCAGAATGCCATGATTTCACTGAATGCAAGCTGGAGCTGCCTATACAGCTCTGAAGAGCCATCTTCAACAGGAGCCTTAGCGAGAGCAGCTGTGGTTATTCCATCTGGGCTCCCCTTCATAGTCTTTTGTGAAGTCCCAGAGGTGGTGCTGAAGGAGGTTACAGGGCCATTTATTCAAGATGGCAAAGGCAGGGGGGTGTTTGGTGTCCTTGGAAAATGTGCTTGTATTTTGAAGTATGTGTAAACACTCAGGCAGGCTGATTTAAAAAAAAAAAAAAAAAAAAAAAAAAAAAAAAGGAAGTTGTGTTTTGCCATTAACTTCAGAACAGCTTTGGGCAGCAGCCTAGTTTGTAGAGACTGGGGCAGGGATAAAAATTCACCACTTCTGGTAATCCATGTCACAAGTACTTGGAGAGATGGCTTCCCATCACGAGCTGCCCAAATTCAGTAATTTCACTTCAAAGACTCAGGTGAAAAGTTGTGGATTTAATTCATTAACGGTCATTTTCAAGTGATCTTAAAACCTCAAGGCAAATAGTTGCAAAAAGTGGAGTTGTACCTGGAGCTGTGCAGATCTCTACATGGCAATGAATCAGTGTGCATTTGTTTGAAGTTTAGAGATATTCCTTGTGGTGGCGGAACATCACCAGCCTTTTTGAATATCTTGCTTTTGGGAAAAATCCTGAACTAATGGAAATTTTCAGCGGTTTGGAATTGGGTGCAAATGTTCTGAGATTTTGGGTGGGTTGTTTTTCTGATGCATGCAATACTGAAATGACTCAGAGTCCATCTGGCTTTATGCTGGACTTCATGAAACACCGGGCTGAGGCTCGCAGAGCATTGCACAGCAGTCTCAAAGCCTTCACTGGGGCTGCTGATGATCACTGCTGTGCATGCCTTGTAACAAACCCCCTGGCCTCCAGCTACCCGCAGTTCAAGAAAAGGGCTCTAATTTGACTTATTTCTAAGTGGCTCAGGGGGACGAGCAAGAAGGCAGAGTTTTGTTTTTTTTTTTGTTTTTTTTTTTTTTTTCTCTTCAGATGTTTATCTTTACTGCTTCCAAGTTGTGTGTTTTCAAAGTCCCTTCCCAAAGCCTGAGGAATCAAGTAGAGGAATACTGTCCACTCTGCAGAGGTTTCTGTTCAGCGAGTCACTGAGTGAACTTCCAGTTGTGCGTTGTTGACCACAGCACAGAGCAGTAACGTCCGAAGGCAGCCTCTGACATTGAAAAGGGGCTAATAACAGATGAACAAACAACTGCTTGCTCTATCTTCTCCTGATATTTTGCATGCCATTTAGCTTGTGATGAAAGCAGCAATAATTTGCATCTCTAGGTTTGCTTATTGCTTCCTAACAAGTAGCCTTTTATTTATTTCTCTACTTATTTATTGATTTATTTTGTAGTGATTAAGCTTTTCATATGCTAAGTAAAGCAACAGGGAGCCTTAAACCAGGCATGTAGATTGCCACAGATAGGACATTTGCATTCAAAATCAAATCACCTTTCAACTGTTGCTCAATGTAAAATTGCAGGAGTAAATTTAACCAAGCAGCATGACGCTTTCATTTTTCCCCGCAGCTTCTGGCCCTGAGAGACCAGGCTGTCCCTTTTTATGCTTCCATGCCCTATGGCTTAATCATAGAGCAAGGACAGCAGAGGTAATGTGGTTTCATGGTATTGGTGGTGGGGAAAACACCAGTTCAACGTGACACTGGATGGAAGGAGTTTGATTTTCATGGTGTAAATTATGGTTAGCTTTGTTTTAATCCAGCTGAACTGCTCTTCTCTGTACCAGGTAAACAGTCCCCCGATTTGCTCTGAATTTCAGTGCAGAAGGTATGGCTCAGTGCTTTTCTGTCTCAACTGTCCTGTTTAGAAATTGGCATTTCCTACCACGTCGAACAGAAATCTTAGGAGATTCTCAAGACCCCTGTCTCTGGACTGATGGCTGCACTGAGATCCCGTGGAAGTGAGCCAGCAGGCTCTAAAGCGAGCATAATGGTAGTTGAGTAACCTCAACACATTCTGTTCCCACCCCTGAATAATTGGTGGATGTGTCTTCCTGGGGACCCAGGGTTCCTTTGTGGCTGCTGCCAGCTCAGCTTCTGAAAATACGCACGGATCTCAGTAGCTGAAAGGATAAAGGAAAAGCAATTTGCATATCCTCACTAAATGCAAAGACCAGCATTCATTTGCAGTACAAAGCAGTAGAAACCTAGGTAATGAATGCAAATGAAAACTTAAAGAAGACAATTAATTGGTGAATTTTAATTATGAATGTTCTTTTGACACAGTAGCCAGCTGCGGGTCTCATTTGGTTTTCTGCATTTAATTCTCATTGTCTTGCATCCACGCTGGGGTAACGAAAGCTGGTGGAGTCGATTTTTCTCAGACCTGCTGCGCTGCCGCGCGAGGCACAAGCACGAGCAGGAGCGCATCGCGGAGGGCACGAGGCAGGCGGGCTGCAGGCCCTGCGCTGCGGTGGCAGGATTGGAGAAGTCTTCTCATTTATTTGTTGTTCTGTTTCTGTTTTCTTGTTTACCTTCATTTCATTTTTGTTTTCAGTTGACATGTGGTCAGTAGGGTGCATCATGGGAGAAATGATTAAAGGTGCTGTGTTGTTTCCTGGCACTGATCGTATCCTTCCCAGCAGCCGATTTGGCCTCAGTAGGTACTTGTGACCCTTTTCCCTCCAGCTCCTGCATGCCAGACTAGTCCATTCATACTGCATCTAACAAGCTGGGTTGAAAGTCCCACTGTGAAATCCTTGCAAGCCACAATGTCAATAACCCATTACATCTCTCAGTAAAAGCCTTACCTGGAGAGCGCAGTGAGTATAGCCTACGGAGAGGGAAAACATCCTGCACAGTTGGTCAGAAGTGCTTCCTGCTGATAGCAGCCAGTGACCAGTTGCTTCTAGTTCTGTTGTGTTATAAATGTCTGTTCATTAATTACGGGGTTTCTTGCTTCATAAATGACAGTTTTGTAAGTTCAGCTTGTGCCATGGTAGGCACGAGTCGCCATTTGCCTCCACATGATGTGGGAGATGTCCTGCAATTTAGGAAGAAGGTAGGATGAACTCAGGCCTTGCTTGTCTTAGCTGCACAAGTGGTGTTGAGGTAGGGAAGCAGGAAATGGCCTCGTTTTGGGGATTTCTTCTGCCTCCCATCACTAAAATTATCCCTTAAATTTGTAGCAGTTGTATGACTCAAAAGGCTAGGAGCTTCCTCAGAAACTTTTCTAAAGGACTTCACTCATACTTTTATCTAAGTCTTGTAGCCATTAAGTGAAATCAGAACGTGTTTTGGACATCAAGAAGCAATGGTCTATAGACTAAACATTTTACTTCAGTGGCCCAGCGCTCCAAGCAGACTCGGTATGTATAATTTTCTATAGAGACCATTCGCACTCAGGCCCGAGGCAGCCATCACACTTCTTTGATTGGATGCTTTAAGAAAACCTCGATAGGAACTTTGTTATCTATCAGCTGGTCAAAGTGCACATCTGAAGCCAGTGACTCGTGCTCCACGGCCTTCACAGATGAGAATTGACCATGGCCTGCACGCCAGGCTTCCCTCTGATTAAACCCTGTAGTTCAGTAGGTGACAGAGGAGTTTCCAGGCACTGTTTATTTTAATGCAACTTTCTCTGAAAGCATGTGGTGTGTTTGTGTGTATGTATGCTTGCGTATGCATGTAGTGTTACTTACTAATTCAATTTCGCACTTCACTTGTGGCCTCATTCACCCTTTAAAGGGTTCAATATGCTGATTAGAACATGAAAAGGTAATATCTAAAGAGCAGAAAATAAATGAAAGTAGGCAATGATATTTTCACAGCCTTGTCCAATATAATACTCTGAATTTTGCACAAAGTGGCATCGTACTGAAATTAACGCTCCAACTCCCCAGAGTTTACAAGTGATGGGAAGCACAACTCATCTGCATGTGTGAAAGAAAACCTTTCACTTCTAAGTGTTAATGTAACTCATTAGCACTTATTTGTGACGATTTGGCCCAGGCTGTGCTTGTGTTTTCTGTGAATATGGAGTGATAAAGGTAAGGGGGGGGCACTGTAGCTCAGTGATGGTTTTAGGTTAATAGGCTGAAGTTCTGTAAGATACCATTTAAGGAAATCCCCAAATAAGTGCAAAAGGAATTGAACGTGTCCCATGTAGTGCTTTAAAAACAGCTTTATTTCACACAGCTGCGTACTTATTAAAAAGAAATCACCCAAAGCCTCTATAATTAAACCATTACATGCAGTTTAATACTGCAGTAACCCCACAGAAATCGGCATTAGCAGCTGCTGATGTGTTTGGCATTGTTCTATAATTGAGTTCACGTTCTTCATTCGTATTTATAATGTGTTGCTAAATTTGCACAACGCTTTATGCACTGCTCGGCTTTTCTTCTGCGGTTCCATTAGCATTTATTTGCCGGCCCGGGAGCGATGCTGAGCACCCTGCCCTGAATCAACCACTTCTCCCTCCTGTGCCCTAACCAGCAGCAGGTTGAGATGGACCACCGTGCTGTCGTCTTTCTACAGCCTGCAAAGTAGATAATTGCCCTTTCTGTAAAAGTCGTGGTTGTGAGTTATTTTCCTTCAGACGTGTGACAGGGTTGGGCAGCCGTTTAATTCCGTCAGCAAGGAATTATGAGCCCTGGCAGCTTGGGGGCAGCATACTTAGGCATGTATTCAAGTGTCAAAGGAGCAAAAATAAATATGAATCTAATTCTTAAAACCACCACACACAAAAAAAAAAAAAAAAAAAAAAAAAAAAAAAAAAAAAACTTCCTCTTCTACATAAAATGTGTGTAAAATGGGTTAGGACTGGCAGTGGACCAAAATGTATCAGCAGCTTGTGTTTTTTCTTCGCACAAGTGCTTTATTTCACAACCACGCTTTGATTTGAAGTGTTTAATGCCCATTTGTGTCCATTTTTATGCATACATAACTGTGAAAAGCATTTTTGAATCAGGATTGAATATTCATGAGAAACAGCTTGTCAGTCATATAGCTGACTTCAAAATGAAATGTTTGCCATTTTCCAGCAGTTAGGGGGTATAGATCGTTTGATACCATTTCTGTTTCCAGACCTAAATGGTCCATTCACCCAATTGAAAAACCTTTATAGCAAAATGCAGCAATCTCAGATGGCTACAGAAAATTCACAGGGAGAAAAATAGGAAATGTCTTGGAATAAGCACAGAACCGAGTGCTCAGCTAAGTTGCAGCTCTGCTCTGCTCCTATAATCCATCTGAATTCACTGAAATGGCTTGGGTGGAGCTGTGAACAGAAGTCAGCTGCCATTCTTTGTGTAAACTCCTGAGCGAATGCTTTGAAGTGTCAAAGGTCCCATGGGCCTTGACTGATCACTGGAATTCTGATGCTTCTCTACCCGCTCTGGTGTATGGGCATGATGTAGTTTAATGTGAGCTAAAGCTTTTTTTCTTTTTAAATGTTAAATGTAATTTCTTTTCAAGGTTGAGGAGCAATAGTTCTGCTTACAGAGAAACTGTTATGATGAAGCTTGGATACACTTTTGCCTCAAGCAAGGGCAGAAAGGCAACCTGGTTTGTTGTGCTGGCTCAGGATCAGTTTCAAAAGCTGATTATGCTGGTGAGCTGACTCTTAACTCCACGAGTTCCACTCAGGATCGCCTGCTTGTCTTCTCATACCACTGCATAAATGATTTGAAGGAGTTCAGTAGTTGCCTTAGTCCTCTCTATTTGGTGAGCTGTGTATGTGGTGAGGCATGGTTAGACACATTTATTTCTTCACTTGCTGAATGCATTTTGGACAGGTTAGGAAGGATCAGCCTTTGAATTCCGTATTTGGGAATGCTTACAAGGAAATAAGACATTAAGTGGAGAGAAGTAATATAGTGTGATGAATTCGGAGATGGCCACACAAGCTATCACTTATGGAGCCTTATCCTGTAACTGCAGTCACATTGCACATGTCACACAGATTTAGGCACAAGGTTTTTACACATGGTTTCACGGTTCATTTAGAAGGTATTTAGTAATGCTGATGTTTATACTCCTAGGTTAGGTACTCGATCATCAGCAGTGCAGCTGTGCACATTTCAAGAACATAAGTGCATGACATGATACAGAAACTTTGTCATGGCCCAGAGTAGTCAGAGCAGATACTGCAAGGGTGAGGCCAAGTCCCCAAGGGAAATGGTGATACTTACCAAGGGCAAGATTGCAGTCCTACTCTGCAGTATCTAGACTCTCCACTAAGCATTGATTTATTTCTTGTTACATAAGCTAACATTCTCTGCAATGCAATGAAGTGTCAGCTAAAAAAAAGTAGTCAAAAATTGTAATCAAGGTGTCATCATGTATATCCATCCACAGGGTTAATGACAGCTGCACAGCCAACACCGCTACCAAATGATCAGTGGTGATTTTTTGAAGTCATTTTACTTGTGCGCTACATGCAATTTTTATTTTCATATGCTCTATTGTAGCACATAAATAGTGATTACTCCTCTTTTAAGTTGCAAAATGTTTTCTTTTATGGTCTATTTTTCACAAATACCCCATTCTTCTCAAAGCATCCACCTTGTCACAGAAAATACCCCATACTTTTTGTCTTGTCAAATGTTACCACTTTGTATTTCTTCTGTGTTTACTGTAAATTGTGTTGACATCTGTTTGTAAATTACAGGGCTGTGGGGAAAAATAGATGTCTGGCACTGACGTATCCCACAGTGAAGTTGCTTGGTTGGTTTTCTTGAGTTAGGGGACTGAGATAGAGAGAATTCCAATTTCAAAGGTAAAAGTGGATTGAGCTATCAGCTTTGCATTTGTTGCTACAGTTTGGTGTCAGAGGGAGAAATACAGAGCTGTTCAGGGTAATTATTCTAATTTGACAGGTTGGGTGCACCAAAAATCTGGATCCTAAGCAATGCAGTCAGTTTTCATTGGTGAAACCTGCACATTCAGGGAAAAAAACTCATCAGGCACTTCCATGAGGTTTTTGACACAGTAATAAGATTAATTTACCCTGTCCATCTGTTGTGAAGGAAGAGCCCTGTGACCATGTCATGTTCACGGTCCTTACATTTAAAAATAAAAGAAATATTGGATGTGCTCTTGTTGTACTCCTCTCCAGCAGAAGCATGTTAAACCAGAAAGAGCAAAACCTGCTCCAGCACAGTAAAACCACTATAAATGTGCTGCTTGACAAGTGAAGGCGGGTTCCAGTCTGTTGGGCAGTGATTTCCTGCTGTCACCACTGCCAATCCAGCATAACTTCAACAGCCCTGTTATAAATACAATAAAATATTGCATATATAAAATATCGCATTTTGGTAGGTAACGTGCATTGATAGTGCACAGATGTGTTTGAGAAGGATTTGGAGAAGAGACCTTTTTATCAGTCAGTAACATGGAAAAGCAGTGATTGGTCTGTGGACATTGGCCATGAGTTTTTGAGTTTTGCAACAGGAGATTTTCTGTTAGTTCTGTTCAAGTAGAGCTCAACCATCCTAGTTCAAACAGTATCTCCCGCAAAGTTGTACTGTTGAACATCGGAGAATCTAATTACTGACTCAAAAAAAAAAAAAAAAAAGTGTAATTCATGTAGTCAAAATATTAGAAGGGGAAAAATTATTACTATTTCAAGACTGGCTAGCTTAAACACAATCTCTGAATTTTGTTTTTCATTCACAAGTTGTTTTTTTTTTTTTGGTGAAACTGTAGAAATACAGTTATCAATTCAGAAGATACACACTTCAGAACTGTATTCAATTTCTTAAATTTTAAGAAACTTCCATTCCTTTGCTGTAATTTTGTGTAGCCATCCTCGTGCCGCTGTTTGTGCCATGCAGCAGCTAACAAATGCATGTTAGATACTTTCTTCTCTCTCAAGTGCAGGTGCTACCGTGCACAGTTGATACGTTTTCCTTGATGCTGTTTTTGGGGCAAAGAATAGCTGCAGTGACTGGTGTATCAGGACATGGTGAAGAAGCCCAGTTATCTGCTTTGATCACTCAGTTACACAAACACAATCCTTGTGGTTGCTGTGGCCAATGCCTGACGTTGCAGGGCTGCACTCCCATCCTTGTGCCAGCTGAGCTGGGAGTTGCCTTCTTCATGCACCCTTGCACCCAGTACAAGTGCAAAGCTTTGCACTGCTGCCTTGAAGCAGGCCCTACATTTGCCCGTGCTCACCTGACAGCTTTCATTCAGTCCACACAGTATCGCTTCCAGCCGTGGCTTTCCTGGCACAGCTGCCCCTGCTGCCGTTTTGTATTCTCTGCACTGCTCTGCAACGCGCTTACGCTCTGGTTTAACGTGCCTCAGAAAGACCTGCCCCTGAAATGGTCAAGCCAGTACACAGGCAAGTGTGCCACTGGAGTACAAATCAAAAATGCCAAATGTGACTTTGTATTGATTTATTTTTTTTTATGAAGTACTTGGGCTGCTCTTCAAGCAGATATAGACCTGTCATTTTTTTTTGTTGTTGCATTTCTTTCATTTTCTGTTTAGGGCAAGATAGTTTTCACAGACAACACAAGATACATACAACTTTTGGAATGGGTGAGGGGGGTTGCTCTACATGAATATTTCTAGTTTAATAAATGCCTTTTTTTTTTTTTTTTTTGAAAGTTTTCACAGACCACTGCTGTTTTTAACAACTCTTTTGAGTTGGAATTAAAGTAATTCAAAACACTGATAGGGCCTTTTTAAAGCACATTTAAATTCCTTTCATCCCTTTACATGCTTTTGATTAGAAAGGCTTCAATTTTATAATGTATTTGATTTTTTTTTTTTTCAAATAAGATATTTCAGGCAAACCCAAACTTAGTAAGAAACTTCAAGCAAATCCCTTTGATGGGTTTTCAAAGTATGTAAGAATCCTAAATCTCTGGTTCTTTAGGCTGGAACGCTTCTTTGAAAATCTGAAATAGCTTCTGCACCAAAAATCTGCTTTTTGCCACCTCATATTTATCTCCTGTTACCTCCATCTCATGGACCTGGTTTGTCTCTTAGATTGTGAGGAATTGTGTCTAGTGTGTGGGAAACTCCTCCACAGTTAAGACAGTCATGACAACAGTAATGTACATGAAGAATAAAAACCCAGTTCCTGCACTGAAATGTTTTAGATGCTTGTCTCTTAGAAGCTTATTTCCAGTATGTTCTTACAAAGCACCCTGCCCACATTTCTTAGCGTAAATGTACCCATGTCTGCATGTGCTATTCCCTTTTTTCATGTTATCCTCAGATTCTCAGCACCGTGAATAAGAGTAATGTAGAGATGGCACTGACCTTCTAGTTAGTCACTTCACCTTTTTGTTGGCGCGGTTGTTCTGAACATGGCTGGAAGAGCTTCACATCAGTTATCAGCTGGGTAATTGTTGTCTCGAGAAAACAAAAACAGAGGAAAAAAAAAAAAAAAGGAAGAAAAAGCTCAGTACAAATTGCCTGTAATAAGATTTGTTTCTAAGCATGAAAGCGTGTTTCTTATTAGTGTTTCTTATTAGTCAGTCACAGTTTAGCAAGATAGCCGTGGCGGTGGCATTAAGGAGAAAGCTCTGTCTATGCCCAAGGCATTGTTCATCTACAGACAGTGAGTCCCGGTACATTCTTATGACATCTAACAAATCGCTTTTGGGGGGCTTCAGATGGGTGGGTTTAGTACAATTATCACTAATGAAGTTATCCGGGAGAGTAATAGTGGCATAAAGCAGGTGAGTAGAGGACAACTTGTGTCCCAGGCAGAGCTCCTTTCCTGTGGTTTGTGTCAGCTGGGCCTTGCTCTGCACTGAGAGCACAGAGGCCGTGCGATTATATCGCCGTGCCCTGCTGTGCCCACGCAGCTGAAGCCACATACAGGCATGCAGGAGAAGGGGAGCAAGCTGCTGGTGACAATCCCAAGATCACAGTCTGTGTATTTCCCTATGCTTGTTGGTTTGGGATTTGTACAACACCTTCACTTAACATAGACATGGGAGAGAGTCGTGCCCTTTGCAGGCAGTAGGACTTGGAGGCATAATGATGCGAAAAGGTAGCGGCTGTAAAGGTTTGATGAAGGGAGTGGACGCCTCTGAGGATTCCCAGGGAGTGACTGTGTAGAAAGGCCAGGAGACTGGGGTTTGTGTTTTGTTTTCCTTAATTACTTATGTTCAGATATTGATCAGTGGAACAAAGTTATCGAGCAGCTGGGAACGCCCTGTCCAGAATTCATGAAGAAGCTGCAGCCGACGGTACGGAACTACGTTGAGAACAGACCCAAGTACGCTGGCCTCACCTTCCCCAAACTTTTTCCAGATTCTCTCTTCCCAGCTGACTCAGAACACAACAAACTCAAAGGTATGTCTGATAAAGGACCGCAGTTAACATGTGAGCAGCCACAGTGCAAGGAAGGATTTTCCCAATTTTTCTTCTCTCTAGTAGTATTCCTTCTTAATGCATTCATTTGCGGAGGCAAATGAATTTTTATGTTGAGCTTAGAGGCAGCTTTTGGAAGTGATTTTTGGAGAACCTGGTACTTGGGCAGCCAAGGAAGTCTGCATTGTTGCTGATTAATGTGTCAAGCATAACTGCATGGTGTTTGTTCTTTATGGTACTTCTGTATCGTGAGGAACTGTGGTATTCATTTATTCTCTTGCTAAAGCTTGTAACACAAAGGAAAAGGAGAGCTTTCATCACACCTCAACTCTTGCACAATTCTCTTTTAAACTAGAAAGGCCAGGTGCCTGCCTCGTAGCTCTGCCTTTTCTTGACAACAGAAAGGTATCAGCAACAGCAGCCAAAATGGTCTTGATACAGCTGAGGTTTAATATGTGTTGTAGGTGGATTTCTTATTTTGAAAAATGCTATGGTTCAGTTTCGACATGTAAAGCTGAGCAGTAACCTAATTCTGGTGCGACTAGATACACTGCTCTACGATATATACACTGATATGTTTTGTAATAGCCTTAATCATATTTTGAAACCATGGTTTACTTCAAGATAACTTCTATCTCCAACCAGAAAGACTGATTAACGTGTGTTTAGGATAAAAAGGATTTCTCACTGCAGCTCTAGTACACCTACCAACTTGTGCTGTGTATCTGTTTTACACCTCTTGAGTACTTTGGGTTGCTTCCTACAGTGACCTGTAATGATCTTCAGTTGCTTGCAGCTGAGATGCCATTCCATTTCCTAGAGTACTCTTCCTGTTAGCAGCTGTTTGGTAGCAAGGCTGCTGTCGCAGCTCAAGGAGCCAAGTGAAGGTCTGAGTGAATGCTTTGGGATGCACAGAATTCCATACTTCTGCTCCAGTAAATTTGAACAAATAAATTTTCATGGATTTGGAACTGCTGAATAGCAACCACAAAGTGCAATATTACCTTTTGGATACAGGAAGCATGTGCCTTTAAGCAAACGGAGCGGTCCTTTTAAGGATATACTGTCAGAACAAGGAACAGTGCCTTACAAGAGTTTTGCTGGTGCATCACTGTGTCATCCCACCTCCTGCTTAAGTAGTTCAGTAAAAAATGTTAACAGTTTCATTTGATAGCAGGATTGTGTGAGATGGGAAACCCAATAACATTTTGCACTTGATACCTGTTTTAAATTCTTCTTTATTTCAGGTTCTCTGTTGTGTGATACATAGTAAACTATTTTGAGCACTGCGCTAGTAGCAATAGCAAAGGAAGTTGCTGATTTATTTTTTTTTAAACAAGGGGTTTGCTGATGTCTATTAAAATCTCCAATGCTGGCCTGAAGTTGGCACCTTTCTAATGAATGCAGCCTAATGGTGGTTACTGAAGAGCTCTTGCTCTAGCAAGGCAGGGGGCAGAAGTATGTGTAAGCCATCTCTAGAAGCAATCTGATCATTCCATAGTCCAATTCACCTTTCTCTGGTGGCATTGATTTCTTGTACTAATAACCATTTTTGTCTGATTTCATTGTTCTAGCCAGCCAAGCCAGGGACCTTCTATCAAAGATGCTAGTCATTGATCCAGCTAAGCGAATATCAGTAGATGAAGCCTTACAGCATCCATACATTAACGTCTGGTATGACCCAGCAGAAGTGGAGGCGGTAAGTCAGATGTGATTCCTTATTTCAGACTGAAAAATGTAGATGTGATTCATGTTTTCCTTCTGCTTTATAGCAGCTTGGTAACAAACATGCTATAAGAAACGATGTTGTGACTGTGGTGGTCTCTGGATTCATGTGAAATTGCATCTGTTGGGACACAATGCATCTGTTTGATAATTAACTGACAATAGATAGAAGAAATAAAAAAGGTTTTAAGTGCGTGAAGCCGTTTTCTGCTCTCTTCTAGTCAAGATGGGAAGAGTATTTTGAAGCAGTAGCTCACCTGTTTTTTCTAGCTATATAACAGTCTGGCAAAGAAAAACAAAAGTTATCTTTCCTTATAAACAGTAAGCATCACTTGTATTTATTTTCAAGGAAGTATGTGCAGAAGAGGAGAATCAAACAAAACAATACAAAATCTTGAAATCTTAGTGGAATATATATTATTAAACTGCGGCAGAGGCTCATGTGATTTCCTGGGCCCCAGTCCAGTGTTTGGTACCACATATACTGAGGGCAAAGAAGTTGAAATTGAATTTTTCTTTCAATCTTGTCATGCTTCATTCACCTCCCTGCTCGCCTTGATCAGGTTGTTGTTAACAGGAATCAGCGCAATCTGTAGACACTTCAGTGGCGTGGTATGAATAGGTATAAATTCCGAGATGGTCCCTAATAGTGTATGGAAACAGCCCGATCTTGCAGCAGGTTTGGAAATGCTGCTTATCACAACAGGCAGGTAAGACCCTGATCCCTGCAAATTTCAGTCATTGGTGTTCAGAGACATGTTCCAATTCAGCGTATGTTCTTAAAAGAACAGTGACCTTGAAGGAAGAGTAAATGGAAAACACAAGAAAAACACCAAATTTCCGTTGTGTAAGCTTTTTGCAGAGTGTATTGCTTAGGGATGCGTTAGAGGGGATGGCTCTGTTATCTAGAAAGCCTTTCGATTTTGTGCACTTGATTTTTTTTGAAAAGTTCAGTCAGTCTGAGGTTCTAGCATATGATATGCTGATATATGTTACACTCCAACTCCAACATGCCTGTTACACTCCAACATGCCTGTTCCAGTTTAATGATGTCCCTCTTGCAGGCCTCATTCTATTAACAGGTAATTAAGTTGTATTTCCGTGCATTACTTCCATATTAAGGAACTACTCTGATGTGAAAAGAACTCAGATAAGTCTTTTACTTACAGGCATGGTGCTGTCATACCTCCTGATCTTGCCCTTATTCAAACCATTTAGCCCCATCTTTTTCTTATTATCCACGGATAGTTTCAAGATCTACATTCATTACTGGAATTAGTTGACAAATAGTTTATGCTATCATTAATCACTGTGAGGTGAGTCTGCTAGTGTAAGATTTCTGTTCTCAGTGTGTACAAAGCTGTGTGGCATGGCTTGTGTTCCCTGACTGGAAGACTTACAACCAGAGGAACAGTATCTGTGCATGAATAGACATTGTGGTGCTTTCTCTTGCAAACTTTGATAATAATAAAGCCATGTGTGGAGCACAGTAGTCATTCTTTTCTGAATAATGCTGCTTTGCAGAATTTGCTCAACTCTTCTCTGTCTCTTAAAGGTATTCTCATATTTAAATTATCAGGAAATTGGACTATTTTGACCCTTTGCTGTTTCCATTACCTGATAAACCAGTTAATGCATTTTGCGTTTTCTCTCAGTATTCTGTTCTACACTTGTTTTCCATTCCTTTTGCTTATTTCACGTTGAAATTCAGGCATGCTATTTTAAATATGTTGGCCATTTCTGAAGCATTTGTCGCGTTATCTTTAAACCAAGATGATCTTTGCTAAAAACATTTACATCATTTACAACATGCTGGGCTTTTGTTTCACTAGACAAATTGCAGTTAGTCAGGATCAAGATCTTTCTTTTGTCCAGCCTGTTTAGTGGATTTTCATGGAAGTAATCATGACTCTTGCTAGGCAGTAATTGCTTGTACTTAAAACAAAACAAACAAACAAACAAAAAAAACATACTGTCCTAGTGCTGATGATTTTGTTTTTTTCTTTGGTGTGTTTGTTTCGTTTTTTACAATTAAGCGAGTCTTCTCTTAAGTCAGTGCCTGCCTTCTGTAACTGGTCTTATCCAAGGTGCACGGGTTTATTTTTCCTGTCTGAAAACAAAGCTTTAGAGACGGAGATTTTAGAAAAGTCTGGTTCTGACTCAAGAAAAGCTCAACATTTCGAATCTCTGTTGCCTGGGTTCTTACCCGAGTTGAGTTGCATCACTCTGGTGTGATGAAAAGGTGAAGTGGATCAGATCTCCTCTCAGGACAGAGGGATCAAAAAGCTTAATAGGTACTACAGTAATCTCAGTCTTCTCTTCCTTTACACAAGGAAATACATTGTATTGGGAGATATACCTGCCTATTACATTACAAATAATAGTTTTATTGTTTGAGAAGGGAAAAGAAGAGCTGTAAGCTAGATTTTACAATGCATCATCCCATGTTGGAGAGGCACCAGGTACACACTGCGGCTTTTGCTTTGCTTTCTCCTAGGTGGGCCCTGCCTCCAGAGAAGAACTGCAGAGATTTGCATCCATTTAATGGGCTAGGTGCCAGAGGGTAAAATAGGGGCCTTAGCTGTTTCCTGCAAAGAGGACAGGCAAGGAAACGATTGACTGGAGGGAGGACAGGGAGAGAGAATGGAGTAGCCAAGAAGAATATTTTGCCATTTGCTTAGGGAAAGTTTGCGGAGGAGCATCTGCTACCTAAACGAGTTTTCCTTCATTGTTTGCAGCATGAAGCAACCCTGTTCTTTCACACATTGCTATGCAAGAGCACAGGCCCTGGAAACTGAGAGCAGAGCACCAGTCAAGTGAGCAATGGAGATGCTTTTGCTCACGTGGTTGTGCAGAACCTCTCACAGTGCTGCACTGTGTTGCATCTGCTTGTGTTTACTGCACCCTCTCTTTTGTAGCACTTGATAAGCCCTTCTCCATAGGGTGAGGGCTTTCATCACATGACTGAAGGTCTGGTCTTCATCAAAAGCAGCTAGTTATCTGCTGTGCAAGGTTCATTTGCTTCAGAGGCCTGGCAGAAGAGAGGTATCAGAAAGCATTTTGTGTGATGGGCATTTTGAAGTGGGCTATTGCAGTGTCATGAAGTGTCAGTGTATGTCGGAGTAGACTGCGAAGAGCACTGAAGAGGGTTAAGAGCATTTGGTGTCCAGGTTTCACCTGGAGGTAATGACCCTCTACATCTGCCCAGGTTTATGGCATTTTGAGTGTGTGAAGAACAGATAAAATAGCCCTGTCCAGTTAAAAAGCGGACTAGCGAGAGAGTTACAATCCCTTTTTACACATCTATTAAAAGTTTATGGTCCTTCACAGGCTGTCTGGGGGCAATAAAACTATTGTGTCTCATTCTAATGGGCAAAGACTCTAACAGAAATAGGAAGTGGTAGGAATGCAATACCCTTTTTCCTCCTGACATGTAACAGCATCATACTTTTCTGGTCTGCCTTAAATATCATGTTGTGATTCCCTGATAAGCAGAGGAAGAAACTGTGGTACTTGCTTTTCAATAACAGCATGAGGCTACACAAACAGTGCTGTGACTCCACAGACTTGTTCAAAGAACAAACCATATCCAAAGACCCCAACAGCTCTGAAACAATTGCGTTCATAGTTAGAAACAGGCATTGCGCAGTTATTAAACTTATCTTTGGAGTGGATAAACAGACTTGCAGGAAATTCTCATGTCCAACCTATTAAGCTTGATTGTCAGCTTCTTTTCAGCCCACCCAGCTGGCCACAGAAACTTTGATAAGAAATCACAGCAATAGGTTCTCCCAAGAGTACATCATTGCTCTAAATTTCATTTGAATAGTGTTACTTAGATGATTTCTGACTTACAATTAAAATGTGTCTTAAAATAGTACAAAAACATATCTCTACAGGTAATGTACGTTTATGATTGTGTCAATTCCTTAGATTTTTGGAACTGTTGAAATCTGTTACCAATCTAGCTGTACATAACAATATTTGGACTATTAGCATGAATAAATGAGATATATGATACCTTTTCTCCCTTCAAGTGCTCTATTCTTTTTTTTTTTTTTTTTTTTTTAAGAAAGACATTTCTAACATTCCTCGACTACAAACATAGACTACTTACTGTGTTTATTGTACCTAATCTCAATAGCTACCTGATGTCTTATTAAATTCTGCTTTCTTGTCTGAAAATGTTGTGCTTGAGACTTTTCATTTATGCAGCTACCTTTTTTGAAGTTGCTATGCATTCTTACACTGCACTGAGATTATCTGCAAGTCCCAAATCTGATACTTTGGTTTCCATATCTCCCCTAATGTTTATACAGTGGTGTCTGTACACATGTCACTGTTTTTATCCCAAAATGTTTACACAGTATGTCAGTAGAATTAATTCCTAGGCATGTGCTTCAAAATAGCTTCAGCGTTGCCAACTGGGCAGCTCTGAAAGTGAACTTGAGAACAGTTGTGCTGCTTGTTCTCTGTGAAGGTGTTGGCTTGAGCAGCTTGGTCTCCAGTCTAACTCTTTCCTTACCACTGGCATTAGAGATGATTTCAAAGGGGGAAGAGAGTTGCTTATCAGTACCAAATCACATTCGTAGGTAATAGAATTGCTTAGGACTTAATCTTTCAAACTTTTCACCTATAAATGATGGAGGAATCACTTCATTTTGCAATCTCTTGAATATCAGCATGATTTCATCTTGGTTCTTACTTGGGAACAATATCACTCCATTCCATGGATGATATTCCATGGATGGAATGGGATATTCCATATCATTCCATGGATCACATCTGGTATTAAAATTTGTTGCAGGTTATTATCTGTTGCTTTCCCTTAGCTGATACCAAAATTCAACTTAGATTTAACTGCATCTGTAGTTATCTGATGGATCCATTAGAAGTGAGATTTCTTAGAAAACTGTGAGAGCAGATGTTAAAAGTGTCCTTTTTAAGCATTTCTGTACATTGGTAAGAGTTTTACAACAGTGGTGTATTTTATGGATTTGCTTTTCACTGTAACGCACACTGCTTTCTTCACTGGATTTATTTTCATAGGACTTGGTTACACTGGGATATGTCTGCATCTAGAACCACCCCTGAGGGAGGGGCTGAGTTGTGAAATATCATTCATTTTACTCTGTAAGCCGAGCTGCTGCATCTTACCCTTTATTACTGTGGTGTCATTTCCTACAGTGGTTATGAGAAGAGCTTGGTTGGTGGATCTCAGCCCAAGATCCTCTCCATCCAAAAAAGAAACTGCTGTTTTATCGTTTCAGCATTTGTCTATAAACAATCTGTGTCCAGCTGTTAAATACAACCTGTTCAAAAGTAGTTTCAGGTGCCATAGGTAGTCCAAAATAAAAAGACCGAAACAAATCACCTTTCTCTTACTTACCTGTGAGCTCTGTGACCTTGGCAAAAAACATTTCAAAGGTTTTTCTTCAGTGTCACCTTTACTATAGGTGATGTTTCAGTGGCAAAATCAAGGTTCGTCAGGCTGTGCAGCTTTTCTGGTATTCTCTTGTTTAGCCCTGTATTTATTCAGATGTATCCGAACTCTTTGGTGATCTGCCACTGGGTCTTTTAGCAATCAGTTGCAGGGTTTGGGTTTTTGCTCAGAGGTCAATGCTGCACATCTGCTGTCTCACAAAAGAAATTTGCAGCTTTGCTTTGTACATGGGTACAGATATTTTCTCTAGTCAGCAACATCTATCCATTTATAGCTGATTAATTATGGAAGCTGAACAGAGCTACTGCAGCAGTCTTTGCTATTGTCAGTGGGAACTAGTGGTTTTAGAAGAAAGATATCTTTTTTCCTTTCTTCCTTTTTTTCTTTTTTTTTTCTTCTTTTTATTTTTTTTTTTTTCCTTTTCCAAACCAAATTAAAACATTTTCCAGCTTGCTGGAACATACCTGCAAGCTGTTCTCTTGTCTGCATGCAGCCATGTAACCTCAACTCTTGCTGCGTGGCACCCTTATAGTGCAGCTGACCACTGTTTCCTTGATGCAAACTACAGGCTGAGTGAGATTTCCAAAAGGCTCTGTAGGCTCCAAGCAGCACAGGCAGAGGCATCACTTCTGCTGCCTCCCTACCTGAGCCCAGAGCCAGCCAGCTGTGGGCTCCCCAGGCAGTACTGGGTGAAATGCAGAGCCCTTGATGTTTTCTTCTCTAGCCAAAGAGACTTCAAGCCTCTTCTGACAGCACCCTGGTGTACTTGTTTGCACTGCAAAAATAAATGTATAAATGTTATCAGTAATACAGCTGAAGGTGTAGCAAAGCACAAAAGAATGTTTATATTCACCTTTTATGGGGACCTAAGCCTCTGGTGCCTCTGCTCTTTATATATGGCCAGCTCTGTCGTTGCCTTGTCCTCTGCTCCAGACCCTGCAAAGCCAGGAACAGATGCAGAAGCAAGCTTTCTTCCTGCCAAGCTTTCTAAAAATAGCTCATCCTATGGTCTGCACTGTGCTGACACCAGCTCCGCAGAGGCAGGGGTAGCAGGGGAGCTGCTTTATTCATGTGGGAGCTGCTTTATTCATGTGGGAGCTCAGGCCCATTGCCTTCACTTCCTAGCAGTCGTACGCAAATCAGTCCATGTTGCTTTAGTGAAGTAAGAATTCATCAGCCTCAATATATGTCTTGCTTTTTCACCCTGGTGAGAAGCTTTTCCTCCTGGATGTTAGAAAGGTGTTCAGTGAGTCCAGTTATCTCCTGTTTGTGTGACCACTTGAAGAATGTTGCCTTTTTTCCTTTTTTTATAATTTAGAAAAAGACCCATATGTGTATTTCCTGATGTTTTTTTTTTGTTGTTGTTGTTACATTCAGTGAAAGTTAAACACTCTGCAAAAATACGTGAGAAATTGGTATAATTTAGAACTTGAGAACCACTGAAACAGCAAGCAATTAATATGTACAAGAAAAATACCATTCCTTCTTTCTCTTTTGCATCCACATACAGACCGTATTCTTTGTTATTGTTGCAAATTCAATTGCCTACAAATCAATTTGATTTGAGGAGAAAACAGTTTAAAAAAAAAAAAAAGCTAGATGCTGCCACCCACAGGCCTGGTCTTTACTCTGCTTTGTTTCAATGCTAGCCTGATGATACTTTTTCTGAAACATGTACCAACTAGCATGTAATTCTCAGTTGGGATGTGCTGTAGGAAGGATGTGTTAGAGTATCTATAGTACTGCAACTGTATCCGTGTAGAAAATGAACCAGGATGAGTTTGGTCATTTTGTCAGCCATTTGAGTTAGGCAGGAAAGTCATTTTTAGGCTAACCTTTACACCAAGTAAAGCCTGAAGTCAGGTGCCAGTGGAGGATCCAGGTATGACAGCTGCTCTGTCATCTTCACTGCTGTGACAGTGTCTGCATCACAAACATCTCCTCTTCCCTCTAATTTTAGAAGCTGGTTAAAAAGAAAATTAAAAAAAAAAAAAAAAAAAAAAAAAAGGAAAAATTAAGCAGTCAGCCTGAAGGGGATTATTTAGGTTGATGGTAATGCATTAAGCTTAGTGGTTCTTGTTAACATTAATGAGGATTGCAGGAAAACTTCATTCCTCAAGCTCCTGTGGTATTCTCAGCTCAGCGCTGTGCCTCAGAATCAATGAACATGTCCTGAACGAGTCCTAAAGATTTAGGAAATGAATGAGGAAATTC
This sequence comes from Aythya ferina, assembly GCF_964211825.1. Lineage (NCBI taxonomy): Eukaryota > Metazoa > Chordata > Aves > Anseriformes > Anatidae > Aythya > Aythya ferina. The sequence goes on along the minus strand of NC_140300.1, from coordinate 31,909,688 downwards.
AGATGGGGAAGCTTTGCTGTTTCAGGGAGAGGGTGCTGGCCTGGCATGTAGCCACGTAACCTCATGAGTTCCCCTCACCTGCGTTCTGCGCAGGCTTTAGAGGTAGCACACATATCCTGCCTGTGAGAAGCAGAGGCACTTATTTGTGTTGTTATCCCGGTGACACATCTCACAGCTGTGGGTTCTCCTGGCTCACACGTACCAGGCTGCAGTATGAACACCGGCACCGCAGCGGGATGCTCCGAGCAGGTGCAGTTTCTGGCATCCCACAGCATGTGAAATACAGAGTTTGGGTGCTCACCCTCAATCAGTTGCTTTCCTCGTAACTAGCAGTTTGGTAACGAGCGAGATTGTTTTGGGCTCTCTCCCTGGAAAATGCTTTGCTTTCCAGAATGTGTTGATGTAGGAAATAATGACTGAAGCTTTTCTTCCTGACTGTTACCCAATTATGCCTGCTTAAGACATAGCTGAAATAAATTAGGGGAGACATAAGCCAAGGATTTTGTGGTTGTGTGAGCTGAGACCAGGAATGTGCATCTGATCACTCATTGCCTTCGATTCTGTAATTTGTGCATTTGAGAAGTACAGCAGTGAAGGAACCAATCTTGTTATTTCTGGCTAGGGGAGAAATACCCCGTTTTCAGTGGAGGGTGTAAGAGAGTGTTGACGCTTGGTAGGGGTTATTTTACCCACAGCCTGTACTGTGGGTAACCTCACTGAAGCTTTAGAGAGGAAGGTACTTGCAGGATATTCCTGTCCAGCTTGGTTGACTTGCTTGGCTTCCATCTGGCACAGAAGCAGCAGGGCTGTCACTGTGCCTGACAGCGGCTCTGAGGCCTCACCCACCGCTGCTGCCAAAAGCCAAGAGCCAGCAGACAGCTCCTGCAACTCCTCCTTAAATTCCTAGCCCCTGGGGCTTCCGTGCCTTCACCAAGCGTCCTCTGCTTTCCCCCTCTAGGAAATCCAAGGTGCTGGGCTGGCCAAGTGGCTGAGCAGTACACAACCCGTGTGTGCGATTTCTGGGCTCAGTGCAAGCAGAATGATGGCGTTATTGACCAGGGTCTTATTGCACTGCGACTATGCCTCTTGTTTAAAAGAGGAAGAGGGAGAAGTATTGCGTTTTCTTCTATATAAAGTGTTGATTTCCAGAACTGTTAACTCCTTTAATATTCAGATATGGTTCATGTGTTCTTGCATGAACGGGATGGATTATAAAGAGGGAGAGGAGGATTTATCTTTACTCCTAGTTATTTGCAATATAAAGAACAATCTGATAAATCGTTTTATTTCTCTTGCAGCCACCTCCCCAGATATATGATAAACAGCTGGATGAAAGGGAACATACAATCGAGGAATGGAAAGGTAATCACGATTTAGGATTATATGGAAAGGGGTATTTCTGTGGCAAATAAGCTATGTCCCAATACCAAGTGCATCTCTAAAGCTAAAAGAATTCATATCACAGCAAGAAGTGAAACCAGCAAACTGGTGCTTTCATAATGAGAACACAAGATCCAAGGAATGTCCTGAGAACCACCATTATCTGCACAGGTTAACATGAACTCCGGAGTGCAGATTACAGTACTACATTGAAATTTAAGTTGATCATCTGCCGAAGAGAGTGCTGTGTAGCATGATGATAGATCAGAGGTTTTCTTATACTTGATAATGCTATATTACTCTGCTGCTTCATTTTTTGGGCAGTGGAGCATTAAACAATTCATGTGTTATAGCTTAACCTGATTTGTCTCAATTCAGCTCCAAAAAGAGGTGGTCACAGAGGAAGGAATGGAAGAGTGAGGTCTTAGGCAAGTAGAGCTGTCAGACTCATGAAGACAACGTAGGGTTGTCTGCACCTATACTGCACCGATAGGAGGGCTGCTGCTTCCTGATCTTGTTGTTCCTGATCACAGGCACTGGTTCCTGTTTGTGACTGTTGCAATTCTGTCTTCCAGAACTCATCTACAAAGAAGTAATGAATTCTGAAGAAAAAACTAAAAATGGCGTAGTAAAAGGACAGCCTTCTCCTTCAGGTACTCAGCCCCATTGAATAACTGTGTGTTGTCTGTACTGACAAAAGGAAAACGGGAGGAACTGAAGCACTTGGCCTACAGCAGCAGTTATGTAGATCAATTTCAGAAATTGAATTCAGCACTTTTAATGGGTTGAGCTTGATTACCAGAACTGCAGTGTCAACACTCAAAAATAGCTCTGCTTGGTATTTGAGACATAGTTGCTCTAGTAATAATGCCTAATAATATTTATGGGTGTGATAAATGTTGAATCGTGTTACTGATAATCTCATACAGGTTCATTTTTCATCTTAGAGATTCAGAGTGATTTGTAAGGTTTAAACATGGTATTATTGTCATTTTACAAAGGAAGGGTAAAGTGGGATGCCCAAAAATACTGTCACAACTGAAATCCTGGGCTTGGTCTCCTAGGCCTTAACTAAGGAAGAACCCAGTTTTGCCTCCCCCACACTCATTTCTGCACTGTCACTAGATGATTTGATGCCACTCCATTCTACTAAAGTACCTACAAGAACTAGGCTTTTATCAGAGTGTCTGGAGGCTTTGCTGGCTTGATTTGGTTTGTTACTCCTTTTTTGAATCACGATGATGCCTGTGTGATCCTAGCTGACAACTGATCGCTGGGTCATTTGTAATTCTAAGAAGCCTAGATAAGAAGTGGAGGGATAAGACATGATATGAGCTACACCTCTTCAAAACAGACTCGAGGGAGAGAATTTCTTGGTAAACTCTTCTTGGGTGTTACCTAATGTCTGAAGTTTGCGTGGTCCATATTCAGCTTAGTGTTGCTTAAGATGGTCTGTGTACTTACATGCCTGTTGCCACGGGGTAAGCGTTCTCTGCTTTTCCTAAACTGCAAGAAGTTGTGGGGTTTCAGGTTTAATCACGTTGGTGTTCGTTTTCGTAGCACAGGTGCAGCAGTGAACAGCAGTGAAAGCCTCCCTCCGTCCTCATCTGTCAATGACATCTCATCCATGTCCACGGATCAAACTCTGGCGTCTGACACGGACAGCAGCCTGGAAGCTTCTGCGGGACCCCTCGGTTGTTGCAGGTGACTAGCCGCCTGCCTGCGAAACCCAGCGTTCTTCAGAGGATGATGTGGTTGAGGAGGAAAAAGTAACACGAGTTAAGAGATGAAGAGAAATTAAAAAAAAAAAAAAAAAAAAAAAAAAAAACCAACAACAAAGATTTAAATGAAACAAACAAAAAAATCTTTTCAGCCTGCTTCTCCTACAGAATTACGTAATGCAGCTAAGCTCGAGTGTATATTTAACTTATAGTTGCTCTGCTTTGGTCTTCTTCCAATGATGCTTACTGGGGGGTAAAAAAAAACCAATGGATTATTCTAATCCATGTTTTTTTTTGTCTGTCCCCGTAAGATGCAAAATTAATGGCTGCAAAACCAGCAACTTGCAACTGTCCTTTTCACACTGGCATGACAAGGTGTGCAGTAACCACTCTAAAACATCCGAGTGTATATCTGCCTTCACTTTCTGTTCTGTTGTCTTCTGCTCACTGAGGCAGATAGGGATATACAGGCATTTTTCTCCTTATACAAATAGCACACACACACACACACGCCAACAGGCTTCTGGCCGTGTATGCAGCTGTGTGCCTATAGGAGCACGTGCACCTGCATACATCCTCAGTATGCACTCCACAACTAAATGGCCCATTTCAGGTGAACTGCATAAATACTTCTGTGATACCACCAGTACACAGGCTGTTTCCTTGGTCATTGATGAGGTTGCATATCTATCGTGAGGGTTTGTGGAAGTGAAAATAACCACATCGAGCTGCGGCTCCCTCAGAGACTTGAAGATGTAGCACCAAAATTTCTGCTGAGACTTGTTATATATATTTTGAGATAATAACTAGTTTGTATTGAAAGAAGATGCCACAGAGCTGCACATGAAAATGTGTGTGAATTTTAGGAATTGTTCTGATTTTTAGAGCAGATAAGCCAGGCTAAGACCGGGTTAGAAGGAAGCACATGTATCTTTGCAAGTTACAGGGAACAAGAATGAATGGTTTTTACGCATGTTTATGCCCAGAAAGCTTCAGCAAGCAACTCTTCCTGTCAATATTGAGTTATCATCTTAGCTTACAAATAGGCTCACTACTGTGAGTTCCAGCTATGTTTATGTCTTAGGGGGTATGAGAAGGTTGGAGAACAGGTAGACTGGTCAAAAGGACATGCAAAATTTGATTTTATTTCATGCGTATGTTTTTACTGAGTTAAACAAAGGAAATTTGCAATCCTCTCCTTCTCAGTGTATTTGCAGCTTAGAGGTTGTTCTCCCTTTAATCATTCCCTTACAGGAGCCTCCACTACTAAGAGAACAGGCTAGCCTGGATGCTTTTGGCTGTTTACTTGCTCGTGGCAAATCACCTAACTCCCTGGGAAGTTTTACCAGCTGTGTTACATGGACAAGATCCACACAGTGCGTGGGTCTAGTATTCCTGTTCTCTAATAACAAAGAGTTGTAAGAATAGACAAGAATACAGATCAGTCCAGTTCTGACAAGCACCAAAGAACTCGGGTTGTGCCAGAGAATACGTAGGCTTCCCAGTGGTAAGTGACAGCAAGTGTTTGTATCGGAGAAGGGCAAAACTACACATTCCATTTCAGAACTGAGTATTTTTCCAGTTAAAACAGCAACTGGCATTTTCCACTGCAAGAGCATAATCACCTGAGCTGGAAATTAACTACGATGTGTGTCATCTCTCCTCTTGCCAGTGTGTGCCATGTAAAACAAAATGACATAAGACTGGAATGCTTTTCCAAAAGTCAAAAAGATTTTTTTTTTTAGAATATATTATTGGATACTTTAAAATCACTCATCATTACATATTCAAAATTCTCCAAAAATAGAAGTGTTCACTTAGGTGGCTTACAAACGTACTGTTCTGCAGTATGAAAAAAAAAAATTGAGTAGCAAGTCAGTTTTTCTTCCAAGGGAAGAAAACAAAAGAAAGCTTCTCTTCAGGGTGGGGAGGAGGGAAGATGAGAGAGATGGGTAAGAAGTAGGTTCAGGTCCGGTGGTGGATCTGAGCTGCCTCCAAATTGCTGTAAGAAATGGTGTATTTTGTTTTTCTCCAAGGATATTTTTGGTAGATTTTTTCTGGAAAAAAAAAAAATGAAATTAGGTCTGTGATTTTCTAAAAACTCAGAGTAGTAATAGTGAAAGCAATAATTTACTACTGCTAAAACATTTAGCAATATTCTCTCTTAAGCCATGAAACATCAAGTTGTTGTTCAGTGAGGTAATGCTCACTTGAAAGCCAGTGGTCATAGAAGTATTCAAAGGTAAACAGCAATGCTTTGCTAGGTATGAAGGCAATAATTCCAAGGGTGACTTCTTAGCAATAATGGAATGTATCGCCTCCAGATTTAAATGATTACAGGTATATATTAGTAGCGTTCAGATATCTAGCATCTGTTTTAAGTTCCTTATTTTTCAGCATTTTAGTGTGTTATTTAACCAACAAAAAAAAAAAAAAAAAGGAAAAACAAACCACAACAAACCACTCTCAAAGCTAAGTGGAACTACAAAAATACAGCAGATGTAGAATGTAGGAATTAGGAATAATCACAGCTCATCGCCAGTGATGACATGGAGATGTGGCACAGGCAGTAGCAGAAAACCCATTTGTAGTAGATGGATGCTTGCAGATCATCTGTGTTTTATCTGACAAAGCCAAAAAACCCTACACATAGTCCAGTGGTATAATTTAGTCTTGTTTGATTTCCTGAGTGCTGGGGAGAGAACCGATTACCGCAGAAAATGTCCTGCAGATGGGCAGTAAATAACCCCCCAGCACAGAACATATACAGCTTTATTCCCAGAAGCCCCGATTCTGCTAAGCACCAGAGCTGTACACACATTTTGTGGAGATTGTAGGGATGTGTGTCTAATTTTCTAAGTAGCATGTGCTTTTTTTTGTCCTTTGTTCAGCAGTGATCGACATAAGCATGTGTTTAAGTGCCTTGTCGAAATGGGGCCTGTAACAATTAGTGCATCTCGTTCTATCCTTCAATTAGTCAGCCTCCTCGGTGAGCAGCTCTGGCAGTGGGAGGAGACTTGGGGCTGTCCACACTGGACAGCAGAAAAAAGCCATTGACAAAAAAAAAAAAAAAAAAAAGCAATAGTTCCCTTCAGTCCTGGTCCTTGTATGGTCCTGTCCAAACTGAAGCGGCAGCCATCAGGTAGGAACAGCATCCTTTGTTCTACTTTTGCCTGGGAGGTTGGTGTAGTCAGCTGGTATCATACAGGAACGCAGTACCCTTGAATAACAGATGGCAGTGATGACAATCCGTAGCTACACTAAGGTGCACAGGTATTTTTCTTTCAGATGCTGGAAGTTTGAGACCCTTCTCTTTATGTCTTGCTGCTCATTATTCCAATGTTCCATGCAGTGTGGTCATGATAAATGCATTTTTTTTTTCTTGCCAATGATCTTTCAAGTCTACCTCCTAGATTATCAAGTTAGCACGTAGTACTTGAGTAATAATTTCACCTCATTCTCAGGTTCATAGCCGTATGTAGAATTGCCACTGTTACAGGGATGTAGGAAGGGGGCGAAGCACGAAGATTTAATGACAGATTTTTCAGATTATTTGGGCACTGAAGCAGCAACCTGCCTATTGGCAGAAGGGGGCATAGGTGTGTATTGTTTGTCAGCACGAATGTCAGCTGGACACCTGGGTATTTCTGATAATATGCCACAGAGCTCAGCTGTATCTGAAGTGTCTGAATAGCCTAAGAAGTTCTGTCCCAGGTGGCTCACTTCAGATAACTATCAGCAGGGCAAGGAAAATGACAGGCATCATAATTATCAATGGCTAATCAGAGCACTAGCAGTAAAAAACAGCGTTGAGAAAGTAGAGAAGTCACTGATAAACATTCCAGCTTTATTTTCAGGTGGACTACTTCTGGATAGCATGAGAAATTTGGAGAAAAAAAAATACTAAAGGTCAGAATTGCTCCTAAGAGGTCTTTCCCTTTTCTTTTTCACTGGTGAGTTGAAATGAGGAAAAAGTATTGAGTTGCTTCAAATTGATGGAAGGTTACGTATGTTTTCAATTCAAAATGTTTTATAATTTTTGAAATCACTCTTCAGATGCTGACTCAGTAGTCAGAACAGTATCTTGTGAGTTTTGAATATATTCTGCTAGAATGTAACATACCTTCAGAGATTTCAGGTATTTGTTTGAGGTGGTCACAAAGTGCGAATCACGCTGTGGTTGGGTACCCTCCCATGCTATCTCCATTTCCGTGGCATAGAAACACACAGGAATCTTCAAGTCCATGTTATATAAAAGAGAGCTTAAAATTCAGTGCAAGTATGGCAACTTACCAAAAGAAAAAGAAGCCACAGAAAGCCTGATGAGGTGCTTCCCTAGTGCACTGGTGTTTTTCTTCTGGAAATCATCAGTTCGTGCATGATGCTGGCCTCAAGAGATGACCCACGCCAGATGATAATGTCACTGTGCCGCTCTTCTGAGTTTATAACCAGGAGTGTTCATCTGTTAGGTTTTACCTTCACATATATTGCTTTACCTTTGGGATAATGATTCTGAAGAAATTAGACTTGTTGGCTTGCCTTTAGGATTTTTTTTTAAAATACTGTTACTAAATTGATTTGGATTGGTGCTCACTGATAAACATTACAGGACACAGATTGCTTTCCCCCCACTCCCTAGCATCCCATCTCATGAAAATATGCTAATGATTAAGATGAAAACTGCCCGAGGGAGTCAGTTTGAGCAAATTTCCCACCTCAAAAAAAAAAAAAATGTTTTGAATATCCTGAAGTCATTGTAAAATATACTAGAAATATTTTAATTCAAAATAACTTTTAAAAGCCACAGTTAGTTGTATTATAAATATTGCAGTATTTAAAATGATCGAATAATTCTAATTTCAGGTCTTTCTGTATGCTGATGTTTTAAATTTTCATGTGAATTCAAACATGCCTAACAATGACAATAATACATTTTCTAACAAATGCTGCGTGCTTCCAGGGACAGCAATGGGCAAGGCAACCTGCAGGGGAGAATTAGGCTTTCCTTTTAATGGTCTGGCAAAAAAAGAAGTCTGAGTTAGTGATTTATTTTACATTTACAGTGTGTGTGTGTGTACGTGCAAGAAAGAGAGGGAGTGCAAATGGACGTGATTTTTAGAACTTCAACTTTGTATTCATATTTAATCCAAATTCTCATTGTGGATAAAGAGCATAATTGTAACTAACATAATCACACATCTTCAAGCATCTGATGGCTGTGCTTATTTGAACTTCCACCACTTTACAAAGGACACGGTTACCTATCTGCAAGCTCAAGGTGATTTTTTCCACACACGTGCACACCAAAAGAACATAATTGTGCATAAGGTTTGAATATTCCACACATAAATAATGTCTTAATTAGAAAGATGGGGAGTACAGGGGAATGGTGAATGTGTCATCTTCACTGATGAGCTGTAAAATAGACCTGTCCAGTGGAATTTAGTGCAGTCTGCTTAACATATTAGGAACTTGCCAGTGCAGCCTGATTATTTTTTTTTTTAATTTTTTTTTTTTTTTCAAATTAAGTATCAATTGTGAGAGGTGAGCTGTTTAACTTCATTTCTGTTCAGGCTCATCTACCCATGGCAAGTTTGAGTTTTAAGAAGGGTTTGATTTGACAAAAGAATGTTGAAAAACTCCAGCTGAGGCTTATGGTGCCTTTTTACCTGTGAGTGAAAGGATGAAAAGCACATATTGAAGGAAGACGGTCAGTTTGGGAAATAAATGTATCCCTACCACATTTATCATTTCAGATAGCTAACCCTGTCTCTTTTGTTGATTTTCACTGAACAGGGCCATTCTTGTCTTCTGGAAAGCAAGATATTTATAATGTAAATAGTTGTATTGACTTTTTTTTCCTGTAACTAATATGTAATATTCCAACACATGACTACTGATAGACCTTTTTGCAGTAAGGCCACTGTATGCCTAAATATGGTCGACCTCTGACCTCTTCCTAAGTCAGTCACGTGCTGAAAAGGAGGGTGCTGGAGGTTTCAATGTACATAGAGAATCATGTATATTTAGTAAATGGAGTAAGTGGGACTTATGGCCAGTATATATTAAAGCCACAACAGTAACAAAGCTCCAGATCTTAACTAGCAAAAACAACTGTTCACCTTGCCATGTCCATCTTGTAATAAGATCTAAGTTGCACCTGCCTGTAGTTCTGCATGATCAGACTTCAAAGTATAACTAACAAGATCTGTAATGTATCAGTGTTGATAAACATAGTTTAAAAAAAAAAAAAAAAAAAAAGGAAAAAAAAAAAAAGAAAAACTCAACCAACAACAGAAAATCAACAACGGCAACAGTTTCGTATCAAGACTGGAAGATGAGACATGTCCAATTTGTTGCACGGTTGTAGCTGAAAGCTGGAACCAGTGCCAGCGTGAGTGGACCGCAGTAGTGACGTCTGTTAAGGAGCCGACCTTTCTTCCGCATTGTTTTGTTCTTACCCTGTTATTCTCTGACTCTCTGTTGTTCCCTGTGTGGATACAGGGGAGAACTCCACCTCAGTCATCAGTGTTTTATGGGTCAATGTTGCATCAATGATTTCTGATTTCTGTTCATTTGTCAATTACTGAACTAGGACGGGAACTTCATTCTCTCCACTTGTCAAAAGGAATCCTGTCAGAGCTTCCTCATGGAGTTACTTCTCACTGCTGTCCTGACTCCTGTCGGTTGGATGACTTTGCCATGTTCCCAATAAACAGCACAATGCAGTAAACCACATTGATCGAGGGCTTCATTAAATGTGTTGTGCATCTGTACTCTCACTGGGGCTCAAAGTCATGCAGGGACAGGACTCAATTCAAATATGGTATGTACTCTATGCATGACGCCTATATTACACCTTTATGACCTTATAGTGGGGGAAAAAAAAAAACTGCTGATCTTTACAGATGTGGATTCGGACCATCTTTTTGGGGGGAGGAAGGTTGTAGCGAATCTTGGTCCTTATCCTACGTGCCACTTGCTGCTATTCAGAGCAGTCAAGTGGAGGCTAAAGCGGAGCAAAGGCCGCCAAAGGGGGCCGCACACGGAGGTGAATTTCATGCTGTTTGAATGTGATCTTGCCAAAAAGCCTGTATGTCTAGCAGGGGAGACTGTGACTGTTCTAGAAGGAGTGTTGTGTGTTGTTTACTTAAAAACAAGCTTTGCTAATTAAAATAGTGTATTCTGGAGTCCTATTTGAATGGCATAAGGGGTTATCAATGAAAAAGAGGCCAAGTACATTCATGCAGTCCTCCTGGCATCTTGGTGCTTTTCCTGCAGTGCTCACTAGAGGACTCAGATCAAGCTGTAAACATGTGAAAGTTGCTAGGATTACAAAACCAGTTAGTGCTCCATGTGATGTGTTCCGTAGGCTTTACCCTGGCAGTCACCGCTCATTTTAAGAAGCAATTATGGCACTAAAAGCATGTAAAGGGACCTTAGTGTCTGTGAGAGTCGGACTGTTTTCAAGTGGCTTATGAGTTTATTCCTCTGGTTGACTGCCTAAATATTATGTAGAAAAAAATAACGAGGTGACTGGATAGAATGAAGGAAAACAGCCAAGTGAAAGCTCTTTATTCCTTCTCCTATCTTCTCCCCCATTTAAAAAAAAAAAAAAAAAAGTAAACCAAAATCAAACTAACAGCAACAAAATAGGAAAAACAACATACCAACTGTAGTTGTTATTTGTGGCCTGTCTTGGCCTGATTTTTCAGAGTTAAAAGTACTTCACTCTGCTTCAAGTGAAAAGGAGCACAAAGGTGAGAAGTTAATGATACTGCACTATGCTTCAAGTGAAAAGGAACAGAAAGGTGAGAGGTGCTGCCTTTCGGAAAACACTGCTGTTTTTCTCCCTTCTTGCACAAGCTATCTGTGCCCTGTTTTATCTCCAAGTAAGTCAAACCATACTACACAATGGATTATGTTTGGATTTATCATGAGATTGAAAAACAAAACAAAAACACAGTCTTCTGTCAAAGCAAAGTGGTCTGGGGAGGGCTATATAAAAGAGGGAATTCAAGTACCTTGTAAGCACTTTAAAGGGAGAAATTGTTAAGGTTTGTAGCTAAATAGCCTTTCAAACATACTGTGCAGAGCTGGTATTTTTGCTCTGACTTGCTAAAACAGGAGACTTTTCAAGGTTTATTTTTCCCCCAGTTTGTGTATGCAGAGAGTGGCTAAATTAAATGTAATACAAACCTCTGGCTTCCAGTAACAAGGAAATTTGGGCTTTGTGATTCTTACTGCAAAATGGGGAAGATAGGGAACAGCTTTTTGGTTTCACTGGGTGCCATTTGAGACAAATCAACATTCCTCTTTTTTAAGAGGTTTGTCCTTTTGAGGACTCGCAATTTTTATGACCATATTTCAGTTATATGCACCTCACTGAATCCCTATCTGAAGCTGTGACTGTGACTTATTTTTACATAAACCCAGAGTCCTAAATTCCAGAAAATCTGGAGTTAAATTTGAACAGGACAGGCCTCTTCGAGTACCCCTTGGTATAAAACCGAAATACCTTTTTAGCAACACACCAGCCTTGGAATTTTTCTCCTGCAGTCGGTTGCGGTGACAGCCTAATCATCGCTTGCTTGGTAAGAGGTAGTGTGTGTTACACGCTGACCAGCTGCAGCAAATCCACGGAATCGTCTGTGCTGAAGCAGAGTTGAAGGCTGGAGATTGGACAGCTCCTGCAAACTCTCCTCTCCCTCCACTTGAGTGGGATGAAGGTTAGTGAACAACCTTTGTGCTCCAACTGATGAACCACTGTGGTGTTAGGCAGCCCATTTAAACACTCTGGGCCCACTTCTCATTCCTTTACCAAATGTATGGCTGCTGTGAGCTGCATGTTAGTCATTTTCTAATTTGGTGATTGAGTTGAAGATTTTTTCTTCTGTGCGGAGCCCTTTGCTGGGGGCTGCTCAGTGTTGGCTACGTTTCTGTGCCCTGATGATTAAAGAGCAACGCTGTCATCGGCTCCTTTCACTGCCCTGTGGCCCAGACTCTCCCCAAGTCCACACTGATAAACACTGAGGCAATCTTAATTTTCCTGTGCTCTCCCAAGCCCGTTAACTGCACAGCATGGAGCCTGAACTGCAAATCTGCTGTGCCTGCAAGAAAACACAATTATGGGTACAGTGTAGGGAGTGAGGGAGGAAGTTTAGATGCTTAAATTAATACTCGTTTGCTGATATATCCGTCTTAGTTTAAAATGGACTGCAGGGCAGGGGTAAATGTTGGTTGTTCTTGATGCTTCTTTGTGATGTTCTGTCCACATTCCAGGTGCACTCAGTTGTGGAATAGCAATTAGGGTGCTGGAGAAAACAGCTGGCTCTCTGAATATGGCTATTTAACAGACAGACTGCTGTTTTTGTTAACTAAGTCTCATCACAGGGAGTGTAATCTTCCAGATTTTAGCCTTTCTAGTGTCATTGGCCTGGAACTAACAATGGGACATTTAACGTGTTTCTTGGCTAAATATGAAACATGAATTATTCCCACCTCTACTTCATGTGTAACACTGGAGAAGAAGGTGAATTATCTTGGATTCCTACTAACTCATGAGACAGAAATCGTGAAGGAGTAGCTGCCACAACAAAACAGCCCTTCAGTTTTTGAAAATGTTTAATGATTTAACATGTGAAAGAGGTGGAAAGCTATACAATCTCCCATTCCTGCATTTAACCCAAGCTAGGTAAAGACCTGTCTGCTGTTGCAGGATTAAGCTATTATAGTGATTAAGAAATTGACTGCAGATAACTACGAACTTTTTTAAGCCTTGATCTGTCATCAAGCATTCATAAAGAGTAACACATTTATTATTTGTTTTGGAAGATAAATTTATGCCCGTTCTTTGCTGGATTTGTCCTCAGCATTGTCTAGGTGATGCTCCTGCTCTTGGAGTAGCCTTACTTTTTCAGTTCCATTGCATCATTTTGGATGGGAAAAGATTTGTTTGGAGTATTTTCAGCAGTTCACGTGATCACAGCTAGAATAAGGATTCACTTTTTGGTTCTGTTCCTTTTTATATATGAATAATGACCCAAAGTAGTCAAATAACTGAAGTTGTGGTTTGGAGGTAGCTCACCAAAGGGTTATGTTAAATGTCCCCACCCCACATTTGTTCTCCGGAGAAGTCTGCCTTGCAGGAGAAAATTTGTGGATGTAGGTGTTCCAGAAGGAATGGAGATTATTTATGTCAGTCCAGAATTAACAGGACTTGAACACAGACAAATTTGGAATGTGCACAAAAGGCTTTTCAGTAAAATGGGAAGTACTGTAGGGCCCAGCAAGTAACTGAGGGGGCTGAAGGATGACATTCTGGTTTTAAAATCAGTGAACAGTAGGAGAAACAGTCCAGTAAGGAAACCTCATGGCTGGATTCCAAAGCATTTCAGTGTTTCAAGCAGCCAGAGTACTGTCCAAAAGCTCCTTCAAGAGCTTAATACCATGTAGCAGATAGGAATGCATGCTACAAAGCCGCTGCAGAGCATGAGTCATCTAAGATTTTCAATGTATGTGTTTCTGAATTTTTATTACATAGTAGTTGTAGGATTATTATGATTCTCTACGTAAAGAAAGATTCTCCTTTCTGGCAACATGCAGACATCCCATAAGGTTTTTTTCACCATAAAGGACAAACACCGCAACACAACACCATGCTGCTGACTGCAGGTGGGTGAGTGGGAGAACGTTGGCCAGGTTTCAGGGGAGTTGTACTCATTGGTTTTGATTTTCTGACATCCTTTTGTCACAAGCTCAAGACACTGTTAGTGGAAAGGGCAATAAAATTACAGTATTATTGCTAAAGTAACTCATTGCCGACAGTTATATGTGATTTCTGAAACATGAATTAAGTTTTAATCGCTCTTTTGGTCATAATTCCTAGCATTAGCAAATTGACTGAATAACCAAGCTGTCACTCAGTTTTAGCACTGGATTTTTAAGCGGTTAGCATTGAGACTAATGTAAACAACTCACTTTTACTGCAAAAATTCACTGGCACCGCTGCGTAATACCAAATCCAGAGGGACTACAGTTCCGCATCAGTTTTTCACTTAGTTGCAACAGCTCACTGGACCATCCTGCAGTTGGGAAAAAAAAAATAAATCAAGAGTGTGCAGTACAAACAGTTTTTTAAAGCTGGCAGAGGATGGCAGCCATGGTCATTCCAGCTTCTGCTTTGTGGGATGAGATCCCCTATCCTAGGCTGACATTGCACTCATCTTACTCCCCTGAACGTGATGTTTGCAGAGCTGTATAGACACAGCTGCTCCCTCGATCAAGGAAAATGCTTGATACAAGCAAAGAGTGCCACCTAAAGGCAAACGTGCTGAAGGCTCCGTGGAGAGCCAAATTCAGTGAGCCCTTCAGCATGTAAATCACCTGCTTCTTGCATTTCTTCTCCAGCCAGACTGACCTTGGACAGTTCATCCTGTACTTCATGGTCTGGAGCATTTCTTGGACAAAGCTAGTTCTACATTTTCAGTAAGTTTTCAGTATTTTTTGTTTTCCAATAAAAGCTATGTATGAAAGTGTGTAAACCCCTCCCTTTAGTGTAGGAGATAACAACAAGGTGCTCAGATGAGCAGTAGGTGATTGTGGCACTGAGCCAGTTCTGTGTGTGGGTAGATTTGGCCATCATTTATCTCTACAAGATGATTTGGAGTTATTGAAGTAAAAATCCACCAAAAAAAAAAAAAAAAAAAAAAAGAAATGATGTTTTAAGAATTTTCAACTGCCTGGTCTGCATCCAAACTGAAATTACACAACGAAAACTTCTTCCAAGATAATTTCCAAAGATATAGCTAAATAGATGTGCTAGGTAAGCGAGTATCTTTTCCCTTTAGTTAGCTCAGCCACGAGGCAGCTGTCATGCGGGGAAATGGCTTTGTGCTAAGTTCTTTTAACCACAAATCTCTGCTCCAGTTGTTTGGGTTTTGTTTGTCTTTTTATATCCAGTTTTACAGATGGGCTTTCTCTGAACCATACCATGTGTGCAGTTTCTAGTAACATTAACAACAGAGCTTTCTGACTTAACCCAATACCTTTTGGGATCTGTGCAGAACCTTTTTCTGGTTAAATTACTATACTTAACACAAAGCAATTCCCAAACAGGAATTTGTTGCTCATCTCAGCTTCCTGTTCTCTGAAGACTCGTCTTTGGTGAGCTCTGCCCTGGTGCTGTATGGGCTGTCTCCAGCCACTCCAGCTATACTCACGAGGCAATATACATTAAAAAATATATATATATAGTGAAACTGGAAACTTAGGAGAAAAGAGTAAATACATATCTTAAATGGTAACTTTTTCTAAAAATTATATATTTAAAAAAAAAAACTAAACACCATGGTATATCAATCTGTCATTGAGTCCATGTTTCCTGTGTTTAGTGGCTTTAGAGACTGACCGGTCTTATGTCCAGTGCGGTGTGTAATGCAGTAACATCTGTCTTGTTATCCAGGAACAACGTTTGTTGACTGCTCCTAGTACCACAAAATATACAGAGGTCAACCTTATCGTACTACTAATTATTCCTTGTAACAACTTCTTGTAGCAGTGGAAACAGTCAGGAGTGGCAGACTGAAGTTCAAAGAAATCAGACTTGACTACTGTGAGTAATGCTAATTTCAGCTAAGCTTTCCTTAAGATTTGTACAGTTGAGCCTGATGGTCCCATACAGAGTAAAGAGTATAATATTCTAGAAACCATAAATCTTGACAAGTGATGCAGTTTGTATCTTCTGGTTTTAAGGTCTAGTGCGTTTCTTTATTAGGGGCTATTCTGTCAGCTTAGGAAATGAGCCCTCTTAAAGATAATAGCAGTCAGTAATTACCACATCTCTCACTTAACCATGTCAGAGGAACTGCTTAAAATTATGATTACATCTAAATTCCTGTTACTTTGCCCTTAAGAAGTATTGTAAGTCAAGAAAAAAATATGTAGGTGATATTTAGTTAATATGCAGGTAACAGCTACACAATATATTAAGTGCACATGAGGTGTTTTTTTGTTTGTTTGTTTGTTGTTTGTTTGTTTGTTTTTTCCACAAAAGAAAATTAAATGGAAGAGCAGCAGTCAGAGCAGTATCAACTACCTCAAAAGCTGCAATCAATTTTTCCAGATATCCCGACCAATTTATTTTTGTAAATCGGAATCTACTAAGTCCTGTGCCAGGCAATGAGTTTGTATCAGGTTTTTAAGTATGAATTACAAGTGTGTGTGTTTCATATGTCAGTAACTCTTATCACAATGCTGAATATACTCAAAGGCTACTTAAGTGAGTAAATGACGTCGTATACAGGCAGCAGTTGCTTTAAATTAGTGTGGTGTTTTGGAGAAATATCCCTGGAAACATTTTGGCACAATGGCTTGCCTTTTCTCTTTTTTCCACAACACTGAAACATGGCAATAGGCTTGCCCCCAGGTCACTGCACTGCAGAGGATATTTTACATTCTTTTCCTTTCATTCTTTCACTACAGAGGAGTTTGGTTGTCTCAATAGTAGTAACAAACTAATCTACTCTAGTGGCTTTTTTGCAATTACTCAAGTCTTCATGCGAGAAGAGGTTGGATTTTTCTTTTAGGGGCTTTTATGTTGAAAGAAAATAAAGCAGGTTGTTAAGGAATGTGGGACTATAGTTTCAGCCAAGCTGTGCAATTAATCAGGACTAATGAACTGATACGCTACTGGACTGTTGAGCAGCCGGCTGAAACAGCCCTGACAGTGTAAGTAATCCAGCTCTGATGCTGCGTTCAGCGTTTTGAACTGATGAATGACTGCCTGACAGCTGTGCTGGCTACAGCCATCACTCTTTTAGGAAATACCTCATTTAGCGAGCACAATAGAACAAAGCAATACCTGCTAATTGGGAATGGTCTTACTGTAGCAATTGGATGTAAATAATACCAAAGCAGAAGCCGGGTTCAATAACACGCGTGCTGCTGTAGTGCCAGGCTTTTGTGACTTCGTGTAAGATTAGTGCCCCTGAAACACAGGCACACAGGCATGTGGGTTTGCACTGCAGAGGAGCAGTGGACTCCCCAGCATTTCTCTCCATGGCAGGAGGACTCTGTTTCTGCACAGATTTCTGAGAGCAATTGCTGGTGTGGGGGTAGTGGCCTTTGATGTTGGATAATTCGACTTGCAGGTTTTGCTTCAGTTGACATATGATGTTTTCCCTGAGGCTCAGTAATGTGAACTGGAATGTTTTTTTGTCACAGAGGCTAAGAACTGGTCTTTGGTTTGCCCGTGGGAGGGAGGCCTCCGCAAACAAACTCATACGGATTTCACCTACCCATCCAGATCGTTTCAAACCTAAAAGACCGAGGCAGGCAGCTCCGAGTCTGGGAAAGAAAATTACTATTCTTCAACTGAGCAGGACTTAAAATAGCAATTAAAAGGACTAACATGACGGTGATAAAAGTACAGGGTGTGTACTCGTACCCTTTAAAGTTTAACCCATGTTCAGGCAAAACCTCCTCCACTGCCTAAGAGGAAATCTGGCAGAAGGAGGTCAGCATCAAGGTCAAACTTTATATACAGATGGAGGCAGAGAAAGAAACTGTTTAACAGCTGAGACTAAAAGTAATTCTTTTCTGGAAAACAACTGAAGAAATACCAACTGAAGCAATTTTGGCTTGTTTTTTGTTATTTTTTGTTGATTGTAACTGATTTTTTTCTGGCCTGAGAGGGAGGTTAGAGCAGTGCAGTTAGAGTGTAAGAGTGCGAGAGCCCCATCCTCTTCTCTGCTCCCAGCTCCTGGAACTTCCACTCCAAGTACCACCAGACTTTTCAGAAAAGTAAACTCATTTCAGGAAATTTCTTATTTATGTCTCCTGTCCTGTATTAGTTATATTTTTAGAAGGGAGGGGGAGGAAGGACACTGTATAGATTTTAAAGTTCCTCCGTATGAATAAATACTCCATGTATGATTGAAAATAAAAGCGAGTCTTTGAAATCTGAGCCATAGTGTTGGCTGCTTTATAGACTTTTACCTCATGAACACCACCTCTTTAAGAGTACTATCATTATCAAATGCAGCACAACCATGTCTGGGGATTGCCCACAGGAGAATAGCCAAGCAAATAAAAAATTTCTGCCTTATAATTCAGAGATACTGGACGCAATGCAGTTCTATGGCTCTGTATTGTGCAGGCACTCTGGGTGGTGGTGAGCATTAGACATGACAAGGTTTTCAGCTACTTCCTTCACTTCAGTTGAAGATTGAGTAATGTGTTGATCGAATATACTGAATTTGCTGCCAGGATTAATTCTGCTAGTTTTTTTTCTAATACGTTGGTATTCAAGAACAGCATAAAAATATTAGCTATCCTTTAGTATATGGATTACAACTGTTTCTCTAATTACTCAAATCGATTTGCAACCACAGCCCTGAGGAAAAACTTTGTTTTTACTCTAGAGATTGCTCATAGTTTTATATAAATCTATAACCTTTATTTATTGACAGATTAAATTAAAATGGAAATGGGAAGGTACTCTGATAAAAAGCAAAGTGCTTTTCATGCTGTATCCTGGATGCTAGTCTTCTTGCAATTTTATTTAGGATACTAGATAAGAGTGAAACATCCCCTTTCCAACAGCATCTGAAGTTTCAACGCCATCAGGATTTTCCTTCAGGCAATAAAAAATTAATTAAGTTTTATGGAATGAAGTCCAAAACACATTAGATTTTGATAAAATAAATCCCGTGGTTTTAAAAAGTGACATTGTATTTATATATATATTTAGGCTGTCAGGATGCCCATTTTGTTATCTATTGAGTGCTCCCATTTTACATACTACTGTCTTAAGAGTGCTGCCATACATTGAAGATCGCCACTTGCATAAATGCTACTGCTCTTTTCTTATTGTCAGCGCCCCGTGACTCCTCATGTCTTACTGAAAATGCTACAAATCAGGACTGGCTATGCGTAAACATACCCTAAACACATAACTTCAAAATGCAGCTTCCTAAATTGACAACTAAACTTCCTCAGAAGGCTGCATCTCCATTCAAAAGCACATGCAGAACACTTAGCATCTGTATCTTCTCCATCTGTTTTATAAAGAATAAGAAAATGTCAGAACCAGGGATAATAAGATGTCCGCTAAGGAACATCTGTTATGGTCATGATGCAATTTTTTATTATTCTGCACCCAGTCTGAATTAAAATTTGCACAGGCCACCCTGTATTTAAGAACCTGTAAAGCAGAATATTAATTTATTATCAATATAAAAAGATTAATTACATTCCTACAGCATGGAATAAATAGAGTTGAGAGTTGTTATTGTTTAATTCAACTCTGAACGCTGAGCTGTGCAGAATAGCAAGAGACTGAAATAAATGTATCTACAAAGAAAGTCAAAGCTGGTCCAAAGAAAATTGATGTATAAACATTTCACAGTGATGTCAGAATTTCTCATGTTTCACTCTAAACAAGTAATTCTGCAGGGCAGAAGGGAAGAGGAGGCTTCCAAAAATGGGGTGTCTGTTAAAGGTTTGGCTGATACAAACACAGTGCATGTTGGGATGGTAACAATCTAGCGCTTTCCTCGACAAGCCTTTCTGCTTAGTGGTAAATTCCAGGTTTTCAGCCATGCTCATCTGTTTACTTAAATAACATTACAGGACCTTGATTTTGGTGAGAACTGTGCTATTCCAGAAGGCTCTCTGTTCTGATGTTTTGAAGGAGCCAGGGGTTTTGGTCACAGCATGCATGCTTATGGCATGACAACTGTGCCAAGAAGGTACTGTTTCACTGCAAATACTCAGAGGGTATTATCCAAAATATAAAACAGTCCAACACCCACGCATACAGATGGCAAAACAGACTGAAAGATTCAGTAACATGCTAAATCCATGTGCATTTCTGATTTTGTTCATTATTTGTTTTAACAGTCAGAGAAAAAATGTCCAGGGTGAAAAGGCAGCTGCTTTGTTTTTTTCCAGAGCAGAACAACGTGCATCCGACCACAGTCCCATGCGTAAGGAATACCTTTCAGTTCTGCAGCATGGCCAAGACAACGCCAACAAAGTCAGATGAGTTTCAGATTTCTTAAACCATCTGTGGAAAGAGAGTAGTTGTGCAGTGAAGTGTGTTCTTGGGCTACGCAAGAGTATGTACAGTGTCAAGCCAGTTCTAAGTGGGCAGTATTCTAAAATAGCTGTTTCAGGATTACTGCTTGGCCTGTATTCTGGAATAGAAAGCACTTCAGCAGTGCAGTAAAAAAATATCCTCTGGACCCCCTGTTGGTAATAATTACCCAACAAGGTAACAAGGACTTCACTCGGAGCATTAGCAGGTACAGTTAATCAGTGCAGCTCCACTGACTTCAGCGTATTTATGGCAGCATCAGTAAATGTTCTTGCTTGCAACACCTCCCTTCATTGCATTTCATCTTCTAGAACCGAATATTTCTAGCCACGCTCCCTGTGTTTCATAACGTACACAAACATTGTAAGTACTAGTTAGCAAAATGGAATAATGGCACTTGCAGTGGTGTAGACTAATGCTCTTAAAGGAAACAAAAACTGATATAAAATGAGATTTTCAAGGTCAAAAATCAAGTCATCTGCTACTGCGAGGGGTAAGTCTCTTTTCTTCCACGGGTAAGTTTCAAAAGCAGACGATGTTGTTGCTGTGTTGGGGACACCAATTGTCAGTCAGTCAGCTTCAGTGAAACCAGAAACTGGATTGCAGTGGGTCAAGAGAAAGTAAATGCATACAGCCCAAATGCCTGCTGATGAGTTAGTGGTTCATGCATACGGTATTTTTCAATTTATGAAGACCTCCCTATGCTTTTTTGTGTGTGTTATTTCTGCCCTTGAAACACAAGGATAACTCTAACTAAAGGACTTCGTAAGAAAAAATCCTTCCCCACACAGTGGAATTTTGGAAGGAATTCCCTTTTTTCCGCGTTTTCCAAATTACTTACTGAGATTGCTTTGATTTTCCCTTGTTTTTCTGCACAAGTACTTTTCTTCTGAGTACTATTTTATGCATAGTGATTCTTGATGAACTCAGAGTTAGAGCACAACAAGCAATATATATATTTTTTTCTCAATTGCTAGGTACATCTGCTTTTAGCCCCCAAATTTGGGTTGTCTACTCATGGAGCAGCAACCACAGCATTTGACTTGGGTGTGCAGTCGCTTAGTCTGCTTGAATAATTCCGAAGACTGAATAAGTAAACAATACTTGTTTTGAACATACATGATCTGTCTTCAGGCTCATGTTTATTTATGCACACAACTGATCAGACAAATTAGAAAATAAGTTCACAATTTACATGCTGCAGAATCACAAAACAGAGGGCAGACTTCTCCAGCTAAATACTTTGGCAACTTTTGAGCTTATGTACTTTCAGTTTTCAGACTTGTTCTACTTACCAGGTAGGTTTCTTGAGCACTACCAGCAGAAACTAGCCTACTGTCAAAAAGAAGATAGTTGATTGGTAATAAAATCATGTAATGTCTGCTTCTTTTTAGGAAAAGGAAAATCTATGATGTGATAACGGCACCACTGGATAAAAAAAAAAAAAAAAAGTCTCTTGTATAAAAGAATGTCAGGCTTGCTTATATAAAATACACTGATCCTATTGGTGTAAGGCAGCCATACCAGCGCTATTTTTAAAAATACCAATATATTTCTATAGGAAGAGGGAAAAGTTCTTCAAATTTTCAGTGACTCCTGATAAATTTATTTTCCATAATTCAGGTTTTGACGTCCACTCTTAGGCAGCCTAAAAATGTGGCTACTCTCCTCTGGTGATTTCATATATAATGTTATTCCTACAGCTATTTAGCAATTATAAGCTCATTTAGATTAAAATAAAAAAATGAAAATTACATTCTTTCCTACTTTGTTGCCTGCGTGTACGTAATATATGGTTAAGTTCACTTGTCTAAGTCTGCATATGATAAGCCTTGGAGACAATACTTCTATTTAAAAGCGGTAAAGGAAATAATTGATGCAAAATAGTTTCCTGTAACAGAAAAGACTTCCTTCCCCCCAAACACATCTAGCGAAGGGCTGCAGATGCAAAGCCCCCTTATCTGAAGCTTCATTTTGAACTGTCATGTTAAGCAGGTAAGTTAACAACAGACTTGGTCACAGTGCGTTTGCATGCATCCCCTTTATTTTCATTTTTATTTTTTAACAGGAAACTAATAGAGCGTGCTAGACATTTTGTTTCACTTTTTTTTTCCCCTATTGTTTTAATGTTTCTCCTTTTTTTGTTCTACTGGTTGAATGAAAGCTGGCCAGCTTCTGCCTCCATCTAAGAGACTTCAAGACTCACCAGGGTCTTTCAATGATGACAGCTCCTTCAAATTCTTGATGTACTAGCACTTTTCAGAATGCTGGGCAAATACTGTTTTATGGGGAAGCCTCACAGCATTAAAGGTATGTATAAATTAACCTTCATTCACTTTCCCAGTTCGTTTCTGGCTAATTACAGTCCAGTCACACAGAAGGATGTCCCCATTTGGTCTGAGAGCAGGAGCGGTCAAGGTTGTGACAGCTCACACCCTGCTTTTATTGACAGCAAACTCTCTGTTGCGGGATAACTGCTGCCTACCACATTGGTGTTGAGCTCTGGTTCTCCAAAATCCTTTGCACTGACTCTCGAGAGGACCGTTCGCTACTGATGGTCTGCAGAAAGTGCAAAGTGTCTACACTAACAAAGAACAACCTCTGTGCAGGTATATGAGAAGTTCAGAGCTGGGGTGAAATGAAGGAATAAGGACTGCATGCAATGGCAGAACATGAAAATATGTGTAGTCAGGGAAAGCCAGAGCCATTACAGAAATGGTCTATCACTATGCAAGGCATAGTCCTTAGCAGGACAGAAAAATGCAGTAACTAGAAAATGTACTACTGCTCTGTTTCTAAGCCTGAAAATAGTCTGTTCTTCCTGAAGTTGTCAAAGTACTTATCAATGGAAAACCTTTGCTACATGAGGATCAGAAAATATGTCATGGAAAAACAAATGCCATTTTTTTTCTCCAGAAGTAATGGCAGTTTCCCTGTTCTGACCTCAAGCAGATCCACTCTGATATGCATCACAGGGTACTACATGTTATTTGTACTCGTGTGGTCCAAGTAATAAAAGCACTCCATTAATGACAACCTCTGTACATCTTTCCTCCAGCTTTGACTGGTAATGTGGTTATGCTTTACGATCACGGCATGCTATGATTTGAATACACCCTGTTGATATATTTTGCGTTCATGGCAAGTGTGTATTCCTTGGGCCACAATTATTTTCTGTCTCCCTGCACTGTGATGAATTTCACAGAGATGTGGACAACGCAACCAAATCCTAGTACAAGAAACAGAAAAAAAAAAAAAAAAAAAAAAGTGTTTTCTGCTTGAACACTTAAAATTGAACACTTGAAAAAGCTCCTTTGAGAACTATCATTTTAGAATGAGACTGTTCTTTGCACTGGTGGTAACAAGACAGAAGGAGCAGCTATGGCCTGAATTCTTACCTCTTTAGGGTGCGTGTGCTGTCCCAGACGGGTGATACAGGAGCATTTGGTGGTTTTGCTGTTACACAGCCTCAGTCTCTGTTCAGTGTTGATGCTGTGCTACGGACTGCTGTTGTCTGAGGAAAGAGGAGCTCTGTTGGTATGCCTTTGTTGCCTGAGAAAAGAGGATGGATAAAGGGCTTGATGATGCCATAAAAAGGAAGGTAGCACCATGTGACATTGCATTGGTTCACTGTATTTTGTTATTTGTTGCATTATTGCATCCAGCTATCATGGCATGTTTAATGACAAAGACTGAACGTAATTGACATCAGATCCATTCCACGACTGAAAAGTAGTTATTGCAATTAGTCATGTGATAAGTATACCTGGAACATTTTATGCTTGGATTCTTTAAAATATAAGCTGCCAAAGAGAATGAGGTACGGTTTCTTTGATTTTCTTAGGTGGCATTGGTAAACCGGTTACGTTTGTGTCAAGCTAAAGAGTTTCAAACTCAGAAAGATAAAAGTTGCTCAAAAAATCAGAACGTTTTTGCATGCTGACTCTGCCTGTATGCACTAGGTTCTGTTGCAAATGTAGCCTGAAATGCTCCTTGCATGCAATGCCCTGTAATTTATAAATGTGCTGCGTAAAGATTTTATTTAAAAGGATAAACTCGTGGTTCCACCATAAGGAAGTAGTTTACAAAGAAGCCCTTTGAAATTTAAATAAGACAGTCTTCTACCTGATGATCTCCACAGTTGCAGGGAGAAAAGGGTATGTTTTATATTCAAAGTAGCGCAGGACGTATTATGAAAGGTAGGGAAGTGAAAACAGATGAGTAACTACTGCTATGTGTAGCCAGAAGAAAACCTACCAGCAATTAAGCAGGAGGCGGATTCCTTCTGGACTACCAGCTCTTCTGTAGGAAGAGCATGAGAGTGGAAGTCAAAACACATCATCTTGAGTGCCAGTGCCTTGCACCAGGTTTCCTGTGTAACCCAGAAAATGTCAGGTCACGCCTTGGTTTTTCCTCTTTGGAAATGTGAATAGTATTACCTTACCTTACGTGAGATTTAGCATATTAGTGTAGGAACCGCTTTGAAAGCTTCAAGAGGCAGGAGCTACAGCTGTGAGAACATTATCATGCACACAATGACACATGAAATAATACAATCGGAACTGTAAAGTCAGAATTGAAAATTAAGTACTTCATTAACGCTCGACACACGTTGTCAAGTGTTCCCTTCACAGGGTATCAGACAATAATGTGGCTTTTAGGAAGCAGAAACTTTTCCAAGGGCGTGTTTCTATTGCAAGCTGTTTTCCGTCTCTGCTTGTTCTAAAAGTAATTTATGACCAGGGAATACTGAAGAAATTTCTCTTTAGGGTTAATGCCTGTTATGCGTTCTGTTAAGATTTCCAGCTCTAGAAATACATAGTACAACAGCAACATAAAAAGCACAGGCTGTCCAACACACTGCTTCATACTTCAAAATAATTTCCAGTTAACAAAGCAGTAGTAAAATGCCACTAGGAGAAGCAATGTAATGAAGCTAAATACAACTAAGAAAGAAGTTTCTTAAAATGACCCACATGAAAAATGTAATTATTTTAATCACCAGAGTGAATGTGGAACTCCTACAGATGTTCACATGCAATTCACACTGAAGTCCACTAGTGGTTGACATACTTGGTATGTCTATGATTTGATATGTATTACTGAAAATAAAACTTACAGAATTAGAGGGATGCCCCGTACTCTGTGTGCAGAGTTCAGCTCTTTAAAAAGAGCCTTGATTTATACGTTGTGAGATCAAAACTAGCTGGTAAGGGCTTGCAAGAAAAGTAACATTGCCATGGCAGCTTGGTGATAGTAAGCAATTAGGAAGTAAATGAGAAGTCTTGAAACAATGCCTGCACAAATGCACAGACATGCAGTTATTCCAATACAATTAAAAGTAACCCAATTCAGTAGGCAAAACTGTGTGGAAAAGCTGTAGCTTCTCCAGTTGAAATCAGTCCCTTTAGTTTGACAATACGAATTTTGATTAATTAAGAAAACAACAACAACAAAAAACACCTAACAACATCATAACCAGATGTCCCAGCAAATGAGTGACTTTTTAAAAGCTTGTACTTATACAAGTCAAAAAACACATACTAAAATAAGCCTTTTTCTTATACAGGAACACAGAGGCATTTCTTAGGAAAGAGCAAGTTTTTGGTAAAAAGTAATTCACAGCTTGTTATGACAAATGTGAGTAGAAGCACAAATGACAGTAGATTGTACCATATATGGGTGAAAAAATTATCTCCTCTGGAGTCAGATTATGGTCGCTGTAACATGAATATAATTCTGGAGTATAACTCTGGTGTAATTCCCCAGATTTCCGTGTAAATACTCTAGTGGAACTGAGAATAGCAACATCCAAAATGAGAACTATACCTTTAAGAGATTTGCAGACAGAAGAGATTTTGGTGAACATGGAATCACATTCTGGCACCATTAAAGGGAGTACAGCATTTCTAAGGCATCAGCAGAATTCAGCAGAAAAATTTAGGTGACTAGACTTACCAATCTCAACAGCTCAGTGTGAAAGTGTAACAAAAAAGTGCACAAATGCTTTTCTGAATCTACATATCAGATTGTTTGCCTGCAGAGATTCTCTTACTAAAACTGTCATTGTGCAACTTTTCTTGCAGGACATCAAAATCAGAAATAAGGATGACCACCAAATGATGGAATTTACCACCAGGTAAGCAGGCTTTCTGGTTGACATGTGAGTACTGAAGATCACTGCAAAATATAAAGCTGGCATTTGTGCAAATAAGGTCATTATTCATTTAATGGAAATAGGAAGCTCTTACCATGTTCAACAAATTTCTGCTACCACTTCCACACAGGATGATGCTAAGTTGCGGTGCAGCAGTAGAGCGATGTGCTTAGTGAAGATAAAACACAGTGCTTTTAGATTTTGGACAGCTGCAGCAAAAGAATATTCTGAATCCAAGTTGTCTGCCTGGTGTTTAAAACTTGGTCATCTGAAAGTCATTAATTATGGAATTAATAGAAACATGTCAATTTGGGAAAAAAATCTGTCTTTTCTCCCCCCACCCACTGCTTGTCTAGACTCAGCTCTGTCCTTCCACACAATCTCGCTACTGTTATGCGAGAGCCTTTTCTTCCAAATAGGCTGGAGTCTGGGACGGCCTTTGTGCATTTCCCAGCCTCGGTGACCCTTCATCTCATTTCAAATCTCAAATAAAAACAACTCCTTTTCTCCTCCTCTCCCTATACATTTTAATGTCTCTCTTCCGCTGTTCTGATTTAACTCTTGACTGTAATATTCCCAAACAAAACCTTCATTAAGATAGACTCCAAAGCTGAATGCAGGAAGGACCTGTTTGAACAAGTAGTTTCTGTCTGGGCAAGATTGTTCTCTACCATATATTTACAACTGTTTCAACCAGTCTGCTTTTAAGTATCTACAGCTAATTAGATTCTGAATATTAGATTTTCTCCAAGATTATCCTTGAGAGCTGTAAGACTTACCATAGGAGAGATTTTCCTAGTAAAATCTATTTTTTTTCTTAGCTGGTACATACGTAACTATAATCCCAAATATGTTTCAGGTCTCTTTTCTGCAATTGTACTGCCGTAGAGCCTGTGAGCACACTTGAAATCTCTTTGGCATCTGCCTACAAGAAAGGTTTCATTACAGGTAAGGAGCCAAAATCACTTTCTTTCTCACAGTGGCACTCAGCCTCATCAGATGTTTGTAGCTCTGTCCCTTGATTGTCATTTAGCTGAAGAATATAAAAATGGCTAACATTTTGAAAGGGATTTGTGCATGAAGCTGCCAAACTTCAGACACCATTGTTGAGTGCTTTTGGAAAATAGGTTCCTGTTTGGGCACCAGAACTGGTAGACGCCCAGAATTAATTGTCACTTTTGAAAATCCCAGACATTCACTGCACTTAAATCTTGATCCTTCTCAGAGATTTAATCTTTCTTGTATGTATTTCTTTTTGCTGCTTCTTTCTCAGCCACTCATTTCAGTTGTTTAGGATCTTTCCGATACTGCAAGGACAACACATCACAGAGTCTAAGTAAAAAAGAAGGTGCTTTGCTGACCAAGAACTTGTGTGTGAATTGCCCTAAGATGCAGCTCAGTTAGGCTTTCCTTTTTCTTTAAACAGTTTTTGTTAGTTGCAAAATGTGCATGGTTAGACTTAGTCTTCCTCTAAACTGACCTTTAAAAGTACACTGGAGCATGCTAAACAATTTTTGACTCCCCAGTTACCCATGAGCATGAGATTAAGGGAGGGTGCTGGTTTAGGTACAGGTTTTGTCCTGATACACAGCCAAGGTGTGGCCAGACATGTCCCAAACCAGGAACATGGAGGTGCTCTTGACTCCCCCAGTTGAGACATATAGAAAGGCACACCTGTTTATTAAGGAGGTTTCAACAAGAAGAACAAATAATGTGATTTGGCATCTTTTTTTCTAGGCAATGATGTACTATGCTATGCAAAAGCACTGAGTAAATGATGCAAGGGTTTGAGGTGGAATAATTGGAGTATATTTATTTGCCAGACACTCTGTGCAGAAGTTAAAGTTTTGTAGATGTGGCTAGCATGGAAACTTCCTCTGAACAGCTAAGGAAAAAGTCACGCTCTGGAATCTATTAAGTTAAGTGCTGGCATTGTCAGTCTTCCCGGTAAATATACATAGCGTTCACAATAAATGACGGAAATACCACCCTGACAAAAGCCATTGCGTTTTTCCACAGTGGAGACAGTCCAAGGCGTCAGTCTTTGTGCACAATGTGTCGTCTTTCTTTTAGTCAGTGATATAAGAAGTCTCTAAAGCTACAGCAACGCTTTTCCTGTATTTGCATCCCTGTAAAATGCATAGTAGGTAAAGATGGAAATCATATTTTCCATTGATCCTAAGCTCCAAGTTTCCTTGTTCGAGATAGTTAATTAAAAAAAAAAAAAATAAATAGTCTAATGAGATAATCGTTAAGGTATTCACACGCATTTACAAGGCTAAGGAAAACAGTGTCCCAAACAGATGCTTATTAGTAGGATAAAGAACAAAGAACTAAATCTTGTTTAGAGGAAAGTAAATTACAATCAAATTTGCAGTCTTTTAAGAGAGGTGACTTTTGGGGGAGGAGGCTGCTTTATTCAGAGACATTGTAGTACAAGAAGGTAATATTGCCTTATTACGTAGGCTGGGCTTTAACGCATCTGTAAGTCCTGTCTAACTCATTACATTTACCCCAAGCAATAATGTGTCTTTGCAAAAAAACATTTCCCTACAAAGAGACCTTTCTATGCCCCATTTTCAAACAAGGTAAAAAAAGATTATATAGTAACTTATCAGCTATAAATTGACCTGAAGCACAGAAGCAGGGTTTGGGGATAAAATCTACTGCAGATCATCAACATCCTTTAAAAAATAAAAATAAAAAATCTCTTGGTAAGAGACTAACCCGTAGAATGAGGAGGTGGGCCCTTGCTGTAGAAATGTATAAATGTAGAGACCAAAATGAGCTTTCTTCTTGTTAGTGAGGTGTGTAACAATATAGTGAGTTCACCTTAAAATGTAAATAGATAGTTATCAACTTAAGAAACTTGTATTACAAGAAAACAGTATTTAAATTACATAACTAACATCTCAGATTACTGTAGTTTCTTAAAATGTTAATTAGCTCTACCATTCATTCTTACATTTATTATGACTTACACAAAGTCAGTGACACTATTACTTATGGCAGACTCACTTTCATATTGAGCCCTTAATACTGCCGTTAGCACAAAGGAATTTGTACTTAATGACAAAACACTCACGGCAAAGCATTTTATTTGCTCTCAAGTAATCATTTCCACACAAATGTCTCAGGTGAAAAATAAACACCTCCTCTTGACCATCATTCTGAAAGAAGTTGGTGGGAAATAAGTGAAACGGGGGTGTTTTTGGCACCTGAGCTGCTGGTCTGTCACGCTACCTGAGAGGAGCCCGCCATGAGGCACCTCAGAGGCGCTCCAAGATGGCTCCAGCCACCAACCTCGCCCTCAGCACAGGTCAAGAAGGCAGCTTTCTGAGGGAACTTCACCTCCCCGAGCAGGCCTTCTCTCCAGAATATGTCTGATGTGCTAAAAAAGGAACGGCCATGTTGGAAAACTGGGCCTAATTTTTTATTTTATTTTTTTTTTTTTTGACCAATTTAGCTATGCTGGAGCTGGTGGTCGGCTCCCTCCTTTCACCTTCCCTTCGCTACCCCCAGAGCCTACAGGACGCGTCGAGCAACAGCGCTGCCATTCTATGGACCAGAACCGAGGTAAGTGTTAAAAAATATAAAAAAAATAAAAATAAAAAAGGAGGGGGGGGGCAGAGAAGGGCAGCTGGGGCCAAGCGCAGGTTGCCGTTAGCGGCGCCACGGCTGCGCCAGTCCTCAGGTTACCTCCTGCGTGAGCCTGTGCGAGCAGCTCCCCGCCGCCTCGGGGGCGTGAGGGAAGGAGGGCGGCGGCCGGCGGCGGGCAGCGCTGAAGGGAGGAGAAGAGAAGGAGGAGGAGGAGGAGAAGGGAGGAGCGTGGCCGTGCCCGCCCCTCAGCGCCGTGAGGGAGCGGGGCGCCGCGGGAGGAGATGCTGCTGCTGCTGCTGCGCCCTGCCGGCCTCCCCCCGCTGCCTCCCCGCCGCCGCCGGCCGCACGGCTCCGCCAGCGCTGCTGAGGGCTCCTCGCCTCCGACGCCCTGAAGGCGGCCGGTAAGTGCGCGGCCCCCGCGAGGAGGAGGAGGAGGAGGAAGGCTGCACAAAGCTCGGCGGGCTCCGAGTCCCAGCCCCACTCGCTTTGAGGGCCCCGGGAGGAGAAAAGGGGCCGGGAAGGGGGGGCAGCCCCGCTGCAAGGCAAGGGGTCGCTTGCGGCTCCCCCAGCGCTTGTGGAGGGGCAGGAGCGGGGCTGAACCTGCCGGTCGGCGGAGGTTTCGCTGGCTCCTTATCGCCCGGCAATCGGCGGCCACCTCCGCAAACC
This sequence comes from Aythya ferina, assembly GCF_964211825.1. NCBI lineage: Eukaryota > Metazoa > Chordata > Aves > Anseriformes > Anatidae > Aythya > Aythya ferina. Next base: position 31,879,066 of record NC_140300.1, on the reverse strand, counting down.
GCAGGGTAATCTCTTCGCCTGCTGGAGATGGTGTCATGCTCCTCAAATTGCACGTTTGGAACAACAAAGGCGGTGACTTCATAGCGAGCCGCCGGGAGCTGCTCCCCCGTACCCCTCCCGCGTGGTGGGGAAACGTTTGGGAACCGGTTTGGTTCTGGAGGTGGGATGTGAAGCGAGTGTGGGACGGGGAAACTGTGAAGGTGGTTGTGGGAATCCGTGTCTGGGCGCCTCAGTGAGGCGCGGGATGAGGAGGAGGGAGGCTGGAAGCCCTCGTGGAAGGAGCTAGCAGGGGCTGGAGCCCGCACGGGTGCATGAAGCCTCTTCAGAGGGAAAGGAGCACGTTTGGTGGGCCTGGGTCCGAGCCCACAGCTTTCCTTGGGGTCTGATCATCAGGTGGGAAGGCCAGCACTGAACGTGTAAGTCCTTAACGCGTCTTGGTTCCAGCTCGTTCCTTTGGGCGCAGGCTGGTGGAGTGAGGGTTGTGGAGAAGGCTCGCTGACTGTGGTCAGCCTGAGCATTGGGCCTCTTCTGGCACTGCCAGTCCGTCTCTGGATGTCTTGAGACACATTTTAAAGAGGTTTCGGCAAGAGTTGGGATCAGCCAGTACAGAGACACAAGTAGGAAAACAACGTGAGCATTTGGGGTTCTTGTGCAAGAAGTACCGATGAGGAAAGAGTAAATCTGGTCTTAGAATCTTTTGTTTGGTAGCGCGGTTACAACAGATTTTGCTACCACTCCTAGCGCTATCAAACATGCCTATCTGTTCAGCTTTCACACTGGGCATTTGTATGGCAGCTGGAGTGCCTCTTTTCCTGCCAGCAAGCGTGTCTCTCCATAAACAGCCTTTATATGTGAGCATTATTTTAAAGGAAGAAAAGAATGACAACGAGAGAGAAATTATACACTGAAGTTAGACTGTAGGGTTTCGTTACTCATTATTTAACCCATCAGTCTTCTCTGATGACTAGGAAAGTACATGAATTCCCCCTGTAATGAGATGTTTCTCTCACTGTTGCCTGATAAAAAACAAACCTTGTGTATGTAAGGGGTTTTGTACTGATACTTTTCTGTTTTTACTGTTGCTCTGAATACATAGGGTGCATTATAAATTCCACAGGGAAAGTATTTGTACATTAATATCTTTGTATTTCTTTAAATGTGCCTTTGCGTGGCCTAGTTGAGCCTGACGTGTGTAAGGCACCGAAGGGTCTGTGTTTATATTTCAGCCGCTTTAGGGTGATCTGTAGATTTTTTAGTGGAAGGTATGCTTTTGAATATACAAATCACGTTGGAGGATTGGGGTTAAAAAGTTACCAGATGGAAGAGGAGACAGGCTGTATCACAGAGTGCTGTTAGAACAGCTTAATTAAAAAAGTCTCATATGCTGACACAGTTGTTGAGAAGAGCTGGAGGCTGAGAGCCACAAGCTTGAGGACACTCAAGTGGATGGAGGAGTGTGTGGCACTGGGAAGCATCCAGGGGACGAGGATGGGCTGAGTGTGAAAGGAGGATTGAGTGCACAGCATGTGTTTTCAGCAGGGAGGCAGGCTGTGTGGAGAAGGTGGGATTTAGTAGTTTGTTCACAGCTTCACAGACCCCTGGAAGTACAAACGTGCCACGATACAGATGAATTCTTAAACACTGCAACAGGACATCTACAGCTGTGATAACTTGTGCATAGTGTTGCTATTTTGCATCCCCCCCCGTGCAGAAGCCTAGGTGAGGGAGGAGATTCCTTCCCCTGGGGGAGTTGTCAGGGCATGGGTATTGCATTTGCCCATTCAGTGGGAGGGAAGGTGGTGTGTTTGTCTGCCTTGTTTTGCTGTTTTTCCTTTAGAGGGGGATTTCTCAGCCATATGCTTCTTGGAAATACAGGTTAAGTATCGCACCGAAGGACTGCAAGTTGAAACACACAGTGTTTTATCAGTTGACTCACTTAAAAGCACAGCAAAGCAAGTATTTTAACTTGAACAAGTAGAACAGGAGACAGATCTGAAATACATTGGCACATAGCTGTTTTCCTTCCAACCCAGTATGGGTCTGAGAAATAATAATTAGCAGTTGTGTAGCACAATAAATCTTCAAAGTGCCTTCAAATCTTAATCAGCAAACCCTAATAACATGCAGTTCCTGCAAGAAAGGTAAGTAATTAGGCAGATAGAATGGGACTGGGCAGATTCTTCAGCGGAATCTATTGTTGGAGCTCCAGTCGCTTGGACAAAGCTCTTCTTTATCACCCAAGCCTTTGAATACTGCTGTGCATTAAATGTCCTCAAATATTTACACGTTAAAGTAGCCAACTGCATGGCCTGGGGATCTGGTTGAGATAAGAGATAGTCACCCTCTTGCTTGAGATCTCTGCAGTCGCAGAGACCTTGGTCTGAAGAGTCTCCCCAGTGCTTGTTCCAGAGCACCTGTCAAGATTTGGTCACTCGAACAAGAGTGGCATGTAAGGGAAATGGATTTTATTTTGAAGAGCTTTCCTGTTTACCCATGCACCAAGCCTAGGACTTCGCAGTGTTGATGATAGTGGTAAAATTGGAGGTGATTTCCCCAGCACTTTGCTAACAAGTGAGCCATTGGTCTGGTTGCCACATTTTAGATGTGTGAGAAAGTGTTGGTTAGCTGCCTGATGCTGTCAGTCACCTTTCCCTGCTTACACAAACACTGGCTGGAATTTCGCTGTTTTAAAATGAGCTGGTCAGTGAAACAAAGAGACTCAAGTCCTGCAGTGGTGTGTCATGGTGCAGGAAATATCTGTGAGCAGTTGCCCTAAGCTGTCACTTTCCGTGGGACAAGCTCAGATGGAAAGCAATGAATACCAGAGTAAGTTAATGTTGTATGTCGCCAGTTAAGTATTAATGAAATCTGTGCATCTGTAAAGAAGGGTGGAACTTCTGAAAGCAGTGTTTCCCAGCCCCACCTCCTCCTGAAGTGTAGAGGAGGAAGCTGGTGTTTACAGATGGGAAGGGCAGAAGACGACTCTTTGGTGCCGTTTTTATTTTGTCCAAGCTTCTCTTTTGTGCCAGTTAAATACCTGGTGAGCGAGTAGGCATATTCTTTGTGCATCATTATCTATTAAAATGCCTTCATAAAAGGCAATTGAGTAGTCTGCCTTGGGACAATGATATGCTGGGTGAATTTGAAATCCAATTGCCAGGATAGAGATCTGCTCCACTTAGCTTATGAAACTCCTTAGGAAAAGAAACAGAGGTGAGAAGACTTTGTTCTTAGGGTTTCATTTGTTGTTCTTCATCTTTTATGTGTAAATTTATAATGTCACACCAGCAAGCCACAGAAATGTCTGCGGGAAGTATGTCAAGCACCACAGGAGATGTAATATCGAAACTGCTGATTTTTGGTTGCTGGTATTTGGAGGGATTACGAGAGTTTTTGCAGGACATTTAGTGTCATTAAGGATTTGTAGGTAATATTGTAATGGCAGATTTCGAATTAGGTGTCAAGTCAGCTAATTGTTCCTGTTTCAAACAATTTATTGTCAGCATAGATGAGATGGGGCACTTGGAAAAGAGGAGGAGGCATTACCTTCCATTTCACAGCTGGAAGCAAAGCACAGAGAGAAAGGAACTGATGTAAAAATGACAGGGAAGTGCTGAAATTGTGATTTAATCACAAACTTCTTAGTGCCCTTGTCCAGTGCTTGGGCTAGCCTCTCAGAAAACACCCGTCACATTTTCTGTAGACTCTCAGGTAAAAAGACTTTAGGCTTGTGTGCGCTTCTGCTTTGTTCGGGGAAGGACGTGTTTGGGGATGGGGAGTATTCTCTTAGCTCTGAATGAATTGTGTTTTTTTCTTGCGAAATTGTCTTAGTCAAGAACATTAGTCTGTACCCATGGGAGAAATGTGGGAGTGAACTTCCTATAGAGCTTGCTGAAGTTCTTGAAAATGAATGTGAAAATGGTCTTCATGTTGTATCAACATCTGCCTGTGTGTGGTGCAGGTGCTTGGTTTCAGGCACACATATGAGGAAGTTTCTTAAAAGTGGCATCTCTGAAGTCTGTTTCATTCAGGAAAAAAAAAAAAAAGTATCTTGAGCTGAAATGCTACCTGGGTGACTATTCTTTCTTGATTGTGCTGTTGCAGGTGCATACACGCGCTGTAATCTTGAAATTGATGCTGAGTTTAAGAGGGAAAATTCCGAACCTATTTAACTCTTTGCTCTTTCCCAAGTGAGAGGACTTAAATACAAGTCCTCTACTACCTTTCCAGGATATACCGTTTAGTTTTGTTGCTCTTTTTTTGGAGGGAAAGCTGTTGGATCATGCAGTTTTTTTAACGGTAGAATATTCTCTTCATTACAGTTGATGCAAAACACTGGATAACTCAGTGGAAACACCAAGTTCTCTCCAGTTTACTATCGTGTGTCTCAAAAGCTGTGTGTGTGTGTACATATATGTAGTTGTAGGTAGGTACAGGTGATGTTCTGTCCAAGTCCAATGACAGCAGTCTTCCCAGCACATTCCAGGATATCCTTGTACGTCAGAATCTTAACGCCACGGCTGTTTGCTGTGCAAAACAAAAGGTACGAGTTCATTGTAATGCTGTAGTTAGGCCAGGGTACTGCAGAAACCGTTTGATATGCTGTTGACTTTGTTGCTATTTCAGAATCAGCACTAAAAGGCGTGAAAAGTTGATTATGTAAATAATATTTATAGCCAAGTGGCGTGCTTCAAGATGTGAGCATCTGTGAGTTCGTGTCCATTCTGTAGTCTTTCATGATTCTTCTTTGTGTGATGTGCTCAGGTAGAGGGCAGGCCCTCAAAGCTTTTACAGGAGGAAAAAAAAGGAACGGAATATAAAGGCTTTCTAAGTTATTACTAAGTACAGGCACAATGTGACTTATCTCATTATCACAAGGGTTATAGATGCTCTCGTTTTCAGCTCCTTGTTTGTGCAGGGGAATTGGTTCCTAGTGATTAATTTTATGTTCCAGATGATGTTTATTTCCCTCTTTATTATTAGCTTTTTCAGCATCTCAATGGTGTGTGTAGGCTGGCTACTGGATCTTTAGTTTTTCATGTAAAGGGTAACCTGTGTCGCCGGCGGTCCCAGAGTTTCTGTGGGGTCACCAAGGAAAGATAAAGGGACCGGACTCATAAAGCCATGTCTGCTATCCCAAAAGCCTGTAGGATGTTGCTGTTGAAATGTTCGCTACAACATTTCTGACTTAGCAACTGCCTTGGTGCTAAGCGTGTCGAAACCTTCTTGATGGGGCTTTTGAGTTTTTCTGCTTACCGCTTCTGTAGTTGAATTTTAAAACATTAAATGGATTAGAGGGGACTAAATTGAAGATTGAAGCTTACTTAAGCTGTTACAAATGTCTGTGTTCATGCTTCCCAACAAAGTCTCGCCTGGTTTAAATGATGAAAGATTTCAGCTTGCATGTTGCCTGAAGTTATGAAGGCATGAAAAAATGAAGTATTTAGATCTTTTTTTCCCATGTCATGTCTGGGTAGTTGAACACTGTAGCAGTCTTATTGCTGGAGATTGCTCATCACGATAGCAGTGCATCAAGGGATCTTGCTGTTTCTTGATCTCCTCTGTTGTTGCAATTTATGGAGTGCAACAATTGATAATTACTGCCTACCCATTTTAGTGCAAAATTTAGTGTTTCAATCAAGAATTACAGAATGGAGAAGGAATGGATGTATCGCTTTTAGTGTCTTTCCCACATAGCCAGTAAGTGGAAGATCCCATCCTAGTGCTTAGGATTACGGTCAGTGAAATAATAGCTCCCTTTTCACAGGTCTGAGCCAAGCTGTATTTGCCACCAGTGAGTTAACGGGGAGTCTGAGTGCCAGGCAAGCAAATGTTTGCAGTGGTGCAAACGCTACTTCCATTCTTCGTTTGGCATGTCAGTGAGTATCAGCACGTGTGTCCCTTGGAGTGAGTCTCTGCAGTACACACCACTGGCCGGACAACTGTCCTGTTTGGGTTATGTGGAGTTGTCCCTCCAGCAGCCTCATTGCAGAGCATTTGTCACTTCCTTACCTGGTGTGTTTCACCAGGTAGTAAATGATGTTTTCTCCTGCGGGGGTCTCTTTATGGTAATTCTTTCAAACATCTTAGTATATTTCAAATATTGTTTTATGTTTGAGGTATATTTTCTTGCTTGTCATTCTGAAGCACATTTTCTTTTGTTTTATGCAAGGCTCAAAAACAGATTTATTTTCATTAATTTGGCTTCAGAACAAGTCAGCATATTGATAAGCGTTAGAAATCTGTAGATAGAGTAGCAGCAAAAGATGATAACACATCTAACTAATTAGAGGATATCTCATGACCTAGAAGGCCTAGCATGTGAAAATAGCACTAGAAAAACAGTATTTTTGGGCAGTGCACACAGCTTTAAAAATAAATAAATAAATAAATAAATGCTTCTGTCCTTCTTCTTCTGGGATGCTGGGGCATCTTTATTTCTCTCTGGTCTAGGTTATGCGCCTTACCAAAATGTCCCTGTCGTCTCATATAAGCGGTGGAGGCCTCTGCCAGGTGAGGTTTCTCCTTGATAAAGGTTGGGGTGAGGTTTCACACCTTCAAACTTGCAAGTATTTGCGGGTCTGCCACTTGCTGAGAGCCGTTATACTTTATTCCTTTTCAGCCAGGAGGTTGCTCAAACTCCCAGAACAGAGACATTTGCCTGGGAAGTCTGCTGTAGTGATACACTTACTAGTATCTGCAACTGTAACTGTTAGAGGAAACAGCAAAACCTTACAGTTCTGTTTCCTCAGTGAGGTTTCTTCTCTTTAGCTGGCAAATGCAAGTGCTTAAGAACAAGAACCTTAAATTTTGAACCGTTCAACTTTTCAGCGTGCCCTGTCATCGCAATCCCTTCAATGACCTTAATAATGAATTTAAAGATTGTCTGATGACAAAGATTGCTCGCTGGCAGTGATCAAAGTGTGTTTCATCAGCTACAGAGCCTCATTTATTGAGTGGCTTTGCAGTGAGGCTGTCATGTGTGGAGCAGCCAAATCAGCCTGAAGCTTAGAAACGAATTAGTGGCGTAGCTTTGTAAAGTTGTTCCATGTCTAGTTAAAACGTGTGTGCTGTTGGTGATTGTTGCAAGACGATCATCTTGTATGGAAAAGAAAAACGTAAGCCTGATTTTTTGGTTGTTCTGTCACAGAATGCTAAAGAAACCCCTCAAATGGTTTCCATTATCATTTTGTTATTTTACTTGCTTGTGTCCTCTTGAGCAGAATGGAAAATATTTTCTATGCTGGAGGATCGTTTGATTTGTCAGGTAGTGCACACAGCCAGGAGAAAACATTTTATCTTATTTTCAGTGGCTGCAGACGTTTGTGGCTGAGTGGCCACTAAAAGCCAGGTGACCACAGGGCATTCCAGGTACTTCAAAACCCTTGGCATGTTTTTCTCTAGTGAAATTTGATTTTCTCTAGTGGAATTTGAGAATGTGAGTTAGTGTCTTCACAGCAAACAAGAAAATGCTCTGTGCAGGACTGAATTAGAGCTGTGTTATTGGACCAGAGAGCCCTGTGTCCTAATAGTGTAAATGTGTTCAGAAAGGGATTAGACAAATCGACAGGACATAGGCCATTAGTGGCTCTGTGACTTGGCTGTGCCACTCAAACCTCAGTGCATCCAAAGAGTACAAACACTGGGAGCTGCCAAGCTGCAGTTAGTTCCTGCATGGTTGTTCATGGTTTTTGTCTGGGAATCCTTACGGACACCTGAAGGAGCAGTGAAATGACAGGTGGTTGAGTAATCAAGGGAGTTAGCTGTCACGCACACAGCTTTGTAGAGTGAAAGCAATTGGTCAGGATGAGAGGAGGAAAAAAGACAGGAACACCCCGGTGCTATCACTGAGCATCTGTTGCATTATTAGGTGGTGTTAAAGAGGAAGGTGAAACTGGAAGCTCTCACTGCTTGACATAATAATGAAACAGTTTTGGCAAATCTATTCAAGTATGAATTGTTCAGTCACCGCAAAGTGTTAAGGAACATGGTACTGATGCGTATGCTGGTGGATACACGCACGTATTGAAGTGTACCTATGGCTTTTAAGATGGTTTCCCTTACATAATAAGTGTTAAAAGGTCATTTTTATGGTAATTGAGTTCTAGGTAGATATGAGTTAGAAAATACTGGATGCTAAGGTGTTTTTTATTGTTTTGTTGTTTTGTTGTTTTTTTTTAACCAACTTCAAATAAATTAATAATCACCATCTGAAGAAAGTAAACTTGCAGGTATGCTTTTAAATGTTGTATTCCTAATAGCAAAAAAATAGAGCTACGAAATGTAGTGTAACAGAGTTGGGCATTTTATACCTCATTAGATGTTTACGTTGAGGGAGAGGTATTAAACATTAATGCAAAAAGTAACTCTTGAAGAATAAAATGCAGTGGAATGTTAAAACAAGCACTATGTGCAGACAGGTGTCACTTTGCACAGTAGCAGTGCAAATCCTGAAGTTGTAAATCTCACCTGCACAGTTAGGCTTTGTTGGGTCAGGTACGTGGGCATTTCTGCCCTACACAATTATTCTGTGCAGACCTGAAAGCAGAAAAAGAAATTTGACTAGTAATTGAAAGAACAGGAGTAATTAAGCAAGCAAGCAAATAAAGCAACGTGTGGGGTTGTAAATTGGTTGATTTCTTCTACGGATGAGAAACATGTTCATGAAGAACTGACGGGCAGTCTGTAATGATAAAAGGCATTCTTTTTGTTCTTGCTTGCCTCAACATCAGATGTTATTTTCTGTTGGCACTAGTACATGTGCAGTTTGCTGTGTGTGCTCTTTTGCCTTGCATGCTGAAATAAGCATATAACAGTCAAAAAGAGGATTTCTTAACTCAAACCTCCTAGTTATGTGATGCTGTCAGGCAGTGACAGGTTCTTTGTCTTTCAGCACTGAGTATTAAACAGCCAAACAGAACAAACAAATTGAATTTAATTTGCTATGTGGAATTTTCCCTGGTGCTTGCCTACTACGGAATATACTTTGCAGTATTACAGAAAATATTTTTTCTGCTTGACATTAACTCAATTCTTTGATATATGCATTAATTCTCGCTGATTCTGTCCCACCCATTGCTTTTGCTTTGAGAATATTAAAGAATTGAAGATCACAGAATTTGACTTGTCACCGTAATGTGAACTGTAACTTGGGAAGTCTGCTGATAATGCAAAATGGGCTGTTTCTGCTTCCCTTTTCAGTGGTTTTGAAGAAGTGGAAGAGAAACCATTGCCTGTCTAGACTTCAATAATTTCTGTATACATTTACTTTTTATGCAGACAGCATTCATTTAGAGGCTTATGATGTTTTTTCAATGATATACTATGAAGAGAGTTTATTTTAAAAACAAGGTTCGAGGAGAGGCTGTTGTGCCAACAAGTAAAATGCATTTAATAGGAGTGATTGCATTTAGTTCTGGAGCCCCGGGATATATTATCTATAAACTGTCCCCAGTGAATTTTTCTTCTGGTGCAGAAGTGAGATTTTCCTGTGTGACAAAAGCTGTAGTTAGTGAGCAGCAGCCTCTTTAAGGCAGAGCAGCTGTAAATTGCGTGTGAATTTCAGGTGGGAAAAGTTTGGGTTTCCTTCTTCCTTTTTCTTGGCCCCAGCTGCCAGCTGGAGCTGCTGGGGTTTTCATTGCCTGTGTATATACACTGGGATGTAGCACGCAGAGTGAACTCTTACAGCCAGTTTTACAGAAGTGCGATTATTGTGGAAGACCACTGAAAAATGGAAGGGGTTGCTGATCAGCATGATAAGAGGTGAAGTCAAAGTTAGTGCCAGCTGTCTTCAGTTAACATTTCTGCCAAAACTCAAAATTTTCATCGCTGCCTTCTAAAATGCAGGCTGTGAATTGTTGCAAGCAATCATTTCAACCAGCAGGACTAGGGTAATATTCTGCCTACAGGTAAGTGGATGAAAAATGGGCAGTAATGTAAACCAAATCATGAAAATGCTACCAAAGGACTTGAGGAAGAAATGACTTATTACGTAATTGATTAGTAATGATAGTAACGATCCACGGAGTATCTTAGGTTGGCTAGCAAGACCTGGCAACTCTAGCAATTCATTTTTTTTTATGATTTCCAATACCCTTAACTGCTCCCTTGCCTCTAAGTTGGGTGTCTCTTCCTCGGCTAAAACAGTTTGTGTACATGCTCGTGCAAGCACGCTTTCTTGCTCTCCTGCTTCTTTTCACCAGCTGATGACATCTTGACTGTGTCTTGTGTTTCTCTGCACAGTGAGGAACCTACAGATTATTCCTCCTTATAGACTGAGAAAGTATTACATTCTTCAACTTTTGTAAGATTTCCCTTCTCAAAATTTGGCCTTTCCCTTCCTGTTTGCTTTGGTTTTCTCCGTGCCTCCTTTTGTTAATATCAGTGTGGGGGGTTCTGTAAGTGGTGAACTTTTGATGCTTCTCGCTGGTTATCTTGTTCTACTTTTTCTCAGTTCAATATATGCAGTCTGAGGTTAACCTATACAAGTGGAGCAGTTTTTGTTTATTTGTTACAAAAATCTTGAGAGGGTGTGAAGAAGTGGCAATAGATTCTCATTCAAGTATCTGTGATTGTAGGTAAGTGATGGCTTCCCGTGTATAAAATGAGAGGCTATTGCTGTTTCCCATTAGTGCATTTAGTCTGATAATTAATAAAGAATGGTAACAGGCATGGCACAGCAGAGATTCTGCCAACTCCTGTAATGTGCTGATCAATGGAGTGGTGCTATTTATGGCTTGAGCTTCTCTTTGGTTTTTAGGTCTCTGGGGGGAACTTGCTGGATATTAGGAGAACTTAAACTGCGTCTTTTGGCTAGGCATAAATTCCATAACGCTTTATGCTTGGAGCTAAATGGAAGACTTTATGAGGCAGGCCTGACAGTATGGTATAAAAAGTAGGTGTTGGAGAAAAAGGGCTTGGAAGAAGAAGGCAGTGTAACTACTTTCTAGACCAAGAACTTGGTGCAGGTGATGGTTGCGTTTCTTCTCTGGAGTTTAAAAAGATGATCAAAAAATATCAATTAATGGCAGGAATGGATGCCTTCCAGTGTTACAACTTGCAAAAGACAGAAAATGAAAAAAGAAAACGAACCTAATTAATGAATTTAAGCACGCACAACTGATGTGTTTAATGTGGGGAAAAAATGCTATTTTTTTTCCATTCAATTTTTTAATTTCTCTTTTGTATCCATTGAACTCTGGACTTTTAGTGAGTATCACAATTCTGATAATGGTGGCTTTACAGTTTATTCCACTTGCCCTCCAGAGTTAATGACAGAAGCAGTATTTAGCTTGGATGTGTGAAGGAGCTAATTGGAGCTGAAGACATCGTTTATTTCCTTAGCGCGTTTGAGTTTTATATGTTCTAATGAGGGGATTTTTCAGGCTTTTCTACTGCTGTGGACTGACTGTTCCTTCTGGTGATTTCTCAGGTGTAGCATGGTATTTGGGATGGCTGGAAGCTTAATATTGAACTCAGTGTTTACCGGGCGCCAGAAGGAGAGGGAGCTCCAGTTCAGGTGGCCTTGGGGGCACCCATTCCCACTTCGCCCATGTATATTGGAGTGGATTCTCCAGTCTGCACAGTTGTTCTTATCCGATACCACCATAGCCATCAGTTAACTAACTTCATTCTTATCATTCTTCTTTTCCCAACTTCAGAATATTCAAAACTTCTGGAAGTGCTTTTCCAGTTGGATAACTCATCGTTAAAATTCAGTATTTTATGAACAAAGTTTGTAGGCATTGCAGGAAGGAAAAAATAGGATTGTTATGGAACTTGTATCCATTCATGGAAGTGATGAAAGCTGGGAAGAAGTTTGTTGTATACAGGCCATTTTATATTAGATTTGAGCTCTTACATTTTGGAAGAATGATTTTATTTTATTGCCTCAATGTGGTGTTTTTGCTTATTTTAGTTCCTCTGGTTAGTGTTTTCTTGGCTCTCTGTGAGTGAAAGGGTTGGGCTTGCGCTGCTGAACATGGAATTACCACAAAGCTTTAGAAGACAGCAGAATTTATTGCATTCTTTAACTGGCCTAACTCTCTGTGGTCTAGCTGCATCAATAAGGAAATGCCAGTAATGTTATATTATCCTTCTCTTCTCATTTCAGTTCATCCCTCACAGGGCCGTGGGTTCAGAGGTTCCTACAGCCTCCTGCTCGCTTCCATTCCAGCACGGCGAGCGCACTTTGCACGTGGACATTGTGTGTGCAGATCCCCAGTCTGACTTGCTCTCTGCTGCTGCTCAGAGGAATATTGTTAAATGAGAAGGAAGATGATGCTGGCACTTGCATTCCTCTCACAGTTTGTAGGCCTGCAGAGGAAAAGTTTTTGCTAGCTTGTCCTTGTTATGCAGCCAAGGGTGTAATATGGCTCTTTGTCCTGTAACTCTCCTAGTATGAATGAATTTATCATCCAGACAAAGCAGCACTTCCTGAACTCTGCTTTTTGGTGACAGGGCTTGGCGTTGTGTAATGGGAGGAGGTGCTGCTATCTTGTTTTTCCTGTTCCTTGGCAGTGCCACCTTCTGTGGCTTGTTCTGTCCTGTAATCTCACCAAGTACCAAAGCACCGAGGAGCGCAGCAGGTGGCTGGAAGGGGTGCAGAACGAAATCAGATGTGTGGTGCTGCGGACTGGTGGTGGCTTTGGGCAGCCTGCCTTGCGTGGAAGATCTAGTGAAGACTCCTGTAAATCACCCCTGCAGCTATTGCACTTTCCATCAGCTGATACCGAAGCTCGTGTTCTTTGTGGCGAGCATCCCTTTTGTGCTCTGAAACCCACTGAATATTTTGGCGCTGTAACCATCTGCTTGGTAAGGGTTTGAAGCTGGGCAGCGGTAACGGTTGGAGGAGTCTCTTATGAAAGAAGCAATGTCGTGTCCCATCTGAAAGAAAAGCACTAATAATCACATCACCGTTGAGGGCAGTTAAGACCTGAAGAATGTCATGGCTGTAGGACTAAATAAATTAAGCACAGCACCTTAATTTGAGATGAATCAGAAACTGGGCGTGTGTTGGAAATTTGTTCAAGGGGCAGTATAGTCAATTTAATAGCTGTTAAGTCGTGAACAGCATATTGAATCATATAATTGGATATTTTTCCGAAATGCAATAGGCAGAGTGACAGGCTGAGGGACTCTCATTTCCTGATCATGTTCCTGTTAGCTTGTGTAATTCTGGTACAAAGCCCTATGTGGTGTGTCAATTCATGTTTTAGAGCAAGATCGTGATTTCCTAACCATAGGCGTTCCAAGTCTTCAAGTGGCTTTGTCTACTAATTAATCTGGAGCTAAAACCTCCTAATTGCAGGATTTAAACTAGACAGTATAAGCTGCTCGGGAGGCTTTTGGCTTCCGTGGAGGTACCTTTAAAAAGCAGGCATCCATGACCAAAAAACCAACCAGCACAAGCAGATGCTTCTGAGTTTGGGGAACTCCTGTAATGAAGTGGTAAGGAGTAATAGCCTTCCTATAAAGATCAGCTGCCGTATCTTGCCTAATGTCTCTGTTTGACAGCATGAAAGAACATGCTGCATGTGGACTGCCCTCTTCCAGATATTTTTGACACGCTGCACAATTTGTGTGCTGGATAGGGAGTAGGTGTGCAGAGCATACGTACCCCCATAGTCCTAACTTTTCTTGTGTGCATGGGAATGGAAGAAAATGCAGAAAGAAGGTATCTGCAGTCTACAAGAATAAGTGATAACCCTCGTTGTCGTGGTCTGTATGCTTACACATGCAGCTGGGAGGCAGAAGGAATCTCCACGTTTGTGCTGCATGCATCTGAATCAGAGCATGAGGATCTTCTGTATTATCCTGTCCTTTCCTTGTTGGTTTCACCAAATAATGTTTAAGATAGGTAATGTGCAGACCTCTTTGGCAGCTCACCCAAAGTCTGTATTACATTGGCAGACGGTCACTCAAGGGGTGGAAAAATGCCATGTAGCCCTGTACAAGGACAATGTCGATGACTTTCAGCAGACTGTTTCTCATCTTGGCTTCATTTCATGAAGGGAAAACATCTTTTACATCACGCTAACAGGTGCTAAGTGCTTTCAAGAACTGGTCGTTACAGAACTTTATTTTATGGAAAAGCTGGTCACTGATGGAGAGCAGTTTTCTGTATAGGACATGTCTAGAGAGAGCTGACAAACCCCATTGAAGTGCTTCTGTAGGAATGGCCCTACCCTGTGAAACGTGTCAGTGTTGTACCTGCAGTACCACGCATGTGGAGCCAGGCTGGTTTCTGGGCAGATGGAAGTCTGTTCCTGCTGTTGCAGCCCATCTGCCGGTACCAAATCTGTTTGGACAAATGCTTACAGAAACTTACTTTAAAGCTTCCTTGGCCAAAACCCTTAATAGGCTTTAGAGGCCCTGTCATTTGGCTTTCAGGTAGTCCATGTTTGCTGCTAGAAATAAATGAGTGTTCCTGCTGCTCTGCAGCTCCGTTTGTCCTTCAGGGCTTTTCTCCTCTCCTGGAAGGGAAACTTACCAATGGATTTTCTGGTGTATATGAAGAACATATGTGTAGGCAAATGCACATATACAATTTGTATAGGTGTGTGGTAATGTAAAGCACTCACACCCACACGTGTATGTGCACATCCATGCTCTCTCATGGGTATGTATCCTTAAAAACACACGCTTCCTGAAGGCTGAAGTAAAGAAAGCCAGGTATGTAATCGCACTTCCCAGTGCTTCCTATTTCCTTAGAATCAGTCTGCCTTCGCTTGAGGAAACTGTGATGAAGCAGCAGCTTATCAGCTGTCGTCCTTCTAATTGCTCTGTGCAGGACCATCACTCCACGGACCCATGAAATGCAGCCAGCAGCTTGTCTGCATCCCTGCTGCTCCCTTGGAATGCACACGTTTCTTGGTGAGGTCTCAGTAAGAGGATGGGCTATCATCAGATACATCTGCTTTGAAGAGGGAGTTTGCTTGAAGTTGCTTTTCACTTGGAAGTGGCTGAAATCATGTTAAACAGTCGGTGATTTTCCCTCTGCAACCCTCTGCCACTTCAATTTCTTGAGCAGAAATCTTTGCGCAGATTTTAATGTGTGTCGGGGGAGCATAGATCATATCTCTTAAATTGTATTTTGGGCATATCAAAAGCATATAGCTGATGTCTTGTGATACCATATCTTCATTCTTACTCCTACCTAAGGATGCTGCATACCAAGTTCAGTTTTTCTGAGAGCAAAAGGTCTCTTCCTGCTGTAGAAGAGCGAAGAAAATGCTGCGCTCTTTGAGGAAGACTTGATATTTGCTACTGATCTTGAATTGGTTCAATTTAAGTAGAAAAAGGACCTCTCAGCCTGTGCATTGGTCCTAAAAAATGCTGCTGTTCTTGTGTATACAGCTCTTGACAGCTGAAACGTAGGCTTCTGTTCTGTCTTGTCTGTTTTTCAGGGTAGAAATTGAGCCTTTCACAATGAGAATTAGTCATCTCTTGTGTGAGTAATAGCTTTATTCCCAGACAGGTGAGTTCACAGATAAGGTATCTGTGGTGTCATCTAGCTGCAGACCTCGTAATGCTCTATTCCTTGTGCCGTGTGGCACTGCAGTTTCTTTTCCAGAAATGAAGCATGAAATTGTAACTGTCTGGAAAGGTAGCAGTGTTGTGTTTCTTTTTTTCCTGCTGCAAGTCCTGGGATTCTCTGGTGGTTGCCTGTGTTTGGGCAATATAAGCAGCCACTTAGAGAAGCTGCCATTTCTGAGAAGTTGGGAGTGTTACTCCCTTGAGCATCAAAGATAGAAGAAAAGGTGCAAGGTAGGCCCTACAGATAGTTAGGACAGATAATCTGCCAGATGCCAGAGATTTATCCTGGCTGAACACACAAGCTGTGTTCCCTGCTAGCAGATCACTAGTTGGAGTATGCAAGTGTGCTGACTGCAAACTAAAAACACAGCAGAGTTGTTCCTCAAATCAGCATATTTCTCACATGAGTACCATACCATAGATTCTTCTGACTAGGGAGAAACTGACCGGTCACATGCATGACACTAACAGGGCTTTTTGCTCATATACCCCCCTTCCTCCATGGGGCTAAAAATATGAAAAACGGAGTGAACCCTGCAGCTCAACCATCATGACAGCAGCAAAGGAAAGCGATTTGTTGAAGGACTGGACTTGAACGTATAGGATTCAAGTCTGGTTTTGAAATAACGTGTCTTGGGGGGAGTCTTTGTACTTGTTAAGATGATTTTGAATTTAACAGCAATTTCCAAATACTGCTACAATCTTAATGATTGTCTTACTAAAGTTGGTGAGAATTATTTTTTTTTTTTCTCAATATTTTATCATCTCAGTTTCATGATATATTTACACCTATTTGAAAGTCAGCCATTTTCTTGGGGGGGGGGGGGGAAATGTAAATCTTCCTGAACTGAACTTTCTTTTTGTAATGCTGCATCCAAGAAATTTGAGGACTCCTACTCTTTTGGCAAGATCTGTGCCTAGGTTCCTGCTGATCCAGTCACGCTGCCTTCATTTACACTCATTATTGCCTTACTGCAAGGGATGTTGCGCTGAGAAGGGATAGTTATAAAGCAAGGTATCGTTCTCTGTTACTGAGAAGGGAAAGATTAATATCTAACAGAATCTGAACCCAGCGGTACTAGAGACTGTATCTAGTGTGTTGCAGTCGGCATCGCCTCATCACCACAGGAGAGAGCTTAGTTGTGAAACAATATTTCAGCGGTGTGTGTGCCACTGTTGCTGCTTCTCCAGCCAGAGCTCACGTTCCTGCTTTGCTTGCAGGAAGAGCTGCAAGTGCACAAGGACAGGCTTCAGTCCCGACCTTTTTATAGCACGTGAGGAATGTGCAGCTCTTCGCACAGCAGCGGGGGAGCTGGAGGTGCCATTCGCAGGTGGTGTCAGCGTGGTCTGGCTTAGGTGCGGTGACAGCGCCTGTCACCAAGGCAGACCTGACCGCGGCGGTGTCATCCCTGAAGATACATCATCTGAAGAGCCTGACTGCCTCTGTGCACCGGGAAGAGCAGCATGGAGGGAAGGCATCTTCACTGAGACTGCTGCACCTCCTGGGATTGGTTTGAGTGGAGGAATGTGGCAGCGCATCGCTGCCTCAGGAAATTAGGCTTTCAAGAGCACGGCGTGTTTTGCTTGCGATTGTTTTGTGTCGGTGGAAGAGTTTCATCTGTTGTGTGAATAGGGGTGCTAGGGGTTCATCTGTTACTTGAGAAGTGTTGATGTTACCCAGCTGTCTTTGCAGCCCTGAAATTTCTGCTTTTTCCCTTTATAAAAGTTTGTATTAGTCACAAGTACTCCGTCACTACTTAGCAATTAAAATGAAAGTAGTGAGCCGGAGAGACGCAGCAAGGAGACGTGCCTATCCGAGGTGGAGCTGATCAGCAGCAAAATAAGGGAGTTACCCAAGGATCTTACACTGACAATTAAACCAAGAGAGGGATACGAGAGTCATGCCCTGATTTATGTGGATTATGCTTACTTTGTAGTGATAATTATACGCTATTCTGAATAGAATTTTAATATCAGATGTGAAACATCAGCTACCCTGCTGTATAAGAGAACATTTTGCAGTTGCCTAGAAAACATGACTTTCATGATGATTATTATATACGTTTTGGACTGGATTTACTAGTTTGTCTTACATGAGACCTCAGATAAACAAGTTTATCTGGTTCTGGTGATAGAGAGACAGAAAAGCCAGGGAGGGAGCATATTGTCAGCAATAACCCTTGCTCGTCTTCCATTGCGAATTCGCTCTGGTGCCGAAAGCTGATTTCTTTCCACCTTCCAGGAAAAAAAGCAAACACTTCTCAACTAAAATAAGCTATGCTTGCCCTGGAGGTGCGCGCCAAGATGATAAATAAGTCACATTCCTTTGTCTTCCAGACACTGGAATACGAGACTGAGTTAGTTAAGGCTTCGCAAGGAAATGCTAACGTCTCAGCTGTTAGTGTGTGGGAGCAGCACCGTGTAGCTTGAACAGCAGTGTCCTGGGCTTCAGGCAGTGCGCAGCTTCTGTCGTAGTCTTTGTTTTGCCACAACTTTCAGTTAGTTTCTGCTCCTTTAATTCAGAGGTGTAAGCTCCAGGATGAAGCAGTCAGTTCGAAGAGGAGATGCAACTCTCAGGAAACTGAGAGTTTCTCGATAAAAATGTGAGGCCCAGGAGTACGGGAGTGTTTTGCTGGTATTTTGTCCTGTCTGCCTGCAGGAGAGAGGAGAAGACAAAAGGAAAAACAGGAATGGAAGCAGCTGAGCTCTGCCAAAAGTGGAGCAGAGGAAAAAGGTTCTAATGGTAGTAATCATGGTCTCTAGTGGCATCTCCAGAATAAAGAATGAGTGCTCAGATTATATTTTTATCAGGTAACCGATTGAATGAAAGGCATCAAGAAGCATATTTGGTCTCAAACTTTGATTCACATGATTTCCAGTACTTGTTTAGAGACCTAACAAAACTTTAAAACAAAAAAAAAAAGCGGGGGTTAAAGGGGGAGGAGGAGGGATTTGCATCTTGCAGGGCTCTTCTCCATTTTTGTCCCCTCTTCATATCTGTAGGAGAAGTGAAAAAAGTGGATGTGGTACAGGGCTGGTTTCTTTATTCTTTAATAGATAAATAATACTAATTTGCAATAAGTATCATCACTTCAGGATTCTAAAAAAAAATTATATATAAACGCAGCTGACTTGATTAGCTCATATATTTACCCTGACTGCATGCTTGACTTGAATATTTGCAAACGTTACTTTATTTTGTGGGCAGTCTATGCAAATCGGACCCGCAGCTAAGGTTTCAAAGAGTATTGAAGCAAAAGCTTTCGAACTAGGCTCCAGGGTTCTGTACTTAAGCAGAGTTTCAGCAACAGTGTTATTGGGGATAAACTAATTGATAGATGCATTCCAGGTCTTCTTCGGGATGTAAGATGTGGGGCAATGCAAATAAATAGGATGGGTGCCAGCGTTCTGAAATTACAGGGCATGGTAATGACTCGAGGTGCTTAGGCTCTGTAATGGGAGAGGTCAGACTTTCCAAGCTGTCCTGGTCCAGCTCCAGTGCAGTTTCACTGGGATTTGTGAACATGGAGTGCTTCTAGAAAGCACTTGACATGCGGCAAGTGCTCAATAAAGCAGCGGTTTATTTTTAGGCAGCTGACTGTGGTTTTAGAGATTCTCATTTTAAGAGGTGGTTGTTGGTGTTTTTTTTGACAGAAGTACACGATATGGTCTCGTTAAGTCTGCTTCTGCTTTCAAACATTTGAATCGACAAAAGAGAAGTTGATAAAGGGCTCCGTGCTTATCTGTGAAGAGAAAAACGCCCCTCAGAAAAGGCTGTTTTCACCAAAATAACTTTTTTTTTTTTTAATTGGATTTTTACAGAGCCTTCTTCTGACCTCTTTGGTCTGTTTCAGATTTTGTCAGAGGAGTAAAACAAATAGCAGAGTACAATGGTTTTCAGCCTTTTTTTTTTTTTTCACTCTTTGTAGCACATCTTCCAAACTACAGTGAGCGTAAGCGGAGCAGCTGTTCCCGACGTTTCTTGGCAGTATAGTCTGATGAGATACCAAACAGGAATGAGGTAGCTGCAGGCGTCTTGGGGAGCTGAGGCCGTTCGAGCAGAGGTTTTGACTTGGAGTTTGGGTTCTGAATTTGCAACATCGGGAAAAGCGCTGATGTGGAAGGCGAGGTCAAAAGCAAACAACGCGTGGTGTTAAAAACAAAACACGCAGGAGTTGAACAAAGGCTGAGTTGAAGCAGTTCAACCCTTTAAGTTTAATGCTTGTGTAGGAGCTTTGACCAAAATACTGCTTCTCTAGTCTTTATTAAACACAGTTATTGCAATAGCTTCTGAATACTTCAAGTGGCAAGAGCTCAGTAAAGGCAGGAAAGATTAGGCTATTCAGCTGCGCCTGATTCTCAGTTGCTGTTGGGGAGCTTCCATCCCAAATTTCAAATGAATTCCAGCTCCAATTTCAAAGGTGTGAGGAAAACCTCAGTGGTGGGGGAACGTGAGGATCTGGAGCACCTCTGCGGCACGCACAAATGATCAAAAAGCAAATTGTCTTAAATTTGAAAAGCAGCAGGATGACAACTCAGCGGATACGTGGCCGAGGGGAGGTTTGGCAGCGTGGCTTGGCGTGGGGGCTGCTCTCACTGCCCATCTCTACACAGGCGGCAGAGCACAGGGGCGAGGAGGTTCCCTAGCTGACTTTACAGGGAAGAGACAGAGCTGCTCATCCCACTCATCAGGGAGTGGATAAGCCGTCTGCCTTGCAGGGAGGAGCTGGCAGCTGGCCCCGGTGAGGTAAACAGGCTTTTTAAAGGAAGTGTTTGAGATCTGGGAGAGGCCTTTGGCCCAAGCTGCATTCTTTCTTGGAACTGTGCTGCCTGCATGGCTTAGGGCAGAATGGCGTGGAGGGTGAGAAACTGCACTCAGGGCTTGTTGATACAAATGATTTACACCTGAATTTACTCTCTTGTCCTGAAGCAAAAAAAAAAAAAAAAAAAAAAGGCGGCCTCCGCATGGTGCAACTCCTTTCCTGTGGAAATTGCCCTCTTGTATGGTCAAGAAGTAAGTTCTGGAGCAAGCAACTTGCAAGTAACGTGTGTGCACACTTCTCCAGTGTCACCTCTTCTCGTGTGCCCGCCGCCTCCCTGCACTATGCTGCACTTCCAGCAGCGTGCATGGCACCTCACACGTGTTGCTGGGACCTTGCATGGTTTTGGGGTGGGTGTAGGATCCACGCCTGCCTGGTTCACACAGAGTTCATAGCACTGAGCCCTTTGACGTGCCTGGGGATCACAGCTGTGCCCCGATTTCTCACCTGGGGAAGAGAACTTTCCGGGTGCAGCTGGATGCTTTTTGCTAGTCCTCCTGATAGTCTGAAAAACACAATGACTGAAGGAAGTGAAGGCAGCAGTCTGAACAGTTTGATAGGGATTTTTACAAAAGCTTTGTATGATTTGCCCCTGTATAAGTGACTTGATGGTGTCAGAGTGTTGCGGTGTATCAGAACTTAGAGGCATTGCCCTAAACGAAAAGGTTATGAGTGTATTGAGCACTCAGCACTCCAGCTTTCGTATTCACAACAGGCTGGACACTATTGCAGGGCCCTAGAATCTGAGGAGGCAGCAAATTTGGAAGAACTGTGCACTGTACAGCTTACCATTCCTACAAATTGCCTCTTTCTCCTCATGTAAAATCCACAGAGAGTGCAGGATTACGGTGCACAGCGCCTGCAGAGAATAGAAAATGCAGTTTCAGACAGTGTTTTCTTCTGGTCATTTCCAGGGTAACCAAAGACCATAAATAGGTCAGCACAAACTTGAAGGAAACGGCAGAAATCACAACATCATTTCCTTATTCTTTCTGAGGACTATTAGGGTCAAGTCACCACTATGATTTTAGATTTCATTGCCTTGCAATATGAGCGAACAGCTTTGGGAGTTCTCAGGCCCACAGGAATAATGGCAGCTGGACCAAGTCCAGTGCGCCTGGGGCTCTGGAGGGGCAGGGGAAAATGAAAAACATGGGGAAAAAATGTCACAGGTCTTTCTAGAGGAAGAAGAGTTACAAAATTTCTTGGTTTTGTTGATCTTCTTGGGGAAGAAAAGTTAGAAAAATAGAGAACTCTCCTTAGAGTCCCACTCAAATCCCAACTCAGTGTTTTGCACGTGACCGTGTTGGTAATGACTGAAGTTTTGCTCTATTCTACCTGGGCTTTCAACATCATTTTTAATTTATTCACTTATTTTTTTCTTTCAGCCAAGCTACTGCTGGCTTTGTACAAGCAGATCTTCTGGCTTACCACGCTACAGCTGTGGCCTTTGTAGCTGGATGGATATTCATTGACTTGCTCTTGTGATCTAGAAACTGCTTCATGTACAATTCTTGTCCTGTTGATGTAATGGATTTGGGAGATGGAGCAGACATGCTTATGGGCTCAGTAGTGGTGTTAAATAGGCAAATGGTTTATATCGCCTGCAGAGCAGTCCCTGCTATTGTTTAATCACAGCTGAAAATAATCAGCATTTTGCAGGACTGGGAAGAGGGAGTGGTAGGGAAGTATTTCAGGGAGATTTTTGGTAGTGGTGTAGCGTCCAGCATATTTTATTTACAATATTTAGCACTTTCTATGCTAAAGAATATTTAGAATAGTTAGCACCTTTTGTGCAGACTCTGTGCCAGTTGTATGTGAAGCAGTTGTATGATTTTCCTTCACTTTGTTACATGTACACAGAAGATGAACACAGGATGGATACCTGTCAGACCCGCAGCTCGCTTGTATGTTTGCAGGCTGTGCTTCATATTGTTTGCTCATGAAATAATACAAACAGCCCTCTGAAAATCTGTCACAAAAGCTTCCTTTTCTAACAGCAGCTGATTTTAATTAGGCCTTTCAGAATCATTTTCATAGGACTATTAATGCAAATCAGCTGTAGCTATTAATTGTTGTCATTTTTTTTAACAGAGCAAACTCTTGTTCATAATATAAGGACTAACAACAGTTTATTGAATGTATTGGTTTAGCAACCTATCATATTAATGTGGATCATTGCTGTCATAGCCTGTTTCTCATCTGTCTAAGAGCAGGTGGTCCTTACTGTGTATATCTGCTGAGTTCTGTTAATAGCAGAGACTTTTTGTGACTGAGTTGAAAACTGTTTATTACTACGTGAGTGCTGCATACAAGGAGAAAATAGCTGTTAAGCACTCTTAAACGGGTTGTGTCTTATTTCCCAGGTAACATGCATGTGTCACTGGCTGAGGCACTGGAGGTTCGGGGCGGGCCACTGCAAGAAGAAGAAATATGGGCTATTTTGAATCAAAGTGCAGAGAGCCTTCAAGAGCTATTCAGAAAAGGTAAGCATTTGAAAGGAGGGATATATGGAATGGAAACATCTTGGTTACGTTGACCTGTAACATACTCTCTTGTTCTTCATAGACTCTAAATGTGCATAATAAATTGCTCCTAGGTGCACCTCAACCCTGAGGCTGTTTTCAGCCATTCCTTTATGTTCTGTCAGGACACACGACACGTGGTTTCATGTGGTGACAACTTCACTTTGGTAGGAAACTACCACATAGTCCCTGTATTGTTCTAGACACTTAGAAATGAGATAGAAACATATAAAAAAAAGATAAATACCTCTGAGGCCATCAGAGCAATCTGTTGTAGTGTACTCTACAGCATAGTATAGTGCTGTCATGACCAGTTTGCTCTGAAGTGATTTAGTCCTGAGTGAGGTGAAGGTGAGCCGCTGAAAACTTGAGCAGATGGTCAGGAATCACTCCCCAGAGTGGGTTTAGCAATCCTGGTATAGATACTGAGAGGAATGTGAGTGCATGTTTTTGCTTTCCAGGAGTTAGAAATAAATCTCCCTTCTTCCTACCTCCCCCAAAGTAGTTGGTTTTAAGGTGAGCATCTGCAGTGTTGCTAATGATCATCTGTTCTAGCATTTGATCTAAGTATGGTGCCCTTTTCTCCCTTAGGTTTTCCTTTCCTTTTTTATAATCTGCAAGTCCTTAAGCTCATTGCTCACCCACCCACCATTTTTTTCCTCCCCATTTTTATGAAGTTTTGGACTTAGGTGACCTGACCTCAGATAGAGCATGCGTTTCGATGATGCATCTAGCATTTGAGAAAACATGGGGCTGTCATCTCCTTCTGTCTAGGCATCCGTCTGTATGAGTATTTAACTTGATTCAGGAAAAATCACAAGTTCTCACTTTAAAAATGGCTATTGTTTTGCCACATTACTATGCAAGAGATATATCTTGATTACTGAGGGAAAATTCTGATGTGTTTTTGCATATTCTGTTGTATTTTTGCAAGGATTAGCTTGAATGTATAATCTTGCTGAAACTAAGGTTTTTAAGATATGCTTTAGAAAATATCTAGTCAGACGCTAGATCTGTCTCATACATGGATATATGTATCATCTCTGAATAGTTCACAGAACTCCAAAAGAAGGCACATATGGGCAGAAACTTTCATATAGCACTTGATACCTGAGCAAGATTTACTTAAGATCATAATCATGAAATTAAAGGGGAAGCTGGTGTCTTCTCTCCTCTCTTTTTCTCTGTTGCATCTCTATGAAAACCATTTTTTTAAGACAGTGGGTTGGTGAGTCCATGGGAGACTTGAACTAAAGAGTATCTTGAAAGATTACAGGTTCATACCCGAGAATCAACACCGTGAGCTCCATCTTGAAGTCCACCTGAAAGAAGCCAGCACCCTAAATACATAGCAGAGAAACTACTTAAGAAGTGTAGACTTAATAGAAGTCTCCACTGAAAACTGAGTAGTAATAGCTTGAGTAGTGCAGAAGAGTTATAATTACTGTGAAGGCTTCAAGGAAGTGTTGAGAATGAGAACACAGGCAGCCCTCCTTTGGAGGGACAAGTACTGAAAGATGAGAGCACAAAATGGAAATCTGCCCCAGGACTTGTGGTGTATGCTTTTAAGGTAGGGGAGTGTTTGCCAGTCAAGACTGGCTAAGATGGCAGAAGTTTCTGGTCTTGCTTCCTATCAGTGAATACCAAAACACAGCTTCAGATAAAATCAGTGCCAGAAGATTGTCTCTTTTGGGATATGAAGGTGTTTTACTGAGTTGTTCTGCTAGTTCAGCAAATTATTTTCAGTCGCATGCTATTAATTAACCTGGGGTATAGCCCTGTGGTAAAATGCTCTTTAAAAGACACCTAAATGAAAGAGCTTTACAATGTAACAATGGTTGACAAAAACAACTTAATTCCTCCCAGCAAGATTAAGATAACAAGTCTTTAATGAAGATTTGGCTTTGCTAAGGAAAAAAACTGTAGACATCTTGTTTGGTCATCTTGAATATCAGTTTCTGTGCTGGCTTGTAGAGATGTGTTGCAGCGCTGCAGAACAGAATGCAAAGGTTCCTGTGGGCTTTCTTGTCTGACTCAATTTCATTTGCTCTTTGTCAGGGACTTGCAGCATATGGAGGATTCTAGGGAAATCCTGCTCTCCACAGTTAAATTCTAGAAATACAGAGGGCACAAAAGAGCTGTTCAGTGGCAGAAGTCAAATTGTCCGTTTTTCAGAACTGACCAGCCACTCCTGGGCAGAGGGCCACAAAGGCAAGCTCTGAGTTTTGGCAAGTTCACCACAGGCTTGACTCTGATCAATCTCAGGGATGGTCTTTTCTTGCTCTTGTATAGCTCTGGATCCCCTGATAATGTTGTTTTGTAACTAGATCTAAGCTTTGATATGTTTTCTATATTAAGTTTCTTTATTTTAAAGCAGCATCAACAGCAAAAAAGAATTCAGCAGCATGGTCCAACTGTTTTGAAATCAGGAGGACAGAACAACCATGGAAATTGCCATCACTTAACTTGCCTTTTGTTGGAAACCTCCTACACCAGTCCAGCAACCACACACACTTAAACGAATTGCTAACCCAAGCAACCACTGATGTATTTATTTATTAAATCCTGGTAGAATTTTGAAGTTGGCAATTCTTGTTCTTGTTCCACCAACTGAGAAAGTGTTCTTCAATTCATTTGTTATTTAAACTAGTTTCAGGAAATTAGGGAAAACTACTTAGGCAAGCCTCTGTGACAGATTTAGTGACTTGTTGATTTATACTTGTTGTCTCTTGGTGCGTCTGTCTATTTATCCATCAAAGCACTGAATAGAAGAAGTACATAATGAAATTCCATGTTTTACATTCTTAATCACAGATCACACCACGTCAAATTCAGTGACTGATCCATAGATGTGCATGTTCTTATGCTTAGTTGTACTTACAGTTCTCAAAATTGTTGAACCCATTAAAATACTTAAAAATTTGATTGCAGTCATTATAAGCAGTGAAAAATTAGATGGAAATGCCCAGTTGCTAATCACTGATTTAGAAGATCAACTCTGGTAGCTGTCTTGTCAGCATGTTATAAGCTGTTAAATGGAGGAGAAAGACAATCCAGTACTCCTAGTTGCAGTTCTGACATCAGTTGTAGTGAAGTTGAAATTAATCTGGAGGTTTGAAAACGCCGATACCAGACCTGCCCTTCTCTTACATCTGTTTAATTATCTGCAATAACTATTTTGTTGTTCAGAGGGTGTATCAGCTGTTTCAGACATGCTGTATCTTGCAGTCAGTGCTGCATGAAGTCAAAGGAACAAGGCTTTGAAGTGAAGCATCTCGGAGGCAAGCGTGTAGGTATAAGGAGCGCGCTGTGCTCGCCGGCACTCAGGAGAGTAAGCCAGGCACTCTTCTAATTGAAGAGGTTGAACTGGAGAGGGTTTATCAAAACTTCAAAGTGGGAAAGACTCGGTGGCGTAAGCCATTCCTGTGCTAGAGTGCTTCCTGGGGTCTGGAAGTAGTCCCATTGTGTGTTCCTAGAGAAACGTGTGTTCAGAGGGAGAGGAGGAAGAGATGGGGAGGAAACCTTTCTGATAATAGAAAGGCAAGCTGAGTGAAGACATCACTGAACAGACTGGCTTTCTGCACAGAAATATAAACAGAGAGTGATTTATGTTTAAAAAAAAAAAAAAAAAAGGCGATGCCATCTGAAAGTGCATGTGAGGAAAGACAGTTGTGGTTTTTTTGGGGGGACCTGTAAATCTTGTCGAGTCATGCCACTGCATCTGCTTAGCTTGGGTAAGTTTAACAAAAGGGAAGAAGGCAAAATGAAACTTGTTGATGGAAGCTGGTGGTGGGTTCCAGTAATCAGAGCTACTTGGTTTTAGGGGAAAAAGGGCAGGGAATGGATTCCTTCAGTTGACAGGAGGGAAGAGGCAATAAGAGGAAACATATCCTCCTCATTTACCAGCAACCCCCCTGGAGGCAGGTGTTAATATGTTCTTTTTCCCCTTCACCAATAACTGTTGCAAAATGTTTTTTTCCACATTGTGCTAACGTTTGATCCTTTAGTGTAGGAGAAGGAATGAGGCCAGACTTCTAGATTTGGTTGGGTTTCTGGTCTTCCCTAAGCAAGTCTTGCTTTTTACTTGCACTCTTTCTTGAACTCTGCAGGGTGTGCTTGGGGTGATGGAAAGGCATGGCGTGCTGTTACCCTGAGCAGGGAGAGTCCTGGGAGTGACAGGGGTTTCCCAGAAACTAGTCATTCACGTTATTTCTTGCTCCAGTCCTCTGAGGAAAGAGTAACTTTCAGTACACCTCCCATTCCTCCCTGTGCTGCTGGGTTCCAGTGGTTGAATGTCATGCCAAGGCTTTCTGCTCAGTCCCATCCTCCTGCATCTTGGCGGTGGCTGGGGAGCAACGCAAAGAGGCAAACATTGAGAATCCTGTGCGTGTACGTTTTGGGTTGTTGGTTTTGTTTTTTTGGTTTATTTGGGGTGTTGACTCTCTTAAGACATTTCAGTGTCCTGAAAGGGTTGAAATGTTTGTCATTTCCTACCATTTTTTGCTAATTGCTATGGCCTAAGGGAGAAAAAGTAGGAGAAATCACAACTTGAAGAGCTTGAAGTCTACCTGTTGTTTAGGAATTCAGAGTTACCAGCCCTCACTGTTGTAAAATGGATCAGTTTTAAACTGCTGCCTGAACTCGCTCTCTCTTAGAATGTTTGTTTTCTGTTTTGTTTTGTTTTTTCCTTTGGCAACTTGCATCCTGTTAAACCATTTAAAGGTTTAGAAGCCTTTCTTTTATTTTCCAGATGCTCTGCAGCTGAATGATCCTCCAGTTTTTACTGCCTTTAAAGCCAATTCACTCTTTCCCTTCAAGTAAGACCACACTATTTATCTGTGTCTTGGCACTGCTGGATAAACTGTGCTCTCACAAGTGTTTTGTTACCAAGCTGCATAGTTCGTGCATGAACTCAGAAGGCTGGCAGCACAGCACCAGCGTGGCCAAAAACCTCCTGGATGTAAAACTGACTGGGAACCATACCCTGACTTGCAGCGCTTTCAGGAAGACGGGCTCAGCTCTCTTCTTGTATCATTTTCCCCAGTATTTTGAGCAATAGATTTCCCTCACTGCTCTTAGAAATGTTTCTGAAAGCCTTAAAGAGGAGATGACATGAATGTTATCTCTGGAAAGGAGTTCCTGTTGTTTTGTTCTGGTCCCTGGCTCTGGGATGCGTTCTGTCTTTGTTACTTTTTTCTGTGGCACAAACAGTGAAGTGGAAGAGTAGAGTAACTTCAAAATATTATTTTTGGGATAAATTTGCAGTTGCAAGAGTTTTGAGGCAATTAATTTGATTTGTGATAGATTTGTGACCAGAGAAGGTGCCTGAAGAGGTGATCTTGTGTACTTCATGCTGTGTGTCTGCTACGTGCTGCAGTAAAATCACCATCTTGAGCACAATTGATGATTTTTCCCACTCTATCAAGCAGATATCTCTTCATGGTAATACAAATGATGACAGGCTTAAATCTTTTTGAAGCTAGGGGTCAGTGGGATCCCCATGGGGAAGAAGGAAAGTACGTACTGCAGTGTGACAACTGGTGATTAATGTCTGCATCAAGTTTTCCTCCTGGCCAAATCTATTTCATGTTGCTGAAGTAGCTCAGCAAATAGAATTCTTCAGTGATTTGGCTGTGTTTTGTTTTGTTGTTCTTTTTTTTCTTTTCAGAGCTTGATAAATTCAATATTTGGAAAAACGGTGACACTGGGCAAGCTCTAGAAACAGAAATAAACGTGTACAACGCTTGTTAGTTCACCCATATGTTTTATTTACTTTGCCTTATACTGATGTTGGTAGGCTCAAGTACCATACGTTGCCTTGTCTCTCCAGTTTATTTTTTAATATGATAGGAAAACCCTCTTTCTCCTGTGTATCCTCTCTGAACAAGAAGAGAAAGATCATTGTGTAGGGTTTTATGTTTGTATCTTGTATATTTTTAGGGTAGTTTTTTTTTGTCGTTGTTGCTTGCGGTGAAGTGTGCTGGTTTCGATGGGCAGCTCAGCAGCTCCGTACCAGAGTTGAATTGATTTAGCCGGTGTGATCAGAGCTGCCTTCTGCAGCAATTACTTCCTTTGGATCCAGAAGATGAAGGCAGAACAATGAAGTATGTCCACTTGAGGCAAGAAGACTGAGAGCTTCTCTTCTATGTCATAAAAAGTGGGGAGAAACCATTTCTGCAATGCGAATTATAAACTCTTCATACCAGCTTTTAGCATAACACACTGATGAATTAGAAAAAGTGTAACAAACTTTCTGTAACCAAGTTCCTATGAAGAAAAAAAACATGAGTCACAGGGTAACAAAACAGCCTACATCCTGTGCTTTTTTTGGCTTGGGTTTATAAATTGAGTATTTTCAAGTTACTATTGAATGGGGACTTCTCTGTTTATGTGGAGGCTCTAAAAACTTCCAGAAAAAGTCTGTTTAAGTAGAAACATTTTAAAGTGAAAAGCACAAGTTTTTACAGGTCCACTTACTAATCGCTCTCAGGTGTTTAAACTTGAAATAATTAATTCAAGTAGAGTCTGCAGGATCTTCTAGAATGTTTGTTGCCCTCAGTGGTCCCTTTTCCTTTGTAAGGGAAAACTCTGTTTAGGGTTTTAAAGAACGTTTGTAACACCGAGTGTGTTCATCTTAGGTTGAAAAATGTATTGGTGGCTTCTCTGCTGAATGATTTTTTCTGCATGCACTGGTAGGAGGGGAAGCTTTGAGCTGCAGGAATTCAAAATTGGATGTTTTAGATGTAGAGCTTAGGGATATGGTTTAGTGGAGGGCTGTTAGCGTTAGGTTGGAGGTTGGACTCGATGACCTTGAGGTCTCTTCCAACCTAGAAAATTCTGTGATTCTGTGATTCTGTTTTTCTGGATAATTGTGCTAGCCAAGTAGTAATATAGTTCTGCTTTCCATGTCAGAGAATGTGGGACACCTAGAAGCAATTCCTTGGCTCTTCTTGGAGAAAGGGGAACAGAAGGAATGGAAGGGCTGGCTTGCTAGATCCTTTTACATCTGATACCTGCATGCAGTAATTTAAAACGTTTCCTAGGAGATTAGAAATATTCTAGATTACAAGATAGTTGAACAGCTTGGGCACCAGCACTGTGGGAGCATCCTGAGCTGATAGGAGAGTGGAAAATGTTGTTAGTGGTGGTGCTGAAGTAGGAAATGGTTGTTCTGCTGTTGTTGCTTATTATGCAGAGGAGGAGGACCAACCTGTCCATCAAACGTGGGTTTCCTCAACTCTTTGAAACAGAGTTAATTTTTATTTTTACAGCGCTAAAAGCTTGTGCCTCCTTCAGTGAAAGTGAGCTGTATTACTGTTAGAAACATAGAAAAAATATTTTAACTCAAGAAAATGGAAGAGGAAAGGTTTTTTTGCTCTAAGTTCAGTGTTTGTTCTGCTGTTTTAAGATTTGAAAGGAGGATCTTATAAAAGGGATTGGGTTTACTCTTTGCCCACTTCCGCTGCTGTCTCTAATTTTTTTATTTTTCAGTTCTGAAAATACTTTTTTCTTTGGGCTGGATCCAGCTGTAATGTCCCAAGACTTCTCTGCTTGTCCCAGTCCTATCAGCTGGTCTTAATACAGAGCATTCCTTTTCTCTGCTAACCTTGTCTTCCCTCTTCAGATCATTGCTGCTACAACCGTGCTATTAAGATAGCAGTTAACTCTGTTCTTAATGCAGGATCTCACCTTAATGACATGCATCCTACAGCATTTCATAGAATCAGAATCTTAGAATTTGATCATTTTAGATGTCAGCTGTGTTTCAGACATGAAATAACCTGAGGACAGGAGATCTGTGACATTTTAGCAAGCTCTTCATGACCTTGGTGATATGAATAATGGCACAGAACTAAAGAAAAGGAAGAGATATTGCTCTTTAGTGTGACGAAAATTGGGTTACTATTGTGGTTATGAAGCATCACAGGTGGAAAAGGAAGCATTTTGATATTCAATTTGTCTTTGAGCTAATAAAATTACATTAAGGAATGCCACAGAACAATCGTATGTTAATTTGGGGCTTTTTCTTTTCTTCTTTCAAATGCAGCTGATCCTACTGCTCTGGGATTCATCATTTCTCCATGGTCTCTCCTGTTGCTTCCATCTGGCAGCGTATCGTTTACTGACGACAATGTGTCCCAACAAGATCTGCGAGCGTTCACGGCTCCAGAGGTTCTGCAGAACCAGTCTCTGTCATCTCTCTCAGACGTGGAAAAGGTAAGATACCTCTCCCATGGCAGAGAGCTGCTGCCTTTTCCTGTTGATGAGTTCACAAACTGGCTTTTAGCTGACCTTTTTGTCTCTGCAGTATTCTTGATTTCTATGCTTGATTGTTGGTTTATGTTGTGAATGCAAGAATCAGATTCAGCAAAGCAGGATACAACTGCCAAGCTCTGCAGTCATAGTATTGGAATTGTTTGTCTTGTTTCAGGAGAGACAACATTGTTGAAGATAGTAATGTTGTCTCCAATGTAATCTCTGAAGTTAACATGCAATACAGGCCTTGAAAAACATCAGAAAAAACATTCTGAATGGCACATTTGTGACATGCTTCAGAAATGATTGTGTTCTTTGTTCCATGCTGGGATTCATTTAGTACAGTACTTTTTTCTATTTGAAAAAAAAAAAAAAAGAGAGAGAGTGGTTAATATTTTAGGCCACATTGTGATGTTTCTTTATCTTCAGGATAGAAATCATCAGAAGGACCTCTGGCTTGTAAACTTGAGCAGGCAGCATATCAATAAACAATGACCAAATACTGGCATTCAGCACAAACACACTTCTGGTTAATCCTCTCTGATTACAGATGTGCAAATTTATGTTGTGATAGCAATATAACTTTGCTTGCTCCAAGGTGATGACAGAATCAAGCCTCCACTGCAGCAGTTGTGTTGCTTTTTGTATTGGGAAACAGTTGTGTGTGGAAATGTACAAGCTTTGGCTTTACATAAGCAAATTCTTCACACAGTCACCTATAAACTAAATAAAACCCTTTAGCTTGTGGTGTTACGTCTTAGCATTAGGTTGAAGCTTCGAGCTTTGGGCTTAGGATAAATTAACCTGGTTTGTGAATTAACTCTGCTTAATTTCTGCAAGTGTATTGTCCACACTGGCAGGTGAAAAAGGAACTGTTGCGATACCCTGAGATGGTAAAAACAGTTGGAGAAAAATGAGCTGCTTCCATTCTTGTTCCCAGTTTCTAGCCTAGCAGATAAATCAGAGCTGTGCCCCCAGTGTGGTATTCATGCCTGGGTGCTTCCAAGATATTGATCCTCTGGGGCTATTTGCTTGCTTGTATGGCAGGGAAAAACTACCTGGAACAAGGCAAGGAGGTTAATCTTCACTGGAAAGACACTGGTGAAGCAGTCCAATAATGGTAAAACAATATCAAACATCTCACACGGGGAATAACCAGGCAAAACTAACAAATTCTACTCCTGGCATAAAATTGCAACTCTAAATAATGATCTCTTTTTATTTCTTCCCCTTGTATTGTATAAACACTTTAGTCTTATTATGGCTCTCTTATTTGGAGATATTAGAGCTGATAAATAACTGGTCTATGCATCCTTTTTTCTGCTTGTTTTCCTTCACATTAGCAACATACTGCGTGCTGGAGCTTACGCTGTTAATTTTTTGTGACTTCATGTTTCTTAGGTCTTGTTTTGCACATGCTGACTTAATTTGAAACACATTTAAACCTCTTTTTTGTTGTTCTGTTGCATCTCAGCATAGTTTGCTAGACTCATCTAGTGGAAATCTTTGGTGTTTTCCTCTTTTGGTTCTTGTTCTGAAATCAGACCCTGTCTGCAAGTTGGGCTTTCTTGTTTCCTCATTTCTTCTGGCCTCTGGTCAGCCAACAACAAAGTCGCATTCAGCTCTTCAGCTATGACTTCACTTGCTGGCCGAATGGAACAGAGTATTCAGTGATAACTGTTGGACAAAACGATAGTCACTCAGTGAATACCCTTTTGGTTCTTTCAAGACACTCGGTCAAATTGAATACAAACCAAGCCTGATCTAATTGCGAGCCAATTGGAAATGCAGTTAGCAAACCATTTGAAGTTATAATAAGAGATGAATCTGGGAATTGAATTTGGCATTGATTTATATATTGTGGAAATTATTACAAGTATTTCAAAATGAAGATGAACCCAAAAATTTTTGGGTAAATGCTTTAATTTTTAAGAGGTGCATGTGATGTTCTTCAGTCAAAGATTGCTTCTTCTGGAGAGACAGATGAGTGTTTTCAGTCTGTGTGCCCATTAGTACTGTACAGAACCACCTATTATTTACTGATCATTTGAAATTACCAAAATTCCTGTTTGTTGTTGGTTTTTTTTTTTTTGTTTGTTTGTTTTTACAACACTTTTTCAGGAGATCTTTGCCTAGTTTGTCATGCATGCATTGTCTCGGGTAAGGAACTTGTAATGCTGCACAAATGTCAGCCATAATCTTGTAAACGGGCTGGTGTGGGATTTCCTGACCCCCACACCCTGATTTTCTGTCCCAAGCTAAGCCTGTCAGACCATAGTAAGCAGTTGGAAATTCATTAGGGGAAATGCCAAACACCGGTCTAGCAGCAATATCGTTATGGATCTGGTTCTGAAGAGAAACTGTATGAAATAGGAGAGAGTTACGGAATATAATGCATGCAGGCATTACTTGACAATCCAAAAGGGTGTGTAGGTATGTAGCAGATAGATTTTTGTCTCATATGTAGAAGTGGCTTGCAAGCAACTACACAGTGCTGTACTTAAGAAGCCTCCAAGTTCATTTAAAACTTGAAATATGGTGGAGTATCACATCAGAGACTATTAAACTTTTTAAAATTATTTTTGTGAAAGCTAGTTTCAGATAGGCTAGTAGGGTAGCATCTGTTATAGTAGTGATAGTCCTTGTTTTGAGGTCTTATAGGTTGTGCTATAATGTTTTTGCTGAGGATGACAACAATTCTTAGTTTTAGAATAGAATAAAGCCACGGTGACATTTTCCCTTCTGACACTTTCCCCTCTGTGGTTCTGCTCCGGCTTCCTCACAAAAACACCATGTCTCTGTTTTCCTCTACCTACACAACCTTCTTGCACGCTTATCTGAATGCATGAACTGGTCCTGTTCCCACCCTCAGCGTTTGTTTGCCAGCTGGACTTAAGTGTGCCAGTGAGGAATCCCGAATCGCTGCTGCATGCTGGTGGAGGCCGTTCTGTCCTGCTGGGACTCTCAGGCTGTGCTGTAAAGGCCAGCCAAGTGATCTGAGTGGCAGAAGCTTCAGGTTGGAGTGCTTCTTGGAGTGTGTTCATTCCCAGTGTTGTCTGAATAAAGCCCATTGAATTTAAGAGAGCAGTTTTTAATAATAGGTTACTTCTACGTGTATTTAGTAATTACTTCCTTACCCTGTCCCAAAGCAGTGTATTGCTCTTCTGAATACATAAAACAGCAAATGTTTCCTTATTACATGAGAAATGTAAACATACATTACGCTTGTCTTTTTGGCTAAAAGTCTGCACAGCGCAGTAATGTTAGTGAGGCCATTATCATGTAGTAGTTATAAAAGACATTATAATGTCTTTCAAGCAGGCTGATCTAAACAGGAAGACATTTTGGCGTCACCCTCTGAGTCTTTGTGAACACGTTTTGTACATTAAGAGACTTTTCAGTGCAGAGAGAAATTCTCATGTCCAACCTTAAGGTAGTATAAGATGTGTAATTTCTAACAATTCTACATACTGAGTTTGGAAGGAATAAAATGAGCATCACACTGGTTCTGTTCACTCCACTACCTTTGTCCAGGTGATTTATGTGGAACTTTTAAAAACCTGTATATGAAGTTCCAGAGCCTGGACAGATCTTGTCAATATACCTAGGACTTAAGTAAGATGTTTTGCTTTTAGTTGGCAAAGAGGTTGCCTTAAATGAATCATCCCTAACTTATCACTGTCCCTGTAACTGTTGTTCATTGTCTGCACAATAATTTAATCAGCTGCTTGCTTGAAGTTACACAAATATTACTAATAACCTGGTAGAGAGTCATCACTAGTGTATGCTACTTGCATAGTCCAGAAAAACCGTTTTTTGTTTTTGTTTTTTTTTTACTGCTGTTCCTTAGCTGTATTGTTATTTTCACAGTGACCTGTTTGGACAGTGTGTATTTGTAGTCTGAAATCTGCAATATTTGAAGATTGTATTCCATGTCTTGAAGGATTTAATATGTTCAAGATGTATATTAATATCATTGCTGCTGATATTAACTGTTAATTATGAATGTAATGATTAATGCCTTTGCGCCTTAAAATACAAATGACAGATTAAGGTGGCTGTTTTATTTATTAATGCTTTTGTGTTCGTTATATTTTTTCCTTTGATCCCGGTCCTAGTAATTCCTTGACAGTACCACCCAGCTGATGGAGTCCCACTAAGGCCTGCCTTGCCTTCAGACTAAAGGTTTCAGGAGCTTTAGGTACCACCACGCAGTCTGTTCCCCTGCATGGCTGCTGACACAGATATGTGTGCTTCTGCCTTCCTTGGGAGATGAACATGTGGACCTAAACAGCGAGGCCAGAGGCACTGATTAGATGCAGTACCTTTTGTTGCAGTAGGATTTACTTCTCTAGCTCTCAGGCAAAAGAAAATAAAAATCTGAAATACAGATGAGCTTAACTGGCAAGAAAGTATATAGGCAAAGTGACACTAGGTTAGCTGCTCTGCTTTGAAGGTGCTTTGCATTTCCTGTGCTGTTCTGAGTTGATAAATGTCTTGTGTTTCATTATAGGTGCATATTTATTCTCTTGGTATGACACTCTTCTGGGGAGCTGACCATGAAGTACCTCAAAGCCAAGTAAGTTTGAATTTGGTTTTGTTTAATATCACGGTCTCAGACTTGATAGTGTGACCACTTCAACATCAATTAACATGACACGATGTCCTCATGGGACGCAGAAGAGTGTGGCTTCCTTGCTCTACTTGGAGCTTTTCCTTGTGGTGTGTACCACTATTGTCACCTTGCAGAAAGAAGGTGCAGATAGAACATGTCTGTCCGTTTCCACGTGGGTATATCTGGGTTAGTCCATCCTGTAGCGTCACAAGCAGAAAAACAACAGTTGATGCTGCTGAAAAATACTTTTGTTTCAGGCTTATGTATAAAAATAAACATTTAAGTAACATCGTTGATTTACTCATAATAAAGCAACTCGTGATCTCTGCTGCTGTAATTTCAGTGAGTCTGGAATTGGCACGTGCTAATACTTGCCTTGCGCAATGTCCAAGAAAAAGGGTATGAATTGCTTGGAAGAGGGAGTAGACTTGCTACTGACTTGTCAGCCGCTGCAGACACAGTCGCAGACTGCTTAGAGCTGAATGTTATTGCTCAAGAGGTTATCTCCCACACCCAGCAGAACGCCTTCACTTAGTTGTGGAAAGAGTCTGGAATGCCTAATTCGTCATCTGCCTGGGTGCTCCCACCTGCTCCTAGCTCAGCTGTTTGAAGGCACTATCTAAAAGGGTGAAAAGTAGGTGAAACGCACAGAGGGAGCATTTAATGAGAGACTTGGTGTCGAGGGATTTGACAGAGCATTGTGCAGCTCGGGGAGCTGAGCTATTTCTGTTCCATGTTTTGGTTCAGTCCTGTTTATTGGCGTTATGTTTAAGGGTAAGGAAGGAAGTTTTGGAAGGCTGTAGGAGTTAAAGTGCTTGGTTTCTAAAATTTTCTGTACCAGAGTAGTAGTTGGGTTCTAAGTCCTCCTGCTTTGGAAATAGCTGCCTGAACGCAGAAGTCACAAATTTGATGCTGACAGTTATAGGGATACTTCTTGGTAGCCTACCATGTCTGTCTCCCAAACTGCACTGTTTTATTAGATGGTTATCCCCCTTCTTTGCTCACCTGCCTTGTAAGGGATGAAGGGAGCAGTATTGAGCCAGTAGCAGGAGAATGGCTTGAGATAGGTGCTCAATGGAAGGTGGGTAGGAATTAATTTTCTTCCATGTTTTTGTTCCTTCCCTCAGTATTAGATTGTAGCAACAGTTTTATAGTAATGCAGCAGGAAGAAATGCTTTCACAGTGCTTTCTCTTACTGTTTTTCCTAAGTATGGTGTAGTGAGGTATGTCTGGAAAGAAAGGGGGGAGCAGAAGTACAGAATTTTTCATCAAATGTTCTGGTGCTCTGCTCTGTGGAGGTAGTAGAGGCAAAAAGACAGGCTGTGTATGGCATAGCGTTTAAGTGTTAGTTTGTATGTGTGGAATTTCACTTCATTTTATTTGTCTGCATTTGTTGGTTGATGGGCTGCTTCTCTGCTGGGAATTTGGTTGAACTGCAAGAATGATTTGTATGATTTGGGAGAAGTGCTGAAAAAATAGGTGGGAAAAGCCTACGCTAGTTATACCAGGGTGATCCAGAAGGGTTATTTATGGCACCACTTAAAAAATAAAAAAAATCAGGAGCACTAACCCAGGAAAGGTGGGAAGATAGTAATGTCTTAAAATGCTCTATGTCAAAAAGCACGCGACAGAGCTTGTGCTTTGTAGATAACCCCACGTGTTGGGACAGTGGCACAGAGGGGAAGCTGAGACCTCAAGTGCTGGTGGCACCTGAGAACAGGTGTTATCTCTGACCATTGCGCACCCTGTGGAGTCGTATTCTACTGGCAGTGTGCTGGATTAACTGGCTGGGGAGAGGAGAATCAAACCTAGATTGTTCCCCACCATATGAGCATTGTTCTGCAGTGACAAAGCTTTGGTTTTTAACCAGTGGCTTTGCTGCTTGAGACCTTACATCTTTGTTGATAATGTTTGGTGGTGGCACTGGGCTTTGGAAATGCTGACCCAGCTGGAGCAAAAAAAAATCCAAGTGTGGAATTCAGACAGGAAAAAAGAGTTTGTCAGAGTGTTTAAAAACAGCAAAGACCTTTAAGCAGAACTTTTTCACTGGTAATTAAGCCCTTGAGAAAGGAAAGTGGCGGTGTCCTGATGGTACAGATCAGGCAGCTTGTATGGACCATACTGTTGTAGGAGCCAAATCTAGATCCTGGCTGATTGTCCAGTGACTGTAACTGCAACTTCTTACCACCTAGATGGTGACTTCCACATTGGCACTCACTCGATGTAGGCAATAAGCCTCATAAATAGTCGTTTTATTACGTTGAATGTCTTTTGTTTGTATGTGTGTGCTGCAGGTGACAATTAAAATTGATTCTCACCTCCCTCCCATTTTTGTTTGTCATTAGCCTATCAAACTCGGAGATCATCTCAACAGCATCCTCCTCGGCATGTGTGAAGATGTCATTTATGCCCGTGTATCCGTACGGACTGTTCTGGATGCCTGCAGTGCCCACATACGGAACAGCAACTGTGCCCCTTCTTTTTCATACGTGAAGCAGTTAGTCAGACTGGTTCTGGGAAGCCTGTCTGGGGTAAGTCTTCACACGCGTCTGAGGGTTAAGGGAGATCAGCAGGAAGAGAGCTAAGCTGCTAAATCAGAGTCATTGTGCAGTCATTCTTCCTATTGTTTGATCATGTTGCAGTTGTGAGAAGGGGGATTGTTGAAAGGGGAAAAACTGAAATTGTAGGAGGAGAGAATTGTTCTCCTCTTGGTAACAGTTTGTGCACTCGACAATTCTTCTTGGAATAAAGATTTCAGCTGCTGTAGCTGAGGAAGATAGTTTTCTGAAATGGTTATCCTCTTTGGAAGAGAAGTAGGAAAAAGCATGAATTCTGGGGGCAAACATTAGACAGATTCCTACTTGAAATGCTGCAAAAACGATGGGTGTGGTGTTTCTTTTTTAGAAACATTCTTGACTTTGGGAGAGTCACTGATTAACTGGAAGAAGGACTTCTTAGTGTGCCAGTTCTCTTGCACTTCTCCTCAGCTCCTGGATAGATAGGATTTTGTGGAGGACTTAATTGTCTAATGACGACAAATGCCTTGAGTTCATGTAAGAAGTGAAGCATGCTACATGAAATCATCTTGCAGAGTTACTATTCCTGACAGGCATCCTCTGCCTTCACCTAAACCATCACAACATAGCCACAGATTAGTCAAATGACTCCAGGCTCTGAATTCGAAGGAAAGCCATAAGTTGTCAATATTGTTAAGATTGTTCTTTTGTTAGTACTTCCTTTTCCTTGTGTTCTCTTTATAATTCTAACAAATGTCAAGGAGTATGTTTTTGCTAAAGTGATATGCAGTGGTGATCTTGAGTTTTATCCTGTTCTACACTGTTGAAACTCCTATCTCGTAGAGGTTACACAAATGTAAAAAAAAAAAAAAAAAAAAAAAAAAAAAGGGTGTCAGGAGATGTAGCACTGTAGTTACAAGAAAAGTATTTGAGTTGACAGTACTCTCATTTAACAATTTGTTTTATCATTTAATAGTTACTTAGGCTCTTTATAAATCCGGTTTGGAAGTTCTTGCATGATGTGACAGGTCCCTGTATTTGTCCAAAGGTCAGCAGAAGCTGTCTGTGACAGGGCTCCAGAAGCAGCACTGAGTCGGAGTTCCAGATTTGTCAAATGTGTGAGGCTGTCTGTCAGTCAAGTGCTCCTCACTGCGATGTCCAAACTCCTGTGCAGCTGCCAAGAGGATCTGGCTTGTGATTCAGTGAAATGAAGGCCTACAAGGCCTTAATCACTAAGTGAATACTAAAGCGAAGATCTAAATCTTGAATCAGGCCATGAGCTATAGAAACAGCCAGCGTGGAGAACTGAGTCATTCATTTTCAGAATCTTAATAGCCCTTTTTGCTTAGCAAATTTTCTGCTTTTCTGCTCATCTTGTCCTTGTCACCAGGCTTACAAAGGGTCTCCACGGTTAGCATGACAAACTGACTGACCTGGCCAGCTGAGGACAGCAGTAATGGTCCTAACTGCACGTGCTGAATCTAGCTGCTGGGTTCCCATACTGTGCCAATGACCAAGGAGCAGGACTGCTGGACGTTATCCAGTGTTGAAGCTTTGCTAATATTCTGATTTTCTTCTGGCAGAAGTATGTCTTAATCTGAGTCGAGGCTTTGCAGCAGAACAAGAACAAAATAGTTGAGTAGAGCCATGTGTTGACAGAACAACAGCAGCATAGCTGTGCTTCTGGGTTTTTCTGCGCCTTAGTTAGCCCTCCATGCTGGTTTTAACATTTTAACTCTGTATGTGTCCTTGAAGTTCAGTTTAATAAGAAAAGCACACAAAGCTGTTTTTTTTTTTCAGAACCAGAGTAAACTTGTGTGCCTCTGATCTTGCCTGGGCTTTTCAAAGGCTGGAGGAGCCTGAGCTCTGTAATAGGTCCTTGGGTGATATGTGAAGCACAGTGAGAGATCCTCTTGCATCTTTTCACTTGATGTTAATATCCTCTGTAAAGGGCAATACAGCGTAGGACTCATTGAACCTGTTCCATGTTGAGTTGCACAGTAACTGTGATGGATAAAGCTCTTTGATATCTCCATCCCACCTCCCAGCTAAGCCACTGTCTAGGCTGGGCTGATTGCCACCATATCAAAACACCTCAATGAGAAGTCTTTGTTACAGCGAATAAGCTTGCTTTTTTTTTTTTTTTTTTTAAGTGAATGATTGTGTATGTAACATCACTTCTTTGGGGAAGTGGTGTTTAAAAAAAAAAAAAAAAAAGCTAAAAATCAGGACTAAGAACTGTGAGTTCACAGTTGTGAACTTAATTCATACTTACTGCAAAAAAGTCAACCAGTTGTGTGCTAAAAATCCTGCCTTGAGTATTCAGATGTCAGTATTACAGGGCATGGTCTCGTGGTGAAACCATTTTTTCTTTTGAAACATTTGAGCCTGTACTCTGAACTTGAACTTTAATCTTCAATGCTAACTTGTGTTGTGCGTTATTTAATGGGTGCTAGTTTAATGTTGATGTCAGTTCTTTCAGTACATAACTAGGCGTCATTGCCTCTTTTGCAGATGGATCATCTTGCTTGCAATGGAGATAAAAAATTGCAGCCAGACAGGAGCCAGGCTATTCGGGAGAGGCTGAGGGGGAAAGGACTTCCCACAGGTAAGTGCTTTCTTGCAGGGGAGGGTCATGGCACTAACAGCCCTGTGGGAGACCACGTTTGTGGGGTAGATTTTGCAGCCAAAGAAACTGAGTATTGGAGCCCTTGCTCACGGTAACAGAGTTGGTAGTTCCATGCCTAACAAAGCATAGACAATGTCAACAAGAGAAAAATTATTTCTAGAAAATACACATCTTTTTCTGGCTCTGTTCCTGATGCGAGGAACAAGGTGGCCAGAAGTTTTATTTCAGGGGAGGAGAAGTTTCAGGCAACTGGAGGAAAAGGAAGCAGCTTCTCTTAGTTCCTTTATTTCTGTGGGCCCTGCTTTACCTCACTGTAACGTTCCTTGCACATAGCCGCTTGCTTTCCTTCCCAGGCAGCTCGGGGCCCTTCTCTCTGCACACAAAGCTTCTTGGTGCCCCCTCTTTTACCCTTAGCGGAGGTGGTGTGTGTTTGTCACAGTTCTGCTGTGCTTCGGCACTGTCAGGTGGACATGGAAACAAGGTAAGGTTGTAAAGTTGCTTCAGGGAGGTTAGGAAAGAGGAAAAGGGGGAAGGAGGGAAACAGCCCTTTTTGGGGCCACACT
The DNA here is from genome assembly GCF_964211825.1 of Aythya ferina. Lineage (NCBI taxonomy): Eukaryota > Metazoa > Chordata > Aves > Anseriformes > Anatidae > Aythya > Aythya ferina. The sequence goes on along the minus strand of NC_140300.1, from coordinate 31,837,605 downwards.
GCCATTGTTGCCAGTGTGGAGTAAAAGGGATTAAGTGATGTGGGATGACAGCCAATTGCTGGCCAAGGCTTTATTAGATGTTGCTGTTCAAGGTCTGTGGCAGCATCAGCTCTGTGATAGGCTTTTCAGCCAAGAGTAGGTGTTCTTCCAAAAGGCAGATCTCATCTTTTTTTTTTCTGGAAGAGTTGTGGAGAGTTTTGTGATGTTCCAGTCGGGCCAATCAATGTCATTGTGAGGCAGGCAGTGCGATGCGATAATTATCCGAGGCCTTTCTTGCCTTAAAATGCTCATCTGTAAATGGTGTACCTTGGTGAGCAGTATGGGATATCTTCCACAGATATCCAGCTCTGTAAATGCTAGCAGCACAGACTTTTTAGCTGCCTTATATTAACTTTCTGCCTAGTTACCACTAGTAAACGTGGAACAAAAGCGTGTTGCTGATGTGCTTGAGCTGCTCCCTCTGTCTTTTAGCTTGGTGCCCTCCAAAAACAGCAACAGTTCTCATCTCCTCCAGAGTCTTTCTGCAGCAATAGGAAGACCTCTAGGAATATACAGGGTTTGGGACTGGATCAATTCAGTTGACTGGATTTGTAAACAATGGCATGCCTTCCTTCTTCAGCTCTTGTCTTAAAAATAATTCTTTCCCTGGCTCCCATCAGTTCTGCAAAGGTTGTGCCAGAACCTTTTTGTTTTTGTTAGTTTCTTCTTGAACCCTCTTCTTTCCCAATTTCTAGTTTCATCATATTCATGGTTTCTTTACACGCCTTTGTTCTTCTGCAAGTACATACCATATTCCTCACCTGGCACTTTTCTTTTGCTTTTCAAGTGGATTCCCATCATCTTCAGTTTAATTAATAATTTGCTATGTAGCACAGCAGAGCTTGATTTGAGCACATTAGCATTTGGCTACTACCTCAAGCTTGGTCATTTCCATACTCTCATTTCCATCATCTATTCTGCTTTTGATCCCATGATTATCATAAATTGCCTGTTTTGAGAATGGTCAGAATAAATATTTGTTTCATTTTGGAGGCATAGCAAGGCTGTTTTTAGACTCTGTTCTCACTGTACTAGCAACCCTAGTTTTTTCTTTACTTTGTTCTCTTGCTAATACAGCTGAAAAGTCTTTTGCTCTTCTGCTTTTATTTTTCTTAGAAAATGCTCTTGTTGAAGGCTGTGTGCTCTGAGGTTTTTTACTTTTCTGTTTATTTTTCTTACAACTTTCTGGTTAAGCTGTTTAGTCGATGATTTTTTTTTTTTTTTTTTTTTAATCTCCAGAAGTCATGTTTGTTCCCAAAGTCTTAACTGTAAAATAACGTCTCTTTAATGCCTGAAACGTTTTCTGAGGACTATGCCTTTTGCTTACAGAGTATAGAGTAGATGATCTAATTGGCGTTTTCCTACTGTATCCTCTGACTTCATAAAATGTCATGGCCAGGATACTCTTTCCTCTTATCCTTACTTTCTTTGAATCACTTAGTATGTATGACAGTGCTTCTGAGATGTTTGAGAGGCATTGCTTTTTATTTTAATTAATGCAACGTTCAGTTAGTGTGCAGCGTCTGGGTCACCGAAGGGCTGTGGAGGTGGAAGTCTAGCTGCTGGGTGCTCTCTTGCCTTCTGGCTCTGCCTGAGATTGCCACAGTGCCAGGCAGAACAGGTTCCCTGCAGTGTGTGCTTGTGAAATTACCAGCTTGGAGAGGACTGCCTGAACAAAGGGTTCTCTCAGACTGAGGTGTCCAGCTGAGTCAGCTGCTACAGAGCAAGACACTGTGGGTTGTTCTTTTTGCCGTTGTTGTCTTGTTTTGTTTTAGGTTCTGCCTATTCTGATTCCATTCCAACTTGTTTCAGTTTCCCTGTATCACAGTAATTACCTGTGGAACTCTGTTTACTTATCTCTTTTTCCCTAAAGGGCTTAAAACCATCTTAGTCGCCCCCGCAGACATTTCCATTTCAACATCTGACTTCAGTCCCATTCCCTGGTCCTTTTATTTTATTTTTTTTTATTTTTTACTAGCATCATCTTAATTCTCAGTCTTTCCATCTTCGATATATGCCTTCATCTCACTTTGCTGAGCCCTCAGGGAATACAGACCATCAGAAACACATGGAACAAGACATCCACGTAACCAAATGAGCTCTAGCTATCTTCAGTTCCACATGGCATACTTATTGAATCATATGGTTGAAAGTTAGGGTGGTCCCAGTGAAAAGGGTGTCTGATATTAATGAGTGATAGCTCTCGTTTGATCCAGGGCTATCCAACTCTGTTTTATTTATTGATTTACAATGAATGCAGGAGTATCAAAATGTTGCTGCATCTAACTTCAGATTGATGATCAGTCATGTTGAGTTGATGAATATAGAGATGGTTCAGCTGAAGAGTGATGTGCTTCTCATTTTGGTCTTTGAAAGACTTAAACGTGAACTTTAAGATCAACTTTGCAAATCTCGGTCATCCAAAATTACAGTTGCTGGGGCTTTTTATTGGCTTAGGACAAATGTTTTGAAATATTTTTCCACTTGTTGAAATTATGTATTTTGTTCTCCTGTATGCCAAGGTTATTTATTTCTGTCTTTACATCTTAAGTACAATTATTAAATTATTAAATAGCTTCATGCTAATATTCTCCCCAATTAAATTTATTTTCTGTCTCTTTCATGACTCACTTTCTGTGGTTATTTTGGTGAATGAGCTTTATGGCAGGGCAGACTGCAGAAGTAATTCATTCTAAATTAATATTACAGAATGTTTGCTTTTAGTCAAGACATACTCAGAGCACAATATTTAGGAACTGACTTAGCCAGCAGAAATAGAAACAGTAAAACCTGGTGTGAGTCATCTGAACATATGAGTTATTAGTGTTTCCTGTTCAAAACACTGTCGACCTTAAGAGTTTCCAAGAATTATTTGTGGAAGTTGTTTGATAAGATTCTTTTGGGGTGACAAAAGAGCAAGTAATTTTCAAACTCTTCAAAATATAAAGCAAGAATTAATTCACCCCACTACTGTTTTTGCTAAAAACCATAGCATTCATCCCTTAAAAGAGTGTAGCCTATTTAAAACTTGGTTGAAATCTCCGTAACTTAACCAGGCCTGAGAATCTGCTTCCCAGCTCTCAAATAAATGAAATCTTGCCCCAGAGAACTATTGCTGTGTCTCCTTGTGTGTTTACTTATTAAGTTCCACCTTGTGTTTGGGATCTGTCTGCACCAAGAGCAGACCTTTGAAAACATACTTGTCTTTTCAAGAAATTTAGCTGCCACGTTTCATAACTTTGCTTTCCTGTCACAGTGCTCTCCAGTGGGACCTTGACTCCTACATCATGGAGTCCGTCCCAAACGAACTTCGTGTGTTAAAGTGCTGCAGTTTGAGCCATCAAATTTCCAACCTTCATCTCTGCCAAAAGAGTGTATGCCACCTCGTTCTGCTTGTGATGACTTTAAAGTATCATCCATATTCACTTTATCTCTGCATAATAGGAAAGTGGAAAGAGGGAACAAAATTCAAAGTATTGATGAAGTGCCTGTTTAATTAGACTACGCACTCTGTTAAGTTCAGCAAAAATTGTAGGTTTTGTAAACTGAATAAAAGATCCTAAGTCTCCACTAAATCCTTTTAATTTTAACAGGAATACTAATGTTCAGTTAGGTCTCTCCAGAATATTTATTGCTTATATGGCTGCCCAGCAAAAACTCACAGGAAAGAGAAAATAAGCCATTTTGATTTTGATCTAGTGAAATTAATTGCGGATTATGTTTTAGTACCCAATCTTGATGAAAATGCAGCTTTTAGTCTATAAAGAAAGAGTTTATAGTGATCACCTCCACATGTGAACTGAAACAGATTTCATTTTCTTGCTAAATCCAAGCACAAAGCTTTCGCTTACCAAAAAAAAAAAAAAAAAAAAGAAAGAACTTTATTCCCTTGATTTGAGAATCTCTTATCTGGCAATCTTCATGCACATACCCTGCCCATCTTCCCGTTATTAGAAAAACAGAACTGAGTAGGTGGGAGAAAAATTTCAAGAGTTGAACAAAACAAAATAGAAGCCAGATGAAGATTTTTATTTTTTTTTAATTGTTGTTTTGCACTCTAGAAATGGTGTCTGTTTTCTTCCAATACATTTCATGCATCCTGCAGTTCTGGTGGTCGGTGGTGGTAGAGATCTTGTGAACTTCAGTATAGCTGCTGCTGCTTTACTGAGCTTCCAGCCTGGCACTCCTGCTGAGGGCAAACTTGGAACTCTGGAACAAAATGAGAGGGGATGCAAAGACCCAGGAGTAAAGCAAACAGGAAATGTAAAATGCTGTCTCTGCAGAAAACGAGCCATATGCCTGAGTTTCTCCCGCTCTGTGCCCAAATCTGGGAAGGGAAAAGCAGGGTAGACCTTTGCCTAATTGACTCAGAAATGTACTGAAAGGAAATCAAACCGTAAGTCGTAGTAGAAAAAAATGCAGTTGTGCAGTTCCCTGTCCTGCAGGGATGCTGAGAAATAGGAGAGGAAATGCTGCACTTAGGAGGTGCAGCTTGGCAAGCGTCTCTACCACTGCTCTGAACAAGACTGGGGTTTCTGGAGCTGTTTGGGTTGTTTGATAGAGGAGCCATGCCCACCCAAAGCTGAACACAGATCCTTCTAAAGGATTTACAGCTTTGCCTCTCCGCACGGCGCTTTGAACAGTCCTTCAGTCCAGCTCATTTTGTCCTTGACAAAGAACACATTATTTTAGGAGTGCTTCGATCTCAAACTTGGAATTTCTCAACAATTTAAAAAAAAAAAAAAAAAAAGTAAGAGAGAGGAGGTGCCGTTTCTAGCAGGCAACCCGCAGGCCACAGCTGGCTCTGTGGTCTTCTGTATGGCTCACAGCCAGCCCCAGAGGGATTGCAAATCCAACTCCTCCATCAGCTTCCCACTCACATCTGAGAAACTATCCGCATTGTCTTGGGATGAGGATTTTTCTCTGTAGCTTTTCTCCAAGCTGATTGTGTGGGAGATGTTTTTTTAAACTTAGGCATAATCAGTTCCTCTTTTCTGAGCTTCCTGTCGAGCAGTGATGGTCTGCTCTTTTTGACGCGCGTGGGCAACCTCTCTTTCTCCCCCCAGCCCAGCACATGTGCACGCACATATGGGCGTACCTGTAAGCGTTGCTGAAATGCAGCTGGAAAAGCTTTTCCATTCTTTACAGACAAAAGAAAGGGACTATCAGAAAGCATTTCAACAAAGTTGAACTGAGTTTATTCAATATAAATAGACCCAGTCTGTGTTTGCATAATGCTTGATCAATTGCCTGTACGATGAAGGCGTTACACAAATAATTGCAGACAGACTGAATTGAGGTAGGACCAGATGACAGCTCTCTAGCTCAGATGAAAATGAGCAAGATTACTGGCAGTAAGAAAGACAGATGGTTCGTAAATAACACTTGTCAGAAAGGGTGTAGTTGCATTGAAGACTCCAAAGGAAAAAGGAAGCAGGCCCATGGTCATGTAGTAAACATAACTTTGGCCTTTTGTGCTCATGTGGAAACGTAGATTTGGGTTTCAGCACCAGAAGGGATTTTTTTGTGAACTCTTGGTGATTAATTGCTATTCTCATGGTATGTATTCCCTTGCTATATATTATACTTTGGAATCGTGCAATTACTATAATTGCATTTGAATTATTTACAGTAATTATGAATAATTGCACTAATGTAAAATCAAGTAGAAGATAAACACCCAGGGGCGATACGTGAAATGGAGAGCCCAGATACTGTTCTGAGAGTTGGTTTCAGCAGAAAAGTTTTGGGGGAAGGGGAAAGTCTGCTCCTCATCATCACTCATGTACTGTGGTATCTTAACTGCTTGTGGCTTGTCCTGTCACCATTACGGAGATGTGGGGAAGTCCTTCTTTGTCCTGTCACATTATTGGGTAACTGAAGTGTAGAGCAGCTCGTGCGGTGCCGGGTGAGGAGATGGTTTATGTCATTAGTGAAGCCAAGAAACTTTGGATAGGCCTCGAGAGTTTCCATTTGCAAGAGAAGCCATTTTCAAAAGGATGGCATGATTCACGTTATGACCTTCCATTATAATTTCAAGATGTAGAAGTTGAATTCTGTAGCCAGGTTCTTTTTGATCCTTAGTTGGATCTTCATTCTTCCTATTTTACTGGCAGTCCTGTTCTTTTTGCCACGTTTCATAAGCTGAAAAAATAAATGTGATGGGTACACTGCATATTGGCTCAATGAGTTTGGACTTGTGTATGCCATTCATCTGAAAGTAAATGTTTGGGGGTGTCAGAAAAATACTGCAGAAGTGCTTGGAAGAGGTATTAAGGATGCACAAATGATTCCCAGCTTCCTTGTGCTGGCAATGTACCATTAGGGACTGGTAGGCCTTGTCCTGAAAGAGATTTACTGCAGTTGTTTAAGACCTCCTGATGTAAATAGAACTGAGGTAGCTTTCTGCAGCAGGCTTTGTACCCCTGGTCTTCTCTTTGCCTCTCTCAGGATGATTCTTCAACACCTCACGTTGACGCTGTGATCCAGTTTGGAGAGAGCTTGCTGGAATTAGGTGGAGAGGGATTTTTGTCTTGCAGAGGTGTTAAGTACCAAGACTGGTGAAAAGCAAAGGTGGGGAATGGGGAAGGGAATGAAGGAAAGAAGAAGGGTATCCAAGAGAATTTTAGAGTCTCAAGAGCAAACACAAAGGCCATGTGGGTCGCTGTGGAAATGAGTTAGAGAAAGACCTGCGGGCACAGTCAGTCAGCAGTGGGTAAGCAGCGTGTCTCCTGCACTGCTTCCCGACGGGCCAGCTCATCTCCTCCTCGTTATGCAATTAGCTGAGCGAGAGGCCAAGCTGCAGCAATGAGTACTTTCCCGGTCCCTGCTGATGAGACAGTGTTCCCGGCGTTCACTTTTCCTCATGAGGAAATGCCAGGTGGGTGGGTAACGTGGGGAACAGAAAGCACCTCGTGCATGCTGAGGCAAGGAGCCTGTGCTGCATAACAGCAGTTTCTCAGCAGCAAACAGTGGATTCCTTCGTGTCTGCAGGTGCTCTGAAACAAGGTAATGCTTCTAAACCTGAGCTGGGGATGTTCTGCTGAGTTGTGACCAATAATGTACCAGGCAGTCCTGAATTTACAGCACTGGTAGTTTATCGGAGTGGCAGCCGTCTCTCTTTTCCTGCTTTGCTTGCCATGCTTTTTTCACTAAGGTCTTGTGTTTGCAAATACTTCTTGTATCAGAGTTGGTTTTTTTGTTTGTTTGTTTGTTTTTTCCATTAAAAAACAAAGCGGAAAACATTGTATTAGGGAGATTGTCTTGTAGTTTTTTGTTTTTTTTTTTTTTTCCAAGTATACCTTGGAACTGTCATTATTGCAGAGGATTCTTGGAGCTCCTTCTGATTTTTTGTTTTGTTGAGACTCTGAAATAATGAAGTGTTTTGCTTTTTATCCCTATCTCTAATGCCTGAGTTAGAATCCTGTTTAAGATGCCTGATGCTTAAGATGATCTTGATGTGTGTGAATGTGAAGTATGTGTTGGCAGAAGGGCTATCATCACACTGTGCTGGATAGATGGTAGGAACTTGACAGTGAAAAATTATTTTTCAGAAGGCTTTGCTGTGTCCTTGGATATTATATGTAATTCACTAGCCTTGTGAGGGACATGCAGTCTGACAGAAGCACAAGAGAATGATGTGACATGAGATTTACCTGACCACAAAGATAAATATTCTAAATCGAGTTTAGGGTTGAGGTCATATTCATAAAAATAGGAAGTGATGTGTCCAATTGTTTCAGAAGAGAAATTTGCTCTCATTGGCAAGCACTTTTTATTCTCTCGACTGTCTGGAACATGTGGGAACCTTGTGATGGAGACGTGTTTGGGCAATCAGAATCCTAACATTTCACCATCAAATATTTGGGGGGAAGGGGAAGATGCAGGGGGGAGCATTCTGGCTTTGTTTAGCTTTTGTTTTGCTTTTTTTAAGCACCTGGTTTTGGTTTTATCACAGAAATAGAAACTGAAAAGAAATAGTCTCCCTTCAAGTAGAATGTCAGAGTACAAAGGTACAAAGCCACAAGCTTTTAAAGCATTTCTAAGTGCAAGTAGCAGCACCCTTACAGCATTCTCTGAAACTTGATGCAAAAGAATCATAGAAGTTCAGCTGAAGCCCACTGAACAAGAGTGGCAATTGATCTCAGTTGATTTTCAAGGGAGGAGGGACCGCTAGCACTGGAACCATCTCACGGAACAGAAGATTGAGCACGCGTATTTCCTCTCACTCTAAGAAAGGCACATACATCATCGCACTGTCACCAGCCCTCGGCTGTTCTCAGGGGTGGTACCAGGGTGAGGGTGAAAATATTGGACATGATGATGGTTTTTGTGATGTATTTGATCAGTTGTAGTTATGAGAAGACTTCTGTATGTGCGGTATCTAAACTAGACCTTGGTTCTTTATCACTTCATTATTGCAGAAGCATTGAAAAATGTTAGCGTTTCCTAATAGGAAATAGCAGTTGGTCAGTCTTCAGTACTGGTTGTTTCTCTGTGACTTTAATATTAAGGTGCTTACTGTTTTGTTCTGATCTCAGGAAGTCTTAAGGATACAAACAGTAAACTGGGGGTTTGTCTGGAATATTAAGAAGTTTCATTGTGCTTAGTAATGTTTATAATTAGTTTTGTAAAACTGGGCAAGTACATTTAGAATATCTTAAGCCTGAAACCAACATAAACATCACAGCTTTTCAGTGAGCATTATACAGTATTCTTTTGAGAGCGCGTATTTCACCAAGAATATTACACCTCTGACAGTTTGTTTGTTTTTTATTGTGGAAGTTATTTCATGATAAGGGAGAGGGAGGAGAGGCAGCGTTCATTAATATTGACCAATCCATTTATTAACAAAACATGAAGTGTACAGGCTCATGCCATCACCTTGACCTTGAGGGCTTTGTCAGTTTTTTGTTCTAGAATATTCTGCATCTTGAGAGACTGTCATCATCAAAAACAGTCATTACAGGAAGATGGAAGATTTTTAAAATTCCTAACTGCACAGTCATTCTTCCCTTGCTACCAACAGTACAGTAAGGCATCTGTAAATGTGTGGAACAAACCTGGACTTGTTGAGAGGTGATGAGAAACTGCAGTTTGTGCCTTTGTGTGTGAGGGGTGAAATGAATTGCTGATTTTGGATCGATAGGTAAACAGTGCTTCTGGTGGTAGTGCAGACTAGGTTAAAAATACAGTGAGTGAGAAAACAAATTTGCACATGTACCTAGCAGTCATTTTTAATATTATTGTTTAATTATACTGGGCTGTAGTTTTTCTTGAGCTCTTCAGAAGTAGGACAAATGTAATGTTGCTCAGCTGTGAGGTAGTTGAAGATTTGTCTTTGACTGAGGTAGCAGCTGTCTGAGTCTTTTGCATGACCAAATCGATGCCAAATGTGTGTTTGGTGTACGCTCCCAAGTAAGTAACTTCTGTCGCACTCCTGTGTACTAAGTACAAATTACATGTATGAAATGTCTCCTTATTCCAGGAAAAGCCTTGGTGGTTGATGCAGATGACGGACACAAGACTCATTTCTCTCAACAGACCATGCTTAACAAAGGGCTTAGCAAGTCTATGGGATTTCTGTCCATTAGAGGAACACAAGGCGAGGAAGAATTTTTCCAGGGCATTTCCTCAGATTACAACTCAGGACAGGAAGATGCTTTCTGTCCTCACAGATGTAAAACCAATGAGTTTGAAAAGAAAGGTCACCTTCACACAGATGCCGCTCCCAGGCGGAAGGTATGGGCTTCCTCCACAGACTTGCTCTGCACAACTGACAAGGCCGCTGAGAGGGACCATGCTGGAGACTCTCACAGGCATGGTCACCAGTGCGAGACGTTTACAGTGCGGACTTCTACCACCACCAGAAACAAGGAAGCAAGGTATTCTGATGGCAGCATAGCACTGGATGTCTTTGGACCTCAAAAACTGGACCAAACGCGCCATGTGCCAGAGACATCAACTTCCGCAGCGATATCGAGTGCCTTTGACAGGATAAGAGAGAGACAAAAGAAGTTGCAGCTCCTGCGGGAAGCCATGAATGTAGAAGGTTAGTGAAGCTTTTAGATATTCTGAATCATTCCAGTCATTAAACAGAGATTGTCTTTATGATAAATTTGAGTTCTCTAATAGCAACTCTAGAAACTGCTGAGCTCTTATGTTTGTCCTCTGTTTTTAGGTAAAATCAAAGCATTAAAACATCTGTTGCCAGCCAAGATGAAAGTGCTTGTCCAGATGAATTAGCCAGTGAAGGTAGTTGCTCTTTTTAAGTCAGCCAGTGTCAAGTTCATCAAGTGAAATTAGGAAATATATAGGTAACAGCCAATTGGCAGGTAATTTTCCTTCAAGGAAAACCTTCATCTTGAGCTCTTAAGGATGGATTTATACCCTGAAGGAAAAGAAGTGTGTCATCTACAGATCTCTGTTTTTGCTCTGTATAATTCTGGATGATCCACTTAAGCCCCATAAATATGTAGTTTCTTTTGGGCTTAAGATCTTTACCTCAGTGAGGAGAATTGTCAATAAGTTCCCTCAGTTAATTTAGAGAACATGTTGGGGGAGAAAAACCTTGGGACTCATTGTATGCACACTTATGGAAACATCTTTATGTGGAGCCCTGTAATGGGGAACAGCGTGTTTTGTTTCTTTTGAACATGCAATGTGATTTTCAGGGGTTGTAAATTCAGGACAGCTGGATTGAAATTGAGTGCCAAGTCAGATCCTGTTCATGATGGGCAAGAAGGCGTTGCTTGTTCATCTAAGGTATATGCTGGAAGAGCTGTATGTGCAGATTTAGCTGGGTGATAATTTCCAGTGTGTAGGAAATTGATGCAACTGAACAATCGTGGTGGCCTGGCTGTTGTGTGACAGAAGTGACAACTGCCAGAAATAACCACCTCTGCCTTGTTTTCCTGCACTGAGGTGTGAACGCCCCTGCTGAGGAGAGCTTGATAAAGCCTTTCATCAGGGTTGTAAAGCACTGTTTGTGCCCTGGGTGCTATCTCAGGATGAGACTGTATTGCAGGCAGCATGGGAAGCGTGTTCTTCCTCTCCTGAGCATGTGAGCCTTGAGCTCCAGAAAGAAGGAGCCTTACTGAAACAGCATCAGCAGTTCAAGAAGCTGCTGTTATTATGTACCGGCTGCACAGAAAAGACGAGCGAAGGGTTTCTGTGCTGTGGCATTAACATCTTTCAATGAAGGTAACATTATCAAGTGAAAGAACGAATGTAGATGGAAACAGTACGGTGGAGATAACCATTGTTTGTTCAGAATAGAAGCTGACCACCTGTAATTACCTACTGAGATGTCTGATGGGGTAGTGGGGACATTGCTTTATGTGTGGTTGAAGAGCGTGAAACTGAAGGGGACCATATCAAGTGCATGAGTCAACTCGAGCCTTTGGAGATAGGCACTTCGCGGAGTGTCAGCAGCCACTCCCTGCGTTGGGAAAGATCAAGAGCTTCCTTGCTGAGGAGTTCAGCTTCGTGCGGGGTTGTGTTGCACAAGAGCAAAACCAAAAGCTCGGCCAAGCCCGTTGATGAGCAAGGGTTTATCGTTCTCAGTCAAACAGGTTGGGAGACGACAGAAAAGGTAACGCACCTGGGTCTCACGAAGTGAGATGGTTCAGCTGTGTGAAACTGCTCGCGTGGTGTAGAGAAGGGGTGACAGTGCAGCCAAAGCAAACCAGGAGCCGGGGCTTTACACTTGGAGGAGCTGAGCGAGGGCAGATCGAAGCCGTAGCTCATGACTCACTGCCCATCCTTCTGAATTCAGTCATCGTTTGGTAGAAGAAGTCCCGATACTCTCAGCACGTAGCTGGGTCGCAGTGTCCTTGTCTTCTGAGTTACTGCTTGCAGTAGAGGAAGGAGGTACGTGTTTCACTCTTGCGTTGGAGTCAGGATTGTGTACCCTGCACTTTTATTGCAGGCCTGCCATTTATCTTTCAGTTAACTTCTTAAAGGTTTCAGGCCAAAATTGGACTGTGAATGTCAATTTTTAACGAGAGTCAGTGCAAAGAGGTATTTGAGTAAGACAAAAGGGAAATGGCTTTTCACAGAGGAGTTGGTTGCTGTTGGCTTGAGAAGTCTGACTGAAAGGACTCCGTTTCTCCTTGAGGGCAGGGTCACAAACCCCCTGAGATGTGAAGTCTCCTCAGGCTGCTCAAGGTTACGTGTTAACAGTAGGTAAGCCTCTGCCTTCAGCTCTTAGTTTTCTCAGTTGTGGAAAGGCATCGGACTCAGCACAGGCAGAGCTTTGCCAGATATAACTTCCCTCTTCAAACTACAAAGGAATTTAAGTGACACGTGGCTTAGTTCTTCCCTAGCTTATTTTGGGTTCAGCTGGCAAGCTTTTTTGTTATTCACAAAACCTTAAGGAGCTGACTGTCTTGGAAAAAGAAAATGTTCCCATGCGTAGGCTCTGGTGCGCCAAGCTTTCACTCGGAACAGATTTTTACAACCCAAATTATAAACTCATGAAAAGCCGAGTTTATAGTGGAAAGAATGACAGAGCTTTAATTACAGCTGTGCTGTAACGAGGTAGTTTGTAGCGAGCTACGAACCATCCACACTGCGCTATAATCTGAACTTGGAACGTCCTGGATGCAGCCTCCCAAACCCTCCAGAGGCAGCGTCTTCCAAGTGTCTTGCTCACAAACTTGCTGTGTTGTGTGTTGGTCCTCTGTGCTGCTTGAGGGCTGAGGTGGTTGTCGTAGACCAATTTGGGTGTTTGTCAGTGACCAGGTGCTTGGCCACGAGTTGGGGGGGAGAGAAGATGGCTGCTGGTTCAGCTCAGGTGTACGTCAGCCAATTCTGAACGCTCAGATCAGACTCCAAAAATGTGTTTTCATCTTGTCAAGTGATGGGAGAGAGAGTTCTGTATCTCTGCTGCTGCTGTTCTTGTTTTTGTTGTGTAGTTTGTCAGCTTTGGTTAAACCCAAGCAGCTCTTCTGTTCTGAGTGAGCTGTTGGTGCTGATCTTCTGCAAGTTGTCAGTGGCTGCTCGGCGCCCCCAGCCAGCATCCCCTGTCAGAGCCAACAACCTTCTGGCTTTGGCATCTTCTGAGCCTGGATCGCTGCTCGAGAGCACGAGAGCCTTGTGCCTTCTCCCTTACTCCCAGCTTTCTTTGCCTTCTCACCCACAGAACTGATGGTATCTTCTGAGAGCTGCCAAGCATAAACAGAGTTCAGGGTTCGTGTTGGGCCTGCCTTCAGCTGGCGCGATAGGCAGGCACGTGGCTCTCAGGTAGGCTCTTGCCAGTCTCTCCCATTCGTTGGCTCAGGTGCCTTTTCCCCCTCGTTTCATGCATCTCCATTATAAGGGAGTTGGTTTCTGTGTTCCTTGAGCAAACGTGTATCCTTCTTGTGTACAGTGTTGCCTATGGGAACGTTGGAAATGAATGCAAGAGGGAGCATTCATGAGGGATGCAAGCATTCAAGAGGGATGCAAGTCTTCTGAGTATTTATCTCACAAGACTGTTAATTGATGTGCTCTCCTGAGGACTCGTCTGGATCCCACTTACCTTCCATGTCATGGCTGCGTGTCTTCGGCTGGCGAGTCAAGCTTGTGGGTACTCTAAACGTTCAGATTTTTCAAACTCTCTTAGTTAGAAGTTGCATTTGGGAATAAGGAAAAGTTACTGTGGTCAGTATATTATGGGTAAGCAGGTTGGTAGCGAATGCCTTCCAGCAAATGAATCCCAGGGGCTGGAACTGGGGAGCTACAGGAGAAGCAGGTTAAGCAGGAGGTGGGATGTAGGGCAGAGGAGGAATAGCTGCTCTGCAAACTCACCTCTTCATGACCACCCTCAATGCCATGCATACTTTCTTTTTCTGTTGAGTTGTATGTATTCAACAGGTAAGCTTAAGTGGAGGAAATGCCAGTCACCCACAATGATGTATGCTGTTTGCATGTGAAAGCAAACTGAGGCTCAGTTTCCACTTGTTTTAGGATCATCCCGCTGTAGTGTGATTCCAGCTCAGTGGCGGTGAAAGGAGTTGTCATGTGGCTGGTATGTCCGGTATGGATTGGGTTCAGTTACTGTTCAGCAATCACAGCCATGAAGCTGCAGGGTAGGCTTATGAGCTGTTCCTAGCTCAGAAAACTTTGGGTCATGAGTTGTACTGGCGCTGTGGAAATTGGCCTTTTAAGGAAGAAAAAAAGAAATACTCTTGTGAAATACCTGTAAGGTACAAGTGCTTTGGCATCAGGCACAGCTGCTTTGTTCTGAATTATATAGGAATATAATAGGAATTATATATGAACAGGATGGTGGAAGTCCCATGTGTTACCTGTGAGCATGTGTCAAACAGGAACCCTTACCAGGGATTCATTCTGGGTCACTACGCTCCCTGTTGAACATCTGCTGTGCTGCCTCGCAGAAGGTAATTCAATGAAAAAAGGAAAGGGAAGAGTAACCATGGCTCTAACTTTACTTTCTGAGCTTCTGCAAAAGAAGCACATCCCAGCCCTTTCTCAAAAGACTACGGATGAGTTTCATGGCATTACAGTGAAGCTCTTCAGTACTAAAGACACCCACGACCAGAACCCCAAGAGCAAACCAGAACACCCGCCCTGCCAGGAAGCTGCTTGTTGAACTCTATCTCTATCCTTTTCCTTCTCTCTGCATCCAGTAAGAATTTTGTAATAATGTGCATTTGAAAGCCTGTGTATCTAATGTGAGTCATGTGTTCGGGATAATGACATTCCAGGCTAAATGCGGTCCTCTGATTTCTGTTGAAGTTGGCTGGGACGAGGCTTTCTGTAAATGACGAGCCTGGGCTTGCACGTCTTGCCTTGCGTAAATGGCGTGGTTTGTTGTTTCGTGCTGGGTTAGGTGCCTGTGAGGTTGTGCTCTGCTGGCTTCCACGGGGAGTTTCAAAAAGTACCACAGCAGTGCTACAAAAATGGCACAAACATGTTTTCTTCTATTTGTATGGCAGCTCTCATCGCCATGTTGTGGTGCTTGCACTTTTATTACGAGTTTTATATCTACATCTTCATTACAGACTCTTAAAACAAAAATAAAAATACCAAGGCTATTCAAAAATCCCAGGGAAAAATGTAAATTCTGGAGACCAGTTGTTTATTGTCATCATCTGCTTTTGCAGATCTCATTTTCCAGTTCCTTCAAAGCCATTCAGGCCAGAAGTTGGTCCTTGTTTTTGAAATTGTTGGATGAAAAGCTCAGCTTCAGCTCAGTCCCAGAGTGTGGACTCGTGACCTTTGGAAGCCAGCTCTTCATTAGAAGAGGTTTGGTTTGGATGCGATCCAGGCGCCTTCTCTGAAGTTAAATCTAATATGATATGTTGGAATTAAAGAGAATTTGCTGGAGGAGAGAAGCAAGCAAGAATTACTGGGTGAATTCAGCAAGCACTGTAGAATACAGCAGTCTCCGTAGTGATGGCTGAATCTCACTCTTGCAGCATGTATCCTGTCCATGCAATCAGTTCCACTGCTATGTATATTTTCCTGAAACTGAGCGAAGCAAAAAAAAAAAAAAAACTCTGAGCAGTGACTGGGAATCTCACTCGGTGTTCCTGGCCATGAGCTGCCCTCGTGGCCTCCAGCAGGGCGCCTGCTGATGGGCTGAGCCCAGGGAAGCCAGACAGCCCGCAGAGTCTGATAGCTCCACAGCAAGTGCTTGTTTCATATTCTGCTTTACCATTTTACATGTATTTTTTTTTTGCAGAATTTTACATCTCAGAGAGCCAGGATGGAGCCACAGTTCTGTGTGCAATTCAGGAAGCCCAGGCTGCTGACTAGGTGGAAAAAAAATCTGCTTAAAATCTCATGTTGTATTTTATTGTTCCCTTCCCTTCCTTTTGCTTCAAAGATGGTCTAGCAGACTTGCAAAATCTACAGCTAATAAAACTGCTGGGACAGAGGAGATCTGTTTTCACTTAAGCGTTTCTCCACTGTAGCTCCCAATATCATGCTAGGATTCATGCCGCATTTGAAGGGCTGGGAGCATTTTAAAATACGCATCAGAAGGCTTCCCACTGAATTTGGGGTTCATTTTCCTATTTAGGCAAGTTGTTGCTAGATTGGCAGTGTGTTTTGGTGTTGTAAAATCCAGAAGGCTGAAAGTAGCCGTTGTGAAAGGCTGAAGCAAGACCCAAACCCCCGTGAATACTTTGCATTGAGCTGTAGGTCGCTTTGCAGAATCGAGTGAGAGACGTGTAGGACTCACCGGGCTTCAGCTTTTTATGCATCTCTTGCAGCATCTTGCTGCATTTGCTGGGGCCCTGGGGAGCTGCACAACCGAGTGGGCTGGTAGATAGTTGTAGGAAATAGCAGCTTTTGGAGGTTTTGGAAACAAGTATTGCAAACTTAACGCAATCTTGTCTTCAGTGTTTGTCTGCTGCAGCACTTGCGAGCCTAAAACACATTGCTTGTTGATAATTAGTGGAAAAACCACTCCAGGTTGTGCAGGTAGTGACAGGGCACAGTTGCTACCACGTGGTTGTAGTTCCCGCAGAACATAGCGGAGAACAGAAATCTGTTTGGTGCAGGCTCCCTTTGTGGGGTTGGATCAGCTACATCCAGCTCTTGTGGTGATGGATTGCACCCTTGCTGCTCAGCCTGTCCCTTCGTACTGGTGACCTTGTACTGGAAAACTTGTTTGCAGGGACTGAGCAAAATATCTCATCCTGCCAATTTTGCTCCATTTCTGCTCTTCTAACCAGCAGGTAACTGCTTTGTTCAGAAGAGCACTTCTAATGCTGGAGTCCTCTGCCCATTTCTCTTTTGTTTTCAGTTATTTCTCCTCATCTCTAGAGGGAAGTAGCACTGTTTCACTTAACCATCAATGGTGGATGATGTTCTAGTTGGTTATGGTTTGATTTTGCTGTTCCAGTCCAGAAGGGGGAAGTGCAATTAGCTGAATTCCTCTGGATTGGTTTTTCGCTTGTTTTGGAAATAAGCTTAGTTTACCAGCTGTGTCCTCAGCAACATCGGATCGGGTAGAAAACATGTTTTCATTATTTCTCTATAATAATTTTGTTATTAAGATGGTTCACTTAGTAAATTTATCACTAGCGTTAATCACACCTGGTCAAGCTGTGGTCTGCAATAACTTCACATCTCTTGCTGCTGCCTGTTCAACATTTTGTACTCCTCCCCTGACATGCCTTACTGCAGTAATTGGCACTTGTATTTACAGCTGTTACGTGTGCTTGCTCTGTACCATCCCTTCTGTTTTTAAAAATGGTAACTGTAAGTGGACCCAAGACAGCCTTTTGGAAAGACGGACATCTGAAGTGGGCTCTGTGTGACAGCAAAGCCTTGGAAGTCTCCAAGTGTGGAGGCTTTTTTGTCTTCTGTTTCTTGCCTGTAAGTGTCATACATGGTCATTCACTGCCTTGCATATGACAAAGTTTTGAAGATAGCTGGAAATATCAAGTATGTATCCGTTGCAATTCAGTATGCTATGTGGAGAGTTCACTGGCACTAGGAGTTGAGGCTGCGTTGTTTTGCTTCCTCTTCAAAAGCAATTAGCTCTTCTGGTTAATTAAAAATCCTGCAGGGACTTAATAATTGATTGCTAATCATATTTTATGGATGCCAAATTAAGGCTGAATGAATTCTGATTTTCCAGTTCCTGCTTTGTTGCTATGAGTATTTTTCCTTTCTCATAGAGAAAAGGACCCAGGGGCGGAGTCCTGGCTGTTGCTTTCTACACACATGAGGCATGCGCCAAATGTTTTAGTCAATTTTGGTATGGGTACTGGGGCTTGTAGCTCTTGTGTGTTTTGTTGGCTTGGGGGGCTTTAGGTTGGTTAGTTTTTCTGTGCTTTTTTTTTTTTTTTCTAAATTTTAGTTTTCTGCACAGTATCCACTGAGTATTTCCTTTGCTTTCAGACTCCCAAACCACAGACTGGTATTTAAAATGTTTTGAACAGATCATATTTCAAGTGTTGCTTTGTATTTGACTTTGCATTAGAACTGTTGTTCTTTTCTGACACCCTGATTTAAACTTTCAGAGCCTCTGAGAAGGTACAAATCTTACCATAGCGATGTTTATAGTACTTCGAGTGAAAGCCCATCTGTTATTTCCTCGGAACCAGATTTCAGGCAAGGTAAGACCTGTGTTTAAAAATAATAGTAAAAGAAATGGAAAAAAAAAAAAAAAAAAAGGCAAGAAGAAAGTTCAAAGGAAAAGAAAATGAGGGAAGTTAAATCATTAGTAGGAGGCTTGATAATTACTACTAATATGAAGTTGTAAGATGATCTCATGTAATTAAATAATTGTGTTCAGTTCAGCATAATTGGCAGTCTGTTCAGAAATGAGTTTGACATTTAGCAGTCTGAAAGGGAACATGGTAGGAAAAGGTGGAAATAGTTAACTTCACTGGAGTGCTTGATTTAAATGGCACACAGTCTTCACAGGCACAAAACCAATCCTAGTTGTTGCTAGTGTGCAATCTCAGTAACTTGTAAAAGCTTTCTATGGAACGTATATGGTTTAATTTTTTTGGATTTCCATTGGCTTTACTAAGAGGATAAAATGGTCAATAATTTATAAACCAAAGATTTTGGTATAAAGCAAAAAAGTAGGTAGTACAGGCTAATTGTATGACAAATTTATGTATGTTCTACTGAATCAGTGGCTTGGAAAAACGGGCAATGGTGTTATTTGTTGATATATGACGGGAAGGTTTTCTTCACAACATGGAAGCACAACATGGAAGACAGTGCTTGGGGTGTTTTATGAAAGAAGTGCTAGAATATGCTCCAACCCAGCTGCCCTCTGCTCACCACTCCTTCCACATCTTCTGGCAGTCCTTCTAAATACTGAGCCTGAAGCCTAATAAGCAGAAACAAGTAGCAAGGAACAGCAGTGGTCTTGAGGCACAATACCTATTTTCCCATCTGTTTCTTGTCATTTAGAACAGGCTACTTAAGAGTTTCTATCCCAAGTCTGTACAGGTGAGAGTGAGCTGCTTTTGGGGTACCAGTAGTCAGAGTCAATGAAATGGGTGTCATAAAGAACAATTTCAAAATCAACATGGCTTTAATGTGTAGTCTGAGATCTCTCCCGCTACTACCTCTGTTCACTGAGGGTACAATAAAGAAATGAAAGCCAAGCACTTTGCGAAATCAGGTCAGAAGTTTAAAATCTCAGGTGCTGCTGCAGGAAGACATACCAGCAAAGGAGCTAACCATTATAAACAGGAAAGCAGATCAGTTTATTACTAAAAAACAAAACAAAACAAAAACCTATTTCATAGTAAAAGGTCAGATTTCAGGGACAAAAATTAATCACAGGAGCTCAGCAGTATACTGGTTTCTTAACTCCCTTCTTGTGAACTGGATGCAGAATTACTTTATCTAGCTGCTTTGATACTGTTGTGGAGCAGTTTAGTGTGGTGTCTCTGTCACTTCATGCCTCAATAGAACAGCATAAAAAGAAACCTTTTGTGTTGGAAAGGTGTCTATGCAATAATGTATTTATTTTTTCAGCATTTTTTTAGGCCTTCTTTAGTATCCTTCCTCAAAGGAATTCTGTAGTGTAGCTACCTTCACTGGGGGAAGCAGTAAGATTTCTTTGAAAATTGAAATCAACTTCCTAATAGTGTGTCTAACATGTGGAACATAGAAATCTGATTCCTTCTAAGTAATCTCATATGACTGATAAATCCTTGATTTTTAAATGGGATCATTCTGTATGCTTTGTTGCCCAGTCAGGTATTAATTTGTCTTTTGGTTTGCTAGTGAGAAGAAACGAAGGTTTCAAGAGAGATGATGCCAACGGTGGTTTACCAGGCGCTGATGACATCTCGACGTCAAGTCAAGCTAATTCTCAGAGAGCCAGGTAAACCATGTGAAAACTGTGTCTTGGAGTGCTCAGTCTCTCTCGGAGAAATTATTGTAAATCTGCAAGCCAATTTTTCACTCCTCTCCTAGCTTCTGTATAATTTTAGTAAATTGTTCTGTCTTCAGGATGATGGCATTTCAAAATCACATAATGCAGTCATGCAAAGTCTCATCGTGCATGTGGTGTAGAGGCAACTATACCACCTGTGAGTCCAAATTTGGCTCCTATATTTATTGGAGACTGGGTTGTGCTCTGTCATGTAGGCGTATCTGTCAGAAGGTCAAGGTTTATGTTCTGCTTGGAAATAGTTAATCATTTCTATTTCAGTTATACTTGCCTAAAATTTGTAGGAAATGTTGGTATTATTTTGAAATGGTATTATTGGTATTATTTTGAAAATGTGTTCATTTAATAATGAGAAGATAATATGCAGTTGCTTTGAAATAAGCTAAAAGCCATACATTTGGTTGTTTATTCTGACAAACTCTTGGTTTATGATTATGTTAGATTTTCTTTTTTTTTTTAATTCTTTTGTATAATCTCAGCACTGGTTAGGCTGGCCAATTTAGTAACAACTTAGGCTTTTTGAAACCTATTTTACCATACAGTATATTGGAACATTAAGTCTGTATGATTCTGTTGCATTTTTAGATTAATTTATTTTTCAAATGCTATTTATCAATATTGCTTTAAAAAGCAGGTTCTCTTTTAGACTGTACTTTTGTACAGCAGAGGCTGCTTGAGCCATACCTGCTAGGTTTTGTGGGTAGTTCCATAGTAAATGTTTGATAATCTTTGTAGGCGTGAACCTTTTAGATAGAAAATTTTCCTCCTTTAGTCTTTGTCACATGCTGAATCACTTTAGAATATTTGATCGAAAATATTCCAATAACATTTTGGGGTGGGCAGGCAAGACACGTGTTTTCTCTCTCTCCTCTCATTTCACTACAACAACAGCCATCTCTCAGCAGCTTTTAGCTTTATTTGGGATAGATCAGAAGAATGATTGTTGCTGTGCTCAGTATTGTGGGATATTTATAACTTTTTAGCTTGGATCAGATGGAAATCCTGCTTTATTCTATTAAAGAAACTCAGGGGTGTCTGAAGATTATAAACATTTCAGGAAATGTGGTAAGGCTATCAGATATGTCCTTGTAGTTTATCCTATAGAGCTATGCTTTGAACATGGAGATTAAAATAAAAGAACGTGTGCTTCTTGCACTATGTTGATTCCCCTAAATGCATCTGAGTAAGGCAGGGTCTTAGGTGGGCTGTGTATGGGTGCAGATGAAAAAAAAGAACAGAAACTTGGAAATTTTATGGCTTCTGTTGGAATAATGTCTTGGTTTACTTACCGCTTGCACTTTGCCTGGAAAACGTGAGGTCATTTAGAGACGTATGTATTGGCATTTCTTGTGGCGGCGAAGTATTTGAGCATTATTTAGCTGGGTAGAAATACAGTGTCAATTCATCTAATAGTGTAGGTGTTGTGCTGTAACATTGAGGCAATCAAAGAGATCTGTCCTGTCGTGACTTAAGAGGATTTGGGCTTGTATGGGAGCTTGCAGGTCAAATGTTCAAGGACCCTGCTTACAGGTTCATGTTGCATGTCAGCCTGTTAAAGAGCTGTAAGGTTCTGCTTCTAATTTGATGCTACCTTAGAGCAATAAAATGGCAAAACGACTGCTTCCACTGAGTGCGCAGAACGAGCTTGTAAATTTATTCTTTGCCCTTGCTTTTCCTTCTGGTGAATACTGCTATGTCAGCCTCATTTCCACAGTGGCTGATTTTGACCCCGGGAAGCTGCCAATTCAACGCTGCAGCAGTGCTTCAGAATAACCCGTCGGTAATTGGTGGATGCTGGTAGAGAGCTTGGCTTTCTATTTACAAAATGTTTCAGAAACTGAGTGTAGTATGTGGTATGGAAACAAGTCACATTGTTGTAAATGAATCAGGCCGATTATGCAAGTGAAGGTGCTGTGGTAAAAGAGTACGTACTTTCTCATGGTTCGTTTTACATTGCCTTATTTTAATTTATATTGTTCTGTTAAGACTGGTACCTTTAATGGAAGTAATTCGTGTATGAGTGAAATCCAGCAGGAAAATGCTGTTCTGTAAGTGCAGCATAGAATCATCTCCTTGGCTTAGCAGTGGTGTGAGCTTCACCTTTATGGAACTCTACAACCTTTTTCAAAGGCTTAGTATTTATTTTGATCTGCTGGTTTTGCTCGGCCTCATCTGTGCATCTGCTGAAAGATACCACGCTCTACACCTGCACAAAAATGGCACAGAAGGGTACCACAGGTAGTTCTTTACAGAGTTAGAGACTGACACCCTATTTTCATAAGCTGAGAAACCTGAAACCTTTTCCTCAGGACCAGACTAGTAAGTACATCCAAGATAAATAAATAAATAAAATAAAAAAATTAGGCTGAATTCCTGAAAGGTAATTTTACCTTTTTTTTTTTTTTTTTTTTTTTTTAAAGACCTTTTGAGAAACAGAGCAAAGCAGCCAGGAGCAGAATTTGGTCCTAAAATAAAACTTAGATAATATCTCTGTTAATTATGTGCGCTGAACAGAAGACAGGTCTGTCTGTCTGTCTCTTTGTGTCTTTCTCCAACAGCTGTTAAAACTTCGCGGTGGTATGGAGTGTGGAAAGGAGTACCACCACTGATGGATGGTAGCTGGTTCAGCAGGGACATTTCCAAGGAAATAACCTGCTATTTGTATCCAGCATATTGTGTATCGCTCCTTCAGAATGCTCCGTGCTGCAGAAGACCACGACTTTCAGAATTTCAGAACCATAAACTGTCGGAGTAAAATCATTGATAACAAGTAGTTCCAGGGGGCACATTCTCAGAGTTCAATGGTTTGGGGAGGCACATGTAAACGAACCTATAACTTGAGTCCCTGCAGCCATACAGTGTTTTTATCTGTATTCAGAGATAGCATCTGTACTTTGGTATGTTTTAAATTCACTGCTCCTGTGGCACGTCCTTAGAGGCAGTCTGCTTAATTATCCATGGAATAAATCTCATACAAGTGAGGTGTATATCAAATGGGGGGATTTGAATTTGAGGGAGTCAGTAGCTGATAAGAATGTGGTTAAACTGCAGCAAGATTTGTGCTGGTTGGGGGAAGCAGCCTGCTCCTAAACCAGCATAAGCCATAGATTTTATTTATTTATTTATTTAGTAATTTTAGAGTAAGCCCAAGCCCTTCTTGTGTTCTGTGACAGTTGTTACCCTGTAAACTTCTCGGAATGCTTTCCTTTTCACAATGGATACTTGACCTTTTCCTCTTTGCTTCTCGTATTTCTTATTTTTGTCCTTTTATCTCTTTTTCCTCCTTTACTATTTCTTCCTTTTTCTCTCTAGGAGCAGCACCTGACATGGATCTCTTCCTCCTGTTGCCTTTTCCTTCCAGTTACCCGCTAGATTCCATTTGCATCTCCATCCTCTCCTACCGCTGCGAATCCATCTTTCTCAATCTTTTCCTAACCTTTGCACTGCACTGTTCATTGCAGAATGCTACCTGCTCCCCTTCTTCCAGCTTGCTTCCTTCTGTGATCCAGTATGTGCTCATGCCACGGTAAGTACGCTAGGTGAGGAGTGAATTCACTTGCTGCTTTGACAGGAGTCAGCCTTCCAGGTGACTGCTCACCTGCCACCTTAGGTTAATACCCAACTGCCAGACAGTGGTTTGCAGCCAGACATGGATGAAAATAAAGAGTAGCAGCCAAGTACTTGCCGTATGGGGAACCATAGGAAGCACGCTGCTATCTGTTAGGAATGTCATTGGGATTTTTTTGTGGCAGTAATAACACTTGCCTATTCCAAACTTCTCAAAAAAGCTCTGCCTGGATCTGTCAGCAGTATCTTCTCTGCTGTTGAAAAAGATATATTTCTTGTCTTGGGACCTGGAGAGGGAATCAAGCTGCCACCCTCCATGGAAAATAGACTCTCTGCCCAAGCCTGGCTTTACTGTATTTATCTGGGATGCTGGAGTGTGCTTTCTCTGGGTGGTGTCAGCGTTTATGTCCTGAGCTGGGAAAACTTCTGAAGCATCAGCTTTTTGAGCTTCCTCTCCCTGCCACCACTCACGTTTTCAGAGAAATGCATGTGAATTAAAAAGATAAACCAGCATAACAAGATTGTTTTGCACAGTAATTTATGATTGCCATTGCACAGATCTATCTATATGTTATTAAAAAGGCATTTTTTCAGCAGTAGGGGTGGTTTTCACATTAGCAAGTGTTTTCAGATACAGCCAGTTGCAACATGTCTCACTTTTTCATATCAACTTTGATAATTCACGGATATTTACATTCAGAAAGTGTTTTGGTTTTGTGTTGTGTAGTGGTTTTTTTTTTTTTTTCATTTTGGAGCCCATCCTTAGACCTTGATCTGAAGAGTGCTTGTGGGCGTATTTAACTAACTTCATTGTGAATATTCCCACACAGACTATGTTGATCTTAATAAGCCTTCTCTCTGTGAAAAGCTAGGCTCGTGCACAAGTCTTTGCAGGTCTGAGCACTTTCCTTATTACTTTGGCCTTTTAGGTGCACATTATTAAGTCTGCTGCAAAAAGAAGCAGGGGAGGGAGAAGGGGAGCAATGCTAGGAAAGCCCAGCACAATGGGAAGGATAATGGGCTGACATCAATAAGTTTCTCTGTAACTCATCAAGAATTTGCCTGAAACTCCATTTGAGGAACCTCTGCGTTATTTTGCTCGGTTCTTTGCACATGGGTGCTGTTTTATTGTTTGGAATTTTCCACGATAACATAAATCTTATTTTAAGACCATTTTTTGTATGTTGGTTGATGGAACTTCAATATCAGAAAATGTATGAGGACGTGCTGTACGGTTCGCGCTGCTGGCACTCATTAGAAGCTTTGCTCCGAGATGATGGAAATAGATTTGAAATTATGCCCACAGATTATCATAGACAACTGTGCTGTCTGGGCAGGTGCCTTTTCTCTTACTTGGTAACTGATTTGTCATTTATCAAGCTTATGTGCCTACTTAAAAGAAACTAATGATAATTTTTTCTGTCTTAAGAAGTCTGTAGGTTACCTTCTTACTACAAAGTGTCAGTGCAGGACTTGCTTTACGTAAAATTCATCTCTATTCCTAAATTTCAGTGCAGGGGTGTACAGGATTCAAAATATTTTTTTCTTTCTTCTTTTGTGTTTTTCATTGCTCTAGTGTGCCGTCAGAACTAACTTAGCTGAAAAATAGAGTTGTTAACTTAGCTGGCAGAGTTGTTAACAGAGCTAATTTAGCTTGGTATTGGTCAAAGTGCCTTTGCATTGTTAAAGGTATTTTTTGGTAGATGAGCTTCTTGTTAGTTTCTCCTATCTACTTGTGTTGAAAAATTGTGTCTGTGTAGCTCTATAAACAGAGGGAGAACAATAAGCCCTGATTAATTTCTGTTTAGTTTGGGGTTTAAAGGTGTTTTTACTCGTAAGTACAGGAGACAGGGAGAGAAGTCGTGTTTATTTTTTCCTATTTTTCAAATAAAGATGGTTGTTTACCCAAAACGAGACCCGGATTTTTTTCCTAATTAGAATAAAATTGGTAGGATACTGGGGATCCTTATTTGCTGAGATAAGAACTGGAGGCTAGATTGCTGTTTCCACAGAAACAGTGGTGGCTTTTTATTTTTGTTCTTTTCTACGTCTTTCCTTCAAATGATTCATTTAGACTCTTACTTCATTTACTGTCATGCCTATATATTACCCAAGTCATTCTTAGGAGTTTAAGAGAAACATTTATTTTTTTCCAGGAAAAAAAAAAAAAGATGATTAAAACATTTTAGTATGGTATTTAGAATAACTTAAGATGCTGATACATATGAAATGTTTATATAAATGTGAAATATAGTCAATATTTCAAGTAAAGGATAGCAAATATTTTAAGCTATATTTCCTGCTCAGGAAAAGTTCAGGGAATAAAATCCAGTCTTGTGCAAGGAGTTAGTAAAGAATTGCTGCAGAGGAAATGATTGGAGCAATACACACCCATATCATGTACACTTTTATTTTCTTTTTTATTTTTTACAACATCTTTTCAAGAATGCCTTTTTCACAGTCCCTGCTTGAACAGACTCAGTTGTTCTTCCTCCTGTAGATTGCCTGGTTTTGTGTGGATTCCACTGGTTTGTAGCGTCAAGTATTTTTTTAACTGCAGTTGAGCCTTTTTCATACAGATAAAAGACAGGCAGTTGTAGAACCTCAGCATGTTCTACTCATTTTCCATCCCGATTGCTTGCTGTGGAGTGCTTCTGTTCTAAGAACACCCTGTTCATCTCCTGGCTGCTGAATAAATGTTGAGTTTACTGTATTATTGGTTAGCTTGTTTATGTTTCTGGATTTCAACTTTGATAAGTGCTTAATGCAGAGGAATGTCTTAATCGCACCCGTAATGTCTTTTATCCCCTCTGACCGTGTAACAGGCAGCATGAAACATCATTTGAAGGCAATCTTATAAGTCAAGAAGTGATGCTAAAGCGTCAGGAAGAAGAAATGATGCAACTGCAAGCTAGAATGGCTCTTCGGCAGTCCCGACCGAACCTCTACCCTGGAGATGCAATTAGGTCCTCAATGCTGGATATCACCAGAGATCCGCTGAGAGAAATAGCCCTGGAAACTGCCATGACTCAAAGAAAACTGAGGGTAATGCCTTGATCTCAGGTGAACTCTTTTATTTTCATTGAAACGGAGCAATGTCATGACTGAAATTGAAATATATGGGATTCATAAACTGGGTCCTGCCATAAATAGATGAAATACTAGGTGGTTGGTGTTGCCCTGATAGGAAAGACTTAACTCTTAGAAATCAAGAGCTCTGATGGGGATAAGGTATATTTTTTCCAGTATTCGATTCCTCTTAGTGGAATGTAGATGTGTTCCACCACCATTGGTAGTTATTTAATAAACAAGCTGGGAAGGTAAGGAAAGAATGGCAAAAAGGTGGCACATTTTGTGCTTGGGTTCACCCTGACTCATTGTGCAAACTGCCCCTCTCTTTCCCAGCTCTCTTGGTATGTGGATGAAGTATAAGATTAAAGAGGGAGACAGAGACATAGGTAAATGGAGTGGATGATGTTCAGAGGATATGACAGTTTGATGCCCTCTGCTGCTGCTTTCAGTTAATTGAATTCATTTTTTTGTTTGCATGGGAAACAGTGATACAAGATTTGCAGGTGAATTTGCAGTCATCATACTGGCTAAGAGTCTGTGTGTCTCCAGTCCCTAGCACTCTGGCCAATTTATTCATATAGGCCTTAACTAACAAGTATTTAGGTGAATCTTGGACCACTTCCTTAAGGCTATATTCAAGTCAGTATTGTGCAGAGGACTTCTTTGAATGGTTTAGACAGTTTATGCTCTTCTGTAATTCACAGGAAGAACAAATATAATGCTTATTTGCCTACAGGCAGATAGAAATTTGCCAGAACCTCTGTTTGAACCCAGCAGACAGAATGAGACTGAAGCATTTCAGACTTCAAGACAGGAGAGTTGGGTGTTGCAGGCACAGATCTGTCAAGGCAGAGTTGCTGCCTATGCAGAAAACCTTAGCAATGTTAGGGCATAGATTACTGAAATAAGCCCAGATGGTCCTAATATGCAAAACACAGCCCTATGTTTTCAAGGAAGACAAGTCATATCAGAGTGTTAGCTTTTCACCCGGGTAAGGAAGGAAAACATGTAGAGTAGCAATGTCATCAACACTGCAGCCTGCCAGCACATCTGGCATGCATGCTGACAAAATAAGATTGTTCAAACTGACCAGCTCCTGTGAGGAATTCATAACAATTTTCCAGCTTCAGCCTTCAGTTCCTCTTTAGCGTGTACAGGGCAGGAACTAACTGTGCCTTGGTCTCTTGTTCGAGCAACACAGTGTTCATTCATACACTTGTATTCATTCATATGCTTGTGTTTTGCAGAATTTCTTTGGCCCTGAGTTTGTGAAAATGACGATTGAGCCGTTTATCTCCTTGGATCTACCTAAGTCTATCTTGGTAAGAAAGGGGCTGTGCAATCAGTGGAAGGGGTAGGGGTAGGAAGTTTAACGAACAAATAAACAAATGCACCTTTACCGTGAGCGTGAATATTGGGATATTTTATTTCACACAATGCAGACGAAGAAAGGGAAGAATGATGACACAAGGCGGAAAGTAAATGTGATGCTTCTAAGTGGGCAGAAGCTGGAGCTGACCTGTGACACCAAAACGATATGTAAAGACGTCTTTGATATGGTTGTTGCCCATATTGGCTTAGTGGAGCATCACTTATTTGGGCTGGCTACTTTAAGAGGTAAGAATAATCTTTTTGTGTAGTAGACTGGTATAGAGCAATAAAAGCAATAAGTACAGGGTGTTGAGACGAGATAATCAGAGACTGCCTGCTATGTACGAGGCATTTACTTTGAGTTACATGCTTTTGTACTGAGGCAAAACATGTTCTGCAATGAAGAAAAATTCTACTCTTTAAAATCGTTTGGTTGCCTGAGTAATGGCGTCTCGGCTCAGGCAGCCTGTTCCTTTTGGCTGCTGCGTGTTCTTGCTGCCTTCACAACGTGTATTGCTCTGTATGCAGCAATATATCAGAGGATGTGAGGGGGGTTTGGGTTCTGATAATATGCTCTCAGCAATGCTGCAGCCTCTTGTGGGGTGCTGGGATAACTAATAGGGCTCCTGGTGTAGAGGGAGTTGCATTCAGCTAAAAAAGGTTTGTCTCTGAACCGTTTATTTTTTGCTGTTAGAACAGACCAGAAGTTGGAGTTCTTTTTCTTCACTGGGGGGAAGGTCGTTTTGGCAGAACTAACGTGTTGAGACACAAGTTTCCTGTTTTCTCTTCTAGTGGACTAGTGCAGAACTGTAGCACTCAGAGTACTGGCAAGAGATAGAAAACCTTAGCAGCCTGAGAACATTCTCAGTCTGTGGCAGCCTCCCAGTGCCCTAGGCAGTTTAGAAAGCCTTGAAAATACTTTGCAGAAGCATAATTTGGACATAAGTAGTAAGGGAGGGAGGGAATGACAGATCAGAAATTCCTACGGGTTAAGAAATTTAAAATTTTAAAGACGCCGTAGCTCCAATTTCATGGGTATCATGGAATATTATTTTTTTTCCCTTCCCCTTTTTTTGTCATTACTAAAGAATTATTTCTAATACTGTTATTCAGTGTTTCTTCCCTTCAGTAGCCATTCTGTTTATAAGCCTTTGTTAGCCATCAGAAAACCTTACTGTATAAAACTGAGTTTCAGAATTATAAATCTGGTCTTGATCCTCCAGCTGGAAAAGTTACTTGACTGTGATGTTTTTACTCACGTGCTTCTCCTTAACATTCATGGCAGACAATGAATTTTTCTTCGTTGATCCTGACATAAAGCTAAGTAAAGTAGCTCCAGAAGGATGGAAAGAAGAACCAAAGAAAAAGAACAAGCCCCCTGTCAACTTCACTCTGTTTTTTCGCATCAAGTTTTTTGTGGATGATGTCAGTCTTATACAGTGAGTGTATGAACATCTTTTTAACCTCTTAAGCCCTAAATTTAAGTATGGAAATTGGATATTAATCAAACACTCTAAATTCCTGAAAGGAAGAGTACCAAAGACAGTGTGGTTTTTTGTATTTTCCTTCTTCTAGGCATACTCTCACTTGTCACCAGTATTATCTGCAGTTGCGGAAGGACATCCTGGAAGACAGGATGCACTGTGATGATGAGACAGCCTTATTACTAGCATCCCTAGCTCTTCAAGCTGAGTATGGAGATTACCAGGCAGAGGTAATCAATTTCATCTCTGAGAAACTGTTCTTTGTGTTCTTGCTGCTTAATAAAAGAACAGACTGTGAGCAGCCGTGCGTGCTTTGCAGTTCTGCCCTAGACAAAAAGGTCAGCCAATATGCTGCTGACAACTGTAGTTTTCGTACAGTCTAACAGAGGACATGCACAGGGCTGTCCCAGAACCTGGTTCAAGATCTAGATGTTGAACCCTTCCTATTCAGTAGAAGTGGAGTCAGCTTGGATGGGCTTTGAAACTATATGTGAAACTAAGCTATGGGTCACAGCTGGGAGTCTGAATCCCTTCCCTTACTCAGTCTGAGTTTGCAAATGTGCAATTCTGCCTAAAATTAACTTTAAAGCTAAATTAATTCAGTCACGCCCATATAGTCTGCAGCGTATGGAAACGCTGTCACAAAAATTTTTCATGTTGTAGGTGCATGGCATGTCGTATTTCAGACTAGAACACTATGTCCCAGCTAGAGTGATGGAGAAACTAGATACATCCTACATCAAGGAAGAGCTGCCAAAATTGCACAGCACTTACGTGGGTGCTTCTGAAAAAGAGACAGAGTTGGAGTTCTTGAAGGTAAGTGGTAACTGTTTGCTTCCTTAGTCTGACTGCATGAAATTCCTTTTGAGAAGCTGGGTGCATGGACTTCAAATGAAATCAGAGGAAGCCAGCTTGAAAGGAAGAAAGCTGAAAAGATCTCAAAAGATTAATTGTTAAAAGTGGGGTAAAAATTGTAATAGATGAGGAGGAAATCCCTTATGCTTTTTTTTTCCACCACCAGTAGTCTACTTGCTTTAACTCAAATAGGTTAATTAAAAGCAACTATTGATCCTTGTGTTCATTTTAAAGGAAGCCATGATTATGAGGCAGCACAGCCTGCATGCCCTACATAGTTTATTCTTTCTGCTGTGAGGATAAAAGAGAATTTAAATAATGAAAAGTTTTGTTAGATCTAATACCTTTTATGCTAGTTAGGACACATAGTATAAAGTGAGCCAGAAACATTACCAAGCAGACTTTCTTTTGCAGATAGTGTGTACGATGATAGGAAAACTGTAATTGCAGACATTCTTGCTTTATTCTAAAAGGACTGATTAAGAAATACATGTATAATTATGGGCTTTGCTGCTGTTGCTCATGAGATAATGATCTGGTCCTGCCTTGATTCAATGGCTGAAAATGAATTAAGCATCTGAGACGCTGGGTAACTATTACACTGTATTTCCAGAGTCACTCTCTGCACTGCAGCGGCACACTCAGAGACTGCAGCAGCAGAGGTGGTCTCGGCTGTTCTTCATGTAGCAGAAATGCGCTTATAACGACCAGGAATTAGAGCGAGCAAGAGCTGGGGACTTGATCCTACCCAAATCAAGCCTGGCTGGGGGCGGGGTAGGGAGAGCAGTTGGATTTCCTTGTTTGATTCATTGCATCAGTCCCTTAAGCAAGTACTGAAGAGACAGCGAGAAGGGGCTGGAGGTGCAAAGTAAGTCAAACTACGTCTTTCAGCAGTGAGGATGCCTTACTGTGATCATGGAATGGAAGCGTAGATCTAATTCTGCTTTTAAGAAATATCTTAACACAACAAGTGCATCTGACTGGTTACAATTTATTCTTAGCAATTAATGAGTGGAAAGTTTGATTCCAGTTTTCATTATTCATACTTGAGTTGTTAGATTTTGTAATGAATCCTAATGAATCCTTTGCTGTAGTCTTGGGCAGTGTATCAGCAGATACTGCCAAGACTTAAAACCATCTAGAACTGTTCGTGTTGACATGTGTTAGCATCACATTCATAACCTAAGTGGAATCACCAGATGAAGAGCAATATTTTTTTTCCAAAATCCATATGTATACATAAATATATATATTTCATACTTGTACTATATATCCTTAACTTCAGTCCCTCTTTGCGTTGATCTATGCAGTTGTGTCAGAGGCTCACAGAATATGGCATTCATCTTCATCATGTGTTGCCTGAGAAGAGATCTCAAACAGGTATCCTTCTGGGAGTGTGCTCCAAAGGAGTTGTTATTTTTGAGGTTCACAATGGTGCTCGCACACCTGTACTACGCTTCCCATGGAGAGAGACAAAGAAAATATCCTTTAGTGTAAGTCAGCCTCTTTCTGTTTGATTTTTTTTTTTCCTTTTTTACTAGCGTGTGTTCTATGCTGCTCAGGTTCCAGCCTCAGAAGAGATCTTAGCACCTGTATTTTGAAGTGCTTTTCAGCAAATCTGTAATGGTATGAAACGTGGCTTCCCTGTTGTCTAGGAAAGAACTAATACAAAGATAGATCAGAGGCTACTGGGAGTGTGGGGAAGAGCTCTACCCATTTAGTGCATTTCTGGGCACCCTGCCCACGCTGCTGTATGGCACCTGAGAAGTGAAGGAGCCCTAGGGCGAGAATTCTGTGTCAGAGGACTGTGTACTGGCAAATGCCAGTGCTCTCTGGAAGGAGTTGTTGCACCAACCTTGCTTGTCAGCTGAGGTGTTTAAGAGTCGTTAAGCTAAGTGATATATTGGATGGCAGTGGGTGAGACACCTGGTCTGGGCTATACCAGCCAACTTCAGGGAGCACACCTTAAACTGGGGGTTGTGTGTCAGTTGTTAATGAGCTGCCAATGCTTGCTTTTATGGAGGTATTGAAAACAGTACTTCTAATTCTGATACCATATTGAAAAATTGCAGCTTGTGTTGCCTGGTCTAGGATTGTAATGGCCAAGTGAAGTTTCAAGAATCTTAAAAAGACCTCAAGCATTAGCTGATAGATTTCATAAATAGATGGGCTTATAGTTCCTCTTCTCTTGAGTGGTGCCAGCCCCTGTAAATTTCAGAGAGGTTCTTCAAAAACTCATCCTGTTAAATGTGACAGTACTAGTTGCTATTCAGCAATAACAGCAGCAGAGACTAATTAAATAATAATGAAGTACCATCTCAGCTAGCCCAGAAGTAGCTTTAAAGTGCTTCTTTGTAAAGCTCAAATTACTTTCAAAGCCTATTTTAAACAGAAATCTCTCCCATCGATGGGAGAGATATTTTTTTTTCAGGAAAGTTTGAATGGTATCATTATGCAAAAGCAAATAAAAAATTATTCATAGGGTAGAAGAAATCACTGTCTTAAACTTTTTTTTTTCCCCATCATGTAGAAGAAGAAAATAACTTTGCAGAACACATCAGATGGTATCAAGCATGCGTTTCAGACTGACAATAGCAAGACCTGTCAGTACCTTCTGCACCTCTGCTCTTCCCAGCATAAGTTCCAGTTACAGATGAGAACCAGGCAGAGCAACCAAGACACTCAGGACATTGGTAAGGACTGTGGTGGTTTTTAATAGTGGTCTATATTTATATTTATGAGGAGAAAAAAGTGGACTTCAGCTTCACACTACATGTATAGCTCTACATTTAGAGAGAATGTATAAGGAGAATCTACTAGCTAAGTTTGAGACAGTGAGTTGGCAACTGTACAGAGCTGGCAGCCTTTTAAATAAAAGGAATCTAAAAATAGGTCATTAGTAGTGCTCTCCCATCTGATGAATAGCTTTTGGTATTTTTTAGGGGGGAAAAAAAAAATCCTAAAAGTGATTTGTAGATTTTGTTTAATGTGAAATGTGTTGATTTGATTGTGTGAAATTACAGATAAAACTGTGTGAACTCACTAGGACAAATAAACCAGGGAACATTTCATGCTGCTACATCTGTAAGTAGAGAGTGAATGCCAGTGAATGAAATTTCATGGAATATAGCAGAGGGCAGAGACGTAACAGAAAGCACTTGTTGGTCCCTGTGATGTTCCATGGCATGTTTTTCACTTGCTGCACAGTGTCCTCAGTGACCAGGGAAAAAACATTTTAACATACACAAACCTAATGAAAAGAAATAGGTTGGGAAAATAAGAGGAGAGTGCCTCTTGGATAACATTCTTTCTGCATGAATAAAAAGAGATGAGACACAGAGTTCAGGGAAAAAAAGTAAGGAACAATTTTATGGCACATAAGCAAGGATATTAGCTATAACTTGAGGGATATTCACTTCTTTTATGCACAACTTCTGTGTCAATGCAGCAAACAGAACCAGGCACCGAGTTTTAAGATCGATCTTTTGGGTTCTTGAAAGGGATTCTTGAAAACCACAAAGATTGAAGGGTTAAGGCAGTTTTACAAAGGAAGATTGTAGAGCATGCAAGAATTCTCAGTTATGGGGTTGGCAGAAAACACTCACCTGAAATCCATCGGAAAATTCAGTCTTGTATTGTCAGAGGGTGTATGTACAAGGTCAAGAATAGAGCCCTTAAAATGTTTTATGGGGGTACTCTTCCTCAGGATGTGAACGCAGCAAGAGCCAGCATCACTGAGCTTCTGTCACTGTCAGGAAACAGATTTGTGCGTATCTGATCCAGCAGAACCATTCTTACATTGCCCATCAGCTATTTGATGTGGATAGAGAGGTGATAGTTGTATGCTAATTCACATTTTAAAATGACAAAACGTGCTCCACAACTAAACCTTCTCTCTATCTGTGTGTTTATTACAGAGCAGACTTGAGTTACTGTTGCAGTTAATTTCTGACATGTACTGGAGGAAGGAATGTCTTCCTCAAATGGCAGTGCTGAGGCTGTGGTTGCCAAATGTGCTCTGCAGTGGTGAATGCTTTGGCATTCGGTAGTGCTGCTGGATGATGCCTACCAAAAAGTAACATTTCCCTCACAAGTTACACTGCTGCTTCCAAAAGCAGCTTATTTCCCAGCTGCATGTGTGGAGCTTAAAACACTAGCTAACAGAAAATGAGAGTTCTCCACATGGTTGAGGATTGCTTTTCCTCCATCTTCCCTCTGAACTGTCTCCAGGACATCAGTGAAGTTGATGAAGGGTTCAGATGGCCAGATTTCTTTTAGAGGCTCTAACCAGCAAACATGTTGCCACAGCTTATCAAGCTGCTGTGTGAGAGCCAAGCCACAGGAACTTACCTGCTAGCCTTAGGAGGCAGTTAGGCTAATAGATGTGGGCTCAGCTCAGCTTTGCTCTGAATGAGGGGGGGTTAGGCTAGCTTGTATTATCTCAGGTTTGCTTTCAGCTAAGAATATTCACCCAGACAGTTCCCACGACTCAGCTGATACAGTAATTTAACTACAATCCAAAACCTCTCTGCTGCTTAAAGGAATTGGGATTTCAGGGGTCAAAAAGTCTGGCAAACCCCAGTCCGCATTGTCTGTTCTGTGCTAGAACATTTAGGATGTTTCTGGCAGGGGAAGTCCCCAAGTTCACTTGAGTGAACTGATGTTCTTGTACCAGGTAGAGACGTTGCCAGGCTGTGGGGGTTTTATTTGGGTGGGCAGCCGAGTTCCACCACTCCCCTTCCTCAAAGAGGAATGGGGAGAAAATATGACGCAAAGGGCTCAAGGGTTGAGATAAGGACGAGGAGATTTCTCAACAATTATTGTGATGAGCAAAACAGACTCAGCATACGGAGATAGTAAGATTTATTGCCTATTACTAACAAGCTAGAAAAGTGAGAAACAAAGGAAAAAACATAAATGCCTTCCCCCCATCCACACTCTCCCAGCTCCTCCCCCTGAGCGGCACAGGGGAATGGAAGAATGGGGGTTGTGGTCAGTCTTTGTCTCTGCCGCTGCTTCTCGGTCACTCTTGTCCCCTGTGCCGTGGGGTCCCACCCATGGGATGCAGTCCTTGATGAACTGATCCGGCGTGGGCTTCCCACAGGCAGCAGCTCTTCCAGAGTTGCTCCAGATATGGGTCCGTACCACGGGGTCCATCCCTCAGGAGAAAACTGCTCCAACCTGGCTCCCCTACGGGCAGCAGCTCCTGCCAGATCACCTGCTCCTGCGTGGGCTCCTCTCCACGGGCTACAGGTCCGGCCCGGAATCTGCTCCAGCAGGGGTCTTCCACAGGCGGCAGCCTCCATCGGTGCAGGGCCACCTGCTCCACCGTGGTCTCCTCCACGGGCTGCAGCGTGGAACCCTGCTCCACCGTGGTACTCCATGGGCTGCAGGGGGACATCCTGCTTCACCATGGTCCTCACCACAGGCCGCAGGGGACTTCTGCAAGGCCGTTCCTCACTCCTCTCACTCTCCCGGCTGCTGTGTGGCGCAGCGTTTTTTTCACTGTCTTAAATCTGCTCTCACAGAGATACAAACAACATCGCTTATTGGCTTGGCTCTGGTCAGCAGTGGGGCCCTTACCTAACATGGGGCAGCTTCTAGATCCTTCTCACAGAAACCACCCCTATGGCCCTCTGCTACCAAAACTTTGCCACATTTAGCCAACAGGACTGTAAGTGTGTCAGGGACTTGTGAAGAGAGTTAACCAGTGGTTGGGTAGAAATTGTGTGGGATCTGGTAGTGTGGATGTGGGGCTGTGCTGCTTGTTCAAGTTCTGGAAAATAATTGCACAAGCAGGTTGAAGGAAGTATAGTCGTACAGTTCACTTGGCTTGAGATGCGACAGAGGTGACTTGCTTCGCAGACAGAAGTGATGTGCCTGTTCATGAGGCAGCGTGGCAGTTTAATGGGAAGTATGAATCTTTGTACTAATAAGGGGATAAATACTTTTCAATTTAGTCTTTTTGAACTTCGGTGTAGCATACAGTTAGGTTAGCATACTATCATTAAATCCAAACTTTGCACTTTGAGCAAGCTGCATGGATGGCATATGTATATACCTGCTGATGGTGCGTACTTTTGGGTGTTATGGCTACAGAAAAAAAAAAAAAAAGCTTTGTTTGAGTTGGTTGTTTAAAATGCATGCCCTATATGAAGAGGTCACATTAGCTCTGGTTTATAATGTGAATTTTTTTTCTTCTTTAAAAAAAAAAAACAAAAAACTGCAGAGCGAGCTTCATTTAGGAGCCTAAACCTTCATGCAGAGTCCGTCAAAGGATTTAACATGGGACGAGCAATCAGTACTGGCAGCCTGGCCAGCAGTACTTTGAACCGACTTGCTGTCCGACCTCTGTCAGTTCAAGCAGAGATTCTGAAGAGGTTGTCCTGCTCCGAGCTCTCGCTCTTCCAGCCTCTTCCTGGCTCTTCAAAGGACAAGAATGAGAAGACTTCATGGGAAGACAGGCCCAGGGTTATGAGCAAATCATTTCATGATCTGAGTCAGAGCCATATCTCGGTTTACCCTCCAAAGAAAAATATTATCGCTGCTTTGGACTCTTCCTCCCAAAAAATAGAGGACATAATGGGAAGAGTCTTTCAGCAAATGCCAAAATTTGATACTGGATCGGCAGCAGGAGCATTAAAACTGAGCAAGTAAGAGTCTCTCTGACCACCCTGAAATACCTTTGTGTACAGTCAATGTACATATGCATCGGTTTTGATTTATTATTCATACAATTATTTTATTACATTGATCCTTCCTTCCCTCTCCCAATTTCCTTTTCCCTCTGTCTGGTTTCCCCCTCTCTCCTTCTCCCCTTTAAGTTCAAAATCTCATGCAGGTTTAAGTAGAAGTCCTGAAAGAAAGAAAAATGAATCGGACTCATCATCCATTGAAGATACTGGTCAAGCCTATGTTGTAGGTCAGCATACAAAAATTCTATTGCGGTATTTACTAACTAACCTCTAAGACTGTTTCAGATGTAATGCTTTGATACACATATTAAGTGGTAGTAATATTTGGACTTTTAAGAAGGGATCACTTGTTAAAGTACTCCAGACACATCACCTGTAGTTCCAGAATAACTGTAGCAAAGAAACAAAAAAATACTCCTATGGAGAAAGTAACAAACCAGTCTCTACACAGGTATGCAAAGAATCAATAGTTTATGGTACCAACTGCACAAATAAGTCCTAGCAGATGGTAAAAATCAAGTTCACCAAAAAACAAGCTGAATGCTTTTAAACTTAATCATTGCTTTTAATCAATGCTTTTAAACTTAATCATTAATCATCAAAACTTAATCAAACATAAATTTTTAGTAGCGCTCTCATGAATTTCTGGTTAAAACCAGAAAACAAGGACTACAAACACAAAAACACAACTGGGAACCTAGCTTTTTCTGGATTCAGAGCATCAGCTGCTCAGAAGTGAGATGAGGCATGGAATTTCTGTAGAGACTGATGGCAGCCATGTATCTTGTGCATTTAGCTTTACAATTAGTCTTGTGATCATGTGCTAACCCATGATCTCTGGGTCAGCAAGTCCAATAACCATCTTAGTTACATGTTAGACATTGCTGCTGCTGGGGGACACACATTCCTTGTGGATGAAACTCATCAGCTGAAACTTCAGGGTTTAGAGTTTGAAGTCTGCGCTGCTTTGCTAAAAAGCTTAGATGGTCTTACCTCATTTAATTCCATAACTTAGTACATTTATTATTTCATTCTGTGTAAAGGACAGCTGTATTTACTCGGCATTGCTTCTTCCAAAGAAAATATGATCCTAAGTGCAAACCAAGTTGAATAGAAATATTTGGTCCAAGTAGCTTGTTACTGCCCAGACTTGCTTGTTACTGTTTAAAACCTTACAAGGCTACTGTTCTGTTGCTTTATAAAGATAGGTATATTCATGAAATCGTGTAACAGAAATTAGTCTTTGACTTAGGCCTTTCCTTAAAGCCCTGCTAATTTTATCTGAAGTTAAGAGTGGCTGTCAAGGCCAAAGCTCTGTCCTTTCTTTAATTCTTTGTCTTTGCATGAGCTACCTCCCTCTCTTAACTTCGAATTGCGACCAAAGTACTTTAACCACCACAATTTGCTAAACCATAACTTCTTTGGTGTCATTTTTTCAACTAAATAATCCGATATTGTGTATGAGCTCATGCATGTTTTGTGTAATGTCTGAAGCTTCTCCGTAGCTTTATGAAAAAAAAACAATGTCTAATACTTGCATTCATGTTGCAGGTGTTAGCATGAATAGTTCTGGAAATCTTCCAACATCAACACCATTAAAAGAGAGCAGTAAGTTGATAAATGGCATGTCCATTTAATTATTTCAGTCAGTTACTTGTAATTTGTACTTGTCAAGTGCTTCACTTGAACCTGTCTTGTTTCTTGGCTATTCTTAAATCAGATAACTTCTGCCACTTAGTTGGATGTGGAACATTTTGCTAGATACAGCTTTTATTATTTGTTTTGGATGGCTTTTTGAGGGAGATTTTTACATTTGTGTAATGCTTTTCTGCTGTGGAGAGTGTCTGTTCAGTCTGACGCTTGGAAAGTTGTGTTACCTAACATGCCATGCCCTTCCAAGCTCATTTCCCTTACTTGTGAGGCTAATGATGCTGTAGGGTCCCAAAAGACTGTGTTTTGACTTTTGCAGTGGGGATCATAACCTTTTTCCAGATGGAGAAGTCTGTCACATTCTCTCGCATCAGTTTTTTTTGTTTGTTACTGATGTGCAGAGCACACTAGGTTTCTGCTGTTGTGGAAGCACTTCTACCATTTACAGCAAAACTGAGCTAACTGTCCAGTCTAAACAAATTCCATCTTCTACAGGTAGAAAAGTCACGAGGTCAGACTTAGAATACATTGCCTTTTTCTGAATTGCAGGAGATGTTGTGGTGGTGGCTTTTTATTACTATTACTATTACTATTATTATTATTATTTATTTATTTATTTATTTTATTTTTCCTAAATCATGCTGCTTCTGTCTCCTAAGTGCCTGGGTCTGTTTCAGCCTGCTGAGGACACTCATAAGTCACATAAAGCTACCGTGAGTGTGTTCAGATTTGAGAAGTGGCAGAGTCACCAGCCTTTAGAGCTGCAAATGTGGAAGTCAATTTAAACAAGATAGGGTCTAGAAGATGTTTCTAATGTTGACTGTTGTTTAAACAAAGGACTGTCATTAAAAGAATTTACTCTTAACCTTCAGGACCTTAATATATTCAGCCTCAGTTTCACTTTTACCAAAGTGTTTAAGCCCTGTGTCCCTGAGCAGGGTACATAACCACAGGTCTATATGCCTGGCTGAACCGAGACCTATCAATTTGAAGATTTAAGGCTCAGGTGAGCTCAGACTATACTAAGTGCTTTTCTTAGGAGAAAACAAAGATTTTACCTGCTGAAGATGGGATGAGGTGCAAGTTTTTTTTATATATATATATTTTTTTTACTCATACGTGGCTTGGAACTTCCAAGCTGGACCCACTGCTTCAGGGAAGCTTTTCAGTTTATCAGAGGACTAATTTCTTCTATGGAATAGGATTTAAAGGCAAACCTAAAAGGATGTGCATGTGCAAGTGTTCACCTCGTGCCTGATCAGCAAATGTTGGCTTTTCAGCTGACTCTCTGCAAACAACACAGAGCAGAGTTTCCTCGCCAGAAAGAGAGATCACTTTAGTGAACTTGAAAAAGGATGAAAAAATGGGTTTAGGTAAGTGACTTTAAAATTGTTGAGTTTGTTATTTTGTATGTTCATTGAAGCTGAAAATAAAATACAGTTTTGGTGTTCTGTTTTAAGTATTTATCATAGGACTGAGGAAAACAGACATGGGCTGGATTTCTAAGGCATTTGTTTAAGATGCAGAAGCCTAGGCTTTCTTAATAGCACGTGCTACTGACTTGCTTGGTGTTAAGCAAGCCTGTTTCTTGGCTTCTCTATATCACGTGTGGTATAACATTTCTGATTATTGTGAAATAATCATCGTAGAAGTTAGCATTTGAAGTTTGTCTCTGTGTTCAGCTAACACGTGGACACCTCGCAGTCATGACAACTTGGAGGTTTTAAAGAGAAAACCTTATAAAGCTATTAACAAATAATTGTGTTCTCGTAATGTCATTGAATGGAACGTGAGTTTGAGGTTTAATGAGTCTGGAAGCTGAGATATTTGGCTTCCATTCCTCATGTTGTTGTAGTTTTTCGTAAACCCATGTAATTTTTCTCTTTAATTTGATAACAGTTGCACTTCAGGGGAGGCTCTTTGAAGTATCCTTTAGGGTATAGTTCTGTCATTCCACAGAAGACTATTTTATAAATTTGAAGAGGGAAAAAGTCGACAAGATCATATTGTGCAGAGTCAACACTGAACATTAAGATAAGAGCTGACCAAAAAGGATAGCAGTTCATATGAACTTCACCTTTTCTTTCCCATGCAATCTGTTATTTTGCTGTTCTGCTAGAGCAGAGGAGACCTGTCATCTTTGACCTTTTAGTTTCTTGATCATGGACATCTTTGCCAGCTTTGCCTTGTAGAATTGGCAGATAGATCTTAGAAGCTTCAAAAGAAAGCCTAGATATGTTGCACTTCACTACAGAAAACTGGGGTTTGAAGAACCCAGTTCTTAATATCAGGGTCAGACATTTAAGTAAAGCATCTAACATTTTAAGTGCAAATACTTTTCATCCAGTCAGCGAATGGATATATAATGTTATCTTTTTGTGCATGTTTTTTGTGCCACAGCTGACAGCTAGACAAAGTCTGAACTGCTTACTTAAAAAACAAGAACACAGTAAAGTTATCAAAAAGCTTTATTGTTTACTTTCGTGTAGAATTCCTTGAGAGGTATAGATGATTTTGTGTTACTTTACATATGTTAGAATGACTAAGTTTTTGTCTGTTTTGAAACATAGACTTGCAGTGTATTAAGTTTAACTGTGATCACTGACATATTTGCATGCTTTGGACCTTTTTTAATAGGCTTTCAAATAGTTGGTGGAGAGAAGACTGGCAAACTTGATCTGGGAATTTTTATTCATTCAGTTACTCCTGGAGGGCCAGCTGATCTGGAAGGATCTCTAAAGCCAGGTGAATACTGTAAATTAGCAGAGGTGTATGCATGACACAAAAGACCAAACACCTATGTAGTGCAGTTGCCATCTATGGCTGCAGAAGACAGTCCCTTAAATATGCTAAACTTCAGATCCCTTCAGGATAACTTAGAAAACTGGTAATGTGCATCTCAGTTGAACAATATGAAAATAAAAGACATTAGCATCACAATATAAAAATTGTAAACTTGAAGGAGTAGAAAATGGAAAATTTGTAAAAAGAGAGAGGTTTTATTTGATACTATCTCTTCATTGGTACTTTCTAATTTAAAACTGTTTAAACTCCCAATCCATACCAAGTTTTAGGGAAAAATATATGCAATCCTGTTAATACTATTTAAAAAGAGAAAATGGATTTTATGTAATATCAGTGCTTATTTGTTTTAGTCTGTGCCTTGAACTGAACTGCACAGTCTACTTAATTTCTCAGTTTCTGCTTTTGCATCCATTCTGCTTATGGCCAAGGAAAAGGTTGAATGAGTGAAAAAAAAAAAGTCAGGAAAGAATAACAGGGAAAGGTTTGGCAGTTTCAAAAAAGGAAATATCAGTTGTTGATTTTTTTTCTTATGAATATGTTCAGACCTGCACACTCATGTCATCAATGACGGCTGCAAATATGTATGTTAGATTGTATCTGAACAAATCATTTTGTGCAGGACACCGACTAATATCCGTGAATAGCACAAGTTTAGAGGGTGTCAGCCATCATGCAGCATTAGAAATTATAGAGAATGCACCTGAAGATGTGACACTTGTTATCTCTCAGCCCAAGGACAAGCTATCCAAAGGTAAGGAGAGAAATATTCTTTACTATTAAAGAGTTCTTATTTGAGTTTGAACAATCTGCCTTCTCTGACAACTTTTGTAAAGTCCTTTCTCTGTTTCCTTTACTTCACTGATCTGAGCAACTGACCTAGCCATAAAATGCCACCCATAACTTCAGTCACTTCTGTGGAAAC
The DNA here is from genome assembly GCF_964211825.1 of Aythya ferina. Taxonomy (NCBI): domain Eukaryota; kingdom Metazoa; phylum Chordata; class Aves; order Anseriformes; family Anatidae; genus Aythya; species Aythya ferina. The sequence continues at coordinate 31,795,260 of NC_140300.1, read as the reverse complement.
CCAGCTAATACGTGCTTGAAGTTGTGTTTTGGGACTGAAAGCAGACACGTTGAGCTTAGCAGTAAGATAACTTGTGGTAACCTTTAGTGAGGACACACTGCTTGCACTTTAAGATGAAAGTGTTCTACGTAATATGGACTGGTAAAACCGTGCGTGGCTGTAAGCTGAGAAATTTCTATAATACTGCAGACAAGATGTTACCAGCAGCTCCTGACTGTCTTGTCTCCTGATTTTTCAGCATCATCCAACGCTGCACACCTCACTAACGGAGCCAGGACTTATTTAAGGAGGCCGTCGTCAGTGCAAGACAATGAGGCGGAGTCCTCTTCGGAAGAGCACAACCGGTCCCGTGGCCACCAGAGGCCTGTCTCAGGGAGTTTGTCCGGCTTGTCAGGAGCCAAGCGGGATGGGAGCATGAGCTCCCAGGACTCCAGAACGGAGAGTGCCAGCCTGTCTCAGAGCCAGAGTGCCGGTTTCTTTGGCAAACGTGCAAGTGGCAGAGCCCAGCAGGATCCTCAGAACAACAGTGATTCCCAGACTGGGCTTTCAAAAAGTAATGAGAAGAGAAGATCGTCGTCTGACAGTACCCGAGCAAAAATTAAAAGGCCTGGGGTAGTAGAGTCGGTGGAATATTCTGACCGAGGAGATTCGGACATGGATGAAGCAACTTACTCCAGCAGTCAGGAGCAGCAGGCAGATAAAAAGGCATAGTTTATTTCATATGAGCATTTCCCATCGGTGTTAAGAGTGGGAATGAAATAGCTGCCTGTGGGTGTGAATAAGGTGAAAGGGTATGGGGGAAGGCCAGCCTAGCCTGCAGCTTATCCTGCTAATGGCAAATGCTAGGAGCTAATTTCTACTAGTTTGGTGATTTTGTTCAAAATGAGTGGAGAAAATCACTCCTGTGACTTCCAAGAGCTTTCCAATATCACATCACGGGCATGTGTTAGTTGAGGCAGATTCTGCTTTGGGATGAATGTGTAGTGCTCTTGCTGATTCTGTAGAGAACATGTTTTCAGTTCTTTGGTTTTGTCCAGTGTGATGGTGGGGTAATGGCCACTAAATAAATTAATGGCCACTAGATAAATTAATTTACCTGGAAGACAATGTAAATTTTTCCTAGATAGATAAATTAGTAGTGATGTATCTGGAATGTGTAGCTGAACTCCTATTGTTTGGGAGTTAATTATCTAATCAAGGAAAAAATGCTCTTGTTTAATAAGAACTTCACTGCAGTGAGCCATGCCTGGGCAGAGAGCTTGCTGCTTCACCTTGCTGAAAGCACATGAGAAAGTACTATGAATTCATCCCTAACTTGCAATGATCCCTATTTTTTGGCCGATGGAGATAGTTCAGTGAAGTTGTAATCATTAATCCAACAGACCCTAGGCTGCTGTAATACTGAAGTTTTATGGTTAAGTTTCTCTGCTCCACAACCAGCTCACTTTGACAGTAAAGACTCAGCCGCTGAAAGTCAGGCATGTTTCTGCACTAAAACTTTGACTGCAGCATTAAAGGAGTTAAAGCTATGAGTCTTATGAGTCAGACCGATGGGCCCTTTCCCATGTGGACTCCTTTTGGCTGCATCTGACTCAAAAGCTCATCCTGTGGGGTCTTAACTGCAAACTTCTGTTCTAACAGAAACCTTTCTCTTTGTTTTTCTTTTTGCTTTTTGTTTTAAATAAAGGAATCTTCCTCAGCGAATACAGCACACAAAACGAATTCTAAAAAGGTTACTGCAGCACTTCTTAAACCTGGAGATATCTTTGAGGTTGAACTAGCCAAAAAAGATAACGGCTTGGGAATAAGTGTCACGGTACTGTTTGACAAGGTTTTTAGATGTTTTCTCTTTTTCTCTACTCCCAGCAACCCATTAATTACTAAATTACAAGGAAGCAAAACATTTTCTGGAGTCACTGCAGAGTATACAACTTTACTGACATAGAATTCATCTCACCAAAGCTGAAAAATTATAATATTTTAAGTCCCTTTTTTGTCATCTCCCCTTTTAAGTAACCCTTGTTTGTTGTTTTATGGTATATCCCCAAAGTCCTAGTAGAATCTTACTGTAGAAACTACTTGCAAGGACAAATAAAAAGATGGTATTTGGCCCCTGCCACCCAATAACATGCAATGGAGAGAAATAAGACCTTTTCTGATGGGCATCACAGGCAGTGGAAGGAGTAGTGTTACCTCAGGGTATCAGAGCACTTCCATGCGTACATGCACCGTGTTCTGTGTTCTCCCTCTGCTGGTTAAAAAGCAGAAAGCAAAAAAAAAATACTTAAATCCAAATTAGACCTGGCTGACACAGCCTCCTTGCAAGGTTACTGCCCTATGAGATCAAAAATATATTTTTAGTGGAGAAATTTCTCATTGGGTTATAAAATTTTGAAGGTAGTTGGTGTTTAGGGCCTGCCATCCTGCAGAGTGGCACTTCGGGGTGATGAGAAGGATTTAGAACTGAGATGCACACGTTTTTCACAGCTCCTGTTTTTTTGTGTCTTAAATGCTTTTTGGGTAGCTTCATATTCCAATATACACATTGCTGGGCTCCCTCTGAGTCTGCGGAGAAGCTCTGGTGGTGCAGCATTAGCTGTCTGTGAGCCAGAATCACTAAGGCCCTCAAAAAGCAATGCCATTTGAGCTTGGGCAGGTGTTTTCAGCTTAAACCTTCAGACTTCTATGATGTGAGAGAAGGCAGCTCTCCTTAGTTTGATGTTGAATCGGAGTAGGACACTGCATGGTGTGCATCTTCTGCTTTGGCTGTTGATGCCTGCTGTGCTCTCCAACATCTCGGAGCGCCTGTGTGCATGCGAGCCTTAAACCCCAGTGCAAAGCAGACATCTTTTTGCTGAAAGGCACCTGTTTGCCCTGAGTGCGTCTGCACTGTGAAGCATTGTGTTTTTACAGCCTTCCCACCTCAGCTTCACTCGTAACAAATTGCATGACTGTGGGAACATGCTTTGTGAAACAGTTTGCTTTTGATGGTTTGGCTGTTCTTTATACATGGCAGTAGCCAGAGTGCTTCCTGAGTGCAGCTATCCTTGTGTGACACAGCATTTAACTACGCAGTGTTCTGACTGCAAAAAGGCTGACAAATCCTGGTTTTGCTCTCCTTTTAGGGTGGTGTAAATACCAGCATAAGGCACGGCGGCATTTATGTGAAAGCGATTATTCCTAAGGGAGCAGCCGAAGCAGATGGCAGAATAGAAAAAGGTAATATTTCACTTGGTTCAGTCAGACTCTTAATGTGCAAAATGACAGATAACTGTCTGTGGTGGACTTGAGGGGTACTCTGTGGCCTAGAAGCTAGGAAATATTGTGGATAAAAGTACAATCAGAGGAGGCACTGAGAAGAAGAGCAGTTTCCCCGAGCTACTGCATTTGCACTTGCAATTTTATATACTGTCTCAAATGATTTGACAGGTACTTCTGCAGGTGAAGATAAAATGTTAAGACAATTGCAGAACCAACAGAAAAGTGTAGGGTTGGTGGAAAGGAAAAATATGGAATATGCTGCATGATTTTATTTCCCTAATGCAGCCTGTGGTAATGCAGAACACTTCTCTGTGCCAGCCATGGAGAGGGCTTTGTTTTATTTGTGGTCCTCTTGCTCATCATGCAGGGTAACTTGACACAGAGAATCAATGTAATTGCTATGATTTTTCCTGTTTCTAAATCAGGCTTCATTCTTTACTAAAGAGAGAATTGCCCTTATAGACTGAAATATTTTTTAATAAAGATTTTGAGGTTTGTGGCAGGTAGCATTCTCACAGTTAATGCTGGCTTTGACATGCTGTTATCCCAGATTCGTTGAGTTGCAGAGTTCTCTTTGCTTGGAGAACAGAGGGGAGAGAGGATTTACTTCGGTAACTGCCTTTGTTAGCTGAGACTTGAAGGTTTCTGTATGTCATGTATGTTTTACAGATGTTCTGATTAATTTTTCTCAGAGGATTCATCATTTATTTGTAGGTGACCGTGTGCTTTCTGTCAATGGGATTAGTTTGGAAGGCGCTACCCATAAACAAGCCGTGGAAACACTGCGAAACACTGGGCAGGTAAGTGGTGGTGGTTCATTCCTTCTGTCTGTAGTAAACTGGCTGTTCATGAGGGAATAAAAATAGAGGAAATTACAGACAAGAATCCTCCGCAGTGTGCTGGTTGTTTCAGGTGTGATTTCTCAGACTCTGTTGCTTCCTGGGTCCCAAATCTCTCTGTCCATCCAAGCCAAGTTCTGGTGCTGTGTGTGGGTGAGAGATCTGCAAGCCATTGGTTTCTGCTTGACCCTGAGTTTCGTAGGAAGGAAGCTGGGTTGTGTGGGTTGGAAAACAGCTCTGGCATGCTACAGTAAGGTCCTGAATCTGATCCACTGGGAACACAAGGGCCTCCATGTGTGCAGCTGTTTGCATGTTGTGTGGGTAGCTTTAGTTGAGTGTTACCTTTTTGGAAGGCACTAGAGTCTGTCAGCAGTGTCTCCTTGTAGTGCTGTTCGTGGCTGCTGCTTCATCTATGGAAGTACATGCACACCTGAAAATAGCCACTGACTGCACACATCCAGAACTACGAAGGATTACTGTCTGTGCACACGTTATAAAATGCTTTTAACTCTTCCCTCTACCTGTGTGAAAATCACCATCTTTGATGCTTCTTAACCCCTTCAGAGCCTTATTGGATGAAAAGCTTTTCTGCTTCTGCCTTGACAAATAATTTGCAAGCCCATTAGTTTATTATGGAACTTGTCGCTCACAGCCTTTAAAATAAGGAGCAAACTGAGGACATGGCAGGGAGGGAGAGAGGGAGGTGTCCATAAAGCTTGCTGCTGTAAAATTTAAGATACTGACAAATTAGAAAGAAACATAAACCGTGTCATCTCTGTGACTGTTGCAACTTAACTAGAGATTGTTTCATCCCTTTAGGTGGTGCATCTGCTGTTGGAAAAAGGGCAACTTTCAGCAGCAAAGGTTCATGCTCCGGTAACACCACAGTGCACGCCTCCAAATCAGGTGGGGCAATGTGAGCCTCAGGGGAAACCAGCGATAAAAGCTACAAATGCCAAAGACTACAGCTTTGTCACTGCAGGTCAGGTCTTGTAGGAAAACTGTCTGAAGGCTTAAAGCATCCTTTAGCTTTATATAATTGTTTTCTCTTATCTTCTGTGAAATAGAAAGGCAGACAGGAGACAAAGCTGGTAGGAATCTCTACCAAGCACCAGTTTCTTACTTTTTGTTCTGTTGCATTTGTTGTGAAGGTTTCCTTTCTCATCTTGTTAATGTAAATCAGTGACTATTAACTGTTTCCTCTCTCACTGCTCCTGGTTGTTTCCCAATTTTGTCAGCCTTGCAGCCCAGGTTGGTAGCAAGATTGGGATAAAAGGGGTGCTGCTAGCTCTGGTTCCAAGCAGAGGTTGAGATACTCAGGTATGAGAGCTTCTGTAGGTCCTGCTGTTCCTGTCTAGATGAGAATAGACATCAAGAGCTGGGTGAGGCCAGAAGAGGGACTGGAAAGGTGAGAATTTTCTGGCTGACTAGAGGCTGGCACACCTCAGCTCCTGCTGGGGATGTGTGGAAAGGGAGGGAAGCCTACTCAGATGGCAAAGCCACTTCAGATGGCTTTTTGTCTTCCTGTGTGGGGTTTATCTTGTCTGTCAGGATCTACCCTTACTTCTCTTACAAATGTCTGATCAGTGGCCAGAAGGGTTACACCACTCGGCTGTAACAGCCTCCTGAATGGACTGTTTTGGAGATGCCCTGGCTTTCAGCAACTTGGAAGGTGAAGGAGAACCGTGTGAGGGGGAGTGTGTGCAATGTCACATCTTGAGTCAGAGCACATGCTGCTTTTTTTTTTTTGGTAACAACCAGTACGGTGTAGTAAATCATGTGTAACTCTTTCTCTTGCAGAGAACACATTTGAGGTGAAGCTGTTGAAGAATAGCTCAGGCCTTGGGTTCAGCTTCTGCCGTGAGGATAATCTTACCCCAGAGCAGCTGGGCTCAACCATTGTGAGGGTGAAAAAGCTCTTTCCTGGGCAGCCTGCTGCAGAAAGTGGGCAGATAGAAATTGGGGACGTCATTCTCAAAGTGAACGGGGCATCGCTGAAGGGTTTATCCCAGCAGGTTTGTGCTTTCTCCTGTCTGTCTTAGTGGTGTGGTAGCCTTGAAAGTCTTGGTGTCTGTGTCTAATACTGAATCCAACTCTGGCCATAGGAAGTCATCTCTGCTCTGAGGGGAACATCTCCAGAAGTTTCTCTTCTCCTTTGTCGGCCACCACCCGGTATACTACCAGACATCGATCCTTCTTTGTTGGTAATGTCTATGGCATAGAATATTTTTCTTTTAATTACTGTTTGAAGGTTTATTTATTTGGCCTAGTGGATTAGTTAAATAAATGCAAAATGGGGGTGGAAAGATGGGTGAACGGCACTCACAGAAATTTTATTCCTCTGGCAAATTCCTCTATCCATGTACCAAGGGTTTCACAGATGCTAAAAGAATACAAGCCTTCCATAACGTGTTTGTGGTTTGTTTATTATTAGGTAGTCTAAAACATTTGAGATTGGCTTAAACCTTTGGGGAGAGGGGGTTGATTTGTAGAAAATAGGTTTGAAAAATATGTTCTATTTGTCTGCTTCTGGCACCTGTAAAACTGGGGAAAAGGTTGTTATATTTACTTGCTGGACTTGAGAGATGTTCCAAAGAACATGTTACAAAGCACGCCAGTAAGTAAATCAAAAGAACAGAAGAACATTCTGTTCAACAGAAGGATACTTAGAAAAAGTGGAAAAACAAATATTTCAGTAAAAGAATATATAGAGGAGTTTGTCTGAAATGTAGGCTTTCCATAATACAGGGAAAAAAGTATAAAAGGAGTGGCAAAAATTCTATTTAAGTTACTTAATTTCATGTTCACACTGTTAAATCCATTCAAGTCTGATGGCAGAAACCTAAATGTACAAATAAAAATGTAAGCAAAGCAAAGATTAGAGTAAGGAAATGAGATGAACAAGTGGGCATTATAACACAAACAACTAATCCTATAATCCATTTCTAGTAAGGAATACCTTTAATAAAGGAGCACATATACTAAATTAAAGGGGGGGAGAGGGCAGTAAATGATCAAGTGAAATTTTTGTATATAACACTAGCACAGATGGGCATGGTCATAAACACAAGAATTTGGCCATAAAAACATATGTGAAGGTTATAAACTTTTTTTTTCATTCTTGGGATTATGTGATGGTTGGCCAAACCTTTTATCCTCACTGAAGTTGTTAACTTTGGTAAACAGTCTCCATTTGGTGTAAATTCTGATGGCTTTTGTAGACTATTGTTTAGCTTTTTGTTTAAAACTCTTTCTGATTACCTGCTGTGTGAAATCAGTTTGACTTAAGTTGCACCTTAACCATCAGCAGTATATTAAGCTCCTCGTAGCTTAGAAGCTCCTGTCAGCAGGCTCTCAGAAGCAAAAGCATAGAGTGTATTTGTTTTCCATAGGTGATGTTGCCATTGTTTAGCAATATATGTTTTCAAGTTGTGTGTAATTCATCTTGGCAAAGCTGCGTTGAACTTGGTAAAATTGTACCATAGTATGCTCACTGAATTGAGGCTACATCTAAATGGTCACCGACTGTTTCTGGTAATTTAATGCAGTCTTTGCAACTTCCTTCTCTCTGCAAAATTGGAGTTTGATGCATTAAATCTCTTTGCTTTCTGTAGACCCCCATCCATTCACCCCACCAAGTATTTCCAGATGTCAGCAGAGAAGTTTCTGGTCCATCGACTGGAGAACAGGGTGACAGCTCAGATGAAAATGAAACCACTGATCCAAGCAAGAAAAGACTAAAATCTCCCTCGAGGAGAGATAGCTACAGTGACAGCAGCAGAAGTGGTGATGAGGAGGTGATGGACTCAGCAGCACAGGTGGGCTCTGGCTGGAGTTCTGCCCTCTACCAACCATCAGGTGAAGCTGTGCCACAGGCACACAGCCAGTACGAGGCACGCAGTGGGCAGGAAGAGGCTGTTCGCACCATCTTGTGTTCTGTTCATGAAACTTCTAGCAAGTCGGAGCTAGAGGACGACAGGTATGTTGCTTGTAATGACCCTTGTAGTGCTGCAGAAAGTGTTTACAAAAATAGGATTTTGGACCTACTCGTGGAAATACATGGAATACTTCAGTGGTTTGTATATTTATTTATTGGTGATAGGTACATTGTGTAAACTGATCCTTGATTTGCTTGTTTATCTTTAGCACTGTGCCATTGGATTTGCCACTGATCCCAACCTGTAGAACTGTTCCTGATGTTACCACATCCATTTTAATGAACAACTGTTTTGCTACTCCTGCATCTGAGCTGACTCCGCACCTGGGAGGAATGGCATCGTTACTCAGCCAGTTGGAAAAAAATGCTGAAGAATATGAGCCAGTAATGTCCTTTTTCTGTCTTTCAGTAATATAAGCATACTTGTTGCTGTGGCCAACTGGAAGTTTTTATAGCTGTGGTATCAGGAGTGACGGTATAGAAGTTCTGAATGTTAATTTACAAAGGGGATAGTTGTAAGTTATACGTGCATTAAACTGGAGTTGTGTCTTATAAATGGCACACGTACATCTGCCATTTGTAACCACTGAGCTGTGGCTGTTCATACAAGTGTTGGCAGATGCTTTCTGCCTGGGCTTTTCAAGTTGTTGTTTTTTTTTTTTTTTATGTTTCCCTCTGAGTGCGGAAGCCTCCCTGTATGCATGTATGTGTGCGTATTTCATTGTCATGTCAGCCTTAGAACGCTTGGCATTAAGCATTTATTTATTGAGCTCCAGGCAGTGTTCTTAGATTAACTTTATATGGCTGTTACCTTGCTTTGTGGTTGTTTGGAGAGAATGGGATAAATCAGGGCAGAAGGGAATTGGGTAGACCCTGTTCTTCGCTGCTTTAGTATCTATGAATCCCCCAAATTTTCTGCTCTGTCACAAAATGCAGCTTATTTTTAAGACTTTTCTGAGATAGCTTACTGCCACCTGAGAAACATTTGTATTGTGTATCAGAAGGGACTTGTGCTTCCATAGCTTCCCATAATCGATTCACAGATAGAAAAGAAAATGAAAAGTGAGGCTCGATATTTTGTAATCATAAGAGTCTTCCAAGTTACACAGCTGTTCTAGCCTATACTCCATTTGGAGAAGTTTTTCCTCAAATCTTCATGGTGCTGTGTGAGTTTCTGTGCAAGTGAAGTAGATAGGCATCTTTCAAACAAAATTCATGCAAATTAAAAAAGACAAGACATGTGCCTGTGTTCTTTCCTAAAAAAAGCTAGTATTGTATCCCATCATAAGAAAATATATTCACCTTATTTAGTTGAATAGCTGCTGCTGTATTGTCTTTCTTGGAAAATATAGAGTCTTTTTATTGCTTGGCAGCTAGTTGAGGGTAAATTAAGGTGTCAGCTTTGACAGGTTCCTTGACAACTCTGTTTAGATAATGGGCCTTTGGCACAAGGTTAGCTTCATGAAAAAGAGGTCCAAATTAGAGGTAATTACTTGATGCAGCTAAGCTGAGCCTGCTAAGACAGCCATCTCAGTACTTATGCTTGTGTTCCATTTAAACCAATAGGTAAATCCATTTTATATTTCTGACACTCAAATTCAGTGAAGTGTTTGCTTCTGTTTGTATGTGTTGTGAAGTGCTACTTTCTTTCCCTAGGAAGTAGAGCTCCAAGTCACCATGACCAAGTCTGAAAAGGGTAGTCTGGGCTTCACAGTGACCAAAGGTAACGATAACGTTGGCTGCTACATTCACGACATTGTTCAGGATCCTGCCAAAAGCGATGGGAGACTACGACCTGGAGACCGACTAATAAAAGTGAGAGAATTACCATTTCCAGATAGTGATTGCATGAAAAGGACAACTTTGACCCTAAAATAAATGTGAACCCCATTGTGTGCTAAAGTAAATGTGTTTAAGGAACAGAGGAGTGCACATTTTGTGAGGCATAATTAGATAGCAGTTAGACAAAAAGAAATAAAAGTAGGAAATAAGTATGAGGAACCGCAAGTGTGGTCAATAAAGCATCCATAGTTTTGTCCTTTAATGTCAAGCATCAACAACAGGAAGTCTGTTTTGTTTGGAACCTAACTGGGAGATGCTTCTTTTTTTTCCTTCGCAGGTTAATGACATTGATGTCACTAACATGAGTCATACAGATGCAGTAAATTTTCTCCGTGCTGCCCCCAGAACTGTCAGACTAGTGCTAGGACGTGTTTTGGAGTTACCCAAGATGCCAGTATTGCCTCATTTACTGCCTGATATTACACTAACATGTCATAAGGAGGAGCTAGGTAACAGAATTATACTGCTTTTTTTCTCTAGTGTGATTGTTTTTTCTTCAGTTACAAAGCAAGAACTTGACTTTTTTTTTTTTTTCTTTACCTACACAGGTCTGGTGTTATCAGGAGGTCATGACAGCCTTTACCAAGTTGTGTATATTAGTGACATTCTCCCCAGATCAGTTGCTGCCAGGGAAGAGAGTCTCCATGCGCTAGATATTATCCATTACATTAATGGAGTAAGCACACAGGGAATGTCTCTGAAAGAAGCCAAAAGGTCATTGGAAACATCCCTTCCTAAAGTGGTGCTCAAAGCGACCAGGTATGTTTTATGTATGTTCTCAGTTTTTGTGCTTCAGTGCAGAAGGGTACTTGGTACTTGTGTTTTGTGTTTCTAGGGAAAACAAGGCAGTGTCCAGCTATGAAGCATAAGTGTTCAAAGTAGTAACTTAAATAGTTCTATCATCTCATGGATGCTCTGGAACAGCCTTGAATGTCAAAACCCTCTGACACAGATCTTAGTTTACCATTGCATTTTCACTAATCCCTGCTGCTTCTTTTATGGAATAACAGCAGTTTAACAAACTCTCCAGATTATTGTCAGATTTAGTTTTTGCTTGGGACAGAAAGCCTAGTGATGTTTACCCCATTTTTGAAATCTTCCAACCATGCTTGCTGTTCTTTGCTCCCACCCAACCTTTCTCCTTTCTCCTCTGTTCTGTCACAGAAGGGGAAGAGTTTTGAGATCAAATCTTTTCGTAGGAATCCAGAATGAAACTCCAGCTCTTGGTTCCTTCCCGGAGTAGGAACTAACCAAACTGCCAGTGCTTTTATCTCTATTATGCAATATTTTAATGTTCCAGAGCTCTTTTAATAGACAGAACAACTAGCAGTTTTATTGGTCATCAGATATCGATGTATGTATGTGCAATAATCGTGCTTTTATTGATTTATATATGTTAATACACATTTCTGTAAATGTTTCTTTTCATAGAGATGGTCATCCAGTGCTTCCAAAATCCAAAAGCCCCAACAGCTCAAATTCATGGTCAAAAAAATCTAATGGTAAGATCTTCTTGGTTACTTATTGCAGGTGAAATGTGTGCGTCCATGAAAATGAAGGAACTTGTATGCATCTTAAGATGCTATCTGAGAACAGTTGCTGCACTGCAACTCTGTGTACTGAGAGCAGCTCCAGCAGGTGTTTGCTGGCTCTTTGCTTTAAAAGCTCCACTAAAAGAGATTCAGCAATAGTCTCTCTATGTTTCTGTTTCTACTTTAATTTAGAAATTTTCTCCAGAAACAAGCCAACGAGTAAGTTCAACTGATCTTTTTTTATGATATACATGTAAAAATATTATTATTCTACTTGTGTTCTGTCTCTTCTGACCAGGCTTAAAACTATCATTTTGTTACATTTGCAAGAGCTTCAGGTCACCCGTTAATCTTCTTTTTCCAGACCAAAAAATCCCAAACTGATCCTATCATTCCCCTCCACTTTGTTTACATTGGGCTGTTTTCCTCCTCAAGCATGGTGTCTCCAGTCACACACAGAATCACAGAATCACAGAATTTTCTAGGTTGGAAGAGACCTCAAGGTCATCGAGTCCAACCTCCAACCTAACGCTAACAGCCCTCCACTAAACCATATCCCTAAGCTCTACACGTGACATTGAGTGAGACTCACAGGCAGGCCAAGCAGACAGAAATAATTGGTTTTAATTTTCTGTATACAGCATTCCTGTTAAAGCTTCCTGAGTGAGATGGGATGAACTTCGTTTGGCTAAATAGTACCTTGTTCACTCACTTAAATTCAGGATGTTTTACCACCTACATTTGCTTCCCTGCTGAACCAATGTTTATGCTGTCACTGTCTTAAGCATTTGTTTCTTCCTTTGAAATGTGGTTCTTGGCATTTGTTGTGATTCATCAAGGTCTCTTTTTTCACACTTGTCCTTAATGTATCAAGACAGTTTTGAATATTGATCTCACCTTGTAAAATTATTGAACTGTTCCATTTCATTGTTGCTCATGTACTCGATAGCTATGCTAAACATTCTGTTTCAAAAGACTTAATCAAGATATTGATGAGGAAGGTGCCTTTTAACTGAATCTTCAAAGATAACACCTTAAACTCCCTTCTTTTAGATGACTTGTCACGCATAGGTTCACAACAAGCAATTCTTACCTTTTGGTAATTTCATCTAAATGCTTCTCAGCATGTAAAAGCATGTGTAAGGAAATCCAGAACCCCACTAGAAGCTACATACACAGCATCAAGTGGTTCCTCTGTCTTATTTATTATACCAGTAATATGATGTCTGACATAAGCAATGGTCTTATGTGTCATGGTATCACTCTTTTCTTGATCAAGAAGGGAAGGTACCTTACAACAAAGACCAATATGTCAGATGATGTTTATTGAAAAATAAACAAGCAACAAATTAACAGATGTTTGCAGGGTTGTAATCTATACGTCTGAAGGGAAAGGAAATCATATCCTGTTTCCCTAAGATGCCAGTGTTGCCTGTACACATTAAGTTGTTACTCTATTTATTAACATTTGTCTTTGTTTCAAGTTGGTTATTTTTATGAGCAGTGAAGCTTCCCCTTCCATTGAACTTTATTATGGCTTTTTGAAGTTTTAGTTTGTCGGATGTAAGCTTGGCACTGTCCATTAATCAGGCTGGCAGAAATGTTACTCATTTCACAATGTAATATAAAACATCTTGTTTATTTTATAATAATAACTAATGGGGACTAATTTAATTATGGTAAAAATAATGTTCTTAAGTTGTTGATTTTCTTCCCCATTTTGTTTAGGCTGTTCTCATGGTGATCCCTGTGATAAAACAGAAAAGACAACTGATGCTTATGGGCCCAAGGTAAACATTTCCTCTATGGTGTGCATTTTCATTAACTAGAGAAAAGAATATAGTTTACACAAGTTAGAGTTTTGTTCCTTTTCTTTTTTTTAAAGAAGTTAGTTTGATGTAATGCACTGTAATTATGCAAATCCCCTCTTGCCATTTGTTATGAAAAAGCAGTGGTGATAATAAATATACCAGTTTTGGGAATTCATCTTCTCTTTCTTTAGGATTGCCTTATAGAAAGACAAGTGATCTTATAAGAGGATGCAAGGCTCTTATCTATTCTCTTCCCTATTCCTGCAGATACTTGCATGTTACATCACCAGACTGTTTTCTCTTTTTTGCCTTTGTTTTCTTCTGAGAAAAAGGTGTAATGTGGCACCAAAAGAACTGAAGCCTGCACATTTTATTGAGAATATGTAATGTTAAATGTTATTGTGTGTTATCTTGTAGTAGTTAATTCTTCATCTCTCTGTGTTTTTTTCTTAATTATTTTATTTCTTTTCCTTTGCTAATGTCATTTGGAACTTAAAACACACTTTAAAGCTGCCAAATGGGCAAATAGAATTCTGCCCACCCATCACCCAGCTGTCTTAGATGAAATAGGATATGACTAGTTTCTTTCTGTTTTTTTTTTTTTTTTTTTTTTTTTTGCTGAGTGGAGCTGTGTACTTTTTACTTATTAAACTGCTTAAACAGATGACACACTCTTTAAGAGTTAATTTGTAGTGTTCTTCACTTTATTAGGTCAATGGCAATGGCATCCTAGGAACATCGCATGCAAACACAGAAAATAATACCCACCACACAAAAGGACTGATGAATCTCACAGGGTCTGGAGATGCCTCTTCCCTTGGCTTTGTCACTCAGATAGCAGATTTTTCTAAACACAGTGACAAATCAGGTAAGAAGAGATAAGGGACCATTTTTTGTGGGCAAAAGAGAATCAAGGTAATAGAGTTTGAATAGACTGAAATTAGTCAAAGCTAGGTTGGCAGTCAACATTAAAAGATCATCTTCAAGCCCCGTGGTGTGCTCTTGAGGAATTATTTCATGTTGGAAGTAGATATATAAAAATTGGATTTTGTGTCAGAGGGAAATGAGGGAAAGCCATGATAGCAGCTAGGAATAATGCCTTGGTGTCTGCCCCTCTCTTTCTCCTCCTCATCTGCCCCCAATCCATTTTGGGAAAAATTGACATTTTATACTATCTGTTTTTCAGAAACAGAGGTTCCAGATGATGAATATTATGATGAAGACGATCACAATGAAGTTGTCCAATACCTGTTGGATGTTGTAGATGAGGAAGCCCAGAACCTCTTAAATCGTAATAACGCTACATCAGAGGCCCAGAACCTTCTACACATCAAGAAGGCCACATCAGAAGATCATCTGCCAGGTACTGTGAGCCACTCTTAAAACAGATGACTAGAAACAACATGCCTTGTGAAATAGGTGCTGAGTAAACTGCAGCAAGTGTGACAGGTGACATTAAATTGTTTTCTGAAGTGAAAGTTTCCAAAGTAGATTATAAATGTTTGCTGTTTCCAGTGAACTTCAGATGCAGTTTAGTATGTATTTAGTATTATTATTAAAAAGTATAATATTAGTATTATATATTTAGTGTCTAGTATTAATCTGGGAGAAAGAATCCTGTTCTGTTCTCAAATTGTTCCATTGCAGAATTTGGAAATGTGTTGAGATATCTCAAAACCAAACAGTTTGTTCCAGCATGCTTTATCTCTTAGGAAAACTGTGCAGCTTTTCAGTAGCTGCTTCTGTTTGTGCAGCTTTCTTTTCTTTTTTTTTTTTTTTTTTTTTTGTCTCCTTAGCTGCAGTTGTTACTAACTGAAACTTTGTGCAGTATGATTTGTTGTTCTTTGTGGTGTCACACTGTGGATGCTCCCCACTGCTCAAGCAAGATGCTTGCTAACTTGTGTAGAGTTTCCTTTCACAACTGAAGATAAATCTTCCAAAATTGTAACTACTTCAGCTTTTTTGCTGCTCTTTAAGTTCATTGGGTTATTGTCACCTGTCATTGTATTACAAATCAGGCAATATTAAGGTTCTGGCTGTGTCAGGACCTTACCTGAGGAATATCATTTGAGTTCCACTACTTGCGATTTCTTTTAGCTGTGATCCACTCTTTGCAAGTGAACATATATTGTATGTTTAAGACAGGGCAGTAGAGAACTGCTATAGCAGCCAGTTTTTATCCAGAACATTTGATTAGGACTTGGTAATACAAGGAGAAAGTAGAAGCCTTGTTTATAACCGCTGCAGGTCTAAATGTAATTGAATTGCAGAAACACTGTTGACATGGGAATCTGATGATTTCCTAGCACTATCCTGCCCATCTGTTACACTGTGGCACAATACATTCTGTTAGCTGTGCGAACAACCTTGCTTTTAATCACAACTCTTCTAGTTAAGGGGGAAGCCATAGGTCTGATTCTCCAGCACGCTGGTAGTAAAGGGACTTGAAAGTTGTTCCTTGATTATTCTGGCACCTGTGAATCCTGTTAGAGATGTTTGGCACTACACAGGAATACATGTCTGAGAAGGTAGTTTCAGGATAACTTTCACTGTGTTCATGCTGTATCTTCTGCATTCTGATTCTCCTGCTACAGTAGAAATTAACGGGAAGTTGACAGAAGATAAATCTGAAGATACTGACTGTGATGGGTCGTCTTTACCTGAAGATTTTTCAGAGGTGAGATGGCAATAAGCTGGCACACATGTCTGCAGATTTTGTTGTGTCAATCTGTTTTAATTTATTATTTTACTTATTTGTATAGGCCTTGTGGAAATAACCTTAACGTGCATTTTAAATGAAATTATCTTTGTCAGTAGTAGCTTTAAATGGTGTATAAAAAGTTATTTTTGAACTAGTGTATGATTACTCTTTAATAAAGTAATTATGCAAGAGAACAAAGCGTGGAATTAACATAAACTTATTCTCACGTAGAACCAGTTTTTGTCTTGTTCCATGTGTTTTTTTAAGTGATAAAATACCTCATTAGTGTTACTTCAGTCATTTCATCTCAAAAGTTGCCTTGATTCCTGCTCAAATAAGGGAAGTAGTCACAATGAATATTGTGTAGATTTATCTTTGCAACATACAAATTTTAGGCCTCTTTTCTCCTTACTTTTTGCTAGAATTCTTTCATTAAGTTGAATACCTTCTACGTGTGATTTACCCTGCATTATTACATGTCCTGTTCTACATCGATCACTAGATGCCCTAGTATGGTTTCACACTTCAAATTATCAGAACTCCTTTGTATCTGCCATATCCTAGCTGTTGTGGATTTCTGTGTCCAGTCAGGGAGAGCTGAGAGACAAAATGGCAATGTCTCTGTTGCATTCTCTAGGAGATCCAAAAGTAAAATTGACTATGATCAGTGGAAACTTCCAGGATGGCCTAATAAGCATAAATCCTTTCGGAGAGTTGTTCTTTCTCCAAAGGAGAGTTTAAATGCCCTCTTCTTTGCTGAGTCATCTTTGTCTTTTGAGGAAGACATGTATAGGAGTACCTAGAATTTAGAGGTAAAGCCTTGTTCTGTTCTTTATGGCATTGGTGGCTTTTCAGGATGCCAAAGTGTTCACTGTCTGACTTGCCTCGTAGGAGGTTTTTAAGATTACAAACAAAAAAGTCAACTGGAAAAAATGTGGATGGCTCTACTGCTGCCATGAGTCAGGAATAATTTTAAGATAGCTGTTGGCCTTGTTACAGTGCAGCCTTCTTCCAAGTGCTCGGTGTTCTTCTCTGTTATTTTGCATTAGTGAGCTAAAATAGTAAAGTCTTATGTTATTTGATGCTCTGAACTTAGTCAGCTTCAGAAAAACTCTCTATACCTGCTCACATCCTTGATAATTTAGAGTGGATGAGCTTTATGACTATGATCTTGATGTGTTTTTCTCTTCCACTAGCCAACACACTTAAATGGTTGTGAAGACCATTGTGAAGAAAAAGCTGTGCCAGAAAGGTAAGATTTCTAATGTTGCTTGAAAGTAAACCCATGAGATATGAAGCTCTGAAGAGAGCTGTTATAATGCAAATATAGCATACATGTGTGTGCAAGGGAAAGAGGGATATGGATAATTCTGTATGTAATGTCTTGTTGAATTGCTATTTGCCTGTTCTTGTTACTGAAAAGGTTATAATTCACCTGAACATTAGTCACCCTTCTGTGGTTTACCGTGCCCTGGCTGTATTTATTCCTTTGATATATAGTTTTAACATGTAATTAGGACATGCGTGCAGTCTGTTTCCACTTGGGTGCTTGGGGCTTCCTCTTCCTATATGGAAAACTAAGGATGTGCCTGGCCACGTTACCAGCTTTTGCTTCGAGACACTTTGAATCTTGGAAATTCACACAGTGGTTTCTCTGTGCTAATATTTGTCCTTAGTCTAAGTAGTGCTTCAGTCAAGATGTATGTGCTTCTGTTGTAATAAAGCCTCTGGAAAGTTTGAGTTGAATCTTGGCTTAAACAGTGCTGTTATGTTGTATAGATACTTGATATTTTTATTGCCATTCTCAACAAAGGTAGAATACTTGCAGTTTAAAATAGGTACCCTAGTACATTCGTGTTGAATTATGTGAATGGTCCAAATATTCTATTGGATGTTATTTGACTGCTTTGCCTTTGAAGTGTAATTGCAGTGATGATTATTACTAGAGTAATATTGTCCAAGTTCTTTCCCCACTGTCATCTTTTTTTTAAAATCCCCAGTGGTGCTTGAAAAAAAGTGGGTGGGTGTGGGTGGATTTTGTTCTTTTTGTTTTTGAGATCACTTGTATGGATCTGGTCCAGAAGAACTTGTAGCTATAAAATTACCTCCTGATATTATTTCATTAGATTGCAAGTGTGTTATCTCTGGGTGTTGTTCCATATGTTCCTTGTCTTCTGTAGGTCACCTCCACAACCTCCCTTGAGTCAAGCAGATGAAGATGAAATCACGTGGGGAAGCGATGAATTGCCAATTGAATCAATCAACCAGGAACGTGTAAATAAAGGCAAGAACTTCAGCAAATAATCAATTGAAAACTGAGGATCACATTAAGGAGACTATGTCAGAACTGAATAGTAAAATGTCTAGGATGTGTTTTGAGGGTGTAACGATAGGTATAATGGGAAATATAACAGCTCCACTACCCACTGGAAAGGATCTTTACAGCTGTAGTATCTGTGTGAGAGCTGATTGGAACAAGTATTGTCAAGATTTGGCCTCTAGTTGTAGTACAGTTGAAACTTCTTTCCCATAGTATCTGTCTGACAAAAACTGTAGCAACATTTGATGGTTTGTGTGGTTTAACCATGATCAAATCAACACCTTGTGTGCTTGTAGTAGTACCCACGTGTTCGAATTGTGCAATATTTTCCCTCTGTGTTGAGTCTCAGTTTTCCACTGTTGCTCAATTTGGCAGGGTGAAGTACTGCTAAGTTTGATGCGTTTGGCAGAAGCTAGTCTTTTCCTTTTGAGATAGGATTAGAAATGTCAGCTCCTGAAATTCATACACAGTAGCATTGTGTCTGTAGTTTCTGTATTCACTAAAAGAAGTAAAGAATAATCCATGTAAACCTTTTGCCTAAGCTAGTAGATGAAAAAACACTTAATTGCAATAGCAGAGACTTCTGGTTTATGATTTTTTTTGTTCATTTCAGAGGAGCGCTGAAGGTCTTACAGGAAGCAGGCTTTATTGGAGAAAACAATGTTTTTAATGCATCTTACAATTAACATTTAAAAGCCATCTTGACTATAAGTGCTACAGATGAATTCACAGGACGTGATATTTATTTAACTGGAGACTTCTGAACTCATCCATGTTTATATTTATGAATTTTGTAGATTGTTTTAAAGAACCTACATTTAAAGTATATATGGAGTTTATTTTAGTTTACTTATTGTAAGTTCAGCAAAACATTCTATTTGGTACCTGGATTAATGAAAGCCAATTTTGCTTTTTGCAGTTTGTTAGTTTGCTTTTGCCTGTCAAATTGAGAAACTATCTACAGAGGTAGCAAATAGCATTGAAAAGACCATTTCACTCAAAGATGCTTTATTGGTCATGCCTTTTTTGCAAAAGATAATAATGTATGAGTCACCCCTGCATAGCAGGAAAACCATATATAACAGTAACAAAGAAATCTAGCACCGCACTGCATTTTATGTTGCCTTAATTTTAGCTATTTATACAGGCATTTAAATCAGCCTTATTTTTGTGCTAGATTTCCCTTTGGTGACAAATGAAGAGATCTCTTCGCTCCCTACTGTGAATGTACTCCCTGGAGGCAAGTACTCAGGAGCCAAATTGAAGTCTGTCATCAGGATGTTGCGTGGATTGCTGGAACAGGGAGTCCCTTCTAAAGAGATTGAAGTGAGTAACTATTTGTCCTTTTAGGTCCTGTTTTCTAAAACTCTGCTTTTTAACAGGATGAAACAGTTAGAAATAGAATGGTTGATTCATCACTGCCTTAAAGACCACAGCACTTTGATTTGCAGCTCTTTAAAAGGATGAAAAGACTTCCTTCACCAAACATCTCTCCCTTCCCCCCGCCAGCTGCTGAGAGATGAGGTAGAGCTGGCAGTTCAATTCAAAAATGTGTTTACATCATTCTTATTTTTAGCAAATTTCTGGTAAATTCTTATTTCATTTCTCTATCCTGAATGAATATGCAGGCAAGGATAAGGTAAATAAATGCTGCAAAATCTAGCTGCAGAAATGAGAAAACAGTCCTTTCCATGTCTCAACATTGTTAAACTCTCCTTTAGGAGAAGATGAAGTATTTACTAGATCACACTTTTTTTTTTCATTGTTTTTTTTCACGTTGGTGTATTTTTTTTTAGGTATCTGACATTAGCTTCCTTTCTGTGACCCAATTTTTCTGCATATCCACAGTAGGATTATTTTATTTGTTTTGTGTCTTTGAGAGACTGCTTTACCACTTGTCATCATTCATTGCATTGTAACGTATGAGTTATTTCTCCATTACAGAATCTTCAAGAGTTAAAACCGTTGGACCAGTGTTTGATTGGACAAGCAAAGGAGAACAGGAAGAAGAACAGATACAAAAACATACTTCCTTGTAAGTCCTAACTAATCTGACACTGTGTTGATATTTTGTCTGCATCTGTACAGTCACATGAACTGGATCACAAATTGAGGTGGTTTGATTCCCGGTCCCAGTTCTACTGCTGAGTAGGGAAAAGTTAATATGTCATTTTCTACAAGTTTAAATTGAATATTTATAAAGCAGTTTAGTATTGGTAAGGAACAAATTCATGTGGTGGGTAGGGATGGATGTTCATGGGTTTGGCGGCTATTTGAGAAGATTCCATTTATTAAATGAGATATATTTATGGAGCCAGAGAACTTTTTATCAGCTTTACTCATGGACATTTGGGAATAAACGTATACGCAATTGCCAGTAAGTTTCTTACAATACAAGTTGGTTTGTTAGCTGGGAGATGGGTTGAGGAGTAGTGAGAACTGACGGAGGCTACTTCTGAGTGAAAAATACTCCAACTCAGTTTCAAAGGTGATGCAGTTTTAGTCACTTAGCCTGCTTGTTAGTTAAGTTTCTCCCCTAGCTATCTTCTTTTTTTCAAGAAGTACTGACTTGTATCTTAAAGCAAGTATTATATTGTTTTCTTTTGTTTTGGGATTTCTTTTTAATAAAATTTGGAAGCATCTTTGGAGATAAGCAGCATGTGAGTGTGCAAGGCTCAGCATCTCTATTGTGTGAAGGTCTGATGATGTGCACGCATGGCACTGAAGTATTTCTGTCGTGTTGGGATTGCAGATGATACCACTAGAGTACCTCTTGGGACTGAAGGTGGATACATCAATGCCAGCTTCATTCGCATGCCAGTGGGGAACGAAGAGTTCATTTACATTGCGTGTCAAGGACCTCTCCCTACTACTGTAGCAGATTTCTGGCAAATGGTTTGGGAACAAAAATGTACTGTGATTGCCATGATGACTCAGGAGGTTGAAGGAGAAAAGATAAAATGCCAGCGTTACTGGCCAGATGTACTCAATAAAACCACCATGATAACTGACAGACTACGGCTTGCTCTTGTAAGATTCCAGCAGCTGAAGGGCTTTATCATTAGAGTGCTGGAGCTAGAAGAGATTCAGGTAAGTGCATCTCATTTGGCATGCTGAGAATTTTTTCCTGGGTGCCGACGTTTCAGTTCTCATACTTGTGGCTTGCCTGCTTGCAATCGCAATGTCCATGTGGAGGTGTAACAGGGAGCTTCTCTCTGGCCAATGAATGTTACTGAGCAACTCTTCTGCCATGCAAGTTGTGCTACTTGGTGACTTTTTACAAGAAAAGGCCTGATGGGCCAGGGGCTGATTTTATGATGCTAATGTGGCTCCTTATGTGCCATTGGTCATGTAAACAGAAAGATGTATCAGGATGTAACACTCATTATTCAGTCTGTCTGGTTCATTCCTGTGTATGATTAATTCAGCCTGCACATTGAACCTTATACAGTTTAACTCTCAGCTAGGAGTTGAGCTCATGGCTTCTCTTGTTTCGCTGGATTAGAGACCGCTTTCATGGGGCAAATCCATCTCTTCAGAAACTGCTTCTTTTGAGAACTTACCCATCTTTTTCTTCATTCTTTGTGTAACATTTCGTTGTTCCTGTTGTTCTTAAACCTCAGACAGGTGAAGTACGGCACATTTCCCATCTGAACTTCATTGCCTGGCCTGACCATGACACCCCTTCTCAACCAGACGACCTGCTAACTTTTATCTCCTACATGCGGCATGTCTACAAATCGGGACCCATTGTAACTCACTGCAGTGCGGGCATTGGCCGGTCGGGGACCCTGATATGTATAGATGTAGTTCTGGGATTAATCAGCAGAGACCTCGATGTAAGTACCTGGCGGGATGGGTAAGCTGTGCTTTTGACTTGCAGGAGCTGCTCAATGGGAGTCAATCAGTCGTTCTGAGAAAATGCCATGCTTTTGAGGTCAGCATGTAGGCCACATCTTAGCGTAACATAAACGAGGATGTAAAACAGCAGCAGCCGTGCAAATGTTTCTTTAATGATGATGGGGATGCAGAAGGGTGCAGGGAGAAATCTAACATTTGGTTCTTGGATTAGGTCAGGGAATTTCTTTAAGTGTCCTGATTGTTGAAAGCTCAGTAATGCTATATGATGTGCCACTTAACATATTTGGTTGTGCTGCAAGGAGACCTACTGAGCAGATTTTCTGAGTGTGGCTTGGGAATACAAGTATATTACCACAAGAGCTCAGGCAAGTGAAGGAAAAGAGTTAAAATGCCTGCCTTACTGGCTGGATGTACTGACAGATCTGAGAAACCCTTGTGGTAACTGATGGTAGAGATGACAGATGTGATGCTTGATGAGCCAGAGATTGATACGCAGTTGCAGAGCTGCTAAAGGCAAGCAGAACATGTGTTTAGGCAACTGAATCCCAATCTTAGTGACAGTGTAACTTCTGTGTTTAAAACAAGTAACAAAAAAACATCAAAAACACACAGTGCAAACACCTCATTCTGAGACAGCACCCTGCTCTCTAGGGTGATCCACAGGAGGGTGCTAGCCTCCTTAATGTTTGTATCCTTCACTGGACCAGTGTTTTTGTGAATTCTGTATTGGTGAGCTATAATGTCATCAGCAGGGTTTCCAAGCACCCACTAAATGTCTAGAACTCGTATAGACCTGTAGAAGTTAAAAACATTGTGTTAGGTTGGGATGAGGAGCTCTATTTTCTGTACACTCGGTTCCTAGTATGCATAGGCAAGAGAGCCAATAGAGGCACACAGCGAAAGAAAAAAGAGAAAGGTATATGGTGTAGGAGGGCCAAATCCTTAGCGCTCCAAGGCAGCTCATGCTGGTAATCTGCCAAACGTATGCAGGATACACTGAATTGTAAATCGTTTCACTACAAAATGTTTGACGTAGCTAGTTGGATTCCTCTGTGTGATGCTCATTTTCTTACATGCAGTATGTCTTCTTTCAACATTTCACTCGGTGTTTGTTTTTGTAGTTTGACATCTCAGACCTGGTGCGCACGATGCGTCTGCAGAGGCATGGGATGGTTCAGACAGAGGTGAGTCTGGCTTCTCCAGATTCAGCCTTCCAGCTACAGGAAAGATGCTGGAATTCTAACTCTGATGTGCCAGGAAGCTTTTTGTAAGGCACACAGTGGTTGTCTTCATGTCCTCTAATGGGATGTTTGTGTTGGGAGAATTAAATCGGATGCTTTGTGCTCTTTCAATTTGTGGTTAAAAAATAATAGTAAGAGCTGGAGTTAGGGTTTTCTTCTTCTAAAACACGTGTTAGAGTAGAAATCAGATGAGCTTTTTTGACAAAAAGAGTTGCATTGCATGCTGAAGAGAGAGGCTAACTATATAGCTGCTGTGAATTGCTGAAACTACTGGAGACACCTCTTAGGGGGAGGTGTTTAGCTAGAAATAAATTGAGTGTCATAGGATTAATCTGGATCTGGAGTTGTTTAACCTTACTTTGGATTTGCACCACTTTTTGAACATGAAGGACTTGTCTAACTGCAGTTAAAAAATAAACCAGAAAGAACCATCACCTCAACCTCTCCCACAAAACAAAGATTAGCTCTCAAACCTGTATTGACCTATAAAACCTAAGATTTTAAGATGATAAGATGCCCTGTAATATGAGTTCTCTATTAGTTAATCTCAGATAGTAATCTGAGTTCTCTCTTATTTGGAATGATCAAAGATCTTTAAAGGTCACTTGCTGTCTTCATTTCTGCTCCTGTGAAGTATTTAGTCTATTCTATTTCACATCAAAAATGAAGCAAAAAGAGGGATAAATGCCCTATGTAAAACTGTACTTTTAGTGGCAGGCAAGTACCTCTCCTTGTTCAAAGTTGAGGTTGTATATTTCTCAATTGTCTGTTGTTTTTTTTTTTTGGCTTATTTTACTATAGAAATAGTATTGAAATCAAGTGCTGTGGCAAGTGAGAGTAAATTGCTTAGGTGGTGCAAGCATTTTTCATGTGTACTCTGGTTTCCTTTCCCTTGCAGGATCAGTACATTTTCTGCTATCAAGTTGTCCTATATGTCCTGAACCATCTCCAACAGGAAGAACAGAGAGGGAAATAAAATACTGAATGGAAGTGCTTTTAAAACAAGGAAGCAAGGAGATCTAAAGACTCTCACCTGTTTTATTTGTTCTGCTAATATTATTCCAGTCATTTTCTTCAGTTGCTGTCAAACGTTTTTTTTCTAAATAGTCTCTTCATCACTCCAGATAAGGTATATAGTATATGGAAAAGGGATAGCTTTTGCAATACCACTAGTGTCTTACGCCCATGGACACATCTGTGAGATACTTGTATAACAGTAAATAATATTTAATAAAAGCTGCATTTTTTGCAGCATCCTTAATATGTGATTAAGTACTGAAATAAAAATATTTTAATTAAAAAATGAAGAAAAAAAGTAATCTTATAATACCTCCTGCAGTTCTGTAACTGTTCTGGGGTATTTGTTTCTTAGGGGGTGGGATAAAGCAGTATTTTTGGCCTGGTCAACTTTATTACGAAGACATTTTACTAGTTTCTTTTAAAAGCTTGTTTATGGCACAGCCTTTTTTTGTCCTTTTAGTACAGTTAGAACTATTTTATAGAGGGTATCTTGAAATCAGTATTTAAGCTTTTAAGAGATGCCTTTTAGCATAAGGATGGTAGTGAATGTTTACTGTAAGTATCACAGTTAATAATGTTTACTTGATAGAGTTTCATGTATATATTTATATACTTTTACAAAAAAAAAAAGCTGAATTATCAGATGCCTAACCTTATAACTTATTAGGCATCTCTACTCTGTAAATAAAAATACACTTAAAATACACTGATCGGTGGATCTGGGTATTTTTGTGTCCTTTTCCTGATTTCCCCGGCCTAACAGGGCATCCTTCCCCAACACTGTGGTTGCTACACTTCTTACATGATTGGCAACAAAAGGGCCCTCCTGGTGCCTGTTCTTCAGTATCCATTTGAGAAAAGCCGCAGAACTGTGGGTTCCCTTCTAGAGAGCTTCCACACCGTGGTGAAAGGAAGAGGTATTTTCCCTTCCCTCCCTGTTTTTTGGCATACATGGGCATTGAGACCTGCATCACATTTTTATGGGGGGTTGGTACTTGGATGCTGTGGCAGTGAGCTGACAACAACGGAACCTGCTCTGCTTAAACCAGCCACGTTTGATGGGGAAGGCAGGATACTGAGTTCTGAGTAACTCAGTGTTTTAGTGATACTATAAACAGCCAACTGTTCTGAAAGGAAGTCTTAGCTTTTTGCTCTGTGGGCATTTTTTGATGATAGAAAAACTGCTAGAAGCATTCTGCATTGCAAGGGTAAAAATAAGTTCAGAGACCTGTGACTCTCCAAGGTTTCACTCTTCAAAATAGTAGCTGTATTGATCTCCTTGTCCTTAGCTCAGCCCTTGAGCTTTATTTTCATTGTATTTTCTCCCTGTCTGTCTGAGGAGGGGGAGCAAGAGAGCAGCGTGGTGGTGCTGAGCTACCTAGCGGTGTGAAACCACCATATACCCCACAGTGTTCTGCTGTCCCAACATTGGAACAGTCACCATCTAGCTTATTTAATGGCATTATATATTATTAATGGTAATATAACTAGCAATAGCTTGACTGAAAAAAGGAAGAGCCTTTTTCACTTGTCACAGTAACACTATGATCTTTATTCCCTCCAGCTTACCAGCACAGCTGAGAAATTACGCCATTTAAGAGCAGTGTATGTTAAGGAAGGAAAACTAATTCTGTGTGCATAGTGAGAAGCAGAGGCAAATTGACTAGCCATGTTGACAGTACACCTGTATGAAGGAGCTTTAAAGTAAAGAGAGAACATTTTCAGGACTACAGTTGTCAACAGGCGAAGTAAGTAAAGACAGCTGATACGCTGCTACTGTTTTCACATAAGTAGTGAGTTTAGAGAATTTGGGTATGTCTGGTTTTCAGAAATAAAAAATTACATTATTAGAATAAAAAATATATTAAAAGCTGTTAAATTCTTCCCTTAGATGTTTTCATATACATGACAAAGAGGAAAAACAGGAACTTTTTATATGCTACGCTATGTGAAGCCCACATTTGTATTGTGGAAACAATGTGCACAATACAGCAAACAGCCCACAGGAGGCAGAAATCAGTGGAAGATTGCAGGATTTGCTTGTTGTTGTCACAAATACGAAGATCTACATTATGGTATATTGTACCCACTTTCCTTTTAATTATGGGTGCACCAAAGCAGAGGATAATTAGCTTGACCAAACCTCCCCACCCCCTAGGAAAAAGCAAAGAAAAAAATGGTCTGAATTTCTTCCCGTTTGTGTGTCAGCTTTGAGGAATTTGATATCCAATAAAGATGAAATTGCTCCTTTGTCTTGTACCTGTTGAGGGCACTGAGAAAGGTGGGTATCTGTGTTTTGCCTAACAGGTAGAATTAACTCACCATCTGTGACACTGGGCTGAACTGGACCACATAGCTCAAAACTTGTTACCAGAAAATGCACTTGCTCACACATGTCCTTGCTTAAGCTTGGTATCCATGGGGAATCAGGTTGGAAGCAAGCAGTGATGTTTATCTTTCTCCACAGGGTTAGACTACCTGAAATCTTTATGTCCCCTTGAAAGTAGGTAGAGGAAAAGTGATTAAGAAGCAACTTTCCTGGATGGATAAATACTTTGTGATTCCTTAGTAGGCTGACCATATAATTCTCAGGGGGAAAAAATCTTGAGTGCTCCCACACACATACCTTTTCATTTACTTATTTTTTTATTTTTTTAAAATAACATTGTGATGTCTTGCTGATTAAGCAACCAGGGCATGTTAGAGCTGAAAGGGATTTTCCCTTTTACAGGGTATCTGATTTTCAGCAGGAAGTTTACTAGACTAGGGAAAAAGCCGATACATACCCCATTATGGCTCTAATTAAAGGATTGTCCTTGTGTTAACAGAGAAAGGATTCTTTTTTTCTTCCAAACAGAATTAGCTGACAGAAGCATATGTGCTTTGCTAAATAAGCAGCCCTGTGCCATTAGTAGTTTATCTGTACTTTGGCTTTTGTTGATGGTCTTCCTCTATGCAAGAGGAGGGCAACAGCCTATGAAGAATTAATTCCAATCACTCCTTGGAGGCTGTTCTGAGGGCTCATTACTTTTGTTCCTTGAATGCTTCTAAGCAGCCTCTTCCTTCACAGTGGGCTTCCTTCTACTGCTAGCTCAATAGCTATCTAGGGAAAGTAAGTACTTAGGAATGATTGAAAACTCTGCTATGCGTAGGGATTGCTTCCCTGCATCAACTGCCCAGTGTTTTTGCAAGAAGATCTAAAAGGCAGGAGGGAAATATTTCAAAAGGTGCTTTAAGTACAAGGAAGCAGGCTTCTTGCTGGGATGTGGGCCTGTTTTCCATTAAAGCTCTCATCTGTCATCTGACAGTGCAAGTCCAAACAGCCACTCACTTTCTTGGGTGTCTTGGGTAATTCCACAGCTGCACATACTTTGTTGTCAGGGTGGTGAGGTGGCACTGAGGAGGACTGTGGAAGATGAAATGGGAAATCTCAGGAGCTGAACAACTCTGTGCATAGTGAACTGCTTGGTAGCAAAGGTTTTCTGGAGTGACTCTGCAGGCGTGGCAGAAGCCAGTGGTATAACCCTCCCTACAAACCCCTTACAGGAAGGTGCAGCAATAGAATGTCTGGGCCGTGAGTACTGCATATGATGAACAACATAGAATAAAAACAAAATCTAAGCTTTGGAAGTTGAAAACCCAGCTGATTTGCAGGTGCTATAATGCTTTTGAAGTGCTTTGGACTTCCTCTCTGTTGAAAAATATTCTCCCACTGGGAAACCAAAGTGGTTTGGCCCCTCATATATGCTAATAACTTCTTGGTTTATGTCATCGAAGTATTTCACACCCAACCAAACCTGCTGTTAATACGCATGATATGTGATGTCTGTTTCAGAGCACCCCAGGAGTAGAGACCTATGGACCTTTTGTTGGGTGGGTGGGAGTTGTTTTGCTAACATTCATGAATGTGAAGCATCCTCAGGATGCAAGTCTGAGTTTGTTATGGCATCCACCAATAGTCAAGTTGTAACAAAACCAGGGGCAAACGTGGAATGGTTTGTGGCTCTTTGCCCTGCTGGAGTGGACAGTCTGTTCGGTGCTACCTTTCCAGTGCAGTTAGTTGATCTTGGCTGAAAGAAGGGTTCTGGGAAACATTATTCATCATTTAAGCAGCTTTTGAGGGGACAGCCTGGCAACAGCTCTAAATGCTAGCGGCAAGGTGAGTTCTGTTGTGTTGCATTACTTGATTTTACTGGTGATACAAGTGTGTCTGGTGTAACCCAGCAATTATTTCTGTGTATACTATGAAAAAAGAGCGACTGAGTCACCTGGAAGTCTTGGGAGGGGGTGTGAGCAGTTCTGGTTCATAAAACTGAAGAATGCCTTCTGCAGGTGGCATTCAGACCTGAATTTGAACTTCTCTTATTGTGCTTTATTTCTACTGATTTGTCTTGGTTAGTCAAGTGGGCTCTGCAGGGAGCTTTGTTTCATAATGAGATGTTGGGAGCGGGGGGTTGGTTTTGTTTTAATGAAGGCAAGATCTTGCTGGCTAAAAGAATGGGATCTGAAGGCGAAATTGTTGGGCTGGGAGCAGATTTAGTTACTAATTTGCTTAGATGAGTCCCAGGAAGTGGATTTCATCTCCATTGCTGTACTGTGATGACCTCAGTATTTGTTGTTTTTTTTTTTTCCTCTGGTAGGGCTGCGACTACTACTTGATTATAATAACCAGATTCCCAAACAAAGTGTTACCTCTAAATGAGTCAGCTTGGTCACAGAAACAACCTGGTATTCATTAACAAGGAGCTTTGTGTGGACTAATTTGGTTTTTCAACTCTTTTCAAGCTAGATACATAGTATTTCCACAATGTCCTCAAGCAGATAGAGATAATGAAATATCCCATTAAAAACATGGCACGTTTGCAGCTCATGACATATGCTCATAATTCTTCTCAATTATATATAAGCGTATGTGTCTCTGTGTGTATGCTTTTTAGTTCTTCGGATTTCTTTTGGGGGAAGAACATGTTCGGCACCACCTTTTTCTACTGCTGGGTTGTATTCCACAGACATTAAACCATTTTTATTTTTCTTCATAAAAATTCTTGTGAACGCTCTGCTGTGGAAAATGAGGTAGCATGCCAATTATTCAGCCTGTCCTTCCTCAAGAACCTGCTGCGTAAGTCTGTTCTTGCATCTCCAGCACCAGCAATGTTTTTGGCATTGCCAGTCAGAATTTACTGAAGGGTAAGGACAAAACACATCTTGGTGTTCGTTCTTTGTAGTGTCACCATCCTTGAAAAACTTTGTGTTACCTCAGAGCACTCTTTATTTTTCATACTGGTTTTCAACTTTTTGAGGTGTTCTGTTGCTCTTACAAAGCACTGGCAAAAATCCAGCTCCTGGAGTTCCTTTTTCACACCAGGCATAAGTTTCTGCTTGTACACCTGACAAATCTTGGGTAAAAGAACCACACTGGACTCCAATGCTTGAAATTCCTACACAGTTGAACTGTTGACAGCAAATACGTTTTGGATGTCTTCTCCCTGGCCCATGAGGCAAATGGAGAACTGGTTAAAGGAAATCTGACGGGGCGCTGGCAATGGAAAATGAAGTCCCTTGCCCCTCAGAATATTCCTGGGTGCTGTGCAGGTGTCGTAACATGACTGTCTATCATCTAGGCATTAAGTAGAGACCTGGCAGACTCTATAGGTGCTTCACAATGTATTCCTTGTCTGAATAATAGTGCAATCCTAAATGCAGGGGTTAGTCGTGTGCCCAAAGGCAGAAGACATTTACATTCCTCTCCATCCTATTGTGCTTCTTTTCTACGAGTCTCCATTCCAGCTCCTAGAACATTGCTTCAGCCTTTGCCAATTAATGGATCCCACGGTGCTGAGGTGAGCCTTTGTGTGTTCCAGCTGCTGGTTTTTCCAAAAGTGGAAGGTTCTTTTGTAAATGGTGGGGCTGAGTTCAAAACTTCACTGCTCTTGCCTTGAAATCTTGAGTGAGGTAGAATTCAAAGCGTGAGTAACAGCTGGAATTTGGTTCCCCCTCTACCAGTATTGGGCATTCAGGCTGAGCCTACTGAAACGGGAGCTGAGGGCTTTCAGCATTTTGCACCTAACACCTTCCTGCCTGAGCTGGGAGAGCCAGCTTCGATGCGGTGAGCAAGGCAGCAGGAGTCACTTGGAAGCTGGACAGAGTTAGGGGATAAAGCAGAAGAGCACTTGGCTCTGCACTGTAAAATGGGATCGCTTTCCCCGCAGCTATTTTGACATTTGTCAAGCAAATAAATTTCTCGCATCAAACAGTTGTGGGTTTAAAAATATCCTGGCCTGGAGTGGTCAAGAGTCAGGACTGTATCTCCTTGTATCTCCTCTGCGTGGCCTTTTTGGGCTCAGGGAAAGCAGGAGGCCTCTAGAGTAGTGCCACCACAGACCCACTGAAGCCAGACCTTTCCAGCCCATTGGAGCCACCCCAAACAACAGCAGCAGCTGACAGCCTGTCGTCTCGTTTGTCTCGTTGTAGCTCACCCTTGCTCTGATGCCACGTGGGTTGCTGGTATGTTCAAATAGGGCCTGTCAGCCTGCCGTGCAGAGTCTCTTTGCTTTCCTGTGCTCTCTGTCCATCTGCTGTCATTCTGTCACTTCTTCCTTTATGTATAGGTTGTCAGCTCCTCGAGGTCAAGGCTGTCCTTAGGTGCTGGCATTGTTCAGTGGAGTCTAGGAAATGACAAGGCTGGTTTTTTAGCAGTTATTTCTCTAGCAATAACGTCTCAAAGGCCAGTGACCTCAGACTTGACAATTAAAATAACTGGTCCTGGTCCACTTGATGTATCCACAAAGAAAAATTTCAGCTACAATAAATGAAATCACAGAGTAAGGTCAAGTCAGTTTGTCTCAGTGCTTTTGACAAGCTCTGAATGCCATGAAGCAACTGTAATGCTGCCTGCTAGCTCCTGAGGCTGCATCTCAGGACAGTGACACTGGGGCATCGTTGCCAGCTCTATTCTGGAAAAGGTTATCATGCTGATGCTGCGGATGGGAGCGAGTGGTTATCACGAGGCATTTCCTCCACGGTAGCGTGCCCGGGGCACTGCCAGCCTGTCCATCAGCATAATTCGATCTCCTTTCCCCGTGCCTCAACGGAAACGATTCCCAGGGCACAGCTGCCTGCTTTGCTTGGCTTGCCTCAGTAAAACATAAAGCATTAGCGAGCACAGTTAGATTTATGCAGGAGCTCTGTGAGCCAGGCTTGCAGTTAAACAAGCAGGGCTGTTTGTTCATATGAAAATTGTGTGTTTGTCCCCCTGCTGCAATCTATTTTTCCATGTACCATTGTTTTTTCTTTCCAGCCAAGCCCCAGTGGTGGTTGCTTTGTATCCCTGGCTCACTGTAAGCGTTCAGTACTTCTGGTGTGCTGCAGTAAACCCTTCCTGCAACCATTTTGAGAACAGCTCTTTGCTGTTCTTCTCAGAATCAAAGACTCCGAGAAATGCAAGAACCTTCTTCCATGCTCCAAAGTTACAGAGCTGGGTGGAAAACCAGTGCAACTGAGGGGACCCCAGCATGCATGGTGGCCTCCTGGCTTTTCCCCAGGACAATTTATCGTGCGGTCGTGCTGTGTCATGATTTCTAGCTGGCTCACTCCCATAATTTTCTGAGACTTGCCAATGTTTTTGGTATGAGGCAAAAGCACATCAGGACCCAACCCGAGAAATTTATCACCTCTTGTGTTCAGAAGGATGCAACGTAGTTATGTTCCAGTCAGTTCCTGCCTGTAGAAATTCATCCTCAAGCCCAAAGGAGCACTGTGTGAGAGCACAGCTGAAGGCTGGAATGGAAGGAAGCGTTTCGGTTTGTTTTTTACAAATGGCATTTTAACAGTAGCAAAACCTCTCCCTTCCCCCGGAATATAAGGCTTCCTTGTTTGCTGTGCGTGCGATGACTCCTCCCAGAGAGGGACCCAGGAGGTAAATGCTTCAAGCAGGCATTATAGCAACAAAGCCTTGTGCAGGGTTTGAAGGGCAGTGTTTATTTCAGGCTAAAGGCCCCTTCTCTCTTGCTCTTGCCTCAGCCTTTCAAGCAGCTTTTGGGGCACCAGGCTTCAGGTGGTTGGGGCTTTTGGGGTGTTTGGCATCGGCTTGTGCTCGGAGGGAGGGAGGGGTCGTCTTGCACCAGTCCTCGTGCCGTGCAGGTCAGATGCAGCTCGCTGTCTAAGCGCGCTCTGGAATTCAATCCCAGCTCTTCTTTTTAATTCAGAAGTCCTTTCAGCCTCTATAGCTACAAGGGCAAAAGAGAGCCAACAGAATGATACTGACACCTTTTCAGCAGTCAGCTGCAGTGTACTGAGTACAAACTGTAACAGTTTCCTGGGAGAACCCTACTGTTCTCCCAGGAAAAGGTGATTTCCAATAATAGTTGGCTTGGTTTTGTTTTATTTTATTTTTTCTCATTGATTTCCTGATTCTCATTGATTTCATGACACTTGTATCGTTCATGGCCTGATTAAGGAAAGCATTATCTACTGCAGGTGTGAGTAAGTAAGAGCAAGTGTTTATTTGCTTATTTCCCCAAGACTGGAAGGGGTGGGCGGAATGCGAGGATTTTTCCTCATATCATTTTCTTTACCATCTTCTGCATAAAGAATTGCTGTGCATATTACCAGACACTTTCCTTCTGGACCCCTTTTTCAGCCTGCATTTGATGTTGAGATTTTGCCAAGCATGCCCAAGTACTATCAGATGGTAAATTACAGCTTATCTGTAAAAAGTTGTTCATGAAAACACATAGAAACTCCAGAGGCTAAGAATGCAGACTTCTTTAGTCAGCAAGCTGTAGTTGCCTAGTCAAAATAAGCGACTGGTTTAGGTCACTTCTGGCAGTAAGAGACCCAGTGCACCTGACATCTCTGCATGCAGCTCTACAGGAAGCAATTCAGCTATATTAGCATTTACATTCTGGGGTCTGACTCAGTGCTGTCACTAATCCTGAAAGGATTGTTGGGGGATATGAAATTCCTCTGAGAAGCTGCTGCCGTCAGAAGTTAAAAATAAACTTCTTTTTTTTTTTTCTAAAATGTATTTTTAAAAAGTTAAGCTTTAAAGTGAAAAGAGAGTGCTTTAATGCATGATTTAGAGAAGTGGATTTGCTTTCTCCCCTTGCGGTAATTACAGCTGAAGATAGGAAGAGTTTTAAATGATTCCAGAAGGTGTTTTGAGCTAGAGTCTTGCCCAGCTTTAATCCAGTTTCCATGCTCTTAGCACTGCCCTTCAGAGGCAGGTAGAAATTTAACACTTAGAGAGGGAATTTCCCATGGGGGTAAGACTGACAGGTTGAATTCCTCACTCAGGCAATCCCCACATCTGCCGGGGGCTAGCTCAGACTTCGTGCAGCCCACGACTTCTAGGTGAGATGTGCTTGCACATTGCCTGGCTGTAGGGTGAGCTTCAGTTTGCATAACTGGGAATCAAGCACTTCTTGTAAGCAAGGCACGTGCAAACACTTGGCACTTTTCAGTGCAGTGTCCATCTCTCTTTTTACCCTCCTGCTGCATCTCTCCTTTCTGCATGGGCTTCTGGTGGGACCCAAGTAGACCTGAGTCAGCTTCCAACTTAAAATGGGTCATAGAGCCACCTTGTGCTCTGGTTTCCCTATCCGAAAAGGGTGATGACAATTCATTTGGTCAATAGAACCCAGAGGTTTTCTAATTGTTTTTCCCACATTTCCACTTAGAACATGTTTTACTTTGACATTAAAGAATTAATCATGAAGACAGCAACCACTGCAGCTAGTTTTAATGTGCACGGTTTGCAACTGACTGTTTCAAGGTTGCAGTCAGTGTCATTGTCATAGCTGCAAGGGACCGATATAATGGAATCCCTTCAAATTAACCAGGTTTGAAGGCATGTCATTCAGGATGGCCCTGTGCTGCTTCAGAAAGCAGGCAATACCTTCTTTTGGTGGTGTCAGGCCTTTCTCAACAGTTATGGCTCTCTGCAGTGTGACAGTGTGTCTCTTGGGAATGTCTGGACAAGCAGCCGCTCCGTGCTTTCCTGCTTCTTGCAAGGCTGGCTCCATCGGGTTGTGCCTGTGATGTTCCCAGCATGACAGAAAGAGATTTAATAGCAATGAAAACACAGACTCAGGAGATTCTTCACACTGTAAAGAAAATTTTCAGTATCTTCTGGATTCGTAGTGATTTGCAGGCTCATCTCTTCCATAGGTTTTGTCTTAAGAGAAAGGTGTTTAGGAAGAGCGGTGTGACAGTGTAATGAGCCCAAGCCCAACGTGTTCGTATCCAAACCAGCACAAAGCAGAGCCTGAGGCACACAGCTCTAACTCAGACCTTAGCATCACTAAGCACAGCTTGCAAGTATTCTGTTTCTTTAGTAAAATCTGAGAAGAGAAACCATTTTCTTACATGTCTTCTCTCTTAACATTTTAATTTCCTTTTCCAGGAGTTAGAAGGCGAGATTTGGGGAAAACGGGTTATTTATGTGCACAAGACCCTGCACTTCATGGCACACTGCAGGGCTCAGAGAAAACAGATTGATTTGTCTGCATAAATGCCTTAGGTGCTGTTAGGTTTCTCAAAGTACTGTTGCTGATTTGAATACACATGGGATACACTTCCTAGTTTAGCAGCAACTGGAAAGGACTGGCTCCAGTGGCTTAGGGAATCCTTCTAGTCCCAGGGCCTCTACCTGCAATCCCCTTTTCTAATATGGGAACTGAAGCATAGGGATCCTCAAGCTCAGCTCCTCTCTCCCACTCACTTTCTCTAACACTGAACACCTGTGCCCTTTTTGAGGGCGGGACTCAGCCTGATCACTGGGAAGCAAGGTAGGTTTCATCATGTCCACGTGGTGCCCATGCTCCCATTACAGTCACCAGACTTGTAGTCACACCAGAAAAGGTAAAAGAAAGTTGAGACCATTACAGCTAAAGGCTTAAATAGATAGGTAAGTGAAGGTTGAGAAGTCATGCTGTTGATTTTTGGTGGGCTTGGGTGGTGGTGTGGTTTCTGCACTGTTTGGGGTGGGTGGTTTGTTTTTTAGTGTTTGCTGTTACAGAAGGATTGCCATTTCATCTTGCACGTGCTGAAGCCTCTTTCAACTTGTTAGCTAGCTTCCTGGCATCGGCAAGCTGAAATTTCCCCTTCTGTGATTGTCACCATCACATACGAAGGGTTGCCAGGACGTGTGAGCAAGAAGCTGCTGGTGGTGCTGCTCTTGTCATGGTGCTTTTGCTGTCTTTCTGTACAGACAAGGGAGAAGCATGTCCCTGCCTTTCTCCTGGTCAGCTTAGTGGGGAGCATTTTTATGTACATCTTTGGCTGAGTCCTTTTTATGATATATTTTGGTTACTGCCCAGCACATGTAAGTTGCAATCTCTTAATAATGGGTGGTTAATGCAGTAGAGCAGTATAAAGAACAGAGCTGTGCTGCTGTGTCACTTACACAGGATCGGATGTCCTCTTTCCTTGTAAATTGTGCTCTGCAGTCCACGCTTTATGAAGCTCGCCTCCGTGCACGTGGCAAAAACTGCAGCGAACTGCCTCCTCTGCCTCAGTGCCCACCTACAAAAGGAGTTTCTGTGAGCTTTGAGGAGCTTTGCTGCCTGGAATCTGAGCTCTTCTTTAAGTACCCGGTTCTGACGAAACCATGAAGAAAAGAGGGAATAAACTTGCTAATTCCATCTTTGATTTTACACTTATGTTTTCCATGCATAAAAGGAAAACTGACCTTTAGGCTTGGTTGAAGGTTAAGAGAGTTGATGAAAATCCTTTCTCCTAAATCCAGAGGGCCTAGCTCAGGCTCTTTGGATCTCGAATCTCTAGGTTAGAGCAAGGAGAACAGGAAAAAAAAAATAGGAAAGATGCACTGAAAGAGATGAGGAAAAGAGTTGTGTTAGGCTCCTTAATTTAAAACCTGCCCTGCCCTTTCCTGGCAATGGCCTCTAGAGCATTTAGAGAAATGTTTGCAAATGAAAAAATAGTCCAGACTTTTTTTTTTTCCAAGTAAAAAAATTGCATCCTTTTTTTTTTTTTTTTTCTCCACTTGTCACAGGTGTTTTCTCCCCAAGCATCTGCTGTCCACTCTCATTTGGATGCTCTAGCATTTAAATTAAAATATTTTCCTACTTTTTATTTGAAAGAATCAGAAAATACTGATCACTTAACAGTTGTAAAGGATTAATCACTTAGATTCTGTAGTGCCTGGGAGTAGCTGAATCTTTTTGACCAAAGAAGAGTTTGGGGGCAAAAAGTAGTCATGGTGCAGACCGATGTGTGAAATGCTGTGCATTTAGGCTGGCACTGGGGGCACAGATCCTGCAGTCATTGCACCAAATCCTTACTAGCCCACACAGCGGGGAGGAATTAGCCCTTTATATTCGAATATATGTAGGGTTTATTTGAATAGCAAGCAGGTAATAGGTTAGGGTAAATAGACTGGCTGAGTTAAAAGGTGCCAATAGTCCTGCAGCTCACAGGCACAGAGCTGCTCCCAGCACAAGGAAGCTGCTCCTCGACACCCAGCAGCCTTTCTGGGCTGATTATCTGGCTGAAGGTTTTGTGGCAGCAAATAATTCAGAGTATTCATGCTGCTGGTGGAGGAAAACCATCTTCCCAGGCAGAAGCATGACTTCCCCCTGCTGGCATTTTGCGTAAGAGCAGGATTTACCCTGAGGGAGAGGAGGAGATGGCGCTCTGCAGCTTGGTAGCCAGAGCTGGGATGGCACAGAGCCCAGCTCAGTATTCCCAAACCCTCTGCTGCTTCTCCCCAGCCCTTCCTGAGGGCTGTGAGGAGGGCACAGACTGTGCAGCACGAGCATGGTTTTAATTGGAACAGGACATGCTCGTTTGCAGGAACGTTGGTGAAGAAATAAATGGGGATCGATTCATTTTTAAAATACTGAAAGCTAGTTCTTGATGCTTGTCACTCCAGCATTCACCATGGGAAAGTGGGACACGGGAACTTCTTCGAAGCAAAATTGCAAATGGAAAGCTCAGGATGTAGAAAAACTTAAAACAATTTGAGGTGAAATGAAGTCTGGGTTTATTTCCAGGGATATAGCAACTGTAGAAGTTCAGGATGTGAAAGCAGGCTAGGTGGAAAGAGACTGGGTGGTGATAGCTGTTACGTCTGCAGCAAAAGGGAGCCAAAACATCCCCAAGCACTGTCTCCTCAGGCCTCCAGGCTGGAAATGACTGTGCTGTTCTGCTGCTGAATTCAGTGCTTCTTGATGCCTCTCCAGTCTTTTAATGGGAAAGGTATACTGAAGATAACTGCTCTGTTAACAACTATGGTTTGAACTGTGCATTGAAATGAAATCGTTTGGGGTAAAATTTCTAACGACTGTTGCTCTTTCAGAAAAATGCCAAGGAATGTGAAGCGGTGCGCAGCAGGAGTCCAAAAATGAGGCAACTGAGCAGTTTGTGTGCCCCAGACATCTCACACTCGTCTCCCATGGAAAAGGCTGGAAGTCAGACCTTTCATTTTATTGTACGTGCAGCTAATGGAAAGAAAGGCATAGAATATCCAATTAATTTGCTGAAATTGTGCCATCTTTCTAAGATGAAAGAGTTCCTGTCCTGTAGGGTTCCAGGGCATTAGGGCAGGATTTCTCTGGAAAACAAGAGCTTTTCCAGCAAACCCAAGGTGTGCGAGATCAAATCTTATGTGCTGTTACTGTTGTGATTGAAAGCCATCTAAATAGGAATTTGTTACAGGATTACCCCCCACCCCCCAAAAAAAAAAAATCTATATATATAAAAAAATCTGGCATAGAGTTGCAGTGCAGAGCCTTGATGTTGAAAAGATTGCACAGCTGGCAAGTGAGTAGAGCAGTTGAGCTGCATGAATCACCTCTCACCAAAAAGAAAAAGTCTGACAAGTATTTGTCAGCGTAGAGCTGAGCAAATAATCTCTTTGATTCTTTGAATTGGTGATTTAAACCTCCTCAGTGATGTGCTCATTTTGAGTTTCTTAGATTAATTGTCTATGTTTCACTGAGGAAATTTAATACTGCATTCACAATCTGATGGGGATGCTTGGGAAGGTTTGCAGAAGCCTTTTCCAATATTAAATCTTCCAAGAAGTAGCTGCAATTTAAGGAAACTTGAGAAGAATCTATGAATCATATGCTCCTGCTCAAGGCTGGACTGCTGTGGTGTTTGGCTGGCTACAGGATATCAGTCTTGAGAGGTTTTTGTTCCTTTAACCAAGGATTTATATAGGAAATTCTTGTTGTAAAGGCCCCAGCCCAAAGTTAGCCTATCTAAATAGGTAAATTCAGCCTCCTTGTATTTCCATCTGTGTGTGGTTGCCAATGAAATGTGCAAGTCATTATTTCATTTAATTTTCTCGCCTTTTTTCTTTTTCCACTTAATCCCTCTGGTACTGCAGCCTTTGGAAAAAATAAGCCACGTTTCTGATCCTGGTTCCTAAGGGTTCCTGAGATGGCTTTTTACCACCTTCTGGACAAGGGGTTGGGAGGTTTTGTCATACACATACATCTGTGCTATACGTACTAACGCCGTGCCTTTGTCCTGATGTCCCCAGCTTCAGGTGGAGACGGAGGATGGGGCCAAGCCGTCCCTGCAAGGCTAGGAATGTGGAGCAGCAGGTCACAATGCTGGTGCTGGCAGTGTCTTTGTGATACCCACGTGCCTGGCTCCGGGGGACATGGGGAGTCACAGCACCACTGCCTTCAGGCGGAGCTAGAAGGTAGGTGTGCATGGCGGTATGCCTCCCTTCGGGTCTCTGCAGCCCCACCACTTTAGCAACGCCCCTCTTGACAGTCATGCTGTCGTTCACCTGACCCTCAAAATCACACAGCTCATTTGAAAATTAATGAAAAATTAATTTTCATTAATTAATGAAAAAAATAAATCGTAACCGCTGGGTTCAGCCAATTCACCTTCTTTCAATTGGGGGTGGGTTTCTTGTAAACGTGGTGAAACTACGACCTGTCCCCAGAGCAGCCAGCATCTACTTCTGTAAGATTTTAGAAGTCGTAATTCACAAGCTCAACCATTAGCTGTTCTCTTAAGTGTTGCTTTTATAGATGGCTTTGGAAATGGTCAGAGCTGTACCTTTGTAGTGCTGTCCCCTAGTTTTCATTCACAGAAAGCACAGACATTATCTTTGACCTTGATCTCTGTGCATATGGTACAGAGGATAAGGGACACTGAACCTGGTGACTCCTTGCAGTTCTTGCAGCAGTCCCAGTTTTCTCTTACTTCCTTTTTAGGAGAGAAAATCGCTATTACAGTTCTAACAACAGATTTCTACTTCTCTGCTCTGCAAGCTGGATGCCACAAATTGTTTTCTCTGCTAGAAGTCCCCACACCACGCAAATTGTGGGTAAGGCCATTTTTATGGGTTTTTATTTTTAACAGCCGGCAGTGTGTGAAATTAATTTCAAGTGGAGAGTGTAAGGTTCCAGGAGGGCTTGGTGCTGATTGAGCATTAAACACACGTCTCTTTGAGGACTAGGACAGCCATGCAATCCCTCTTGTTTATGAGTTCTCCGTAGTGATAGTTCTGTGCTGTGATCGTAAGTCTCTGCAATGTTGTAAGCAACCTGGCCAGATACAGATTTCGGTGTCATGCACATGATATTTCTCTTTTGTGGGAAGGCTGGACAAGAGAGAGACTTGGAGGGGTGTAACTTTTGGCAGGAAGGATGTGTCTCCACCATAAAACTGCCCCTTGGATTCGCGCTGCCAACCCGGAGGCGTCTTTCCATGTAGAGCTGTCCGGCTGGCATGAGCAAGGTCAGCCAAGTGAAATGCTCTGCAGAGCAGAATTGTATCGAAGCACAGACCAAGAGCTAGTGCGTGGTTAGGAAGTAGCGCTACCACTGGGACAGTTTGTGATCCTAAAAATAGCTTTTTGAGGGTTTCATGAAGTTTCCTCTGAATCAGCTGCCCCTGGCAACACGACAAAACAAGATCAGGCAGAGGTTCGGCATGAGCTGACTGCGGTGTGACTGCTGCAGCAAAATGGCATGCAGGTCTTGCACACAGCAGTCTCTGTAATTCAGCAAATCTCCGAGGAACAGATGGCATTTTGGAGTGCTATGATTTGGGGGGCATCCTTCTGTTGTCTAACACTCCTGTTAGACAATCTTCCAACCCTTTGAATTAAAACTTAAAATGAAGATAAGAGTGAGTCTTAGACAATCAATATTTAAACAGCACTGACAGAAGCAGCTTTGAGACGGTGGCTAGCACTTAATTAATCTTTTAACTGCATTGAGTCTGAAATAAGACTTGGAAGGTCCTGGGATACACAAATGTTACTATATTAATTACTTACTTTCCTGCTCTTCCACACATCTCTGCCTGCTTAATAGCTGGCAGTAAAATAGTTGCTGTTGCTAGGAAGTAATTTCTGTGAAAGGAATATTACTCTGCAGAAACAGCAGTTATTGCCTTCCTAGCTGCAAGACCTCGTGCTGGTGTTTTGCTTTTGTATTTCCTGAAAGTTGCTCTTTGCACACAGTGACCTCGCTAGCCAAGTGCTTAGGCAATTCTCAGTACCTTTGTGGTGGTTTTCAGCCTGAGGTAGGTTCTGTGATGAGATAAAATGCATGTGTTTAGTTAATTGGCTGAAGCTGTTTAATACATCAAGAGGGCCCACAGGAAGCCGGGTGAAGCAGGGAATATGGTGGAAGTTGTTTGTCTGTGTGTGGTTTCTCTCCTGTGTGCAGAACACATGTACATCCGAAGATCTGTCTGCGGGGTCTGGCACAGGTTTTATGATCTTCTGTCAGCGTGCATGCATGTGCGTGCATGTGTGAACACTGAGGGAGTTCTCTTGTACTCTGGTAGATGTCCTGTGTTGAAAATGCTTCTTTGCTTGTTCGGGGGGGAAAAAAAAGGAGGGGTAAGATAGCAAGAGATATTTATGGCAAACAGCCTTCTCAGCCCATCAGTTCTCCTGGTGTTTCTGTTCGGTTTTGCTTCCTATACCAGCGAGCTCCTTGGGAATGCACAGCATGTTCGGAGGTTAGACGCTTTTCATTTGCTTCTGGAATCTGAGCAGAAATACCAGACAAGAATTTACAAGTCTTCTGCATGTACTGGTGTGATGGCAGAAACAGGTTCTGTGCTGACAAAGCAGGTTCATGGCATCATGCTCTGCCCTCCACTCCTGCCCTGTTTCCAGCTGCCTCACACCTTTCTGCACGCCTGCATCTGCAGCACAGCATAAATCTCTGCTTGCCCCCCAGTTTGTGTAGCTGGGAGCTGATTAGCTGGGGATCTGCTCTGGGAAAGGAGCTTATCTGGGTATTTTTGCTGGGTTGAGTACCAGCACTGTTCTTGTTTGTGCAGTCATTGGTCGTTGTTCAGCTGTAGCCCTCGCTGACTTGGAGGGAGATGGTAAAGCTTGTGTGGGGAAAAATACAAATTAGAGAGATGAAGCCCAGACTGTTGACTGTTTTTACTTGTTGTAATAACGCAAAGTCTTATCTGACTCTAGGCACTGAGGTGTCTCTTTGAATAACCTTGTATATACAAATATGTCAAGTTTTTTCCATAACAATATCCAATTAGTAGTATCAGGCCTGAAGGGGAGCTCTTCAAATGGTCACATATGATTTAACCTTCCCAATGGATTCTGGGTTCATCAGAGCAGCTGCTTGCTTGTGTGGCTTGATGGAGAAAGGCAGAAAGAACACAGTTCTGTCCAGCTGAGGAAAGCAGAAATTACTTCTGCCAAATACAGGAGTATACTCGATCCATGTCCCTGCTGGATTGCATTTCCAGTTAGGCTTCTCTTTTAAAGGCAGCTCTCGTGTGTTTTGTTAAAAGCTGGGATTTAATGCCGTGATCTAGCCAGTCACAAAGCAGTCTTACATGTTGCTGGGGCTGTGAGGGAAAAATCTAGAAGCTTTTGCATGCCTTATTTTCTACTAGTTAGGAACACGTCTCAGCTTTGGCCCAGAAGCTGCTGGCCTGGTGTTGCAGCTGGGGGATGCAGCTCAGGTGTGGGCTCTGAGCAGCGAGTCCTCCAGCTGTGGGTTGGGAGCTCTCCATGGCTCACCTGGGGCTGGGGGCAGAAGCAGACAGTTTCTCCCCCCAGCAGCTCTGCGCTTCCCCAGCTTTAACTAATCTCTTGATTAATCTGTACCTAAGGACTTAAAATAGAGCTTGGCTCACCAGGGTTTGGCTCAGGTAGAAGATGAGCTGCCCC
Source organism: Aythya ferina (assembly GCF_964211825.1). Lineage (NCBI taxonomy): Eukaryota > Metazoa > Chordata > Aves > Anseriformes > Anatidae > Aythya > Aythya ferina. The sequence continues at coordinate 31,752,744 of NC_140300.1, read as the reverse complement.
TCGTGGTTAGGAGCCTGGGCTTTCTGCAATGTCACCACCAAGGTGGGCTTGCAGCATTTTGTCTACCAGGGGTTGTCAGGGTTGCATTTATAGTATTTTGCACATGCTCAGGCGTGCAGTGCTTACCTTTCCTTTTTCTCCTTTAAGAGTTATAGTGAAGCAATATTAGAACTGCTATTTTTAAGACTTCAGTAAAGCAAATAATAAAAATGTGACCTTTTCCCATACAGCGAGCTGTGTCTCCTGTTATGTTAGCTCATTTTTGCATAACATTAATGTGTATTTTTAGTCTGGTTTTGTAGCCTTGATTCTTGAAGAATGAAACAAAGAACTGCAAAGAAAAAGAAACGACAGAAATGGTTAGTGTGTCGTACCTAAAAAGTGATGTCTGCAAATCTTGGGGAGGACAGGGGGCTTCCAGCCAGTTTCTGAAGGAAAACTTTGGCATTCTGGCATCCCTGAAACATCAGGGAGGTAGGGGATGGCACTGAAAATGAGTGAAGAAACAAAGTTTGAAGCATTGTAAGTAAAAAGCACTGTTAATAAAATAGCTGCTTTTAGAACAGGAAGAAGCATCCTAGCTGAATTACCCAGATAGTTTAATTGACGTTGAAGAGGAAATGAAAGGCTGTGTTTATAAACATTGTCTGGTTGTAGAAAATAAAAGCAGAAGCATTTGTCACTTGTTGAAGTGTGACAGATCAGTGGTACCCACGCAGCCGAAGTCCCTGCTGCAGCTCTGGAAGCGTAACGTTGTTTGGAAACCTGGTGCTGTTACAGGCAGTTGCAAAACTTGTCGCTGGTTTAACGAAATTGAGTTGCTGCTGTTCGTCGCTGGCGCATTTTGTAGCAGTCTTAAAGAGATGATGTCAAAAGAGTAGGCGTCCCCAGCACCCAGCTCCATCAGAAGTGTGAATGCATCTCTGTCTGCCTACGTTATTGCAAGGTGTGAGGTCTGTGCTCTGTTTATTTTAAATTCAAGTGGGTGACCCTTTCCCTTTAATGTGTTGATTCACCAGTGAAGTTTACAGTTTTCATTGTTCTTAGAAGGGAACGGATATTAAGGGTTTGTTCCTGTTCAGATCTGTTCTCTAAACTTAGCATATGTGTCTAATCCATCATCTTCTTAGCTGCAGGTCGAGGTGGTTGTCTGAAGGAATTCCCATCGCCAGTGGCCTGTGTCTTTCTGCAGTCCACAGAGTGGTCATACAGTGCTCTCTGAGCTGGGATTAAAACTGTGACCTGGAGGTCAGCTGCTTCATCTAATTGCCATAGCATCTGCTCCTGTTTACTCTTGGTTACCTTAAAAAAGTTCACTTGGCTTCGCATGTTGCTCCTGTAGCCTGCCCTCCAGCCAGAAGTCATTTTGCTCCCTCAGGCATGTGAGATGCTGCAAATGAATGTCACAGAGAGAAATGTGGATGCTTGCAGCTGTTGTTGCACATTGTCACCTCTGCTGAGGTGATCTTGCACGTTGATTACTCCCAGCTCGTTATCCTGCCTTCGTGTCCCCAGGCAAATTTCTTGTAGACCACGTCTTAGCTGTATGGGGCACCCATGTGGCAAGCACGTTGCAAGCTGTTCAGGTGCTGCCAGTCTTGCACACGCCTGGCTTCCTCTGCCCTGCTGAGAAAGGCAAGCTTGGGGCAAGCAGGGAAGGTGAGGAAGGGGTGTTGGACAGAGTGAGAAGAGCTTTGTGACAAACTGTGCTCCACATTTGTCTCTCTCATGTGCACAGGAGCACAGGGAAGGCTTTTTTGGATGTATGTTCTGCAATCTGCCAAAATGGCACTAGTTATGTGGTAGCTGAAACCTGTCTGAATGCCCTGCGAGGTGGAACTGCTGTTACAGCAGCACAAGAGTCAGTCTCTTGCAATAATTACTGCAACATCCTTCCCCTTCTGTTTCCTCCTTGCTTCCTGAGCGCTGCTGCTTTGATTTTTTTTTCCTGTGTTACCTTTTAATCAGTAGCTGTATCTTTTTTTTTTTTTTTTTTTTAATATTTTTCTCTTCTCTCCTTCCCCTTTCCACAAATGTTTCCGTTCATCAGAAGCCTATTTGGTTGTCTGAAGGGAGTGCCCTGATGGCATTTTTGTTCTGCAGTTGAACAGAACAGCCTGGAGCCTGGATTGTCACGCTCTTGGCCGAGCCCATAGTTCTCTGAAATGCAGCATCACTGCTGAGACAAGGATAGATGTGCCTCAGGACTCCCTGCTTCCTACCCACCTGCGATCCATACATCTGGCTTGTGTGGTTTGGGAGCGCCGCGGTGGCTGCCAGTTGGACATCAGGGGCTCTCTGCCTGCTGTGTCCCTGGAGAACTCGATGTTCTCTCCCCACTTCAGGCAGGTATTGAGCCAACTGCAACTTAACTCCTTGTTTTCAGTGCTGAAAGGCTCAGCAGAGAGAGTGGCATAGCTGCTGGCTTAGGTAGGTGTTAGACCTTTGCAAAAACCTACCCGTGAGAAGCAGGATCCCATGGTGGCTCCTGCTGCGTTGCTGTTCCAGGCAGACGATTGCTAAACACATTTTGCTGTTCCTAGACAGCTAGGACCAGTTCCTGCAAACACTCATTATCATGTAGTGATGAGTGTTTGGGGCTCTAAGAGGTCTCTTGGAAACTTAACAAGTGTTTACAGGACCAGTCCCAGCATTTCCAAGTTTTTCCAGTATTCAGTCTCTTAAACTCTAAGCATTTTTGATGAAGAGATTGTGCCTCAGCCTGTGCATTGGGGATTGAAGCTGCCAGCCTAGCGTGCAGCAGAAATTCAAATGATTTGCTGCCACGGATAAGCAATCTATTCATTAGGTTGTGTCTCACCTTTCTGTTGGGTTCTATTTCACACTGTCACCCTGAACATAATTGAGAGAAGATTTAGACTGCTAGGGAGATTTGAGGCATTTGCACAATTCTGAAAATATCAGGCAGGGGAGATGAGTACTGTGTCTAAATTTTGTAGTGCATAATGGTTCTGGAGAGTTAACATAAAAAGGAGATTTTGGATGTAACACAAATCTAACACAAAACCTAAAAGGAGATTGTACAGAGAGAGAAGGGAAATAAGCATTTAGATTTCATTTTCTGTTCACTGTAACGAAAATGTTAGACATCACCATACTGTAATGTTGGCTGAACAAGAGCCAGCAGTGTGCTCAGGTGGCCAAGAAGGCCAACAGCATCCTGGCTTGTATCCTAAACAGTGTGGCCAGCAGGGCTAGGGAAGTGATTGTCCCCCTGTACTCAGCTCTGGTGAGGCCGCACCTCGAGTACTGTGTTCAGTTTTGGGCCCCTCGCTACAAGAAGGACATCGAGGTGCTTGAGCGGGTCCAGAGAAGGGCGACGAAGCTGGTGAGGGGCCTGGAGAACAAGTCCTACGAGGAGCGGCTGAGGGAGCTGGGCTTGTTCAGCCTGGAGAAGAGGAGGCTCAGGGGCGACCTTATCGCTCTCTACAGATACCTTGAAGGAGGCTGTAGCGAGGTGGGGGTTGGCCTGTTCTCCCACGTGCCTGGTGACAGGACGAGGGGGAATGGGCTTAAGTTGAGCCAGGGGAGTTTTAGGTTAGATGTTAGGAAGAACTTCTTCACTGAAAGGGTTGTGAGGCATTGGAACAGGCTGCCCAGGGAAGTGGTGGAGTCACCATCCCTGGAAGTCTTCAAAAGACGTTTAGATGTAGAGCTTAGGGATATGGTTTAGTGGAGGACTTGGTGCTAGGTCAGAGATTGGACTCAATGATCTTGAGGTCTCTTCCAACCTAGACAATTCTGTGATTCTGTTCTTGTGTTGGTCTTTGAAGCAAAGCTTGGGTTGCATCAGCAGAGTATAATGTGCTGTTCTTCTGCAAAAGAGATGTTCAATACCTGTTTTTTCTCTTCCAGGTGAGCTGACTTAAATGAAAACAAAGCAATGGCATATCCAGATGACAAGGGCACCACAGACAGGTAGGAATTCATTTTGTGTAATCCTGGATACCTGGGTGCTGAGACTGATTTTGAGATGGTTTAAAAAAGATAAAAACCTCAGTGCAAGAATCATTATGACTGGGTGGGATGAAAGTGGTTTCAAACTAATGCTATCTTTTACCAAAGAATTGATGCCTTTTGTAACCTGCATCTATTGTGAAATGAACTGTGTGGGACTCTGAGACCTGAGAAGTGATTTTATGGGGGTCATTTTTTCTGCAATTCCCATTACTTTCTCATGAGGCTCTCTACGACTGCCAGTAGATCACAGGTCAGTGTTCTTTTCCCCTGTTTTGTGTGCTTGTCCTGAGGCATGAAAGAACAGCGATCGCTGCAAAGCCACATAAGGGGGGAGGCATGGGTGGGCAAAGACCTGAACCTAGCTATTGGAAAGACACTCAAACAATATTACTGCCCTTCCTCTGCTGTCACCCTCCAATGTAGATCTTCATCTAGACACATTCAGTTGGTGATACAGCTGTGAAGAGTTAGCCATTAAAAAATCTATTTCTGGGTGGTTTCTGTTGGGAATATAATGGATTTTTGCCTGATCAAAATGCAAACCAAAACTGTGGGCATTCACTTGCTCAGTGTCCTACATACCTTTCTGCCTCATCTAGGGATTAGATATCACTACAAAATGAATCTGACAGCTGTAGTGAATCTGAAGGGTACAGTGTGTTCTGTACATAGATGTTATCTTGATTCAATTGGAATATAAATCAGGATATTTAACACTCGTTCACAGTGTGGTTTCTGACAGCTCCAGTGCCAAAGCCAACAAGGACTATAAACTTCTCTCTGTTGATTTGAGCTGTTTGTGAAAGTCCTTGCTGGCGATGGAACGTTCAAAGACACGAGGAGTGATAAGTGAGTGGTGCCAAGGAAGATGATGGAAATTCCTCCTGATGGCTGCCAAAAGCTAGTAGGGTGCCGCCTCCAGTGCAGTCTCATTCGTAGGAGAAGGTGGTTTCTTTTTTTAAAAATGTTTCCTTTAATTTAAATACTGAAGCACAAAGGGTTGCTTTCCTCTCTTTTCTCACGAATGTTTGATTCTCAACATCTGTAGAGAATTTTTTTCCATAACTGCCTGCATTTATCTTAGTCTTCTATTGTTCAAGTTAAAATAACTTCTTGGTTATATTCCTCCCCTCTCATTTTTTCACGACAGTACTGATTTGCCCACCTTTGCCCTGCTGCTTCTGTAGCCTTGCTGTAGTCGTGCAGTATGGGTTAGACCTGGTGAAATCCGAGTGCTTTTCATTGCCTGGCGGGGATGGGTTGCTGGCAGCCAGCTCGATTTCTGAGAAGCGCCAGGTTAAAGAAGGTGTGATAAAGCAAGCCTCTGGAGAAGTGCTCTGCTCCATCAGGGTCAACAAGGAGCTTTGCTACCTCAGCCTTCTCCAGGCTCTTGCCATTGCTCACAGCAGGCAGCTTGATTCACCTTGCTAAACTGGTTTTTGTGCATGCTTGCATGTACTGGTTTCTAGGTTTTACTTGCTTTCCAACTGTACTTTGGAGGCAGGAGTGTGGGGACCAGACTAATCTGTCTCCTTTCTTCCAAACATGGAGCCTGTGAAACACTGCTTTATGGTGCTATAGCCTGTGCTTTACAGTAGCAATCCACTTACTTGTTGCACAGCTACTTCCTCGGCTGGTGGTGAAGGAAGACAGGAGAATATCAAGCCCTTGACAGGTTTGTGCAGGGTTTGGGATTGCCAAAACGTTAGCTGCTCTTTAAGGATGAACTTGTCTGCTGGCACGCAGCCTTGGGTTTTCTGCAGAGTTGAGGAGGAGGAGCGGAGAAGGAGGGTGCTGACAGCTAAGAATACTCCTGGAGCTGAGTGGTTAGAAATCGCCTGCAAGTCTGGGGCAGCTGAGCCTTGCAGGAGTGCCATCTTTGCCTTCTGACACGGTGCAGAAGCCCCCTTTGCAAATGAAAAGGCCACCCTCCGCTTCAGGTATCTGGAATCACAATATGCGTTTGACCCTTTTCACCCCCCCATGAGGACTCATCAGCAGCAATAAATGGTGGCGGTGAGATGTATTTCTAGTCAACAGAGCTGGGAGGGCCCATGTTAATTAAAAGACAGCAGTGACTCTTGAAGACTGAAAGTAAGGGTGTGTGTCTGTTTAAAAAAAACAGATGTGGTACAGTGTAATGAGATGTTTTGAAAAGGTTGGTAGGGCAGGAAGCTGACCTATTTCTGGGTGTAAACAAGTCTATGGTTTATTTTACAGCAAATGTGATACTTGAGGAAAGCTTACAGGCCATGTAATGTCTAATGATTTTAATACAGTATGGTATCTACTCCCGTATTCACTCTGTGCTTGCTGAACTGTTTTGCAATAGTGTAAGCTTCTGGGATTTGTCACACAAACATAATGGATTATCACACATTTATTAGTCTAATGTGTTATTGCATTTTTTTCCTGAGTAAGGGATGCTGTATTGCCATTTGGACAGTCCCTGATCTGTATTTGTTGGATTCTTGCACCAGAAGTTAGGTACTGATTGCTGTCATTAACATTTTTGCTTCTTTTGTTCTTTCCCCACCAGCACTTTTTTAACACTTCTTGAAAACAAATATATATAAAGACTTCTTTCATAAAACCTAGAAGAACGCCCATACATACCCACCCCACCCCCTGAAAGATGTTCTAGCAGAAAAGGCCCTGCAGCAACTAAACTTCATAGCAGCTAAAAAAAGAGTCATGTACAGATTGTCTTCCTGAAGTTTTGTGAAGATGTGGAAAGCTTCTAGGTGCTTCGGGAGGGACAGGTTTAATGGCTTAACAAAGCTGAAGATAAAATGCCACATGGATTTTGAATGTCTTTCAAAATCCATGGATGTGTGAACTGAGCAGTATGGAACTGATACTCAGGTATGGCAGGTGTGGTTACTGGCGGGTTGAGAGAGAATGCTCTTCCTGCAGTAGGAGCACTGATTTTTAATCCTGTTGGCGATGCTGTAGGTACTGTCTTGGGCCCTTCTCAGCCTCTGCACCTTGTTTGAAAATGTCACTTTATGTTCAAAACATCTGAGCCTCTTTTTTTCCCTGTACATGTCAGCTTCCTTTGGGTCAGCACCGGTGGATCCAGCTAGGTAAATGGCTGGAGGAGGCGGTGCTTCATGCATAAAATGCACGTAATGTACCCGCATCCTGTGTTTTACCCTTGGTGCCTGAGGTCAGCAGTCTGGCATTTTCAGGAATTCAAAATTAGGAAATGATGGCATCTAGGTTGCCTGTGCAGCTTCGTTTGCTGTTCAGTGGGATTTGCATTTCTGTGCGATGTTTAATCACCAGTTTCATCTCTGGAGAAATCCATTCTCATTCAATCCGTAGGTAGATAAGAGTGGATCTTCTAGTATTGAAATGCTGCTAAATAGCTTAAATACTTGTTGAATTGTGATCACCTGTAGGAAGCTTTTCCTGTGATGTTTTTAAGAAGTATTGCTCTTCACCTCAGAAGTGCATTCCTGAGCATGCGATGAGATGGAGTATGAAAAGCTTATTTTATTGTTTTGTTCTGCTTGCATTTCACCTCACAGAGACTGTTTCCTTGGCTCGGAATGTGTTTTTCAGAGACAAGGACTTGAAAATGGGAAACTTGTAACCCTGGTGGGTGAATAAAAAAACAGGTGGGGAAAAGCTGCAGCCTGCTAATCTTGAAAACAGATGTAAGGGAGGGCTCTACAGCTGACAGGATGTACTCGGACAGAAAGCTTTCTTCGGGGAACCACTGATTTGTTGGACTTGAAATGTTCCACAGGAACTTATCGGTTTTCATCAAGTCTTCCAACCGGAATGGCACAATCTTGTTTTTAGGGCAGCTGGTGAGCCAGAAGCCAGAGGCTGGGAATGCGGGGCCTCTCGCATGTCCCCTGGGTTGTGAGTTTGAAACCTAAAAAATAGCATCATAATGGCATTCGCTTCACATGAATCTCTTGTGGTGTGGGATTTGTGAGGCTTTGTTCTGGGTGGGCTGTTCCGTGCTCTGCCCCCCTCTCTTTCCTTTAACATGGAAAGTGGATGCCAGCACAGCTCAGGAATTATTGTTTGTCTCTGTTGGTAGAAAGCAAGTCCCTGTCCTGCCCGGCCTCTTTGGAAAACCCCAGGAAGCATAAGTAGGATTGTTGAGATGTTTTAGAAAATCTGAAAGGACTAGGATGTGCTCGAGCAGTTTACTATCTTCCTTGTTAACTTACAGCTTTGACAAAGAACACGTTCAGTTCTGTTTTCTTTTAAAATCCCTTTTATATCTTCACCAAGCTTGAAATGTTGTTTTCACACGTCACTCCCAGTATTCTTTGCCTTTTCTTTCCCCCAGAGATACCTTCCTCGGAAGGGAGTACAAACCACTCTGCAAGTCAGAAGTAGCACGTAACTGTGAGCAGCACTAGGGGAAGCACAGTGCAAGCGTCCTACGTCTCGCAGTCCTTTCCTGCTTCAATTCCTGGTTGTGTTATTCCTCTGGTCCAGTAGTCAGCAGGACCCTGGTGTTCTCCAGCTGTGCTGTGCAATTTTTGCACTGAGGTTTCAAATTATTCCAGTATTGATGTTACTTGGAAGCTCTGCCCAGGCGTTATGCATTGCGTGACATCGCGGTGACTTAGTTCATCTTTTTAAAGGCTGATATTCGTACGCTTTTTATTTGAATTCACCATCAAGCCAAATTCAGCATGATGCCAATTTGTGGACGGGAGGACACCATTAGGATTGCTTTGTCCTGAGGACTGGCAGTGGGATCTGTGTGGTTCATGGCCATGTCTTAAAAGACTCATTCATATTGTTGCCTAGGCATCAGTGATACTGTCATTTCTTAAATTTGAAGCGCTCACCTTTGCAAAAAATAATAGCAACCTTTTCATCACAGTGTAAATTCAATTAAAAAATTAAGCCAGCTGCTAGGCTGACATTCCTGCGCCACGGCGTTATACAGTCATCCTTTTGCTTGACCTGCAGGTCTGCAGCCTCTTCAGAGCTCAGCAAAGGGCTTTGCTTTGTGCTTTGAAGAAACTGGTGGTAGGCATCCTCACCTGGCAGCCTGAAGGGTGGTAGACATCTGTTATCCTGGCTCAGCGGCTCTCATGGATGCTCATGAGATGTGAGGAGGGCAGAAATGTTGGATAGTGACGTATGGAGGGCTCTCTCTGCCATGTTCTCTTGGAGAGCCTCTGTGCTACCTGTGCCAGTGCCTCACCATGGCACAGCCATGCTGGAAGGCCATCACCCTGTTAAACATCAATGCCTCTGTACAAGGTGGGAATCAACAAGTGCTTCTCAAGCAAAAGGGCAGAAAACTGCTAGAAACTTTCAGTGCAAACAAAGCATATTGTTTGTGATGATTCTTTCCTGGAATAAAAGCTTAGCTGTTCTGGCAAGAGTATATATGTATATTTGTCATCTATTGTTATGCCCAAAAGGGCTGAAACGGATTGTATTTAATCTTCAGGGAGATAACCTTCATGGAAATCTTTAGCCTGTACTATCTGGATTAAGAGAAGCTCTGTGAACAGCCAAACGGGGCCTTAAAACAGACAGCAGCTCTGTCTGTAATTTGACAAATGACATTTCTTAAAATTTCTTAAGCAGTCTGTCTGTGCAGTGCGGACAGGCAAAAGCTTTGTTTGGTATTGGAGACAAAGAGGAAGCCTGTAAGTATCTAATTTTCAAAATTGTCTTCAACACAGAGCAGGTTCCAGCCTGGTTAAGTGTAGGCAAGGGGCTTGAGATATCCTTTACTGCTGCTGTCAGTCTCTTCGTACAGGACTGAAGCATCCAGGCGTGTCTTCAGAAAATTTGTACTTGGTCTCACAGGAAGGAAAATGACCCTTTCATTTAATGGTCGCCTTTGACAAATTGCTTAGAAGCTGTGTCGCCTGGCTTGCATTAAACATCTGGAAATGTAGTCTGGACTTTGGGCCCAGGTCCAAATTCATTCCTAGTCAAGCAGATCTGACATTTGGTCCGAGTCTTGATGTCTCCCTAAGCACTTGAGGAGCCTGGAGTACTCAGCATTCCCTTCATGTGGGCGAGCAGCTGAAGTGCAGGGCTTGGAGAGAGGAATGCTGACCACCACCATCTCCATCATGGGCTTTCTGCAGGGTCGAATCAAAGTAATGGGATTGCCTGCTTTGTGCACACTCAGAGATGAAACTTTGAGATAGATTTCAGCTCATTTCCTTTCTCTGCGTAGTACCCCTTCTTGCAAAAAAAAAAAAAAAAAAAAAAAAAAAAGGTTCTGTTGTTGCTTGCATGAGGATGGTTCAATGAAATTTTAAGTACTTGGCTTGAAAAAATGTAGATACTCTTTAAAAAGTAAATGCATCTCTTCCCCTTTTCCCCATTTCCTAATCTCTTCAGCAGAAATTGCAGCAAATAGTTATACGTACAACTCTCTAGGGCAATTTTTCTTTTTAGGGGAAAGCCCCTCTAAAACGTTGTCTGGGTATGCAGTCCTGGTGCCAGTAACAGTATGGTTAACTATCAGTGCTTTGGGTTATGCTTACATCCTTAGAAGTTTCTAGCAGCAGTGAACCATGTCCTTTGCTCTGAAGATGTCAGGTTCTTGGCATTATTATTTTCTTAGGGGAAAAATGAAGTTCCTTGAAGTGACAGATTGAGGATGTGGGATTATTTATGTATATATATTTTCTTAAGTCATAATTTTAAATGGTGTGATCAAGCCCTACGAAGAAAAGACAAATTTTGAAAACTGCAGTTTGTTGTTGTTTTTTTTTTTCTACTCTTTTTGGTCATGTCCATTGCGCTGAACCCAGGTTTTGCCACTTAAGGGAGGTGAGTGTCCTGGTAGAGAAGATGAATATTGGCACAGAGAGGTTGGAGAGTGTCCATCCTCGGTGCCACTTGACCTAAATCGGTCGTGTTTTGGGGACAGGCGCTGGAACACCCGGTATCTCCACACCGCGCCACAGCTGGCAGGCTGAGGCGGGCCCCCCCCCGCGCCGCCTGCAGTCGCTCCGCCCGCCCCCCGCGCCTCCATCAGCGGCCGGGCCGGGCCGTACCACAGCGCCCCTCCCGCGGGGGGGGGGTGCGGGGGGCATCGGCTCGCCCTGAGGGGCGGCGGCCGGGCCGCGGCGCCCCCCGCTCGCTGCCCGCCGCGGGGCCGGGCGGAGCCGGGCGGCGACAGCGGGGGGGGCCCCGCAGCCTCCCCGGGGACCCTCGAGCGGCACCGGGGGCTGCCGGTGGATCCTCCCCGCCGCCGGGCGGTGCGAGGAGCCGGGGGAGGGCCCGGCCGTGGGGCGGAGGGGGGGAGCCGGGGCCAGCCCCGGCAGCGGGGCGCTGAGGAGCAGCTGCCGGGCGGCCGCCAAATGGCCGAGGGGCCCCGCGCCGGCCGGCGGCTGAGGCGGCGCCGCATGGGGGCCCGGCGCTGAGCTCCGCCATGGCTGCGCACTCCAGGTACGGGCGGTGAGGGGAGTTTGGGGGGGCTGTGAGGGGTTTGTGGGGGGTTTTTGGGGTGTGTGGGATCCTTCAGGAGCCGGGCTGCCTGCCCGGTGCGCAGGAAGGAAAATGGAGGCAGGGTTGTGCTTAACAAAGGGACCGAGCTTTGATTTGCCGGCTTTTTGGTTTGTTTTTTTGGCCTCCCCCTTTGATTCACACGATTTACTGGCCTCTGTTGTCAGTGTGTCGCTTTACAAGGCCCACATGCCAAGAGAGGGTCCGGTGTAAACCCCAGCGCTGCTGCCTGGCCTTGAGGCTTGGCCGGGCCCCGAGGCTGGGGGCTGGCCGGCTGCCTCAGGTCTCAGGGCCGTCCCCTGGGTGCCAGCCCCCAGCCCCATCTGTAACCCTCCGGGGCCAGGCAGCGCTCCCAGAGCACGGTTCTGACGCGGTGAAGCTGCGTCAGAGCGTTTTGGTGCGGTGAGTAAGAAGGCAACCCCTGCGTGCTTCGTTCAAGTTTAAAGCTGATCGCTTTAAAACACGTTTAAAAGGGAGTAGGAGTGAAAATGAGCAGCAGGAATGAATCTCTTGCAGGAGAGAGAGAGGCTGCGTTTACCAGTAAGCTCAGTGCCTGTGATACTCCTCTTTTGGGGGCACAAGTTGGCTGTGGCATCCGCCTCATTGCAACACATACGTGCTGTATGAGTGCATAAAAGCTTTTCTTCAGCAGCAAGGGGTGAACGCGTATGTGCAATAAATAACTGGAGTTATGCTGCATAGGAAGGAGAGGCCAAACGTCTCTGGAATGAATTTGTTAAAACATGCCAGAGGGTTCTCCCTGGTAGGCAGCTGATGAAAGATGTGGGCGAGCTTTTTGGTTTTGCATCTCTTCTTAAAAAAAAAAAAAAAACAACAAAAAAAAACCTGCAAGCTCAGTAAATTACTGATGAGGTGGTGTGATACAGAACACCACAGTGTTTGGGTATCGCTCGGTATGAGGTCTTCGGGCACTCCTCCGTCTGCTTGGGCTTGCTATTTCTCACATGCTGGGTGTTCAGTATGCGCAGCTAGTGCAGGGGATGTGAGCCTGGGGAGAGTGCGGGTTTGGCAGCAAGAAAATCCTGCATCCGTCCTTCAGCTTCAGCTGTGATCCAGCACAGCTCCCATAGCGTTTGGATTCCCTTGTTCTGAAGGGTGGAAGGGTAAAGAAAACCGTGTGGTAAAACGTGCCTGTTGCTGCTCGCCAGCATTTTAAAAACTGCAGTAGTAATGAGCGAGAAACTGATGTGTTAATGGGTGCTGGAACAATTTTTTTTTCTCCATACTAAATCTTAAGAATGGATTACACGGTGAGTTGGGTGTTTTGTTTTAGCTGTTTGAGATGAATCAGCTTCTGCCACTGGCTGCTGTAATTAGCTTATATCCAGAACCATTAGGTGGAGAAACCATCCCTCGGTCCGGGTTGTTCTGTGTTTAGAAAGTAGGGGGGTTGTTTTCAAGTTGCTGGCTGAGCTGTCGGCTTGCAGCTGTAGCTCTCTGTGCACTCACTTCTGGAACATGCGGCTGGTCTGCTGCTTGCAGTGTCCCTGGGCAGCACGGCCTCGGTCAGGTTTTTGTGCTGTATTCGGGAACGCGTGAAATTCAGAAGCAGAGTTGAGCAGAATAAGGAGAAGTGCACTGTCTTGTTGGCTACGGTATGATGCTGAGTGCTACGCAGCTGCTCTGAGGTATGGCAGGACCCCCAGGAGGTATGCGGGACCGACCGAGACCCTCTGTCAATGTGACAGCTCCAGGCAGAGGTCAGTGAGGCACAAGAATGTGGCTTCTTTGCCGGGTGGTGGAGCCCAGCTCTCTTCTGCTCCCTCCTTCATTAAAAAACAAGCCCTGCTGCAGCAATCGCAAGCTGAGGAGCTTTAAATGCATAGCTGCTTTTTTGAAGAGGTAGGCTGCTGTTCTTGGGCTGGCCAGGAACATTGTAAATTAGCTGTGGACCCTGTTGGTTACACTTAAAATTATAGATAGCATCCAGAATAACACTGTATTTATCTAAGAATTCCTGCTTGTTGTAAAACTTGGCTTTGGATGTGCTCAGTGTGGTTGCAGGTAGGCAGAACCAACTGCGTTTCCTTATCTTTGTAGGGCAGCACAGTCAGAGCAGCGTGCAATCAGTGTCGTGCCATCATCCCCGCCGGGCTCACCTTGCTCCTTCTGAGCTGGCCCTGCAGGGAAGGGTGAGGATGGGCAGCACCCTGGGGAGCCCTCCCTTTCCACCCCGACAGCCCCAGCACCACAGCTGGCCCTAGAGGTGCCTCGGATCGGGGCTGGACCACTCATTGGGGTAGAAAAAGGAGCAGATGATGTGCCAAAAAAAAACCTTGTGGCTGTACCTGCGTTTAAAACACAGTGAATGCAGTGAAAGAGTCTCTTCTAAAGGGAGTGATGCCGAGGCTTTTTCCCAAGGAAGAGGCACTTTGAATGATGCAGCTTGATTTTTGCTCCGTGTCGTTTTGCAGCTTTCCAGGGCAGATCGACAGACACGTTTCATAACATGTTTGTTCCGTGGGTCCTGTTGATACAGGCAGGTGCGAGTATTGGTGATACTGCATTCCAGTCAGCTGAGGCAGGTGAAGAAGGGCTGAAACAGCCTTACCTGTAAGTTGAAAGCTAAAACATCCACCGCATTTCTCCAAAATCTTCCTGGAGAATTACACTTGGGTTTTCTCTGGCATGCGATGCCTGGCTGCCCTGCAGCATGCTTTGCAGGCTCCTGGGGAGCTTCAGTCCACAGCTGCCGACTTGTCTGGGCTCTCTGAGCTGGCTGTGGGGCAGCCCAGCTGGAAATGGCCTGTGACTGGAGCTCCTCCAGGGAAGAGGACACCCAGGTTATTTGTTAAGGGTGGTGGGGATTACAGGTCCAAGCTGTAGTAGGACCCAAGTCCCCCGAAACCTTGGAAATGCTGTTATCACGGTGTGCCAGACCTGGGGTGGAAGGGAACATTTCCTCAGACCGAGTAATTTGTGCTGGGCCTGAATCTGTGTTGTAGAGAGAGGCATCTTCTTGCTGCTTTTTAGGAGAAAGTGCAGGATGCAGCACAAATAGCAGGAAGCGAGCTCTTCATGAACCGCATCAATTCTCCTCAGCCTTTTCTTTCTGTGTGTAGCCACAGTGAGTGAGAGCACAAAGCTCTTAAATCCTTTAAAAGATGTTATCGAAGGGACCTCAGTAACTACGTAGGGAAGCTGCTAAGACTGTTCCTCCTGTCATGGTGGGCTACAGGGAGGTGAGGGAGAGTTTTCCACAGCGTGCAGGCAGCCTTCCTCCTGCCAGCTGCAAGTACAGGGCGGTGGGGAGCTCAGAGGCTGTTTAACCTCTATTTATAGGCAAGCACTCATCCTGTTCGGGCTTGAACACGGCACAGAGGTTTTTTTTCCCTGCGGTACATCACCATGAAAAAAGCACGGCCGTGCTCCGTGTTGCAGCTCAGGCTCCCAGGGCTGGTTCTGGCCATGATACAGGGCAGAAGGCACACGTAGTGCTGGGGTGGAGCGACTGGCTGGGGCAGACAGCACTCCGAGATGTCACCGGGGGAGGATGAAGGCAGAGCTGCCTTGCTCGGGTAAAAGGCTTTAACAGGGAGCAGACGAGCGCTTGTGCAGATTTTCCCCAGCTGCGTGTTCACAGACAATTTGGGGAAGCACTGCTCAGGTGCAGAAATCATCCATTGCCTGGTTTTACCACATGGAGGGGAGGGAGCCAGCTTCATCACGGCTGCTCTGTGCTTCACCTGCACGCATTTGTCTTCAGCATTAGCCTTGGTTGTTGTTTAATATTTAGAGCTGTCATTTTTCGTTGTGCTAAATGTTTGTTGGAACAGGGATGGGAAGTTCCAGCGTTGTTCTGCAGCGTTACCCAGCGGGTTAAGAGAAAGCAATGCCCCTGCTTTAGGTTTCAGAGAGAGGTCAACAAGCAAATGGTTAATGGTTAACCTCTGTGACAACAGTAAAACTCATTCTCAGAACTGTAAAAAAAAAAAAAAAAAAAAAAAAAAGTGTGGGTTTCAATTGTGTACTTGTTAAAGGAAAAAAAAATCCTCGCCAAAACCTAAACAGGAAGAGTACAGCAGATGCTGGTTTTTTTGTGTGTGTTTTTTTTAAAAAGAAAAGCAAAGTGAGAAGAAGTGTATGTTAGTGTTTGAGATATATATGTCTGTGTGTATATATACACACCTCTTTGCTCAGAATACCATTTACGGTATAATCTATAAGCAGTAATTGATGTGTTTGTTCATCAATATAGGAGCAGCACCTTCGTGGCACAGTATGTTTGGCAGCTGGTGTGTGTATGCGAGGTATGTGAGTGCGGGTGCCTCCTCTGAAAGGCAAGTCTTTTTTTTCCTCCTTTCCTGAGCTGCGTTACAGGCACTGCAGTTTGAAACACTGACAGCTGGTAGCATCTGAACTTGCAAGGAATTATTAAAATGTGTGGTGGTAAACGAGTTTTTACATCTTCAAAGAGTTCGAGACACCTGGTAAGAAATTGCTTTCAGTATTCCTGCGCTTCTGTAGTCTGTGAGATTGTATTTAACAAACGTATTACAGAGCTAATCCATCTTTGCAAGTATGGCTGAGCGACTCTCCCTCATGACTGCTCTGCAGCTCTTGCTCAAGGCTCCTCTCTCCCCAGCAGGCTGATAGGGAGAAAACACCCAGCTTTGAGGGCAGGGCTGAGAACAGGCTGTTGTCGGTCTAGGAATACGTTTATTTGGGGCAGGGAGCTGGCCTTGCTCAGAGCCACCAGTGCCTGTGTGTTTACCAGGAGGAGTTTGGCTGGCAAGCTGGAAGTGCAGGCAAAGAAATAGGCTGCAGAGGTGAGATAACTGCTGGCCAGCACCGGGCGTCAGCTCCACCGTATCTCTGAGCTCCTGGAACTGCCTATCCTAAAAGCACTGAACCCCCCATGGTTTCTGTAGATGCAGAGGTGAGGAAAAGTAGATTTTCTTTGCTACTGCAGCATAGTTGGAAACAAGAAACACATTTACTTCCCTGCCCTGCTGCGTGTCCTTTGGCAAAAATCATGTGTGCAGCTGCTTACTTTAAAACATCACGTCGTGTCTTCAGGAGGTGGCGTTTGGTAGTGGTACCTGTCTGGGGGGAAACGAGGCGAAGTGGTGATTATACCAAAGACTTTGCGCCTCGTCTGCTGTGATTTTGAGCTGAACTGGTGGCCGGCCGAGGTTCTCACATGACAGTGCAGCAGGCAGTGCTCCTCCTGCAGGAACAACCGGCTGGTTTTAAAGCTCTGTCGGTGCCAATTCAAAAGCATGTCAAGTCTATACGCTGCTTTTTTCCCCCCATCTATGACTGTGCTTTATGCACGTTTATGTTGAAAGCTTGTGATTTTCAGTGTGTTTAAATGCTGTGTCTGTGAAATGTTGGAAGTGATGGCTTTTTAGTTTCACAGATCCTTGATTTAAGAGACGATGTTCCATAACTTCCTGACGACCAAAGATGCTTTTTAAGGGGAACGCGATCGTTGCGCCGAGGTTTGAGAACACCGTTTATCATCTTTATCTGTTTGCAACCCCCTGCCCACTGTACACAGGCTGATTTCAGCAAATTAATAAGCTTGCTGTGCTTAGCTGGCTCTGTGAACCTCCTAGGAGTAAATGCCTGGTTCTGTGCAGTGGACCACAGGCCTGAATGAAGCTGCTAGTCTAGAGACTAAGAAAATTCTGTGGAACTGCCCAAATCCTGGAGGCAAAGAAAAACAGTTAGATTTGTGTTCTTTTCTTTGAGAAAGTCTTGTCTCTTTTCAGAGGCACGACAATAACGAGATGTGGTATTCAGAGACGTTTTTTCCGTGCCATTCCGCATGAAAATCAGTTGACTCGTACATCGAGGCATTAAAAATAACAGACCAAAAAACTTCCTAAAGTGGCTGACATGGAAAAATGCAGCAACTCAAATGTTTCGCCTTTGAAAAAAATACTTTGGGTCAATTAGTGCCCCAGAGCTTTCATGCATTGTTCTCTGTGATTTGTTCCAAAAATCCCAGCCTTCTCTGTTACAGCACATGCTGATAAAGGAATAGCTCCTTGTCTTTTGTTCTTCCCGCACAGGATTTTTCAGTGTTCTCAAGCTATCGGGATAAAAATGATGTGATGTTTGGAGGAGCTAGCTGAAGTTCTTCCCTGCTGGGAGAAGGCAGAGTTTGTCAGTTAGATGGTATAATGTAATCAAGGATTTGCAAGTACAAGAGCTGAAGGAGAGCATGGATGATGCTAATAGTGCTGTAGGAGTTGGGCCATCTAGTTGTAACAGATGCTGGAGATTTTTTTTCCATAAATTACCTGTGGAAAAAAAAATATTTTTAACATATTCAGTAAGTTCTATTTAAGGGGAAAAAGAGCTTCACTTTCTAGTTTGTCTTAGCAGGATACAAGTGTTTGTCAACCAGTCAAAAGCCCTCGATGGGTAAATGGGATGAGCTTGGCCTTTGAGTGTCTCAAAACATCACAGCCCCGACCTGGTGTTTCCTCCCCTACTCCGCTGGCACGTCGCTGAGCAGTGCTGCTCGAGAGCTCCCAAACCTTGTCAAAATACATGAATCAGTCTGGTTCCTGGTGGTTTGGAAGGTGTTTGCCTTCCAAGTCTGTCAAGCTAGCGGCCCTGTGGTAGGTGGGTTTCCCAAACTACACATCCCTTTCTCATAGGGTTTTGGAGGGACGTGCGGAATGGATGGGCAGGGAGCCCGTTGCTGTTCTTTCCCGTACAGCTCAGACATCTGATACAGTCTAGCACTGCTTTTCGCAGCCAGAACCTTCCTTCTGTGATTTTTTAAATAAATGCAAACAGAGTGTAATTGCCACATAATCCGATAATTGCAACCAAACCCACCTCAGGCTGGTTGTTGGCAGCTGTATTGGTGTGTGTTGACGTTGTTCCACTATGTGAATTTATTGTGGAAGCTTAGCAATTGATTAAAATATGTTCCCAAGTGCTATTTTATTAAAACAAACAAAACCAAAACAAACCTATCCTGCAATGCATGCAAAGCCAGACACGATCTGGATTGTTTCTTGACTCTAATGAACAGTAATTTGACATTCAGACCTTTCACAGACTGTACCTTATGTCTCAGTCCTTGCCCTAAGAGCTGGATTTGTCTCTGTGCTGTACTTCTCTTGGTGGCAACGCGCACGGATCACTTGGTGTTTCAGGTGAGGATGGTGCACGTGGCCCTGTGCCCGCCCAGCTCTCCTAAGAGTGCTGGTTCTTGGGGCTTTCAGATTTTGGCAACAATTACTTGTGCTAGCCAGAACAGGGGCAAAGGGGAGAAAAAGTCATTTTCAGCGACTGCAAACATAAAACTCAAAAGTAATGTAACATGCTTCCCCACCCCTTGAATAAGTCAGATAGAAATGGTGTTGTGAAGAGGTCTCTCTTCTTTCTGTGCCCTGAGCCTATCTTTTGCTTCCCTTTTGAGGGGTTTCTGTGCCATCCACCGTTTCATGTCTTCCTCTGGTCCTTTCCTTTCCTGCTGTGACCTTGGTGGGTGAGAGATGTCGATCATGGGCCAGATGAAGAAATAAACAACTTCTGGGTGGGGGAAATATCAGGAGAATAATGTCTTCATGTGCCTGTTCCTTTCTGCATGTATTAAATACCGAGGTAATGGTTTCCTTTTTTTTAAAATGGCTTCCTTTGAAAATGTGCCATCCACTCCGCTCTCAGCTTAACAAAGGAAATTTACAGATGATAATTGATATAAGCTACGTTTACTTGAGTGCAACAACTTTAAAGGCCATTTATGCATAGTAATCTGCCAAGCAAATAATGATTTGTTTAGGTTTGTTCAGTGCTCCTTTCCTTCCTCTAGCGGAGTCCCTCAGCACATGTGAAACAGGCTCGGAGGGCTGAGACACCGGCAGCAGTCACTGGGGTTAAGACGGTGCTTTTAAAAGGTCTTCAGTTCAGTCATGCACTTTTCTTAGAAAGTCCTTGAATGGTTCTTTCACCCCTTTTTCTTCTCTTGCCCCTCGGTGAGCAAGGACAAGCAGCTCACGTCTTCCCAGCACGCAGCAGCCTCTGGATGGAAGCAGCGCACGGCTTCTGCTCCAAATTCCAGCGCTGTCACTCGTGCTCAGGTCCAGCTCGTGGCCAGCTGAGCTGAACCCTTCTTATGAAAAGCTTAGCCTGTGTGCGTAAGGCAATCGCCTCCTTTTACGATCAGGATCTGATTTCCTCGTTGCCTTTCAGCTCTCGAGTCCAGTTCCAGAAAGCATTCCGGTGAAGAGCCCCACTGGAGCGTATGCACAACAGCACTTTTTGACCTGGAGCTAGACAGTGAAATGTGGAGGATGTTTATTGTGTCTGCATCTGTGTGAGCAGGTGCTCAGAAAGGGCTCCTGATTCACAGCTTTAAGCCGAGGAGTGACTTCTCTGTGTGCGTGACAGAGAAGTGATGTGGGAGAGGGGAAGGCATTTAGTCTCACCGTTTCCTCTGTTCCTGTTCTTCTGTTGTGTTGGTTCCTGCAAATGGCATTTTATAAAGCAAAGAAGTGTTAAGTTGGGGGAAAAAAAAAAAAAAAAAAAAGGTGTTTTAGAGCAAACTACCGGCCAGAAAGGATTCCAGTAGTTTTTCTGAGGTGAGGTTGGATAAAAGCAAGGTTTTAGGTAGAACAGGCAAAAGAAGCAGTAGTGATTCTGTTCCTTCCTCCTGCCCATTTTTTCAGGTGCTTCCAGAAATACTTAACATACCGCAGCTGTTGTACAAAAACCTTTGTGTGTTTCTGGTGGTGTGTTTGGTAACTGTAACAACCGAACCACTGAGTAACATGTATGTGTGGGGGATTTAGGAAAATTCTGTTCCCTTTAAAAAAAAAAAAAAAGAAAGAAAAAAAAAAAAAAGAGGCAAAGCACAAGCTGGGGATGAGGAAGAATCCCTGGCAGCATACGCAGAAGGGTTTAAAATCTTCTTTGGAAATTTGACGTGGTGCTTAATGCAGGGCATCTGCTGAGACCCTGGGAGAGCAAAAAGCCTCCTGCTCAGGGCGATGAATAAGCCTGGCTAGAAGAGGCACGTGGGAGGTCTGAGGACGAGGAACCCCAGGGAGAGGCGGTGTTGATTCACTTCTCCTTTTGAAGCTGCCTCTTGCCTCCATGCCATAGAGGATGGGGACTGGAAGAGGCCATGGGCTGCTGCTGTGAAAATCAGTGAATGGGCAGAGGCTCCAGAGGTTTCTTCAGAGAGGAGACCTGCCCCTGGAAGAAGTCCTGAACGGACAGAAGGCTGCGTGTGCCTCATGGAGCCTCTCCTGCGAGATCCTACGGCACCTTGGTGTAATTTGCCAGCCCTGGTTGCAGGTTTGGCATGAAATCACCGCTGTCATCAGAGCAGATGTGACTTCCTTTGAGAGTGGTGGTTTCTGCAGGCAGAAGGATGGCAGTTCAGAATGGGTTTGGAAAGATCCCAGTCCCTTGGAGAGTTCAAACTGGAAACAGAGTGACGGAGAGGGCATTGAAGCCAATACAATAGAAGAGCTGTAACGTAATTAACAAGGATGTTGACTAGTTGCCTTTTACCAGTTGGCTGGCAGGTTTTGCTTTCCTTGAAAAAGGCAAGCAAAGTTGGTGTGATGTGACCATATGTTGTGATGGCTGAGATAGGCCTATTTTTGTTCAGCTTGCTCTCTGGTTTGCACTGCAGCTGATCTGCCTGCTCGCTCCGGGAGCTTCCTGCCAAGCTGAGCAGGAGGAAGAGCATCTTTCTCGTGGGTCACAGCCATGGTACTTGGTGGTGGCTTCATGGTATCGATGCTGTCTCAGGGCTGAAGTTTTGCAGGTGACAAAGTGGGAGCTTCCAGCAGTAACCTGCAGTTTCTTTCTCGTCACGACCAAAGCTGCTGTGTCTGCACGGAAACCCTCCTGTCCTGCCTGTGGGTGTCCAGCCAGCGGCTCTTGGCTCTGACCCAGGTTCTCGCTGTTCTCTCCCTGATTTTGGGAACCTGTCTCTGTTCCCACACGGGCGCTGCCTGCCCTTCTGGGGCTGCTTCACCGGGCACCTGCTGGCAAGGCTCCCGCGGTTACGTTGCCTTCAGTTGCTCAGTTGTTTAACCAAGTGCTTTTAACGGGAACACGAAACCAGGCAGAAATACAAAACCTCACAGAGTAATCTCTTAATTGCAGTGCTGTCGATGCCGATCCACCCCCCGTGGTTACTGTACTCGCAGGGGGGCGCTGGGGAAGGAAGAATATTAAATGAAATAGGCTGAACACTTAAGAAGGATAATTTATTGCCAGTCCGAGCATCAAGCTAAGCGTTGCAAATAAACGGCCGATAGAAGTGCTTTTGGAGGCAAAAGTTGCCTCGTTTGATGTAGTTGCTGTGTGGGACACCTAAACTCTACGGGGATAAATACACAAAGAGCAATTAATTAATAGTGGCAAGATACACATGCCTGCGCTGTCCTGAGGCAACCCCAAAAAAGTATTCATCAGCAGATCGCCCAGTTGCTGGCAGATGACTCCTGCTGTGCAGCAGTTTGCCATTTCAGCTGGAAAATGCATTGTCCCTCAGCCTCCCTGCAAAAATCACGGCTTTGGCTGCTGCGTGGTGCACAAAAAGCAGCGCATGGGAGGGGAGGTGTTTGCAGGCACGTTGGCTTTAGGATTTCTGGGGACCGCCGTAAGCCTCCCGAGGCCCATCAGGCCTTACAGATGCCGTGTCACTCTTTGGGGTATCTCGCCTAGGTTCAGCAGCAGCAGGCAAAAGCAGGGCGGCTCCGTGGTGGTGTGGCAGCGCGTTGGTTGTACAGCTGCGTGCCCTCCAGAGCAGAGCGGGGTTATCAGCGAGTCCACAAACAGGGTAAACATTTCGGAAGCGGCCTTGCTGGCTCCTGCCAGCACTGCCTTTTCCACCACGTACCGTGGGTGATCCCCGTGCTGGCTCCACGTGCTGGCAGGAGCCCCTCGGTTGCCCAAACCTTTCCTTGCACACTGGGGACATCCCGTGCTGCGGCTGCGCTCTCCAGGAAGCGCACACGTGTCTGCCCAAGTTGCTGCTGGTTGCAGCCCCTGCAAAGAGCACTGCAGGCACGTATTTGTAGCAAGCAGCAGCAAGGAAAGGCGAAGCACCTCGGCGTGTGTTTTGGAGGGGCATATGCTTTGCAACGTGCATTAGGCATGCTTCAGTACCTGCCTAATGCGCCCTGTCACGGATTATTGCCCTTGCATGGTCTGAATGCTTTCCAAGCCCTTCTGCATGACAATGAGCCGCTTTGTTAGAGAGACATCAGAGGGATGGCTCCAATGCGGTTGGAAACCTCTTAATAAAATCAAACAAAAGCGACAAACCATGGGAAAATGTGCAGACGGTTCGGAGTGTGGATGGAAAAATTAGGAAATACTTGTGGAATACCTGGGACCTGGCAGAGGCTGCAGGAAAGATTTTTTTAAATAGGCTTTTGAGCATATAAGCAGGCTTCTTCTGCAAACAGTGCTAATCTCTTTCCGTTCCTACTTAGTCCTTGCTATGCAGATAAGACTTGTTCAACCTGTTACTCGGTACGTGCTGTTATATAAAGGGAAAACTCCGGGGAGTAGGAAACCTTGTCATTTGTTGCATGAGTTGTTTGCTGCCCGTTTCTATGGAAGGTTGGAAGAATTTAAGCCTTTAATACTCCTTGATTTTGCTCGTGTCAAACCCGGTGGCCTGCAGGCAGCGCAGCTGACACTGAAATGAGGTGTCGTTGGAAATGACACGTGAAATGAGGACGGGGGCACTGGCTGGCAGCGTGGCCGTGATGGGGCACCCGTGGACGGACCGCGTAGCACTCGGGTCCTGCTGGACTCAGGAGCTGCTTGGTGCAGCCTGCACAAGGTCAGCTGGTGGCCGGCTCTGCAGAAACCCAGCAGCGTGCTCACTCAGCTGGACGTGCAGAGGCGGTGGCTGTAGGGTGAGGATGCTGTTCAACAAGAGATTTAAAAGGCAGATGCACAAAGCAGCTGCTCAGTAAACATTGCAGGGTTTGGGTTTTTCACCCAACAACATATATCTTGTTAGACTTCTTTGGTGCAGTGGAGAGCAATGTTTTGTGCTTTTTTTTTTTTTTTTCTAAGAGGATTTAAGGAGCTAGTTCCATAAAATTAGTGAACAAAGAGCACATCTGCTTGAATAATTTTAATGTAGCCTTAAAGTAGAAAATGTATTGCATTTGACTTCTTGCACCTGCGATAAGCATTGCTGGATGAACTGAGGTAGAATAATAGATTGCAAGACATGAATCCTTGATTTGCTGTTCAGAGCCATTTCAGGTGGATAATTAAACTTTTTTTTTTTTTCTGATATGTTGATATCTGGATTTTTTTTGTAACCTACTTTTTTTTTTTTTTTTCAGAGCTTTTTACCACAACAGTTGTTGAAAGGCTCCCCATTTTTGTGGGGCCCTCTAGGAAAGAGCAAGTGTGCTGGGGGACCACTGGGCTTTGCTTTACCAAGTACTTCTGTGTGAGGTCAGGAACACGATGCTAGGACAGTTGGTGTGAAGAAAAAAGTAATTCCAAGTAATCACAGTTCCTTTCTTACAATCAGTAAAATGAAAACGGGTGTGTGGGAATCAAAATCTTGTGATTGTGTGAACAAATGAATGAAATTTGGAGGTTTGGACCCAATGATCTCAATGATCTCTTGAGGTCCCTTCCAACCCCTACAGTTCTTACAATTCTCCAATTCCCAAATCTGAGATTATGATCTCAGATCTGCCTGTGAAAGACTTCTGGAGCCTGTTGTAAGGGAACAGAAGCCTGATTTCATGATTTTGTTCCTCTCTTGGTAGTTCTCTGCTGCAAATGCCTTGTTCTCTTGCTGTCTGTAAGCATGTCACCAATGAATTGATTGTACAGGACAAGAAGTGCTACTTCACACAGGATTTCAATGAAAATCGACAGGCAGGATAGTTCCCACGTAAATGGCACAGAATGGAGGTTTTATTTCTCTTCCCAGGCAAGCCTAGAGCAGTTCCCCAGAGCTGCTGCCTTTCTGTTGAGAGCAGCAATACCGAGGCAGGTGGCTATGCTGAGAGAAGATTTCATGCAGTTCGCACGCGGCAAGAGCCCGTCCCTGCCGAAGAGGCTTGCTGCTTGCCACGTGGTAGCCGCTGCATTCCTCTGCTCCTATAACTGACTTGCAGAGCCGTAACAGCAAGATTTGGCACAGAGATCGTGGCCCGGCTGCGGCGGTGCGTGTTGGATTGCAGTGCTGGAGGATCTTGCCGTGCTTGGGCTGACTTGTGTTTCGGCGTTCCTCCACGTACTTCACTTCAGTCTCGTGGTTTTCAGAAGCTGCGGTTTGTAAGCTAACACTTGATCCGGGTTTATTTGTGTCTCTTGGGCTGACTTAATTGTTTTCATTATGAGTGGGATGCAGCTAATCAAGAGGGAGAAACACCCTGGGAGTGGGTGATGCTGCAGCTGAGTCAGTTCCTGAGCAGTGGGAGGTGATCCAGGTACCGCAGCCCTGGTGGAGGAGCCTTCAGCGTGTCCTGTAGGTCCTGTTCTGTGTCCTACTGCCTGACCTTGTCTTTCTCCAAGCAAATGGCCGCTGTGCCACCCTGACACAGCCACATCTGATCTCCTGTACGCATCCCTAGCGTGTGCCAGCTGCAAAGTGCTTTTCCCCCATTTCCCCTTGAGTGGAAAACTCCCTTGCAGCAAGCTCCTGGTGCTGTAGGGCCAGGGTAAGTGCCTCTGAAACAGCTCCTGCCCAGTGGCTGCACACAGTGCTTTGTTACCCTACTGCTGCTGTGCCTGCGCTCAACCTCTGGCAGACATAAGGTGGATTTTGTTGATGGGAGACTGTATGACCACCTTTGGCTGTTAAATCCTGAAAATGGGAAATGGGGGTAAACACAGATCCTGCTCTTGTGTCCAGGGTGGGTTTGCACATGGAACAGCTGGCGTAAAAGCTGCAGGAGGATTTCTCTTCACTGCCATAGGTAAAACACTTTCAGGCTTTGGGTGGCACGTTTAAGTTGCATACATTGGAAAACAGATTGCTTTTTCAGAAGGCCGTGTACTGTGACAGCAGCCTTTCTGCGCCCCTGGTGTGCTGTCATACGTCTGTGGTGAGTTAAGCACACACTTTCCTTGGTGTAATAGGTCGCTTCCTCCTCAAGCTGCTTCGCATCAAGGTTGTGTTGTAATGCTTTGTCTTGAGGAACAAGACCGGCCCCCATCAGCCCTTGCACATTGACAGTTTATTTTTTTGGTCAGGTTTCTCAAGATCTCAAGATGTAACACGAAAAAAATCACTGGGAAAAAATAAGACAACTGAAGAAAAAATTTTTGAAGATTTATTTCTCCCTGTGTTTTTCTTCTTATTTCCTTATTTTTCCCTCATGTCATTTTTGCATTAGTTCTACAGAGAAGTGCATGACATTTGCTGAGGGTTTTGTAATGACTTTTTTTTTTTTCTCTTATCCTCTATTTGGTGGACGTCTGGGCTTTGATCTACAAATATGTCCCAGTTCTTAGATGGGGAGCTCTGCTGCATCAGCGAGGCAGGGAAGCACTTGGCAGGTATATGTGCTGGGAAGGTTACTCTCCTAGCCTGCATGGCGCTTGGTAGGTAAAAACATAAAGAGAAAGCTAAAAAGGAATAGCCATTTTTGTAGCAAGGGTGATTCACAGGCATAAATTCCATAGCTGCTGATAGTCTGTTGTTCCTAACCAGGGAGAGCTTGCTAGTGGGGCATAGCTTTTTATCGGAGAAGCTGTTGCATGCTTCTCAGGGTGTGAGGAGAGACAGGAGAGGAAATGAAGGGCTTAAAGCTATCCACCAAGTAAATGCTCCGTAGTAATTGAAGAAGCTTGTTTTAGGAATGACTCTTTTTTCCTGCTTGTGCATTGAAAGCCAGAAACTGCGTCATTCTTAAGCAATCCCAAAAGATTTGGATATACTAAAGCAGTGTAGGATAAGCAGAGTGGTGAGTTACTACAGCAGGCCTGCACCCAGCAATTCCCAAGGCTCTTAAGACTGTCGGTTCTGTCAGTGGAAAGGTGGGATGTGCTCGTGTCCTCGAGCACATCTTGTTCATCGCTGGTGGACCCGTGGGTGTTCAGAAGGAAAACGAAATGCTGCTGATGTTTGCTCTGTCGTGTGGAGGCATTTGGAGATCGTGGCGTGAAGGCAAGTGCTCGAGGCTGTTGGTGCAGAGCCGCGGCAAGTGTCACGCAGCGTGGCTGTTCTGATGGAAAAATTAACTTCTGAGGCAGGAGCTGGCCTCAGCGTAGAGGAGCCGTCAGGAAGAGAACAAGTGAGACTTGGCAGGGGTGGGCCTGAGATCCTGCAGGGTGACACCCGGGTATGTCCAGAAGGAAGATGGAGAGTGATGGGTGAAAAGTTGATGGTGATTCTGCAGTCACGGTGGTGAGGGATGGTGCTTAACCAACGCTACACAGATGGTCTTTGAAATCTGTTTTCCCTGTGCTTCGTCAGTCAATGTTTTCTCTCAGAGCTCAACTTCTGAGCAGAGCCAGAGTTTGTGTTCTGGCGGAAGGGCTACACCCCACCCCGTGTGTTTGGTGATAATGCCAAGGCCTCGTATTTACTCGCAGCAGCCTTTGATCTCGGGAGGCGTGATGTAAATACCTGCACAGGGTTAATGTCTGCTCTGTCGGTGTGCTAGTTTCTCCAGGACTCTTCTCAGACCGGTGTGGGGGTGATGGGTGGTGACTCAGGGTCCCCTCCCTGGCCGAGCAGCAGGGATTGCCATTTCTCCGAGGGGCAGGTTCTCCCAGCCAGGATGGGAGGTGCTGTCAGAGCAAGGCACGTGCCTCTAGGAACACCATTGAAACTTAGCCCAGGTTGGTCTGCTCTCCGAGAGCATTCAGCACGGCCTCTGGAGCACTTGTGCTAAGGTTTGCTGGGCTGTAACCACCTCAGTGGCAGGCTGAAGTCTTCAGCTTCAGTAGGAGAGCGAAGTTCTGCCCACTGCAAAGCAACCCCAGCGATTTGTGTGCGCGTCTGTGTCCCGAGCAGGCTGGTCTTTTGATCCTTGTCGACAAAGTGACAAGAGACACAGGCTCCTCTTGCCTGCTCACAGTTTCCTCTCTTTTCCTCAACTTACCCGCAGAGACAGAAGTGCCTCCGGGGCTGAAAGGTGGTCGGACCACATACTTGGCTTGGGGAAATCCTGCAGACGTGTGCCTGATGAATGAGGCTGCTGTACACAGAGCGCCCGTCTCTAAGAGACAAAGTGGTCAGGATTTTTCATTGCTTCTACCCGGTGATTTAAATTTTTCACATTTCCTCCTGTGCCTGCCACTTCCAGATCAAACAAAGCCTTAAATTCATCATTGCTCCGCCGCCTGGGCTGCTCTCCTTGTAATTACTCTTCACACATCCACACCTTCTCAGAAGCCCTCCTGGTATATTTGCATTTAGATGGAGAATGACAACTTTCGTGTTCCCTGCAGAACTTGTAATTAACGCCTTTCCCGACAGCCTTCTATTACCATCAGCCTACCGGGGAGAGGGTACGAGCCTGGATTTCTTTGGAGACTCGGTTTCTGGGGCATCCTGGGCAGAGAGACTGCCTCTCTTGCTTTGCTGAGGGGCTCTGACTACAGCGTAGTTACGTGCTCTTACCGAAGACGACAAAGTGGAGGCTGTATGAAATAATTGTCACGTCTTTGCAGGTTTTTTAGGCTGCTGCTGTAGACAGCTGTTAAGCAAGGCTGGCCCTCAGCACATGTTTCAGTTCGTAGGGTGAGTGGTGTGCCTGTGGAAGCTGAGCTGTGGGTGTTTGGGGCTGTAGGGCCAATTCTGTGAAGGTTTTGTCCCGTGTGAGGAGCGGCTGAGAGCTCCCCGTTGCTGCTGAAGTCACCAGGCGCTGCAGGGGCTCAGCTCCTCTCAGCAGACACTTGGGCTTACTACTGGGAGCTGCTGGGTGAATCAAGGCCTACCGATGCCAAAAGGAAGCAGAAACCTTTTAAGGACTGAGTAATTAATGTATTTTTAAACTTGGCAACAGCAATAGGAAACAAGTAGGAGTTTGAACCCACAGATTACCGCAAGAGAGGCAGTGGGGAGATGTTTGGCGTTACTTAAGTAAAAATGACTTTTTCCTGGAAAAAGCCAACTTAAATTGGTTAAGTTAACCAAACTGGAGAGCATGCACCGAAGCTGGTCTGTGATGATGATGCAGCAAATAATTGACTAACTGGGCCATCTGCTGCGCCTCTGCCATATGCTTGCTTCTATCGGCTCGTTCTGTTCTGTGCAGTAGCGTTTAGTGGCGTGAAGCAGCCCTTCCAGCAAGGGAAAGGAAGGAAAGGTTGGGACGAGGCTCATCTGATGGTGTTTGCTGTTAGCTTTAATGTCTGGCTTTGATCTGCCTGTCTCGCAGCCGCCTTGTAAGGCGAGAGCCGAGCCTGATCTGCGCTGCTTCCCAAATGAGGCAGGAACGTGTCCCTCAGCCCTGAGAAATGTTGATCGGCAGCTTCTCGTGATAAAAGAGAATCGGTTTTAATGACAAAATAGCTGTAATAAATCTGTGATTTCCTGCAGTTGTGCTAAAAGGAAATGTTCCCTTTTAATGTTCTGGAGGAAGAGGTTGTTCAGAAGGAAGTGAGCACTGTTTGTGTTTGCTTTCAGCCTTTCTCCACCCCCTTCCCTGCTGCTGGAGTAATCCCTTCTGGGAGCCAGCAGCAGATCTTACTGCAACTAAAACTAAAGCAGATTTTTATTTTAGTTTTGTTTTCGTGCAGAGAAGACGCAGGTCAGGAGCAGAGACAGACTTTCCTTTCGCAGCCGTCTATTTTCTGAAAATGGCATCATGGGCTGGACAGCCACGTGCCAGCATCTGAAACCCTGGCGAAGATGGCGATGTCAGGGAGATCAGTCTCAAAGTTTTAGCTTCTGTCTTCAGTTAGCTTAAGGGCTTGCTTTTACAGCAAACTTCAGGGAGGTTCTTTCAACTGCACAACGAGATTTTTATCCCCTTTCTGCTTTTGAAAGCGTGTCCGCTTCTGTGCTCTGAAGTGGAAGGAAAATTCTGAAGGAAAGCCGGTCTGATAGCTTTTGGGAAGCGAGGATGAGCGTGGATGGGGCTCCTTGAGCACAAAATGGAGCGGGTGACGTCCCGAGGTGATGGATGGGTGGTCAGCTGCCCGGCCATGCAGTGCCGGGGGGAATAGGGCAGCCCGCCAAGCCCTGCTCGCCAGCCCATACGTGGGAGAGCGCCTGTATCCGCCGGAGCCGGCACGCTGGTCTCCTTTCAGACCTGCTGTTGTTGGCTCCAGGGCAGGAACGCAGCATCCCTCCACCCCCTCGGTCCCTCCTCCTCTGCTCTTCACACACTCTTGAAAAAGAATTTATTGCTGGGAAGCGGGCTGCGGGTCAAGGAGGGTTCAGGGAAAGAGAAGGTCCCGAGACGTGTTCCAGCTGCTGCTCCTGCAGCAGGCAGCACGTAAGGTGCTTCGTGCTCAGCGCTGGGATACACAGAGCAGAGACAGCTCTGTCTCTTTGGAAGTATTACAGTTGCAGGAGATGTAAGCTGGGACTCTGTAGAGTTTTCCTTTTGTTTGGATGTAATCAGGACCTGTGAGGAAAACAGCTCGATGCCTCTGAGTTTGGATGCTTGCCAGCCTAGAAATAGAAGGATATCCGTAATCCACATGGACGCGGTGCTTTAGAAAACAATTTGCAAGGTCATAATACGTGGCTTGGATCTTTCTTACTGCTGCTGTTAAACTGCCTGCGAGTTTTCTGCTTCTCTTCTCTAAGCCGAGAGCTTGTGAGACGTTTGTGGCAGGGCACAGCGTGAAGTCAGAGCCCTGATCCTTCCCTGCCGACAGCAGGCATTGTCCCAGCAGGACAAATACAAACAGCCACCAGGGCGTTCCCCCCTCTGTGTTCTCAAAATCTCCGACTGATGTTCCTCTTGCCTCCACTCCTGCCAGTTTTTGCTCCTGGATGGATGTGCACACACACCGTCTGCTTAACTTAATAGTTGTGAGGTTACTGCTGCTGCTAAAGAGTTCAAAATGCAGTCCTGTGGTGCGAGCACTAACGTGGCACTACTGCTTTGGTTTACATTTAACGCCTAGCAGCTCAAACTCGAAATGTTTAAGTTTTTCAGGTTTGTTGTTTGTTTTCCTTTTTGGAAAGGCGCTGGAGCTGAGCCCTGTGAGCTGCTGCGTAGCGTCCAAGTGACGACGCTCCTTCCTTCTGCGTTGCTCATCTGTGCCCAAGGTCAGGCCTGTTTTGCATGACTGAAGAATGCTCACTCGGTGCCCAGCACGCAGTCCATTGAAGTCAATAAAGATATTTATGCCTATTTCAGTGGGCTTTGGCTCACCCACCTGCTCCGCAAGTTGGGACAAGTGACCAAAAGGCGAAGCCTCTGGGTCAGAATTTCCACTCGTTGGCTTGAGCTGAGAAGCGATTCATAACCTCAGCGCCCTTCCCGCCAGCAAGATACACACACACTTGTGCTGATGTTTGTGGATCACCCCAGGTGCTTTTTCAGTCTTGGCTTACTGGTGATAGTGGTGTGATCTTGGGTGTTTTTTTCTGGAAGAAAGGTCATCTGGCTAGGTTACTGCTCCTGCCCTTCTTACCAGTATTCATTAACAAAAACTGCTGATACGGAGTTGAATTCTGTATGGGTTTGTCACGCACAGAGAGAGCACAGGCCACATCGTGGACATCCTTCACATGGTGGACATCCTTCCCCTGGTCCCAGCTCCCCACATCAGCTGGAGGCTCTGCGAGCCCTGAGCACCTTGCGGCAGGGGCACCGCCAGAGTGAGCCATGTCAGACCTCAGCTCTTGGGTCCTGCTGCGAAAGCCTTGCTAAACAACAAGGCAGGCATAAAAAAAGGGATATCTGAAGGTAACTGAGGTTGTTGTGACGGTCAGGAGTGCTGGGAGAAGGTAAGTTACACCTTTGGTTGTGACAGCATTCTCCAAGAGGCTTGCCTTCATCTTCCCCATCCTCACCAAAAGAGGCAAACCATTTCTCACCTGGGGAGATAAAATGAGATTTGACAGATGGTTTGTCTGCTGCTTTTGCCCTTCTGTGTAGTTTAGACGAGTATTTTAAACTGCTTTCATTCCTTGTGATCTCATGCTTCAGCACAGAGCTATGCCAGCTCAGCAGCTCACCCGCGGGAGGCCTGGATCTGAAGCGTGCCTCAACAATCTGCCAATTGCATTAGCAAAATCTGTGCTGGGGAAAGCTAGCACAGTATCTGTGAGTATTGTACCTCAGCCAACACTGTCAGTAATTTAATAAGCACTTGGGAGAAAACAAACAAAGCCAAGGATGGGTATTTAGTGCAGCAGTTGTAGTGCAAAGAACCAAGCGCTTGGTATCTGCGGTGTGCATTGAGGCAGCCTGAGGTGTTGTCAGTGCCGTGCAGGCCAAAATGCATATGTGTATCCAAAAACACAAAGGAGGAGAAGGAGCTTTGCTCTTTTTACTCTTTGTCACATTGCAAAAAGTAGATCCCCTTCGTGTCTGCTAACTTCTTGCGTGTCCTCCTGCCCACGGAGCAATGGAAACAACGGCCTAAGCACGGCCAGGGGAAAACTTGACTGATAGCAAACAACTGATAGCAAAAGGAAATGGTGGAGAAATGTGTTTTAGGAAGTCATTTGCAGCCTGTATTGGGACTATGTCCAAAAGGTGTGTCTTCTGCTTTCCCTCAGAGGTGTGTGTGATGAAAAAAAAAAAATAGTATGTGGCATGTGACCAGAGTAAGCAAACTGTGTTGTGTGTAAACACTCCCAGGTTTGTTTGTAGTAGCAAATGCTGTCTCCTGGGATGGCCAGGAGGAAGAGTTAATTTTAGCTGCAGGCTGTCTCGTGTTTCTTGCCACTTGTGCGGCTGGGGGAGGACTTGGGGCACCACGAGGCATTGGCTCTGTGTGCATGCTCCCGTTGTATCTCTGGCACTGAACTGAATGCTGCTGTTAGCCTCTAATACAGACTCGGTGCTGGCTCTGGTGGGCAGAAGTCAAGGCTGGGAGCAGAGCTGGAGCCCAGCACGTGGTCACAGTGAGGGAGGAAATGAGCCCACACAGGGGTCAGGAGAGCTGCTTGCAAGGGAGCCGTGCAGTCTGCTCAGGGAAAGGGACGACTGTAGGGCAAGGAGACAGGAAAAGAAGTGAGGGCTGCCACCAAGGGCTGCCACCCTGCTCCGCTTTTGTTGGCTTCTGCAGCCACCTGGGAAATGGGACAGGGCCTGTGGGGGAGAGGATCTGGTCCACATTAAATCTCAATCATCTTGCAACAAGTTTGTCCTCTGGTTGGCATCAGCGTGCCTGGAATGGGGCTGTAATCTCACAGCTGTGTACAAGGGAAGTGTCAGGGGATTGCTTGGTGCTAGCAGCCAACTTCTTAGCAGTTAAAAAGATGTTTGAGGGCTTTTTCGTGCTTGCTCTGAAGGGAATATTTTTTAGAGTTATATAAAGGATATTTACGGAATCACTTCTTACTTCCTGGAATGTTTGGAAAATGATGTTTCATTCAGGAAAAATTTTCCAGATAACTGGGACAGAAATGTTGAGAAATACTGTCAATGTGAAATGCACTCATATAAGAACTCTCTCACATACACACGGTTTCAAGGAGTGGATGCAGCCAAGAATTCGTCTAATTTGCCCTAATTCTTTTATTCTGCAGTTGCTCTCTCTCACATCTGGCTGGACAGAGGTTTCCCAGCGCGCACACACAGGGCAGCTGACCAGCAAAGTGCTTAGAGATCGGACATTTTTCACATGCGAGATGACAGCAGATGCACAGCGGAAATGTTTCTCTTGCATATTGTTTTTAACAGACGGGTTGAGTGTATTTACCAAATCGGTGATCTGTGGGTCCTTTTGATTATTTTAATTTCTTGCATTGTTTTCAGAAGTGGCTTACCTAGTAATTGGAAGCATAAGAGATGGAAACTTCTGGTTTGCTATGTTTGGAAACCATTCAGCACTAGCAAAAGTTGGAAACTATTTTAAATGTGTGTCTTCTGACCCCTGAATGTGTTTTTCTGCCTCAGTGGCACAAGTACATCCTTGCTGCAGTTCCATGTATGGAAATTTGCCACCAGGCAGCATCCTCTTCCAGATTTGCACAGAGTCAGGAATACCCCTGTGTGGTCCTCAGACCTCTTGGCTAACTCTTGGAGCAGAACCTCGGCTCCTCTAGGGCGAGTTAAACCTTCAGTAGGTGGCTGTGTGTGTGTGATAGCTGAGAAGGCATTGCTCGTGGGCAAGACGTGGCTCATCCCTTCCTCACTGGGACGTTTCAGAGCCAAACTAGTAGCAGAGGATCTGCACGCATGCAGTGGGCTGCACAGTGGTGAAGGAGAGCTGAAATACCTGCGTCCGCACGCTACGCTGGCATTATTTTTCTTTCTAAATGTCCAGAAATATTCGAGCAATGGATTTCCTTGTTTTGCAGTAGTGTTTCACAGAGGAGCATTGGCTTACAGCGTCTGGTTTTCCATAAAGTCTTCCCGCTGTGCATACGAAACAGCTTTATTGCTGTTTGGATGTAGGGCTGGTGGAGCGAGGACTGTGCGTTTGTGGCTCAGGAAGGGTTTGGGCCTGGTATTTTCCAAATTCCTGAGACCTTCTCTTTAAATATGGCTATGTGTTACACAGCTGTCTGAAAACCAAGGGTTCTGTGCAGAGATGTCTGTTGATAGCGCTGCTGGTGAAATGTTAACCACCCTTTATTCTCTCTTTCCTGAAGCTTGTACAATGAGGACAGAAACCTGCTGCGTATTCGAGAGCGAGAGAGGCGGAATCAGGAGGCTCTGCAGGAGAGAGACAAGTTCAGTGAGAACGCCCCGCTCTTTGCCGAGCCCTACAAGGTAACAGTTGGGCCATGTCTGGAGGGCGAGGAGAAAGGAGGGTTGGGGCAGCAGAGCAGAGCCACGGCCTCTGCGCAAAGTATGGTTGGCTTGAGTACAATATTAACAAAAGTAACATTCCATCCACTTCACTTAAATCAGCAGTGTGTGTTCATAAAGCTCTGCAGGTGGCAGTGTGCAGCACAGCCTTTGGGGTGGGCAGCTGCATTCGGGGGCCTCCTGTAGCCTGGAAGCTGCTGAGAGCAGTCTGATTATCTTAGGAGAGACTGCCTGCAGAAACAAAATGAGCTTGCCTAACTGAAGTTGTGGTGATGCGTGGCAGTTAAAATCAGATCCTGAAGGGTGTCTCTTCTCGAGCTCGATCTCTGGGGTTGTTTTTTTTCTGTGCTTTTTAAATTTCCCACTTTCTGTTCTTCTGTTTCAGACTAACAAAGAGGATGAGTTGTCAAGCCGTATTCAGAACATGCTGGGCAATTATGAGGAGGTCAAGGAGCTTATCAGCGCCAGGTGCCATCAGAATCTCATAGGAATACCAAAAAGCATCGCTCCTCTGATCCCTCAAGGAAAGCCTGATCGCCCGTTCTT
Source organism: Aythya ferina (assembly GCF_964211825.1). Lineage (NCBI taxonomy): Eukaryota > Metazoa > Chordata > Aves > Anseriformes > Anatidae > Aythya > Aythya ferina. The sequence continues at coordinate 31,717,915 of NC_140300.1, read as the reverse complement.
CCCTGAAAAGACCAGCCATGCACCATCTGCATTCCACCATGCGAGCCGCCATCCACACATGGGACCTCCGGTTGTAGCTCCCCCCCCTCCAAGCCACTCCGTTCACTACCCAAAGGCACAATCACGAGCAGAACCAGCGTCAGGTTTGCACGCCAAGAGTCACAGCTTGTCCAGCGGCCGGAGCCAAGGTCAAGAACACGGTCACAGCGGGCAGGAAGGTCACACAGGTTCTCGCCACAAGAGAACCGAGAGGCGCGCTGTTGGTGAGGGTCGTGCTACCGAACTGCAGGCCTCCCTTCTGCAGCTTTCTCCATTGCTGTCACCTTTGTCTACTCCAGTGACGCCCCTGTCACCTCTACATTCCAGCCAGCATGTTAATTCCAGGTCTCAGAACAGCAGCAAAAGTCATGGGCCGACCTACACTCAAACGAAATCACCTCAGGACCTAGTGGCAGGCTCACAGGAGAATGAAAGTCGGGACAGCTCAGCCGTTAACTTGGCTGGCACCACTCAGCCTTCCTCGCAGACCTTTCCCCCACCTTTGCCATCAAAAACCAGTGCAATGCAGCAGAAACCAACCGCCTACGTCAGGCCGATGGATGGCCAAGATCAGGCCCCAGTAGAGTCCCCGGAGCTCAAGCCTCTCCCAGAGGAGTACCATACAGAACCGTACGAGAAGATCTCAGATCTGAAGGCCAACGCCAAAGCCAAGTTATCCAAGCTGAAAATCCCTGCTGAGCCCATTGAGGTGAGTGCAGTGGTCGGGGGGCTTGGCTGGCGGGGTGTTTTAAGCCGTGGGAGAGCAGGTCACTGAAGAACAGTTGCTGTTCTGTTGGCCGCTGGCAGCGCTGACGGTTTTGTGGTTAGAAAGCCTGCTTTCTATCGCTGTATCTCTGTGCAGGTGGGTAGAGGCCCCAAAAACTGGCAGAATATTGGGACAGCTGATCGTCTGGTGATTTCTACGGTCACCCCATAGGCTCAGGTTTTTGGGGTGCTGTGGTAAGTGACTCTGAGCACCCCAGAGTTCACCAAAGTCAGTCTGCAAGATCTCACCGTAGTGTGTCAGGCAAGAATGCAATGAAGAAACATGATGTAGATTTCTGCCAGAAAAATTTAGCCTAGTGTCCTCAGAAAACACATCACCATTCTGTTTTCTCCTTCTTCACATCCCTTTTGAGCACGTTTTGAAGGTTTAATTAAATCTTAGCACAGAGGAGGACGTCTCAATGATAAGAGCCCAGAAGTTCTGTAATATCTGGCATCGTGTGCTCTGCCCTTGCAGTCATTGTCATGAATTGCTGTTTTCCAGGCTGAGACATTGCAATAGGTTGCAGCAAGGCTGGGCACGGAGTGTGTGATTCAGAAGGTAATGCTGCCACTCGGGCCAGCAGGGGAAAACATCTGAGGATACAGATATTTGGTGTAGCTTTCTCTGCAAGTTCAGATGTTTGGAGATTATATGCGGTGTGTGCTAGAGACTGGCACACTTGAGCAGGATTAGACTAGTCTGTTCTAGCTTTGGCTTCAGAGAAAAAGCCCAGAGCAGCTGTCAGAGTGGTTTGGCTTTGCTGACAGCGTTAGAAGGCATCTCGCACCTACGTTTGGGCCCTGCCATGAAGTCACTGGGGTATGTTGTTTATGAGGCTGTGGGGAGACTTTCAGGGAAGGAGTGGCCGGAATCAGTCACTTCTTAACCAGGGGGTGCTTCCCCTTTCCGCTGTAATTGTTTAGAGACAGCAAGATCCCTCGTTGTACTCCATCTGGTTGCGCCTACCCCAAGGCCACCTATCTGATGTGTCAGATGTGGGGGTGGACAAGTCTTGGGGTTCTGAGACACACTGTAGGATCAAGTGGCTTGCAGCCTGCCCTTTGCAGCACTTTGAGAGCAGGAGCAATATTGTTGCACGTGTTTTGGGACGCTTTACCATGCCTGTGTGTTACAGCATGTAGGAACCCACGGTGCTGACCTCAAGGTACCTGGGTGAGGAGACCTGCAGAGCTGCTTTTCAAGTTGTATTTTGCATTTGTAACAAAAAGGGGTAGGACGGGCGCGGTCTGCTTTTCATGAAAAAGAGTGTTGGGGGATGTTTTCATCAGCTGCAAGTAGCCGTAGGCAATTTCTTGTGGAAAATGAGGGGAAGCTGGCAAAATGACATTGTCAAGAAGTTGTGAAAATAGTTTCATGCTGAGAGACAGCATTTGCTTCCAAGTAGATTGGGCATTGCACGTCATAACTCAAAAAGGACAGAGCAGCGAGGTCTGGGTTTCATTATTTGCTCGACCAGATATTTTACTCCTGGGGGAGGAGTAAAGCAACGCACGGGGTCTTAGCTTCTTCACTACCCATTCTTCATTACCCGTTACCCCAAAGATAAAGGGCGTTTCTGGTTTTAAAGCTGTCTTTGTAAAGCCTGAGTTTTGTCTTGGTGTTGTCTTTTCTGTTGAGAAAGAGTTCTTACTTGTCAGAAATGAGACTTCCCTGCTCTCTCCCAGCTCTGGTTCCATTACTCTTTTTGTCTTACCTTCTTTCACATCCCATGCTTTGTATTATCATGTGTGTGTGGACGTGTCTCTTTGAATCTGAGCTCAGACAGGGCAGTGTTAGCCGCGATGCTGCCTGCTGAATGTAACCTCTCTGCTCACTTTCCATTAAGCACGTGGCTTTGATTCTAAATGCCTATCCCAAATCCTACAGCTGCCAGGGCTGTGCAGTGGCAGTGCTGGGGCAGGAGTGCTATTCCATCTGTGGCAGGGTAAGAATATAGTAAAAAGGGAATCAAAGCTAATGTAGAAAACGATTCTGCACAAGCCAAAACCCTGATTTCATTTATATGGTTGGACAACTGAGAAGTTGATAGATGATCCCTTGAGTAAATGTGCTGAATAACCCTCCCGTGGGGTAGGCTGTGACCTCTGCTGACTGTTTTCTGTGCACGGGCATTTGGAATAATGACTACAATAAGCTCTAGTAGAAAACCTGTGACTTCATTTTCTGCCTGTTTGAGCTTTGATTTACTTTTTTTTTGTGTATGTGTGTTTTGCTGTTGTTTTTTTTTGTGATTAATGACACAGTTTTTCAATGTAAAGCCTGGAGAGTGAAGAGGGAAAAGGGTAGGATGGCACAGCTGGACAAGTCCGTGTGCTGGATGTGCAGTATGAGATAAGTGGCTTGGGGAGCGGTGGGCTGCCTTGCTTCCAGGGAACAGCAAGGTGTCTTAGGGGCTGGTGGGATCTTGGGAAGGCAAATCAGGAGATCCTTCGGCCAGAGGTTGGCCCTTGTATGATTTTGGTGAAGCGTGGCAGCGAGAAACGCTGCTGTTCTTCCCCCTTCCTCCCAGCAACTCGAAGCCTGGTTTTACACTTCTTCTTTATCCCCTTCAGCCCCAATTGTGCTGAACAGCCACATGCAGAGTACAGTTTTTCCCGTGATCTCCCCTGACATCACTTAGGAAGGCCATTTCTTTGACCACGTGGTTTGTGGTTAGTTGAATTTTGAAGGCGTGTGTCACCTGCAGCTGTGAATTCATTATCAACAGCTTCTGCTCGTGGCAGCAGGGATGAGTTCAGCCTTCCAGTCTGAATAGCCGAGCAGATTCGCTGTCAAGTGAATAAATCCACAGCAGATAACTGTGGTGACTCACTGTGCGTTCATATACAGAAGCTGAACAGCCTTTCCCCTCTCTTCCAAATAAAAAAACTTTGCTTTCAAACTTTATGCCTTTCTCTTCAAGGCAGCTGTCCAAATTTATTGTGAGAAGACTTTAAAAAAATAAATAAATAAAATAAAAAATAAAAAATACATCATGCGTGAAGCTTAAACATATCCGTTCTCTAAATGTGCCAAGTTTTACCTCTTCACAGCTCTTAAACAGAGATGCTTTTAAAGCCAGTCTCTCTTTCCATCTCTTCAGGAGAGCTGCAACACTACCAGAAACGCTCCTACTGCCTCCACTTGCAAAGGTGGAGATGCCTGGAAGGGAATTGGCTTGACAGCAGGGCCCAGAATCAGTGAGGCTGGTTTGAGAGAGAGTTTATAAATCCTAAAGCTTTATTCAGGGCACATTGTCTAAAGAGATTTGGCTTTGTTTTCCTCGCAGCTCTATTAACGTTAGCAGGTAGCTGCTTTATCTCCTGCGATGAAGCATCACGGGACCCGCCTCTTTCACCTACAAGCTGGGAAGTAAACTGGGAAGGAACTAGTTTAACAAACAAACAATGCTTAAAATAAAAAAACACATAAAGGTATGTGAAGTCTGTCTGGTAGTACTTCATTATCCTTGAGGCACAGATACACAGAAAGATCTCAGCTTTCCCAGTGGGATTGCTGTCGTTGAGCCCTGTTCACTTCAGCACAAATCTTTGAAGGGTCACCAGTTAAAATGTGAGCGTGGTATAGCATATCGTAGTGACTACATACCTAGTGAGACATTTAGATGACGAATAAAAAGTCCATTTTAGGTGTTCAGTGACTTCTTTCCATGGCAACTGAACTCTTCCACTGACAGAAGTGGCCAGACAGTTGAGCCCTGCAGACTAGAAATAAATGTATTGTTTTAGTCCTGGATTAAGGTGCTATTCTCGTCTTTCCACCAACTGTATATTTACTTAACATTTATTAAATGGGGGAGTGGGAGAGGAAAGATTGATTTCCTTTCCCTTTTTTGACTCTCCTTGGTTTTGTGTGTTTGTTTTTTGCTTCACACCAGGAGAGAAGCCACAGGTTGTTAGTTAGGTGTCTCCCCTGCTGCCCTCTTCGTGGTCAGAAGTGTCATAAGTGGCTTGAAATGGGCTTCCTTGCTTCACCAGGATTGTGTAAATTTGTCTTTTTGTTGGTGCGTGACTGCAAAACAAGCAGATCAAACATTAATGACAGTTTTTACTGCTGTTTTTTTAATGTTTACTTAAGGTCCTGAGTACAAAGAATGCTCTGGAAGAGCTGGAGGGTGAGGTTATGCGGGGCAAGGAGGCAGGTGTTTGGTTCAGAAGCCAAAAGGACATCTTGTATTGTTACTGCAGCTGAACCAGGCGCTGATGTTCAAAGCTCGTGTGCCAGACTGCAGAGGTCATAAATCAGCAGTGCTCGTTCATCTTCCTCTTACGCTTGGTGAAGGTGCACTCCGGTCACATCCAGCTCCCAATTCCCAGCTGCAAGGCTCTTCAGATCACAGATCCTTGCTTGTTCGCTCGGATCCAAGATCTGGCCTTGGCTCTTAGGCAGAATACCAAATATCAAGGGAATTGTGCTCGTTTTCTCTCCAGACCATGACAAACTTGTGCTGAAGCGAGCTAGCATGGTGTATTCATCGCCACCATGGTGGGGAATTGAGGTTTGCCAGTGTGCTGATCTGCCTGTGAAGGGCTTGTGATCAGCCACCCTGGATGGAATCAGCTGTGACTCCAACACAGCGTGTAGACCTTTGCCTTGCATAAAAGAGTGCTGCTTAAAAAAGGGGGGAAAAAGTAAAAACAACTGGAAACCCATGGTCCTCTGGGGTTTGCCAAGAAGCTGAAGTTAGGAAGAACTTGAGAGCATTTCCGTTTTTAATTAGCATTGTTTGTTGTGCAGCATGAAAGTAGTGCTCGTTAAATGCTGCGTATCTGAATAGCTGCTTTTTTTCAGTGATAACCCGTTTTAAGTCAGCAGCTGTGCATTAAGCAGTGAAATGCATATCCTGCAATTGTGGTTAAGAGAAATTCTCCAAACCTTCACCTGTACCATGGGTACTAATGCACACAGCTTTTCAGAACGCGAGTACACGAGTAAGGAAACATTCAGATGTAGTGCTGAGAAGGTGGTGTCAAAAGGGAACGGAGAAGTCTTTCCTCAAAGCACGCTGTTAACACGCTGTGGTAAGTACAGCAGGAGCTGCTACTGTGATTGTGACTGCCCAATGTTCTGAGTAATAAAAAAAATATATATTTTTTTAAAGAAAAAGGTGATGCACAAAGCCTGAGGAGGGCTGGCAGCGGATGGCAGCCAAGCCTTCCAGACAGGCAACTTGCAAGCCAGCGCTGGTGGCAGGGGCTGCAAAGCGAAGGCAGCCCCCAGCAGCTGGCTTCCCAAGCAGGGCAGAGATCTGCCCCGGAGGAGGAGTGACGGTGCTGGCCTCAGCTGCTGCTCTGCCTGGTGCCCCAGCCTCCATCATCCTGCAGTTTTGTAAGGTCTCTGAGTGTGGGGGTACAAAAAGTCTTGATTTATTTTAAATGTGCTTCTTGGAAGAAAAAAAAAATCCCCCTGCTTAGACCATCCATGGTGCACTCGGTGTTAGACAGCCACTGGCAGATGATTTTCTTGCTCTTTCCGCCTGGGGTGGTAAGCTTGTTAAAATGAAAAGCTGAGAGCTGGCTTGTTTCTGACCTAGAAGATGTTTAATTGTGAGCTATGGACAAGGTGTCTTTAATTTGTGATTTATTTAATAATTCTTTCGGGGTTGGAAAAAGATTTTTCTTCTCTCTTGGACACGGCTGACTTCATCTATCCTCTGCGACCCAGGCTGCTGTGGTTGGGGCATATTTCAGAAACCCTTAGGGAAAACTTCACGCTTCAGCGCATCCTTGCAGTGGCAGCATGTTACTCTCTGCTAAAGCAAGATGGAAGAGGCAAAAAAAAAAAAGGATGAGCAGCTGGTTGGGTATGTCAGACTGCCTTCTGCTCTCTTCTTCTCTCCCCTGTGCCTCACCAAGCTTGCCCTGGGTTTCTCCACTGTTTTCTGCCCTACCCACTTTCCCCCCGATGCATGCCAGGAAGGTGCAAGGGCTGCATTTGTGGCACAGGTTTTTCAGTCTCCTCCAGCCACCACTAGCCCTGACTGTCATGAGGGGTGAGCACCAACCCTTGAACAAGGAGCCTTGCACCTGGATCTTCCCCGTGGCCCTCTGAGGCTCTCGGAGATGAGAGCGGGTGGATCCCTTTCTGATCTCGCGCTGCTTTCGTTGTTTTTATCCCCTCTTGTGGCTGAGCTCCCCAGCTCTGTCGCAGCTCCATCCAGGGGCATGGATCCTGCCCTGCGCTCCTCAGGCAGCTTCAGGAGAGGTGAGCAGGGCAAGGGGTCAGGGCTGCACACAGCTTCTGTGCCTCTGAGTACCCAAACAACTCCTGGATTCCCTTGTTTTCTCTCTCCTGATGCGTGTGCACGTCCTTAGGAGGAATTGAGCCCGATCCCAGTGGACAGGGATCCACACGGCGGGCTGGTTTTTTGTGTTGTTTTTAAACTAAGCCAAAGCACGCAGAAGTAATTACACAAACAGCAAAAGCTACTTGTTGTATTTGATTTAATAGGTGAGTCCCACCGGATGCAAAAGACATTTTTTTCCCTTGTGTGCCTCTTCTCTGGAAGAAGCAGCACGCTTTATCCAGGCTGGAAATAAACCAGCAGAACAGCGCCCAAGCAGCTGCGGCAGCTCACGCAAAACCTCTTCGGCCAACCTGCCTGGAGATCTTACAGCTCTCCGCACTGTTTCTTGCGTGAGTGGAGAGTGCCGAAGGGACAGATGTTGCCAATTTGAACCGTACAGGGGGAAGGCGAGTATTGCTAAGCAACCGTGTGCTTGAGAGAGCGTTTTTCGGAGAGGAGCCAAGGGAGTTCTGCCTGGGAGCGCTCACGGCTTCTTGTGGCTCGGCGCGAGGGAAGAGAAGAAAAGTTCTCTCCTGCCAGGGTCGCCGCCAGCACAAAAGGCACCGTGACCTGTCGGCACCAAGTAGGGCCAGCAAGGGGATGCACGAAGCCAGGACATCTCCCTTGCCATGCGGGAAGGCCCTACAAGATGTTCACAGGTAAGCATGCCACGCGACGCCCGGCGCTGGCCACGGGGACCTCGGGGCAGGCTGGCAGCAGCTCCTGGAGCCCCCGAAGGAAGGGCAGAGGGGCTCTCACCCATGGCCAGCTGGAAAACCCTGCGTCTGGCTGCTCCCCTGCATGGCCAAGTGGTGCTGGGAAGGCAGGCAGCGGGGGCTGCGCTCCTCCTGGCCATCCCCTGACTCTATCAGTGTGTTGGTTAGGAAGGAGCATTCAGAAAGCTGTTCTTGCCCTGATGTCCTGCTCAGCACAGGCTGGCTGCTGGCGGTTGTGCCTCTCTTTTTTGGCCTCTGTGAGGGGTCAAAGTTTCAGGTCTCGTGGTTCATTTTGACTGATGTCTACTGATGTTGCTGCCTGAATCATTTTTAGTATTTCCTCCCCACCTTCCCAAGCTGGAGCTGCTAGTTTTCATCATCTTACTGATGATACTTTGACAATTAAGTTGTATCTTACTGTTCTTAGCAGCAGAATATTTTAACTCCCAGCTGGAAAAGGTGATGTTCCTGCCTTTTCCATCTTCTGCTTTCCAGCTTACTCATTTCACTTTCTATACCACGTTAGCAGGTTTCCATTTTTCCTGTGCGTTTGATTAGACGTTTATGAATGTCCTCAGACATCAAGGTGCTCTTTTCATCTGCGGCCAAGTGTGGCAGATGCTGCCCGATGAGGTGACATCTCCATCCTGCTCTGAGCAAAAGGGCCGGCTGGGTTTCCCAGCCAGGCTCTGCCCTCAGCCTGGCCACCTTTGCACGTCCCCAGCCACAAAGAGGACAGGCTGCAGCTGCCTTTCCCTTCAGACCCGAAAAGAGCTTGATGCTGCAAAGGAGGTGTCTCCTGCCCCACAGCCAGCTTGGCTTAGCAGAAGGCATTGCCACTTGTTGTGAGGCTTGCTTCTCCAGCCTCCTGTATTTATTAATCCCTTTCTGCCAGTTCCTAGCATGGAGCTCTTCCTGAATCACAGGAGGGAAGGGCCAGCCTGATGTTTGCCTTGGCTGCTAAGGAAAGGGGCTGATTGTTAGCCTGTTGGTCAGCTGCAGAATTAGCAAATGGTGAAACTTCACCCAAGCTTCCCCTCGCAGATATTTGGGCTTGGGTGGCTGGTCCAGGCGTGCGCTTCGCTCTCATGAAGGCTGAGTAGCTCAGATACTGCCACAGCCAGAAACGTGTTCTTGACTTGCTTGTTAAGCTTCGTTAAGCCAAAAGAAAAATATGGTCAGCATTCAGTTTTTCTAAAACTCTGGTGGGTATTTCACATTTTCAGAGGATCATTCTTCCTCTTTGGCTGCTTAAATTTAGAGTGGATAGGGACAACACAGCAATGCTGCTCCCTTACCTTGAGAGATGTTCAGAGAGCTGGGTGTCTCTATCAGCAGGGCTTCTACAAGACAGCTTCCCTCTGGAATCAGAACCTAAACTCAAATATTTGTTTTAATGCATGTTGAATTTGATAAACAACAACAACAAAAAAAGAGCAGTTCCTCAAGTTTAGAGACCAAACCCATGTAGATGTAGAAAGTTTTGAGTGAGTACTCTGCAATGATTTTTAAGGCTGATCGCTGTCTGTATTTACAAGTATTTTCCGTGTCCCTAGCATGAAAACACTGGCTTGGTGGCTGCACATTTGAAGAGTCTATTGTAAAGAAAACAATGTGTGGAATGATGCCGTGTTAGCACTGCACATATATTTCTTTCAAAGCCTGTAGTTCAAGATGCTCGCTACTTGAAGAGCATTTTTTTCCCTTGCGTAAGAACCCCGGATTTTTACGATGTGCCCTCAGCGCGCTGCGTTTTGAATGGCAGTGGTTTGCGAGGAATGCTATGGGGTTGGGAAAACGGGGCAAACCGACTTCGCGGGAGACAAAGCTGAGTCAAATTTGAAGACTTCCAGCCTTCACCTCCTTTGAAAAGGCATCTCTGGGTTTCCTTAGCCAGCCTGTCCGCTCCTTGCAGTTCAGGCTACATTGTAGCTCAGGCTGGGTTGGATGCCATCTGTTCAAGGTGGAAGGTGTGCTTTTGCAGCTTGAATGTTTTCCCTTGAAGGAGGCACAGTGCTAAAGGTTCTCCTGTAGCTTGTCGGTCCTCAGCTGTGCCCCACTGGCTGGACATGTGGAAGGAATATATTCTGTGCCGTGTGATCTGTCTGTCTGGTCAAGAGGAATATATTCCAGGGCTGCAAGTAAGTCTCATCGTTTGCTGTCCACTGAAGTTGCTGCAGGGAAAGACACAAAAAACTTTTCCTTCGGCAGAATGTGGCTGGTGTCTTGGTGATCCATGCTGCAGCCACCTCCCCTTGGTGGGGTTTTCATTACAAGGCAGTCCGAGTGTTTCAAATAAACGGAGAAGCTGCTTCTCCCCTCCAGAGTAGATGGGAGGGGACAGGAGCAAACAGCTGCCTTTCTCCTGTCTTCTCAGCTTTGGTTTCTGGCCTCACCATACTGCAGATGCACCCAGCAGCCTCCTGTCCTGCCTGGAAAGGTTCTGGGCATGGGGAGGACACCCCCCTACCTTCTGGGCAGGCACGCTGCCGAGCACACAAAGCTGTGTGCAGAGGAGGGGATGAAGGTGCCAACAGGACAGGCTTCAAGCCTTCTGTTGCAAGGCTGGGGAGCTTTCTGGGACGTGTGTCTAATATTCCTCTCAGGGAGACGACCTTTCCTCTGAGCGTACGTGACTTCAAGTGGTGTTACCGACAATAAGGCGCTCTTCTCCCTCGACTCCAAAACATTCAGCGTAGAAATGCGCTGTTTGCATTCGGGTCAGTTGTAAAACAATGGCGAAAGTTGCCTCGACAAGCAAAAGGAAATCCTGCGATTTCTTTCCCACAGGTTGAGTCCCTTGGTTTGGAAGCACTTGAAAATATTCCTTAATTATTTTTTTTTCCCTGAGTTTTAAAAATAGCACCTAGGCTGTTTCTCAGCAAAGAGATCTGCTCATGTAAGGAGAGAGGTGAAACCTGTCTGCTCATCTGTTCCCTTGATGGTTTTAACAAATATCATTACTGCCGTCGTGCCTTTGCTGAACTCAAGTGAAGATCAGAATTTGCTGTCAAATGCTGTCTGGAGCCGACAGCAAAGATGTGTTTGCTTTTAAGAGCATAATTCCTGCTGACTTTGACCAAAACATGGACTCTTAAACAGTTATATCCTGTTAGCAAGTAAAGCTGGAGCTACTGGGAAATTCAAAACCTTGGGAATACGTAGCCCATCATTTGAATCTATGAACTCGAGCTCCTTACTCAGTTACAGTACATGCCAACAGAGCACATGTGCAGATTTGCCTCATTTATTCATCTGACAAATACTGTCAACAACAAACTGCCCCTGGTCCGAGTTCTGTTTTCACAGAATCATCTAGGTTGGAGGAGACCTCCAAGATCCCCCAGTCCAACCTCTGACCTAGCACTAACCAGTCCTCCACTAAACCGTATCACTAAGCTCTACATCTAAACTTCTTTTAAAGACCTCCAGCTTGCTCAGCTTTATCTCCATCACCTGCAGCGAGCAACATTTTTTGGAGCCAGGCTGCTCAAAATAGTGTAACAAGTATCTCTAATGGCATAAATTGCAGCAAGGGGGGATTGGAAGGGAAAAATACTCCAAGTCATGACTTGTAGTTCCTGTACAAGGGGTTTCCATACCGTCAACACTTAGCTGAAAGACACCTTGTTTTCCTTCTGGAGACGTCAAGGGGACACTAATTAACTAATGAAATCATCAGCCTTGGCTGGAGTTCTGTTCTGCATGGCTGTACGCAGGCTCTGCTGCCCCGCTTACTTTTGATGTTTTGTTTATTTGGGTTTCAGCTGGAGTATTGTTAGGGCAGGGCTAATAGGGCTGCAGGACTTCCTTCCAGCAGCTCACGATTTTGGAAGGTCCTTTATTAAAATGTATCTGCACAAAATGCTGTGCTCCTTCAGACAAAGGAATATGAACCAGAGGCTTTTTCCTTGTCAAGAAACAGCTGCTTATAAAATTGGTTTTCTGTTTCAGTTTCCTCTCCATTTCTTCTTGTACCTTTTTTGTTGTGGTTGTCCTATTTTTGCTGAACTCAAGCGAGCTTCCTTCCGTCCTTAAAAACGACGAGTCTTGTGGTAATTCTTCACCTGCTGTGAAAATTAATCCTGGTCCTGGGCAACCTGCAGAGAAAACTGCCTTGCCTTCTTGTGGCGTTGCCTGCCTCTGACAGCCCTTCCCCGAATTTCCTAGAGCATTCAAGCTGCTGTGACAGGGACCCCGCTGGCAGGTACTGTCTGTATGTTATTTTACAGTAGTAATGAAACCCAGGGCAATGTGCCCATAACAAAATGGTGTTTAAAACCTGCGGCTGTCAGGTTTGGAGCCAGTCGTTAGGGATATATTTAACTGGGTCAAATTCGAGGCTTTAAACAAATCACATCAACAAAGATTTCACGTTAGATAATACCAGCTCCTGTTTGACTCTAAGTTAATGAAATAAACGAGCTTACTAGAGAAATAGCATTAGGGAAAACCTAAATTTACACAAATATTCCCACCCTGAAGTCAGGGAAGGGGTGGTTGTATTCTTAAACTGCTGCTTGTTTCTAGGTCTGTCTGCACAGTCTGATTTGTTACTGACTTACCAGAGCTCATAGGAAGGAGCGTAAAGACTTAATCGTCTCAGCAAGTTTTAGGTCAGATTACATATTTTTCCTTTTCAAATTTCCACTACTTGGGGAAAAACGAACAAACAAAAACAACACAAAAGAAAACCAACCAACCAACCCAAACCTTACGATCTGAGAACTTGAAAGAAATCAGAGGAAAATCTACCTTCCTGCACCGCTTGTCTTTGGTGCAGCTTTGTTGCTTTTATTAGCTCTTCATCAGCACCACAGGTTCCCATGTGCAGTCAGTTCTCCTATGGTTTGCAGGGGTCTCTTTTTTTCTTTTTTTTTCCTTTTTTTTTTTTTGGTTGAGTATCGGAGGGGCAGGTGCTGATAAAACATGCAGGGGGGAAACAAGTGTGGTTTTACGCCTCGGAGAGCTCCTGAGGGTGGCGAGTTTCGTAAGCATGTCCTGCACTTCTAAGGCATCGCTTGCTTTTGTTTCCCATCTGCTGAGCTGCAAACAATTAAAGAAATCCAATCCATGCTTGAGAACTGAGGCAAAAACAATGCTTTGGACTGGGTTAGTGCATGCAAGAGAAGAACATGCAGTGTCGTGGCACCTAGTTGCATGCTTTCTAGGGAACAGGAAATGAGCAGGTAGCAAAACATACATTGCAGGGGAGGATATCTTTCCAAAAAGCTGAAATAGCCAGTTCATCTTTTTTTTTTTTAATAGTTACTTTCAAGTTATGCAGTATGAGATGCAGCGAAAGAGGCACTCCAGGTTTGAAGAACACCCAGACCTGTAACACTTCTTCCACCGGAGCTCCCAGGAATTTTAGCACTGCAGGAGCAGGGTGAAGCCAGGAATTTTGTGCTTCCAGAGGAGATTTGGACCTCAGGTGTAGTCAGCTCTGGATTCCATGGTTTTACTTAATACTGAAATTGTGTAAAATGGAGATTTTGTTTCCTACAGGTGTGAGCTGAGTGCTAGCATGAGCTGTCCTTCCCCCTTGCTTGTACCCCTTCTGGTATTCACCTGGTGCTGTGGCAAGGTGGTTCAAGGAGCTGAGTCACCAGAAAGAGAAAGCCACCAGAGAAAGAAAAAGCAGAAGAGCCAATGGTTGTCTGCCAGGTTGACATAGAAAATGTTTGTTGTACGGGCCGTATTTAATTGCTGGATGAGGCTGTGCGAGAGGAATCACAAAGTAAAAAAAAAAAAAGCTTGCAGGTATGATAACCTTGTTAGCATTGTTGTCTAATTAATCTCATTTTCATTTCTGTTTGCCCCCTGTTTCTAGTGTGTCATAATAGTAGTTACTCATGATAGGAAAATGATGTCAAATTCAGGAAATACTCTGTGAAGGGGTGTTTAAGAACATATCTATAAAATAAAGCCATAGGTGACAGAGTTAGGCCGGCAGGGCTAGGGGAGTGATCGTCCCCCTGTACTCGGCTCTGGTGAGGCCGCACCTCGAGTACTGTGTTCAGTTTTGGGCCCCTCACTACAAGAAGGACATGGAGGTGCTCGAGCGAGTCCAGAGAAGGGCAACAAAGCTGGTGAGGGGCCTGGAGAACAAGTCCTATGAGGAGCGGCTGAGGGAGCTGGGCTTGTTCAGCCTGGAGAAGAGGAGGCTCAGGGGTGACCTTATCGCTCTTTTTAGGTACCTTAATGAAGGCTGAAGGGAGGTGGGGGTTGGTCTGTTCTCCCACGTGCCTGGTGACAGGACGAGGGGGAATGGGCTAAAGTTGTGCCAGGGGAGTTTTAGGTTGGATGTTAGGAAGAACTTCTTTACCGAAAGGGTTGTGAGGCATTGGAATGGGCTGCCCAGGGAAGTGGTGGAGTCACCATCCCTGGAGGTCTTGAAAAGACGTTTAGAAGTAGAGCTTAGGGATATGGTTTAGTGGAGGACTGGTCAGTGTTAGGTCAGAGGTTGGACTAGGTGATCTTTGAGTTCTCTTCCAACCTGGACGATTCTGTGATTCTGTGAGTTGAGAGAAGTCACCTTTTGGCATCTGAAGCAAGGGCTTCCCATGCATCAGACGCTACGGGCATCGGTAAGTGCCTGAACGCAAGAGGTCTGCTGAACAAATGTGCTCCGTCTGCAGCAGAACAGAAACATCTTTTAACAACATGTTCTATGGCCACCCATGCTGACTGCGTGCTGACAGCGGTGCCTGCTCTACAGTAAGAGATGCTCATCATGTGTGTGTTCGCACTGTCTTCGTAGCTGTTCTGCTACATGCTTTACAAGCAGATTAATAGGTGTTACTGCTTCAGCTTTCCCTGAAAGCAGCTGTGTCGCCACATCCTCTAAAAAACATGGATGGAGCAAGCCAGGTTTGAGATCCTCACTGCTGCCTGTGTCTGATAGATGCATTTCAGCCTGTTCTGTGAGACAGAGCACTTAGGCACCCTTGGAGGATAATCTGCTCAGTGTCTGATGTTCCTCACAGTCATGTGAGAAAATCTGCACAAAGTCGTGCTTGCACTTGTTCCGAGCAGCAAGGTAATGCAAGCTCAAATTGTGGCAGGCTTTGTCAGTACGCTGCAAAATGTTTCTGTATTTCGTAATCAAGGTTGGTAGGAGATTGTTTACAAACATGCATCGTCTCCATTGTTGGATGGCTTCTCTTGGAAGCTGTGTGCGTGCAGCTCGTGAATAACTATAGAGTGGAAAGGGGGGATTTTAACTGCCCAGAAGTGTTCTGCTGCTGCTGAAATGAAGTTAATGTGCTGTCCCTTGGCGTGACTTGAGCATGAGTAGAGGAGTCTGTCTGCCCATGTGCACCGTCTCCTCCTGCTCTGAGCCAGTTGTGCAACGCAGGTGAGGTGAGGACACTCCAGCAGGTTTTGCTCCAGGTTTGTCCTACTTCTTGTTTTCAAACAAACCCTTCCTGCAGATGCGATTTTGTGATCTTTGCTACGTTCAGACAGTGAAAGTCCACGCAGTTGACATGGAAAAAACAAATGGCAAGGTAAATGTTTCTGTTAAAATATAGGCTTAAATGGGAAGAAGCTGTAAATGTGGACTCTGTTTTGGTTCTTAGCATTAGCATGTGGCTAATCAGGGCATCAGAGAGAGCTCCAGAAGGGCCATGGCATGCACAGCATCTCTGTGCATCAGCTGGTAGCTCAAGCAGTCTCAGGTCTGGTTTTGTGTGGCTCTTTGTGTCCCCAAGTCTCTGTTCACCTCACTTGAATGTGCCTGAGCCCTGCTGGCCTCAGGGCACGAGCAGAGCTCTGTGCTCATGAAAGAGTGCAGTTTTTGGAGTGGCTCGTGGGGGGGAGACCTGGAAATAAATCAGAGTAGGTCCTTGCAGAACTCCTGGGGCCTTTGTGGGGCTGCAGGAAATTGCTCTGGCTGCCATCCTGAAGTCCCTTTCAGCTCAGGACCACAGAGGTGCTGAACCCTTCAGCAGCTGCTCTTGTTTGACTTGTAATGGGCACACCTAAATCCCATCACGTAGTCAAAGCAGCGGATTATCTGCTGCCCTAGTACGTATGGGGAGAGGATTCTGCAAAGGTGCTATAAACACTAATCGGTTTTTAAACTTAATTTAGCTTCTCCCCCTCCTTTTGCATAAGGCAAGCTACTTTATATGCAGCTGAATGTGTTAAATTACAGGAGACTGGCATATAACCTCATTGGTGGAGGAATTATGCTATAGAGCAAAGCAGAATACTCTTAATTTCAGTTCCCACTGATCTTGGGTGAGTAAGGTCAGCAGCAGCCCTGCGTGCGTGATTTTCTGAAGAGAAGTCAAATCCTTGGCAGATGAGTACTGTTCCACGAGGGCTTCGTGTGCACAAAGGCAAATGAGGATGCAGGGCAAAAGGGTTCCTCACCTGCTGTTTCCCCTGTGGTGTAGCGTATGGAAAACAGTTGAGAGTCCTTCATGTGCGAGCACTGAGTGTCACGATTGCACTGTCACGATTGTCCTTCCTGTGTGTCACGATTGCACTGTTTTTTAAACATCAATATCTTAATGGCGATTGATGCTGACATGAGTCCGACAGCTGGGATTCAAGCTCTAGGTGCACAATAACCTCTATTTAAAAACCACCTCTACTTTGCCTTCTCTAAGCTTAGGGGTTTAGTTTCTTGTTTGGCTGAGTGCACATGGCTGCGTAGAAGTAAGGAGGCAAGTCCCAAGATGAGGAGAATCCCAGCACTGTTTAATAAGCTCTGTTTCTCTTTACATGATTTCTTCAGGAAATGCTGTTTGAAGACTTTCTTTTTCAAATTTCTTAGAATATAGCTTCTGCTAAATACTTGAAAACAGCAAGCTTTGTAGAGGCAAGTTATTATCTGCCCTTCTGATGGCCTTTTACTTCTTGGTAGCTTTTTTTGATTAATGTGTTTCCATGAAGCGTATAGAACCAAGGGTGAGCAAATGTTTGCTGAATTTATCTGCCCAGTGTCAGTTGGTAAAACTGAAACAAACTCACACTTCTTCCTCTTTTTTTGTTGTAGCAAACCTTCCCCAGTGATGTCCAGTGCGTTGAAGAAATCCTGAAGGTAGGTGCTCTTAAATACCACATCTTGTGTTTCCTTACATTTCGCTTGCATTAAAATAACATGTAGGGGGGAAATACTGCTCCGCTTCTTTTTTATCACCTGGTGTTGCAATCACCAGAAGCACGTCCTTGGGTATGCTGCAGAGAAGCATGCAGTCCAAGAGGAAGACGGGCACGTCCCCTGAACCAGCCAGAGCTGCTCCTCGGCCAGGCCAGGGGGCTGCTGTTAAATGTTTCTGAGACACTGACACAACCCAAAGGAAGCGTGCACACACGCCTGAAGAGATGTAGAGCAGTATATTGAGGGGTTTGCTGTCTTTTTTAAGATTGCACAGCTAGAGTGTAGAGAGCAGTGAGCTGAGCAGTGGAAGGGGAGAAACAAGAAGACGAGGAGGGTGATAATTACACGACCAGATGGTTACACAGGTTACTTGAAGGCTGTTTCCAGTTCTTGCACAAAATCCTCCTAGATTTATCCAATCCCTGCTTCTAGAACCAAGGGTAGCCAGATGGAATCACTTCCCTGTAAATTTTCATGTTCTGTGCTATTCCTAATTGATAAGGAAACTGGAGCCGCTTGTGAGCTTTTGTGCCTTGACGAAAACAGGCGCCTCAAAATTACAGCCCAGTAGAGATGTTCACGCCGACAGCAGTGCCAGCCGAGCACAGGCACTGAGGCTGGTCCTACCCAGCCAGCCCTGCCCCATGGTGCCCTGCCCTGCTCTGCTCACGCATGTGCTGTCACCGAGCCCAGAACCTGCACTCTGAAAAAGCGCACAGCTGCTCCTGTGCAGATTTTGTTTGCTTTTCCTTTTATTATTTCCTGAGCTGTAATGCCGAGGCCAAATGCTGCAAACGCAGTAGGCGCTTAGCTCTGCGAGCTGCACTGAGATGGCTGCTGCTTGGGCAGTGCGAGTGTGCTTGCAGAGGGGGGCAAGTGCTCCCTGTGGGGCAGGTGCTGCATCCCAAGGATGGGTTCTCACTGCGGTGCTGTCTCTAAGGTCTGCAGTCCAGCCTACAAGGACTTTAGGTAGATACGAGTCTTAAGCTTAAAACTTCACTGCAAGTATCAGCAAAAATACCCTAATCCACTTTTCTCCATCTCCTTCCAGGAAATGACCCACTCATGGCCACCTCCTCTGACAGCTATTCATACACCTAGTACGGCAGAGCCCTCAAAATTTCCATTTCCAGCAAAGGTAAAACAGCCTCTTTTTGCCAGACCTTTTGATGTATTAAAGACAGCTTTCCAGCTTGCGTGCGCATTCATCTAATTTTTGACCCTGCCCCTTTCTTAGATAAAGGCTGTCAGGAGAGATTATCTTTTGAAGAAGTCAGATAAACGAAAGCACAGTGGATCTCACATTACATAACTGCTGCGTGAAATGCATAATTTTACCAAGAATTAGATCAGATGGTGCTTATGAGTAATTATTTCTGAGTGAGCTATGCGGTAGTGTGATTATCTTTTACCTTTTTTTTTTTTTTTTTTTAGCAAGCTTTCTATTTTTAGAGTTGTAAGATGTTTGAGCCAGAGAGAAGGGATGAATGAGTGCTGTTTAGATGACATAGATGTTTGTTCAAACTGTGGACTCCAAATGTGACTCCAAATGTTTGCAGAAACATTTTAAGCATCTCTGTTGCAGCACAAAAAAAGTTTTAATCTTTATTTTCAAGAAAAATATTTGTTGACTGCATTAAAGAGAAATACTTGGAAGCTCTGTCAAAATTTTCTATATTCCTTCAAAAAGGCACATACTGCTCGTTTGCCAGCAGCACATTTTTGGTGGCAGTAGCACATCATGTTTGTGCTAAACTGTCAGAGCAGCCTAAACTCTTAAGACAATTCAAAGGCAAGCTTTGGTTAGCTTGACTTTTATCACAATAAGTAACACGTTGAAAACACATCACTAACATGCAGCTATTGAGAGAGGGCTGGTGTATTTTATTCTCAACTTTTCACTTTGTCCTTTCTTTGCAGGAATCACAGCACGTTGGATCTGTAGCACAGAATCAGAGTAAGTAGAAATCCAAAGAACACGCAGCAATGTCTGTATGAGCTCACAGATAACTTTGTGTGTTGTGTGTGCGAGATTGATGAGAAATATCAAATGTTTACATTGATTAAGGAGCACAATTTCCTGGGCTTGGTTGAACACTGAAGAATTTAGATAATGCCTCAGAGATTGTGTACGTTCCTTACTTGGAAAGTAAAGCAGCAGTTCAGCAGAGAACAAGCAGTGTTTTGTTAGGAAATCCCATTTAGGATGATGAATAATCTCACTGGCAAAGGATTACATCCTGTAAGAGAGTGACTTTCTATTTGTGACACCCAGAGACCATAGGGTAAAATACAGTTCATGTGAGGCAAGTAAAAAGAACTGATTTGTTTTTGATTTGCAGAACAGTATGACGCACCTTCAAAAACGTTGCCTAGTTCTCAACCAAGAACATCGTAAGTAACCAGACTCAATTCCCATGCTCTACTGTGCAGTTACTTAAAAGAATCTGTAATGAATTAAAATATGCCTTACTTGATGTTTCTGAAGATTAAAGTTTATTAGTTCAGTTTTTCTCTGAGAATTTCATTGGAGGAAACTTACAGCCACAGCAATATTGCTGGTTCATGTTTATGGTTACTGTGTTAAAAAAAGCAAAACACCACAAACACGAAACCACACAACTTAATATACCAAGTGGAGTGGGTTTTGCTCTGTTAATCTGTGGCTACTTAATACCTTGTCACACAGTGTGTGCATTAATCATGCATTAAACTGACATAACTTAGAAACAAACTGAATCTGATCCATTTAGCATACCATTTTGAATTTGTGAAGGTTAGTAAAGCTATGCTTACAAAATTTGTGAAAACTCGCACATCGTATAGAAATCATGGGGTATATTTTTTTTCAGTTGTCCAAGGGAAAGTTCCTGAGAGGTGTTGTTCTTTTCTTTTTTTTTTTTTTTTTTTTAATTTTATTTAAACCCTCCACCCCTCCAAAAAAACTACCTTCATGTGAAGTTTCTAAAAACCTCAATTTACATCATCTAATCAAGTTAGCAAGGTGCAAAGTGGGGTCCTGGATTTTTTTTTTAATGTTGTTTACATATTTCTTCTTCTGTCTCTTTGTGTCTCTTCTTTCCCTTATTATTTTATGGTTTCTCTGAGAAGGCTTCTCAGAACTGGAGTCCCAGATCTTTGTGCATAATCTTGGCAACAGTTTTACAGAGGCAGGGAGGAAATGCCAGCTAATACTTGTATTGCTTCAACACCAAGTTGTAAGTTGGTGGGAAAGATCCATAATGACAATAAAAAAAAAACTTGGCAGAGTCCTGGTAGGTTCAAGTGGTTGTCTATTAATTAGGTTAATCACAGGAATTTCTTGCAAGTAGTTTTGTGTGGGCTGACTTTGAGTCTTTCAGGATTAACCTGGCCAGATGGCAGCATTGATAGGTTCTGAGCCCTGAATAATAGAAACCTTTCCACGTCCAGGAGGCTAAGTGGTCTGTGTGCGAGTCAATCGCCCAGGCATTAAATGCCTGTCAGCTCAGTGATAAAGAGCTTGTTTTGCTTCACACTGTATCCTTCCAGGGAAGGCTGCAAACTGCAGGCTACAAAGCTTATACTTTTTTTTTTTTTTTAAACTTATAATGAATAATTCAATTAAAAATAAAGAAAACCTGGGAAGGGCACAAGCAAGAGCTCTCCTCCTCAGCTGAGCTGCAGGATTTTGTGTTCAGGCTTTTCATTCAAGCCTTCTTGACCTGACCGGTCTCCAAAGGGCAGCCAGAACCTTCCTGCTGCTGGTTTCTGCTAGCATCTCACTGAGCCTCTGCGTTTAGGGATTTCATTTGAACTAAGACAAACACAAGCCCTCTGGGGCCAGCTGGGCGGAAGGCACAAGGCAGCTCAAGCCCCGTCCCTGAGTGTTGGTTGCCTTCATGGCAGGTCCTCCTTGGGGATAAAGGGAACCTCAGTTTGCTGATGTCCATCAGTGAATGTCTTTCCCTTCGTGGTGATTTTTATTAGCATCTCGGAGCCAGCTCTCATTTACCGTGGCCATACGACAGAGGCAGTTGAAGGCAGAGGAACAGAGCAGCTTAGGCTGACATCCTAAGCGGACTGAACCGAGGTTTGCCCAAGGACTTGGCCTGCGTTTTCCCCTTGAAGCGATGCATTCCTTCTTTTTGTCTCCTTTTTGTTCTCCTTTGCCAAACAGGGCTTTCTTTGCTCTTCAGAAGCCACGTGACCCTCAGAAAACTCAGCTGCCGATAGTAGCTCATGTTACCAAGTGTGGCTGGCTGAACATAAACAGCATTTGTGCTGTGCTGCTTAATTAGAGGTTGAAATCCCTGGGCATCTGTGTGCCCAAATTAAGCATCCAGCATCCCCGAGCAGGCACAGGTTCCCAGATGGCTTTCCTTCTTGGATGCAGCCCCCAGGTCAGCTCCTGGCCGTGCTGGAATGGGAGCAACCCTCCTGCTCATGGGGGAGATGCCAGCCTCTGCCTCTGCGATGCATCCTCCGCACGGCCAGCAGAGAGAGGCCCGCCTGTGCCTTCAGCGGAGCTGCTGGGCAAGCTGCACTGATTTTAGTGCCACTCATCTCACGAAAAGAGCTCTTTATAAATAGATTCACAGGGATATTGACGGTGTGTGCATAAGCTGCGGGTCCTGCAAATGAAAACTTAGCATCTTTGAAGCGCTGAGCTAATTAAAGATGATTAGGGCAGATTTATCTTCTTTAAGTAGGCTATTTAGCAATTTGTTGAAACCTTGTTTTGGGGAAACTGGCTTTGTCTAGCCATGCAGAAGTGTGACTCATAAAGTTTTCATGTTCCTCCTTGATACTAAATTGAATTTAAGTGGTAGCAATGTTCTTCCATGATCCTAAATTGAAGTTAAGTGGTTGCAATGTTCTCACACTGTGCTTTACTTACCAGCAGCTCAGGTGAAAAAGGCAGTCCTTTTGGGTAGAAACAGTTAAATCAGATTTAAAGGACAATCTACGTAGCACTGCCTAGCGTATCCTTTAGCCTCTAAAGGAAATGCCTCTGTAGGCCAGAGTGCTTAAGGTAAAACAAAACAAAACCCCGGAAAAACTTCGGGGACATTTTCACATCCCTGGAAGTGTGTTTAAATTGCAGGGCAGAGCAGCTTTGGCTCCAGCCGAAGCCAGTGTGTGCACGTTGCTGCGGGCTGCATGGCGTTTGCCTTCAGTAGGAGATGGAGGGGGGGTTGTTTGCCACAGCCGTGTCTCGTAGCGCTTCCCTCCAGTGTTTACTCTAAAAGCAGAGGCTCCAGGTGGTGTCCACAGGGAAGGTGTTTGAGGAAATGAGGTGGTGGAGGCTGGGAGATGGAAGAGGACAGCCACGAGGGAATGGCGAAGTCAAAATGCCTGAACAAAGAAAGCACGTAGGTGACGGCAGGCAGAGCCCTTATGGCACCAAGAGCCTTTTCTGCATCGGTGCGAGGTAGCACGGGGTTTTGGGGCTGGTAACAGCTCGGGAGGCAGGGCTGTGCAGGATGGTGCGCCCTGCTGTGGGCACGGGAGGCCTCTGGGCCTTCTGGGTGCCGTCCTGCTACAGGTACAAGAGCGTGGGTCCCAAGCTCAGTCTTTAGCAAACTCTGACTCAGAAGCGTGTCACGCAGAAACGTACCCTTCTGAAGGCAGGTTTTTTCCTGTGAGCTGTACGCTAGCAGCCCCGTGAACGTGTTTCAACAAAAGGTCTCGTAACTGGAAAAACAACGTCAGCAGCAACAAAATACACTGCTGGTGCTGCAGGGGGAGTAGTCAGAGTTCAGGGAAAGGGAAGGCAGGAGAACTCAATTTGTCTCTTATTACTTGGACACCCTGACCTTTAACTCATCTTTACATTCTGCCCTGAGTTTTGAGGGATTTATGACTTGAAAGTAAAATGCCTGAAGAAGAAATGCTGTCTCATCAGAGTCAGCAGTCAGCGTCCAGAGCTGCCAACCCTGGTGTCTTGGGAAGGAAACTGTACCAAAGTATGCATCTTGCCAAAATGAGAATGTACCCTAGGATAGCAAATTTTGACTAGCTTCAAAGATGTAAATAAAAAGATAAGGATTAGATAAAAAGACTTTTTACAGGGAGGAAAACATTCCCATTTCCTCGTCTTCCAAACCAAGAGCCTGACAGTGTAACAAACAGCAAGCACGTGGGAAAGGGAAACGGCCCCTCACCCAAACCCCATACAGGAAAAATGAAAAAGGAAGGAAAAAAATCAAACCTGGCAACATCCCTAGTACGAGATTAATTTGGATGGCTGAAGTTTTCCAGCTTAATAGTGCAAGCAGATGGGATGACAGCAATGTAGGAAGACAGCAGTTCAGACATGCAGCATGTAATTCAGTAAGAGAGTCTGTATTGGAGTGTTGTTTTGCAAAGGGACTGGAGGTTTGGGGTTTTCTCATTCGTGGATATTCAGCTTCAGGCAACGCGTCCTGATTTTCTAGTGAGGATGTAGAGCACTGCATGGAGAGCAGTTAATTCTGGAGGGCAGCACGCTCGGTTTGCAGTCACACAAGTGTTAGAATCTCAACTTGCTTGTAAACCAAAATAAAAGTGTGTGGTTTTAGGCATTTGAAATTGTCTTTTCAAGGGACTTCAGCAGTAGTGTTTTGATGTTCCTTTTCTTGGAGGCATCCCCAGTAAAATATATATTATTAGGAAACGACAGGCGTAGAAGCAGCGAAGCTGTTGGAAGAGATGTACCCTCGAGTACGCAGTGTTGAGATGGCGAAGCCTCACCAGCCATCTCCTTCCCCATAGCTCACTGCTTGTCACCCAGAGCCAGCATGAGGAGGCACCTGTGTCAGGGACCTGTCTTCCTTGCTAAAATTAGCAAGGCCACGGGTGTGTTCGCATGTTCGGGCCATCCTGCCGAACCCATGCGCTGTCACTGCTGGTATGTGGCCGTAGGGGGGTGTGGAGTTTTCCTGCTGGTTTCGACATCTCGCTTGCTCCAGCTGGGGTTGAGGTGCCCTAGAAAGCAAGTGGTTGACCTTCAGCATGAGCAGGCAGGCTTTCAAGTAGCAGGAAGTCACTGACTGCGCTTCCCGTGGTTTCATGTACAGGGCTGGGTTCCCTCCTCAAATGGTGGAAGCAGAGGGTTTGTTCCTGGTACAAAAAGGAAACATAAAACAGGCAACAACAGAAACAAACCTTGAGAATAATTGCTGGAGTCTGTTCTCTCTTCGTTCGGAATGTGCAATTTCCATTAGGGCTAATAGAAGTGACGTGGCTTTCTGTTTGAAGGAAAGATACAGCCTTTCCTCTGAATTACGGTGCTTTAATCTGGTGCTTGGAAAGGCTGAAAGGTACTGAGAGCATGCCTCAGTTACTGTCTGACCCTAATCCTCGGTTACTGACTGCTGAAATAGATTTTATCTGTTGACTGACAGCTCAATTGCTCTGAAATTTTTGTTTGGACTTGAGATTCATTGCTTGTGGTTTGTGGAGAACTTGGGGTCTCTGCCCACAGATCCCTCTCCTCCAGCCTTTTGAGGACCCCAATTTCACAGAGGACAGTGAAATTGGAAGCAGCAGGTGCCACCTGCAGACTTAGGACTTGAATGGTGAATCTGGAAACACTCACAGGCAGCCCACTGCTCTAGCAATGCTAGAACAGGCCTTGTGCCTCACCACCCAGGAACTGCTTTGGGTGTGTGACTCCCCAGCGTTAGGGCTCTCGCTGTGCAGAGCTGGAATAGGAGCTTGGCTTGACCTTATTGGCCTCTGCTTAGGTATGTGTGTGAGACAGGAGATCCAAGCAGCAAAAAGAGGAGCTGTGTGTCAGGAGAAGTATTTGCAGCCCACAAAGAGCAGGATATGTGAATGTGCGCATCTTGTGGTGCTTTCTGCCCCTTGGGGAGCTAAAAGCTTGCCGGTCTTTTGCTGTAGCAGGGCTGGACTTGTTCTAGCAGTTGTCTGCAGATGGCAGCCGATGGTACTGCCCCTGTGTTGCAGAGTGCCCTGAGGTCAGGTGGAAGGCAGAGTAAAAGGCCCAGGCTGTGTGTTTCCATGTTGTTCTTTGTTCAGGTAACGAGAGGATTTAGCAGATTGAGCATGCCGAATGTTAAAAAGCCTTGGGGAGGTCGGCTTGTTTTGGAAAGTGCAAACCAAGTCTTTTTTCAGTGTCTGCTGCTTGAAAACGTGTCTGCCCTGGCTGATGTGTATCTTCTGGTTGTCTTTCAGAATGCTCCAGGACGACCTGCAGCTCAGTGATAGTGAAGACAGTGGTGACGACCAAGTCAGTTTTAGATGTTTTATACCCTACGCCCACAGACATCCCGTTAAATCATCGCGACGTGTTGCGTTGCTCTGAGCTCCTTAAGCTAACCTTTCCTCCCCCTCTCCTCTTTGTTTTTGTGAACAAAACAGGTTGTTGAAAAGCCACCTTCTTCACTTGCTCCTCCAAGGTACAGGTTTGTTCCCAAACTGCTAGGTAGACAGATAAGGAGGAAAAAAAAGAATTATTTTATATGAGGGTAGGTGGGAAAGGGTCCCTTGTTTCTGTCATAGATGCAAGCTTTAGTTTCTAGCTGCCTGAAGCCAAATTGGCTTTAGTCGTGTGAGGTTTTACAGAAAGCTTCAATGAGAAATGAGTCCAGGCATGCTAGATTTTGCCTTCGAACCAGAATTGTATTTCCCCATCTGTTCCCTTCCATTCTCCTCTTCCACACCATCACGTTATTTGGAGAGCACACTGGAGATGATGGGATTTTCAGTTACAACAGTGATGGCTAAGGTATGAGTGCAGCTGTAGTTCAGAAGGAAGCCAGAAACAGCCAAATAGGTGTAGAAGAAATTTACTGAGGCTGCTTCAGCCCCTCCTGATAGGGCAACTTAGAAGCAGGATTCAAGGTTGACTGAAAAGCCACGCACCTGGATTAGAAGCAGAAAGGTGGAGAAACCCCAACAAGAGAGCACCGATGTACTTTTCTGGCTTGATGTGTGTGCTCTTCAAGCACTGGTGACAGTCTGCAAAGTCAGGCTTGCACAAGGGCATTTTGATTTCTTGGCATGACCGACTGTCTCTGCAGGCTCTTGAAACAGTATGTTCTCGCAGTATCGGTCTGCATCAGCAAGGAGCTTGCCTCCACATCATACAAATGTATTTGTGCTGACATGGGAAAGAGTTTTCAGAGTCAGAAGTCAGTGTTTTGACTTCTTTAGTTTGTTCCAGAACAAAAAGTTATGCCTCAGCTCCATCCACTCCCATTGTCAGCAGGGCTGGGGTGAAGCACTTGTGAGCAGGGATGGGTCTTGCAAAAAATGCTGCTGTTTGGGGCTGTTCATGAAACAGCTGCAGCACCTCAGGCAAGTAACATGGGTGAAGAAGTAAGAACTTGCTTTCCCCCTTCTTGTGAAGGGGGAGAATAAAAACAGAAGCCATCCTGGCATGTAGGTTTCCGTCTTGTTAGTCTTTATTAGGCATCTTTTCTGCTGAGTGTTGGGACTGTCAGAATAGCATTTGTCACTATTTTAAAAAGCCTTTTGTTGGCTAAATGCAGCTTTGTACTCTTGCAGTGACATTCTGCTTGTATAGTTATGGCTGGGTTGGAATTGAGAATTTTATTATTTCCAGAGTTGTTTTTTTTATTCCGGTGCTTTAGCTTGGAGTATGGCAGTGTATTCTTTTGGCCTTGCCCCCTTTCCTTCCAGTGCCAAAACAGGGGGGTTCAGTTTTATTTCTGGATGCTTCCATATCAATGTAGTAAGTAACCTTGACGCGTGCTGCTTTCTAATTTTATCTCCTGGTGGCCTTGCAGTGCCCTGCAGTCCCAGCCCGAGAGCGTGGCATCAGCACATTCCAGCAGCCCAGAGTCAGGGAGCACCAGTGACTCAGACAGCTCTTCAGACTCGGAGACGGAGAGCAGCTCGAGTGACAGTGAAGCCAACGACCCTGACCCTCCGAGGGTGTCAGCTCCTGAGGTGAATGCACATGAACTGTAGGGGCTGCTTAATGCAGGCTCTCTGCTGGCTCAACGCAGTCAGACAGGGCACCTGAAACGCCCTCATCCTTCAGGTGGCCTGTTGACATCTTTGCTGCATCATCAAGCTTCGCTTGCCCTTTGCTTCTTTGCAGGAGTTTGTCAATGAAATAACCCTTAGTAACAGCACAAATTAGACTTTGAAGTGCCTCACCTTGGAGTGTTCCCCTCTGCCTTTTGGCATCGTTGGCTAGCGCTCCAGGAGGAACTGATGCCTTTACTGATGAGGCACAGGTGGGAACTGCAGCTTTTGTCCTCAGTGCTCACCTCTGCCTGTGCAGCTCTTCAGGGTGCTGAGGCTGTCGGCTGCTTCGGGGTGAGCCCAATTCCCTGACATGCTCCGGGAAGCTGCCAGCACCCCTCTGCAGCTCCTGCGCATGAGTGACAGACTTGGCTTCTCCCAGCTCCCAGCTGAAGTGATCGGGCCCGCAGGAAGGGCTGGAATGTGCTTAGACTTGCTGCTGTTGAGTTTGGCTCACATAGTGCTGCACTGGCGTTTCTGAGGCTTTTATTGGGAAAAGCAGGCAAACAGAGATTAGTGCCTCAGAGTTGCATAATAATTGAGACCATGCAGCTTTTTAAAAATCTGCTGCAAATGTACTCGTGTCCTGTGGTTTAAAACAGATCCTCCAGCTCACAAAACATTCTTGGGCCAGCGGGAAGTGCAGGGTTATAGCTGATGGACCACAGCTTATATAAACCAGTCCACTGACAGCTCTGAGATAATTCTCACAAAGCCCAGAAACCTTGTCATTTATTCCTCTTGACCTCCCTAGCCTTGGCTTTCCTTTCTTTTACCTTAGAAGCACATTAACAAGGAGAATTTTGTGCACAGGAGACATTGCAGAAGCTTTGAAAAGACCTGTCTTCTGATCTCACAGCTAACACGCTTCACTCCGCAGCACTTCACTCACAGACCTTGCCTTGTGCTATGTGAGAAACAGATATTGTACTTACCTTCTTATACCAAATCATGCCTGCTTTATACTGAAAATATGCTGTGCTACAGTGTTGTTTTCTCTCTAGTGAAGTCCTAGTTATTGTGGATTGACCATTTTTCCCCTTTTTATTCAGTAAACTGTTCATTTTACACAGAGAGCCAAGTGGTGCACATGCTCTGTTTTTATATCCAGCTCCTCACATAAAAGCAAAGACTTTAGGACCCATGTGCAGTATTTGCTTATAGTTATTTAATCTTTTAATATTTTTTCTTACTGTCAGTTGCGATTGGGAAGTTTAAAATGTGATAAAACCAAGTCTGTTTCATAAACCAGCTTTCTAGATGGAGTCACCCAGACACAGCTGAGGACACGTCTTCATGTCAACATGTTGTATGGCGCAAAGGAGGGTAGAGTCTGGGTGGAGAAGAAAAGGCCAGCAGAAGGGATTAATTAGTCCTGGAAAGCCTTTCATGTGCTAGGGCTTCTCTTTTCTGAGAAGTGCTGTGGCTGTTCTCAGAAGAGAGTTGTGGCTGGGGAGGATTGGTGAGGGCACAAGCGTAGCTGTGCTCTGACAGCGCCCAGATCGCAAGTGACACGTTTGAGCGATGCTGAGAATTAAGCAGTACTTTCAGAGTGGGCCCTAGAGAATTGTGCCCCTCATTTGCAGCTTCAGATGTCTGTTTTTACAGCTAGCTGGTTAAGTTTTCTCCTGATACGTCAGACTTCTGTTTTGATTAGGCAGGGCTTCTTTTAACTACGATAAGTGTCTGACTGATTGCAGAGGCCCTCAGTACTCAGTCGTAGCTCATGCCTTGGTTGACCCAGGGAGACGCGAGTGTTGGATTGTGTAGGCAGAGGGCTTAGAAGAAACTGGGACAGCTCTTGGTCCACCTCGTGCAACTAACTTGGTAAAAGTTGTGAGGATAGCACCTGCTTTGTTTTCACAGTGAGTACGTGCCTGACTGCGCAAGGATGTTGGGTAGTGGCACAGAGCAAACCGAGCAGGGGTTTTCATGCCTATCTCTTACTGCACGACAGGTAGGGCTAGCAGAGATCCAGGAAAGCTGTACCACCTGGTTGGGCCTGTGCTCGTGAATTAAATGTTGATGTGTACGTACCAGAGCGTCCCTGCTTTGTCATGGTCTTTCATCTTTACCACTAAGGGGAAATTTTACTGGGTTCTGACAATGTGTTAGGATTGAGATACAGGTGTCAGTCTTGCATCCTTCCTTTCTCTGTTTGTCTACAGCCCGACCCACCAACTTCAAACAAGTGGCAGCTCGACAACTGGCTTACCAAGGTGAACCCACCAACAGTGCCAGCAGAGAGCCCCAGAGAAACTGCCCACACGGATGGACGTGAGGAGGACAGGGAGCCAGGACAGCAGATCGACAGCGACTCCTCCCAGGAGCACGCGGAGCCGAGGGAGCCTCATCACAAGAGCTCTGCCCGAGCAGCCAGGGCTTCTCAGGATGCTCACCTTCCGACCAAACGCAACTGCCAGAAGTCTCCCGCGTGCGCTGAGGAGCCCTCGCAGAGGCAGACTGTTGGTATCAAAAGGCCCAGCAAGCCTCCAGTGCACGAGGGACCCAAGGGGGGCCTGAAGGTGGAGAGCGAACCTGGTCCTTACGAGGTTAGAGACCAGTCTTCCAGAGACAAGCCAAAAGTAAAAACGAAAGGGAGGCCAAAATCCAGCGACCGAAAAGAACTGAAACCCAGTCTGCAAGAGCCCCCCGAGGGCAGAAAGCACAAGAGCTCCCATCAGGCCAGCGCCAAAGCCCTGCTGGACCCCAAGCCCCCGCGGGACGTTGTGCTGGGCAGTACCCAGGAGCACCTCGCTCTCAGCCCAATCCCTCAGGGCCAGGGCACGACTCCCACCAGGACTAGCGGCCACAGGCCTGCTGCTGTGCTCAGAGAGGACTTCCACAAGGAGAAGCTTCCCTTGTCTGTCAGGGAGAAGAAGTTGCTGTCGCCAGTGAGGGACGTGCACGTCCCTCGCAGCCTCATGGTTAAAATCGATCTCCCGCTGCTGTCGAGAGTTCCCCAGCTCCCCGGGAAGGGCGGTCACCAGAAGAGAGCGGAGGCAAAGGAGTTCCCTGGTGCAAGGGGGCAGGATGTGGAGAGGAAAGCCACGGACACTCCTGACAAGTCCTTCAAAAAGAGGAAGGTGAGAGGTGGAGGTGAAGGTGGGTTTGTGCAAGGACCGCAGTGATGTGTAGGGAGTGTGGAGCTGTTTGAAAATCCCCTGCTTGGAGTTTCTTTTTGCTTCATAGGATCAGATTGGGCTCGTTGTCCTCCTCATTCCACAGTGTTTCCAAACTTTTAAAGGGAAAATGTGTCAAAAACTATTCACAGATGTTTCTTATTGGTCAAAAATCCACTGCTGAGCAAATGAAAAGCCCTGCAAGCTGTCTAACAAATGCTTTGGTGTTTTCAAAGAATTCTTGCTATTATATCTTGCTTGCAGCCTCAGTCCGAGTAGCGTGGCCTTTTCCTGTCTAGAGTTGTGGGTTTCTGGGAAACAATTGTGATGGCTGGCTTATGCAGAGAGGGAACAAATTCTGCGGCTGTGAACTCTGATTTCCAGGGGTGATGCCAGCAGCTCCATGCCTTTTGCTTTTCCCTAAATGCAGACTTTGAACTAAACCACTGATAATAACAACCACCACTAACCCCTCCTGTGCATCTCAGTGCTTGGATGAATACATCAAAAAAGCCTCTGATTTCTCCTGGAGCTGCTGTGGCACTGGTAGAGATGCTGATGCTCACAAGAGGCACATCTCCAGTAAGGGGCTTTCCAGGGATCCCTTTGCAGAGTCCTGCAGCAGGAATAGTTAACCCATGCGCCTGCTGGAGCCATGCTCTGGAGGCTCTGAGGTGGACTTTGTGCCATGCATTACCCGTGGAGCTCCATCGTGCTGAGGTTAACCTGCATGTGCCCCAGGAGGCAGATGCGAAGTCCTGGGATGCTTTGGGCTAGCACCAGGCACTCCATGGGTAATGCTGGCTGAAGGGCGAGCTCCTTTTGTTTTGCATTTCCTTGTCTTATAATGAATTACTCTGAAGGTTTGCTGTTCAAGTGAGGCAATAATTTGGTATTGCATGCTTTGCATCATAAGATTTGTGGAGTGTGCTTAAAAAGTGTCATTTATTATCCCTCTGCCTCAGTGGTTCCTGCTGTTCAGTGTATAGGCAGCAAATTTAATTGACACTTCAAAATTTCATGCTATACTTGATTCCTGCTCATAAAACATCTTGACTACATCCCTGTGTAGTCTAGGTCTCCAATGAATGCTTTTTTTTCCATCCCTTAGAGAAAACAAACAAATAAACAAACAAAAAAAAAAAACTGTCACAAAACACGAGGAGAAGAAAACCAACGCCCAGAACAGATCATAAAATGCTTCAGCTATAGAAGTACATTTGTTTCAGACTGTTGGCAAGGAGAGATTTAGGCAGTTCATCCCCTCCACTACAAAATAATTATTCTAACCAGCTGAAGTAGATAAAATGTCACGTTAGGGTACTTGTCATTGAGCCTGAAATCAACCGTGCTCTGGTTTTCCACTTTGTCAGTTCCAATCGCTTTTCGTTTTTTAACATGAAGCCATCAAATGTAGCTGTGTTGGTCTGTACTGAACATGAACTTCCTAAATCTGAGTGATTTTTGTTTTGTTTTGTTTTTGTTAGAGGGAAATGGAGAAGGAGATTGATAGGAAGAAAATGAAATCAGACAAAGAAACAAAATCATTGCAGTCTTCAACTAACAAAGACTCCACTAAACAGAAGTGAGTATACAGCAATGGGATAGCAAAAAATGAACCTTTCTTTTAAAACTTAAAGCAAGGAACTGTACCTTTTATTCTTCTTATGAGTTTGTTTAACATAATGTGCTTTCTGAAATTTTATCTGCTGCGAATTTGTCTGTACATCCTGACACCAGCCATGTGGCTGTAAGTGTGTAATTTATTTGCCTCGTTATTTGTTGCAGATGTGCAATTATACTTGCTGTCATTGATCTTCCTCTCCTTTTATAATGCAGAGCGTTCATGTTCTTGTTACTGAAGCACAAGGTGACGTTGTAGTGCCTGTTTTCCATTCTTGTATTATGCTGCTGTAAAACCATTGAATGTGGTGGCATTTGTCCTGATTTTTCTAGCAGCTGGAAGGGTTTTGAATCCAGGGTTTGTACCTCCCCTTTTCTCAGAGCAAACAAGCACCTCTTCTAGCCATGTGGTGGCCTTCAGAGCAGGAAGAATTGGATCCTTTTTTGTGGGGAGAAAGCTCTGGTGTCAGGTCAGGGATGCAGGTTAACTGGGCTGGAGGTTGGGAAGGAGGTTGGGGCTGCTGCTCTGCTCCCTGTAAAAGGCCCTCTCTGGAGGATTGTGCTGCACCAGGTGGCACAGTGAAGAAGGGAGAGCTGAGCAAGCTGCTCAACTTCACACTTCTCACTGCATTTCGTTTTGTTTCTTCCTCTGCTGACTTTGCAGCCGGAGGGTTGGCATTCACTGCTCTAGACGCTTTGTTCTTTCTTGGAAACTGAGGAGCTGAAGGAAAACAAAGTAAAAAGGGGTAGTTGCAAAACGAGGTTTAGTGCTGTTGCGTGCTGCCTATAACTGCTGGAGTTCCCTGGTAATCCTAACCCCAGATGATCAGAAATTTTCCACGGAATTATTAAGTATGATCAGCTCTGCCATTTAAAAGCACAGCACTTTAAGGCTCTGTCCCTCATATCCTCCCAACCCGTATGTGTTGTCTAGTTTAGCTGGCAAGTCCCGAAGGAACAACTCAGTTTAATTCTGTCGCAGCACGCACAGGATCAAGTGTCAGGGCGAGTATCCCTGCCTGTAAAAGATATCTTCTACCGTAACAGGGAGAGAGAGGCAGCGCTGTGCCTCGCTTGCCATGTTGGGTGATGTGTCCCGGGGATTTTACTCGCTATAATTACCTCTCCCCCTTTTTCAGTGAAAAGATGCTGTGTTGGAGAGGTGTCGTTTTGGCAACATTCTGACATTCTGGTTGCAAGTCTTTCCTCCAAGGACAAGCCCTGGGGCTGATTCCTGCTTCAGAAGCAACTTGCTTGTGCATTGTTGACAGCTGAACATGTGGGATCTAATGCACTGTGAAGTCCCTGAGGTTTCATTTTGCTTTTGCAGGATTCTTGGTTAACAAGTCAGTTCACATTTCCAGAGAAATTTGAACAGAATTGGTACACAATGTATTTAACTTTTCTGATTGTTTTTTTCTGTTAAAAAAAAATCCCTATATTATATAGACCTTGTATTCATGCCAATTGCAAAATTAATTTCCCATCTCTAGAGCACCAAAAGCATCATTTGAGACCCAGAAGAAAGATCTCCTGCTACCCCCACCACTGCCACCCATGTCTCCCGCACATTCTGCACCAAAGTCAGTGAAGATGGCCCAGAAGAGACCCAGGAGTGAGAACGGCCAGCTGCCTGCCACAGAAAACAACACTGCCAGGGACTCAAGCAGCCACAAGGATCCTTTGTCTGCCAAGCACAAGAAGGTGGAGAGAAAGCACTCTGAACAGGTGAAGGGCAACAAAGTAGGTATCTGTTACTGCTGGCGTATCCTGCGACCCGTGGGTGCTGTGTGATTCTCTTTAGAAACCTTCCCTTAGGATATTAAATGAAAAGAAGGGTAAGCCAGCCACTAGAGAAAGCTCTTTGAAGCATATTTGCCTCTTCAGTGGCTATCTGTGACTCTATCTTGCTAGCCCTAATGCCCGTGCTGTGATATCTCTGGTCACTTTCCATCTTCTATTTTATTTTAATCTTACTTGTGAAACACAATGAGAAGTCGTGACCATGTAAAAGTGAAAGGCAAAAGAATCGTGTTTATGCCAGGAACTGGTTCTGACTGTAGGCAACTGCGAGTGTGATACAATAGGTGTGAAAACAAGTGTGTTTACAAAAGGAAAAAAAAAGTTCATTCTTGAAAATAAGCACCCTGTGGTTTTAACTGTAACTTTCACTATGAGCTTTCGTAGTTTGCTTACAAAATCGTTGTTAATGATTCTTGCAGCTGAATCTTTGCACTATTGGGTTATAAAATTCAATTATATTGCCATTTACAAGTGCCTGGATGTGTGTGGTCTGGGACTTCGATGTGTGTGCACTTAATGGAGACTGTCTGTGCTGTATTAGCTGGCTTCTAACTGCTTTCTTTTTCCTGATGTTGTAGATAGCAATGCAGAGTCAGCAACTGCTGTGTGGTTAAACTAGGAGTAAGTGTGAATAGGTAGTACTAGTTCCTACCTTTTCTGGTGACCGTGAAAAATGTGCTCCTAGTGTCCTTGCTGCCCCCTTAGCCGTTGTGCAAGGAAACCTGCTACCTAATTTCTGCATGGTCAGGGAAAATCTGAATGGTATTAACCCTCACCAGCAGTCTAGCGAGAAGCCAAGTTTTCATTTCCAGTATTGGAGTGGGGACTGGGAAGAAAGAAGAAAGGGGGGAGCCTGGAGAAGTATACTATATCTCAGACAAATAAACATTTTTCTCTTTAAATTTAGGAAAGCCATGCTTTGGAACAGTTCTGGATGGATGTTTCTAACCAGCTTTATCTCGCTCTGTGATTTTTCAGGGATCTGCAGGGGATGTCACTAATCCTTTCCCAGTGCCTTCTTTGCCAAATGGTACCTCCAAGCCAAGGAGACCTCAAGTCAAGTTTGAAAAGTAAGTGTTTGTTTTGTGCTCCTCATCTGTTCTTTCTGAAGACACTGGGCTTCTGCTGCATATTGAGCACTGCTTTTGTGAGAGAGAGAAAGGTACAGGACCTGCCCCGTCCTTCTCACCTCTGGGACTTCTCCACCCACCACAAAGCAAACCTCCCTCCTCTCACCAGCTCTTGTTTTGAGGGAGCTGGTGTAGACACAGGTACTTCTCAACTCAGAGACAAATCGCCCTCTGCAAGGCTGTCTTTTGTGCCTGCCTGCAAGGGATGGGTGCTGGTTTGTCTGATTCCTGACAGGTGGCAGACTTGTCTGTGACAGGGTGCTGTGCAGGAGACTGATGTCTCTGAGAAGATGTGATTCCTTTCTGGCTCCTTGTGTTAGTGCTCAGGTGGCTCCGTGCCATTTGCGCAGTGAACAGATTATTCCTGCACTCAGAGTCGTGCCTGGTCCTGCTTTATCATCAGTCAGGAGGCTGGGACCTGCGTCAGACTTGGTGACCCCATCCCTTGTAAGCAGCTACCTGGAACGCAAGTTCTTGTGCTCTGAGATGAGTGCACCATGTTGCAAGGTGTGCTGTATGCTTCAGACAAAATATGGGGGTGTTGTGATGGAGAAATGGCAGGCAGTCACATGCCTACTATTTTTACTTGGAAGTGAAGAAGTAAGATTGTACTCACAAAAGAATAACTTCCTATTTTTTTAACGTCCAAATGTAACTTTTAAATATTACCTGGTTTTCTATCATATCCTTAAATAGTCTTAAAAGAAATCAACTTCTTTTCATACCGTTTTGTTTGTGCATTCAGCAGCTGTGTATTTACAAACAGGCAGATAACATTGATTTAGTGATTATCAGAACTCTAACGTGCGTTCGGTAACAGTACCAGGCTGTACTGGAGTCACAGCATCCTCTAGATAAGGTGAAATCAATACTTACACTACCCTTTTTTTCTTCTTTCTGCTCTCCTCTGTCTGCCCCCAATTCAGACAGCATTCGATGGAATATCACATAGAAGAGGCCAAGAGGCTGAAGCACAAAGCTGATGCAATGGTAAGCCTGGGCCCTCTGCTAGAAACATCCAGCGGCTCTTGCGCGGGGATCTGATAGCTGCAGGCACGTGATCAGGCTGTGCTGGCTCATGGCACTTCCACCTAACGGAGTATGCGCTTAGTCATGTGTGGAGAGGCTGCTTTCATTTGCCTAATTTTCAGGCACTTCCCTGTGTGTAAACACACTCAGAGATTATGCCCGGGGAATAGGAATCGAAATGGAGGTTAGCAGGCCTCCTTGCTTTGCAGAGCTCTCACTTTTGTCTTGGGAATATGGCCCAGAGAGTTGGTTTTACAGCAGTTCTCTCTGAAATATCAGGATACTGATGATAATTGTGTTGCTGGTGAACAAGACTTGAAAGTGCCCTTTGCTGACTGTCTCAGATGCGTGCAGTTTAACAGTGTGCATGATTAAACTATGCTTTTTTTTGCTGGATACGGCTCAGTCAGGTAATGTATGTTTGCCACTTGCTGTTTCCCTGTGAAAATAAAGTGGGGAAAGTAATAGAGTGGGAAAACCCCACCTGCCTCGCACAAGACCTGCCCTCACTGCTGGCCAAGAGTATCTAAAGAATGCGAAGAAAATAAATTAGCAGAAAACCACTTGGGGCAGAGCATAAGGTGGAGACCCAGGTAGCGAGAGCACACAGGGCTGATGACTAGGACCATGTTAGGGACCCTGAGGAGAACCCTTTCGTTATCACCTGGAGGTTTGACATGATTTTTTTGTTTAATTTCTTCAAATACTGCCTATTTAGGGAGAGAAAATGAATCCAGGTAGAGAGAAATAGTATTTGCTGTAGTCTGAAAATGGGATCTTTCTCCCAACAGACCGACAAGACTGGAAAGGCCTTTCAGTACCTTGATGCTGCCCTTTCCTTCATTGAGTATGGGATTGCCATGGAATCAGATGCATCAGCACCAAAATCTGCTTACAGCATATTTGCCGACACGATAGATCTCATCAAGTAAGTGGTTTTGGAACCGTGACGGTTAGGCAGTATGTTTGGAGGAGAGTGGTTGGTTGTGTCATTTGTTTGCAACTAGGATGGCTCTGGGTGCCCGTGAAGCTGATTGAGACAGCTGCCAGTTATTTTTTGTAGTAGTCTTCAAGCTTACTTTTTAAAATGTCATTACTCTATGGTTTTGACAGACTGTATTTCCGCGATGCTGTTGTTGTTTTGCTTTCAAAAAGGAGATGTGCCTTTTTTTTTTTTTAATTTTCCAAAAAGAAATAATTCCACCAAGATGTCTATCCTGGCCAGAAGCACTGGAATTAATATTTCACCCTCAGTTCAGGGGGACCCTAGGTCTGCGGTGGTCCCCTGGGGAGGCACTTTTTTGTACACATGCGCATGTTGCCCATTAATCAGTCTAAGAGGAGAGGAGGTCCTGTGAGGGGCTGCATCTGTTCCCACTATGTCTGAAAATGCCTTGTGTCACCCAAAGTTGTCTGCCCAAAATCATAGCAAGCACTCAGTGCCAGCA
This sequence comes from Aythya ferina, assembly GCF_964211825.1. NCBI lineage: Eukaryota > Metazoa > Chordata > Aves > Anseriformes > Anatidae > Aythya > Aythya ferina. Next base: position 31,680,833 of record NC_140300.1, on the reverse strand, counting down.
CCAAGGATTCAGGTCAAGTTTCCTGGTTTTTGGACCATTGTTTAAGGTGGTGGTATGTGCTAGTTTTTTGTGAACAGTGGGACTTAAGAGCCTTGATGACTGACATGATTGTTATTTTTGTTTCCTTAGATTCATAATGACATTAAAACCCTTTACGGACACCTCAGCATCTTCACATGAAAAAATCTTTGCTGTGTTATGGTGCGTAATGTTTTCTCTGTGACTTCATAGTCTGGTTTTAGATCTGGGACAGTGAAAGCCCTCTTGCTGTCAGGTGCAAAGGAATGAGTGAAATGCGAATCAGAGTTCTGCAAGGGAAAAAGCAATATAGAAGCCTGAGCAAACCGGAACATCTCTGAAGTGAGCCAGGATACCTAAAGGGACCATATGTGGAAGGCACAAGCTCTAAAATTTGGTCTGCTGGTAACTTGAGAGTGCGTAAGGACTTTCACCCCAGGTGGAAGAATGTGGTGTGCCTGCCCACGTTTTGGCCACGTTGAACAGAGCTGAGGTGCTGCTGGACAGGGGCACGTTCAGCCCTTGGCATCCGTAAGAGGCTGGGCACCTTTAAAATGTGAAATGTGGCCCTTCCTCTTTTTCTTTTTCTTTTTTCTTTTTTTGCTGTTGTGTGATTTTTTTTTTTCACTGAGTCTGCATTTCTGAGATGAACAGGACAGGAGAGATCCTGAGGTCTCTTGAATTTGCGGAGAGGCTGATGGGTGCCTGCCCCCATCCCACATGGTGGATTGCTGGTGAGCCAGCAGCAGTGGGCACAGGTACTGACTCTTGGGTTTCTTTCTGTTCACAGCATGCGCTGCCAGTCCCTCCTGCACATGGCAATGTTTCGTTACAAAAAGGACACTGCAATAAAGTATTCCAGGATCCTGAATGACCACTTCAAGGTAGGGCACACGTGTTGCCAAGCTGCCAGTTGAACGGCTGTAGCTGTTACTGGTGTGGGCCAACAAAACTAACAAGCTCTTTTCCTTGCTGCAGAGTTCTTCCAGAGTAACACAAGCACCTTCTCCATGTGTTGCAAGGTAAGATGTAGAAAAGAAACACATTTTCTGATTTCCGATTTATTGAACATCTTGTCATTCTGTATTTGCTGCAGAGTTCTTGTATATGTAGCAGTAAAAGTAAAAGGAAAGCTGACATATAACAGTGTTTGACCCAAAGCCCAGCACACTGGGCCTGCTTTTTAGCAGCGCTAGGAGTTTTACTGTGTTTTGCAGTAATGGTGTGTGGCAAATAAATGCTCAGCTCTGCATCTGTTCCATTTAAACTCTGTGGTTGAGAGGCCTGTTTGGTCTGAAATTCCAGTTGTTCTTCTGCCACCTTGTGCAGTACAGCTGACCAGTATGTAAATGGTCTCCCAGGAGCAGTGGTGGAGGCTGTACAAGTAACTTATAACTGGATTGGGTGAAGCAGTGGGAAACAATGATGGGGTGAAGCCAGCAGGCAGCTGAGCTGGCCACATTGAGCCTCTCCAGGTCTGCAAGTGAAGGATAAGCTGCCAGAAAGCTCCAGTCTCCATAAGCGGGGACAACATAAGCATGCCTGAAGTCATTGGGTAAGAACACTTGGATTACCTGGTGAAGGCTTCCACAAATAGGTGTGGATTTTGGGAAGTGGATGGGTGATGCTTTTGGATGTCTGAGAGTGCTTGGAGTGGGGAATCACTTGAAAAACCTTGGCCTTGCACCTGAGGGATAATTATGTCCTCTCTAGCTGAACACATCTCAGTTTTCAACACTCACTCCATAGCACAGGCCCAAATGACACGGGCTAGCTCCTGGTATGAGCACTGTGGTAAGACATTTATTGCTGAAGGTAACATTGATGGTGGTGTTTCTTTCTCCTGCAGAAGCACAGGCATGCCTTCTCCTCTTTCTCCAATGCCCTCTCCTGCTGGATCCGTGAGTTCTCAGCCAGGATCAAACGCTAGCAATTGTGGTGGCAACAGCATTAGCTCTTCGGTCACCATCCCTTATAATATCCCAAGCATCACCTCTTCATATGTCAACATCACTTCCTATATCCTCTATGCGTATGACATTTGGGAACAGGCTGATGCACTGGCCAGGAAGAATAAGGGTAAGGTTTTTTCCCTTTGGCTTTTCTGTCTTGCACATCGTGTTTATCTGCATGTGCCTGCTTAAATCCTAACGCTCCGCATAGCAAACACCATACCCACAGATCAAAGCCTCAAATATGTGGAAATAGACATCTGTGCTGGACTGGCTGGTTTTAGGCAGAGGTGCTTGCTGGCAATGCATTGGTGAGCATTCCAAATTAAAAGTGCTTCTCAGTAGCCTCAGAAGTCTAACAGCCTAAGGGGTGAGAGCATCGAGCACAAAAAACCAGGCAACAGGCAAATTGCTTCACAGTAGCAGAAGAAACCAACTTTCAAACAGGCCTGTGCCCAGTGGCCTGGTGTTTCATTTTGTTTGTCAGCCTCCCAGGTATTCCTGATTTGCACATGGCAAGGCTGGTTTCCTGCTGTAAGAAAGCAGGCGAGCAGCACTTCAACGGGAGCCCTTGGGCACATGACTGGCATTTGCCAGTAGCATTTCCTAAGTCCTCTGCTACTTTTTTACCTTAGAGATTTATTGTTTAAAATAGTGTTTCGTTGTCCCCCAAGCAGCTGCGGGTAAGCAACAGCCCCAGAGCGGGCACAGTTCAGTCTGTGACCAGCCAGCCCACGTGGTGTTCGCAGTGCCGTTGGTCTTAGAACACCAAGGTTTGTCAGCTACTGTGAATGAAGGACCTGCAAAAGAAAATGAGAAGGATGTGCCTGGCCTAAATTACTGGAAGGCTCTAAAAACACTTGTGCTAGTCAGGCAGTTGCTGAAAATCAAAAGGCTTTTGCAAGTCAGTGTTGAATAAAGTAACTCCAGTTGTTGGCTGTCCGCTGAGCAGATGTGTGCAGTTCACTGAAGGCATGTGCTGGTGAGCCAGAGCGCGTGAGTCACAGAAGAAAACCCACAGGAGAGCAGGCAGAGCATGCACCAAGCAAGATGAAAGTCAACCCCTTGTCTAGGCTGCTGCTTCAGTGCAGGGGAATGACGGCTGGGGTGTTAAATACTCCCGAGGGCGAGGATCCATGCAGAGCAGTGAATAGTCGTGTAGGCTTGGCACTTGTTTTGGTGGAGACGTTGGAGGCCTGTCTGGCTGAGGAGCTGTGAGGTCTCCGTGCTCTGAGGATGGAGGACAGCAGGGACCAGGCTGATGACAGCTGTTTGTGCTTTCAGGCAGCACTCAGAAAAACACTCAAATTTGGCTTCTTAACGCTGGGGGACGTGCATGGCAGGGACTGAGCTGCGAACACCCAGATTCCTGCTCACCTGCTATGGAGTGTCCATGTCCTTCCAATGCCAGCACGTGGGGAGGCACTTCAAGTGTGTGTCTGTGTGTGTGTGATCCTTGCATGCGCCCTGCGTCACGTGCTTGTTGTGCTGGTGAAAGCTCTGATCTTTGTGCATTAACAAGGTCTTCTGTGAGACCTGAGGACTGCTGCTGTCCCACCTCGCTGCCCCCAGTCTGGCTGTGCCTCCTGTGTGAAACCAACCAATTGTTTTCTCTCTGTCTCTCTCTCTCCTCCTTGTCTAGAGTTTTTTGCTGAGCTCAGCGCAGCGGTGTGCCCTCTGGCACTGAACAGTAGCATGACCGAACTGGTACACTACAGTAGACAGGGTTTACAGTGGCTGAGACTGGAGACAAATACGCCTTAACTGGTGCTCAAGGTGGTTAAGTACCTTGAACTCTTTTGCACTTTGGAAGCCTCAGAAACAGTCTGGCTTGCTGAATCATGGGATACAAAGCACCTGCAAGGGAAAATAAATCAGAGTGGAAGGGATCTGGTTACACTGGAAAAAAAAAATGAACTTTGTTTTTAGGGTAACATTTTGCTGCCTTGAAAAAGAAGAGACATAGGAGGGCCCCAGCGTTGATGTCGCCTTCCTTTAAAACAACAAAGTGCAATGAATTGTCTGAATGGCTCAATGTATTGATGGTCTATAAACATTTCTATTACGAATAACCAGCAGGACAATAATCACACGTGAAGAAGTGCCGACAAGAAGGAAATCTGCCTCCAGAGGTGAGTTATTATGCAACATGCCACAGTCTGCAGCAGCAGCGTGCCCAGAAGAGATGTCAGAGAAGTGTTTTTGCAAGCACGGATGCAGCCCGTCACACCACGTTGGTTCTCGGATGGCGAGTGGCGTCCTCATCAGCACCCAGCAGCATTATGTTACAGCAGAGACAGCAGAGATCTGCCTCGCCTGCTTCCCAGCCTCACCTGCGTGCACTCGCCAGCCAGCTCCTGTGCTGAGAGTCGGGTGAGGCCCTGCCGTCGGTGCTGCACCTTCACTTCTGGAGTCACCGCTGCTGCGGCCCTCTTCCTCGCCCTACGCTCGCCCACGCGCCCGCCCCTAACGCCGTGCTGCTCGCCGTCTCGCGCGGTTTCAGCCACGTCAGCTGAACGTGGTCGAGGTGGTGAAATCGCCAGGTGTGGCTGCAAACAGCTCAGCGTCCGGGTGCAGTGGGTGGTTTCGGTGGGTGGGGGCGCGCGGCCATCCTGGGGCCCTGTGGGTGAGCGAGGAGGGGCTGCTTGTGCAACGCGGGGCAAATCCCGCACGTGGGCATCGGCCCGCAACCCGCGCGGCTCTCGGCGAGTGTCTGAGAGCAGGGGCTGGTGCCCGAGTCGTGCATCCTTTGTGTGGGAGGTGATTGATGTGCTCTTCCTCAGCCAAAGCCCCAGGGTGGGCCCAGGGACTTGGAAATCTGTCTTCAGGGGATCGTGGAAGGGAATCACGAGGTGTTTGCAAGCCTTTTCTCCTTGTCAGGAGCTGCACAGTTGAAATTGCGATTTTGCAAGTGGCAATAAGAGCGAAGGCGGTGTCTGCGGCATTTGTGCGTTCAGTAGGAAGACAGCCTTCTGCACCCAAAGATTTCCTGTTGCATGACAGCAGCATCCTGCCATCCTCATGTCTAATAGTGTGCCTTAGCCCTCTGGTCCCCTCTCGCATCCCTCGCCCTGCTGCTGACGCAGCTGCGGGAGCAGCAAAGAGGAGGACGATGTCCCCAAATCATTGTGCTTACAGGAAGGAACGCGTCTCTGGTGAAGTAGTTCCCTAATTACCAGGATGGAGGAACAGGTCTGCACGCCTGCAGCAGCACCTCCGTTGTAAAATAACCTGCTGGTGGTTTGGAGGCTCACAGAAGCCAGCAGCGAACACATATCAGCAAAAGGTCTGCATTTCCAGAAGTAGGTCCCGTAGAGGCGGTCCCTGCTGCGGGGCTCAGCTCCAGCTGGAGCTGGCGGGAGGGCGCCGTGCCGTGCCATGCCGCAGGCACACCTCCCCGGGCGTCTTCCCGGACCTTGGAGTCGTCTGACGTTCACTTTATTCAAAGCCTTAGCGCATTTCAGGGAGAAGCTGGAAGGGAGAAGTGGTGGAAGGGAGGTCCGTGTCCCCTGCCCAATTTACCCCGGCGTGGGCCCGAGCGCGGAGGCGAGGCTGGGAGTCAGGGCTGCGATCTCAGGAAGAGAGGCAGGGGACAGCCAGGGCCAGCTCCTGGTGTGCACTTTGGGGTTGGTCGGCGGGCCGGCGGCCTTTACTGACTTGGTCTTGGTGCAGAGGTAGTTTTGGGTCCACCGAAATGGACCCTCGGCTTCAGGGTGGCGGGGGGCTCTCGCTACAAAGGCCAGGGGCCGGGGGAAGCGGTGGGAAGCGGCTGCACGCCGGCTTTTTCTTTCTGTTACGGAGGAGACCGCTCGGATAGTTGTTACTTTTTAGAAAGCCATCGTATTTCAACCACGAGCCAGGTCAGAGGCCTGTGAGGGGTAAGGGAAGATGCCCGTAGTTTTCACCTGAGTCTGGTCAGGCCCTTTAAAAAGAGAAAAAAAATGGAAGAAAAAAGAAAAAAAAAAAAAGAGAAATAGGATTTGCCATTAGAAAACAACCATGCATCCAAGGAAAAAGGAAAAACAGAGGTGATGGTTGAGTACCCGAAGGAGAGAAGGAGGGTATGGTGGCAACAAAGCATCATTTCCACACAATATTTATTTAGAAGGAATAATACATGTGTTTAAATTGTCAAATGTTCTATTTTTAAGATGCTGTTTATTTAAGAATTGGAAAGCCCCACTTACATGGAGACAGAGATCTCTTCTGTAACCAAAAGTCAAAGTCTGACTGCAATGTCCTTGTTTTTGTGTTGTTCTTTTGTTTTTTTTTCTCCCCTCCCTCTTGGTTCCTATTGCAAACCTGTACATCTTAAACTTATTTTGGGGATGCGCATCCCTCTTGTAAATGTTTTCTGCCCTGCGTGTGGTGGAGTGTCCGAGATGGTCGATTCATTCCGACGGGGTAATAAACAATAAATGAAGTCGCCCGTTTGTTACGAGTCCTTGGCAGAGTCCTCATGTTCTCAGCTCCTCGTGGAGAAACCAGCCCTGCACGGGCGGGCCGGGTGCTGCCATCGTGCTGTGCCCGAGGGGTCTGCGTGGCCTCGAGCTTCTCCTCTGGGTGTCCTGCTCCCTGCTGGCCCCTGGAGGACATCACCGCTCCCTGGAAGAGCGGCTTCACGCCTCGATGCACTGTGGTGGTATAACCCGCGTTTCTTTCAGGTCCTTTCTGCAACGCACATTGCACCTCCGATGTTTGCTACTAATGGATGTGGTTTTTTAATACATTGTCTAAGGCATAGAGAATGCTGAAATCTGTTTCAATGCTCACTAGATACACTGCAGTTACAGATAACATATATGGAAATGTGCACATTTTTTTAGGTCGGCGCAGTTTTTTGCTGCACACTTAAAATCCCAAGGGCAAAACTGATGGTGAAGTAGAAGGAAAAAACAACTAGACAGGAGGAGCTGGCGGCAAGGTGGCACTGGACTCGGTTTGCCAAAACCAGAAGAGGTTTCAAGCAGCACGGAGCCAGCTCGGCCCCTGTGAGGTTTGCCACAGTGCCGGGTGGCCATGGGGCAAGGTGTTGGTGGCCGGCAGGGCCAAACCTGGGGCTTGCAGCAGTGTTGTGCCAGCCCAGGCGTCCCGTGGCAGTAACACGCCCAATTGGGGTTGGGTTTTTATTTATGCGTGTTTATTTATTGAGCCTGTGTTGACCAAACCTAATTTCGCAGCCGTGTATAATTTATTTTGAGATTTGTTACACGCTCTGGATTAGCTGTCTTTCTCTCCTTGGCTTTGCTTATATGTTTCAGAGGCAAATGTTATTTTTGGCAAACCAGCTGCACTAAGGTTGATTGCAGTTGCTCAGCTCTCTGCTGGCCTCCAGACACTGAGAGATCTCTTTGGCAGCCTGTGCTTTCTTGATGTGAATTGCACTGCTCGTAACCCCACCGCTACCCGAAAGCAGCAGTATTCCAAGGCCACCGTCAGCATTTCTCAATCTGTTTCCGTAAACTTGGTGTTCCTGAAGCAAGGGTTTTGTATGTGCTACATCTGCAGTGTGTTATCACTGGGGTTTCGTGATGGGTTTTGTCAAGGTACGAGGCTCCTGGAAGCCTTGTTGGGATTTGTCCTCTCCCACTCAGTCATGCTGAGGTTAAGCTTTTCTCTGGGTCCAACATTTCGCGTCGTAACAGCCACCCAGCTGATGGCTTCTTTCCATTCTGCTTCAGTGTCCGCGAGCTGCTCAGAGCCGTGCACCTCCTTGCTGGTTGCACGCAGGAGCTGGTGAGGGTTGTGGGGGCAAGGTTTTGGCTTTGCTTGGTTTCTCCGTGTGTCCCCAGGAAGCAGGGATCAGTCAGATGCACCCTGTGCCCGTGAAGGCTTCAGACATGGCACTTCCCAAGCAGGGTAGAGGTGTGTGGCAGTGGCAGGGTCCTCGCCATGGGCTTCATGTTTCAAGACTTACCATACGGGCTTGTGTTTTAATTCTTTTTTTTTTCACCCTACCTTGCTCAGCTTTTTAAAGCATAAATAAAACACTGCAGTTCTCAGTGAAGATGTCCTTAAATAACTGTGGTGTCCCCCCAGTGTGGGTCGTAAATGTTGTCAAGTTACCCCCAGGAAAGGAGGGGCGCTGGGGCTGCGGCGCTCAATCTGCACTCTGAGGCTTCTGTCGGTAAGAAGTCGCTGCCTTTGTAGTCCTTGAAAAAGGTGAAAATCACATCTGATACTGCTTGGGAAACACAAACAGAAATCTCTCCAAAGAAATTGTGCCACAGATCTTCTGTCTGTCTTCTGTACAGGGGATGAATTGTGTGCGCGTGTGTGTATAGTTACGTAGAGAGATATATCTATATATATAATTAAAAGAAATGAATTTTGACTTGCTTGTCTTTAAATTCTTCAGATGAAGGAGATGTTGGTTCAGTCTGTACAGGTGAAATGGCAAAGAAGCCACCTGGGGGCAGGGAGGGGAGAAGGGAATTTCTTATTTTGGCGATCCCAAGCCAAGCGGTCTCGCCCTCCCTCAGCCGTGCTCTGCCCACGCATGAGCGCAGCGTTTTCCTTGGCACGTGCTGGAATTTCCCAAAAAACTCAGTGGCATGGACACACCTTCACCACACTGCTACCTTTGGAGGGAAGCCATCACTGCAGGATGTTTCATGTTTGTTTTTTTTTTTAACCTTTAAGTTTGAAATCCAGGTGTCCATCCTGAGGAGACAGCGATGCTGGCGCTCACCCGTAAGTACTGCTTTGGCAAAAAATTGGGGTATGCTTCCAAACTGCATCCATCATGGTGAGGGGCAGGCATGTTTCACCAGGTCAGCTGTCCTCAGGAGCACCAGGAGCCCGGTAGGTTCGCATTTAATTTTTGCCTCCTTCCTGATACCTTCACGCAGGGTAACCTGGCACTGCCCTGTGGCTGCTGATAGCACTGAAGAGAAGGCAGAGCCAGCCATAATTAATTAATAATAATTAATTAATTTTAGTTCACCTCCTCTTAACAACCAGCCATCAGCAGCGGGTGGATCCCGGTCACGGCACGCAGGGGCTGCAGGTGAGACAGGGGCACAGCTCTCCTCGAGCTGAAGCAAGGCCTCAGGGCGCGGCTGGGTGCCCGGCGTGGGTTTGCGATTACTTTCTCCCAGACGTGCGGGGTTAGGTGTGCTGACTCGCACTGCTCTGTTTTCTCCTTTTTTGTTTTTCTTGGAAAACGTGTGTGTGGGAAGACAATTTGCTTATGATTCTTGGCCTGAGCTAAGTCTTACCATCAAGCAAAGACCAGAAAGCTTCTCGCTGGCTGTGTAACCAGAGCCAAGCCTTGCTGCCACTCCCAGGAACGGCTGTAACAGCATACTTGGCAGCTTAGAGCATTCCTTTTTGGGGCCTTTAGTTAAAAAAGCAGCAGAGAGGTGCTCCCACGGGTCGCTGTCAGGCAGAGAGGCACTTCAGCGGGGCAGCCGGGCCCCTTGTGCTCGCAGCCCAGTCATATTTCCACCGGGACACCGGCTGCAGGCAGGGACCCAAGTATCGAGTCGCCCGTTAGAAAGAGTGTTAGAAACAGCGCAGGTATTTACCCGTGTGGGATTTTTGCTCCAAGTGGTAGAGCACAGCAACCCTTGCAGACCTTTCTGACCACACAAGTCAGATGGCAGATGTCATGCAGCTGCCTGTTGGCTTGCTTTTGGTGCTGGAACAGCTCTAAAACCAAACTGTAAGCCAAGGAATTGCGTTAAAAAATGTCAAGAAATGACAGCAGCACCACCAACCTTGCTGACAGAGCCAGGAAAGAATTACAATTATAAGTTTAATCTCCTGGCTGGGAGTGCTGTGTTTTCTGCCAGTTCCAGTCGAGAGAACACGCAAAGGTTCAGAAAACAAATACAGATGTGGCAGAAGCGGTCAGCAAAATGTTTAAGTGGAGCATCTGGTATAAAGCACTTAGGTTTGCAAAATAGTGCACAGCAGTGATGCTGAAAATAGTTTTAAGAGTAGGTTCTGCCTAAATAAAGATAAAAGGCCCCATTTAAAGGTGGGAATAACCTGGACTTTGCAGGCATTTGTTGTAATTAAACCTGGACAGGTGAATTGGCTGAATTTTTATGTTGATGTGAATTCTCTGGTGCAGCTCGTTACCAACTCCTGTTGGTAACAGAATCAAAATGCTGTTGAAAGGGAGAGGGGGAATGCACAAAGCCAAGGTCAGGCAGTGGGGACACAGATTTGGGTAAGTGCACACAAAAGTTGTGAGCAACACGGTGACCTCCTACAAGTTCCAGGGACTTGGAGCCTGGTGGCCACTGGGCTTTGTGTTTCCGTATTGCCTGGGCTTGGACATGGTGGGATCGAGTGGAGGGAATGGTTTTTGAACACTCGGAGATATGTAAGCATCAAGTGCAGCACCTTCTGCAGCCTTTCGCCCACATCTGGTTGGTGTTCACATTAAGAGCTGCTGCTGAATGTTTGAGCAGGGTGTTTAAGCCAGCTGTGCTTCTGGCCTGTCTGATGGAAAGGAGATGCTTTTAGGAGAGCAGTATTTAGAAAACCACCTTTCTTCACACACGTGGCCAGGTCAGGAGCAGCTCAGAGCCTGCTCCTGCTCTGCCTTGTGCCAGTCACCACAGGGGTGACCAAACCCTTGCATGGGAGCATTTGTACAGCTCGTGGCTCTAGCACAGGTTTGTCCCCATGGACAGTGGCCTCCTGCTCAGAGCTGCACTCCGCGGGAACAAAGAAACACTCCCTCTTCTCATGTTTCCCCCAAGAAATATTCCTTCTTTTCATGTTTCCCCAAGACAGCATGATCCACTCACACTATGGACAAGGTGAAGTACAAACATTTTATTTATTGCAGTGTTTAATTATTTACAGTACCGTTTGTTATGTCCCTGGGTGCTACCCACGTGCAAGCTGTTCGAAACTGCAAAGCTAACCGATGGTAACACAACAGCAAAAGGTGGCTGTGCTTTTATGCTGGTGCGGCCGCACCTCGTCCCTGGTACTGAAGGCACAGAAGTTTGCTGCGCTCCCTGGCCACGAACACGGTGGCCCCGTGGGGCCCTGCTCACCACGGGGTGCCCGTCTCGGCCTGTTGGCAGTGATGCAGAGCAGGACACCGCGGTCTTTCCAGCCGGACTTGACCTAGTGCTCAGGTTTGTGGCTGCGTGACAAGATGTCTTTGCACGGAGCAGGGTCAAGTTCCTGTTTTAGTCTCTAAGGTAAGTACTGCTCATTGCCGCTTGTTCTTGCTGCTGGTTCTCTGTGGTTTATTTGAGCTTTAAGCCATGAAACTGCTTTGAGGAGAGATCTTTGTAGCTGAATGATCTTAAAAGAGCCAGCACCCCTACTGTTACCCCAGCCTTGTCACTGGGTACTGAAATTGGATGTCATCTCCTAGAGCTGCATTTAAAGGTCTTAACCCAACACTGCAACTTCATTATGTTTCCCTTTAGTCTGAAAAGGGTAATTCTCAGACCACTGAAGCCTGCATTTTGGCACGCATCTCAAGGCCAGATTACATTGGTTACTTTGGGAACGATCTCTCCACAGAAATTTGTCTTTTGGAGGGTGTCACTACCACAGATTTTATTGAGGATAAAATAATTTGAGTAGTCCAGTAGCTAAATTCAGGCCGAGGCTAAATTTCAGCTTTCTAACAAGTGTGTGGGCCTGAGAAAGACCTGCAGTTCCCACCACAGCCAGCAGTCCCCTGGGAGGTGTGCAGTTAACTTCTGTACTCCAGTTAGCTTTGTGAGAAACACGGATGTTGTTACCTTCTAAAACTTGAAGGCTTTGTGTTTCAGAGCTCTTCTACACATCGGAAATGCTTAAGACATGAATCCTGAAAATAAGTTACATTAATAAACAGCACTCTGGTCCTTCAGAAACATGCAGCAGGGCTGTCGGGTAGGGCTCGGCAGCACTGCCTGCTGCTCTCTCTTCCTCACCCTCCCATGCCTGGTTTACAGTTCAATAGCGAGTCACTGCAGCAGCTGCCTCCACTGACTCTGAAATTGCAGCTTCTCCAAGACAGGATGATTACAGCTCTTGGCAGGTTTTCTCCTGTAAGTCACACTGTTATTCCGTGTTTTCACAGGCTTTTCTGTATAGCTGTTGTCAGAAAGCCACCCACAGCCTGAAAGTCACAGAAGGTAACATTTTCACAGAGAAAATGTATAGTGTTTATTTCTTAACCTACCACACAAAACACCAAATTTAAAAGCTCCGCAGTGCCTCTGTACAATGACTCCTCTGGAGTTTGGAGGAGGCAGCAGAGCTCACATGCAATCAACAACGTTGCTGGATCCTTGGCCCACGTCACGGATCTGGCTGCTAAGGCAGGAGCACACAGCCACGCCTGCCCCAGCCCTGCAGTGCGACACAGAGCCGACGAGCTCCCACCTAGAGCAGAGGGCAAAGGAGAAAAATAAAAGTCAGCTGTTGGCCTTCCTGAGCAACCTGAAGTATTTATTTCCAGTGTCTGAAATTCTATCGTAGAACCTAGCTGTTACGTCTGCGCAAAAAAACAACCTGCTAGTTTATTCTCAGTATTTCTCTGGTAAGTTTAGTGCAAAATCATTGAGAGCACCACAAACTGAATGAAGGTGAGAGGACAAGGGATGGGCAGGAAGAGGAAGCAGGAGGAGAATGTACTTAAGTATTTCAAGAACCCAGCAGCATTCCTGCATCACTCCTCATGAATATTACTCAATTACTGCCAGGAAACAATAGACATGCTCCTGGTGCCCCCAGTTTCTATTAAGGTGTGTTTTCATAGAGGCAGATGTGAGCGCTTTCGTAAGCCAAATGAAAAACATTAAATTACCTGTTCACTATGGGATCAAATGCTTCCACTGTATTCAGGTATGCGTTGCCGTTGTGACCTCCCACTGCAAAAATTCTCCCCATCAGTGTTGCGATGCCGACTCCACCCCGTGGGGTCGTAAGCTCTGCGACATACTCCCACTTGTTGCTGCGTGGGTCAAAGCGTTCCACAGAGCTCAGCGGAGAGTTGTCATCGAAGCCACCTGCAGGGGGAGTCATCACGTACTCGTATTTAGCCACTTGGTGGTGGTAGTGATACTCTGGGTTTGCATTATCGGGGCTTTCTTAGTATGCAGTGGGCTAGTGTCCAGGTCTGTGTTTTTATCTGATTCTTAAAATGTCCTAAAAATCAATCTAGCAGCTCTCTATGCTGTCACCTTACACATATCACTTTAACACTGTTTCTTAAACTCACTTTGGAAGAGCTATTTTTGTCATTTGCTCCTTGAAATTGTATTGCATGTAGTTATAATGAAATGGCTTCTAACTTGGAACAGAAAAAAAAAACAAAACGGTAAGCCTGGTGTAAGCATGGGTTTTGATTTTATTCAGGTTTAAATAAAACAAGCTCTTGCAGTATGTTCAAAAGAAACAATTGCTGAAAACTTGAGTAGGAAAAAATCCTCAACAAAGATCGACTTCAGTGATGGACTCCTATTGGTAGATAAGCTGTCCAAGGTGCATTTTACTCAAAAAAGACTTATTTACTACTTTTTAATGCATAAGGCATTAAAGCATAAGGGAGTTGGTGTAATCTCTGAACCAAACAGCTGTTGTGGTCTGTGCTGAAATCAGAACTGAGTGCTTTGCAAGTATGTGTAGTAATAACTTATATAAAACGGAAACTTGTGATGAGTGAGTTGCACAGTGATTTCATAGGTAGACATCTTGTTCTGAACAGTATAGCCCTGCTGAAATGAGTTAGGAACTGGTTTTTATTTCCTTTTAACATATGTGATTAGTTAAATGTGCCATGGTTATGCTTGCTTTCTTCTCCTGCCTAAGAACATGCAGTATAGGCCAGGTCTGTCTCTTCCCCAGTTCCTTCAGCAAGGAGAGCCCCTTCCAAACAGTAGTGCTTGGCAGAAACTGCACGACGAAATGCCCCACGCCTACTCACCAACAACGTACAGGCACCCGTGGAGCTCGCTGACGCCGTTGCCAGCTCTCCGCTGGCCCATCTCTTTCACTTCTATCCACTTATCCAAATGGGGATCGTATTTCTCCACACTGGAAAGAGATGCTACACCATCGTTGCCACCCACTGCGTAAACGTGGTTCTGAAACATTTGTATAGAGAAAGATTATTTGTAATACGCTTGTATTTAGGTAGCTTTTCATAGGCAATGTTAGAATTACAGGAAAATACAGCATAGCCATACCCTCCTAATTATTTACCTTGACGTAGGAATTCCAACAACTTTATCTAACTTGCAAATGCTGTTTTCCAGCTAAAGAAGTGAAAAGGTTGTGTGTTGTTGCAGATGTTTTGCAGAGGACACGGGGAGGATTACAGTGGAGATAAAATGCAGCAAATTCAAAGATGGCAGCAATAACAAAGCAGAGGCTCCTGAATGAGACCCGCAGCATTAGCCTCGCTCTCCCCTGTTGTTTTTAGAAGTGTTCTCGTGCTTGCTCACAGTGCCTCAAGTACTTCTCAAACAGGGAGTACAGTTTGACAAGAGTATTATCTTAAGTACCCACACCTTTTGCAAGCTTCTGTAGGATTCTGACAGCCAGAGGAGCTCAGCCCTACCAGCTGCGTTTGGTTTAAGTCCTGTGTTCTGCCTTGTAAAACAAGAGTTGAAAAGCAGTCCCTGAGGTCAATTCTGCCACTTGCTGCAGAGCTGGGAGGAAGCAGTAACTCACCATGAGGGCTACGGAGCCAACTCCTCCCCTGGGAGTGTTCATGGGAGCTATCGCACTCCATCGATCAGACTCAATGTCGTATCTTTCCACGTCGCTGAAGCACGTGTTGTCATCTAAGCCTCCTATTGCGTAAATGGGGCCGCCGAGGGAGGCAAGAGCGATTCCTCTCCTAAGAAAACCATAGGATCAATACCACAGTGCAAACCCTTACAGGGAATGGGAAATGTGCATCAGGTGCAACATTACCTGACTGGCAAGTATGTCAAAATATGGGAGAAAAGTAATGAAAGCTTATCAGGTGAAGTTTTAAATAAATAATGATCAGGAACTGTGGCTGATTCCCTGCACAGCTGTGTCGGTCTCACAGCATTACCTAGAAAGTCTTTTGTATGTTTGCAGCCTCCCATTAGAGGGGATATAGAGTTTTATGTTAACGTCACCTCAGCTTCATCTGTATGTTATTGTGCCATCCATGAACAGGACTGTTGAAGCTACAATATTTTAAGACTGCAAAAAGAGAAAGTCCTATTAAAAAAAAAAAAAAAAAAGAGAGGAAAGAAGTAAAGAAAAAAGGCCAGGCAGCATGGAATACTGTTTTGATTGCATGTCATCAAAGGCCTAAGTATTCTAAGCAACTGTGTGAATGCATGAGGTTTTCTTAGTTATTAGATTGCTCTACCTGAATACTGAATCTTGCACCTCCTGTCTTACTTTGTTGTGTCTGGTGGAGAACTAAAACCTGCTAGATTTAACTTTGTTAGTATGGCTGCTGCTATGGCTTGCAAATCAGTTTTTGATGGGTGATAATACATACTAACAGGCAAACCTGTGCTGCAAAATCTAGCAATATGAGAGTACAATTAGAGTGTGAAATGAAATGTGTCGTTGTCAGAGAGCTTAATGTAAAGCATGGTCTAGAATGAAACTGGTGAGATACTACTGAAATTACCAAGATGTCTGATTTACTGTTTCTCTGAGAATATTCGTGTGTTATTGCACAGAGGGCAAGTTTGCAGACACTTATGTGTGCAGAATTCCTCAACAGAATAAAGGGTGTGGCAATATCCTGGGCTTATCTGATATTGCCTCAGCAGGTAACTTGTAGCCACAGCCAATGGTGGCAGTTTTCTCTCAGCAAAATGTTCTGGCACTGCCTTTTTGAACTGGAGGGGTGGGGTATGGCCAAGGCACAGCAGCCATTTCATTTACCAGCCTCCTGAGAAAGAAATGTCACAGAAATCCAGAACTGAAGGTCACGAAGAATATGCCCAGCATGGTGGCAGGAGGGAGGAAGAAGAAGACATTTCTACAACTCTAGGCCTTCTCCTTTGATTAGGTCACAGCCACAAATTGTGTTAGGGTGCAGCCATGGCCAGTATTTCACTCCTACTTGTACATGTCACTTTTAGAAACAACAAATTATGAAATTAAATGTATAATTAATGAGGTTGGTTTAAATAATGAGGGGAAAAAAAGAGATCTGAGAGTCCTATGACTCCATAAAAGAATCTAACAGTAGCAAAAGGCAAGAAAAATCCACAGTGTGTCTTTCAGTGTTTTAGTGCTTCCAGGGGCAAAACTCAGGCAACTACTGGACATAACTATTTTACTGTGCATGTCATGCTGATGTATCTTGCTCGTTGCTTAAAAGAGATAACATACAAAAACACTTAACCAGTTTCAGAATCTTTATCTGCCTTAGCAGAAAGGCCCTAGTTATCAGAATGTAAGTAGGGCTGCAATGGAAGAGTTCTCTCTGCTTCACAAGCCAGCCCACCAAAATGAAAAACAAAACAAGGATACTGAGGGTGGGAGGGCAAAAGGTACTACTCTACAGATATTGTTTGTTAGCATTCAGGCCACAAAATAGGGAAAAAAAAAAAAAAAACACAAAACAAAGCAAAACAAAAGTTTGGAAACCCAAATAAAGGCAGGACAGACGCACAGTTTTTTAGCATTAACAAGAAATGATGTATCGTGGAGTAGGACTTAAATTTTGTCCCGTGTGGATCCTGGGACACATACCTCTTTGTGTTCATCGATGCCTTCATCATCCACTTGTTTGTGAGAGGATCAAACACTTCCATGCTTCCTAAGTGTTCGTTTCCATCATGCCCACCTACTGCATAGACTTTACCTGAAAGGCATGCACGTTATTTGGATACAGAGATTGCCTGGCAGTGTTTCAGTTTTCCCTTGTACAATCTCCCTGCCTATGTGGAGAAATAAGCTCAAACAAAGGTTAATGTTTTTAAAGGTTTTCCGTATCAGGGTTTTATTAAGTTAAGGACCCAATATTTTTATATGCTATACTCAACCAGAGAGCTGTTTTATCATAGACTTTACACAAACCTTGAGATATGTAAACAGGGAATATTTCTGTAGCTCAAGTAGCATGGATCAGATCCGTTTCAGACCTTTACCTCAGCCTCTCCAGATTTTCTACAGGGAAAGCAGATCTCTGTCCTGCTGCAGCAACGCAGGGGATACCATGTACAAAGGAGAGCTGCATCCTGAGTGCTAAGCTGCTCTGGACTGCCCGGGCCTGGCTGCAGAAGACGATGACCCAAAACTGAAGGTAGGTCTGTCCTTACAGTCTTAGCAATTTGCCTGTATGGATTTTATTGTGAAGGAAGCTAGCATGAGTACTAGCGAAGTCTTGGTGACTGCTGAGTAACTCCACTTTAGGGATTTGTGCTCTGAGATTGTCTCAGAAGCAACAGCCCTTCATGTGGAAGAAGCTTTACTAACATGAATGTGAGAAGCCATGCAAGGCATTTATTTAGCAATAGCACCAATTCCAGCAAAATGTGCAAACAGGTCCCTTTTGAACAGGGTTTCTTGAGTAGGTTACTGACCTCCCACGGAGATGACACCCACGTGTCTTCTCCTACTGTTCATTTCAGGGCCGAAGAACCAGCTGTTCTTATTTATAGAGTAACATTCAATGCTGCGAAATGGGTCGCCTGATCCTCCTCGACCACCGACGCAGAACAGCACACCTGAAGGAGACATAACAGGTTTCCAGAGAGCTAGCAGGGAAAACGGGGATAAAACTGCATAGCAGAGTAGAGGGAAAACTACGTAGTTCAGGAGAAGCTGTATTTCCCTTCAAGGGGCACAGTCATTGCCCTGCATATTGGATGCTGGACTTTGGGTTTTGTTTGGCATGCTGCTAGGGCAATTAACTGTCTACTCTCTTGCAAAAGCAATGCATATTTTAAGTATGTTTTCTGATGTGCTTAGGGAGAGAAACTGATTGTTAGTTAAATCTTAACTGAATGTAGAAATTAGAATTTGCAGCATAATACTCATCACTTGCTTTTGGTGTAGGTTAGGCAGAGAATCTAAAAGCTAGCTCAGCCTTCTTGCACCAAAAGGTAAGTGCCCATTGCTTTCTGCAGAGCTTTGGGCATACTGCCTGCACATAATACACGTAACAGTTCTGGCTGATCAGAATAAATACTGCTCTAAACAAAGAAAAAAAAAAAGCTAAAGTTCTGTTAAGAAAATGTAGCACAGAACCTAATCACCACAGAGGTACACAATGGTTTTCCCAGCTATGCATTAACAACCATTTATATATACCAAGCTGTCTAGCCCTACGCAGATGCGCTGTCTTTTCTCCACACCACTTCATACTGGATAATCAGACACACATTTAATTACCAGCAGTCTGCTTCCTTGGTGTTGTGCGAATGGAGTATTCAAAGTCTGGCACTGCCCTGCTGCTCAGGTGAAGGTGGTAGTTCCTTGCTTCATCCAGCAAATCCCTACATTTTAGATTCTGCTTGACAATCTCTTCCTTTGCCACAACACCCATAAGGAAACAAATGGGCAAGAGAGGCAGTCGTACCTGACAGAAATGAACACAGTTGGAGTAACTGGCTAAACTGAATCTAACCATTTACAGC
Source organism: Aythya ferina (assembly GCF_964211825.1). Classification (NCBI taxonomy): domain Eukaryota; kingdom Metazoa; phylum Chordata; class Aves; order Anseriformes; family Anatidae; genus Aythya; species Aythya ferina. Next base: position 31,662,304 of record NC_140300.1, on the reverse strand, counting down.
GACGTACACGTAACAGACTGCAACTTCTGAGCCTGCTGTCAGCCCCATGCTCTTTGGTAAAAAGAGCAACTTTAATTTTCTTTTCCAGAACAACACTGAGACAAACAGTTCGTTTTAGTGACAAATGTTTGCTACAACCATGTGCATTTGTAGGCAGTGCATTCACAGTGGGGGAAGAAGGGCAGCTTGGCTGTACCAGGAGGGCCGTGGCTGCAGGTGCAGTGAGCGTGGCCAGGTGTTCCTTCCCAAGCAGGGCCTGCCATTTCAATGGGATCGCCCCTTTCAGGTTAGTCTGGTGAGGGCACCAATTTTCAGCTCACTGCTGTGCCTGTGCAAAAGGACTTTATTTCTAGAGTTTTATCTTGGGTGACAAGTCTGTCAGTGTGAACTAAGTGAATATTAAGGAGGTGCTACTGACTGCGCAGTTACACCCTTTTCTAGGATGACTTGATAGGCTGCAGGATAAAAAGAAACAGGCCATGGACAGCTAATTGCCAAAGCCCACAGGGAGCAGAGGGAGCTACAGTGCTGGACACACCACTCAAATTAAGATCAAATCTTGATGTCAGATAAATATTGGAATATATCAGGAGCAGGTTAAAGACTATTAAAAAGATTAATACCAAAAAAAGCATGATGAGGCAGAGACATGAAGGTAAGAGGGCTGTAAGGCTGTAACCGTGCTGGCAGCTGCCTGTTGATACCATGGTATTTACACTGCTCGGACTTGAGTTTTCCTGATGGATGGTGGTACCCACCACCACCAGGCACTGCCTGAGTGGGACAGTGCTGCTCGGCCACCAGCAGTCTCTGCCTCGAGCAACCCCCAGTGACAGAGCAGCTCTGAAACAGGGGCATTTCAAGACCGCCTTGAAATGTCCCTCCCCCTAGGAATTAATTTCTGCAAACCTCACGTTGGTGCTTCTGAGAGAAACAATGAGGAATATGAAGGACAATCAGAGTGGGGCGCCAGCAGGAAGGCCAACAGGCGGGACAGGTCTGGACAGGGGTGAACTGAAGTAAAGCACCGCCTGGCTTGCTAAGGGCTGCAGTCAGCACCGTCACACAGCTCCCAGGCAGCTCAGCAAGAATGGTGAGGGACAAAGCCAGCTCCTCCGGGGCTTCTCAGAGCAGCAGAGCGGTGCTGTTCATGGCTGGCAAGTATCCCTGTTTTTCAAGTAAGCAGGTCTCTCTAGCAATTATCCCTTAACCACTTGCTTTCAATCCCATTTCTTCCTTCCCTTTGGCCCCATTTTATTTTAGGCTGCCTCAAAGCACTACCATAGACGTGCTAATAGGCTCACAGGGTTAATAATGGAGTAACAACACAAGGCTGATGAAAATTCAGACCCTCATTGTAACACTGAAGCCCATAAAACTTACTGTGGTGTTGATAATAACTGTCAGGAAGGCCCATCCTGTTTCCTGCTAGCAATAATGTCAAATGCAACTGCAGGCTGCACGCATTTTGGCAAGCAACCTGTATTTGCAGGAAGGGTTTTACTTTCTCATTGTTTTGCTCTGGATTCTGGTTTCCATGAATAGAATAAAGCCGTTAATCTCATCTGCTAGCATAACTGGGTTGTAAACACCAACCTAATTCTTCTTTTTAAAATTTTCAACTTATATAGCCTGTAAATTTAATTAATAGCGCGCTAAAGAAGGGTTTTTGTATAAAAAAAAATTATGCTAGTCTAGATACAGCTGAAAATTTTTGGAAGTCACTTAATAAACAGTTGAGATCTTTTACAGGGAAAAATGAAAAAATAATGTGTCGAGGCAACAAGAGCAGCATGTTACTCACGTGATGCAAATATCAGAAATTCTGATGAATGCAGCGTGTTCAAACTGGTGTTCAGTGACAGCTGTCAGACCACAGGTTCTGCCTACCTGCCTCAGGTGCTGTATTGTAAACTTCCATAACCAGCCCATGCAGAGCTTGTTCTTACCATTTTGACAGGATGATGTTCAGGTGAGTGGCCCTGCTGTAAGGGATGCCTGCCTAAGGGTTTCCTCTCAGAAGCAGTAAATTCTTAACACATTTGAAGGATCAAAATGCAAACTCCTTTTGGATCCTACAGGTAATCAGCGCTGATATTCTACCTTGAAAAGGTCTAGAATGTGTTTCCTGGCCTGTTTGTAGGGCTGCAAAACCTTGGTCTTCTGCTGTTTGTATAACAAAACATTCTAGAAGTAGCATAACTTGATGACTTATCTCCATTCCTAGTCACATAACAAACAGCTTTGCTCTCCTTTCACAAGCGCAAATACTTACCAGCAAGGGAAGTTAGTTTCAGGCTGCATAGTATCAAAGCATATCAAGTGATGGCTCTAGGTTCTCCACTTCACTACACGTAAATCTAAGAATTCTCTGCTCTCCTGCTCTGGCACAGAAAGAGTTTTGTGCTGGCTCCCCCCGCTCCCTCTTCTGATGAGCTTACAGTGAATACTCTTTTCTTGACAGAAACTGGAGAACGTAATTTGTTCCTGATGCTCCTGAGGCCAAACCTGCTCTTGCTGTCAACACACCACTATGAATACAGGATGAAGCACCAAATCTGGTAAAAGCATTTTTCTTCTCAAAATCTACCCAAATATAAACAGTTGATATAGAACCACGTTGGGGATGAGACAGGCACCCAGCACCTCACTCTGCCCTACCTGTGCGAGTATTTCATCCAGCCACGTAGCGTGATGCTGGGGATTGGCTAGCAGCCACTTGATAGCAGCACTGTAAACTTGCTTTTCATTTTCAATGTTCAGGTCGTTGGAGGACAAGAGTTTATGCAGGTGCTGAGGTGAGATTCTCACAAAGTCTTCACATTCCACCACCTCAGTGAAGTGTTCGCAGGCGTACTGATCGGCCATGTCCATCAAGTCGATGCGGTTGTGACTCTCTGCGAATGCCCTGACCGCCAGGCAGTTGGAGGGATGGAAGTGCAGCTTCATGTACTCGCAGCACGCCTTTGCCACCAGTTCCACCTGAAGAATGCAGGCAGCATACAGGAGCGGCTGGACATTGTCCACAGTCAGCGTAAGCCGGGAGGAGTACACAAACTTCACGAGGTCTTCTACTGCGTCACCATCAAAGTCCCTGATTTCAATCAAAGTCTGCTTGGCTTCAGCCATTTCCGAAAGAAACATGGCTCTGAAGTAAGGTATAACGCATGCTAGCACCAGTTTGTGGCAGGAGATGAGCTTTGTACCAACCTGTGAAAAAAAAGAAAAGAAAGAACTATTTTTTCAGTTACTTTCCTTCAGCTCTACAAGAAAGGCCAGTTAAGCTGAAAATGTAGAATTCTGGATTCAATACGCATTGAACTCCCGTATTTTGCTGAAACAAACAGTGTTTGCTCTGCACTGCTGACACTAGATCAATGCATCCCAACCAGATTTGAGCTGTAACTTGGCCACCAGAGCACGGCAAGGCCATAACACAAGGAAGCAGCATCATTCATCTGCTGAACTTTTTTGTCTTTCAAGAGCCACGCCCCATTTTTTAAAGCAAACTTCCTTAGGAACCTTCTCAAAGCATCTTGGAGACAAGAGGTGACTGCCAAAAAAAATCTTGCTTGTTTTATAAGTATGTAGAGATTTTGCAGGAAAACCTCTGAAGTGACATTTTAAAACTATTTAATTTAAACCTCTGCACTTTTACTACTGTTTGAGGAGTCTGTAATGCTCTTCATAGAAGCAAAATCACGTAAAACTGCAATAATAAGAGCAAGTAGAAATAAACATAGGGATTATTAAAGGTTACCAATCACTTCAAGGCTTTAGAAGTTAGTTAGATGTGCTCAAAAGATGTACTATTTCCCATAAAGATATTTTTAAAAATTCTGATCAGAAATTGTGAAACAAACTCTTCACTTTGAAATCTGCAGATTTCAATTACATTAAAAGATAGTCAACCTAATACTTGTGTTATAGTAGTGCTTTCTTACAAACTTGGTCATTTTTCACTCTGTACTAACATAAAGGGATGGGAGTTAAGCAGCAAATTTCATTGACAGATTTCAAGTATGTCTTCATTTTCAGATTAAGGTGTGAGTGATTTAAAAGGAAAAAATGGATTTTAAATTCTATAGGATATTTTGGAGTTTTTCTAGATGTGATTCAATACAGAATCGCTCTTTGCTTTTTAATAGTGTCATTAACACAGGTGTAAGCTGTTTAGTAAGCACATTCAGTTCTAAGAGCAAATACACATGGAGGAGCATTAGGACAGATTCAAAGACAGGAATGAGCTGCTCACATGACAGGAGCAGTACTTCAGGAGAAATTCCTGACATAAGTTTGCAGAGCACAAGTCTCCCCATGTGCTCCTGTGGCTTATGACGGTTACAGTGTTAGTACTCAGGTACTGGTGTAAGAAGCCATTGCTCTAGCCTCTGCAGATTCTTTTCTCCACTTCAGGACTGGCAGCCTTCAATCCAGTATTTTTAAATTACCAAAATAGCTTCACAAAAAAATGAACAGTAAGAAAAACCTAACTTATGGAAAGTTAAATTGCAGCCACAGGAAAGTATATTTTCCATGCCCAATTTCCCTAGCCAGAACACACATTAACAATGCTTATAACGACTGTAAACAATAAGACTATTATAAAACAAATAGAAAAGGAGGCTTTTTTGCAAGGGTGGATGGAAGAGGAGAAAGGAGAAGACGAGGTCAAAAGAAGTGAAGGGAAGGGATGCGTTGTTAACAGTTCTGAAATGTTCTTCCCCAAAAGAAGGTTTGTAGGTGCTGGCAACCACAGCTACAAATGGTAAATATAATTATCTTGTGATCAGGGTATAAATAAGATAGAGATGAGCTGCACAGAATGTGTTTAAACACAATGCAGTGCAAGAATTGTAAAACTGGTTCCCTCTGTCTCATTTACTCTTTGATTGGTTGTAGAATGACATGACTGAGGTTCTTTTTCTTCTTTGCGAATGCTGGGAGTTAGATTTGTTCCAGAAATCCTGTTCACCAGGAAAGATATGTAAGAGCAACACAGAATGCAAAAATAGAAAAATTGGCATCAATTGTGGGAACTTGCTTAGAAGGCAAGTTGGGTGAGGTGACAGTCACGTTCTTGATCTCTGGGACTGTCAGTATCTTTAACATTCACATTTTAGTTGTGAAATTTCTAAATGACAAAAAAAAAAAAAAAAAAAAAAGCTTATTTGGACATGCCTCAGATCCAGTAAGTATTGTATTGCTTTCACACACCCCCCTCCCACCCAAATTCACTGCCATCTCCAACACACTTATTTAAAGCCTGTTAAATGCAACGGATGAGGGTGGGACTGTCACCTTCAGTGTCACGTCGCAGAGCTCTCCGGCTTCAAAGAAGTGAAGAAGAGAGCTGTGAAAATCCTTCCAAGCCTCATTCGCCTCAAAGACGAAGATGTCATCTTCAGCGTCACCAGTGGAAGATCTCGTTTGCTGCTGCTGTGGCCGCCTTCTTCCCTTCATCAGATGTTGCTTTCCCTGCTCGGAGACCAAGGATTCTGAAGCCATTGGCTGGTTTGTTTTTCTCAGCGTGAATCTTCAAGTGCTCCTGCCAAGACAAAATCCAGCCCATCAGGGTCAGTCCTAAAATGCAGCTAAGTCCTTTTCATCTTCCTGTTAAAAAAAAAAAAAAAAAAAAAAAAAAAAACACAAACCAAAGGACAAATGAAGTATATTAGCTATTGTTAGTACCTACCATTAGATACCATGTAAAAAACGCTACCTCCAGTCTTATTTGGGGTGGGGTGAGAGAGAAAGAAGGCAAAACAGCCCAGAGACAAAATGGTACGCAGGTACCTTTAGGAAAACCCCTTGTTTATGGACTTGTTCCCCTCACTTCTTGGAGAAAATAGCAAACAAAAACAAAAAGGCAAGGATGTGTTCTCTGCCATTCCTGACCTAACAGCTATGGATGGCAGAGGGACATGGACAGCATGTTGATCCTAACCCAGCAGGTATGTTTGTATGTACACATTACTAAGTACGTATGTTTTCCTTAAACTCCTCAAAGCTAAAGCAGTCCTAAAGTGTTTTGTGTATTTATGCAAATATACAAAGCAAAACGCAAAATGAAACCATTCTAATACTGTTTCAACAAGAACTAAAAAGAAATGTGCATTTACAGAGAACCTTTGGAATGAAAATGATTTGCTTTTATCTAATATTAACCCAAAGACTGATGTTTAAAGCATGAAAATGAGCATCCTGCAAAAGTTTGTTACTGCTTGTTAGCTTTTATTTTTTAGGGTCTGTCTACTTATTTTAGCGGACGAAGTTTATTGTGTCTAAGATGTATAATGTTCTGACAAAAAGAATCTTAGCTGTACTGATAGCACAGCTTTTCCAGGACTGAAAAATGCATCTGGAATACCACAGGCAAGGGAGAGAGGAAATGGCTTTTTCTGCTTCTGTCACAGAAATATTTACTCTTTCTGCTGTTGTGGACTTCAGTTTGGTTTTGGTGGACATAAAATCCACCTTTCTATTTGCAAATAAAAGTTCAGTAGTAGGGGAACAGCAGATTGGTTTTCAGTTCAGTAGCGTAATTCAAGCTTCATCTGTGTCACAAATCCATGAAAACTTGAATCCTGTTAAGTCAGTGAGGTGTACACTGTGCTTTATTGAAAATGATGAAGCCCACAAGAAAAATGAAATACTGATTGAAAGCATGGTTACTGATTCAGGTTACAAGCTGTTTTGGCAAGGGAAACAAATGGATCTGTAAGGTTTTAAGACAAAAGACTCTGGAAAGCAGACGGAATATTTAGTAGCATGTTCCTCTCTTACACTGGCTAGCTTTGGGTTTCATGTTTGCTGGTTAACTTTCTGTATGATCATTCTTTGTTCTACCCTAAGAATTGATCATTGTTCTTACCCTGCGATTTCTGCTCCTGGGCACTGGTGTTGGAGGAAGCCGACTGACACAAGTAAGAAACTTTTAAAATAAAATCCTAAGTCACGTCTAGGTGCAGGACTTCTGTTCTTCTGGAATATTTTTAAGGTACCCGTGCCCCTTAGTAAACATGCAACTCCTCAAGCATCAGAAAGAGCAGGAAGTGACTTGAGGCGATCACACACATTTCTGCTCTAGGTCTCAGCATGGCTGACAGCTCCGTGTTCTGTGCAGTTACAACTCAGGTGGCAGCAGCTGGCCAGGCAGGTTACAGTGCGGTGTGCTTAGAATATTCTCTACTGCTGCTGCAAGCGACGTACCTTTCCTGTAAGACAGCCAAGAAAAAGACACAAGTTGGAATGCTGCACAAGGGTTTTGAAGAGCATCATGTGTTATTCACAAGCTGTAGCATGTGATGGTACTTTTACAGTGGCATAGAAACACGGCTTTCAGACAGAACTGTCAGACTCGCGAGCAATAGTTCACTGCTCCTAAGGAATACGGTTATGCCACCTGGTGTACATGCTAAGTGTGTCTGCATCTTTTAATTGCAGCTGCACACCCAGGTTTACAAGCTGCACACCCAGGTTTACGAAGTGACCCTTCGTAAAATTGGCTGATGGTGGAAGTTTCACCCTTTCTGGACGTGGCTTTGTAAACACCAAGCCCAAACTCACACTTCCTAACCTCAATCAACACTGCTGAGGTGACTTTTTATTTTTGTAATAAATTGAGCAGTAACTCAAAAGCCAACTGTAACTGATTTTAAGCAATGATTTCCATCCTCACAGGATGCTCATATCAAATGAAGCTGTTGGAGATGGTCTGGGCGCTTACGTGGATTGGTATATTTGGTACATACCAAGAGCAGACACGGTACGACAGGGGCAGAACCTAGAAATCACACCAGGAAGACCAAGGCTTTGTACATACACAAAGTCATGGACAGGAATCACATGTCCCAGGGGAAGCTTCTGATACAGGTGACGGCAATATCAAATATGTGTATGGGCACATGACACTAAGGTAATCCTCAGGTAAAAAGAAGTTACTTTAACACATGGTAAAATTAACAGGTTTAATAAAACATGAATATGGAATTCATACTAAGTAGTATGACACACCACAACTTCATTGTGATGAGACTGCGACAGATAGTGGTATCTTAGGTTAAGATTTTAGTTCTTCCCCAAAGTCACCAATTCAGGAACATCTTGTTTCTGTGATGTGTCTCGTTCCCCAGGTTGCGTAGCTACTCTGTCCCCAAACCTGATGCTTGTCTTAATTTCAGTATCTGAAATTTAGAGTCTTTAACCAAATCATTGGCTTCTATGGAAAAGAGCAGCCGAAGCCATGAAGCAGCTGAAATGCTAACTTGGAAGGAGATAGAGGTCCCTGTATAACTGCAGCTGGCCAGGGATAACTAAGGGCTACCAAGCTGTATCTTGCTCAAGAAATATCACTGTGAGCATTACTGTTGTCTGTTGTGAAATCATGGGGTTTTTTTTGTTTTTTTTTTTTTTACAACCAGAGGTTTTAGAGGAAGTCAGCAGCCTGTACCTCACCTTACTTCTGGAAAGAGGCAGATGTGTTCACATGGCATACTTGTAGAGTCACACACGGGAGTAATATTAGAAGAGGTAACACACAATATTAAGAACATATATGTGAAGTGCATGATATAATCTGTCGGGACAAGGAGAGAAGAGAGGTGTAATTTGCAGCAAATACCGGTCTGGGCTGATTTGAATGCCTGGCTACAAGCCTTGGCTGTTCTCAGCTTTTAAACAGACCAGCAATGAGTTTTAGCAGTAGTTTTTTCAGTCAAGATAGTGCACTGCAGAAACGTGAAGGTCTCGCAGAAGTCTTGAAGGTCAGCATGCTTCAGCTCCAGTCTACTCCTCTTCCTAGCCAGAACTGGAATGACAAATAGTTTTGCCGTTGTACAGCCTTAAAGGGACAGCATAACAAAGTTGTATTTTCCATCTCCTGAATGGTATACAAGTACTCTAGTTTAAAAATCACTTGCTAGGAGGCTTAATAAGCATTTAGATTAGCATTCATGCTGTTCTGTCAGTGTCATACCATGACTCCACAGACCAACAGAGAAAAGCTGTTTGCAGACGTGCCTCAAATCAACAAGAATGCAATGTAACAGCAGTTACGTGAGGGGAGGTTAGTGCTTTGAGAATGCTGCGCACAAATCATGCGGCGCCTTTCCTTCTCTAAAAGCAAGTATTGCCATGGCCAGCCACTGCCCTCATTTTATCTTAGCAGTGAAGCATCCACGCTTGGGTGCAGACTGGCATTTTCCCTGCCTGAGCAGTGTAAGTTACCGGCTGTAAGGAAGCTGAAGGAAGTGCCTCATTCACGGCATCATCCGGTGTTAGTCTGTAGGCAGCAGCCTAACACTTTCCATGGAAGAGTAATGCCCTGACGAAAAAAAAGTACACATTGTTTGTATCACACTATTGTTTGCTGGCAGCAGCACAGCAATTTTACTGGTCGAGTTATAAACATTTAGAAGTATTTGTTGGCAGAGTGCAGCCATCCAGAGATGACGTTCCAGTCCTCGGAAAAGGGCTCAAGGATCCCAGCCCAGCTATTTGTCAAGAAACAGGCACGGGTGGTCAGTCAGAGCATAGGCACAAGATAGCTGCTTCACTTCAGCAAACCATAATGTGCTAAAGTGATTTGTTCACTTTTGATTTGTTCATTCTAGCCAAACACTGAGATTGAAGCAACCATAAAACACCTTGAGGCTGACAGAGCGATTAGGTCCAGTACAAGTAACGTGCCTCAAGGAATCCTGCAGCAAAATGGAAGAGCTGTCAGGCACAAGCTGGGCACGACCATCGCTGTTTTCCTCTGTGGTGAACTGACAACAGGCCAGCCAACACATGGAGCGCACAGCCTCCTCCCCAGCACATCAGCTTGGAGATGATGCCCCAGAACAAGAGGATTGTCTGCACAGCTCCGCTGGCACAACGGAGGAGGGCACCTCAGCTACAGGACATGGAAACGGAACCATGAGTTAGGTGCTACACACAACTACAAATACTCAAACAAGGGGTTTTGTGCTATTGGTAGGTTTATCAACAGGCATTGGATCTGAGTACACGTAAATCTACTTGTGCAAGTGCGGATGTGTAACACCGACTAGTCTAATGTGGAGCCTGATGAATGTCTACAGGTAGCTATACGACAGTGCTGCTGCCCAGGAGATGCGAGAGGCATCGTCAGGGATGAGATCCTCCCTGGCTGAGGCTGGCTAGCAGCAGGCAGGGTGCATGCAACACAGCACAAACTGCAGCCCAGCAGTAGCTGCTCGCTATGGCTGGCTTCAGCTGCCTTGCCAGGAAGGAACGCAGTGGGGGGAAATATGCCCATGCTGATATATGGCAAAAACCAGCTCACCCATTCCATCCAGGGAGTGGCAGAAACCTCCTGCAAAACTGCCCCACTGCCCATGCTGATAAGGCGAGATCAGACCAAGCAGGAACGCCAACAGAGCGGATGTGGTTGGAAAATACGGGGAAGTTCACATTACATGCTGTATTGCAAGCCCAAGCCCTGTGTGCTTACTGAAAATTAAGTACACCACAAGACTGAAGTAACAGAAAAATCAGATAATGCATGCACAACTGGTTTAGTTTGTTTAAAACCACCAGGCTTTCTTGCATAGAAAACCGTGAAAAAGCTGGTTTAGCCAACACTAATAAGATTTCCAGGTCCTTTCACGATTTCCAATGGTCTTTGTAGCAGAAACTGACAGGTATAATAACTGTTGTGTGTTACTTGTCACACGGGTAGGTAAAAAGCTGCCTTACATTGAACAGCAACCACAGTCTTCTATAACCAAACGCATGTCAGTGCTGTAGATGCTACTATTTCTAGGAAGAAATTTCAACAAAAAAGAACGTAAATGGTGGGCTGCAAAGCAGGACAAGCACAGTTAAATAAAATCTCATTTTGGAAATATTCTGCCTGATCATCCTTTAATACTGTTTTATAACAGCTTCTTCGCTGCTTCCTTTGATCCCAAATGTGAATGAGTTCAAGGAGACTCTCCTGAGGTTTAATCCCAGGTTCCATCAAACACCAGAAAGCAACCATCTTCTGGGCTTTCTGAGATGACAACTTGAGAGTTTTGTTCAGTTTGGAAAAAAAACAACCAACCAACCAAAAAAAAACACTAATATTCCATGACCTGCTTAGAACTACTTTACTTTTCCCCACTTCAGAACAACCAAAACCCACCAAAATCCCCAGAACACCGGGGAAGGCAGGACCCTGCCTTTTGGGCACACAAATACTTAAAGGGTGCTTTATCTACGCAAGGTAACCTCAGAAATACCTGACAAGCAGAACACAAAAGAAAAAACACTGCCAACCTGGGCAATGCTCAGAAGCAGAGTGAAGTGTTGATAGATGCACTGCAGGCAGCAACAGTAGTCACTGGTACTTCACATCTAAGACCAAACAAGCCCTTGCCAAGGATTTCCATCAAAATACCGGCAGTCTGAGGGCCTTTACAGCAGCCTTCAGCCCAGCTCTTCCCGGGAAGCATTAACTTGAGAGCAAAATAGTTTCCAGCAAGTCGTTTGCCAGCTGCCCTTGATCCTGGACCTGTAAATCTAGGAATAGCACCCAGCAGAGCATCCCAGAGCCTTCAGGCTCATTCAAAATCAGGAGGACAGGAAGGAGATAACAGATAAAAGGCTTCACAACCCACGAAGCTGTGGCTGTTGATGCAGGTAAGTATTACTACAACATCTGTTTGTCGAATCCTGCTGAGGAAGAAGGAGGATACTGGCTAGTGTGGGACTACAGAGTGCTGCATCGAAGTAGGTACACAGTAATCATGCCCTCTGTTGTGAACAAAAGTTAGTAGACTTGCTTTTACAAACACCTGGCTAGCTGTGAAATAGGATGCCAGGCTATGACATGTAATTGACAATTTGAGTTTCATTTATGCCAGGTCCTGAGAATGCTGCTGCACAGAAACTACAGGCATAATCTGGGCACGTTAACACAGGAGACTCACTTCTTACGCGGTGTAGGAGCTGGTGCATAGCTTGCAGGGTTATCAATCCCCCCTAACTCAGAATTTTGTCTCCTACCCAGCTGCCCAGAGGTGAACCTTGCCCATCCCAACCTCCGTTACAAATAATCAGCGCAGAGCTGCCCCTGCTGTGGTTTTAATCTGCCAACAGTCACTGAGTTACTTCACCTGGGCCTTGCTGGTAGCCACAGGTGCAGAGATGAGGCTTCGCTTCCAGAAGCCTTTGCAAGAGGTACAGAAAGCCCACCTCCTTAGCACTGCTACGCACATGATGCATCACACAGATATGAATACGGACCCATTAGGACGGGAGATTGATCAACGAGCCCTATGTGGTCTGCGCGTCCCCTCTTAATTGCTTAATTGTTACTTCCCACCCACCACCCAGCTCCCCTGGGGAGGTCCCCGCCGTGCCGGGAGCCGTTGGCGACCGTTGGGGACCGTTGGGATCCGCAGGCCCCGCTCGCCGCGCTGAGGGGCCGGGCGTTACGTAAGGCACCGGGCGGCCCCGCCTGCTCCTCCGGGGCTCCACCGAGCCTCCGGAGCCTCCCGGAGCTTCCCCCCGCGTCCAACCCGGCCTGGCCCGGCCCGTGAAGGGGCAGCCCCGCGAGGGGCCGCCGAGCCCCGCCGCCCGCTCACCTGCGCCTCAGCCGCTGCCAACGGCCGCTGGAGGGGGCGCGGGGCGCATGCGCGGCGGCGGCAGGGAGGGAGGGAGGGAGGCGGGAAGCGCGCGCGGGTGGCGGGTGGCGGGTGGCGGGAAGCCCTCAGGGAGCCCCTGAGGGGATTGAAGGCAGCGCCTGCCAGGCTGCCTGTACCTGTACCTATACATGTACCTGTGCCTGTACCGGCACAGAAATCACTATCATTATCACAGAAACCATTATATGAGAGTAAACGGTGTTGCTTGTGATGTTTTGGAATGTGATCTGTCGGTCGGTATGAAATCATCCACGCGCTGATTGATCGGGGTTTTGCAGTGAGGGCGAGGTGCTCATGGTGGGGGGCTCAAGCTGTACCGTCAAAAGCAAGAGGCGTGCTTGGAAAAAAGAGCAAAGCACGTGGCTAGATGCAGGTTTAAAGAAACCTTGAGGGTTAAGGTTACAGGAATTTGTTTCATTGGAATCTGGCAGGCAGCTTAATTTCAGTGGGACAGTAGGGAAAATCCTTTTCATTAAGCTTCTGGATTGAGGAAGTTCTGTGCATTATGAGTTCCATTTCCTGAACTGCTGCCTAAATTCCTGTATTATTGCCTGTGTATACCAGCAAGCGTTAAATTATGAGCGTTGCCCCAGGTGTGAGTTTGGGGCCTCCGTGCTACCTTGGTGCTTGGAGACGGTGGCAATATGAGGTACAGACACAAGTTTCACTTGTAAGTGGCCTATGTTTGTGACGAGAAACGTGATATGGATGATAGTTGTAACAGAGAGGAGGATTCAAGAACTTTATAAAATGCAGCAGAGCTGGTAATCCCAGGCTTTGCTGAAGAGACCAATCACGCTGCGGTGTTGTGGGGAGCTTTAACCCATGCTAGTAGGAGTGGGTCTGCCCGAGGGGAGCTGAAGCCTCTTTAGAGGCATCTAAAAACATGGGGACACGCAAACCTAGGCACTAGTCATCTCCTGGAACTTGTTTCTCTTCCTAATTAACACGTTTGGTGGTTTAGCCAGGCCCCGATTTCACAGCTCAGCAGTCCTGCTGCTCTCCTGGCATGGGGCTGTGGCTGAGGCAGAGGATTGCCAGCTCCAAGAGGCGGCCAAGAGGAGGCAAAGCATGAGAGCAGAGTCCCCACTGGGATCATAAGCGCCCTAAGCTGGCAAGTGGGATGCCCCTGTTCAAATCTGGGGCTTTGCTGGAAGTGGCTATATGAGGTTTGATGGTATAGGCTTCTAATAGGTTTAAATTCTCACTTTTATGTTCCTTTATGCCAAGCAAAAGTGGGAATATGCAGCTCAAATAAAAGCAGGAACCGCACAAAAACACAGAACTTAATTCAGAGTAGATGCAAGACAAAAATGCTCTTTTCAAATTTCAGGGTTGCTTCTGAGAAAGGGAGAAAAACAAATAATTCACTGGACATGTGTGCATATTAGCCTCCTTATCCCTCATGGCTCCAACAACACTTCTCAAAAGTTTTGCCATTAGGAGGGTTTTAGTTTGAAACGCAAAACTAGTAATTCCTTTACCTGGATAACTTGTTCATTATTAATTTTAACTTATTTCCATGAGTAGAATTTTGACAAACCCTTTCTCAGCCACAGGATCAACTAGGAATTAAATTGTCCCAACCTGGGAACTTGTGCTTAGAAAGTCCTGTTCCATGGAGTTTGTATGAGTACCAAGGGAACTCTTTCTTTTTTTTTTTTTTTTCCCTGCTTGTTCTTGCCAGCAGCACAAACTTAGACCTGTTGCTACATAAGAGCAGGTAAAGCTGGATTATAAGAGCTCTCAATTGTCTGAAGAATCTCAGTTGGCAGGACAAATGCTCAGGAAGGATATCAGGATGGATTACACTGGAAACCACCCATGTGTAGCTGTGCTTAATGCAGCAGTGTGTTCAGGCCTCCCTCAAACAGCAATGCAGCCAGCTATTGCACAAGTAGGCAGAAAACCTCTCTGTGCTCTGAAGAGGTCTTTGACCGGCGTTTCATTGCCCGGTGTTCTGCTGTTCCACAGGCCAAGGGGAGTTTACACAGACCTTTGGAGGCTTAACCTCTTCCTGGTCACGGTGGTGCCCAGGGAAGCAGGAGGGTGGCTTGTGAGGGACAGCGGGGCTTCTCTGGGGCCGTGGCCCCAACACCCGCAGCACTAGGCTTGCTTCCTGCTGTGGAGCATCCCTAATACCCTGTTCCTGCAAGGGGCAGAGCAGGGTAAGGAAGAGAAAGCCTGGAATCATCCTGAGTTGTTGGAGCTGTGGCATCTTGTGCAATGAACAGTGCAGGATTTAAAAGGAGTGGAATTTGCCCTCAATCATCTCTGTGTGTGTTTGAAGAGATAAGAAACAGTTATGTGGAAACATGCATGTTAGCTGGTATCAGTTCTGGTTTAACATTGGGCTGTGAAGAACACATGAGTTAGCTGAAATGAAGGCTTATCCAGGAATCGCTGGCTTCCCTGTTAAGGCTTTCCCTCCTGGTCTATAATGGCGTACAAGTCCCATGGACTTCCACTTCAGCTCACCCCTGGCATTTGAATGAGGAGCTTCCAGGTTTTTAGCATCTCCTTGATTTTTATTTAAAGATACAAGAGCCTGCTAGTGTGAGGACAAGTCCATGACTTTTTTTTTTCTTTTTTCTTTCAGTGCAACTTCTACCTTTGGTTGAAATAAGTTGCGTTCTCAAATGAGCATGAAATGCAGAAGGTCACCCGGTAACTGGTCAAGAAATACTGCACCCGTTTCAGAGGAAGCTGTTTAGGAAGTCTGGGGATTACCAAGCCACGTGGGAAATGACACCGGCAGAGGGCGCGTTACTTGCTGCTGCTGTGCCTTAAATGCACCTCTAGGAGCAGGCTATGGCTGAACTGCTGCGAGGCACCTTTTGGGTAAAGAACTGCATTTATTCTGTACAAGTCGTGCTGATGTTGCTCATGCATAACGCGACAATCAACATATTCTGGTAACACTTGATTAAAAGGTTGTGTTCTTTCAGGTACTCACTACAAAAGCACATAAAACTGTGTGCATTATAGGGCTTTTAAAATTTTAAATGATTAGTTAAGGTGAAGCAGACCACCCATACGAACTTCTTCCCACAAGATCTCTTTGCTCAGTGATGAGTCCAGATTAACACATATACTCAGGCAATCCCTCTGTTGTCCCAAAATGGGCTTTGCTGCATTTCCTGTCTGCCTCGGTGCATGCGAGAAACAGGGAAGGAGCTAGCGATGACACAATGCACAGCTAAAACAGCCCTTCTGCCTTGCAGAGCTGCATCTCTGCTCTGGCAACACTCCATGTTATGCAGGTGTGTTCCTGCTGCAGGTGTGGGACAAGTCTCTAGGTGTGAAGGGTGTTGGTGGCCTGGAGGAAATACCTGTCTTGCTTCTGCTCTGAATCAAAACCACTGCCCTACACATGGTCCATGTTCTGTTTTCACTTGTGCCATGGGGAAACAACAAACAACTTGCTGTTCACTGGTTGCTTCGCTGTCCGATGATTGCATCAAACTTCACATCTGTTATCTTTTTCAGATAATTCAAGGCACGTTCTGGAAGCAGCCTGAAAGATAAAACCATGCAATGAAATCTAGGATAAGAACTTGGGTCACGGGAAAAGTGGCAGCACAGGTGGGACAAGAGCTGGTCTGGGTGCAGAATGCGTGCTCACCTCAGACAGAGACCAACACTGAAACTGGGAGTAGTTCCCAAGGATATGTAGCCCTTGAAATTCTTTGGCTAGCTTTATTTCTGATCCCTTCACCACCTTCCTCCTTTGATGACAACTCCAAGGCCAGGTACCTTTGCTTTCAAAACCTCATCTGGTTGGTTGAGGAATTTGGGGAAAACAGAAGAGTCTTTACAGGCTCTCATAAATAGGAGGTTTTGGTTAGAGCCAAGTTGTCTGCTCACCAACAAGTTGTTACCAAGGGTTTCTTGAGGTACTGTAGAAGCTAACTGGTGTGGTAATTTAGTTGTTCTAATGTGCCTTCTAGGTTTGGAAACTAAGCTCTGGTTAAAGTGTTGTCCCAGCAGAGCAGCTACAATGGGATAATGAAGAAGCCCGAGAGGACAAATTGTGCTTCTCATGGCCAGCAGAAGCAACAGAGTCCTTCTCAAGCACCCTTCCCTTCCCCTGTGGCCTAGATCTTCTGGTGCTGGCATGAGGAAGCAAAGCCTAAAAAGCAGCAGTTCCTCAGCTGCTTCTGGAGCTTGTGGCTGCTGGTTCAGAGAACCTGTGAACCTGTTCTTGGCAAGCCCATGAGAAATCCTGTCTGAGAAGGAAGAGATCCCTCAGTCTCCCTTTGCCTCCCTGTCAGCCTGTGGAGCAGTCGAGTTCCCCACTCAGCAGCTCTCTGCAAACAGTGGGTTGTAATGACCTATGACAGGACTCAGCAAAAACTTTTTGTTCTCTGCTGTTTTCAGTAGAAAGAAATATGATTTCTTCTATTTCATTGTCTTCTCACGTATTCTAAATTATTGGTTAAACTTGAATCCGATGTTACAAGCTTAATGGTTGTACACGCATGGAGTTATTCCTGATACTTATGTTGTTCTTACCTTTCAAGAAGTAAAGCAAAGCTTTGATTTGATGGAACAAAAACCATTTTCTTGTTAGTGAGTATTCCTTCCATCAGTTCCTTTACAACTTCGTCAACCTCCAAAATCCTTCCAAGCCTTAAATGAAAGAAAAGCATTCATATAAGAGCAACAGTGGTAATATAAAGGTAGCAGGTGAATATAAAGTAGGATGTTTCATGATTTCATCAAGTCAGGTAATTAGAAGATGATCATTATGTAGGATAAACAATGTTGCAAATTTTTGTTAGCCAATCATATATACCAATTAACTTCAGTTTTTATATACTCAGTTTGAATAACAGTTGTAAAGCAGATTGAAACATGTAATGCTGAATTTTGACCATTACCTGGTACTGGGATTTTTGACAAATCCGGTATTTATAAAAACTGGGCAGAGACATGTTGTTTTTATTCCATCCTTTCCCAGGGTAGACAGCTCTTCGGTTAGAGCTTTATGAAATCCAACAGCAGCAAACTTGCTTGAACTGGTGGGGAAAAAAGCACAAATAAGAAGGTATGAATGCTATTTCCAACCTCAAAAAAAAAAAAAGGAAATGTGCTGAAACAACATGCAGTACTGACTTGAGGGGGGAAAAAAGGCGATCCACCTGAGAGGGCAGGGAATAATTCTACTTTTCCCTGTGCTGCTTTTCAGCGCAGCATAGTGCTGAAATGTATATTGCTGATGGGGAAGACACTGTGGAATTTATAGGGGAAAAACCTAGGTTACCCTAGCAGTGAATAGTCAGATGAATGTTAAGAATTCTTAGGAAATAGTAATTCACGTGCATAAATCTAGTGTTTCCTTCTTTAAAGTTCACTTGAGGCAAGCCTGTGCTGTCCATCATTTCTCACTGCAGGGGAAAAAAATACTGCCAAAGTTTTTAAAATGAAGAATAGTAAAAAGCAGTAAAACTACCTATTGTTTATTTGAGGACTACAACAGCTCACAAAGCACTATGATATTGTAAGAAGAAAAGAGGATACCTTTCTTACCAACCAAACTCTGGATAAGGTATGGAGAGAAAAAGAAATGGAAGACAATATTAGTTGATTTATCACATCACCATTCCTTCCCTGAAATGTTCTTCCTGATTCAGTCAACACTAATAAGCAAATCACTGGGTACACCCATGAGTTCTTATTTGATGGGTGTTTGTTTTGTTTTGTTTTCCCCTCCTTAGCCATCCTGCTTTGCAAGTAACTTAACCAGTGGCAAACTATCTTACTCTCCTTGCTAGTGCAGGAGGCAATTAGAAACAAGAAACAAAGAGAGCTGATTTGGAAGTCACTTACCAGTAAGCCACCATGAAAGAGGTAACAAAATGACCTGCTGCAGAAGCCACTGTTACAATGTGACCCCGGTTGTTGTCCATCATTGTTGGCAGAAAAGCTCGGGTTGTCTGGGAAGGGTTTTAGAACAAGAGGAAGAGGTGGGGCGTGAGAAGGAGGAAGCGAACAGTAACTTCTTAGAAGTCTTCGACATTGGCCTCAATTATGTGCAATTAAGAGATCCAATTATGTGCAATTAAGAGACTAAGCCTACCCCTGGTGCTGGGGGGTGTATGGCACCAAGCTCCTGAGAACCACAGAAACACCCAGTCTCCTTTCAGTTTTTAGGTTTCACTCATCAGCAGCCACGCTGCCAGTGTCTCTCCTCAGCACACCCAATCTGTAGCACGCCCTTCAGTCCCCTGCAAGCAGAAGTTGTTTACTAATCGCTCTGTTTTCCCTGCTGAATGCTGCCCCTGTACCTGAGCTTTGTTCCATGTCCAAGCTGGGCCAAGAGCCAGGGCTGGCCCTACCCTGTCTGGCCCCAGGGGCCAAGTATCAGCCACTGCCTGCTCTCAGGGCTCGCTGACAAAAAAACATTTTACATTTTTGAGCCGTGCATCTCCTGCCTGCAGGGTCTCAGTGCCTGGCTGAGGGTGCCCCACCTCAATAACACTCACACCACCACAGAGGGATGAACACGCCAGCGGTCCTTACCCAGATGTGGGCGAGAATGTTGACCTCAAACATTTTCTCAATCTGGTGGTCCTGGGTCGAGAGCAGGTCGGCAGCCGTGATCACACCAGCATTGTTCACCAGGATGGAGACATCGCCAATGTCCTTCTTCACCTTTTTGGCAAAAGGAATGTGCAGCCGCGTGTTGTTTGTTATCACAACAATGCAAGGTTGTGAGTGGCAATTTCTTACAATTCTTTTATTTGAGGTAGGAATTGTGCAGTATCCTTGAAGCCAATTTAGATGTGACATTTTTCCCTTGATTACTGCCGGTATTTGTACTCTTCTATACATCACACAGGTGAATATGCCCTGCACAGTCACAGCTGTCTCTGTGGACATACTGAATATTTTGGACCACCTGAACCTTACTCCTTACTCTCTACAATAAAGTCTTTCAAATTTCCACAGAGGTGTCTGTGTGGTTTTTGGCAAGATTAAAGGAAGATGTTCCTTCACGGGTCTAAAGCCTACAGTGGGAGCTCGCAGGGACAGAGGCTCGTGAGGGAGGACGAGCTGGGCTGTGATACCCAAAGGGCCACTGCGATCTCTGTATGTGCAGCAATAAAAGGGCAGCGATTTCAAGACCTGCGCACTGTGAGTGGAATACCACTAGCTTTCTCTCGTGCACCTGCTCCCCTACCTTCTCCGCAGCGCTGTAGATTTCCTCCCTCTTGCTGCAGTCCACCACGAAGGTGTGCACAGTGGCTCCCAGCTTCTCGCACTCCGCAGCCGTCTCCCTGAGGCCGTGCTGGGACAGGAAGGAGAGGAGCAGAGGTTATGTGCCACGCACCCCGCAGGTGCTCGGCAGGACGGGGAGCGGGGCTCGGCAGCCCGTTACCGTGTCCACGTCCCACAGCACCAGGCGGCTCTGGCGCCTGGCGAACTCGCAGGCCGTGGCCCTGCCCAGCCCGCGGCCGGCCCCCGTCAGCAGCACCAGCTCCCCGCCGACGGCCTTCCTGCGGGCGGGCAGCAGCAGCCGCACCGCCGCCTCGGCGTAGGCATAGAGCAGCGTGCCCAGGAACAGCGCCAGCTCCCGCACCGCTCCCACCGCCCCCATCCCGCCGCGCGCAGTGCCCGCAGCGGACGCAGCGCTCTCAGTGTATGCAGTGCCTGCAGTGCCTGCAGTGCCTGCAGTGCCCGCAGTGCCCGCAGCACGGGACCCTGACAGCGGCGGGGGGCAGGGGAGGAGGCAGCCAATCGGGGAGCGCAGCGCGGAGCGGGCGGGTACTCCGCCCAATGGGCGGGGAGGAGGGGTAATGGCGGGCGGCTGTTGGGCGCCTCAGGGGGGCGGTGGGTGCCCCGTGGTTGTGGGGGGCCGCCTGCTGCCTGTAAGGCGGTGGCTGCTTAATTCTGCCGGTGTCTTGTGCTTAGGGCACGTGTCCATTAGCCCATGCTAATTTTGCGAGTTTAAATTCCCCTAGCCGGGGGGTTTGCTTCCTTTCGTCAAGTAAATGTAGGACTCCTCCCATAACCACAGCCGGGTGCGAGGGGGTGCAGTGTCCTCAGCACTGCTGAAGAGGGGGGCAGCTGGGGAGCCCTTAGGGATGCGCACTTCTGTCTCTTTCTTTTTTTTCCTTCCCCCTTTAGGGGGATGGTGGACCGGGGGAAGAAGATCAGCGCCACTCTTAGGCAGCAATTTGGGGAAGGGGCCTTGAGCTCCTTGCAGAAATGGCCTGAGGAAAAGGGAAGCTTGGGGAAGTGACTCCAGAGCTCGCTCAGCCCAGAGCGCTCTGTGGTAAGATGAGTGCCTTTTGAGAGAGCCTCGGGATGACTTGCAGCTAGTTAGGAGCTGAAAAAATACATCTGTCATGGAAATAAGCTGTGATGCCCTGGTTACATACCTGTGTAGGATTAACAGCTATTCACATTCTAATGTCTTGGACTGTCTCTGTCTAAAACATGCTAATAGCCTTGAGGTTCCCTTTAAATCCCTGTACACGTCTTTCGCCATACGTTATATCTTGTACAGTATTACTAACACTACATAAATGCTTTCTGTTGCTGTTTAAGCTTACATGGATCTTGTTTACAAAGAGTAAAGAGTAAAGCTGGTGTTGGCTTCAGTGGCCATGTTTGTGATAAATAGTCTCTTAAAAGCACAGAGAGGAGGCTGGGTAGTATTTGGTAGGGCCAGATAAAGACCTGAGAGAGCCTGTGAATCTCAGCATGGACAAAAGGCAAAGCCAGCCTTAGGAGTTCCCTTCCTTTCCTACTCATGGTCATTGCAAGCAGGGTCGCTGAAGTGACGTTCGTGTGTTTCTTTTCCCCAAGAAATAATTAAGAGACCTTAGTCATTTGATGCTCAGCATTTATTCAGATTTAGAAATTAAGCAGAGAAGGGTTGAGAGACACACGCTTCGACACACACCAGCTTCAGTAGTGGGTGTGTGAAACAGGGACCCTGTTGTTGGTGGTCCTCCGTTTTCAGCACATTGCTGACAGAAGGTGTGAAGGAGAGGTGGGAAGTAGAAGATCATCTAGAAGCAGCAGCGTCCTGCAGGAGACAGCCATGGTTATCCAGGTAGGCACCTGCAGAGCAGTAGGAGAATTGCAGGTTAGAACCAAGAGCATTTAATTGTTTTAATATCTCAATGAATGCTTTATATGAACCCTTAGCAGTGTAATTGTCTTTTGAAGCCATAACCCCGAGAGGAGGCTGTTTCTGTGTTCATGGGAGGTAGCTGGGCAGCTCCTGACAGCTGGGTGTACGACTGGCTATGGTGTGGCAAGTCCAGTAGCATGTTTCTTTCTTCTCTGTGAAGTGATTAAGATAATGTGCAATGCTGAAGGAAATGAAAATCACTTAAGTTCTGCAAAGTATTCTGCAGAATGAGTACGGTGCAGAATATAAAAAGTAGGCAAATGTCATGGCTGTGCTTGCTGAAGACTTATTTTTGTACAAGATACATTGCTTACCTCAGGCTCGCAATCAGGAAGACCGAGCAGCCTTGAGCCTTTCCAGGAAGGGGCGAATAATGGGACGAAAAGGCCAGAAAATGGGTCGTCTTGTTGGCTGTGAAAAGAAAGGCATTGTGCATCAGTGTTTTTCAGGTCAGGGCCAACCGCCTGGTTAAATCTGAATGTTACAACTGGTGAGACCCAGTAATTTAGAAACAGAAGCCTTACCGCCTCAGTGCTCTCCCCACCAGAGCTATCGCTATCGTCTTGCTGTAGAAGAAGAAACAATTTTTTGTTAGAGCAAAACACACTAGAAAGAAAAAAAAAAAAAAACACACTTCTTTTGTTTTGTTTTGTTTTGTTTTTGTTTGTTTGTTTGTTTGTTTTAAACAAAGCATTCAGTTGTTTATTTTTAAGTGTATCCTGTTAGAAAGCCAAGATCTGCAGAGGAAACTTGTTCTTCAGTGTCTAGAAAATAGTCAGCTATGCAAAGAAGGAACGGGGGGGCCCACTGATGGGCTGGGAGTGACCTTACAATTTCTCTTTTGCTTTAAAGTTTGAGTAGGACTCCATCTTAAGCCAGGAGTCTGGAATGGGAGTACAGTACATGTGTTCAGCCTTGCACCAGCCATTGGTATTTCTGAGGCTCTCCCATCTGTTACAAAACCTTGCGATTTCCAAGTGACAACATGAAGATTGCCTGCATCGGCCACCCGCCAGTTTCTTTGTTCGGTACTTACAGCGTTGGCAACAGCAAGGACCATGCTCATGACGCAGGACAGCAGGAGGAGCTTCATTTTGAGCGAGACCCCTGTGGAGCAGATGGCACAGAGTTGCAGCGCCCCGGTTCCAGCAGAAGGGAAGGCGCGGGGAGCACGTATGCAGGCTGGGTTGGCTGCAGCAGCTGGTGCAGGGCTGCTCCAGCTGGGCTTTGAGCATCTCCCACCCTCATCGTGGACTTTCCCTTCTGTTCCCTTCCCTCCCCTGCAGTTTGCAGCCATACCCAAGCAGATTTCTGTCCTGTAGGGCAGTGGGGTAAGAGCTGTCCCCGGTACTACCTTTGGGTTGCATGTTGAGCGGCTGGTCAGCGGGTCAGGAGAAGTCGGCTGGCTGCGGTGGTAGTGCTGCCTGGACGGCCGGCGTCTATATATACGGTGCTGGGTAGCGTGGCACACATCAGGAAGCTGGAAGGTGTCATGTGTCATATCCTCATAAACCCCGCTGGCTGTTTAGTTTAATTACTTCTCACCTGATAAAGCAGCCAGATTTTGCGAATGACCTTTACGTGATGTTTTTCATATAATCCTCGGGGGATCAATGGATTTGGCAGTGGAAGTATATGTTACAAAAGGAATGGCTGTTGCCTGTTTCACTAAAGATCTTTGCCTGACTATAGGGTTCTGCATTTCAGTGTTGCTGCAGGAATGCTTGTGTCATAGCAGTGCCCAGAGTACTGAAGCTGCTAACTGAGATGGAGAGTTACGATGTACAAAATGGATGGAGAAGCTGATCTGGGAGGCCCTTTCCAGGCATGTGAAGGACAAGAAAATGATCAGTAGTCAGCCTGGGTAAGATACCACACTCAATACGAGCCGGCAATGTGCCCTGGCTGTGAAAAAGACTGCTGGTGTCCTGGCCTGCACTAGGCAAAGCATTGCTAGCAGGTTGAGGGAGGCAGTTCTTCCCCTCTGTTCTGCACTGGTGAGGCCACACCTGCAGTGCTGGGTGTTGTTGGGTGCTCCACAGTACGAGGGAGACTTAGGGCAGCAGGGGGGAGTCTAGTGAAGGTCCTCAAAGAAGGTTAAGGGCCTGTGAGGAAAGGCTGAGAGAGCGGGGACTGTTCAGCTTAGAGGAGAAGGTCTGGGGGGATCTGATCCATGTCTGTAAATCCCACAAGGGAGGATCACAGAATCACAGAATCACAGAATTTTCTAGGTTGGAAGAGACCTCAAGGTCATCGAGTCCAACCTCTGACCTAACGCTAACAGTCCCCACTAAACCATTTCCCTAAGCTCTACATCTAAACGTCTTTTAAAGACCTCCAGGGATGGTGACTCCACCACTTCCCTGGGCAGCCTGTTCCAGTGCCTCACAACCCTTTCAGTGAAGAAGTTCTTCCTAACATCTAACCTAAAACTCCCCTGGCTCAACAAATGTCAAGGAGCTGGAGCTGGGCTCTTCTCAGTGGTGCCCAGTGACAGGTCAGGAGGCAATGGGCACAAAGTGAAATGGGAGTTTCAAAGTGAGCATCTGGAAACACTTTTTTTTTTTAAACCTCTTTCTTACTGTGGGCATGACTGAGCACTGGGAAAGGTTGCCCAGAGGATTTGTGGTGTTTGTCTCCTTGAAGGTATTCAAAAGCCACATGAGTGTGGTCCTGGGCAACCTGCTCTAGGTGGTTGTGCTTGAGCAGATGATGTCCAGAGGTCCCTTCCAATTTAAGCCATTCTGTGATGTTGTGAGGAAAAGGACCTTGGATTTCCTGAGGAAGCAGGACTTTGTGAATTCAAGTTACTGCTGACCTGTGAGGCTGGTGTTTCCTTCTTTCTGGAGTCCTACATGTGGACCTGCAGGTGGGCTGAAATGAGACTGAAGGCAAGAACCTCTGGTATCAGTACAGCACAGGGAGTTGGAAACAGAGATCCAGATTGTCAGGTAAGTGAAGAGAGAAGGCTGCTTGTCTTCAGCAGCTGTGTCTTGGTGGCTTGTTAATGTTGGAGCAGAGGCGGTCAGCTCTACATGTGGAGGGAACCCACCTAACAGCAATTTCCCCAAGTTGTAGAGAACAGTTTTATGACTGGGTGCCAGTCAGTGGAAACCAGCTGGAGGTTGTTTTGCTGATTTGTGCTGTTTGTGGAGTATTTCTGATCTTTAGCCTAACAAAGCTATTATTCAATGTGGACTGGAGGTTACATATACATCCTGAACTCATATCTACCTAAATGGACCTGCGTAAGAACATTTAGCCCTATCTGCTTTTTCCATCTCACTTAACATCGACCTGATGTTTTCACCGGAATAGAAGAAAAGTCAATAAATGTGATATTTTTACTCTGGTTCATCTTTTAAGCAACTGCAGAGTTAAGATTGTTCCCACTAAAACCCTACACAATGAGTGTGTTCATAAGGGGGGGATGTATCTCCAAGGAGGGTGCCAGATGCATGAGACTTCACTGGTGTCTCTTCCTTGTAGAGAGGATAAATACTTGTGACTAATTTTAACTTAGACTCATTAAAACCAAGTGGAAGCAATTGAGTCCACAGAAGGTCACAACCTTTCTTTTACCGACTTCCTAAGTTAACTGTAGTGTTATTGTTACTGGTTAACACACTGGCAGGTGAAACAAGTGGTCATTTATGGTCCTTATTCTTACTGGTGTTTATGATTTGTAGGGTAACGAGCAACTGCAACTCCCCCCCACAGCAGAGGACAGGAGCTGAGCTGAATATCTCACTGGTTAGCACTCTGGGAGAGCAGCATCCCTCCATGTGAATGCCAGCAGGTGCTCCTCCTCTGTGCCCCGCAGTGGAAACATGGAAGCAGTGGCATCACGGAGACCTCTGGAGCAGGTGGGATGCCGGCTCCTTCATGTGCCGGGTGCTTCAGATCTCCATGGCTGTACTTGTCTTGGGAGGTAGTCACCTTCCCCGCGTAGCTTGGGTGGTTTAAGGGCCTTTCTTTCCCCTTTGTCCTGATGAATTCTGGTTCACTGCATCTTTTCCTACCATTTGGCTGGAGCACAGTACTGGTGGGTTAGCCTGTGGAGATCAGGACAGTCCCTTGTGTGTTGTCCTGCCCTAAAACGGGCAACGAACTCGCCTGGATCGCTCTAAGCGGGCTGACTCATGGCTGTAGAAAGAGCAAGTAAGCAATAGGCTGCGGCCAGGCAGAAGAAAAGGCTGTTGTCCTGGTTTCAGTTAGAACAGAATTAATTTTCTTCCTAGTAGCTGGTGGAATGCTGTGTTTTGGCTTAGGATGAGAAGAGTGCTGATAACACCCCGATGTTTTCATTGTTGCAGAGCAGTGCTTATACTAAGCCAAGCACATTTCAGCTTCTTGCTCTGTCCTGCCAACGGGCAGGCTGGGGGTGCAGTAAGAGCTGGGAGGGGACAGACCCAGGACAGGTGACCCAAACTAGCCAAAGGGGTATTCCATACCATCTGACGTCATGCTAAACAATATATAGGGGTGGCTAGCCAGGGGGAGGGGGCCGGACTGCTCGGTTAGGCTGGGCATCGGTCAGCGGGTGGTGAGCAATTGCATTGTGCATCACTTGTTTGTACATATTATTATTACTTTCCTATTATCACCATTGTAACATTATTGTTATTATTGTTATTATTATTTTGTTATTATTATTTTCCTGTCTTATTAAACTGTCTTTATCTCAACTCACGGGCTTCACTTTCCATTTCTCTCCCCTGTCCCAGAGAGGGAGGGGGAGGGTGAGCGAACGGCTGCGTGGTATTTAGCTGCCAGCCGGGTTAAACCACGACAGATGTCAAAAGTTCCTCTTTCTCGGAGATGTCAAGTCCAAGAAAGAGGCTGTTTATCAAAAGGAATTAGCAGACTGTGTGCTGTTTGTACATCTAATATGAGTTTATATGTACAGGCTGCTGGGTAATGGTGCATGTGGTGACAGGCCAGGCTTACGGGGAAACTGTCAGCAAGATGGGTTTTGTTGGGCAGCCGCCCTTAGCTTATGAAAGACGTTCCTGTGTCGAGCATCCCGATGGCTTTATGGTTCAGGTGGAGGGGGGAATGGGGTCTGCCTTTGTAGGATGTACTATTACTTCCTACTATTGCTATAACATAATTGTAGAAAATGGAAGGAATTCAACTGTGAATCACTTGAATTCCTTCACCCTCCTCAAACAATGTAACTGCTTAGTCTTGTTTGAAAGATTGTTTTTCCTCTTTTACTTTTCAGTTTGAAATTTGGATGAATTTGAATCATGTTTATAATTGTACACAAGGATTTTTTTCCCTGGTCTGGGGAGAGTGAAGGCTCCCTACATATCTGCCTTCTAACTAGGATTGGCTTACAGCTAAAATGAGTTGTTAGAGGTTTTGTTGCTGTACTTTGCCTCCACAGTTGCTCATACTTACAGTGGGAGAAGATATTTGATGCCAGTGGGGATGCTCAGAGCTAGGTGCTGGTTTTCTCCTGAAACTTTTTCCTCTTCCTAATTAACATCTTTGGTGGTTCAGCCAGGCCCTGACTTCACAGCTCAGCAGTGCTGCCTCTCTCCTGGCACGGGCTTCCAGTTGGGGCTGTGGCTGAGGCAGGGGAACGCCAGCTCCAAGAGGCGGCCAAGGGGGAGGCAGAGCACGAGAGCAGAGTCCCCACCAGGCTCATCAGTGCCCTAAGCTGGCGTGCAAGATACCTCTGTTTGAGTTTGGGGCTTTGCTGGAAGTAGCTATATGAAGTTTGATAGCATAGGTTTCCACCAGGTACCAAACAACCAGATTTTGGGGTAAGCTTGAGCTGTATTGACTCTGGTGGCCAGGAAGAGAACTGAGGAGGCCAAGAAAACATTGGTATGGAGATAAAGGATTACACAGAAAGTCACCCATGTGTAGCTGTGCTTAATGCAGCAGTGTCTTCAGGCCTCCCTCAAACAGCAATGCAGCCAGCAGTTGCACAAGTAGGCAGAAAACCTCTCTGTGCTCTGAAGAGGTCTTTGACCGGTGTTTCATCGCCTGGTGTTCTGCTGTTCCACAGGCCAAGGAGAGTTTACACAGACCTTTGGAGGCTTAACCTCTTCCTGGTCACAGTGGTGCCCAGGGAAGGAGGCAGTGGCTTGTGAGGGACAGTGGGGCTCCTCTGGGGCCGTGCCCCACGCAGGCCTGCTCGTTGGCAGGTTGTCAGCCCCAGCGCTGGGATTGTCCCCTCCTACTGGGAAACCATGCAAGGGGCAGGGCAGGGTGGGGAGGGGGAAGCCAGGAATCGTCCCAGGTTGCTGGAGCTGTGGCAGCTCGTGCAATGAACAGTGCCAGTGTTTAAAAGGAATGGAATATGAAAAACCTAATTGCTGTGTATGTGTGTCAGTGAGCTGAAATGAAGGCTTATCCAGGAGTTGCTGGCTTCCCTGTTAAGGTTTTCTCTCCTGGTCTATAATGGTGTACAAGTCCCATGGACTTCCACTTCAGCTCACCCCAGCATGTGAATGAGGAGCTTCCAGGTTTTTAGCATCTCCTTGATTTTTATTTAAAGATACAAGCTCCTGCTAGTGTGAGGACAACAAGTCCACGTCTTTTTTTTTTTTTTTTTTTTTTCAGTGTAACTTCTTCTATCTTTGGTTGAAATAAGTTGCATTCTCAAATGAGCATGAAGTGCGGGAGGGCACCCGGTAACTGGCCAAGAAATACTGCACCCGTTTCAGAGGAAGCTGTTTAGGAAGTCTGGGGATTACCAAACCATGTGGGAAATGACACCGGCAGAGGGCGCGTTACTTGCTGCTGCTGTGCCTTAAATGCACCTCTAGGAGCTGGCTATGGCTGAACTGCTGCGAGGCACCTTTTGGGTAAAGAACTGCATTTATTCTGTACAAGTCGTGCTGATTTTGCTCATGCATAACGCGACAATCAACATATTCAGGTAACACTTGATTAAAAGGCTGTGGCCTTTCAGGTACTCACTACAAAAGCACATAAAAGCCTGTAACACATGCTCCATTTTAAAATTTTAAACGATTCATTGAACTGAAGCAGACCACCCATATGAATTTCTTCCCACAAGATCTCTTTGCTCAGTGATGAGTCCAGATTAATACATATACTCAGGAAATCCCTTTGTTGTCCCAAAATGGGCTTTGCTGCATTTCCTGTCTGCCTCGGTGCATGCGAGAAGCAGGGAAGGAGCTAGTGATGACACAATGCACAGGTAAAACAGCCCTTCTGACTTGCAGAGCTGCATCTCTGCTCTGGCAACACTCCATGTTATGCAGGTGTGTTCCTGCTGCAGGTGTGAAGGGTGTTGGTGGCCTGGAGGAAATACCTGTCTTGCTTCCGCTCTGAATCAAAACTGCTGCGCTACACATGGTCCATGTTCTGTTTTCACTCGTGCCATGGGGAAACAACAAATAACTTGCTGTTCACTGTTTGCTCCAGTGTCCAACAATTGCATCAAACTTAACATCTGTCAGCTTTTTCAGAAATCTTGAGACACGTTCTGGAAGCAACCTGAAAGATAAAACCATGCAATGAAATCTAGGATAAGAACTTGGGTCATGGGAAAAGTGGCAGCACAGGTGGGACAAGAGCTGGTCTGGGTGCAGAATGCGTGCTTGCTTCAGACAGAGACCAACACTGAAACTGGGAGTAGTTCCCAAGGATATGTAGTCCTTGAAATTCTTTGGCTAGCTTTATTTCTGATCCCTTCACTACCTTCCTTCTTTGCTGACAACTCCAAGGACAGGTATCCCCCGGGCAGGACGTTGGTTGCAGCATTGCTGCTGCATCCAGGAAGGTTTAACACGGAACGTAGGCATGTGCATTAAAAATAATGTGAGAATTGTCTTTGTCTTCTCTTTGCTTTCAAAACCTCATCTGGTTGATTGAGGAATTTGGGGAAAACAGGAGAATCTCTACAGGCTCTCATAAATAGGAGGTTTTGGTTAGAGCCAAGTTGTCTTCTCACCAACAAGTTGTTACCAAGGGTTTCTTGAGGTACTGTAGAAGCTAACTGGTGTGGTAATTTAGTTGTTCTAATGTGCCTTCTAGGCCTGGAACCTTCCTGTCAGCTGTAATGACCTACAACAGGACTCAACAAAATGCTTTTATTTCTCCTATTGTCATTAGGAAGAATCACTATGTAATTCCTTAGCATTGACATGTGGCGTAGGATACTTGAGATAATTCAATCAGAAAAAAAAATGTCTCCGGCAGACAGATGCACGTTTTCAAGTGGCTATAGACATACTGAAGTCAAGTAAGGAATGAATTTAATGACCTAGTACATTGGTTAAAGATATTAATGATGGTAGAAAATAAATGGAACTGAATTGAATGTAGACTATGGGTGTCTAGCCATCATTTGGGGGTATTTACATGTATTTCAATGATACCAACAGCTAGCTTTCCTTCTGTGAAAGCAAAAGACACTTATTCCAATGGTAAAACTTGAATCAGATGGTTCAAGTGTGATGCTTCTACACTCATGCGGTTGTGTTGAATATTTCCTCCCCCCCTTTTTTTTTTTTAATGTCACTTACATGTCAGTAAGTAAAGCAATGCTCAGCTGTGGTGGAACAAAAACCATTTTCTTGTTAGTCAGTATTCCTTCCATCATTTCTTTCACAACTTCATCAACTTCCAAAATCCTTCCAAGCCTAAAATGAAAGGAAAGCATAAATTTAAGAATGATATAGGTAATACATGGGAGAGTTGAATGCGAAGTAGGATACTTCAACTGCAGGCAAAGTCAGGTAATTCAAATGCAGATCTTGTGGTTGAAGTGATAATGCAGAAAGAGATTTATATTCAGCCAATTTTATTTACCCTTTGATATACAGGTTGAAAGCAAGCCCTAAAGCAGGGGTAAATCCATCTAAATACAAAGAAAGGCAGGCTGAGATGTGGCTTTTATCAAAACATTACCTTGTACGGGGGTTTTTGACAAATCCAGTGTTCATAAAAACTGGGCAGACACATGTTGTTTTTATTCCATTCTTTCCCAGGGTTGATAGTTCCTCGGTTAGAGCTTTATGAAATCCAACAGCAGCAAACTTGCTTGAACTGATGAAGAAAAAATGTCACAAATGAGAAGGTGGGAATGCTATTTCCAACATGATGTAAATAGAAAGGGGCTGAAAGAACACCCAGTACTGACTAGCAGGGGAAGATGTGTAATCCATCTCTAAGAGAAGGGGCAGGAACTAATGCTGGCTTTTACTGTTTCACAGTGTAGCGCAGAAATAGATAGTGCTGCCAGGGGAGGGCATAGTGGGATGTGAAGTGGGTGACTCTAAAAAAAACTTAGGTTAGTACTAAGCAGGCAGATGAATGCTAGGAAATGATAGTGTGTGAATCCATACAGCTGACTTTGTTTTAAGCTGAATTATTTTGAAGAATTTTCTGAAGTGCGCAAATTTAAGAACAAAAGGGATTATACGTATGGGCAACAATCCTACTGCTTCTTGTATCATGTGGAGCATGTTGTGAAGTTGAAGCATGAGATTTGAAATGAAGGACTTAAGCAATTTAGTGCGACTGAAGTTTGTGGAGGCCAGGAGTAGAAAACAGAACCAAGCAGAAGCAAATCAAAGGAGCAATATCAAGTAAGTTTAACAGTGTAATACAGCTAAAAGTCCTGGCTCAGGTGTTCTTACATGGCTAACAGTGACTCCCCATGAAGGAACATACCCAGGGAAAGATGGTTCTGCTGGGAAACACTATTGTAGAGGGCTAGGTTAGATGCAGTATGACATTATGCCAGACAATAGTATTGCTGCAATTTTGTGCATGCATTTTTGTTAAACTTGGGCAGTACTTTGGCCTCTCAGCAGTGTCATGTTGCTTACAGCACTCAGTATTACCGTATCTTTTATCTTCTCAAAAGATTACAATAGTTTTACAGTCAATGCCTTGTTTTATCTGATGATGGCAGAAGTGTTTCTGTCCACTGCAGTCACTGCCACAAATGCTAGAACTGCAAAAAGCTGCTCAGTCAGGATTGTCTCATTATCACCACACCAACTCACAGCAGTGCTACATTCTAAGAAGGAGAAGGGAAGAAGATACCTTTTTTCTTTTTTTTAACAAAGCAAAATCTGAATTAGGTATGGAGAGAAAAAAGTAAGAAGATTTCATTAGTTGATTGGTCACATCATTAATCCTTTACTGAATCACCTCAATCAGAGCTAATAATGAAATTAGTGGGTACCTCTGTGGGTCCTTATTTGACGGGTGTTGTGTTTGTTTTTTTTTTTTTCTCCTTGGCATTGTTCTTTGGAAGTAGCTTATTCAGTGGGATGCTTATTTCGGTTACTCCGTGCGTGCTGGTGGAGAAGACACAATTAAAAACAAGAAATGAAAAGAGCTGATTTGGAAGTCACTTACCAGTAAGCCACCATGAAAGAGGTAACAAAATGACCTGCTGCAGAAGCCACCGTAACAATGTGACCCCGATTGTTGTCCATCATTGTTGGCAGAAAAGCTCGGGTTGTCTGGAAAGGGTTTTAGAACAAGAAGAAGAGGTGGGGCGTGGGAAGGAGGAAAGGAACAGTGACTTCTTAGGAGTCTTCAATGCTGGCCTCAATTATGTGCAATTAAGTAACCCAGTTATGTGCAGTTCAGTGACTAGGCCTACCCCTGGTGCTAGGGGCTGCATGGCACCAAGCTCCTGAGAACCACAGAGACACCCGGTCTCCTTTTAGCTGGGACAATTTGCATCCCGATTTCCAAAAGGAGCCTTTCAGCAAAGCCAGGGATTGAGAGAAGCTGATGTTCACATTGCCTAGCTTTAGGTTTCACTTGTCAGCAGCCACGCTGCCGGTGTCTTTCCTCAGCACACCCAATCTGTAGCACTTTAGTCCCCCGTCGCCTTTTAGTCCCCTGCAAGCAGAAATTGTTTACTGACCACTCTGTTCTTCCTGCTGAAAGCTGCCCCTGTCCCCAGGGAAGGGGAGGGCAAGGCCTAGTTCTGATAGGGCCCAGCCATGTCGCCTCCATGCAGGGAGAAGTTCTGGAGGGGTATAAGGGAGGTGGTACACACAGGCAAAGGCAGAACAGTTCCAGGATGGACCTGAGACAGTGCCAGGAGCCCAGAAGGGAGTCAGCAATGCAGGCAGGTACAAAATGCCCCAGGATCGAGACCTGGAGCCCTGCTGGGCTGACAGGAGCAGCTGGGGAGAGGCTGGCCCTGTTGCCTGCTCTCAGGGCTTGGTGACAAAAAAACGTTTTGCATTTTTGAGCCATGCACCTCCTGCCTGCAGGGTCTTGGTGCCTGGCTGAGGGTGCCCCCACCTCCTCAATAACACTCACACCACCACGGAGGGACGAACACGCCAGCGGTCCTTACCCAGATGTGGGCGAGAATGTTGACCTCAAACATTTTCTCAATCTGGTGGTCCTGGGTCGAGAGCAGGTCGGCAGCCGTGATCACACCAGCATTGTTCACCAGGATGGAGACATCGCCAATGTCCTTCTTCACCTTTTTGGCAAAAAGAACATGCAGCCCCGTGTTGTTTGTTATCACAACAATACAAGGTTATGAGCAGCAATTAATTTAATTTTTACAAATCTTTCTTTCAGGGAGAGGAAAATCATGCTGTGTTTCCTGATCGAGTAGAAAGTGTGCAGTATCCTGGAAGCTGATTTAGATGTGATGTTTGTACATGTGCCAGTTTTTATAGACTCTTCACCCACAGACAAAAATAGTCCACACAGTCACAGCTGGCTCTGTTGACATACTGAATGTTCTGGACCACCTGAACCTTACTTCTACAATAAAGTCTTTCCAATTTCCACAGAGGTGCCTATTTCTCAGCAAGCTAAAAGGAAGGTGTTCCTTCACGGGTCTAAAGCCTAAAGTGGGAGCTCGCGGGGACAGAGGCTTGCAAAGGAGGATGAGCTGGGCTGCGATACCCAAAGGGCTGCTTTTCTCTCAGTACAGAAACAAAAGGGCAGCGATTTCAAGACTTGCATGCCGTGAGTGGAAGACCTCGGGTGCACTTTTCCAACCCTTCCTGACACCAAGCCCACCTGGCTGAGCTTTCTCTCGTGCACCTGCTCCCCTACCTTCTCCGCAGTGCTGTAGATTTCCTCCCTCTTGCTGCAGTCCACCACAAAGGTGTGCACGGTGGCTCCCAGCCTCTCGCACTCCGCAGCCGTCTCCCTGAGGCCGTGCTGAGTGAGGAAGGAGAGGAGCAGAAGTTATGTGCTGCTGTAGCACACCCACGTGTTGCCCAGGGGGAGGACCTTGAGAAGAGAGCATCTTTGGAGATTTTTTTTATATTTTTGGAGCGGAGCAGCATCTGATGAAGACGGCTGTCTTTTACGTTGGAGAAATTTGTGCTTTATGCTGAAAGCAGTCCCTTAGGGGCATTCTTTCCGATCTTCCACCGCCCCTTAAGCTGCCAAAATCTTCCTGCTGCAGCATCTCCCTTGGCAACGCGGCTCAGCGCCTGCCCTCCCCGCATCTCCCTGCGTGTCCCGGCGCTGCATGCGGGCCCTGCCGCTGCGGCCCCCCCCTTCCCCGCCGCCTCCCGCTTACACCGCGCCCCCCGAGCCCCCCTCCCCGTTACCGTGTCCACGTCCCACAGCACCAGGCGGCTCTGGCGCCGGGCGAACTCGCAGGCCGTGGCCCTGCCCAGCCCGCGGCCGGCCCCCGTCAGCAGCACCAGCTCCCCGCCGACGGCCTTCCTGCGGGCGGGCAGCAGCAGCCGCACCGCCGCCTCGGCGTAGGCATAGAGCAGCGTGCCCAGGAACAGCGCCAGCTCCCGCACCGCTCCCACCGCCCCCATCCCGCAGCCAGGGGGCGCCGGCCCCAAACCCGAGGGAGGAGGGGTCCCGGGGATCCCCGCCCCAATCTGGGCATGGCCGCGCTGGCTGCTGATGCTGCCGGGTTTGGGCCTGCAGCGGGCTCTCGCCCTGCTGGGGCTCGCTGCAGCGCTGCGGCCCCGCA
The DNA here is from genome assembly GCF_964211825.1 of Aythya ferina. Classification (NCBI taxonomy): domain Eukaryota; kingdom Metazoa; phylum Chordata; class Aves; order Anseriformes; family Anatidae; genus Aythya; species Aythya ferina. The sequence goes on along the minus strand of NC_140300.1, from coordinate 31,627,575 downwards.
GGTACCGGGGCTGCGAGGGGCCGGGGGGCTGCAGGGGGCTGCAGGGGGGCGCTGGGTGCACGCAGGGGTGGCTGAGCTGGAGGGGCCCTTCTGGAAGGGGTGTGCTCTCCGCCGCCTCCTGCGCCCCTCTGGACTCCTGGGTTGTTCCCTATCTGGCTTGCCTTGCGCTGCTGCAGGAATGAGATCTTTTTTTTCTTGCAGTAACTTGTCTGCAGCCCACTGGTCCCATCTCCACCCTGCTAACATGCTCAGCAGTTGCAAGGTTGACAGGTGGTACCACAGCAAAGCCCTCACCTCCCCGTATCCCGGATCACGTGTTGAGCGTAGCCGAGTTCCCAAAGACAAAGTGGGCTGGCTGACCCAGTGGGAAGATTATAATCCTGTGGAGTACACCGCAGCGGCTGTTTTGGCAGGACCCAAGTGGGCAGATCCTCAGATCAAGTGAGTGGAAAGTGTGGCCCTTGGCTTTTTTGAACGGGACAGGAGGAAATACTGATCGACTGAGTTAATTGCAATAATGGGCAACTGTTCCTACGGCTGTTCTGTGTTGTGAGAGAAGTAAAATTCTCAGAACCCTTACTGATATGTATTTTCCAATATTTTTGACGAGCGCGAATAATGTTGGATTTAAGAGCTCGGGAGAAAATTTTCAGTATGTGCATGCATAACTGGATGCAAGGTGAGAAGAATCTGGTTAGACCTTGAGGTCTGGAGCTGGGCTCTGACTCGGGAAATGCAGCAAGTTGAATGCCTGATGGTGACTGCTCTGTGAACGTGTGTGTTGGTTCCGTGAACACGTTCTCTGTTCTCCTCTCGAGGAATGCCATAAGCTGCTTAGTGAGGGGATGAGGTGTATGGAGTTACCTACTGCCAGATGCTCTTGGAGGAGATGTTGGTAACGCTTGAAAATACAGAATTGTTTTTTAGTGTAGCTTCCCAAATGGATTGTGAGGAAAAAGCTGGTCAGTAGATTGACTCCTGTGGTGGTTTGAGGGGAATTGCTTTGGGAGCAGCAAGGAGGCTTCTGTAGGCCACCCTACCAGCGTGTGCTTCTATTTTCAGAGGTGCACACAGGGCATGGGCAGTAAACTTTTGCAAAGTTGTTGATTGCTTTTAGCATGTAACTGCTCGCTGCTCGTCAGTTAGGAAAGTGTTTGTTAGCTTTGTCACTGGATAAAATCTAATGCTCCCCAACGTGAACAAGAACAGCTTTGAAACATCTTCTAAATGAAATTGTAGGAGGAGAAAATGTTAAATGCTTTAGAGTGCCACACTTAGCTGAAGATTTAAATACAGAGACAGTCATCAGTAATTGCTCAGACTGTATAGCTTCCCACAGGACACGGAGGGCCTATGTATTAAGATCCATCTAAACCTGCCCATTAGTCAAGTGGGTGTTGTAGGCCAGCCACCCAACCTACAACCTTTTCTGCTGCATGTTGGGTTTTTAGTTTGCTTCTAATTACTTTTTTTTTGTCTGCAGTGATAAAAATTTTTCTCCCAAATTTAATGAGAGAGATGGAGAAGTGGAGAGGACAAGTCGGAATGGCTTGTATGTGGTTGAAAATGGGAGGCCCCGGTGAGTGATTTTCGTTGCATATTCATTTCAGTGATGTAGTTTTAGAGCTCCTACAGGTCTGTGTCAGTTTAGGTAGATGGTACCTACTAGAATAAAATCAAGAGCGTCCCCTCTTAAGACAGCAGAAACAATACTTCAGTGCCAGAAGGTTATTTTGAGAAGAAGGCTGTGGCAGCAAGCCACTAGCCAGTTCTGCCCCAACAGTGGGCTGTGGGATCCTGGGGGGAGGAGGTCACTAGCACCTTTGATAGTAGGGTGTGGTGGAATTGCTCCCTCAATTGGACCATGTGTTGTGCTCTGAAGTTTTTAATACCATTTAGGTGCACTATGGCAGAGTAGATGAGTGTTTCCATCCACTAACAAATCCTCGTGTGGCACAGATGTGTAATCAGACCTGAATTTTATTTCTTCTTTTTCCTCTGGAATTTTTATGTAATTAAATGCTCTGTGCATGTGTAGTCTGGTAAAATGAAGGCTGGATTAGGTTCCCAGACCAGGTTATATTTGTGTGATGGGAGTAAAGCTTGATCAGGAATATGTCATCTGGAAAATAAAGCTATTTTGTTCTTTGCCTGTACTGTCAGACACGAAAAGGTAATGAAGGAGAGGATCTCTTTATTCTTTAAAGCTTGTGCTGGCGCTGGATGTACGGTGCTATCCTTAGCTTTGTTATTTCAGCTTCCTTAGAGCTGCTTTTGCAGAACACTTGAAGCTCCACATGGGGACATACACTTATTTAATGTGCTGTGATGCATCTTTCAGGAATCCTGCGGGAAGGACTGGTCTCACAGGCAGAGGACTATTAGGGCGCTGGGGGCCAAACCACGCCGCCGATCCCGTTGTGACTAGGTAAGGGACAAGTGACTGAAAGGTGGCGTGCAGTAAAGCAAAAGCAGTCACATCTTTTTCTGTGCATTTGGGAACCAGCAACTGCATGTCAGGCGGCTTTTTGTGTGTTGCTCTGCGTAAGCCTGTATGTATAAGTGCATGGAGAGATGCATGGATATGTGGAACACAACAGTTTTTTAGCCTTTGGTTCTGGAAAATAGCTAGGACTTGCTGTTCATTGCAAGCCTTTGCTTCTGAAATGCTGAGAAGGCAAATTAAAGATCAAGAAAGTGCAACTCAGTAGAAATACACTGTACAAATGCTCTTCAGTAACAAACGTGAAAATTAAAAGATAACATGACATGTTGTTATTGTCTGAAAAATGCACCAAAAGACCATAGCTGAGGCATAATAAATTGCAGGAACAGGATTTTGTCTTGGTGCCTCAGCTGTGAATGAAGTGGTGTGCCTGGTTTTGCACAGGAGGAAACACTGGTGTGGCCTGGTGTACAGGAGAAGAAGATGGGGCTTGTTTAGTCTGTTTTGTCGGTGTGTGCTCTGCTTTAATGGTGGTTTTGCCTCCAGAGCCTGTGTGAGTTCACATCAAGTGTATTACACCCAGAGCTTTCAGAGAAGCTGGTGTAGGTACCAAACTGCAAGCTAAGGAATACTGCACTGAAGACAGAACCACTGTCTTGCTGCTGCTTTTTAGTTCTTGCCCTTTTCAGAAGGCTACTGATGCTGCTGGTTTTTTTCCTTTAAAGTAAAACAAACACAGATTTGATTTTTGTCTTTATTTAGATAGTTTTTTTTGCTGTAATTACTGCAGTTATTCTAAATCCTGAGTGTGGTGGTGGGTGTTTGAGGCCTTCTGTTGGTGCTGAGTGGGTGGTTTGAAATGTTGCGGCCGGAATTTATACTTTGTCATAGCAGAAAGCATAATTATTGTTATCTTACGGGTAGGTAAAAGTACAGTTAGACGTAAAGGCTTCACAATGAGAGTTACAGTAGATACCAATGTTCTGGACCTAGCTGCAAAAATGGAGGGACAAGATCTTCCCAGACAGCTTTTGTCTGTCTTTGATCCAGAACTGTGCTTGATCCGCTGCCTTGGCCCTCCAACAGGCCATTGTGTGGGAGCTCTGCTGTTCGGTTTCCTTCTAAGAAGCAGCAGCAACAAATGTCCTTATTTGTCGCTTTCTGCAGGTGGAAGAGGGATGGAAGTGGCAATAAGATCGCTCACCCAGTTACTGGCAAAAACATCTTGCAGTTCGTAGCTATCAAGAGGAGAGACTGTGGGGAGTGGGCCATCCCGGGGGTAAGAGCAAAGCTTTGGAAAAGGTGGACATCCCTCTGGCAAGGCCACAAGCAGATAACTGCCATACGTGTGATATAATTGCTTTTTGGGGATGACCTCATGGTGTAGAGGGGAAGAGAAAGGTCCTATAAACAATTTATCTTTATCCTCCCAGGCATCAATTGATAGGCTTTCTGCTCTTCCTGCATTACAAGGCAGTACTTGTACTTAATTTTGATGGTGTCCTTTGCTTAATGCAGGTATAATCTCACCTGTTGTAGTTTTTGAAGGATGTGTCTGCTTGCTTTTTACAAATAAGTGTAGAATTTCTTACATAACCGGAGCATGATTTGTATGGGTGTAATGTCCTAAGCACCAGTAAAAGATTGATAGCATGGGAGGTCTTAGGCTCCTCAGTTTGTTTTTTTCTCTACTCTCAGGGGATGGTAGACCCAGGGGAGAAGATCAGTGCTACTCTGAAGCGAGAATTTGGGGAAGAGGCCTTGAACTCCTTGCAGAAATCTCCTGAGGAAAAAGCAAGCTTGGAAAAGCAACTGCAGAGGCTGTTTAGCCAGGAGCACTTTGTGGTAAGCTGTGTCTTTTGAGATAGCCTCGGGGTAACTTGCAGCTAGTTAGGAGATGACAAAATGAATGCACTGTCATTAAGATAAGCTGTGATGCTCAGGGTTTTGTGATATAAGACAGGGAAGGGACAATTGCATACTCTGTAAGAGTGACTGCAGGTGATTTTTAATGGTGCCACCTTTTTTTTGAACTTCTTGTGATTGTCCACTGAGGTAGGTGTACAGAGGATATGTGGATGACCCTCGTAACACCGACAACGCGTGGATGGAGACGGAGGCTGTGAACTATCACGATGAAACAGGTAGGCATTGCTGCTTGTGCTTTTTGCTGCTTTTTTGGTGTAGATGTTTTTGCATACATGGGGCTGAGATGAGCCATGAAAGTGGAAGAGAATATAAGTTGAGTTTAATTCTTAGATTGAAAGCAATGGGTGTGAGGGTCCCCCATCTTTTGTCATGTTCACTTGCAGCCAGTATTGGTTGTCATTCCCCTTGGACTTCTTTCAGTCCTGAATTAAGGAACATAAGGGATTTGCCTGAAAATAATTTACTTTTGTGTTACGTAGTTCCAAATCGCAGAATGGTCATTTGTTCTATAGATAGAACACTAGGTCAGTCACTGTCCAAACACTGTATTTAGCTTGAGTTGGTTTAATTTCCTATTTCATTGACTGAGTTGGAAGGCTCTTGGGTTTCATTTCTTCACAGTTAGTACCGGTGTCTGCTTCAGGTGCATTGCCTCTGGCTGCTGGATGATCTTTACTGCATTCTTGTCTTTGTTGTCTTATTTGCTGTCTCTTGACACTTTTTGTCTCTGTTACTCTGCCAGAGCAATTGTTGTACTTTCGATTCCTTCTATAATTTAATTGGAATGAGCATACATTGGTAGTTCTTGGATCGATCCGTTATCCTGAATGCTCATCTTTCCCCTCTTGAGGTGAATCAGTCTGCTTTCTCTGGAGGTCAGACAGACAGAAGTCATACAGTGATATTTTCACTCTTGGGTAGTTAAGAGATAATAGTGGTGAAGCTTAATATGCTGCTGGTTTTTGATTTATTAGCCCCCAGAAAAAAATAAACATGGTGTTCCTTTGGTCTTTGTTTCTGATATACTTTTTTTTTTAAATAAGCATTTCCTGGCTTGGTTTTTAACAAGTACTGGGACTTGCTCTGGAAATCTAAGTTAGAAACTTCAGAGCAACTAGAAAGCCTTTCTGCATCCTTATTTAAGTGCTGGTTATGTTTTTTACTTCGGTGACTTCGATAAAATAGTGATTTGGGGAGGGGAGGGGACAGGATTGCAGGCATATGTAAGTTTCAGAATTCAGTTCATATTTTGTTGGGTAGTACCTGAGAAAGTAAGCAATCAGATGTTAAACAATTAATTGACTCAGAGGGATTGGCTAGGCTTGTGCTGTTGTAATGATTTCTGGTAACTTGTCATGCCCCTGGTGTTAACCTAGGAGTGGCAATAAAGAGTTGTAGCTGTGCCACTCAAATTTCTGGAAAAAAATGTTTAATTCAAGTCTGGAAAAGTTTTCTAGCACAGACTCAGAGAGCTACTTGATTGATTTCTCTCTGAGAAATAGTTGCAGGTTGTTGCCTTTGGGGGAGTCCTGTGGAAAGGAAGAACTGGTCAGGTGTGAGAAGAGAAAGAAGGAGAAAACAGCATGTCCTAACGCTTGTTTTGTGAACAGGTGAGACAATGGATAACTTGCCTCTGGAAGCAGGTGATGACGCTGGGATGGTGAAGTGGGTTGACATCAGTGAGAAGCTCAAGCTGTATGCCAACCATAGCTACTTCATTAAGCTTGTGACTGAGAAACGGGGAGCCCACTGGGGAGAGGATCCTGGTCCTGAGTGCCGTGATTGATGTGAATGAGGAACAGACTCGCACACGAGGGGAATACCAGCTGCCCAGCCTTGAAACTGAGATGAGGTCCTTTTGAGTGCTGAAGTTCAGCTGGCAGAAACTCTTACCTGGATTAGCAAGGTTGCATTGCAAGTTACGTACATGTAATTGGGAATTTGACTTTGACACTTGAGCTCTGTATTTTTGCACTGATTTCTTGTCAGGAGTATGGATCTTTCAGGCATGTGAGAGTTGTAGGATGATGACCTGAATTAACGACTAAGATGAATTAAAGAGCTATGTAAAAAAGCAACGTTTCTGAGTGGTTTCTCCTTAGAAAAGTCACTGAATAGAAGTCTTATTTGAGATGAGTTTTCACCTTTACTTACTTTCTAGTTGACACTATGGTATTCACATGAGAATGTCCTAGTGTGTCTATCTAAAAATATCACTGTTGGAGGGTATACCTTGACTGTTTTTTGGGGCAAATCACATTCTAACGTTCTTCACGCTGCATGTGGCAGTACAGCTGTTGGGGAGACAGTGCCATACGCGGGATCATTGGGATGTGTGGCCTTGAGAGTAATCTTCCAAATGTTTTGGCTGTATTTAATGCTTTAGGTCATGCGTGTAACTTCTGGTCAAGGGGCACATGTGGGCCCTCCGAGGCATTTGTTAACAACAGGAAATGTACAGCATTGGTTGCCATTTTTTCCTGTGCTTAATCAAGCTTAACTGTGTAATAGTGTGAGAGTATATTAGTTAACTTTCGGAGGGAAAAGTGAAGGTAAGAGCTTTTAGTTTTCCTGACAATCCTTGCCCTACTTACTCTTATACATTTCAGGTCATCTGCAATGTTATAAGACAGCATCAGTGCTTTCTGTTGCTGTGTAGACTTCCACAGACGTCTTTTACAAAAAACACTATCATAAATTGTAGTTAAGATCTGGTGTTTGGTGTTTTCTTCAGCAGCAATGTCTGTAATAAACAAGCCCTTAAAAGCACGAAGTGCTGGGTAGTGTTTGGTAGGGCCAGATCAGGTAGTATTTGGTGTGTGTGTGTATATACATACACCAAATACAGGTAGTATTTGGTAGGGCCTCTCTCAGGTAGGACCTGAGAAAGCCTGTGAATCTCAGCATGGACAAAAGGCAAAGCCAGCCTCAGGAGTTCCCTTCCTTTCCTACTCATGGTCATTGCAAGCAGGGTTGCTGAAGTAATGTTCGTGTGTTTCTTTTTCCCAAGAAATAATTAAGAGATGAAGAGACCTTAGTCATTTGATGCTCAGCATTTATTCAGACTTAGGAAGTAAGTAGACAAAGTTTGAGAGCCATGCACTGCAGCACACACGAGCTTCAGTAGTGGGTGTGTGAAACAGGGACCCTGTTGTTGGTGGTCCTCCGTTTTCAGCACATTGCTGACAGAAGGTGTGAAGGAGAGGTGGGAAGTAGGAGATCATCTAGAAGCAGCAGCGTCCTGCAGGAGACAGCCATGGTTATCCAGGTAGGCACCTGCAGAGCAGTAGGAGAATTGCAGGTTAGAACCAAGAGCATTTAATTGTTTTAACGTCTTAATGAACGTTTTATATGAGCCCTTAGCCCCAAGAGGAGGCTGTTTCTGTGTTCATGGGAGGTAGCTGGGCAGCTCCTGACAGCTGGATATACGTCTGGCTAGAGTGTGGCAAGTCCAAGTAGCATGTTTCTTTCTTCTCTGTGAAGTGATTAAGATAATGTGCAGTGCTGAAGGAAATGAAAATCACTGAAAGTATCCTGCTGGATGAGATTTAAAAACTGCACAAGGGTGGTGTGTTATTTGTGGAAGGAAAAATTCTGTAATGATTTCCCTGTCCTTAGCAGTTTTCTTTTCAAGCCAGTCTGGCAGGGGCACGGGGGCTTGGATATGTTTTTTGGTAGTCGTTTGTTCCCAAGAAAGATTTCCGGCTAGACCATTTTTAGCTGGAGTACCTGATGTTACACAGTACGTTGTGCAGAGCACCACTGCTTTATGCCTGTTCCAGTATCTTCATAGCTAGATCTCAATTCTTGCTTGGGCCACGAAATTTCTTGCACAATTAAAATATTGACAGTGAGAACTAGGCAAATGTCATGATAGAGCAGATGTATTTTTGTACAGCAAGATAGGTTGCTTACCTCAGACTTGTCATCCGTGATGGCTCACAGCCCTGCCCCTTCTCAGGAGGGGGCGAAATATGGGGCGGAAGGGCCGGAAAGGGGGTCGTCTTGGGTTCTGTGAAAAGAAAGGCATTGTGTAAGTGTTTCCCAGTTCAGTGCCAACCTTGTGGTTAAATCTGAATGTTAGAAGTGGCAAGAGTCAGTAAATCAGACACAGAAGACTTACCTCCTCCGAACTGTCCCCACTAGAGCTATCACTGTCATGGTGATGCTAGAGAAGAACAAATTTTTGGTTAGAGCAAAGCATACTTCATTCTACATGTTACTTAAAAATAAATAAATGATTAACAAAACGGTCAGATTTTTTAATGTGTCCTGTTGGAAAGCAAAGATCTGCAGAGGAAACTGTTGTGCGATGAAGGAATTGGGGGGCCCACTGATGGCCTGAGAGTGACCTTACAATTTCTCTTTTGCTTTAAAGTTTGAGCAGGACTCCATCTTAAGCCAGGAGTCTGGAATGGGAGTACCGTACATGTGTTCAGCCTTGCACCAGCCATTGGTATTTCTGAGGCTCTCCCATCTGTTACAAAACCTTGCGATTTCCAAGTGACAACATGAAGATTGCCTGCATTGGCTGCCCGCTTGTTTCTTTGTTCGGTACTTACAGCGTTGGCGACAGCAAGGACCATGCTCACGATGCAGGACAGCAGGAGGAGCTTCATTTTGAGCGAGACCCCTGTGGAGCAGATGGCACAGAGTTGCAGCACCCCGGTTCCAGCAGAAGGGAAGGCGTGGGGAGCACGCACGCAGGCTGGGTTGGCTGCAGCAGCTGATGCAGGGCTGCTCCAGCTGGGCTTTGAGCATCTCCCACCCTCATCGTGGACTTTCCCTTCTGTTCCCTTCCCTCCCCTGCAGTTTGCAGCCATACCCAAGCAGATTTCTGTCCTGCAGGGCAGTGGGGTAAGAGCTGTCCCCGGTACTACCTTTGGGTTGCATGTTGAGCGGCTGGTCAGTGGGAAAGCCGACTTCTTCTTTCAGGAGAAGTCGGCTGGCTGCGGTGGTAGCGCTGCCTGGACGGCCGGCGTCTATATATACGGTGCTGGGTAGTGTGGCACACATCAGGAAGCTGGAAGGTGTCATGTGTCATATCCTCATAAACCCCATTGGCTGTTTAGTTTAATTACTTCTCACCTGATAAAGCAGCCAGATTTTGTGAATGACCTTTATATTATGATTTTTGTATAATCCTTGGGGGATCGACATATTTGGCAATGGATGCATGTATTACAGAAGACATGACTGTTGTCTGTTTCACTCAGGATTTTCTACCAGACATGCTCTTTGCCTGCAATAGAGGTGGAGCAGTTTGTTCCAGAGTTTGGGGATGAAAGAGCGGAAAGTAAGTGTTGTGCTTTTTAGTGGGTTTTCTTTATTGGTGTAGTGTGTTCTTTTTCTTAAGTAATTTGTTGACTTCTTTGAAAGTCCCCATGTAGGGAAATCCCTGGCAGTGACTAAAAAACCCAGATAGGTACAAGTAGAAATGCACTTGAGATGCATGCAGCAAATGTGCAGAAATTCTAATATGTTTTCCTGTAGGACACATGCAAGTCCACAGAGGCAAAGGTGTAATCTGGGGTTCCTAGCACGCATGTTTTTTGGGAATGCAATCAGGTAAAGCTGGACAGTGCGCAACAAAATGAGGACTGTGACCCTGCATCTTTTGGCATGAACCTTGGAGCCAGAATCAGCAGCAGAGGTGGTGGTTTCCTGTGTTCCCTTCTTTCTAGTGTTTGCCATCAGGCCAAACAGGCATCTCTGGTATCAGGCAGTACAGCACAGGGAGCTGGAAAAGAAGATTCAGATTGCCAAGTCGGTAAAAAGTAAGCAGCCAACCTGTGTTGGGTAGCAACATCCTGGTGCCTCGTTGGTTGTAACCAACCATGATGGATAAATCTGTGCCATGGTAAGTGTGAACATGGAATGTGGCTGGGAGGGTGCTCTGTGTGTGTGCGCCTGTATCTCAAACTGGGTTGCCTTAAGCTGGAGGGGAATGACATTTCATTGCTGATACTCACTTGTAGAGGGAGAAAATGCTTCTAATTTTAATTGACACTCATTCAAACTAAATGGAAGCAATCGTGTCCACAGAGGGTTACAATCTTTCTTTTACCTACTTCACCATACTGTAAAGACATGAAGTGATAAATGTTAAGATAGTTTGAAGTTAACTGCAGTGTTACTGTTATTGGTTGGTGCTATCTCTGGAATGTGAAATAGGTGGTCATTTATGGTCCTTATTCTTAATGGAGTTTTTTATGATTTGTAGATTAATGATGGACTGGTGGAGCTCCCCCCTCTGCAGCAGATGTGAGCTGAGCTGAATATCTCATTGGTGTAGCGCTCTGGGAGAGCAGCATCCCTCCATGTGTATGTCAGCAGGTGCTCCTCCTCTGTGCCCTGCAGTGGAAACATGGAAGCAGTGGCATCACGGAGACCTCTGGAGCAGGTGGGATGCCGGCTCCTTCATGTGCCGGGCGCTTCAGATCTCCATGGCTGTACTTGTCTTGGGGGGTAGTCGCCTTCCCTGTGTAGCTTGGGTGGTTTAAGGGCCTTTCTTTCCCATTTGTCCTGATGAATTCTGGTTCACTGCATCTTTTCCTACCATTTGGCTGGTGGGTTAGCCTGCGGAGATCAGGACAGTCCCTTGTGCGTTGTCCTGCCCTAAAACGGACAACGAACTCGCCTGGATCGCTCTAAGTGGGCTGACTCATGGCTGTAGAAAGAGCAAGTAAGCAATAGGCTGCGGTCAGGCAGAAGAAAAGGCTGTCAAAAGTTGATGGCCTAAGAGATGCCTTGATGGCCTCAGAGATGTCAAGTCCCAGAGAAAGGCTCTTTATCAAAGGAATTAGCGCAGTGCGTGTGCCGTTGTACATCTAATCTGGGTTTATGTGTACAGGCTGCTGGGTGACGTCGCAGAAGGTGCAGCGGGTGACAGGTTGGGCTTACAGGAGAAAATGTAAGGGCAGGGTTTTGTTGGGCAGCTGCCCTTAGCTTATGAAAGATGTTCCTGTGTCGAGCATCCCGATGGCTATATTTGTTGGAACATTGGCTGGAGTTACACTGGGACCGTTGTCCCTGGCTGGCGAAGGAGCAGGAGGCAGGTGGAGTTGTGGTCCTGAGCTGCCCCAAAAGTGTTCTGGACTGCCATTCCCTTTAGTTGGGAGGGTGCCATGGTTCAGGTGGAGGGGGGCTTGGGGTCTGCCTTTGTAGGAAGAGTATTTGGGGTTTCCTGTGTAGAGCAGGGGACGCTTGGGGTGTCTGTTCTTTTTGAAGTGTTTGGCTTAACATCGCAAGTTTACTGGGATTCAAAACTAATATTTCTGTCCTTGCTTTTCCATGCCTAAATCGTGCTTGTTTTCAGGCAAACAAGAGCTGGCAGGTGGTGAAAGGAGTAGGTGGCAGTTCTTTCTGTGGGAAAATGGTGGCAGTAGCTAATGCTTCTGTGGAAGAAAGGAAGCCACTGGAGGAGAAGTTGCAGCTGAGATATCTCCTGCATCTTGCAGAGGTGTCACTAATTTGTCTTTGTATACACACCCAGGCTTGCTGTGGTCCTTGAAGTTGTTTGTTACACAGTTGCTCAGCTGGAATTCGGTGTGTGACACACTTACTGCACTGCTACTGTTTTTTTCCAAGGGACAGGAGAATAAATTGCTGAAAAGCCTATAATGTTCATGCATTAGGAATTAGAATTTAAGGACTTCCAAATTCTGATAATTCTGATCTATCCTGGAGTTTCTTTTCCAGCCTTAAATTTAACATGGATTTTCCACTGAACCTTTACCTTGAGCTTTTCTTTGACAAAAGTGTTAAAAATGAATAAACCACGGAACAAAAAGAAAATCTATGTAGACATTATCTTTATTTGACACTTCTATGCAGAATGTTAAGCTGACAGTAACAGCAGAAGAAATAAATGCTATGTCAAGGTAGGTTTCAGTGTGTAAGATCCACATCCTATAGTTCTACTGAAGAAGAGCTTTGTCAACAACTCCGCTCTTGGGTTAGTTCTACTTCTTGCTTCAGAGAGGCCATGGGTACATGCGGAGGAAAACACTTCTGTTCAGCAGTGAGCCACTTGGAGTTCTTCAATTTTTTTGTTAGAGAATTTATACCAGTTATGCACTCGTGTTGTTTGAGAATAACTCAGCCTACAAGAACCTTATGACAACTTTGTTCTGAAAACTATGAAACTGTTAATTACAGTAATAAATGGGCTTCATATATTTGACCAGTTGTAGTGCAGCACTGGGATACTGGCTCAGAACAGGCTCATCCATGCTCAGAACAAGAGATTTTCATTTATGTCTTCTGCAACATAGAATAAAATGTTAATAACAGTTGAATATTTGATGCCAAAGTATTGTTTTTTTGTAGTGTTGTTATTAAGAAATTGACACAGGAAAATTTCATTGGGCTTAGGTATGGGAACATTATTGGCACTAAAAAATATGGTTGCTGTTATATTCAGGAGCCATTCATTTCGAGCCTTTTTGGTAGGTGCTTCATTGTTCGTCGTGTTAGGTTTTAAGCTGCTTGTGAGTTGGGAATCCCTTATGCCCTTACCGTCACTCTTTACTAAAGGATGAACCCTAAAACCTTCTCTAGACGAGCAATCATTAGCAGCAGTACATGAATATTTTAACTCATAGCTTATTTCCACATGTGGTTTGTTATTCATAAAGTGTCGTCAGAAGAACTGGAAAAGTTATGTACAGAGTATAAACTCAGTGAATATCTGACCTCTGTGAATCAGCCTCTGGTTGAGTTTAGGGAGTAGCTGGTAGGATTTTGAAAAAAAGTTTTCAGTCTGTGTTCCTATCTCAGCTTCTATCATGCATCTGTTCTAGGATTAACCTGTAATGCTGTTACCCTTGTTTAAAAACTGGCTGCATTGCTTAGCTGCCACTCAAGGCTAGAATGTGGATTTCTAAAGAGTGCCCTAGATGGAATGTCATCATGTTAACGTAACATCAGTCACAGCAGCAGCTGTTCAGCTGCTGCCTAATTTTGGAGACATCACAAGCACAGTAGTGCCTAGGTTTTTAGATGTCTCTGGATTGACCTGAGCCAAACATATGCCTAGCACATGTAGGATTGAGAAAATCCCTCTGCTGAAGCCTCAGGATACACCAAGTCTGCTGGGCAGCCTCACCATGTGTCACGTTAGGCAGTGGTTAGGTGAAATGCTCTGCCTGGCCTACTGCTGCAGTGTGACGATGGTGATTGTGTGGCATGTCGTCAGGTACAGGTGAGTATAGTTAACTGCAGGTGTCTCAGTTACTTTCACTACTTAGCCTGAGATTCTTCAAGTGCACCTTCAGTCGGTATGCTCTAACCAATGATTTACATCACAAGTTTGCTTAGCCTTGCTTTTGGCACTAAAGGATGAAAAATCAATACTTCAGGAGTGGTGGAGAGAGGGCATACAGGGTCAGACACCACAGAGAGGAGCGATTTCCTATTTATTACAAACTACCTCCCTAATTATTCCTGGTGAAAATGACTTTTTCCTGGTTGTGTAAACCATTTCAGAACCTTGCATCTTTCACTGTCTTCTCATTACTATTCCTGTTGCTGTTGTGCACACTAGTCATAGCTTCTGTCTAGAATTTTTCTTGTACTTTATGGCCTGAGGCTTAGCGAAGCATTAATGAGAACACTCTGTCCTGCACATCTTCCTGGTCTTTGAGACTTACCTTCCTTAATCCCAAAGCAGTGGCACCACTCCTTCAAACCAATGAGTTTGTCTTGGTCTCGGTCACACTCCTGGAAGAAACGGGTGATGCAGTGTTCCATGGGAATGAGGGAGGCTCGCAAGGGAGCGAGCTCTGAGTGTGTCAGTGATCTGAAAGAGCAGATATGTAGAGGTAAATTTCAGTGATAAATCACCAGGATCATCAAAGATGCTCGGTGTGGCTAGAAGATGGCAGCAGTGGCTTTGACAGAGAAGCTCTGGTGCTTCTGTAGTGACTCTGTCCTGGGTTCTTAGGGTGATAATTACACCTGATAATCTAACATAAGCTTTAACTGCTCTTCTTTAAAATCTTTTAGCTATAGGAAGCATCATTGTCCTGTGTTTACAGTTCATCAGTGGTGTCATTTTGCTATTGATCTTAAGTTTGCAAAGGTGCTTAGTTTTCTCAGATGCTAGATGTGATCAACACGAGGTATTAAGGGACTGCACCCTCGAATCGTTGGACACGGATCCAACACTGAGTGTCCTGATGGAGGGCCTGAAATCTGAGTCTCCTTTTCAGAGGTAAACTGGGGCTTTCTCTGAATTGTGACATTAGTGCTGTCTTAATGTACCTGCTCATTAAACTGAGAGCTTGTCAGTATCGGTTTAATAAATGGTACCTCACTAGTGAATTATTGCTGACAGGCATCTGCCCATTGTATTTAGCCTGTTTGTCCTAGCTTCTGTGGCAGCTGGATCTCATGAACTGCATTCTCCTCCACGATCAGGCCATGAGCAGCAATTAAGAAGCTGTAGAGTTAGTTGTAACGTGATTATGAAAAGTAAGAAGACAGCAGGTTCTGGCTCAAGACATTGCTCCAGCATAGCAGTGAAACATCCTGTGTTTCAGTTGAATTCTGAGGGGGGGATACTGGCTTGTATCAGCTGAGGGACTGGTCCTGTATGTCAGAGGATGCTTGACGTGCTATAGCAAGGTAAAACAGCCTTAGCTTGACCTGCAAATCAGAGCTTAACACGCAAAGAATTTTTACCTGTCAGCTGGATGCTGATCAAGCTGATAAAACTGCCAGTGCACAGGATACACATACATGTGGTAGTTTTTCTCAAAGTCATGCAGGAGGAGCTCAGCTGAGTGGTTACCAGCCATGAGACGCTTTTCATTCTGGTAGATCTTTTTGACCTGAAGACAACAGAGAAATCCATTTATTTTTTTTTATTTATTTTTTTTTTTAGGGAGGGAAGATTGGCCTGAAGAGAGCTTTCCAGCAAGGAGATGATTTAAGAAGTGAATCTTGATAAAACACTGCAGAAGAAAGGGGGTTTAGTGTTTGTGGCTGTATGCTGTACAGAAAGTTTACCTCAAGTTTGCCGAGTGATTGGTGGTGACTGTGTGAGCTTCAGCAGTAACTGGAGAGGAAATCAAACCCCTACAATGTAGTTATCTGGCCCAGCTAAATAGGGAAGTGGCCTCAGGATATGAGACACGAGCCACTGTTCTGGGGTAAGCAACTCTGCTTTGGCATGGAATAAGCCTTATCAGATACCAGGTAATTCATACCATTTAGTATGAGATGTTCCTGGTCAGCCATGGGGCCTCTCGGTGTTTATAGGAGTAGTCTTTGGTAGTCCTCAAGAATATTTTGTATAAGCCTGCTGTCACCTGCTGTTTGCATCTTTGATTCCAGAGTTAGAGCAGCCCAGGGTTTTGTTCAACTTTAACTATTTGTCTGCAGATCAGCTCTTAGGGAGTTATGACATTGGTATGTTAAGAAACTGCTTACTGTCACCAATTCATCTGACATAAATCCTTTGTCTCCCCCCCATTTAAGAACAAAAATGCTCAGTGGCAGTAAGTGCTAACTATGTTTTAAGCCAATGTAGTGTGATTCTGCTTTAGGTCTACTGAGTAGTAGAAAGTTGATTTTCACTTGGAAACTGAGTATCACTCACTTGGACCAGATGACCTCAAGATGTCCCTTCAAACCTCAGCCATTCTGTGATTCTGCGCATGGCTTTTGGGGGCTGCTTCGTCACCCTCTAACAGTGTAACTGCATGGTCCTATCTGAAAATGGGTTGCTTACCTTATGCCTTTGCTTTTCGGTTAGGAATCCAGTTGTATCCTGATCACGTTCATAATATTGCATGAGGATGTTTTTGAGCCAGTCTCTCATACGGAGGGGGAACTGATCTACTTCGTAATCGGTACAGTTAGGTATGTCTGTGCCAGACAACAAAGTTTTTGTTAATGGATCACTTGTTAACTCCTCGTTCAAGCATTTCCGAGCCAAGTTAGACCTGATTCTCACTAGCAAACTTCCAGTTGATCTTAAAATTGTTGTAGTTAATATGTAAAACTGGGAATGCAACTAATGGGTTCAATAAAAAATGTATAATTCATTGATTAGTGTGCATCTTTTACCAGTTGCACAAGCCACAAGCTTTACATACCTGTGCACCTTAAAGGCAGAATTGTGCAGTGAAGCTATGATCAATCTATTTGCTTGTATGAAAGCAGAGCTTCTAGGAGCAAAGGAATTTCTTTTTCTGGGGTAAACGGCAACTGAAGAAGAGCTTAGAAATCAATTAGAGCCTCTTGATCATGGCTCCTGTATTTAGGTGACTTTGTTTTTTACCTTGATATTTTCATCTATTAAGTTGATTTATGTACTGTGGTTTTTTTTTGTTTGTTTTTGTTTTTTTTTTGAGAGTAAAGACATGAAAAATCTTCAGATGGTAAAGAAATACCACAATAATGCTGGGGTTATGCTGGTTGTAAGCACAGAAGGGATGTATTTGGGATTCGGCCACTTAATAACCTTAACTGTGGGAAAAGTGAGTTGTTTGACATGGTTAGAATTGGAAAGGCAGTTTTACTTATGAGTTAATTGATGGAGAAGGGGGAGAGCACAGGAAGAAAGCAGATCACTAATGGTTAGCTGGTGATGCTAAGGCTTGTTTATATCTAAGTTAATTCTATATGGCAAAGCAAGTCTTACATTTGCAGGAGCCCATATAGTCTAGGTGCAGCTGGCGTCCCATTTTTGTTCCTTCAAGTTGACATTTGGTACCAAAGAGTTGGCATGTGCTGTCATAAGTCTTATTATCTGTGCCACAAACCTAAAGGAGTGAAAAACAAACACACCCCTGCCATGTTCTGAAAAATGACCTGGTCAGTAAAGGAGGCATTACAATAATGAAGTAATTGTTGCAATATGCTGTGGCAGTTGTGAATGCCCCACAGAGACTGGATGTGATCAGAAGTACTGAAAATTTTGGTTATAATATGCCTACATAGAGATTAGGTGACTGTACTCAAACACCCTATTTCAAGATACTTGAAATTTATTTTCATGTGGTAATAATACAGTGGTTGAGATGCTGCTGGACTATGGCACTAGTATTTGCTATATGCTCAGAAACCTTAAATGGATGATGACTACTTTTAATGGCAGGAAAAAGCCATTAATTATTTGAAATAATAGCAGGGGAATGTGGTATCCTGTAAGTGTTGTAGCTGGATTTCCCACATGCTGTGCACTGAATGTAATACTTACACGCTCATAATCTTTGGTGGAAGGGCAAGCAGCAGGATCTTGGCAAATACAGCCGGGTTTCCCTTGTCTGTCTGCCTGGCAGACTTTTCCTCTTTTGCAGTGGAAGTTCCTGCATGGGTCTAGCGGTAAGATCAAGAGGGGGGGCATGTTAGAACAGGTTGAAACCAAGTGTTTCTGTCAAGTACTGCTTACAGTCGAAGCAAAGTAGAGCCAAACACTCACCAAGGAGTCAAGTGCTTTTCGTAAGTTTCTGAAAACACAGCTGGATCTTTCACTGAATAATACAGCCAAATTTTAAATGTGTTATTTTGAGGGATTCATGGTGCTACCAGGCTTGAGTTGGATGGGGAAATGTTTCTTAGAAAAAGCTTTCTCCTGTAAGGTCTGACGTTCACTTTCAGCTTTCTTTGGAACTTATCCCATGCGTCCTTGCTGCATCTGAGACGCTTGACCCATTCCTAGTTTAATTCAGGCTAGAAGTTTTAAACTGAGGAGTTTCAGTGGAAAATGTTTCCCATTCTGCAATGCTGACACAAAAATATGTACGCTATCTAAATGTTTTTGAGAAACAAATGAGTGAATCCAAGGGTGTGCGAAAGGGATTGTTCTCGGAACATATCTGTGGTGCAGGATGATGCACCAGCGCAGGTCAGTCATGTGAAATGGCTTGCTGCTGAAGGCAGAAAAGAACTGCAGACCATCAAATTCCCCAGTCTAAGAGAGTTATGGTGATGTGTGGGCTTTGCATGTGGTTTACTCACCCGGAAAAGCCTCCCCAGTGCTGTTGCTTGCACTTCTCCTCGCACCGTATGAACTGCCTGTGGTCTTAACCTGTACAGTCACAGAGAGAAGCAGAAGCTGTGGTAAATCTTGGAAAGAAAAAATACTTTGGGAATTCTTTTTTTTTTTTTTTTTTTTTTTTCAGATACAAATATAGACCTGACTCAGTTTGCTGTATTTGCTACAGAAAGGGGTTGCTGTGCAAGATGTGTGACAGTTATATGAGGCCTAGTATTAGTGTGCTCTCTTTTCTCTCTTTTCTGGGGAAAAAGTAGCGGGTGGAGAGAAACTAGGAGTCCAGGAAGACATGGGCTCCTTGCAGTTTCACCCTGACTGACACAGAGCAGTGGTTTGCCTTGAGGCTTGGCAGAACTGGTGTTTTAGTCCTTACTTGGGTCGGTGGTCCCAACGGGTCAGTGAGCATAGACATTTTTAACAGTGTAGATGTTCAACTAACAGATGTAGCAAACAGTCACGACTTTATTTTTGATGGACATCTCCTGCTTATCTAGTGGCTGACCCTGATGTGGAAGGTCAGGGTACAATATTCGCTTTTGTCTGAAGGGAAAAAGTGCATATCCTTCATCCTGTGCAGAAGTCTGCTAGCCACTGGGGTGGTCATGCAGGGGATCCCGTCCCTTCCCTTGAAAAATGTTCAGTTTTGTAGGAAAAGTATGCATGAAAGTGGGAGAGGGGAGTGAACAGACTTTGGTACTTGGGTTGAGACTTGGTTCCAAGTGTTGTTACAGAAGTGTCGGTGTTTATAAGTACATCTCATTACATGGTCCATTGGGACTGGAGCTATTACGTGAGTTGTGTTTGCTTCCTTTCTGGACAATTTATTTCAATGTTGTACATGAAGTGACGCATAACAAACTAGGTGAACAATGTGTAATAGGAGATCAGACTTCTCCAAAACATTAAGTTTGGTAGACCCATTTTTTCTCCAAAATGTCCTCTTAATCGCAAGGGGCATATGGGATCATATAAAGGACCTCTTAATCACAAAGAACTTAAATATGGGACTGATTTTTTTCCCTCTCTACTCTTCCAGTTATATTTTAAAGAAAACTTACCTCATCTACCGGTTCCATTGAATTCACACTCTGAACAGAGCCACTTGTTTGCAGTTGTTTGCTGTCAGAATTAGGCACCTCATAGTGGTAGTTAGCATCTTCAGACTGAGTGAGGTCTTTAATTTTGACACTTTGGTGATCCCATCTCTCTCTATGAGCTGCACTGTCATCTCCAGTGGTTCCTTCTCCTTCAGGCTCATTACTGGTGCGGTCTTGGTCATTTCTTTGGATTTTCTCCTCTTCCTCATAGGCTGCTTCTTTCCAGGCATTGCTGAGATCTTCCTCACCATCATCACCACTATCGATATCGTCCTTATCAACGTTACCACCCTCCTTACCCTGTCTTTTCATCACCATGCCATGATCGCTCTGATGGTTTGCTTGAAAACTATCTTTGTTTTCTTGGCTTTGCCATTTTTCATCCTCATCCTCATTATGACTTCTTTTTGAGAGGGGGATTTTTTCTTCCTTATAGGGCTTTTCCTGACTTTCCCCTTCTTCCTCTATGCTGAATTTCTCACCATGTCTCTTGGTTATCTGGATTGGCTGACTGGAATCTCTCAGTATTTCATCAGACTGCCTGCTGTTTTCTTTCTGCTGTCTCCTGTATTGGTTTCCGTGACTTGTCCGGTGGGCTTTGTGCTTCATATCCATGTAATCAGTCACTTCCCCCCATTCCTCATCCTCTTCTTCCACATTTTCCTCTTCATCGCTTTCACTGGTGTTTTCAGATAGGCCAACTGTATTTTTGTTATATTTCCATGCATTATGCTCATGATCGGGATTGAGAGCATCCACTGGATTTTCTCCAGCACCCAGTGCTTGGTTGGCTATGTTGCTGTGTTTCTCATGCCTCCTGAGCTGGTAGTGGTCAGAGCTGGACTGCTCTCTGCCACTGCTGCCAGAATCACTCTCCTGGCTATCAGAAGTCAAGCCTGGTTTACCCTGCAGGGAAAGGAAGTTAATGCTCTTCATTCTGGATTTCATTTGATGCTCATGACCACTTTGTCCGTGTCTGCTAGCTGTCCAGGGCTTCTCCCTGTGCACAGCATCTGCTACTGGTATCTTTGCTTTTATGTTTCTGTGGCTGGGCTGCAAATCACCCTCATTTGCAGGCCTTGTCTTCCCTTCTTCTTGGGCTTCAGAATGAATAGGCTTAGTCTGAAGGAAAAAAAAAAAAAAGACATTTAACAAGTAGATTAATAAATCTTAGGGCTTCATTTTGAGGTAGGTGCAATGGCATATACATCAGAGAAACATGACACTGCTATGTTCTTTGTAAGTGACTTTTTAACAAGTTAGGTCAAATGATGAAATTGACACCTGATATCCTTTCTACTTCTCAGTGAGTTGGCTTCAGTCCCCTCTTTCTGCATGGCTAGAGTTTAAGTCGTCCATGCAACTCCACCTAAGCTTTGAGGGGAGCTGAGAGGCTTTTATTGTATGCAGTGACGTCAACAGCAAAACCAGTAACTTGAGGGCAAGGTACAAATCCTCAAGGAGAAAGCAAGTTCTAAAGTGACTGCTCCCTATTGCTGCAGGGATTCCCTTTCTGCTGTTAAACAGCATCACAACTACTGGAGGTTGAGAGCAGGAACTTCTGATGTATTTCTTAACACATATGGGTGTTGGGTGTTGCTTTTACTAAAGTATAGCACTGAAACTGGTTTTCCTCAAAGCTTTCGGGAGTCATTTATGAAAATAGAAGTTAATTCTAAGTGTCCAAGTTGATGGAAAAGCATTTCCTTTAGTGTAGGAAGAATCTTGAATTCTTGGAAACAAATGCTCTACTAACAAATACTTAGACAAATAATTTAAAACAAATACTGTAGGATTAGATGCATTTATTTGGCTTATGGTAGATAAGCTATATCCTGTTTCCTAATGTCAAGATGGTATCTAAAAATTGTTTCTTTTGTCTAGTGTACTTAGTGATGCAGGAGAAGTGCTAGGCAAAATATTCACCTTATGTTTTCCAACTCTTAACTGTTTCAGGAGAAGAACGCATGTTGACTGAAATCTAATAAGGTCAGTGGGAACTTAGTCTACATGAAATGCATTTTTCTTGAAAATGTTACAAAAGGTCATTATGTATTACAAAGCATCACAAGATGAAATCAAACCAAACTCAATTTCACGAGTAGTTTGTTTTTCCTATGTTTTGGGGGCACTGTGGCCTGAAACATAGTATGCCTTTATCTTGAACCAAAACCAATCTTCTGCAAAGGGCTTGGAATTCTATAGAGTTAATAAAAATAAGGTCAAGCCTTCATTAAAATCCTTTGCTCTGGGTGCCCCTGTTTGATGAAACAGTCTTTTTTTGAGGAAGATATTTTGTCTCCTGTCTCAATAGGAAGCTTTTATGTGCCGCAGCTTAAATTTGTTTGTGCATGGATGTGGTTTTCAACTGTCTTTTTTTTAAAAAAAATAACATTTATTTTTATTTTAAAGTAAACCTTTGTGAGCCTTTTGCTTGTAAAGGTACTGGGGTTCCTTAATATGATGATCCAAGTTTTGTTCAATGTATCTGTAGTCACCTCCTCTTAGGGACAACTGGCCTTGGAGAAATGCTGTGTATTGATGCAGAACTGATGGCTTATCTGTCTGGTATTGCTGTGTTTTCTTTTCATGCAGGTGTCTGCTTCTGGGATATAGCTGTAGGCTGCCAACTGTTCCAGTTCTGCTGAAAACTTGAATAGGAACAGATACTTGCTTGGTTTTCACAACACAGAGCACTGTCTGGAGTGACATAGAATGCATGTAGAAAGCTGCACAGAGCTGGATGTAATTATTTGAAAATGTTAGCAGGGGAGAAGGGACTTTGTATGTTGGTTCTGAATTTAGTTTTTACAAAACTTAATTGGATTGGAGCCTATGTCCATTTTGTCTGAGCCACAGATGCTCACCAGAACGGTGCACTACAGAGCAATTTTCATTTGGCTTGACCATGAATGAAAAACTGGGAGCTCTGTCCTTAGCCTGCACGCGTGGCTTGGCACTGCTGAAGTCATCATTCTCACTACCATCAGAGCTGCCTATCTGGCTTCTCAGCCACAGTACAGTTTTCTGAACTGAATCTTTCTAGTGCTCTGTATAGTGAATAACAAAAGCTATTGTGGCTAAAATTTTTACGTTTGAGACTTTGCATGTGACGACTTGACATGATAATTTGAGGATTGCATCTTATTCCTTCAATGGAGCGGTGAGGATCACAGGTTGGTTTGTTGGTGGAGCTTATTGCCTCTATGAAAATGAGTGCAATGTTTATAAGGGAATACATTTATATAACTCAAACTTCTGTTTTGAGCTTTAGATTTTGTCCTGTTGCGTTGGTAGCTATGTGATATGCAAGGCATGATATGCTCTGTAATAATCTGGGGATGGGGGTGTTAGGGTATGTATGTGGTAATGGCTTTTTATATTTGATATCAAAAATATATATTGCCTCTTAATACTTTAAGAACATCAGTGCCTTTTCTGCAGCTTTCTGTCCCAAGGCTCCAAGTTGGTGGTTTAAGGGATATGTCTAGAAGAGGCAATTATTAAAAATCTGTATGTAAATTATTTTGTATAACTATGTGGATTTTAGAGAGTATTCACAGGAAGGGAAAGTTCACGTGAGTGGCAATAATAGTGTGGTGAGCACTTACTGGAATAGCCGAAGCTGATCCTAGCAGGCAAATCAAGAGCATCAGAGTCTTCATGGTTTTCATCTCTTGAACAGGCCAGCAGTTAGTGGTATGGTGGTAGGGTTTGAAGGTTTCCTTTCTGCAAGTAACATCAAAAGAAACCAAGTTAGGTTGTGGATATCATGGTTTAGAAATGATGGATGGAAGCAATGTGGTGGCTGCCGTATGCTACAGATCAGTCCGAAGCCCTGTAACATTTGGATGCTGTGCCCACGTGTATGTGAATTCAGGCGTTAGACCACCTTATTCAGGGCGTGCTTTGATCCTCGTTCTTTTACTGAGCTTAGGTTGCATGCTGTACCCACAAACTCTGGTGGTCTCACTGAAAGGCAGAGTTATAAGTTCTGTCCTGTAAAGCTTTATCCACTCTTCTGATATAGTATTTCTTGGAAAAGATGTCCCTCTTTATGCAATTTTGGGACACTGCCTGAATGGCATCCCTACAGCCAGGGGCTGCAGTAGTGGGAAGATTTGGGTGGTGAAGCTCTGTTCCAGCAGGTTTCAAAGCCAGAAGCTCTGTGTAGACTGCTCAGTGCACTGCTTGAGCCCTGCTTGGGGAGCACCAAACCCAGCTCTGCTACATACCAGTGTGAGACCAGCAGCTGAAAGAATATGGGATGCAACTGGAGTTCTGCATGTGCCAACCTTCTTAAGTGAGTGAGAACTTATTTTTACTTAAGTGAGTGGCAACTTATTTTTACTTTGCAGGTATCGCTAGTATATTCTCTCACCTATGCAGTGCACATGCACTGGAAGTTCCTATCGCTGTAGCTGTATCACCAGGACAAGCAGGAGGAAAAAAAGAATGTTTATCCTTTATTGCTCTTTGTTGCCCTTCCCACCTTTATTAATGTAAATGAAACACCTATTCCTCTGTTAACTGATGCACGTAGTCTCTGTTACTGGTCGAGCTCCTTGGCACATGAAGAAATTGGCAGTGGTTCTTTCAGTTAGGTCAACCATACGCAAATGCATGAGGCTCGGTGTATGGTTTCCAAATGTTCATCCAGGCAGTTGTTCATGATTGGGGAGTGGGGAGAATAGACACCAAAACCCAAAAAGGGGGGTGGAATTCCAGAGGAGCTTGTGTTTATTGGAGCCAGAGTGTGAACCAACTAACAAGCATCCTGGTTCCTGCCATGCCTAGATCTGTTGGAAATATACAGATTGGAAGCTTGCTGTGTTTTCCAGTGTTCCTGAATTATTTAATGTCAATATCTTTTAGTTAATGAAGAGCAAAATACTTAATTAGTGGGGCACATCTAGTATGCAAACAATTTTTCTCTCAATGAACTAATTCAGTCTCCAAATGTGGCTCAACATACAACATCAATTATCTCTTTGGCATCCAGGGTTAGCTGAGATTCTCTCATAGAGACAGAATATAACAAAAGCCATCAAAGACAATATAGAGAATTCCTAATTATTGCATATAGGCAATCACTTCAGATTAAAGGCACGTTATGTTAGACTGAGGGCCATGCAGGTGACTTGCAAGAAAGTGGTGAAATCAAATGGATTATTAACATATAGCCCCCAAAACTGTATGCCATACTCTTGAAGGCCTGGCAAGTGACTGAGGGAAGTAGTAGTTGAACTGCAGTTATACAAGTCAGGTAGTCTTCATATGTCTCCTTGTTCTTGGCTAGCAAAGCAGCTCTGGGCACATCTTTCCATCACTGAGTTTCTCAGCCTTAAAACCACATTAGATGCACTTATTCTGGTAAAGTACTTTGAGAGCTATAAATGGATTTGGTTTATGACTAGGTTTTTCAAATCCGGCTCTAACTGGGTAAATTGGTTCCACCACCTTTATCCAAATAACAAAAAAAAAAATGGTTGGAATAAATCTTGAGTTCATGCGGCAAAACAGATCTTTTGCATTGTTTTTCTTTTAGTCTCTAGCCTGTAGTCACCCATGGGAAGAATCAATCTTTAATTATCAGAGAAGTCTGACCTTCTTGAACTGAGTATAGGAACACAGTCTAGTTAAGCATCTCTTCCCGTCATGATAGTCCAAATGAGTTGCAAGCACTGACAAAATGATCTGCAGTGGGATAATCTGCCACAAATCACCAAATAGCATCTGAAGAGTTAAACAGCCTCTTGAGCTGTGATGCTTACGCAAGTATTGCCCTTGTTAATTCCTGATGTTTGCCTTTTTCAATATGGCACCGATAGCATGCAGGAAGTGTTCCCTTGCATGGGTTTCGGAGCGAGGAGTTCTGGGGTTCTTCAGAACTCTGGTGCTTTGTATCGTACCTGACTGCTGTGAGTGAAATATCTAATTCATTGTTTCATTTCTGATGCCAATTCCATTATGCTATCAGTACAGGGAGCTGTTTGAGGCAGGCAGATGGAACTATTGAACAAGTTCAAAAGCCACAGTAAAAAAAAAAAAGAATAAAAAAAATTCAGTGTTGGCAGCATTCATAAAGAAGGAGGAGCAGTGGGGGAAGCTGGGATTGCTGTCATAAAAGCTGCAAAGTCAATAACACGGCAGCCGGGCTTCAACAAAGGGGAAAAAACATCCTTGTACAATGGGCTGTGGTCCCTTCTGTCCTCCAGGGGTGAACGGAGTGTTTCTGTTGGCATCGCTTCGTTTTCGGTGAGGCGCCAGGGGCTTGGCTGTGAAATATGCAAGAACCTTTTGCCAGAACCCAGGAGAACAGTTGGGTTTGGTACAAATAATCCATGTGAAGGACTTGAGGCAGTTTGCTGGAGCAGGGGATTTAGTTTGAGGGGTAGTGCGGGAAAAAAGCACAAAGAACTCTTCCTGCAGGCCTGCTGCCCTTCTTGCTGCCAAGGTCATGGCAATGGCATTTTTGCACTTGCTCTTTTAGCCTTCTGGTGCTAGAAAAGACAAGTCATTATTGTTAGAGAAGCTCGGAAGCTCGGGCAGGTGCAGAGATGAGCGATTTTGTGGGTCATAAGTAATGCACGGTAATTAAGTTGGTCATGGAAGAAGTTCAGCATTACCTAAACTGTCATATGATGCAAGGATCTGCATTGTGATAGTACCTTTTTTCTACACTGAGATCTAAATGTGAAGACAATGTATTCTTACTTTAATTTCCAAACTTATACTACAGAACGGTGCCTAAAACCAAGCTTTTGTAACGCTTGAGATCAGCAAAACTGAAGTATTACAGTGGGAGCTATTTTAAAAGCAGCAGTCATCTACATAGAGCAACGCAGTCACCACACTTCGCAGTGAAATCTGTAGGAAGGTGTGGTCAAAAGATAATATGTAGTGTCTTAAATTGGAATTTTTGGACAAAGAAATGAGTAATTGGAAAACGCTTTTGTTTGGGGTCTTGAGAAAGCAATGCTAACCAGGCCCTCACTCTGCCCTTTTTCAGTCTTGGAAAGAAATTGATTTACCTGAAACTTGGAGGAGGCAAAAGCTCTGACTCACTTCATCCATGGTAGTTGGGGTCTCTGTAGGATACATGCTGCTCAGCTTAATATGGGAAAAAAAGGCCTTGCTTCACCAGTGACAATTGTTTTGAGTAGACAACCCTAAAAAGACTCGTTTTCAGATAACAGTGCAGAGCTGCTGTGAGGGGACAGGTGGAGCTAGCAATGTTTTTGTACGCTCAGTCCTGTTGGACTCAGGTACTTTGGGCCATGTTCAGCCATTCCAAGGCAGGTTCCTGCAGCTCTTGCACATGGGAGTAGTCCCAGCTCACAAGAGCCTCTGTCAGAATATGAGCAGAGTTACTTTATGAGGAGCAGTTGGGTACGAGTATGGTCTGCATGTGACATGGTCATCTCCAAAAGCACCCGATTGTCCACTGAGCATGGTGAACACCAGTCACAGCCTGTGGTCAGACCTGTAACCAGCAAGAGCTGCAAAAATGTATGATACAGTAAATGAAATTATCTGACATATCAATAGCTTTTAAAACAATGTCTGTTAATCTACTTGGTTTGCTGAACTTGCAAAACAGTAGCCATGTCTATACAGACAGGAGAGAGAAAAATAGATCACAAGTTAAATTGCAGTGTGTCCTTAAGACAAGTGTATTAAAAATGACAGACATCAGTGTTTATAGTTAGGTCTTTGGTCTGGAAACCTGATGGTTGTAACTCAGTAGTTCAAGTTTTACCTAAGACTTCTGCTCATGTCTTCCAAACTTAAGTTGTAGAGATGATTGCTCAGTGTTTTTTGTTTCACTCCTCCTGGTCCTGCAGTTGTTGGCATCTTAGTAGACACTCGAGCAATGCGCTCTTGGCCATCTAAGAAACTACTTGTGAGCTTATCCTTGACAGGAGGACTGTGCAAGGGCTGCTGCTAATCAATTGTGTCAGCAGTCACTTGAAATACTGATCAATGACATGATTTTTGCCTAGAGGTCTAGAAGTAATGACATTTGGCCTGTCTGCCAGTTTGCCTGTCCTCAGCAGCGCTGTACCACATGTATTTTGAATCAGAGTTCTGCTCAGTCACCCAGGGATCTGACAACAGTTCACTACTTCTTATTGCTTACAGCAGGAAGCCTGCATCTGAAGTGGGAAATCAGATAAAATCATCTGGAAGAATAGATGAGATGGCAAGTGCAGTCTTTACTGCTACTTCTTTGTTTTGTTTCTGGTTGAGCATTTTTGTTCAGTCACTGAAATAGCAAGTCTCATGCAGCTGAGACCTAGCAGATTCTCTAGCCTTTTGAAATGCCACCCAGAAATGATTAATTGGTGGAGGTCATGGCTGAAGGTGACAAATGCCTTGTGATGGACAAAAAAAAGCATGTGAACTGACCTAGTTTCAGCTCTGGCAGTGGGAGATAATTCTGCATGGTCCTTGGTCATTAGACCTAACTCTAGAAAATGAAGTTACCTATTCTGCCACCATCACTAATGAGTGTGGCTGTTGTCCAGCATTCAGAAAAGAGAATTAGAAGGCAAGTCAGCTTTGGAACTCAGCTTCTCATTGTGTACAGGGGACATGAGGTCTCATCCCATAAGCATGAGACTTAGATTATGAGCTCTTTAAAACTTTAGGAGTCAGGTGAAATGTGATAAGATGTTGATGTTTTTCACAAGTCATTAAATGACAGAAGCTTAAGTTTATGCTCACGTACCCTAAAGTATCATCAAGAAGATATGCAACAAATTGTGAAATCAGCCCATTGAATCAGTTTGAGATTGCAATAAAATAGTCTTGCTTGAATTCTTGTGAAAGCACTGTCCTTGGTGGTGTGTCAGCTTTGTTAGTAGGAAATGCAGATGCTGATGCCTATCCTCACTGATAAATACTTGGAAGATGTGGACCTCTTAGGCAATAATCACAGCACAAATAGTTGTGAGTGGATCAAGTTTTGTGTACAAGTATTTGGTGGAGCACAGAAACTACAAATTCACTGTACAAAGTCTTTCTATAACCAAGATGTGCATGTGATTTTCTTCAAGTGCAATCAGCACAGAGCCCTTAAGTCTAGGTCTGTTTCAGAAGTTCTTGTAGGAGCGTGTGTGTGTACACACATGTACCTAAACTAAATCACGAGTGTATGTGCATACAGAACAAAGGCATGGTTAGATCTGATCAGAGTAAATGAAGAGAAAGTAATAAAAGCATATCCCAGAAGGTGAAATTATTCTACTCTTTCACTCTGCACCAGGAAGTGGCTGCGAATGAGACTCAATCCTTTTGAGGTTACCAATTTTACAGCTGCAAAAGCCTTTGGTCTTGATGGCTGTTTAATTCAAACATATTTTTGAACGTACTTGAGGACACCTTGAAACAATTATTAAATAAAATATTTCACCTGTGCTTAATGTAATTGTTAGATCTATTATCTTTCCTAAGTAGTTTAAATCAAATTCAGGCTATTTTGATTCAATTTGAGATGGGATGAAATGAGACCTCTTAAATGGTGAGAATGTTTTTTCTCTGTTTCTTATGAATTAGTGATTATTGCTAATCACTATTTGTCCTATATGTCCCTGGACCTGCCTTTCCTTTGCAGATCCTGTAGGTTCTACAGGCTTCTACCAGTTCCACACATAACATTGTGAAAGGTTCCTCCAAGACCAACCACAGCTCCAGTGTCTTCACTTCCTTATGGGAAAGAACAAGGGCGTACCTTGCTTTTTGTGGCCTTTTCTGTCGGATGAGGTTCTTGAGCTGATAATGCAGGAGACTGTCAGATGTTGGGAAACCAGATCGCCCAGCAGTTTCAAGTGGACATTTGTACACTTCTGCAAGAGGTACATATTTTGCTTCACTCCTGCTGGCTCTCACATAAGGCTTTATTGTTTTGCAGGATCACAGGGAAAATAATGGTCTCAACAGTAAGATAAAGGTCACCTTTTCCAACACAATAACTATACAGTGCTTTCTCTTCTACAGAACACGTTTCTTTCTGCTCCAGGCATAAATGTCTGATATGATTTATCCTTAAAATAAGCAACAGTACTCTAAGAAAACATTAGCTATTTCAGTCCACAGGGGGGGAAACAGAGGATTAGAGAAGATATTCTATGGTTTTAATTAAAAAGTAAAGAAACAGTACCATAGCAGTAGAAGAGGTGCTCCTGCTTGGTTATCCACTGACGCACTGGAAAACCGTGAGCCTTGCAAAATCTTGCTTCTTTCCCTGTGGTATATTTTAGCATATAGTATGGACTCTGAAAATGTTTTTGCTGGGAGCTTCAGAGAAGGAAGATCTGATCCTGTGGATCTCAGTAAAAATAAATGAACCACCCTCTTAGGCTTCCACAGGATGAGGTAGAGGGGTGGGGGGATAAATTAGTGAAATTCTGCTGAATTAATTGAATGAGAAAGGCCATTCAGTGTTCATAGGCTCTGGGCCAGTGGAGCTCAGCCGCAGTGCGGGAAGGACATATTTAGTCTTTCAGGGGGAGGGGAGCCAAAGGGAAAGGGTGCAATAGCTCTGAGGCCAGCCAGTGTAGCAGAAAGAGCTGAGCTAAGAGATTGGCTGGGGCAGTCACGTTGCAAGCCTGGGAGCATGAGCAAGCAGGGTGAATGCTGGTCCGTGCTGAGCTTTTTGGTGTTGTTTCAATATACTGCATATGGTGTGTGCAAGCCTGTGGAAAAGAAGGGAAAGGAGTGAAAAGTCAAGCTCTAAATTAAAAGAAGTGTAGATAATGATAACAAAGGGATTGGTTGGAGTCTTACATAATCCTTGAACATTGGCTCTTTTAATCCTGTTGCCATTGCTGTGCCGTCTCTTGGAGAATGATGGTGCTAGCAGAGTGAGCTCGTGTATGTGTGGAAAGCTCTGTAGGTGGCACCTGTCTGGAACAGGTGCTTGGTGGCTTTTGGTTTTATACTGGCTCACTAGTAATGAGTTTAATCTTTATTTTTTCCTTTTTGTTATTCTAGAAAATACATCTCCTGAGCAGACATACTTCAGAGGAGGTTCTCAGATCACAACTAGTGGAGCAGATGCGCTGAGAGGAGGCACTTTCAGTGGTGTGTGCGGCAGATGCAGCAGATCCAGCCTCCTATTTCCTGTTCTTCCAATATCATCTGTTACTCATGACAGCATTTTGTATATTGTCCTTACACAACTGGCAGAGAGATCAAAGTAAAGTGAAATGAATTGCATGAATGGTGCAAACTATAAAGCAAATTCTGAAAAATAATTCTTTTTGGATGATGTTTTGACATGTTTTTTGAAGGTTACAGTTGTACTAGCTTCTACTCTGTTCATACCACAAGGTAACAGATACTGTGAATCTGAGGAGATGAGATACAATGAGAAGTGTACAAAAACTTATTTTGTATGGCCAACTATGAAAATTATTGTTAATAAATTAAAAAAAAAAAAAAAAAAAGGCTGATATCACAGCTGAGCCATCTCTGTAAACCAAACAGAAAATCAAACTTTGACAAAAAGCCTGTGAGAAATTCTTTAAATCCCTTCCCCTTTTATCTCTGCTTCTTTGCCTGGAAACTGATTCATGCCTATTGGAGTTGAAATTCTGCTGTTCTGTCAGCTAGTCAGCATCTGAAGGGAGAGGTGAGATTTCAGAACTTTTTTTTGTTTTGTTATGTGTTAATAAAAAAGACCATCATTTTTATTTATTTAGAATTTTGCAGTGTGTCATGCACATCCTTCTTTGCAATATGTCTAAGTTTCTTGGGGGATTGAAGGTGAGTGTTTTTCTGTGATGATTAAATATCCCAAGTATGGGCAGATCCTCAGCTAACAAATCAATGTGCAGGTAGTTCCCAAGAGGTTAGAACAAATGGTCCAATGCTAATCTTACACTAGCTGAAACATGCAAGTCTTAATTTTGGTAACGTTTGGAGACAGTAGCTATTAAAATTGACCTGCAATCCCCACTTGACAAAAACAGTGACAGATTCTCTCCAAGACCCTGTCTATTTAAGGATTTCCACCCAAAGAATTAGGATCAGATCACATTTTTTGATAGCTGTGTGAAGAGCTGTGCAGGAACTTGAGTCTGGAATTTGTAGGAGCCAGAAGGTTATCAAAAACGGTGTGTGTGATTTCAAAGCTTTGCCTGCCTTGGTTTTCAACAGATGTATTGGGACTTGGGGGAGGAAGAGGAGGGTCTGATTTTTTTGAAAGTTTTGAAAGATTATGCCTTTATTATTTGTTGACTGGTGTAGTTTATCAAAGCTCTTAGTTATTTGCAGGATGTTCCACAAATCAAAGTTTGTTTTTGCCTTTGATTTAAAAATAAAAAAATCAGTTAAGAAAAGACCCCTGGTTGCTCCCTGAATGTCATCAGGCAGCTTGAGCTTGTCTCAGTCATAGGTGCTGGTGGGGATGTCTGCAGCGGGTCCTGCAGTGCCAGGGCGGGTCATTTTAGGAAACTATATGGTTTATGGGATGACGTTTCCATCACCAGGAAAAGATGCTGTACTGTCATGGCAAAGTATGTGGGGGGAGGGAAGCCAAGTAGTTGGTGTGCTGGAAAACTGCAACCTAGAAATTACTGTTGTGACTCATTAGATGATATCATTTGGAAACTGAGTAATTACATCCTATCCCCCCCTTGTATTTGACTTGGGGTGATGTACTCGAGCACTGGTGTGTCTGACAGCTAGGTGACCTTTCAGTGAAGCGTCTGGCTGCATCAAGGATGGCTCCATGGTGTAGAAGAGCATGAATTCGTTGTGTACCAGAGTTATGCTGGAGGTCCCGATACCTTTGTTTTGGTTCCCCTGTGTGTTGCTAAATGAGCTCTTGAAACAAAGCCAGAAGAGGAAAAGCGGAGAGAAGTGTATTTTTTGTTGATTAATACACGTGCCCTGCGTTGTGTTGTGTAACAGGAAGGACTGAGGACAGGTTTGTTTTTATTTGCAGCTATCTGCACATCTTTGTACTTGATACAGCCACAGACCTTCAGACCTGTGCCCACAAGAGAGTGGTGTTGAGCCATCCATTTGCATACCAGGTACAAGGATTGAATTTACAGGTTTTTTTTATACGTAAAGTACAATTTTACCTCGGTGCCAGTTTGGATTCCCAAATAAAATGTGACTTTTCAATCAAATACGCTTTATGCTGATTCGCAATAATATACATATTTTGAAATTCAGCTGTTTTAGAATATAAAGGAACTGTAAATACACCAGCTGTTGTTTCTGTCATATTATTTCTACTGTATGTGTCCACGTGGTTTTTTACTTATTACTGGAAGAAAATAAACCATTTTGAATCTGCTTACAGCCAGGGCTGGTCATTCAGTGCGGATGTGCCTCTCCAAGGTTTCCTAGGCTGTTTGGGGTTGTAGTCTGCCTGGTGGTGCTGACAGGGCTCTGAGTGTAAGTCCTCCTGTCTGTGACTTGGGGTTACAGCTAGTCAGGCAGGAAGGGAGGGCTCTAATTTCTGTGCTGGATGATGCACATTAAGGCTTTGAGCTGGTGAAGTGGCTCTCATTTAGAATATTTGTATGTAAGCACTTGAGACTTTGGAAAGATCACAACCTGTAGCAACTCATGCTGAAAAGGTTGGCCTTCCCTATTGGAAGTAAGTGCTGACATTGGTTATAGCTGATGTGTTTGAATATGTACGTTATTAGCAAGTGTTCATTTTTGTTCTCTGTACTGGCTCACATTACTACTTGACTTGCTCTTTCCATTTTACCTTAAATTAATGAAAACTGAAATGCCTCCTGAAAGCTCATTGTTTACTGAAATTTGTATACTGCAAAAAAAACCCTAACCTTTAGCACTGCTTTCTTGAATTTAAAAGCTACATTTATCTGTCTGAAATGGGTAGTGTCCTGTGCCTGTCTAAGTTTGCAAGCAGCTCTTAAGTTGGAGCATAATAATAAATGCATATGAGCTGACAATATTTCTTACTTGAGCTATCTCTGGAGAACTGTCAGGAAAAATATCAACAAAAGATCACTATGATAGGGGCATATCATTAAAAAAGAAAATCAGAGGAAAAAAAAATTCCTCCTGTGCTCTTTTTAGCTGGTTATTTCATCTTCCTTTTGGGAAAAAATAAATAAATAAATAAATAACAGTCAAGCCGGAGGCATACAGACTAGGTACTTTCAAAGTTGATCTTATGTGCTAGTCAAGGAGTCTGACATCATTGCTTTGTTTTTCCTTACTGGAAAAGAAAAAAAAAATAAAAAAAAAATAAAAAAAAAAGCTGGGAGCAGGTGGGATTCCTTGGGCTCGTTCCTGCAGATGTTGCAGCCCTGATGGCTGGTGAGCATGGTGTGGGTGAGCTGACCTGTGCCCTGTGTGCATAAGGCAAAGAACTAGCCTGATGGTTTTCAGGGATCTCATTTGTGTTGATTGGTTCTTTTTTCTTTCTTTCTTTTTTTTTTTTTTTCCTTGTGTTGTACTTCTCTATTTCATTATCAGTTTTGAATAAAAGCTGTAGTGACTGGATTTGTGTGTGTGGTTTTCCTGATAGAGGGGAGAACGGAGTCGGGGCTCTGCCACCTAGATGTGCTGGTGGTGTGCGGGAAGAGGCTTGGAAATGCTCAGCTGAGGCTGCCCGTATGTGGCTGCTAAATTGGGTTTGGTCCTTTGAGGCGTGATGCACTCAGTGTATTAGAGACTCGAACCCTGTCGCCTCGGAGCTGCTGTGCTGGGCTGTGTCATGTTTGACCACATAGCCTACGCAAGCTGAAATTAAAAGTTTAAAAAAGAGGGAGAGAAATAAACACTGCTCCCAGGCTGGGAACATTTGACTCCCGTTGGGGAGGAGCTATTTTAAAGCGCAGACGGAGGGATGGCTATTTTTGCCCCTCAGCCAGACTGACTCAACTAATGCCCTATACTGTCCAAAGTGTCACGTTGACCAAATTCTTAAAAAGTAGACTAAAACAGGACAGGAAGGGTCCTTCAACCATCATGAGGCAGACGCAGAGCTAAGCTGGAAGTACCTGATCTGCACGGGATCCCCTCGGGGTAAGGTGTGCTGCCATGTGCTTTGCCTTGCTGCCTTATTCAGGCATGCACTTGCATTAACAAGGAGGAGTAGAGGTGGAGTCCAGTGTGGGTAGTGTAAGTGCCCTTCCACCACAAGCACCCAAGATGGGCAATGTCTGTGCATAGCTCAAGTTCCTGGTAGTTCTGGTCACTACAGACACACAGTGCTCCTGGAGAAGCACAAGTATTAAACACCACCTGTAATACCCTGCTGAGTTACGTGCCTTCGCACTGCCTGTCCATTCTTGGGAGTTTCAAACACATTTTGTGTTAGGAGCAAATGCTGCTTTCCTCTGATGGAGGTGGAGAAGGATCCCAAAATGGCGAGGAGCCATACTACACTGTCAGTGGGGTGGTGGGGGAGACCTGAACTCGTGCAGCCCCATGAAGACATGGCGGATTTGGGCATGGGCAAGACGTGAGCCTGGGCTGGGTGGCCACACGCACAAGGCCATGGATCGGGGGTGAGGGTGGGTTGAGGTTCCCCAGGTCTGGTGGGGGGGTTGAGGCCACTTCCGTCCAGCAGACCACGCAGCGCACGGCGTCACTGCCCGGGCACCACCAGAAACCCTCAGGGCAGCACTTGCTAAGCACATCAGTCCCAAAGTTACTCAAAAAAAAAAAAAAAAAAAAAAAAAGAACTGAAGGGAATCTTTGTGTACCTGCATGGATCTCTCTGCACAGAGGTGTGTGCTGGGTGCCTGAGGGAAATGCTTAGTACTCAGTTCTTACATGGCCTTTTTTTTTTTTTTTTCCTAAAGTAAATGTAAAAGTGCTTCTGGTTGCATTTTGAGTCACTGCGGTCTTTCTCTTGTCCTCCTGACACTCAAAACTCAGTATTCACACCATTTTTTAGGAGCTTGAGGGTGAACAAGAACCACTTCCTGGCTCTGGGCACCAGCACCTTCTGCTGCTCGCCCCCTGGGCCGCATCCTGCTCCTCCAGGCTCTCGCTGGGCTGCAGCGATGCTTCCTGCCCGGCTCCGCTGGGCAGAGGTAAATATAGCCGGAGGGAGGCATAATTACAGCAGAGGAAGGCGAGGAAGCGTGGCTGCCCTCCAGGTACCCGCGTCACGGGGAGTGGCAATGGTACGTGACTGGGATTTGGGGCACCTCACCCCAAATCATGACCCAATGCAGCCCTGGCTCCTTCCACAGGGGATTTGCTGCTTGGTGCCTGTTTTGGGGTCCAGTCCCCTTCCCAAGCAGGGATGTGAGGTGGTGCCGGGTCTTCAGGGGCCGAGTTAAATACGGGCTGGACACGAGGAGCAAAACAACACGTCGTAATTGTTCGAGGTGCCTAAAATAAGGCCGGTGATGCACGCTTGCATCTGGCGGGGACCAGGGATATAATTTGGTCACAGGTCAAGAGGAAAACACGTCCCACGGTATCTGCGAGGGGAATCGGCTGAGGAGGAGGGGAACGTTGACAGGAGGGGCGCAAATTTAGCAAGGAAAACAGAGCGCAGGCCTGTCAGCTCATTAACAGCCAGCCCCGCCGCTCGCTCCCCCCCCCCCCCCCCCCCACCAGGAGCTGTTTTTGGGGCCGGCGTCCCGGTGGAGGAAGCGTGGGAGGCCGCTTCCCGCCGACACCTCCGCACCCGGCCCTGGTGCCATTGGCTGCTGGCGGCCCAGGACAGTGGTTAAATGCCGGGGCAGCAGCGTGGGGCCAGCAGCACACGCGCTGCACGCTACCACACGCGTCCCTGCCTTGGCTGCGTCGCACCGGCAGCGGGATGAAGGCTGCGCTGCTGGCACTGCTGATGCTGTGGGCTGTGGCCTGCACCCACCCTGTGAGTACCCCCTTGCGCAGCCCCTGAGCCCCCAAACCCTGCTGTTTCTGCCCCCAAACTGACGTGAGGTGTTTTCTTGGTGTTTAGGTGCACAACCGCATCTCCGCGCCCCTGGAGCCTGAGGTAAGGTGCCCGCGTCCCGTGGCATTGGGATGTTCGCCATGGGGAGTGCTGCTGGATGCATGGGGTCTGGGAGCTTTGCCCCATTGGTTTAGGTTTTTTAAGCTGGTGGGGTTTCAGCTCAGGTGACTTTCTCTCTCTGTGCATGCTTTCTATTAACCTTTTTTCTAAAAAAAAAAGAGAGTTTCTGTGCTCTAAACTATTGCAGTTTAGGCTACCC
Source organism: Aythya ferina (assembly GCF_964211825.1). Lineage (NCBI taxonomy): Eukaryota > Metazoa > Chordata > Aves > Anseriformes > Anatidae > Aythya > Aythya ferina. Next base: position 31,590,915 of record NC_140300.1, on the reverse strand, counting down.
TGAGCTCAAAGCCTTATTATTCATATATCCGTGCATGACAACCTGTCCCATCTCTGCGGGATGATAAGACACCTAAAACATAAGGTGACAGTCTCTTGTAATGCCTGGCCCCAGCTAAGAAGGGCTGGGTGTTTTTCTCCCACCCACAGTAGCAGAGGGGATGAGGTGGGAAGCGCTGTGGGTCCACAGAGGCTTGCATGGCTCAGGAGGCAGCGATGCTCAGGCAACTGACATGCTGTTATTACCTGCAGGACACGGTGCCGGGGGACGAGGTGAAGGCACTGGGCCCCCTTCTGGGCGGTGGAAACCTCGGTCACCTTCGTGCCAGCGTGGGGCCAGGGGACGGCGGTGACAGGGACCTCGCTGTCGGGAATCACATAGAGCAGGACCTTGCCGAGCATGACAGGCTGCCTGCCTGGCCCGGGGACGAGGAGGACGACAGCGGGGATGACACCTTGGATGGTGAGGAGGGCGAAGGGCCCAGCTATGGCACTGGGGATGCTGGAGGACATGGTGACAGCAGCAGCAGCAGCAGCAGCGAGAGTGCAATGGCCCAGCACCGCTACAGCAGGTACCGTGGCAGCTTCAGGCGGGGAGGGGGCAGCAGCAGCAGCCAGGAGGATGAGGAGGAGAGCACCGGCTTGGGCGGTGAAGGCATGCAGGGTGACGACGCCTCGGTTTTTGACAATCTGGGCGGAGGGCGACGTGTCCGGGGGGCCTCTGTTGGCCCCCAGGAGGACAGGGAAAGCCGGTCCCCGGAGGCCGAGGACACTGACTCCACGGAGGACAGCCCCTCAGCCGAGGAGAAGAGCAACTCACAGGAGGACAGCCAGGCCAGCAGGTCTGGGGAGGACGAGGACAGCCACGATGAGGACAAGGACAGCCCCTCCAGGGAGGCCTCAGATGAGGAGGCCTCAGATGAGGAGGCCAAGGAGTCCACGGAGTCCGCAGAGGATGGCTCAGAGGAGGCAGTGAGTGCTCCAGAGGGGCGCAGCGGCAGCAGGGAGGAGCGGGCGTCCCCTGAGGACAGGAGTGCACCGTCTGACCTCGACAGTGAGGAAGAGCAGAGCAAGTCCAGGGAGGAGGAGGAGGAGGAGGAGAGTAAGTCCACAGAGAACAGCGTGGAGTCAGAGGAGGATGGGAACAACTCCAAACCTGATGAGGATGCTCCAAGCGCATCGGCCGAGAGTCGCAGCGCATCCCCGGAGGGCAGCGACGAGGACGACGAGGATGAAGACAACACAACGGGCGAGGACAGCACATCCACAGAGAGCACCAACAGTGCGTCCCCAGAGGATGAAGATGAGGATGATGAGCAGAGCCGCTCCCAGGAGGACGCCAGCTTGCCGCGCAGCCTGGGCAGCGAGAGCCGCAAGCGGCGGCTGGACGCCTACCGCAGGAAGCCAGCCACCGACTACGACGACAATGACTGCCAGGATGGGTACTGACAGCGGCACATAACTTACTGGTTGTGTGGACGGGTCGGCTTCCTCCGGGGAAGATGCTATGGACAAAATGGGTGAGGGCTGGCCATGTGGGGCAGCCACTTGTGGGGGGATGCTGGACACGGGTAAAACCCAAGTTCTGCATCGCAAGCGGATGCGTCCCGGCACTCTCCCTAAAACTGCCCACCTGTGCTGCACGGGGAGCCGTGTGTGGAGCGTGTCACACCACGTCGGGATGGGGTGTATGTAATATTTTGTAAGAAATGTACAGAAAGCATTCTATTGTATCCTTTTCTTGTCAGTGGCACTTACCTTTTTGAAACTGAAATGTATCCTGTGTACATCTTCATCAACATTAAAAACCACCAGACCCCACTGCTGTTGGCTTTGCTGCTTTTCTTTCCCAGAAGGCTGGGGGAGTGGAGGTGGGGGGGGGAAGGAGTTGCTGGATAAGAAGGGATTAACTCAAACCAGGCTCTGCCCCCAGATGGGTGCGATTTGGGGTAGAAAAGCAGGAAACGGACTGGGCGGTAGGAAGGTCGGGGCTGTGCTGTGAGGTGGGCAGGTTGGTTTGGGGTGCCTTTTTGCCATTTTGGGCACAAATCTGAGCTGCAGAGGGGTGCCGGGCGGGTGGCTCATGGGCCAGGCTGTGAGGTTATCACATGCAGCAGGAAGAGGCACTGCTTTGTTTTATTGCAGCTGCAGGGAACAGGTTTCTGGAGGAAGAGCTGAGCCTGGAGAGGAGAGGAGGCACCACGTGCTGCTGCCAGCCAAAACCCGGTGCTGTGCCATCAAGCACAAGGCAGCACGAGGTTCGTCACGGCGCGCAGCACCCCTCACAGTGCACACACCCCCAGAGCCGTCCTCTGCTAAAGTAAAACGAGCATCTATGCCTGAAAGGGCATGCTGTACGCAGTCAGGTGCTTGGCTGCGAGCGTCGAAGCCCATCTGTACGAGGTGCACGGTGACTGATCGGTGTGGGTTTTGGCACTGTCCTCCTGACGTAGCTGCTCAGCCACGCACCGCACGCGTTGCAGCCCTGCGCTGCTGCTGCTGGTGTGAGCAGCATCCAACAGGTTTGGGTTTGCGACAGCTCCGTGATTGCCTTTCAGGGACCTGCCCTGTTTCCGTGTCCCTGCGTTTCGGGAGCATGCGTTGCAGCCCCAGTCGTTGCCTGCTTTTAGCTGGGTGCGTAAATAGCATTAATTCCTTTGATGTGGTTTCATGCCTCAGAGAAAATGGGAAATTATATGAAATGTGTGTTTGCGGTGGGCTGATGCAAGCATTTGGGTGCTAATGCCTTAGCCAGATACCTGAAGAGTTTTAGGTGCTCTCCCCTCCTGTTTTTACTCTAAAATTGACAGCTTGCTGAAAAAAACAGCCAGTCCTGTGCCTGGCCGATGGGCTTTGGATCTGGGGGCACATGCTGCCCTTCTCCCCGCCACCTCCCGTGTAGAGTGAGCTTCTGCCTGTGTTTGCTTTACTTATTTTTGGTGCTGAGGTTTCCTGCCAGAATAGCTGCAGGGCGAGGAGATGGGACGGCACCGCCTTGCCGCGCTGCAAAAATACCAATTACAGGCGGGAACGTGCCGCTTGGCACCAGGACGGGGCGTCCCGGTGCGAGCCCCAGGGCGTGTGTCCTGTGGGGCAGAGCTCAGGGGTGCCTTCCCCATCCTCCTCCTCGTCCTTCTCCCCTTCCTTGGGGCTCCAGGGGGTCTGGTCTCCCAGCCCCATGTTCGTCATCGCCTGCAGTAATGAGCCCATTGTGGAGCCCCGGGTGTTGGCTTGTAGCACAGCGAGCCCCACGTGCGCCGTCGCGGGTGGCATCGGGGGACATGGGGACACCGGGGCTGGCTGGTGCCGGCTCTGCCCTGCCAGCTAAAGATAGGTGTGTGGGCACACGGTCATTATCCCCCGGCTTTTTTCGGGATTTTGGGTGAAATCAGCACTTTTAGAGTCAAAGTTCTTTTTTTAAAAGGCAGTGTCCCTCTAATTACATTACGGGTCGCCTCCTGCAGCCCAGCTCTGATTAAATTTAAACTCCAACCTGGGCAAGCTCTGCCTGTCCCCATCCCCACCTAGCCCTGTTTTTTTTTTCCCTCTTTAACAGAGAGCACTGCAATGGCTTTGGAAAAAATGTATTGTTTATATATTGTTGTTATATATATACTTTTTTTTTTGCGGGTTTTCCTGGCCCAAGGCGCCGGCCGAAAGCTGTGGCCAGCCCTGCTGCTCCCTTGTAATTATGGCTGCAGCAACACCGTGGGCTTTGAAGCCTGCTGGGCACATGCAGCTCTGCCCCACAGGCATATGCTTGCCACCGGGGCCACCGGTCCCCTGGGTGGCCATGAGGGACCTCTCCGTCCCCTCAGATGTGGGAATGGTGGGAGCCCTTCCCCTACATCTCCGTGCTGATGTGGGGATGAAGGCAAGAACAGAAAAACAATGCCTGGGGACAAGCTGACGGGAAGCGTTTCGCCTCCAGCCCCATCCCACCTCACACGGGAGCAGGCGCTACATTTTTTATTACACCTCTGTCCCAGGCAGTGAGTTCACCAGGGGCTTCTCCAGGCAGCCCCATCCGTCAGGACTCAGCATTTTTTTGGTCCATGGTTTCACCCAAGGGACTGTGGAAGCTGGGCCTCGGAGATCGCCATTTATTTATTTTTTTTGGTTGTTTTACAGAAATAACAGCAGCAGAGTTTCCCAAAGAGGGAAGCAGCAGTAGAAAAAAAAAAAAAAAAAAAAAACAACCCCAAAACCAGATTTCCCAATATTTATTTTAACCGAGGCCCAGGACATTATTATACCCTCCAGCCATGGCCAGACCCTCAATTAAGTGCCGCGGCACATCCCTCCTGGCATCAGCACGGGGCTGGCCATTGGCTTGAAGAGATTTGGGGGTTTTCTGGGCGGGCAGGGACAGGGCAGGGCGGCGACTGTCTGGGGGGGGGAAGGGGGAGCCCGCGGCCGCCTTATATCCCACAGGGCAGCGGCTGTGGGAAATCAGTGCCGGCCGACTCACTGGGAGCCCCGGGTGCTGCAGAGTGTGAGTGTTTTTCTCTTTGGGGTCGCAGGGATTTAATGTGCTTTTTGGGGCTGAGAGAGGAGGCATGGGGTGTTTTCAGCTGTTGTATGGCTGTATGGGATGGATTATGGGGATATGGGCCGGCTGCCTTCCACCCAGGATGGCAGCAGCATCCTGCTGGCAATGGTGGGGATGCAGGGTAGGGACTGGTACTGCTGACACCATTCACGGGGACACAGCTCCTCCGAGCAGTACCCCATGATTTTAGGAAGGGTTTTGCTGGGCACAGGAAGTGCAGATGCCAATGTCCCCTCTGCCTTTTGGGGCATAGCTGTGGTGTTCCCCAGGCACGGCACCAGCCTCTGCCTCTTCCCGCTGCTCCCACCACCATGAGGACAGCGCTGCTGCTCGCCTGCCTCCTGGCCATGGCCTCCGCCTTCTCGGTGAGTTTGGGGGCTGTGGGGGGACCCCGATCTGCCCCACCCCCGGGCTGGCACCAACGCAGCCTTTCCCCCAGGTGAAGAGCTGGCTGCGGCGAGTGGGGGCGGACGACTCGGAGGAAAACACGGTAGGGAGGCGCCCCGGTGGTGCCAGCATCAGCGGGGTCGCTGCATCCCTCCCCGAGTGATAGGGGTCCGCAGCAGGGGCTGACCCCAGGCTGTAGGGCCGATCCCCTCCATCCTTTCCCCTGCAGGTGTTCAAGAACAGGCGCCGGTACTACCTGTACCGCTACGCCTACCTGCCGCAGCAACGCTACCAGGTGGGTCCAATGGGGGCTTCACGGGTGTCTCAGCCCCACTCCTGGGGGTTTTGCCCCAAAAATGGCCCCGCACATCCACACCAGCACCTGCAGGGTGGGGCTCATAACACTGCTGGGACCCAGCAGCACGTTCTTCCTCTCCGTAGGGCAGTGACTCCTCGGAGGAAGAGGGGGACGGCTCGGAGGAAGAGGAGGAGGGGGAAGGTGGGGTGAGTACTGGCCATAGGGGGAGAAGAAAAAAAACGCAGATATTTGAGGGGCTCACACCCACACATTGTTGGATTTGGGGAGTGGGAGGAAGAAAAATGCAACTGACGCTGTGTCCCCTCCTGTCCCCACAGGTACTGTCCCACCCAGGAACCCAGGTGGCAGGTGAGGGGGTGGCCCCTGGGGACGGCGGGCTGGGAGGGGACGCGGCATCCCCCCAAAAGGTGAGCTCAGGGGGTGGGGGGATCAGTGTCTGGCCTGCAAAGTTGGACCCCCCAAAATGCACAGCTGATGCTGGGTTATTCCTGTGTGCTGCAGGGCTGTAAGGGGGCCCTGAAGGGCAAGGGTGGGGATGAAGACAGCGATGAGGAGGAAGAGGAGGAGGAGGAGGAAGAGGAAGAGGTAGAGGAGCAGGAGAGCAGTGTCAATGGGACGAGCACCAACACCACAGCGGGGACGGAGGGGCCCCATGGCAATGGCACCGTGGCAGCCGAGGAGGAGGAGGAGGAAGATGAGGAGGAGGAAGAGGAAGAGGAGGAAGAAGAGGAACCTGAAGCAACCACTGTGGCTGCCACCACCAGGCTGGACGAGGCGACCACGGCGGGCGACGGGGAGCACACCGAGGCCACCACGGCCGGGGAGCAGTGGGAGTACGTGGTGACGGCCGGGAGCCGCGGGGATGAGGGCCCCACCGAGGGCAGCTACGGGGACCACGAGGGTTACGCACGTGGGGACAGCTACCGGGCGTACGAGGACGAGTACGGCTACTACAAGGGGCACGGCTACGACGTCTACGGCCAGGATTACTACTACAGCCAGTGAGCGCAGGAGCACTCGGGATCGCGCCGCAGCCGCCTCCCATTCTCTGTGTATCTCACCAACCCCAATGCAATAAAGCAACTGAACGGAGCTGGCTCGCGAGGCGTGGTTTGCTTCTGGATGAGCGTTTGGGGTCAGCAGGAGAGGCTGCAGCCCTGGGGGGTGGACGCCAGCATCGGGTCCAAGGGTCCCCGCGTGGCTCTGGTGTTCCCACGGCAGGGCTGGCCGGGCGCCAGGCTGCAAGCCGCGCTAATTATCGGGCAATTGCGGCCCCCGGGGACAGATATTTATACACCGTGCTTTCTGTTTGCGCGGCCAGGTGGAACATTTGATAGCTGCCTGCCACCACAGGCTCATTTTTAGATGGAAATTACTCCCCCCCTCCCCAGCCCAGCATCTGCGGGCGCTCCCAGCCCTGACAAATGGCCCTGGGCAGGAGCTGATTGGCTCCAGGCCCCCCCTGGGCAACTTTAAATTTCAGCCAAGGGCACAGAGCCCCCAGCGTCGCCTGCGGGGACCAGCCTCTGAGGAGCACAGGTAACCTCCCTGCCCTGCTGTCCCTGGGGCCACCCGCCCACGCCACAGGTGCGGGGCCCTCCACGGGGTGATGCTGTGCCCCCAGGAGCCGCCCAGGATGCGCGCAGCCCTCCTCTGCCTCTGCCTGCTGGGCGCCGTGCTGCCCACGCCCGTGAGTATGGTGCTGCCCACTGGGAGCAGCCCACCGAATAGCCCCGTCCCCAGCCCCGTCCCACATCCCATCTAATATCCCTCTGAGCATCCCATCCAGTATCCCATCTAATACCCTATTAACTACCCTCTTGAATACCCCATCTAATACCCCATTAGCTATCCCATCGAATACCCCATTAACTATCCCTTCAAATACCCCATTAACTATCCCATCAAATACCCCATTAGCTATCCCTTCGAATGCCCCATTAACTATCCCATCAAATACCCCATTAGCTATCCCTTTGAATACCCCATTAACTATCCCTTCTAATATTCCATTAGCTATTCTATCAAATACGTCATTTATACATTAAATATCCCATTGAATACTCCATTAACTGCCCCATTGAATACCCCATCCAATACCAGAATACCCCATCCAATACCCCATTACCTATCCCATCGTCTACCCCTGTAGCTACCCCATTAAGTACCCCATTGAATACCTCATCTATTACCCCATTAACCACCCCAGTGACTACCCCATTAGTGATCCCATTAACCCCCCCAGCACCACTCAGATCCGCTTACCCCACGCATTCCCGGGTACCACGCTGTGGCTCCCACTGGTGTTTTCCTGCCCACAGGTACCGCTGCCACCGGTCAGGGCAAGTGGGACCTGCATTGGACAGCACCGGGTAGGTCAGGCCATGCCAAAAATCACATGGAAAATTGGGAAATGAAGCCAGGGGACATGGGACACATGAGCCAGGGGGGCAGGTGTGAGAAAAGTGGTGGGAGCTGAACACCACTGCAGGGAAGCTTCTGCCACCATTTTTAGGGGGAAATCATTTTTCCCTCTCCCCCTAGATACTGTTGAAAGGCTGCAACACCAAGCATGGCTTCTACATCTTCAAATACGTGTACTCGTTTTCCACACGGAGGAACCAGACGCAGATAAAGGTGAGAGGTGCTGGGGGTGGTGTGGGACCCCAGGGTGCACCCACTGCCCCATGCCCACCCTCCCTGTGCCCCCCACAGAAGGAAGAGGCTGATGAGCAGAGCACTGTCCCTGTGCACCAGCCAGGAAAGGAGGAAGGGGAGGCTCCGGTGCGAGGCAGCGGGGGCCGCTATGCGCTGGAGGATGGGTACAGCCCCAAGCCTGAAAACCTCAGCACCCTGGGTAGCCGTGAGGAGAGCCATGCTCCACGCCCGGGTGCCAGCACACATGTGGATCCCACCTTGGCTAGCTCAGAGGGCAGTGGTGACATGGATTTGGTGTCGCTGGAGGAGGTCAATGGTGGCGAGGACATCCTCCTGCAGAGCATCCACCCTGGTGGCCCCCACGGGGACGGCGATGGAGGGGATGGGAGTGATGGTGGCGTGTGGGGGGTCCTGGTGGGCAGGGCTGTGACAGCTGGGCGGGAGAGGGTCTCGGCTGCCAGAGGGGCTGGGGACGAGGGCAGCGGCGATGTCACCACGCCTGGCCGAGGGCGGGCGAGCATCACAGGTGGCATGGGGACAGGACGCACCGCTGTCAGCTCTGTCACCGAGAAGGAGGAGGACGTCCGCATGGACGCCGAAGGCGTAGATGAGTTTGCCTACATTCCCGATGTGGGTGCCATCACCAACACCAGGGAGCTGCCGGGCAGTGCCAGTGTCACTCAGGTCACCCCAGAGGATGAGGTGAAGATCTTCATCGGGAGGGCCAACATCCACATGGGTGAGCACAGTGGTGCCCCGGGCAGCACCAGCGCTAGCAGCGAGGATGGCGCCATCCCCACCGTGGGGACCACTGGGTCCTGGGGGCAGCCTGAGGGACTGGCCACCACAGACACCCCACAGCACGGGGACAGTGTCACCAGCAGCCCTGGGGGTGGCCACTCCACAGGGAGCGATGGGAGCGGTGCCACCGCTGTCCCCAGCGGACAAGGGTTGGTGGTCCCCATCCCTGAGGGGAGCACCACGGGTGACATTACTGTCACCGCGGTGGTCAGCGGCCATGGGGACCATGGGGACAAGGTGAGAGGTGAGGGGCCAAGGTCCAGGGGGAGGCCTGCTGTCACAACCGGGGCTGCCAGCAGCATGGCATCCTCAGGGCTGACCACAGGGGACTGCAGCACGACTGCCAGCACACCGGCTGAGCACACGAGCAGGAGCACCGCTGCAGGGCAAGGAGGCAGCGGGGAGGTGGGGACGGCGTCCCCAGTGAAGGACGGGCCCAAGGCCCAGCCGGAGGAAGCTGAACTCGGAAAGACGGCGAGGACAGAGGCAGCGCCATCGCCCAGGAGGGCAGCGGCGAGGCTGGCCGCTGGCAGAGCCCATGCAGGGGACGCCGTGGGGACCGCCGCCAGAGTGCCGGCAGCCCCCAGACCATGGGGCAGCCCCCGAGCCCGGGCCCAGCACCCCGAGGGCAGCAAGGCATCGGCCTCAGCCTCAGCAGGAGGCTTTGGCCGCCTGCATGGTGGCCGCAGGCTGGTAGGGCTGGCGGCGCTGGAGCGCTCCAGGCAGCTGGACCAGGTGAGGCACGCCGACGAGCTCCACCTGCATGAGCGGGCCCTGTACAACCTCGGTGGGGTAGGAGGCAGCCCCCCGATGCCCCCCGGTGCCCACGCCGGCCGCTGGAGTGCCGACAGCAGCCAGTCCTCAGAGGGGGAGCGAGGCAGCCGCAGCGGGAGCGGCGAGGAGGACGGGTGGGGTCCTCGGAGGGGGGCCGCGCGGTTCCACCATGGCCCCTCTGTGCCTCTCTGAGGTGCCAGCAGTGTGTGTGTCCCCCCTCCTCACGCCACCCCAAAAACCGGCAGTATAACAAAGTGCGTGCTCGGCGGCGGCATAGCAAGATGGTGAGGAAAGCCCTGTGTCCTCCAGCCTCCAGCACGATGGAGAAATAAAGGCATTTCTGTCACTGAGGCTCTGCTGGCTTTTGTGCTCATAGTGGGGACTCGCATGCCATGTGGGGCCCCGCAAACAGCCCCTTCCGGACATGATTCCTCCCCGTCTGTCACCCATCGTGTCCCTGTGCTGTCCACGGGTGAGAGCTGGGCACCATCTAGTGGGAAAAGGCTTTTGGAGGGAGAGCAGCCAGGCACATGTGCACAGCTGTTTATTTTGGTAAATGCTTATGGGAGGAATGTCAGCCACTGTGGGTTTCCAAAGACGTTTAGCATCTCAGCCCCCTGGCACACGGGGTGCAGAGGCTTTTGGCAGTGGCCTCAGCAGCAGAAAACCCCGGGTTTTGCAGCTTCGACCTCTCCCCAGGCCCTGCTGCAGCTGTTCCTGCCTGCAGCATGCACAGCTGTGCCGGGAGGAGCCCAGCCCTTCATCAGGGACACCCTGCCCCACAGCTATTTAGCCCCTGAGGAAGCACCATCCCTCTTTTGGGGAGCGCAGCTTCTCATCCTGGCATGGCCGCCAGCCTGTTTGTAAGCCCCACCTGGAGAGATGTGGTACCATGGCCACTGGAGCTGGTGGGGCCACCACCAACATCACCCAGGTACTGGCAGTGCTTTTGTTTTAAAGTCAGGGGCACCCCAAAAGTGTGAGACGTTTGCTCTGTGCTCTCCACGCAGCTCTCCTTGCTGTTGTTCTTGGTCGCCTGCTTGCTCCCCGTTAACACGGATGCAGCAATGCCCCCCCTGGGTCTAGAGGGGTTGGAGAAATGCTGTAAGCAGATGGCAGTGGGGTTTTGGATAACTGTAATTAATACCCGGGCTGTTTCAGCTCCAGAGGTTTCTCTGAAGGGCTCCCACCTGCCTTGTGCTGGGCCTTGTAGGGAAGTTCAAGCCTTCTTCCACTCCTCATGTGGTTGGTGTGGAGGGCAGAGAGTTTCAGGGTTTCCTGGTGCCACAAGGAGGTAGCACAGCCTTTGCTACGCAGCTCCAGGCACCAAGAGCAAAGTCCCTGGCCTCTAGGGGAAATCACCCCTGTTTTGGGGGTGTTTTTGCCATTTCACACACACCAGAGGAAGGCAGGATTGGCAGCAATGCTGGAGTGGCTCAGAAGTTATTTGTGTTTCCTTGCCCTTCGGTACCTTGAGGGGTAAGGTCGGAGTTCAGCTCCTCTGGGGTCTGGATGCTTCTCTGAAATATGCGGGTGAGGCCGGTGCTTGCCCTAGGTGGCTTTTTTCGCATGCCTTGCTGGTGACAGTGACCAGGAGGGAGGGCAGGATGTGCATCTCAGCATCCCTGCCTGCTTCTGAAGCACGGCTATACCAGTCACAGCCTCCACAAATGCAGCTGAAAGGGGATTTTTCTGCTAAATGCTTGCTGGAAGCACCAGGTCCCTGGGAAAACCCTTGCTGAGCCATGGTTGTCAGTGTTTTGTAACGCAATAACCTCCTGGACCTAATGGGCCAGAACAGGGTAAAACAGACACAAGAGGGACACCTTTTGGGTGACTGACTTTCAGCAGGAGCTCGTGCTTCCAGAAGCTCTCAGGCTTTGACCTGTGTCTTTGTGTGGATCCCTGGAAATCAAAACATTTGCCTGCTCGGTTCCCCCCTCTTACCTTTCTCCCCCATTGCTGTTCTTGCTTCAGAAAGCACGGCTTTGGTCTCAGTGCTCCTTGCACGAAGGCTAGGGAGAGGCAGTGACTGTGGGGAGGGCCAATTCTGGTTGCTGCCCAGAATTGGGCTGATTTTGGGAATTCTGCAGGAGTATCCCATGCCCCGTTGCACGGCGCATGCGGATTGTCAGGACTGGTGTTTGTACACAAGTTTTACAACTGCTTGGGATCAGAAAGGGGTTTGTCATGTCGAGCAGCGGCTCACGAGCACACACGTGTTGTGGCTCATGTTTACTCTGTGGAAAAATGCATTTATAGACTGGGGGGAACAAGCTGCTCCCAGCGAGCCAGCTGTCATTATAGGTTATGGCAGCCCTTCCCAGACCACTGCCTTAAACAGGAAGGCAGAGAGACGTCTGCCCTCTCTTCAGTTTTACAAACCAAACCCATCACAGTGTTTTGAAATGCTCAGACCAGAGCTCAGAATAACCCCGTTTTTGTGCTTCGGTTTGTATGCGCAATTATACATTGCGACAGGAAGAAAACCATGTTAATTACATTTCACAGAAAACACGTTTCTCTTCTGCTTTCCTAGACCATTCTGCAGGGAGATTACTGTGTTGAAATAAAAACACAAACAAGCCAACCGACCGCTGTTTTCATTGGAAAGCCCAGTTTCCCCCTGCCACTCGTCAGAGTAGGCTCTGCTCAGAGGAAGAGATTTCCTGGAGAGTAACAGCTGAACAACCTGCAGGAAAAGTGCTCCTTCTGGGCACTGCTCTCTTCCAGACCCTGTTTTAGGCTTTTATTTAACACCAGAGTGTCCCTAACACCTTTCCCACTGGAGGCTTGGCTACCTGGGCAGCCTGCTGGGGTAGGCAGTTGGGAGGAGGTGACCAAGACATGAGAGTGTGGTGTGGGTGGTGGAAATTGTGCTCATCAGTGTGGTTTTCAAAGAATAGTGGCTTTAATGTACAACAACACCAATACAGGAGGAGCGGAGAAGAGCAAATAAGAGAGTTAGTGAGACTTAGTGGAGCATTGTGTACTGTTTGAGTGGGGGCAATCTTGAAAATTCTTGAAAATCTTGAAAATGCTCCTGAGCACCAGAGGGTACGATCCTTTGAAATGCGGCACAGGTGGGCACCTCTTAGCCAAGGGCTAAAAAAATATGTGCTGGGATGCCTCGTCTATGGCTGAAAAAAATGAAAAGTTAACCCCAACATGTGTGACAAAGGTGCAAGGTCTTAGAAGTGATCCATTGCCACTGCAATTGCAAACAGGAGAAATACTCACAGCACATCTGCTGGATGGATGGCAGGATTTGGCCCAACACAAGCTGTTGGGCTCGGGTTCCTCGTGCCCCCACTAATTGCTGCGTGTGGATGGCGTGGGGCAGCGGGTGCAGACGGGCTAATTGTCCGCAGGCCGTGTGGTGGTGAAACAGGAGTAGCCCTGCTGTCTGAGGCCTCAATTTGCAGTGTCTGCACAGCCCACGTAACAGAAAGCCCAACACCCAGTCCCTGCGTGTATGAACGCAGCTTTTCCCCACTGAAGTCTATAGGAAGGACTTCCCGCTAGAGTTTCTGAGTGATGGCCTCAGAAAGCAATTAGGTGGCCAGGTTTCTGTTTGTTCTGTATCTGTGGTGGATGCTGCCAGTACCCGTGGTGATGGGAAATCAGCTATGCTGGCAGAGCTGTGGGTTGAGAGTGAGATCTGAGCACCTCTGGGGCTTCTGTGCCCCGTCTGATGTGTGGGCAGCACAGAGCTGGGGCTGACCAAAACCAAAAAGGGCAAACTACCAGTTCTCTTATAGCTGGCTCCTTTCTTTCAACCCTTACCTAGGACCTGATACATGCATGACCTGTGAGGAAACGTGTGTCTTTCGCAGCAGCACTGTGAGGTTGGGCCTGCACAGAGCCATGATGAATCTGCCCTGTGCTGAAAGTGATGTGAGTCCCACACTGCGACATCAGGGTGGGAAGGGTTGGCAGACGTCGAGCTGAATGAAAGGCTAGTTCAAAGAGTTGTTTCCATTAAGATTTTGATGCTACTGTGTTTTGGTTATAGTCACCTTTGGTGGAAAATCTGTGTAATTGCAATCCTTTTAAGAGCCATGACCATCCAGCAGGCATGGCTTTGGAAAAGGGTGACTCAAGTGGAAAAGCAGCCATGCTGCCTCCCAGTGAATCTCACAGTGTTTGCCAAAAAGCCACAGGGCGTGTTCTCTGCACAGCCCACCTTGTCCTGCTCTTGCTCCTGAGACCTGGTCCCACTTGTCCTCCTACGTGAATCTGTGAAATGGTACCAAAGCCATGTTATCCTGCAGCCTCCTGTGCTGGCAGTGGCCTGGCAGAGAGGCAGGGCGGCTGGGTCTGGGAGGTTGGAAGGTATACCTGAAAACAACCACTGTGTTTGCTTGGGGTGTGAGCAGTAAGTTCGCAGATGACACCAAGTTAGGTGCGTGTGTCGATCTGCTTGAGGGTAGGAAAGCTCTGCAGGAGGATCTGGATAGGCTGCACCGATGGGCTGAGGTCAACTGCATGAAGTTCAACAAGGCCAAGTGCCGGGTCCTGCACCTGGGGCGCAATAACCCCAAGCAGAGCTACAGGCTGGGAGAGGAATGGTTGGAAAGCTGCCAGGCAGAGAAGGACCTGGGAGTGATGGTGGGTAGTCGGCTGAATATGAGCCAGCAGTGTGCTCAGGTGGCCAAGAAGGCCAACGGCATCCTGGCTTGTATCAGGAACAGCGTGACCAGCAGGGCTAGGGAGGTGATCATCCCCCTGTACTCAGCTCTGGTGAGGCCGCACCTCGAGTACTGTGTTCAGTTTTGGGCCCCTCGCTACAAGAAGGACATGGAGGTGCTTGAGCGGGTGCAGAGAAGGGCGATGAAGCTGGTGAGGGGCCTGGAGAACAAGTCCTACGAGGAGCGGCTGAGGGAGCTGGGCTTGTTCAGCCTGGAGAAGAGGAGGCTCAGGGGCGACCTTATCGCTCTTTATAGGTACCTCAAGGGAGGCTGTAGTGAGGTGGGGGTTGGTCTGTTCTCCCACGTGCCTGGTGACAGGACGAGGGGGAATGGGCTTAAGTTGAGCCAGGGGAGTTTTAGGTTAGATGTTAGGAAGAACTTCCTTACTGAAAGGGTTGTGAGGCATTGGAACAGGCTGCCCAGGGAAGTGGTGGAGTCACCATCCCTGGAAGTCTTCAAAAGACGCTTAGATGTAGAGCTTAGGGATATGGTTTAGTGGAGGGCTGTTAGCGTTAGGTTGGAGGTTGGACTCGATGACCTTGAGGTCTCTTCCAACCTAGAAAATTCTGTGATTCTGTGATTCTGAGATGCCCACACCCATGACTACTTGTGGGAATCTGTCCCTCCTCTTCCCATCTTCTCTCAAGCAGGGGGCACGGGTTATTTGCATTAGGGCTTCTGACGTACTGTACAGGAGCATGCTCCAGGTCTCTCTCTTGTTGCTGTGATTTTCCGTTTGTTTTGTAGCTTCCATGTGACTCAACTCCAGAATTTCATTTGGGACAGAAAGGGGAACGTAACTTATTAACTGTGCGTGGATGTGTTTCTATGTGCACACACAGCCGTGGCTGAGCCCAAGTGTAGCAGCGTTGCAGGAAGCTCGCTCCCATCGTGCTGTCAGCCCTGCGTGCAATTGTGCCTCCAGTTTCAAACCAGCAAAAACACCTCGTGCGTGACCCCGCATACTGGAGCTTGCCCAAAGGAGCTCGTCGCCTTTTGGCAAATGCTGAACACAGAACACTCTTGCCAGGGTTTGTTAATCTGGGCAGAACTGCTGACCTGCACCCTGCTCTGCATTTTGCTGTAGCTACCAACTGATTTTTTTATTTATTTTAAATAAATTTATTTCTTTAAATAAATTTTATTTATTTATTTTATTTATTTTCCTCCTGCTTTTCAGATCCATATGCTGCTGCTAGGGTGGTGCAGGAAAGTTAAGAACCTGGGAGCTGTGTGGGTCAGGTGCTGCTGCATCGGTGCTACCAAAGGTTTAGGTGCTGGTGTTTCTGCCGCTCCTCAGGGGCACGGTCAGTGCTGCCCAGCAGCTCTGCCACTGTCCCCAGATGAGACCAACCGAGCTCTCAAAACCCATCTTGCTTCCTCCTGTTGTCTAATCGATGGCTTAGATGTGAGTTAGGCTGTTTCGACATCAGTTATTTTGGGTACAACAGATCAAATTTCTCCATACAGAACGGATGTTGCTTCCCAAAATTGCTTGTCATCTTCTGTGCTCACATTTTCCATGGGTGAGGAGAAGTCACTTGACCTCTTGGTGATAAACAAGGCTCCGTGAGCAAACTGCACTTCTGGCTCATTATTTATTGGCCTGTAATGTTGTTCTTAATGTGAAGATCCCTGATGCTGCCTATGCCTCTCCAGGGCTGGTTGCCCTGGTGGCCGTCCCTTCTTGATGTTGCTTTTGAGCCTGCTCATTAACAGAGTTTCTTAGACTTTCCTTTCCTCTAGTTAATGTATAGCTCCAGTGTGCTTCCTGCTGTGCATCCCTATGCCAACCACAGTTTGCCATTTATTCTGCCAAATTTATAGCTGTAAACTCAACCAATAATCTTTCTAGGTAGCCACTATGAATTATGTGCAAAATGTTATTTCCTAAATCTGGATGTGATTATCTTTTTTCCAAAAAAAACCCTCCCTTCCTAAGGGTGCTGGAAAGCAAGGAAGGAGAGCAGGAGCTTGTCCTTCCTGCGTGGCAGGCTGCTGGGGGAGCAAATATATGATTAGGAAACTGAACTTGTCCCTTGCCTTGCTGGATGGCAATATCTCTCTCAGGTGTGAGTGACTACTTCCCATCCCATCAAAAAAAAAAAAAAAAATTACATTCATCATTTTTTTTAATGCAATTTTAGGTAGAACAGGAGGAGAAAGTGCTGGATGCAAGGGATGTTCTGTACCAGTTCTGCTTGCGCATGGTGTTGGAGGTGTTTGTCCCAATGCTAATTAAAACAGGTCGCCCTGATGAGTAGGAGCTGTCTTGCCTTTCCAGCCTGGAGCTGAGCCTCCAGCGGGGAGCCTCTCCCGACTCGGGCAGGATGCCTTGACCCTGGCCTGACGGTTTTTGGTTCTCCCACAAAATCAGATCAGCCTCTCCACCAAGCTACTTCCTCTCCAAACCCAGTCCCCAGGTCTCTAATTTCCTTTCACCGGGTCCACGAGAGGGTTTTTCCTCCCACTCCGCATGCAGTGCCCGGGAGAGATGTTTGCTTTCACACTGACTCAGTGCTGCATCCGTCCCCTTCCCACCACAGCGGCCCCAGACTGAAAACCATGAAAACTGCTCACAAAAAAAACCTGACACCATGCGAAAGCAGGGCGGTTTCTGGTGCTCAGCCCAGGCTGGGTCCAAGTTCAGGTTCAGTGGCGGGGTCACAGCCCATCCTGGCAGTCCTGTCCTCCCTCGCAGCTCGTGCTTCACCTTCCCCAGCCCTTCTGGAGAAGCACAAGCAGGATGCGGACAACAGGTCTTGTGTGTGGGTAACCGCAGACCTGCGTGCTGCAGAACATGGTGCAGTGCCTGGCACTGCTCCAAATTACCCGGTTGCCACTGGTCCCTGCCAGGAGGTGCTGGGAAAGGTTGTTCAGCGTTTGCCTCTGGCGCAGGTAGCAGCTTTTCTGGGGGGGGCTCTCTGCTCCCCGTTCCCTCTGCTAGGTGGAATGGATGTCTTGTGACTTTCCAGCAGTTTCGCAACGCAGAGTGAGGCGATGCTGTTCTTTCCATGCCCGTTCTGCACACGCAGACCTTTCCATTAGTGTCTTCTCTCCCTGGGAGGAGAAAATTGTGCTGCAGGGATAGGAAACAGGGGTGCTGAGAGGGCAGGGGAGGGGGAGAGGGAAGTGACTTGTCACCATGCTTTGCAATCCTTGCTCAAAAAGCAGTCTTCTGCAAAGCTGTCTCTACGCTTAGGGTGCCCTCAGTTCTTGGATCACGAGGCATGAGCGGGCAGGGTGCTGGTGACATTTTAGGAGCACACGGAAGATTTAAGCACAGGTCTTCTGGGCTTTCTGCATCAGCGTTCAGACTTCAGAGCCAACACCTCAAGAGAGCTGCTTCAGCCCAGCCCCTTCTGGGGTGCTACAAGCCTCACCCTCCAGCTCTCAAACAACTGCTTTTTAGGGGCTACGTACACCACAGAACGGCACTGCTGTGGAAGGATCATCCACAGCCTGTGTGTTTTTGCCTGCTGCGTTTGTTTCTAATAGTAGTCCGGACAGTTTCCTCAATTTTCCAGTTGAAACAAATGCAATTCTTGTCCTGTAAGCTCGGCGCTGAAGCACTGCAGTGTCTGCAGCTCTGCTCCTCATGCCAGGGATTACCGATTAGGAACATAACACAACTGCTCTGTGCTGCTTTGGCTCCTGCAGCCACCTTGCTGGCTTTGGTATTAAATCAAGTGAATTTCAGCAGGGAAAAAAAAATCCAGAAAAGTTGATTATTACTGCTATTATTTTATGTCTGGCTTTGAAAGCTAAGGGAGGAGACTTGCGTAGGGCTCCATTTTAGGAAGCTACAGACAGCTGGGCTGTATTTACGCCGTCGTAGGAGCAGGCTTTTGGCTCTCCTAGCAATGTAATCTGGCTGAGGCCATCCAGCCTCGTGGATTTCTGGCCTACAGCTGTATGGCAATTTCTCACCGTTCTTTTCTCTCTTATTTATTTATTTAGTCCTCTGTTTTTGAGAAGGCACTCAAAACTGCAAGCAGGTAGCAGCTACTCTCAGAGGGTCAGAAGGAGCAAGCTGGTGGGCACTCAGTGTACAGGGGGAGGAAACAGCAGGTTAAAGCTGGTGCTATCTGTCAAACTTTGGCACTTTCTCGTCCGCTGGCTGCTTACATCTGGGTTGTTTTCCCAGAAAGTCTGCTTTCTGTCCCTATCCATCACTCTTGTGTCAGCGTTGTTACTGGAACGGCAAGAGCTGGCACTGGGTATGTGGGATGCTGAAATCCCCTTTGGTGCCTGAGCAAGGATTAAATGGCACTTGCCTTGTCAGCTTAGCATCTGCACTGCACAGCAGAACAGAAATGTTACTGCCTCGTGTATTCCAGTACTGGGTGCTGCAGTATGCAGACAAGTCATAGGTCCCCGCATCGTTCTGCAATGGCTGTGTCACTCCGCACGACATGGTAGCGGTGCAAGAGTGTTTTGGTTTTCATCTGTTTTTCATAGAAATCGGTGTTTTCCAAGCCTGCTTTTCTTTGGGATGCTATAGCTGCAGAGCAGTTGTTTATGAGAGCACTGCCAAGTTGGTGTTTCTTGGGTTTTCTCCTTGAGAGCGTTTGTAATGCTGCTGAAAAAAATAACCTCTCTGTCCTGGCCTTAGTCACAGCCATGCAGAGGATGCTGCTCTGGTCCCAGAGTGCAGCTGGAGCTGTTGCTCAGCCTGATGTGCTGAATGGGGTCCAGGGCAAGTAGGAAACCCAGGCTGGATTGTACCCAGGGGACTGATGGCTGTGGGACAACAAGGCGAGCAGGGACAACATGGGAAAGGTCAGGAGGGCTGGCTCTCCTGAAGGACTGGGTGTTTCAGGTGGCGGCAGGCAGGGGTCCCCCATGCCCAAGATGGAGCAGGAATTTGGGAGCTTAATGTGGGAAGTGAAAATGGTGGAAGCCTACCCCCTTTCTGCTCCGCTTGTTGCTTATCTCTGACAGGACGAAAAGCACTGCCTCCTGCCAAGGCACAGGAATTTCTCGGCTGGGCAAAACGATTTACAGGATGAATAACCACATAATGATGGGCATGAGGCAAGTGCTAAATTTACTACAGCTCCTCAGTAGCTGATCTTGCATAAAATGAAGCTCTTTAGTAATAACTGTCGCTGCGTGTCCTGCTCCTGAATTAGTGCAAAACATGACTATTGTTCTCCGTCTCTTACAAAATCAGCCCCGTGGCCTTGGCAGCAGTGCTCAGAAACACAGCCATCTCCCAGCAGGCTGGAAACACCAGTTGTTTGCCAGAAGCAACTCCCTGGGGTTCATGTCCTGTCTCTCGTGAGAGACAGCAGCCATATCAATGTATGATTAACCTGGTGTATCAGCTTCAGCATTAGGTAGTAGCTAAAATATCTGAAGAACACCCACCTACAGCTGTAGGCCTGCATTTGCATCCAAGGTCTTTGGTAAACAGCCTGCTTTCCAAAAGCACCGAGCTGCAGATGTGATGGGATGACAGAAGCCATCTAAATCCTCAAGAAACCTTTGTTCCTGAAGGCTTTTATGCTTTAAAATTCTTTCACAAGTTAGTAAATAGTGATTCTGCTGCTCCAAAAATGAAAGCTATGACATGCCTCATCCAAGTGAATGCATGCATGGGCTCATGAATGTTCAGAACTGTTAGTGACATACTAGGTTTTTACCCAATTCTACATTATTAACTTAAATTATTAAGGTGACGTTATCAAGCAGGCTAAGTTAAACTTATAATTGCTGTTGATCTGAGCTCAAAAATATAATGAGGTAGGCCCGTGTGATGCTGTGGGGCACAGTCACTGAGCTACCTGGGGTGTGTTCCTGGTGGTGTTTCCAAATAAACTACACAAGTGTTAGCAAGCACAGGGTAACTGGTGACAGGAGCCATGACAAGGTGTCTCTTTCACTGCTGCTAGACCAAGGACAGACGGCCATTCTCTCTCAAAATGAACATCTTCAGTGATGTTGAGCTGCAAAATCAAACATTAGCCAGGTATCAGAAATGAGGAGAACGATAAGGGCTTTGAGACAGCTGTGAATATTTTGCTCTATAAAATGACTGCTGGGAAGGTTTCTCTGTGCTTTAATGGCACGCCTGTGTTATTTTAAAGGCACACCAGCTGGAAGGGGGCCTGTGAGTATGGCAGCAAGTCACAGACCAGGCAGGGGGACCTGCAGCAGTGTCTGTCCAGGCGAGGAGCTACCAGAACAGACCTGTCGCCCATCAGCAGAGCTGACATGCTGCTCGGGGGGTGGCAGGTGTGGAATTTCATCCCACAACATCTTTTTGTTCCCAGTACTAGTCATGGCACTTCTTGAGATGGAATATATACCTCGAATTTGGTTCTTGGAAAGGGTCCTGCAGTGGGCTCAGTGCAGCAGACAGCTGCAGCAGGTGACTCAGCTGGTCCAGCTGAAAGAGTGAATGAAACTGGAAAGGACCCAGAGGGGATACTACTGAATGGAAATGGAGAGAGAATTTCAGATAATGGTGCACAACCTTTTAATTAGCATATCAGTGGATCTGGTGTGCCTTTCCAAACAAGTTTCTGGAAACAGAAAGCTTGTTGAGACAGACTAATGTTGTTTTCTTGTTCAGGCTGAAAAGGCAGAAAGCCGTATTCTGCATCCTGCCTTTGCAATTCCTGTTGCAAGATGTATACCTGCTGAGCAAATCTCCCTAACACCTTTTTGGGGAGCTTTATGTTCAGGTCTTCCTGCAGGCATTATGCATCCCTACCCCTTACAGAACAGGGTGTGAAAGGTTTCTGGGAAGCAGGGCTCTGCCTCCTTACAGAAGGAGGACGGATGTGCCCTGAAGTCCTCCTACACGATACCAACTGCTGTGCATTCAACAAACCTGCTGGTTAATGATCTTGCCCATAAGTAATGTTTTAACCATAGAGTGGCTTTTGTTTGCTTCAAAAGCCACAAAGCCAAGGAGGAAGTGTAGGAGAACGTGGGCAGGACGGTGGCCAGGAGCCTCATGACCTCAGCTTTTTCCGCCACGCAGGGATTGGTGGCCCGTCTCGGGGACAGGGTTTAAATTCCCCGTGGTTGCAGATGCCAGGCAGTCAGGAACGAAGGGAGAAAGCCAGAGCTTCTTGCAGCCAACGAGCAGGAGCTGCTGCTGGGATCACCGGGAGCCCTCCTGCTACAGCAGACTCCTCCAGCACCAGACAAGGTAATTTTTTGCTTTTTCACCCAATGCATGCCATTCTGTCTGTAGCTTCAGCCAAGGCGAGCTTCCAGAGCTGCGTTGCTGGGCAGGAGCATTTGATGCTTCTCTGTGGGAAAAGGTCTGCTTCTGGAGGGAAAAGGTGGTTGCTGAAGCAATACAAAGTACCACCAAAAATAAAAATAAAAAAAATCACAGTTTTAAATCTGTGTGCTGATAGATATCAGGAGGTTACTGAAAACCCTGAAAGCTTCCTTCCACATGTAACCACAGCCTTGTAATATCCCAGTTTCTTCTGGCAGGCTTGCAGTTGGTGCTGCGTGCTGCTGAAGGGGTGGGACGTGTGCCCTTCTCTGTGCATCTCTTGGGACTGCAGTACCTCTAATAGAGAGTCCTGCCTTACTGCCAGGCTTATTAATGTGTTTTAAATGTCTGTAGTAGCCTTTCATTTCTGCTAGGGCTTACTAAGGTTTTAAATGCTCCTTGTTCATTACAGAACTGGCTTAATTTATCAGGGATGTTGTTTATCCTGGGAAATGGTCTGTCAGCACCAACATTTACTGCAGCTCAGCACTCTCCCACAGGCACCACTCTTTTATCAAATTGCTAAAACTGCAGTGTGAGCAGTTATTTCACTTCATCTCCTGCTTGGAAATGCAGGTTGTTCTGGTCAAAATTCTGCAGGGGAGATGAAAGTCTGTCCATAAAAGCAGTTTCTGTTCATGTAAAGTGATTTTACTCACAGCCATTCAAGTTAATAATTCTGAAAACTAGTTTTAAAGTAACTGAAAAACAAATCCAAGCTGGGTTTGTGTTGTCTGGTCTCTTGACGAAATGATGTTAACTTGATGATAACAAACCCTTACTGACCTGCATAGCACCTTATTTTTCAGAAGAGGCTTGCATGTCCTCTCAGTGGGATTGCTCTCCCCGCTGCTCAGCAATTTTCAAGATCTGCTTTTAAATTTCTTGTACCTTTTGAGTTGCTAAGTCATTGCAAAACCAGCTAGTTGGGGGACAGAGGAATAAGACGGCAATGGGCAGGCTGACTCCAAGTTAGAGAGTTGCTCTAGGCACAGTAAAGAACACCAGGAGAAAGACAAAGTCTATGGTATTTTCTGTGGTAGTTTACCTCATTGACTTATCATTACAACTTATTTTCCAGGTAAAACATCACAATGAAGGTGGCAGTTTTTTGCTTATGCCTTATCAGCGTTGCTGCTGCGTGGCCGGTGAGTACATAATAGATGTGTATTAGTGATCACTTGCAATATTTTATGTGCACTTTAGCAAGAAACTGATACCCATAAACCCTTTTTCTCTTTCCTCCCTTAAAGATTAAATCCAAGCAGCATGCCATTTCTGCCAGCTCTGAAGAAAAATACGTAAGTTTCTTTGTCCTTCTGTTCTATCTGTTGTCTTTTAATAAAGCAGTTGTGATTTATGCTACTACACACTATTGTGGCTTGGATAACAATGTCTAGTGTTAGAAGAGCACTGCAACCCAGTTTCTGTGAATTTTGTAGTGGTGTGAGCAAATGATATTCATCTTGTATAGAGCTATTTGATTTATACCCGATCACTAGCTTCTAAACTTGTAAAATCAATTATTTTCTCTGAGAACCAGCTACTGCATTTAGTTTGGGGTCTTGATGGTGACGGAGGTAGATCACTGTAGCAAAAAGAGCCTGAGAATGAGGAGAAACCACAGCGTTTAGATAGAACTCCAAATGTCACTAAAATGAGCACAGGCACATCTGCTGTAGTATCCTATTTGGGTCTAACGTTCATCTGGGATTGTGGCTTGTTCCCAGTCCTCTCCCTGTGGTAGGGGATGGTTGAGGACACAACCTGTGTGAACAGAGTACGTGCTGCAGCTGCCACACCTGCATGAACACACATTGCACGGTGCCGGCAGTTTCACCGGCTCCGCTCTGCTCCTCTGTGGATTAAAGCCTCCCTTTTTCTCCTGAAGGACCCCAGGGGCCATCACTCACACAGACAACAGCATAACCTTGTGAATTCTCACTCTCAAGAGCTCCTGCAGCACCCGCAGAATGACCTGGCATCACTTCAGCAGGTACGCCCAACTGACTAGGGGAGAAAGCGTGGCATCTCTCAATGCCAAACCTTGCAATTTAGGATTAAGTGCCTAAAGAATAGTGAGCCTGTTTATCAGTTCCACTGAATGTGCCTCTTTGTGCTAATATACCGAGTTTTCTCTTGTTTTCAGACTCTTTACTCTTCAGAAGAAAACGCTGAAAATGTCCCAGTAAAACCGGTAAGTGTTTTGGATGGCTAAATGCCAGCTGAGCTCTGCAGGGCAGCCAGTGCATAGCAGTGCTTGCTCTCCTCAGCCAAATGAAGTTCTTGCGGTAACATTTCCCTCTAAATAAAGCAAGGCTTCAGGCAGGATGGGGCAAATTAGGAACAATTTGGGCACATAGGTCTGCAACAGTGCCTAAGCCCTGGGTTAGTAGGGGGGATGTTGCTTGGCATGCCTCGGTGTATGTCGATTTGACTGATGCATGGTTAATGCTTTCCAGCACTTTCCTGATGTGCCAAGCAAGAGCCACGAGGCTGTGGATGACGACAACGATGATGACGATAATGATTCCAATGACACTGATGAGTCTGATGAGGTTGTCACAGACTTTCCCACAGACGCGCCAGTAACAGTGCCCTTCCCTCCCTTCCCTTTCACCCGTGGGGACAACGCGGGCAGGGGCGACAGCGTGGCATACAGGATGAAGGCCAAAGCCAGCATGGTGAAATCGAGCAAGATCCGCAAAGCTGCCAGAAAGGTGAATGGGGCTGTGCAGTGGGTATTGGAAAAGGGTGGTGAAGATGAGAATGGATATATTATCTTATGGGGGTCAACTCTGAATAGGATTGGCGGGAGGGAAAGGCAGGCGTAACCAGAGGGGTGCCTTTCCTCTCTCTGGACATCCCCAGTTGGTGAGGGCTGTGGACATGCAGCACAGCCCACTGCTGCAAGCAAGGCGGTGATGCTAGTTGCACTGCCCTGATGTGCTTGCATGCAGGAAATCTGAGTCCAGGATCAGACTTGAGTTTCTTATAAAATGACCAGTTTGTGTGAGTCCATGCTGTCTCAGAGCAGAGGTGTAGCACTGCAGCACAGGTGGCAGGCGGCTGACGGCTCTTCATTTTCCCTTTGTGCAATGCAGCTCATCGCAGACGATGCCACAGAGGAAGATGAGAGTGCCCTGCCTGGGGACAGCCAGCAAGTGGGGCTCTGGCAGCAGGAACTGACCGCCCACCGTGCCCCAGGGAAGCGCGCAGTCAGTGGAGAGTGGCTGGACAAGAGCCATGAGCGGGACAGCAGCGAGCTCACCCGCCACCAGAGCATGGAAAATGACAGCCGTCAGAAATTCGACAGCCCCGAGGTTGAGGGAGGTGACAGCAAGGATGGTGCCAGAGATGACCACCACAGCATGGAGAGCAGGGAGAGACGGGTCAGCGCAGCTGCCAGCATCCCTGCCATTGATGACACCAGCAACCAGACACTGGAGAGTGCTGAGAACACTCAAGAGCATCACAGCATTGAAAACAACGAAGTCACAATTTAAGGGGGATCTGGTGTGTTCCTTCTTTCTGTAATTTCTGCCAAAGTGTGGGGCTAGGGGAGATCAGATCTGCTGTGGTATCTGTAAACGCAGGGCGCGTGGCGATGCTTCAGTTGGGGCGCGCCACTTCCTGGGCACCCAGCCAGGCTGTGGCGGGGTGCCAGGGAGCAGTGTCTCGGAGGGATGCTGCGCATCCTGCTGCCTGTGTATATTTTGTAACCGGATTTAAATAAAATCACGAAAAACCCATTCCTCAGGGCTGTGTTGCTGTGTGGCGGGAGGGAGGAAGGGGGGAGCTGAGTAGCTCACGGTGCAAGGAGCTTCCACACACGTATATGAGGTGAAATACTTGTGTGTGTGTGTGTGTGTGTGTGTGTGTCTTGTGTGTTTTGGTGAAAGCAGGAATTAACACAAAAACACAAAACTTTATTTCGGCAGGGCCCGACTGCGCGGCGGGAGGGGCGCTGAGGAGAAAAGGGCGGGAAGGGCGCTGCCTCAGGGGGGAGGGACTACATCTCCCTCCCCGACTACATCTCCCTCCGTGCCCCGGGCTTTCGGGGCTGGCCCCGGAGGGCGGGGAAGGGGCGGTGGTGGCGGCTGCGCCCCGCCCCGGGCAGCAGCGGCGGCGGGGCTGATGGCGGGCCGCGGCCGGGAGCAGCTGGAGCTGGAGCGGCTGGGCGAGGCGGCTCGGGCCGGCTCCTGCCCGCCGCCGTCACCGCCGCCATCCGCTTGCTCGCGGCAGGCGTGGAGCCGGGACAACCCCGGCTTCGAGCCCGAGGAGGAGGAAGCCGCTGCGGCGGCCGCAGCGGCGGGGCCGGTGCTGGAGATGGACGTGGAGTGGGGCAGCCCCGCGGCGTCGCTGGGCAGCGGCGCTGCGGGACAGGGCGGCGGCGGCGGCGGCGGGGCAGGGCGGCGGCAGCGGCGGCGGCTGCCCGCGGGGCGCGGCGGGGCGGCGGAGCCCCCGAGCCGCCTGCAGGGGCCGCCCGACGGCGCCGCCCCGCACCGGGCCGCCTGGGCCAAGCGGCTGGCAGGGCGCCTGCGAGGTGAGAGGGGCTTCCCTGTCCGGCCGCCTGCAAGCAGCACGGCGCCAGCTGCAATAAGCAGCGTAGGGGCTGATGCGCATCTCTAACTTGGACGTGTAATGTCTGTGCTCGGGATGAAAGCTGAGGGCCAGTTTTGGCGTGGTAACGTTACACAGCCGGTGTGCTTCTCTCTGTTACTGGGTGTGTGCAGATAAATCATGTGCTGCCCAGCAAATGGTGCCAGGTTCCGTCTTCTTGCACTGTAAGAAAGAAAAAAGAACTAAAAAAAAATAACAATTTTAGATAATGGCCACGGACCAAGCTGTCTCTTGGTGTTTTAGACGGTGAACGCTGCTCGTATTCTATTTTTAGCCGCAAAGTAAAAAGAGTTGGTTTCATGTCCTAGGAATGTTCGCAGTGGGTCTGTTCTTGCGGTTCCTCTCTGCAGTTTCTGCTGATTTCTGACCCACGCACCTTTTGTGCTTACAGGCAAGTGCAGCCGAGGTTCCTGCAGTGGACAGGTCCGTTTCTGGCTCTGTAACCCCGAGAATGCTGTTGCCATTAATTTTATAGGTGCAGGAAATTACTTTCGTGACGTAGGGGTACCGCTGGGGACTGCGTTTGCCTGCTTCGTGGGCAGTCAACCTTCTCTGCAGAATGTGATGGCTTCAGGCTACGTGGTGAAAGGGCTGATTGTGAGCCTGAAATTGACACGGGACACTTGAAGGATAACTGTCAAAGGGAAAATGGACGTTTCAGTGTTGGAAACAGCGCTTGGTAGTGACATTTCATGGATAACCATGAGGATTTCTGAGCACTGGGATATGGTAAACTTAGTTTGAAGATAATTAGAGGAAAGTTAGCAGAGATCTATGTGATGAAATGCTGCTTCACCAGACAGGGTGCAATACAAGAAGGATTAATCCTTTGGATACCAAAAATGATAGCGGTACCGTGGATAAGCGGGTTGCTGCTCATCAGCTGAGTGCTGTTAAATGACAGCGTATGCTTTGCTCGCTGTCTGTTTATGAAATAGACATGCTAACAAAAAGGATTGCTGGAAACAGGATTTTGCAGCGATCAGGGAGACTGCAACAGGAGTTACTAAGTGAATAGAAACTCGACTGATAATGATTATTTGTCTCTTAGTCTCCTGTCTGTGGGGCTTCTCAGTTGCAATGTAAGCCTCCCCTACCTTTGCAGATCTCCCCAGCTGCCTGGAGGAGAGGAGGAGGTGGCTGCTCATCTCAGCTACCGAGAAAATTGTCAGAAGGTTTGATGGGCAAGGGTAAGGGCCGTTTCCAGAGCCAGGCTGGAAAAGTTACCTTCCCGTCAGAGCTGTGCGTGGTCACCCAGCCTCACCGTGTCCTCGTGTGCGTCAGTACGAGGTCGTGCGTGTGGAGGTATTCTGGAGAGGTTTTCCTGGTTATTGTTAAATGGCAGCACCTAACACCGTTTTCAGCCATTCATTAATGGTGATAACAGTCACCCGATCCGTACCGAGCTGGGTTAGTACCGGCGCTGAAAGGAATGTTAACTTCAGCTGGAGCAGGAGGCCATGGTGTTGCTCTGGTTGTTTCGGGAGGAGGAACCTTTCCCTGGGGCCACACTGCTCTCCCTCTGCATTTCTGGGCAGGCGTATGGCTATGGGCACCTGGGGGGTGGCAGCGCCGTCTCTGCAGAGCTGCTGGGTGCCCTTGGAAGTTTTCCATAAAGCCTGGCTAGTTTATGTGCCTTCCGTAGGTTGTAACCTTGGATTTATGTATATAAAGGTGTGTGTGTGTGTAGAAGTCCATTGCATGTTTATATTACATGTGCATATATACATACACACGCAAACTGCTTTTATGCATGTAAACAGAAGGATTTTAATTTCCTGTGTTACCTGTGTACCAAACGTATATAAGGAATGAAACGAAACAATTAACCAAGGCTAGAAACAATGTTTTTGGTGCTCATGGTAGATGTCACCTTAAATCCAGCACAGCTTAGCACCACTATGCATTTAGATGCATCTGCAATAATATTCTAATGCAGCAAAAAATGGAAGTACTGTGTGTGTTTGCTAAAAATGTGGCAGCTGATGAATGCTTCAAGCTAGCTATTGGGTAAATCCAAAGTTCATGTAACAGAAAGATTGTTATGTGATCTCTGGTGCTGGTTTTTGTTTTATTTTGTTTTGTTTTTATCCTGTGAGACTTCCTGTTCTTTGCCGACTTGTAACAGTTTTGTAAAAGGACAGAAATGAAGCTTGCAAGCTTTCTCCACATTTCTTGCTGGTGAGTAATGTGCTGACAGCCCGGACACAGCTCTCGCCAGCTCAGCTCGCTGCCTGCTCCAGCCTTTTCTTCCTCTCTCCGGCAGTGTTTTCCCGGCTTTATTATGAGGGTTGCTAGTGCAACGTACTGCTGGATTAAGGGCTGGATTTGTTGCCTTCTGTGCTACTAGTGACTCTCTAAACCTTCTTGGTTTTGTGTTTCTGCCTTCCAGAATGACCTAATGGCGAGGATTTGGCGTTTCGTGTAGTAAAGCAGCGGTCCTTACCCGTGAATTTTCAGACTTACCCTTAAAGAACAGCTTTGGAAACGTTCTTTTCTTCTGGGGACCGATGCCAGTGAAGGGTGTAATTAAGGGTGTAATTAGCCAGTCAAGGAGCGTGAGCAGAGATCAGCGCGAAGGCTGTGGGTGCTTGCTGGGCATATGCAGGAGAGGTTTCCCAGTTGACTTTGTGGTTAGGTCACAGCTCAATCTGTGGTAGCTGCAAGGCTTCTGCAAACATCGGGCGCCTTAATGCTTTCGGAATAAAACTCCTCATCAGGCCGAGCGAAGAGCTTCCTCATTCCTGGCTTTCTGCTAGCAGATGGAGCTCTTCGCGGGAGCAGCATAGCCCTTTGGCTGTCCTGCTCTGGGCGGCAGGGGTTGTAAAGCAACCAGACCCTCTCCTCCTTGTCAGCTTTATAACTTGTTTTGGCTATCTCTTGTTGCTGTTCCATTCCCGTCAGGTTACTGTGGCACGATTGAAGGATCCAAGATTTTTTCCTAGGAATTTTGGGGTCACTTCATTTCCATCTACTGGGAATGTGAAGAATGTTTGGAAAGGTTGGCAGTTTAAGATGCCTGAAAAGGCAAAGAGTAGAAGTTTGGCAGTCTCTTGTAGGAGTTAAATATTATTTCTATATGCCTTGCCTTCCACCATAAACTAAGGTCAAATTTATTTAGGCTTAAATAAAGATAAATTCCCTGAAGGTAGCAATCCTGGACTGAACATCCCCAGCTGTTCCCATTTTTGTTTTGTTCCGGTATTAGGCAGAGGAAATCAGCATGATTGTTACTAACTGCTTTCCACTCTCATGCATTTTACTGTTAACAACTCCATTTAATAGATCCTTTTGCTTTTCTGTCACCCTTTTGGAAGTGTTGAGCACCATCCAGTGAGTTCCTACACACGGTTGTCTTGAGACTGCTGGGTGTGATGCCACGAAGCACACACAAACGTTGTAACGCAGTCGTCCAGTTTGACAGGTCCACATCAGCTGGTCCCTTAGGCTGCTGCTAAATTTTTGCTGTGCAAGGAAGGAAACATGAGGTTACAACATATTTTCTTTACAGGTGTTTGACAGAGCTACCATACCCTTTCAGGTAGAGAGTTATTTAAAATTGCTAATAAAGGTTCAGTGCTGAATGTGCATTTTCATTCATCCGATAATGCTTTTCATATTAAAATTGAAACAAACAAACAAACAAACCAAAACAAAACAAAACACAAATTGTAGCATATCTTGGAGGATGGCTACCTGTGCATGCCTCTGTATACCTGTGTGTGTTTTCATACCACCTAATTGAAGTGGCAGCACTTCTGGCAGATACTCAGCAGCTTCCACAGGAGTTCTGATGCACTGTTAATAAATGATTATGGTCCCTCACGAGTAGCTAGCACTGCTGCAGGCCCAGTTCGACTTGCACAATGGTAATGAGAGAAGCAGTTTTTGCTTGAGCTTAGATCAGTTTAAAATCCAGCACAGAGCCTGTGGCAGACATGACGTGGGTGAAGCTTTCAAAGCCACTTGACTAATTGTGTATCTGGTCTCAGACCCCTGTGTGTATCACTGTGTGTGTTTTTCTTTAAAGGTCTGTGGGGCACAAGACTGATGGAAGAAAGCAACACCAGCAGAGAGCGATACCTGAAAAGTGTTTTACGGGAGTTGGTCACATACATGATTTTCCTCGTGGTCTTGTGTGTCTGTAAGTACCCTTCAGCACTAATGCATGTGGTTTCTTATGCTCAAGTGCATGTGGATCACTGGAGACATGTATGATTTTAGTGTCATTTTGTCTTGTTTTCTGTCATTTGAAACACAGTAAGGCTGTGCTTATGAGTGTTATGTCCAAGTACACGAGACATGGCTGTCTGGTTCAAGGTTTGCAATCTTACTGACCACCTAGAGAGGAAGCAGAATGCAAACCTCAACTCACTTCTTAAAAAAAAAAAAAAGTTTTATTTGTTTTTTAAGCACATGACCGTTTTTAGGTATGTACTCTAGAGTCCACACAAGATACTGTTAGTCAATTTTACTAAAGACATACTTTAGAAAAAGACAGAAGAGAGGAGCTTGATGGATCTCCAGCCTAATGCACATAATGTTCAGGGACCCAAAATGGGCTTAAGGTGTAACATAACAGATCTGAGGGCAGGTGTTTTTGTTTTTTTTTTTTTTTCATTTTCTGGGCATACAAACATTAATTTAATTTTTTAATTTTAATTCTTTAATTTTTTATATATTAATTGCCAAAACAAGGTGTTCATATATTTGCATAACAATCAGCAAGTCAGTGCAAAATAAAACCTGATGTGGTGTTGAGGAAATAGATGTTTTACTTGGTTACTAGTGAGAATAACAAAAAAAATCAGTGTGCATTAAGTTAGTGTAACCTGGTGGGTTACCCCCAGTTCTTAGCATGGGCAGTTTTGTTCTAAATGTCCACGGTGTAAATGGCTTTCAAGTTATCATTTTTGATCAGCTCTAACAGGGCAAGGTGCTGTTGTTATTTCGGAATTAAAACCTTTTTTTTTTTTTTTTTTCCCCTGAAGACAGAGAGACAAACAAACAAACAAACAAACAAACAGCTCTGGGAGTGAGTGCCTTGCTTGTCCACAGCACAATTACTAAAACAAAACAAAACAAAACAAGAAAAAACACAAACCTTATTCTGGTGACACAACCCACAGCTGTTTATGTGATGTACAGCACGAATGATTATGTACTAACTCTAATGTTTATTTCCTTCCTGAGACATTTAGGAGTGCTTGGTGCAGGTTTATGGACAAGGGAATGTAAGGCTGCTTGTGGCTCAACCACTAGGAGAGGTGTAGCATGAGGGACTTGAATGAAAACACATTTGTCTTTGGTGGGAAAAGTTTGCTTACAGGCTGTTCATAATTCATTCTGCTGTAGAAAATATTCCTGGTAACAGAATGTGGGGAGAAATGTAGTATGCCAAATGTGCGCGGACACTGCTAACTCATTAAGTTTTTTTTTAAGTACGATCTCTTTTAATTTTATACTTAAGCAATAACTATGGGACAGACTGGTCTTTGGTGTGACACGCCTTAGGAGGGTGCTTTCTGCTTCTGGCTAAATGCTATTAGCAATCCTTGTGTTACTTATTTTTGAGAGAATCCAGGTATTTCACAACTGAGGCTCACATGCAACGTGCCATGCAGCAGGAGACGTTTATTAAAAATAGTTCTTGTTCTCCATTTGCTAAAGAAAACATGCTTTCTTCCCTATAATAAAATATTTCTGTAAGTCTGTGAAAACAGATGGAAGTTGTTCACCGTAGATGTGATCTTTCAGGCTTCTCTGGGTTTTAGCCTTGAAATGGTTTCAAGTCTTTATAGGCAGTAGCAGTACCAGTGCCAAAGACTGCCTTCTGAAGCCATCAGGGCTTTGTATGTCATTTTATAATTTATGCTCTGTGGTCCTCAGCCTCATGCTTGGCCCAGCACAAGGGAAAGAAGTAGCCATTATTTTCGGTGGAGAGATTCTCTTACAAGCACTGCACACCTTGGGTGGAGTTCTGCTGTCTAATAATAGATGTTCAGTGTTGTTTGCCATGCCCCATGCTGCCCATGTTGAGCATCATTTTCTGCTCTGGCAGGACGTGGTTCTTCCAACGCCTTGAATGGCACTATCTGCCTCTTTTCAGGCTGCTGAGTCCTGCCTTTGTGGTTCTTGATGTTGGGTTTTGTAGGAGCATTAGTAGCAAGCGAGGTGTGGGAAGGAGAACTGTGTGTTCTGAACTGGCTGATTGATCTGTTTTTCACTGCTTTTTATATTGTAATCACAGCTGACAGACAGTTGCTGCTTGGTGTGGGTTTTGTTCTGAAACTTAGACCTTTTAGTGCACAATCTATGCAAGTGCTGTCCAAAACAAGCAAATAGGTGCTCTTTGTCTTTTTCTCCTCCCTGCCCCTTTTTACCTCTCCCCCCTACCCAAATCTCTTTCAGTGACTTACGGGACAGTGAGTTCCAGTATGTATTACTACACGAGGGTTATGTCACAGCTCTTCCTGGAAACACCTGTCTCAAAAATGGAGAAAACTGACTTCAAAACGTTGTCCACGATGGACGACTTCTGGAAGGTAATATTATAAACAAGTTGTTTTCTTGCTATTGCTGTGGCTTGTTTCTCCTGTCATGGCCTGTAAATTCAATCTGCAAGCTCTTTTTTTCTAGCATGACGGGGTTGGTTCACGAAGAGTTCTTTGTCAAAGCGATGGAACAAAGTTGGCCTTCAATATGTGAAGGTAATACTAGGCTAGGTAATGCTAGTAGGGCAGGGCAGGGCTGGGAAACGTCTCCAGAGGACGGCTAACAGTAAGACCTTTGCCTTAACATAAAAAAAATATATTCTTACATTTCCACAGAATTAAGTTGTATAAAAGCAGTGCTGGCTGCGTGCAAACTAAAATTCTGTCTTCCTCTGCAGTTCACAGAAGGCCCTCTGCTGGATGGTCTTTACTGGGATATGTGGTACAACAACAAAACCATGGCAGAAAACAAGAGCTTCATTTATTACGAGAACCTGCTCCTAGGGGTGCCTCGCATTCGGCAGCTGAAAGTGAGAAATGGTTCGTGCTCGATACCCGAGGATCTAAAGGATGAAATCAAAGACTGCTACGATGTCTATTCTGTAGCTAATGAAGATACTGCACCTTTTGGGCTTCGAAATGGGACAGCGTACGTAGTACTGTTCGTCACGTAGATGTATGTTTTTTCTGATTGGGTTATACTGAATAGTGTGGTTAGTCACTTCTCAGGGGCAACTCTGGAATTGCTTTATGTTCTGTCTGTAAAGCCAGCTAAAATCTAGTTTGTAATGCTACCTAAATCCAGCACACTGTGAAGTCTGCTTTTGAAGAAACCTTACCAAACTTGGTAGTTTTGTTTGTTTGTTTGTTTGTTTGTTTGTTTTTTTGTCAGATTTTATTTGTTTTGTTAATTGTAAGTTGAAAGCGGAAGGATTAACATGCTCTGTCTCACTACTTCTGAACTAGCTGGACATACACCAATGAGAAGGATTTGAATGGGAGCAGCCACTGGGGCTTGCTCGCCACGTACAGCGGGGCTGGTTATTACCAAGACCTCTCAAGGAGCAGGGAAGTGACAGCTGTGCAGATTGCCAGCCTGAAGAACAACCTGTGGCTAGACAGAGGGACGAGAGCAGCTTTCATTGATTTCTCCGTATACAATGCGAACATCAACCTGTTCTGCGTTGTAAGGTATGCACCAGTGGCATTCACATGGCATGATGTAGGAACAGTAGTGGGCTTTACTCAACTGCATGAAGACTTATTTGAAGCATGTGCGGGCTTTTACCTATTTCCACTTGATTTAAATAATAATATAAATAAAACCAAGTTTCTTTTGTAGTGCTTTTTTGTGGACACTGTTTAAATGAAACTTTTGTTTTCTTTTTTTCCAAATGCAGGTTGTTAGTGGAGTTTCCAGCAACTGGAGGCCTTCTTACGTCTTGGCAGTTTCAGCCAGTGAAGCTGATTCACTACATCTCCACTTTTGATTTTTTCCTGGCAGCCTGTGAAATGGCGTTTTGCCTCTTTGTTCTCTACTATATGGTGGAAGAGATATTAGAAATTCACATTCATAGATTGCACTACTTCAGAAGTCTTTGGAATTGTCTTGATATTGTCATCATTGTGGTAGGTAATCTTTATATTAAGCCTGAAATTGCTTTCTGAAATGTACTTTGTGGGAGATGTTAATGGCACTGCATTCATAGTGGGTTTAAAGGATAGTGCCATCATCCTATCTGTGAATATTTTAGGCTAAAACAAGGTGTTTTAAAACTCTCATCACCTTTCACACATTCATTTCTCTTGTTCTCAGCTCTCTGTGGCAGCTATAGGAATTAGCATCTACAGGACTTCAACTGTTGATATGCTCCTGAAGAAGCTGCTGGAAGATCAGAACTCATTCCCCAACTTTGAACCCCTGGCCTATTGGCAAATGCAATTCAACAACATTGCTGCAGTCACTGTGTTTTTTGTCTGGATTAAGGTAACTCCAAGATTCCCGTCCTTATTCTAAAATCAGGAAGTGATCTTTCAGAGTGTTCTGAATGTCATGTCATGTATTTCTTTCAATTTCATCGTGTTCTCCTAAAATTGGTCATGGGACAGATAGAGAGCACAAGGGTGCCTTCTTGCAGATTAAAAACAAGGTTTTAATTCTCTCTCTGCTTTATTCAGCCCTTATTTAAGTCCCGAAGATGCAGTCTGTAGTGCTTTGTCACAGCAGGAATGTCAGGAAATGTTTTCATTATTCCTGAGTTGACAAATCAGGACTTAGTACTGGATACTGCTTTTTCCTAGATTGGCTTAACTGTACCCATTTTATCTTTTCAGAACTTCTGTATTGGTAGAAGTGTTGGTAGTGTCTGATTCAAGTCATAAATGTGGGAGAGATAGTCCAATTCATACCAAAATTAGATGTGTTGCTTTAGTTTAACTTATTTTTATAACTTTTTTTTTTTTTTAATTTTAATTTCTCCTTTCTAGTGCTACTTGTCTTCCTGACTTTCCTGTCCTCTGCATGTAAAAATTGCAGAGGAACATGAAGCTTATGAATTGTCTGGCAGTGGAAAACTTAAGAGCAATGATAAATGCATTTCAGCTATGATATTCCAAATTGATACTTATCAATTGATAAGTATTTATAAATATTATCAATTGATAATTGATAATTATCAAGCACGTTATCCCGTCTCCTGCTGTTTTGTAGGTCAAAGTTGCATGCAATTTTTGCATCACCATGTAAAAACAAAGCAGCTTATTATTAGAAATAACTGCAGAGCTGCAGAGAAACAGAATTATGCAGGTTTAAGGGGACTTCAGGAGGTTTCTAGTCCAACCACCTGCTCAAAGCAAGGTCAGCTGTGTGATCGTGTTTCCTCACGTTTTTCTATTTCATTCTGAAAGAATGTAAAGATAAATAAATAGGCTTTTGGAAGCATATCAGTAACACTGCTCTTAAGCTAGGGTTTCAAATAGGAGTGCAAGTGGTAGTCTGTTTTCTCACAGTTTTTTTTCTTCACATTTCAAGCCTTAGTGTTTTTTTGGAAGCAAAGTATATTTCTGAATATAAATTATCTGACTTTGTGAAATTCAGTAAGGTGTCTCGTGTAAAAAGACAGACAACAGTTGTTATGAGAAACTGTCTTACTTGTCTTCACAGTTTTTTTTTCTTTTTTCTATCAACAGCTTTTCAAATTTGTGAACTTCAACAGAACAATGAGTCAGTTATCCACTACCATGTCTCGCTGTGTCAAAGATGTCGTTGGCTTCGTTATTATGTTTTTTATTATTTTCTTAGCATATGCTCAGCTGGCCTATCTTGTCTTTGGTACTCAGATAGATGATTTCAGCACTTTCCAGGACTGTATGTAAGTAAAATAACAAAGAATGCAAAGAATTTCTCAGTACACATGAACAAAGACCGAAGAAATCCTATAACATCTATCTAAAGAGATAAGCTGTAGGCATCTCACTGCTGGTGTAGCTCAGTAGCTGCTTTTTAGAAATGCTTAGTCATTTATAGGCTTTTTAGAAATGCTTAGTCATTTGTAGGTATCTGCGAGAATCCATGAGTGAGGCTGGACTCAGTATAGGACAGTAAATCAATTTCCCCTGTATTGGTTTGGTACAACATAACCTGATTCTAAGTGTGGTAATTACCAAGCTGACAGATTTTTCCCCCCCTCTTACACTGGGGCATAGGGAGCAAAATGTTTCCTGTAGAGAGGCAGAGGCAGCTTCAGAAGGAAATGGTTGAGATTTTACATATGTGAAGAGCAGAAGGGAAAGGAGAGGGACAGGCTTGGGTCATTGGTTTTCTTTGCTTCCTGTTGCTGCCATTGTCAGTTGTGACCAAAAGCCAGAAATAACCACCTTAGTTATGCTTCATGTGTTGTATCTGATCACAGGTTTGGTTTTGCATAAAGGTGGGTTTGAGAAACTGAC
Source organism: Aythya ferina (assembly GCF_964211825.1). NCBI lineage: Eukaryota > Metazoa > Chordata > Aves > Anseriformes > Anatidae > Aythya > Aythya ferina. Next base: position 31,554,426 of record NC_140300.1, on the reverse strand, counting down.
TTGGCAATGTCTGATGAAGTACTATAGTAGTGCAGACCTCTCTGCTGCCCATCTGACTGTTACAGTGAAATAGATTGAGAAGTGCAGAGATCCAAAAGTGTTTTTCTCAACCCCTGGATGTGTTTTGTTTTTAAAGATTTACTCAGTTCCGCATCATTTTGGGAGACTTCAACTTCACAGAGGTTGAAGAAGCTAATCGAATTTTGGGACCAATTTATTTCACTACATTTGTGTTCTTTATGTTCTTCATTCTTTTGGTATGTACACCTTTGTTTACATGGGGTGGGTAGGTGGCAAGTTTCTTTTTATGGCCATTTTTGCACCTCTTGTTCTTGGATTCCTCCTGCTAATTGGGGCACATTTGTGTTCCATGGAAAGGGCCTCACTTTTACATCATCTTTCACTACATTTTTTGCTTTTTATTTCCTTTAAAGTAGATATGCATTGTATATTTGTTCTCACTCCCTTATAGTGCTCCGTTTTTTTTTTGTTGTTTGTTTGTTTGTTTGTTTGTTTTTAAATTATGAAGAATTTTTCATTTCTAATTCTAAGCAGTGCCTAGCTTGTATACACAGCAAGCCCATATCCTGTCTTCCTCATCTGTGGCAGAGCTGGACCAATTCTTTATTTCCATAAAACAACTTGGGGTTCTCCTTCCCCTGCAGATTACCCCTGTACTTCTAGACAAACAGTATTTTAGGAGGCTCAGCTTATCTGAGAAGCAGTATGTAGACATGAGTGTCTCAATTAAATTCACACAGGACAGATATTAATAGTGAGTAGCCATCATTTGTATACTCTCTGTTCACACTAGTGTTGAATTCATATTACAGTCTTATTAGTAGAAGTTAAATACCAAAAGGTGGAGGGAGAAAGACCTCCAAAACCCAGGACATCAAGTAAAACCATTTTTTTTTGTCAATATAAGTTAAGAGTCCCAGTATCTTCTACCTGTATGTAGCTTACCAGCAGTTTGGTACTAGCATTGCTATGCAGTAATCTGGTTTCTAATGGTATCTCCAGGCTGAAACTTCTGCGAGCAAGATGTCCTCAGATCATTCCCAGAACGGTGTGTCTTTTGGTGATTTAATAAGGTGGCAACAATTAAAGCAGGATTTTACTAACCTAAAATTGTACAGCAGTCGTGTATCATCCTAACTCGCAGACTGATTTACTGACCCTTGTCATTAGTGAGTTCTTGTTTGGTCTTTGGGATGAGAAGAAGTGGTAGTCAAGAGGAGACAGCTGGAAAATAATACATGGGTTACTCTGACCCAAAAAGTGCATGAGACAGGTGCTTTGAATCACCTCACAAAATCCAGAGGTGCAGAGGCCAGCAAGGGAAAGAAACATTTTTTTATTTTTTTTCTAAGGGATAGCAGAAAATCTCTGGAATGTGAGGGCACAGCAGACACTGCAATTTGTGTATTTATTAATGTGCACATGCTATAATTTGGGTAGAGGGATATGTTGGTGAAAGCTTCTTGAGACCAGGCTTAGACCTGGAAATAAAGTTAGGGAAGATAGGCAGAAAGCAGCATCCTTAGCACTCATATTTGGACAGCTGAAAGCAAAATAGACAGTAGCCCAGGTATCTCTTATTTTTTCTGGTGTTAGACCAGAATATCTAACAATATGACATTGGAAAACTATTCTTCTAAAAGGATTTTTTTATATCTGAAATAATGTTAACAAAGCTTTTCCACAGGAGTGGCACATTGAATATACCAGTACGTTGAGTCTTTTTGGACTTGAATGTCCAGCTTGCAGTTCAATCATGTGTATTCCACAGTCAGCAGGACACTTCCAGTGATGGCTGAACAGGTCTAGTAAAATGCTGGGCGCAGGGGCAGCGAGACCACTTCTTTCTCTTCTCTGAACAAGCCACTGAAGTCACGTCAGAGTTGGTGACAAGCATGCCAAGTGTCTGATTTGACATCTTTTTGTTCTTATCTTTGTTCTGAACCACATGCAGGGCTGTAACAGGGTAAAATCCGTGTGTTTGTGCTGGTTATTAGGGGATGAGTAATTAACTTGCATCTCCATGGCATTTTTGTTGCCAGCTGTAATGCCTAGGTGAATTCACAGATGTTTTGTGTATGAGTTGGACCTTCTGCAGGTAGAACACATTTTATCAGCACCACTGTGTGTAGGTATGAACCCTCTTTAGAAACAAGTTAGGTTAATTACAAGTAATTCTGATTAAAAGCTGAAGATCATTGTATTTCAATACCTTAAGCACTTGGTGCTTTTTAAATATGGCACCATTTTCTCCTGGCCCCTTTAAAAAAATAAACACAACACAAATGTGTAGGTCTGCACATGAAGGCCACGGGCAGAGTAGGATTTGGACTTGTGGAGATTTTTTAAGCATCTTTTTCATTTCTTCCATGAACAGAACATGTTTTTGGCCATTATCAATGATACATATTCTGAAGTCAAATCGGATATGGCACAACAGAAGGCAGAAATGGAACTGTCTGACCTTATCAGAAAGGTAAAAGTAATGGTTTGTTTTGTTTCATGTCTCGTTCCTCACATCTGAACTTAATCCAGAAAACACTATAGAAACTAAAGAGTAAAGCTGGCAACAGCTGGTGAAAATATGCATCCTTCAGTTAAAATAAATGTGTGAGTTGAATGTAAATTAAACAATGAAAGCTTTGTATCACAACATATTTTAGCTATCTGAGACTTTATGTCAAAGGATCAGCCGCTAGTGAGTATGACTCAGGATATGTCTGTCTAGGTAGATAGAGAGGTACTCACTTGGTGAAGCTGAAGTGCCATTTTTTTGGGGCACAGAATTCCAAGTTATTTCATATCAGGCTTTAAGATGAGTGGAGTCTTGTATTACATACTGGGAGCTCTCAGGGCAGCTGCCAGTAAGGTTTTCAAATACAGAATTAAAAGCTCGACCTGAATCTCAGCCTAGGAAAAATGACATGCACCTGCATGTGCTCTGGCCTGGGTGGTGTGGTGCTGTACCATGGTCAGAAATGTCTAAACACATACTTAGCATGACCAGTGATTCAGTGTTTTAAACTTGGGAACTGGTTGTTAAAACAGAGCAGGGAAAAATGAGAAATCCTGCTTTGTTGGGATGAGGATTGTTTTTATAAATCATTTGTACAACTGAAGAATGAGGGAAGCAAAATGACCAATATAAGTTGTACCCAGTTTGTCAGCACTGTTTAAAACTGTCACTTAACTGTCAGTAGCTGCCAAAGGTGTCTTGAAATAATCTATTCCTACTGACCTGCAGTGCCAACTGAATGATAAAAGCCTTAATTCTAGCTGCAGGGGTATTTTCATGTTGTTAATTTAAGCACTGAAATAAAAAATGGGTAAGCTGGAGGAAAAGACAGAGCTTTTGGAACACAATCAATGCTTGTGTACGCTAGCAGATACTGGTAATCCACAAAAGAAGTCTGTTGGAAATCAAGTGCTAATGCTTCACGCTGAGTAAAACATGAAATCTTTTTTTTCTTTTAGGGCTATAACAAAGCCATGGTCAAACTTAAACTGAAGAAAACTACTGTTGATGACATTTCAGAAAGCCTAAGACAAGGTGGGGGGAAACTAAATTTTGATGAACTCCGGCAAGATCTAAAAGGGTAAGGAAGCTGTTACTTATAATCTTGAGTAGTGTGCCCAGATATATTTTGTGAAGTGTTTCGTGCAAGTTGCTCTTGCCTCTGCGATGTCTTTCAGAAGTCCCAGGATGGTTGGGAAGGATCAGGGTGCATGTCAGGGGAGGTTTGTGCCATTAGGTAATGAAAAGTGAGGGCTGAGCTTTGTTGTGGTCAGCGTTTTGTATACCTGGTGGGGCAGAATTTATGGGCAGCTCTGGGTTCATTGTGTCTTTTGTTTGGGGATGAAAGTTCATTGGGAGTGAATCGCTTTTCCAGCACATGAAGTTGAATTAGCATCTGAAAATAAAAAGTAAGGGATCTGTTTTTATTGCTTTTTTTAGGAAGGGCCACACTGATGCAGAGATTGAAGCAATATTTACCAAATATGATCAGGATGGGGACCAGGAGTTGACAGAGCATGAACACCAGCAGATGAGAGATGACCTGGAGAAAGAGAGGGTGAGCTCAGCATTAGGAATAGCTTGCCATCAGCACCGTCAGCCAATCTGCTCCCTGTGCTGGTTTGCTGCCCCAGAAGAAAACTTGTGTTTCCTTTTGCTTTTGCTCTCTACCCTGGCTGTCTTAGCAGAACTGAAAAATGGCAAGGTGGAGGTCTTTGGCCTCCCCAGTGCACAGGTGACAAGTCTTTTTATCTTCCCTGTCTGCGGGTTGTGTTGCCCTAAAGGAGGATCTGGACCTGGACAGGAGCTCTCTGCCACGTCCTCTAAGCAGCCGCAGCTTCCCCCGGAGCTTGGATGACTCTGAGGAGGACGAGGATGAAGACAGTGGGCACAGCTCCAGGAGGAGGGGCAGCAGCTCTAGTGGGGTTTCCTACGAAGAGTTCCAAGTGTAAGTTGAGCCTCCTAGGGGAGCAAAACCATGTGGTGGGGCTTCCCTTGGGGGATTTTTATGTAAGGTACATTGTAGTCTCTCCTATAACTGAATATTAGTCAAATAATTCAGTAAAAGTCAGGATTTTCAGCTGCTGAAGTCACCTGTAGCTTTCAAGTATTATTTGAATTGTAAGTATTTTAGAGAGGCTCATGGGAATCTGTCCCTTCCCTCCCACCCCTCAAAAAAAGAAAGTGAAAACCTGGTCACTGAAACAACAGAGAAAATAGCCGTGTTAGAATAATGCCAGAAAACTACTACATTTTTTTTTTTTCCTAGTAGTAAGATCTCGAGGCTTGTAAGTTTACCAAGCCCTTCAGCTTAGTTTAATAAGTTGAAATTATTGTTTATTGCCCTCAGACTCATGAGGCGGGTTGATCGCATGGAGCATTCAATCGGCAGTATCGTCTCCAAGATCGATGCGGTGATTGTGAAGCTTGAAGCGATGGAGAGAGCCAAACTGAAAAGGAGAGATGTGTTGGGAAGGCTGTTGGACGGAGTGACAGAGGTAAGTAACCCCGCTCTGTCCTGTGTTGTCACCTGCTGGCCACAGCCGGCATGGCTTATTTAGTGTCAGTACTTGTTTTCTGCTGCTTGGCTTGGGAGGGTGGAGGGCCTTGTGGTAAAAATGACGTGGCTGCTTTGGCACTGGCCGAGCAATCTGGAGTTTTGTGTTACTGAAGGGACATGATGCAAGTTTCAGATATGAGAAGGCATCTTCTAGCAGACCCGTGTCACACTGCGGCTGCAGAGCACCATTTAAACCCCTGGACAGGACAGCAGTGGTGATGAGGAGTTGCTGAAGAAGCTTTTTCATCCCTTGTTGTCTGTTGGGATGAATACAAAGTTTTATGGACTAGGCTGGCAGAGTCAAGGTGATCCAGCCCAGCAGGCTGTGCAGCCTGCTCTTCTCCTCCTGATTTTTTCTGGGGGTGTGTGTGGTTATCTACCTCCTGTTGCCTCCCTTCCTACCTTCCCTTTTCAAAGCGCCACGTGGAAGCAGCCAGCAGGATAAGTGCATTGTTTCTGCGGACACTAAAACCTGTCAGCTCCCTGATGGGTCAAGAACAGTCAGAAAAGGGCTGCTAAGGGGTGGGTGAGATGTTCTGTCTTGGTGGGTTATGTGGGTCAGACTTACAGCTGCCCTGTCATGAATATAGTGTCCCTGGCTTTTACTGTTGTTGCACCCAAAAAATCTGCTTGATCCTCTATCTGGATCTTTATTGGGGGCATTCTTTCCTCAGTATATTCTACATTTCTGGAGGCAGACTTAAATATTAAAAGGTGTAATACAAATTATGCTTTCATAAGTGAAAGGGACAACCTGGGAGTTGCATTAGTGGAAAGAAAGCCATTTACTGCAGTAGCCATGATTTGCCTCTAGCCTCTTGAAATACTTGAGTGCGATAGGGATTTCCTGTATCACATAGGATTTTGGAGAGGCTGCGGTTTGGAAACTGCACTTCCATCTTGCATCTTGTACCTGTTTAGGATGAAAGACTGGGTCGTGACAATGAAATCCACCGGGAACAGATGGAGCGGCTTGTGCGAGAGGAGTTGGAGCGCTGGGAATCAGATGACACGGCATCCCAAATGAGCCATCGTTTGGGAACACCGCTGGGGCTGAACGGCCAGCCTCGTTCCAGGAACTCGCGGCCGTCTTCCTCGCAGTCGGATGGTATTGATGGGGGAGGAGGGAATGGGGGAAATAACATCCATGTGTAGGATCGGCTTGGTAGTTTGGGGCCAGTATTAAGCCAGCAAATGCCTGACTCCACTGTTTCCATTCTGATCAGACCACTGAAGGAAAGCTCCAGTGGTGTGTAAGAAGAAACACTCTCTTCATAAGGCATTTTCAGACCTACATAAGCCACACGTCAGGCTAAAGTCACCAACAACCAGCCAGCTAGCCTTGGAAATGAAAATGCAAGAGGAAGTCTACCTGGACAGAATTCTTATACATGTGTTAAGGGGAACAGCTTCACGAGGACAGCAAGCTTTAGACAAAATGTGCTCTAGCTAAACCATTCAAATGAAGAGCTGTGGGTTTTCTGCTTTCTATTGGAAAAACAGAATTTTTAAAAGCTTTGAAAAACATTTTTTAAAGAAAACAGCACTAGTTTATTGTCTCATTCATTTTAATTGACACTTTTCAAAGAGACAAATCGACATCTTTTTATTTTAACTCTGAGTTTTTGTATATTTTTCTGGAGTTGTTCTTGGTGTACTAACATTTTACTTTAAAATGGCCATTTTTTCGTATTATTGAGAAATACTACATGTCTTTAAACAGAAGAAAGTGCACTGAGTTTGTACACCTGTTAATCAGATCATTCTGTAATAGAAACCATATATGTTATGCCTTCTTCCATTTCATTTGCATTTTAGAAGTAATGTTTGACAATTGCCTTCTTACACCCAGTTAATATAATCGTCTTCAGCTCTGTTGTATAGTGCCCACTTTTAGTGCCATGTTTTGAGGATCTAAGTGTTATTGGGATAAATATTCCTCACTTCTTTAGGTAAACACAATAACTTCACACATTATTTAAAATCACACACGATTGAAAAATGCTGACTCTTCCTTGGATGGGAGGGGAGCCCAATGGTAGGGAAAACCAAATCAAGTGCTCTGTGAAGTTCTGCAACGCACATCTCACCTATGTAGCCTGTATTTACATTTAACAGCTTGTAAAATTATTAGATATGCTTTCACGTACTCTCTTCTCCAGGGATTCAACGTAATTCCTTTGGAAAGGTTTTCAGTGTAACCACTGATTTTTAGTATTTAATTTTCTGTGCTTTCCATGTCACAGACGCTTTATTTTTGAAAGGAGGTATGCCACAAATTACGTTGTTTTCCTCTAGAAGGCACTGAAGCACAGTGTGTGTGGTTTTGTCTAGCAGCCTGTTTCAGTCTATGGCTTGTTGGTTTAGGAGAGAGGCTGTCAGTTGTGTTTTTATCCTGAAGATGGCAGTTCTCTTGTATTTAAATTCATACAGTTAGCTTAAAGGAAAACAGAAAGCTACATAATCAAACACATCTTAGCTATTAGTAGGTGATATAGAGGAAAAATGCCTATTTAACGAAGTAAAAACAGCATATTTATGTTATATTGGTGTATTTTTGTTTCAAATTGCAGTTGTTGCCAGAGGCTAGTACTACTTCTTGCAGTGGTGCTATGTGGGCAAAGCTACATTTTGCATATGCTCTTATCACTGCATTGCCTGGACATACCCAGAGCGCATTCCCTCTAATCAGAGAACGTGCAAAAACTAAGTAAGACTTTATGCCTTTTCCTGTTTTTAAGTTTACAAGAAACCCTATGCACAGAAACTTACTTAATAAAAGGTGGAGCAGGAGGAGGTTCAGTGCGGAGACTGGAATTTCTTGGTAGCTGTGGCTCAAGAATGGAACAAAGTGGGAAAACAGATTGTGAGTCTTATGAAGGGCTTTTTGTTTCTGTAGGTGTTTTTTTTTTTTTTGTCCTGCACTAGGAAAAAAATGATGCTCTTGTCTCTCTACTGTCAGAGACCTGGCAGTATGGTTTGAAATAGCTGGCCTGTAAAAAATGTGTATTTGAAAATGTACATTCAATCATGCAGCTCCTTTTTATTTGTAGTATATGTTTATTATGAAAATGAAAATATGTGCATTCATAGCTGTATTTGTTGAGGTATATTTCTGTAACGTGTCGTTACTTAATAACAAACTTCATCTTGAAGTGCATTAAGTTTTCATGGGGTACCCGTGTGTGTCGACAATAGGCCTTGCAGTAAGTGCATGGGCACTTGATAAATGTTTTGAACATTTTTATTATTTCATTTTTAAATTTTAGATTCTAATATCATTTGTCACTTAGTAATAAGGTAAAGTTTGCATAGGAAATAAATGTACAGTGTTTGGTCTTATTAGGAAGCTATTAATTATGCAAGCCTTCTACAATGATCAAGAATGTATTGATCTGTAAAACTGAGCACTTTACTTCCTAATAAACTTCTTATATAATCTGTAAAGCCAATATTGTGCCATACATGTGGATTATTTGTAATGGAACATTAAGAATGCTATTTTTGTATGTGAATATTACTTGTATCTTATCATACCTTACTCTCAAAAGAAATAATAATGTTAAAAGGAAGTACAGGCTGTAAATGAGCATAGAGGACTGGGTTGATCCAACTGCCTCATTGCCCAAACAATGCTTTCCTTAATGCTTCACATTATATCTGCATAAATCTATCTTTTGCTGTTTCAGGTAGCAGCTCTGACTGCTAATAACTGTGTCCCTTTAGTATTTCACAGTTGCTGTTTAAGCTAACTCCATTACTCTTTTGTTCTTTTCCACTTAATTTTTCCCTTTGTTTCAGACAATCCTACATCTGGAGGGTTGCATGCAGCTTGAAAATCCCAGGCTCACATACCAGCTCCATAGTTCTGCCCAGGCAGCAAACAGTAGGCAACTGTCTCACCAGCAAGAAAGTAAACTGTATTAACGAGAATTGAGTGCTTAATGTGAAATCATCATAAGTTTTTAACGAAATTCATACATACTGAGTTTAAGTATTAAGCCTCTAGTCAGTGTACAATAAAAGTCACTGAGCGTGGTAAGAGGGAAGCTTTCTTAGCGAATGCTGTGTGTATGCTGTAGTATTGCTGACTTTGGAAAATTTCTTCAGAAAGCGCAGCTTGAGATGCATGTTTGGAGTAAGAGCCACATAATTCTTCTGAATTCATTCCCCACAAGCAGAAGGAGGGAGAACAAGAAGTGGAGAGAAATCATTTACTTTATGCTTGGAAGACATTTGGCTTTTTTGATAGCTAGCAGTGAGATGAATGTAAGTTCTGACAGAAGGAAAACTTTTTTTTTTTTTTTTAATTAGAAAAATGTAAAATATTTAGGATGAAAGAAGCTATTTGCATTTGTTAGAATGATAATCACACAAACACACATTATTGAGAAAATAAAAATGGGTAGCGTGGAAGATTCATAGGTCTAACTTGAGTCTTTGTTGGCACTACTGCTATTTACATTTTAGGACTGTGCTCTCTCTCATGCTGTGCTGTGCTATCATTTTTGTGAAAAACACTAAGACAGTGATTGCACTTGACCAAAAAAATTGATGTTTACAAAAATTAGCATTTAGTGTCAGTAAATCATTGCTTTTCAATTCAATGAGGGTCCTTTTTAGAAGACTATTTTAATAAAATGTGCAGAAAACCTAGAACTGTTGGGCTATAGTGAGGAATACTGAAATATTTTATCCAGGAAAGAAAAATTCAATGCTTAAGATATTTATCAGCAACACAGAGAAAACCTGTAAACAGGACATTAAAAATGGCTACAACAATTATCCGTAGAAAAGTAAATAACAAAGTAATAAATATGTATTTAACTAAAATTAAGATCTTGTTGAAAGTTGTAGTAACCACACCAAAAGACAAATACAAATATATATGAACAAACAGCAAAAATGCATTTATGAAGTTCGGGATTTTTTTTTTAAACTAGGAGGTTAAATCGTAACATAGCAGTGTAAATTTTGTATTTGTAAGGCAATTCTCTCTTCCAGAAGTTTTTTGGACTCAGGCCACTTGCATAGTCAATGAAGGCTGTTAGTCTGTAATTAGGACAAAATACTTTCAAAAGGGTAACCTTCTTAACTTTATAACAAAAATAAATAATAGTAGTACATGATTATTAGGCAGTTTGCTGTTGTAAGTATTGGTGATAAATGTATTTCCAAAGTTGTAAGAACTAAAATTTTGAAAACTCAGCCTGAAATTCCATTGGCTACTACACAGCAAATCCTCAGCAAAGCTTGATAATGTATTCTGATTAAAATTAATAAAACCTTGCACGAGTAAGTCTTTTAAAGTTTCCTAGAATCCAGATTAAATCACTTACTCTTCAATGTCAAGAAACCACAACAGGAATTTTTATACACAAAAACACATTTTCAATCAAGTCGGTGACATAATCAGAATGATTACATTTTTACATCGCAGTTATTTAAGTATGTAAGACAAATCTCAGCAAAAACAATGGTATCAGGCAGTTCTGTCATCTGTAAGCCCCAACCATGCCTGAGCCTTACCACTCTAAATCACTTGGTCTGGGGAACCCTGTACCCAAGCTCTTGCCGACAGGAGCAACTGTCAGGGATAATTGAGCTCCGAAGCCAAGTGTACAGCAAAGCAAGGATCCTAGCAAGACCCCTTTGGAGGAGATTAATGAGCAAGGCTTAATGAAGCGTGTACTTGTAAAGGCATGCGTGTAAAATCCATCCCTAACGAGGTGGGGAAAGAAAAGAGATTCTGAGAAAAAGTCAGGACCGTTAACCTTGGGGTATTACGAGATGGGTGAGAGTCTAATTCTTGTCACAAGGTCAAGCTTTTACAAAGCAATTATTAAGGATCTCCATCAGATCAGCATACAGACACACACACGTACTCGGAGCCTTTTAACCTTGGCAACTCCAGGCTCATTGCCCTACCGCTAGTAATCACTTTCTTTCTTTTTTTTTTTTAATGCTTCTTGACTTTTTTCCCCCTTCCATTGCACTTCAAGGTACATGTGATAGTGACTACGTATTTTTTCATCTCTGGAGGTTTTTTGGTGCATTGTGTTTCTTTTCTTTTTTTATTTGGGCTGATGGATTTTTTTCTCCTCCAGAAAAAGCTTCTCTAATTTTTCTTTTGTTTCTGTGTTGTACAAGGACCTGCAGTACTCTTCTGCTGATTTGCTTTGCACGAACCCATTGCTGTTGATCTCCTCAGTGTTATCTTCTACTTAAAAAGGAAAAATACGTAAAATAAACTACAGGTAAGAAACATTGACTGGCAGCTTTGGTACTCTGAAGGCTTTGTTTTTCCCCATCAGAAAACAATCAAAGCAATACAATAATTACTGATTAGTTCAGCAAGAACCTTGCTGACTAATTTTATTGTTAAGAAAAAAAAAATATAAATGGGAAATGGTATTAATGAAAGCTCTATTAGCGTTCTTTGTTCACATCTCTGCAGTTTTCTGCACAAAGCAAGGAATCAAAAGAGAAATTTATGTTGGGGTAATTCCATGAGACAGAGACCTGAATGAAGCAGGAAGAAGGCATTTCTAAAACCCTGTTATCTTCTCGGTATGCCTCACAAGTTGGTAATACTACAGCTATCAAGGAAGTTGCACAGGTGAAGAAGGAAAACACAGGAAAAGTGTTTGTATTTATTTACCACTGTATGTACAGCACCTATTTCTCTTAGCTATCGTGCCTAATGATGTTGGATATAGTTTATAGAAAGTGCGTTACTGAGCTTTCAAAAACAAATCATAGGACTTGCTATATCCTCAGTATGCAAAGAATTTCCCTTGGGTTTCTTAGGAGGTTATATTGTTACGTTGCTGTCTTAGAAGCTCTGATCCAAGCAGTAAAGCCTTAATTGTATACTCAAGTATTTATGGATGCAAGTCATAAAACAAGCTGAAATCCCTGCTTCAGTTCAAGTGCTTTAATAATGCCTAGCTACACTTAGGATTTTTCACCAAGTTTCAATACACTTTTTTTCAGTATTTCAATGGAATAGTGTAATGACAGGGTGAATATGTTATTTATTTATTTATTTATTTATTTATTTTTTGAGGAGAATGCAAACATGAAAGCTAAAAAAATATTCCTATCTCATATGCAATGTTTTTTTTTGAATTTTTACCTAAGAAAGATACCAAATGGTGACATGCTGGATGGTTTTAAATGCTTGTAAACAGAAAGGAGAATAGAAATCTTCAAAAAGAATGCTGTAGTAATTGCAACAATCTTAATAATTAATAACTTTAATAATTGCAACAATTGCCTGCATTGTGCGAGTACCAGGTCCATCTGTGGTGTTCGTGGGAGGCATATTCTTAACAAACATCTACAAAGTACAACCAGGTAAAGGACAGTTTCCAGGCAGTTTGTGTGGTAAATAGGAGGAAAAATACTCCCTCTATCCCTAAAACATGGCCAGGGAAGGGCTCATAATCATGCACAATTTCTGGTGCACTTCAGATTGCTGATACTTGTCTCTGGAGCTCTGAAAGCTGTGGAATGTCCCACTTAATAAACAGCACGTCGTGTTTATCTGTTCCAAATAGTTGTGACTCATTTAGGTGGTTTGTCCATGAATTCCTCCTAGGGTCCTATGAAATGTTGAAGATGGAGGCAGGACATTCTGACTGCAAAGCACCGATCACCAGACCTTTCCTACCCCAGGAACTGATGACTGTTCCAAAATATTCAGGTAAATGGTTTACTGCACACTATTTCATAATAGAGCTAGGGTATGTGAAATAAATTGATGGTAAGTACGGTGTCATTTAAAACCAGAGAAGTGCCATATTTTAATGAAAACAGCGTCTCTTTATAAGCTGTATGGGAACCTGTCGTCTTGGCATTTTACTCAGCAATCTGTCATCTCAGAGCTTCACCAGAAGAGAGCTGAGGTACCTTATATTTACATCTTTCTTTCATAACCAAAGGGACTGTAGATAATATTGTTTCTCTTTACAAACAAAATCCACATAGTGCAAGATGAAAGTTTTCCTGGTGATTAGAGCCCCCAGTTGATGAAAGCTCTCCAATCTATCTGAAGTTACTGGAAAGCGTTACGAGCAGGGCCATGGTACAGCAGGCTTACTGTCAAGCTATCAAATGCTTCGAATATGGACTACTGAGGCTGATGAATGGAAAAAAAATATATTGTTTTCCCTTGCCTTGGCTTCCTGAATGTAAACAAAAACAGGAATGACATTCAACCTCTGCGTTTTTTCCTTCCATAAATTCCTTGTATGAGAAATTCTGCTATGTCAGGCTGAATCCTGACATCCTTTTCCATATTTAAATGGCTTTTATGAAATATATTGTCATTGATGTTGAAGGGATCTCACTTAATTAAAGTCTGAGCAAAAGAGGAAGATAGGACTTAGTGCTCATATGCTATTTCTTAAATTATTTTCCTGGCAAGTTACTAAATTTTGTGTGATCCTGTTATCACTTTGATTACTTAAAAAAACATAAATATTGTCCCAAAGAAGACTTACAGAAAATACTGCCTAACTTATTTTTCTTTGCAAAAAAATATTTGTGATCTCTTTGTTCACATAATTATATCTTGTAAATAATTATGTATGAATTTTTCAGAAAGCACACAAAAATAGACATTGGCTATATCTTAAAACCAAAGCAGAGAGAGAGCTGGGTATGGTCACATCTCCCAGAACAAAGTAATACCACGACTATGCTCCCAGACCTAAAAAACAAAAGACACACTTTGAAGAAAAAGCAAATAAGCATCAACTTGGAGATATATCTATTCCAGTGGGGCTGTCCTAAATGATGTGTTGTTTTGGTTTAAATGCAGTCCTTTCTACAGAATTATGGAAGAGCATATGGGACCTGACTCCTAAAAGAATTAGACCACAATTTGATTTATATAAATTGATATGTCAGTGTAAATAAAATATTTTATATATTTGTGTATGTCTATCAATATATGGAAAGTAGTATAGAGAGGCATTATTTAATAAATTTAATTCTGAAAAGAATCTATAGAAGTAAATGAAATGAGTTAAAAGCAAAGTAAGCTGACTTCCTGATGGGGTTAACATTGAATCATTAACACCTTCACCCAGCTTCTGTGTATAAGGTGGAAATCTGTCTAAACTCAAAACCTGTTCAGCCACAAAATACAGCTCAAACTGCCATGCTGAGAAACCTGAGGTTTGTTTTGCTGATCTCTTCTTTCTCCCATACAGCAAAAGACTCAAACTTACACTACAATTAATATTTATGCTCCGCAGAAAATGTCCATGAGTAGCAAGTGCATATACTGAGCAAAGAAGTGCCATGAAGATGGAATGTGCACATCCCAAATTCAGGGCTTAAACAGGAGCAACTTAAGTTTGGTTACTTCATCTTTTTACGCATAGCAAAATCAGAGCCATATGCTGCTTGCTGAGATGTCTCTATGGCAAATACAGATGATATAGAAAAAATCTTTTGCTTAAACACAGAAATATTTGTCACGCCACTGGCTTGTAAGATTGTGTCAAGGCTGGGCCTCATTGTCCCACTATAAAACAAAACCAGAAATACTCTATTTGTATATTTATTTTGTTAATTTGGAAGTCTGTATGTTTAGATATGTGGTAAAAATCAAAATAGCAGGTATGTGATGAAATCAAAATAGATATGTGGTAAAATCAAAATGTGGTAAAATCAACTAATAGGGGACCTGAGTAACACAAAACTATTATTCATATTTGGTTCTAGTTGTTAGTGTTACATACATGGAAATGCTTGAAGGCGGACTTTTGGTTCACCCATAACAGTGTAAAAATAAAGAATGTTTGCATAGTTTTTTAAATAAGGAGATCAATTCATGATAAGAACAAGAAGTTTTCATTTTGAAAAACTAATGTTATTATATCAAAGTGTAAATGGATGGCAGCATATGTTGTAATGCAGAGCTGTCAGACTGCTTTTAAAACTAAGGATCATAACCTATTTTGGGAAAACCAAGTATGTTCAAGTAACTGAACAGAGAAATATTAACGATCTTCCAAGTACTTGGCTTTTCTCAGTTTTTCAGGGCTCTTGGCAATGTCATGGATCTCTTTTGTGTGCATTATTTTATTGCATGTGTTCTTTGTCATGTGTTTTTTTGTTTGTTTGTTTGTTTTTGTTTTTGTTTTCTGTAAAATTGAGGTCACATTTAACACCTTCCTGTATGATTGCATATGTGTACTTTTTGAGGACTGGCAATAAATTTGTGATTAAGCGTGCCTAATTATTGTGTTTTTAAAACTATATTGGCCTTACGTCATTAAGAGTTTTGAAACTTTTTCAGAATTGTAAATGTATGAATGATTCAGTGTGGGTGAAGTTGTAAATGAAATCATGTCCATCTTTCGTCTGCCATGAAAGACACTTCTAAAGAATGGTTTTCAGCTGCTAATTCAAGTAATCTTTGCCTTTATAGCAATGGCAAAGAAACCATACTAAATCCTACTGTTTAAAAAAAAAAGAAAAAAAAAAAGATACTGGTTTTAGGACAGGGCCTTCAGGCACTTTCTGAAACAGAAGCACTTCCAAATATTTAAATTCAGTGTGCTGTGTAAAGTCACTATGTGACTAGAACCAAAGCTGCCCTCTGTGCCTGCTGGTGCGAGTACAGGGTTTGTTTTGTCGGGTTAAGCCACTAAATGTTAGTTTCATTTGTTAAATCTCGAACAGGAATGTGCTGAAGGACTGGGTGGTTTGCTGAGGAAATGAGGACTTGTGCGCTTGTTACGGCAATAAAGAGAAGTGAAGTGTGCCACGTTTCAGTGAAGTACATCAACACTATGTCTTTAATGTTACACAAAGATCAGCATTACATCAGAGAGCTTTGCGATCAGGAAAGTACAAAGGAGGTATCATAAAAATAATCAAGTCAGTTGCATGGTCAGTTTATTAGGCTGCTGAACAGAGCCAGATGAGCTTTTATTTCTTGGTTTAAGAAAACTTCTTCATGAAGCGGAGTTTCAGGTATGAAATTGCAAGGAATATTACTGTCATGCAGGCAAGAGCCACGTGATTCTGCCACAGGCCCCAGGTGCTCACGTCAATGCCTTGACTTTTAAGATACTGGTCTCCAGTACACCACCTACAGATAAATACAAACAGATTTATAAATGTTGTCTGTTTTAAGTATCTAGGAAGATCCCTAGAAGTTGTCCTCTGATTTCATGTCAATAGGAGGCTGGGCAAACCTCTGTTAAATGTTGCTGTTTTATTTTCTATTTATAAGTTTGTTTTTCAGGTAGCTACAGTCAGTTTCTTGCAGGAGGCTGAAACTGATTTTGTTAGGCTTCATGATCATAATGTGCATATGCATTTTAGTAAATACAGTATAAAAAAAGAAGAGCATAATGGCAGGTATGTCTAATGTTAACAAAGTGTGACAAAGCACAGACCGTTCTCTGCAGACCGATGCAAAAACCCAGTAAGAGTCCATCTTCCATATAAAAGCTCCTGTGAACTCTGCTGGTCATTGATAAATGTCCATGAACAGACTAAGACTCATGGTGGGATTCATTTTAATGTACCCAAATACTTACATCGGGATTATCGTCTGAAAGTTATCCATGCCAGGAAACCCTGTGTTGTTGGTGCAAAAGTTCAGACCAGACAGTTCATTAATTTGTAATGCCTTTTAAAGCAAAGGAAACAATGACAATAGAAATTAGCAGGTAAAGGAATGATAAGTTAGCAAGCTGAGGCATAATTAAATTGATATATATTGTAAAAGTATGATGGTATAATTATTTATTATGTTGGCCAAATCTACTCTTTACCAAGAGCAGCTCAGTGTCTTTTATGTTAAGAGAGAAATGTGTGCAGTCCACACAGCACAATGCTCGAGTGTCTGTAAGCTGTAACAGCATCCATGGGTTAGAGTGCTTTTGCACAGGAATATCCCAGCCCCAATTTCTCAGTGAAACACCACCATGCCTTAAATTATCAAAAAATGGGAGAAAAGTTGTCAGCTTGACGTGGGTTTGTTTGATGGCAAAGAGAAAAAATACTTTTTGAGGGATAAAACTGCTGTTCTTTATGATGTATCATTTTCGTCCTACTATGTTCCAGTGCAAAGCTAATTAGTTAGCTTTGTCTCTCTCTCATTTGAGGTCCTTCCTTCTTATAGAAATTAGCTCTTCTAAACAGCCGTGGGTGTTACCTGATGAGAAGCCCTTCTTTCAAGATGATACCACACTAAGTTTGAAGATCACTGTATTTAACTAGCTTACCTTTTGCTCATTAATGCATTAAATTTGGAATTTCTTCTACCAGTAGTAAAGGGCTTCCTTTTAAGCAAATCATTTTCATGTCAGTACACAGGAAACTACAGCACTTACTGTCATTCCATATCGAGGGATGCTAAAGTACTTGAGCCAGGAAAGCCAGGACATGATGCTCGTGAGATTTACCAGCAACCCAGAGAAAATCTAGAGTGAAAATAAAGAACTTTGCTGCGAGCACTTCTCCACATTGCTGGCAGTACTCTGCCTGCTGGAGCTGCTGAGAATACCGCAGGGAAACTCTCCCCGCCTTGTACCCAGCCCCAGGTTGTTTTGGAAAGCACAAATCCAAACTCAGCCCCGCAGTCTTTCTGCAGAATTTGGCTGAACTCTGTGAAGTTTGGATTTCTCCCTAGTGAAGTAAACAATGCTACTCACAATCATAAAAACAAATGTGATAGTCATGAATAGGTTGGCTACAGCGACCACGTCGTGTCCTGTTGCGATGGCTAGAGCCATGGAAGTGGCTGTGTAGGACACCATTGTAAGGGTAAACAGCATTATAAAGAAGGCTTCTGCTGTCGGCTTCAAACCTTAAAGAGCAAAACAAGAAAGTTTTCAGTATGACCCTGCCAAAAGCGATACCACAAGCTCTACAGTGCTGTGCTGCCTACAGAATGTCTTGTCTGCCAGCATAGGCTGTGTGGTTGAGACCCAAGACTGCAGTTGGACTGTGACATCCAAAATGTGCATGCCCTGTCAGCAGAGTTATGCTAGGAAAACAGTCTGCCTGGGACGTGTTTGAGCATGGCATTTGAAGGCGTTACAGCGCTGTAAAAGTCGGTGCTAGCAATTTTCAAATTTCTGCTCATTAACCAGAAGACTTTTCACCAGAAAGAGTAAGTTGACAGTAACTCAAACTACATGATGTTCTTATAAAAAAACAAAAACAAAAACAACAAAACAAACAAACAAACAAACAAAAAAAAACCACTTTTCCTTTGATAGGTATTATTGCAAGCATAAAAAAAGTATCTCGTAAGAGTCGCTGAAAGTTAAAACAGCTATAAATGAAAAGGAAGAAATCAAACATGTATGGTAATGACTGTGACTCTCCTCTTTCTAGGGGCAGTGGAGAAGAAACACACTGCATGTTCTGACCAGAATGCTCAAATATTAAGAAGTGTGTCTGTAAAAGCATGGCATGCTGCAGGCAAGCATAATAACCGGTGCCATGCCAAAGTAGTGCTCTAGCAAATATAAATCTACGTATATACATGTGCATATATACAAGTGAGAGCCTTGTCAATTTGTTGGGGGGCTGGTAACGGAAGCATGGAAGGCAATACTTGCCTAACATGAAGTATGTTATGCAGGTGAAGATGATGCTCGGTAAAGTCCTAATGGGTATCAAATCAGCCATTAGCTTTGAGATGAAATATGCAGCTGTTCCGTAGTACCCGCTGATATACTCATGTCTGGAACACAGAAATATGTACAGCATGTCACAAAATCTGATCACTAAAGTAAATTTGTTTTAACTTGGAGACAAATGAAGCCTGGTATAAACTGGAAAAAGGAAAAAAAATAAAGTTCTTTCATGGATAGGCTGTAATGTTAGTGTCCAGTAAGCCATTCACTACAGTAATGGTGCTGTTTTCATATGCAAATCAATATGAATACTTGTGCACATGTTTTTTTAGTAAAGATCTGTATTGGCAAAACAGAGAGAGTAATGCTTAATTAACGTTCCTTTTCTCGGTAGTGCAAACTGTACAGCCTTAAAGAGTCCGGTGAGGCACTATTTAATGTTGTCACTATCAAGTCACAATCTTACTAATCAATACCTAAATAGGGTGTTCTCTGATTTCTTCCTATAAATATTAATTTAAAACTCTGAGGCATATGCAATCATAGATATGGTTTGGGGGATTTGCAGACAGTTCACTAACAGGCTAAGAGTACGCATGGAGCACTGACAGGGAAGTAATTTGAAAACCATACACAAGGCACACTTAAAAGTCCAGGAAGATAAGCAAACAGATGACCTCTCTAACAACAGACCGTGTTCATGTTTTAATAGGTTTTACTTACATAAATATCTTCTTTTCCACAACAAAGAGTTCAATAGCTGAAATACTGCTGAAGCACTGGTTGGTGGTCAGAAAGAACATGGCACCAACTCTACAAACAGCAGAATGGTAGGCAGCATTAAAAACGTGATAGAAATGCAGTTTTTTTCCAGTGCGCCATGTGCAGGCACACATGCACATTGTGGCCCTGGCGTGTGGCAGCGTTTGACCTCCCATACAGTGTTCCCCAGGAAATCATGTGGCTGCAAATTTGGGGCCACAGCAAAGCTGATATGGTTCGCACAGCATTTTGCTACACGAGGGCAAGGATAGTCTGTTCTTTGATACAGTCAAAAGCTTGAAAATGAATTTCCTATTTTCTTTAGTTTAATTTGCTGAGAGTTTACAAATTCTCTGGCTGTGAGGCATATATCTGATAAAAGACAAGGAAACTTTGCTGTCACACTTTTATAAGTGGTTTAAAACTAGACAGTGGATATGTCAGTGCTCTGAAGCAGTTCCCTGCAGTCTGCTGCTGCTCTGCATTTTCAGCTGCCTGACGGGCACCGAAAAATGTCATCCTGCTGAGGAACATCATTCCCTTCAGCTGCACGGCTCGGCCAGGCTGCAGCACACCAGGCGGGACCGCGTTCCTGCATTGCTGTTGAGCAGGGAGGAAGGAGACCACCCTCACCTCCACATCACGAAAGCAGCATGACCAGATGTACTGAGGAGGAGCATTTGCTCTAATCAGGCTGATAGGTTCCTAAAGCTCTCAGTGGTTGCTTATCCAATCCTGTCCCATATCCTACCATAATAATGAGGGAGCTTTTAGAAATCCAGTGAGTGAACTGACTAACCTGTTCTGGAGGCCAGTGGTGTCGTTTTTAAGTCCAAAGAAAATGGTACCTACAACCAGTCCCAGGAAAACTGTAACAACCACCTAAATGTAAAAAAAATTAAAAGAGCAGGAAAAATATTGTTCTCGTTGCTTTCAAAGCCTCAGCAATTATTTTCACACTTCCCAGTGTACCACTGTGGGGCTCAGTTGCACACCTTATTCATGGGATTTGTTCTTAACAGCATTGGTATCAGGCAGTTCTGTCATCTGTAAGCCCCAACCATGCCTGAGCCTTACCACTCTAAATCACTTGGTCTGGGGAACCCTGTACCCAAGCTCTTGCCGACAGGAGCAACTGTCAGGGATAATTGAGCTCCGAAGCCAAGTGTACAGCAAAGCAAGGATCCTAGCAAGACCCCTTTGGAGGAGATTAATGAGCAAGGCTTAATGAAGCGTGTACTTGTAAAGGCATGCGTGTAAAATCCATCCCTAACGAGGTGGGGAAAGAAAAGAGATTCTGAGAAAAAGTCAGGACCGTTAACCTTGGGGTATTATGAGATGGGTGAGAGTCTAATTCTTGTCACAAGGTCAAGCTTTTACAAAGCAATTATTAAGGATCTCCATCAGATCAGCATACAGACACACACACGTACTCGGAGCCTTTTAACCTTGGCAACTCTGGGCTCATTTCCACTCCACACTGGCTGCTTTGCTCACTTGTTATGTAGAATGTACCGAAGGCAGCAGTCCCTGCCCCTGCCTTGGACCTGATTTTTTATTACTTTCCCTGCTGTGAATCGCTGTGGGAGCTTTGGTGGCACACAGCCTGCAGGGTTTGGTTGGTGCACTGGGGGATTCCTGAGGCCTGGTAGCCTTTGTGTGTGAAAGCAACACACGACTTTGAACCAGACCACACTTCTGGCTTTGGTTCTGCTGAAAAAGCAGCGCTAACAGAGCCAGTTGGTAGAACATGCTCATGTTTTGTAGCAAGGGCTAGGCTCTGATTTTCATGACTTATTTTTCAGAAGGTATCACACTCATTGTGAACAGATGGGAAAGCATCTCTACATGCGAGCCAACACTTAGTGAGCTAAGATAATGAATTATGCAATCATAGTTGTTGAACTATCCTTGGGTGGAGGTGAGGGGCAAGATTTGAGGGCAAATCCTGCTGTGACAAGGCTGGACAATCAGCCTAGAGTCTGAGGCATGCTCCTGAGACAAGGTGTGCAACTGTGGGGAGGTTGTCTGTCCCTGGCCAGCAGCAGGGAGCAGAACACCTTGCTGAAGAAGACTCTGCCTCCCGAGGTTTTATGTAGCCCAAAATACGTCACTGAACTCATTGTGCTGTTCATATGGGAGCATTCAGAGCATCCTCTGGTGAGCTGTGAAACAGCACACCTTTTGCACACGCTTTTTTTCAGATGCTACCTTCAGTCAAAATACCAAGAGGCAAAACTCTTCCCCACAGCTGGTCTAATACAGGAGCAGCTGAAAGTGAATGTTTATTACAGACCAGATAGATACAAATAACCTTACCTGAGCTATGGAAGCTTGAGGGTTTCCCACCAGATTTTTGAACGTGCGCCTGGACACCCACTTCAGCTGGTGACAGAAGGAGTTGGTATATGTAATTTGTCTGAAAAATGCTTTTGTTTTCTTTGTATTTCCCAATGAAATATTCTCTAGTATTGATTTTGTTTCTTGATAGTAGGTAGAGTTGCAGTATTTTTCTGCTAACTTCTCAGCCAAGGTTGTGTTGTATTCAATGTGTTCTTCAACACTCTCTGCTGGAAAGGTTGGAAAAAAAAAAAAGATTAAAAAAAAAAGAGTAGTGTAAGGGATGGGAAGATGCGTTAGGAGCTAGGCCTAAAGAGTTCCGCAGTTGGGGTGGGAGCATTACTAACAAAGGAGAAGAATCGATATGCATATTTAGCTCCAGACACCCGCTGCAATCAGCCTTGTGCAAAAAAGCTTGCATGAGTGCAGGTGAGAGTTGCTGGTTTGGGGATGATTTCAGCCTTACCCCAGCTTCAGGGAAGCATTTCCCTGTCCCTATCGCCAGCTTACTTGGAGGTGAGAAAAAGGAATTTCAGAACAGATAAACTATTCCATTATGTTAAAACTAACTGGCATAGCTACACCAAATGTGTTCCTAACCAGAATAACTGTCCTGGTTTATCATTAGAGCTAGTGCAGGGCTTCAGTTGATTTGCCTTGAAGATGAAACCAGCTACTTTGTGCTGAGCTGTAACAAGATTTCCTTAAATTCCCAGACATTACAGCTTCAGCACAGGCAAATATTATTTTGCCTTTAACACCTACTAATTTGATTGTGACACAAAAGCATGCAGGTCAGCTTGTTGAAGAAATGGATAGCAACAGTAAATGAATAAACACCTCTCTATGAGAGGCAAACTATTGCAGAGACAGGAATATTTTATATAGCAGGGCTGTACATGAATTTGGTATTTACTTCAGGAAGTGCTAATTATTTTTAATGAATAAACAAACAGTATTTAGGAAGGTCATAGCCTTAAAGCAACACGGGTCAGCAGTACATAATCTCGTCTGGCACTGTGAGGGATGTGTCTGTGCTGGGCTGGACACCTGGCTGCAGACACGTGGCAGATATTGCTTTCAGCTCTCTGCCTTGTACCTGAGTTGTCTTCGTCGGTCTTGTTCACCGTCACCGCCGTGGAGTCCCCGTTGATGATGTCCAGGAAGAAGTCGGCAGGATTGTTGTAAGGCTCGCACTCGTAGCCTGCAGTGAGAACGTGACAAGTGCTAAGTGGCAGCTCAGTGATGGGCAAGAGGCCGCGTGCAGCCACCATGCCTATAAGAGGGATGCGCGGTGCTGCTGAACCCCAGCCTGCTGAATGCCTGCTGAACCTCACCCCATGCTTTGTCTAATTAACATGTGCCCAGGAGCAGCTGATTAGAAGTCAGCCCCATCATCCAAAACACATACAGGTCAAGAGGTGGAACCCCAAGAGAAACACTCAGCCTGTTAAAATCTTGGACTTGCTAATCCATACCACATCCAGATCTCATCACTTACTATTGCTGTTTTTCTTGCTCAAGTGCTCGTGCAAGCTGCGGATCTAGATGCAGCAGTCACCACGGTGTGTTATGCTCACCGATAGATTGGAAGTAGGTGATGGTCTGCTGAGCGGGGCCGTGGTACAGCATCCGCCCCGCAGCCAGAAGCGTCAAGCTGTCAAACAGCCGGAATATGGAGTACCGTGGCTGGTGGATGGAGAAGATGATTGTTTTTCCTTGCTTTGCCATCCTGAATGGAGAGTGAAGTGTAACAGAGGTGTTAGCTGCAAGAGTCCTTTCAGCATTTAGACAGAGAATTTGCAAGGTCAGTTAAGGCTTGGTCAAGGGCAATTAAGTCAGGATGTGAGAAAGGGGAAGGGGGAAGGAAAAAGGATGCAGAGGAAATCTATAGGTGATACCAAAAGTGCCTCTGTGAGAAAAGGGAAGTTCCCTCTCGCTGGGGAGGCCGCAGGGGGAGAAGGTCCAGGAAGGCTCTGGTGCAAATTGGAAGGCTCTGGAGAGGGGCGTTTAAGTCATTGAAGTGTAAGAAATGTAAAATGATGTAAAATTTGCAAGTTTTTGTTTTCCCAAAGATAGGGCTGAGATGTTGTCATGGGGAAGAATCTAGCTGCGTTCTAACTAATATCTGTAGTCAGACTGTACAGCAGGCGTATTTATCACTGTTCTGGCCAAGGCAGATGTGAAAATAAACACTTGCACCTAAGAACATAGCTGTCAGGGACAGACAGCAGCCCAGGTGTGCACCTGGGACATTGCTTGGCACTGGGAGACCAGACTGCCTTTTCTTACTGCCTTTGCAGTTTTGGCTCGGTGGAAAACAGTGATATGTGTGATTTCCTTGTCTGCTTATTCTAAACATGATCCAAGTGCAAACAAAGTGCAGGCACTGGTTCCTAGGACATCACCTTTTCAGTAGCAGCAGGACGGCGTTAGCGGTGCTGGCATCCAGTCCAGTGGTTGGCTCATCCAAAAAGAGGATGGTGGGATCTGTGATGAGCTCCATCCCGATATTGGTCCTTTTCCGCTCTCCCCCGGACACCCCACGAGTGAACTGGGTGCCAACCTGGTGCGGAACAAGAAATTTGTGTCAGGTGGCCTGATAACACATGCTGCAGTGACCAGCATCCTCCTGGCACAGCGGCATTCTGGAAGAGCTGTAAGAAATTTCTTAACATCAGAGGTAGCTGCAGTATCCTCACTACCTTTCCCTGTCCCCATGGTGTGATAACGCATGCAGTAGCAGCGCAGAGCCTGTACCAGTCACCACGCAGAGGCCTTGTTAATTCTTACAGTACTGAAATTCTCTGGGCTGCTTTACTTTATTTTTCCTTTTTTTTTTTTTTTTTTTTTTTTTTTCATCTGCCACGTGACTAATTAAATCACTTCATATTTCTTTGTGATTTAGGCATTGCATTTAAATGCCATTACCTTGGAATCTGCCACTTTGCTCAAACCCAGCTCCTTGATGATCTGATTAACTCGTTCATTTCTGTCCTGCTCCTTCACAGAGTTTGGCAAACGGAGTGCTGCTGAGAACTGCAAGTTTTCTCTGATGGTCAGGGTTCCCATCACCACATCATCCTTCAAAAGAGAAAGAGCAGATACTCGATGTTCACTCGGCAATTTGTGTTTTCCCTGATAACTGCATCTAGCTGTGTTTTATGTGGTCCTTGCATGAAGAGGGGTGATGGCAACTGCTACAACGTGTAGCAGGAGCTTCCAAGGAGGAAGGAGGGAAAGGTACACCCTGAGGGATGTCGTTTTCCTTCACTTCTTGGCATGTGCTACTCCCCAGCCCACCCCAGACAGACCACAGCATTAGTGACACCACCCCTGGGCAAGTGGAGGTGAGAGCTGTGCACTTGCAGCACTGATGCCCGTTCTTGCAGCTGTGGGCAGGAGGGGACAGGAGCAGCCTTGGGGAGATGAATGCTGTCCTACCTGCACTACATATCCAGAGGTACATTTAAAGTTGGCAGGCTGAGGAGCTCCATTGATCAAAATGTCACCAGAAAGCCCATGAGGGTCTTTCCTTGCAGCCAAAATGTCGAGCAGCCTAGAAGAGAAGGAGGTCACTTTGTGTAATTGGCATGTGCGAGGTCAGATGACACAAGATGGACAGCAATGTGTAAGCATTCCATAGTAGAAGCATGCTATTTAGAAAACATCTGGCAGCCTTCAAGGAGCTGAGTTTCTTTTCTCCTGGATTCTTAAGGAAGTGAGGTCTGTGCAATTTCACAGCTTGTGTCCATTCACTCAATAGTAGGAGCTTAACCCAGAATGATACGTAGTGTATCAGTGAAGTGTGCTACACTTAAATTACATATTTGTCATTTAAGCTGACTGTCTGTTTTGAATTCAGGTATTTCTCAGAAATCAGTGAGATTTGCGAAGTTGTAAATGAAACAAAATCTTTCCCTGACATTCTTGTCTATTACTGCAAAATATGTGCAGATTCATTTTCTCCTTGGTGTAAATGATGCATAGAACAGAGGGGATACTTACGAAGATTTACCACTGCCAGTGGGCCCCAAAATTGCATTCAGTCCTGGTCTCATGATGCCACTGTAAGACAAAATAGATAGATGACATCAGTAGTTCAGAGTTTCTCTCAATCTGATTTTCAGGCAGGCTACACTCAGAGGCTGGGTGGAAACAGCTTTTAAGTGTTGAAGTGGGGAGAAGAGCCTGTAGAAATGATGGATGAGGATGCTGCTGCTTTTTCTCCTGGTTGCTGGAGCGCGCACAGGTGTTGCTGATAGTTCTGCCTAGCCCCTAAAAGTGCACTCAGCAAGTACTTGTGTACGCAAGAGGCAGGCTGCACGTTCAAATGCCTGCGTGTTGTGATGCCAGCTTTGTCTGGCACTGAACTCTGGTGCCTGTTGTGAGTACCTGGGCTTAGGGTCTGGCCCAGGACGACCATTCTCGTGGTCTAGCACTGTGCAGCCTTGGAGGCCTGGTTTTACTTTCTGACCCATGCTTCTTCTGCTTTAATTTCTTACTGCGGAAATTTCTGGTTCTACAGATTAAGAAACATACACAGTACACAAGCGGCTCATTTGCCACAACCACAGTACTCTGGCCATGGCCATAACTCAGGCAGGTGAAAGCAAGGATATCTATTATATGCAACATTTATATAATTCTGCGCATTGTGATCAATGGCTGAGTGATGGCAGTGGGCTTCGCTGCCAGGAACAGAAATAAAAGATGGGCTTACTCCAAAGAGAAGTCAAAATACCTACTTGAGATCTCTCAAAACTTCTTTGCTCGCTGTTTTTCTACAGCACAGAAACCCAGACTTCACCTTCACACTGTAGGAGATGTTGTGGAAAGTTAGTGTGCTTCCTCCCTGGTTTTCAAGGTCTGGAGAGAGCGTGCTGCTCGGGATGCCGTTTGTGCTCGACTCTGACATCTGAATGTTTATGTAGGACTGGCCTCCTGCCATTTTTCCTCTAGAAATTAAGAAAATGGGGGGAGGGGAGAAAAAACTTGGTTAGGTATGGAGAAGAAGGATGTGTCTGGCCCAGTGTGTGGCACTGGACCTGCTGGGGGCCTTGCAGATGCATCCATCCCAGTCTCTCTCCATCTGGGGAGGAGTCTCCCAGCCCTAGTGAGCCCTTCTCCTGTGTGAGCTCCAGGCACCTTTCACTGCAGGGCTTTGCTGACCTGATGCTCCTCCTGGAGGGCAGCCTGGGACAGAGGAGCGCTGCAGGTAAATTCTGCCAGCATGTTTGAGACCACCAGCACAACGGGCTCTCTGAAAGGCCAGCTGCAACCTGTGAGGGGCAGGGGGACCTGGCTTGATATTCCTCTCACCCCTGGCACTCCTGTGCAGTGACAGCAAAATTTAGAAATCGCTGGTTTATGTTTATAATCGAAATAATTCGGTGAGGCTACAGGAATGCAGCAACTGGCACCGTTCCCAAGGCTTTCTTTTCCTTGGGCTTGTTTTTATGCCAAATCTGTAAGGCTGTTGCAGTGTAATAGCCATCATTACCCCTCCTTGACTGACCCCTTGTCAGCCAGGCTCCTACCTGTAAGCCCATCTCAAGCTGCAGGCAATACAGGGAGAACATGCTCCTGGGGGATGCTGCCAGCCTTGCACAGGCAGAGCTTTGTCCCCTTTGTGCTGCCGAGTGGCCTGAGCTACCTGAGACAGGGGCAGGATCCAGCCCCTCCATGTATATCAGGGGGACTGCTCTGACTCTAACTAGGGCAGCTGGCCCCGGGGGAAATGCTGGTAACACAGCAGTTTGGGGCAACAGAGAGGCAAGGGGAGCTGCCAGGAGCTGTGGGAAGGTCAGTCCCCTGCGTTAACATGGCTGTTCCCTTGCAGCAGGGAACACAGATGGTGAGACCTTCTCAGGCATGCCGAATAAACGGGAGAGCAGTTAATAAAATGAGCCTCTCCAAAACAGCCATTTAATCTATCACAGTCATATGGTCACATAAAAACTCAGCCCTTATCTTTTCCAGCATCTTTTCCACTGATGCTGGCATGCTGTTGTGGTTGTCTGACAGCCAGCCAAGCCCCCGGCAGCGATGAGCAGAGTGAAGTGCTGCCTTCAGGACCAGGCTTTCTGCATGTGAGGGCTGCACGGTCCCACCAAGGCCACCTCTTCTGACAAAACTGGGCAGCCAGCTGCATGATGTGGGTGCAGAATACACCAGAAGAAAGCGCAGCACTGCCCTAGGTATATTGATGCATCTGTACAGCACCTAGATGAGTATTTTACTCACCCAGATTTTTCTCAGCTTAGTGTTTCAGTATTCCCAATGAAACATTGTGAACATGCTGTGTGAGGTGGGAGTCTGTGGAATGGCTTCGCTGATTTTCATTTCGCTTGGGTTTGCTGCTTACTGGCAGGCTGTTCCAGCAGCGCTTTGGGTCATGGCTGGCACAGCACAGGGAGAGGAGCAAGTGCTACCCGCAGAAGTAATGTCTGTGCGCCCCAGCATGAGGCTTGTAGTTTGGTTCTCTCTTTTGGAGACTTTGTTGTGTTTTTTTTTTTTTTTTTTTTTTTTTTTTTTTTTTTTACATTACTGTAGGGTAAGTGCTGCCAGTGAGATGCTCATTTTATAAACAAACCCTTTCATTTCTGATCTATCAATAAGCTTCTCCATAGGAATACAGGAGGATGCTCCTTTATGGCAAATGTAATTGTTAGCTGTTTGTAATTGCTTCTTAACAATGGATTTGTAAATATTACTGTAGTTCTTGTACAGAAAATAATTTATCAAGTTTAACGTGAGATAGAGCTATGAAGCATACTAATTCAGAACACTTGCAGGACAAAGAAACAAACTTGACAAAATCTTAATCAAATCACTTCGTATGCAATGTAGAATTCCCTAAATGTAGTTGCCTAGAATTAACTGCAAACTGCTTTCAAATATCAAATACTTCAGATCAGAAAGGCGCAGGAGAGTCAATGCCATTGTGTACTGGCTACCGTATTCAGAAACACTCATTAATACGATGAAATATTTCATATCCTCATCAAACCAGCTCTGGTTAAAATCCATTATTTTTGCATCTGTTGAATATAAAATTGATGCGCTCTTTGGGAATATTACAAATTGGATTTATTTTCCCCAAACCTTCTAAAATATTTTTGTTGCAACTGCTTTCAGCATCGATCTCAGTTCAAGCCTAATGGAAAACACTTTCCTTCAGAGAGACTTAGTCTCAGAAAATTTTTTCAGGAGACAAAACATTGGATCTTGAGATTTAACATTTTACTAGTGGCAAAATGAAATTACTTTCTTAAATATACCATGAAATCTCATTGCCTGACATTCAAATGCAAAGACAAACTCATTGTGCTCACTCTTCTGTGTCTGCTTCTCAGACTTAAAAAATACAAAGTGTTATTCTCTGTTCATATGCAATAGCACAAAGCAAAACTAGAAACAACTAAACATACCACAAACTACCACTGACTTAAACTTACCTTAACTTTTTAACTGCACCAAACCCTATCTGGAGTCTTTCAAACTGTTTAAGTGAATCTGATTGAAAGCCTTAAGATATATTGTATGTGTAAAAGCTAAGTGACATTCCTTCATGCCAGTCTTCCTCAAAGCTTTGGCACTGGCAAAATGTGCAGTTCAAATACAAAAAAACATCCCAGTAAAGTGGCAGCAAAATTTCAAGTGGCAAAATTCAGCAGTGCATTTTGGTTGATTTTTGAAAATCTGTCTGGTTACTTTAAGTATTTTATCTCTATAGAGAATTTGAATTGAAATTACTTAGGGAGGAAGAGTTTTGGTGACCCCGGCAGCTTTTGGCAAAGTTTTCTAGACAAAGGTCAAAGCCTTCAAATCATAACCTGCCCTCCTTTTTCTGAATCCTTGAGCCTGCCAGGGAAACTACTATTGAAACAGCTTTAATTTCTCTTATCGATAACGGGTGCAAAGTTTAGCTTTGTGGCGTGCTAGCTGAAATGGTTTCTATTATAGACATGCATCTTAAACTGTGGATAAATATAAATTCAGAGGGCTGCACAGCCTTCTTTCTCAGGAAAACGCATAGGAAAATAAAACCGCTTGAGTAAGTAAGGATAATGGGATTCGGACAATCTGCATGTTAATTGGAAACTGATTTACTGGGGATTTGTAACCTGCCTTCGGTGCAGAGCAGCCCTCTGCACTTGGGTAAGTGTTGTCTGTGGTGCATCAAAACACACAGGCAAGCTCTGAACGCGGCTCTTCCTGCAAAATAGTCTTAACTTTTCACCGTTTCACTAATTTTACTTTAACCCTCGAAGCTTTCTCCCCCCATTTGCAAATCATATACTCTTGAATTCTACGCCGAACTTCTTGATCCAGTTCCTCCGAGAGCTAGGAAAAAGTAGGCAGGTGTTTCGTCACATTTTCCCAGCCGCTGGATAAAACAGATAACCAAACCCAGGCACACCATGACGGAAACGCTTTGCAGTGGCAGAACAGCCCCTGTGTGCCCCGGGGGCAGAAGAGCAAGCCCCCAGCCTGAGATGTGCCTGCTGCAGCCACAGCGGCGGGGCTGTGGCCGGTCACTCACCCTCAGCGCAGGGTCAGGACAGCAGGACGGCTGAGGTGGAGGCAGGGTGGTGGGAGCCGTGGGGAGCAGAGCGGTGTCCCCAGCCGCTGGCTCGGCCGGCAGGGACAGGTTGTGGCTCCGGCGTCATCGCGTCTTCTGCTCAACTTGGGTTCCCCCTGTGCCGTCACCCCAGGGAGTCTCCACCCTCCACAGGGGTACGGAGAGGGCAGGGCCAGGGCAAGGCAGGACTTTCACCTCTTCTTCAGCCCGCCGAGTGGTGGTGGTTTCGTGGGATAACGGCGGGGACATGTCCTTGATGCTGTGCGGGGAACCACGCCTGGCACAGCCTGATGCAGGCAACTTGATCCCTGGCACATGCTGAGTCCATGGCTGTGCCTGGACATCCTCTCAAAGAGGCCGTGGCTTTTCAGCAGCTGTGCTGAGACACGCAGTGGTGGTGGTGCTGAGCACTCTGCTCCTCAGGTTTGCTGCCTGTCCTACTTCCCTGCACCAGGTCCGCTGCAGTTCCCAAGCTCAGCACGCCCAAAGGCGAGTCGTGCCTGGAGAAGCTCCGTCTGCAGCCCAGCCGGGCTGCTGTCACATGCCTGCAGCCCCGGCACCAGCACCAAGCCAGCTCTTGTAGATGAGTGAGTTAATCTCTTAATGTTCAGGAATCGCATTCCTGGGCTCTTACCCTTTCTTTTATTACTAATTTTAACATGATTTTTTTTTTTTTTTTAATTTATACAAGACTTGCAAGCGTCCTAGCAACTAGTGAAGACAACAGTGTGGTCCCAGTAGTGTTTGACAGGGTACTTATGTGACTAAATAAATGACTAAATAAATATATAAATAAATAAATATATGACTAAATAAATACCAGTATCTCATGCAGGGAGCACATCTGCACTCCCACCTGATCTCAGGTTGGGTATCCCCTGTTGAGTCAGCAAAAACCAGAGCACATGACCCAGAGGAGGCTATCACTATCATCAGCATGACTGATAAAGCACAGAAGGAAAACGGAGATGACAAACACTTGTTGTCGTAGATACTCACCCCTAGAATGCAATGTGATTGTTTTGTTTTGTTTTTTTCCAGTTGAGGTCACAAATCATTCGTGCAGATCAGTTCCAAGCAGCTCAGTGGGTGCTTGGTCCTGCCTTCGGGACCACGTAAAAGAGAGCTGCAGTCTGAAACAAGGAGTGAAAAGTATTCAGCCTCTCTTTCTGCAGCATTGTGGGGGTGGATGGGGGTTATTTAATTTGACTGGGAGGTTTCCTCACATACAGCAAGCACATAAACTGCTCAATGGGGAGTCAGTCCAGAGAGGCTGCTGGGACTAAGCTGTGAACTTCACTAGTTGTAGAGATGCTTGAAAGTCTTGTAGGAGTATAGTACTGAGGTAATTCCATTAAAATTAGCAGTAAAAGAAGGATGAACAGTGCGGGCACATGGTTCCTGAGCAGTAAGATGAGATTTCATCAGGGGAACTCTGACATCTCAGGGGGTTTGCTGTGACTGCAGTCACACAAAGTCTTGGCAGGAGCAGCTGAACCCAGATCTCATGTTGCTTCAGGGCTTGAAACCTGCTCCTTCTGAAGTAACTGATTAGAATGTTGAGAGATAAGGAGCTTCCACCCTAATCAATTTATTTATCTTACTGTCCTCAAGGCCATGCCTGCCATCTGCCTGTCAGCTGCTAAGAAGTCCTGGTACGCTTATTTGTCAGATGAGAACACATGACAAACATTCATACATTTTTCAACATCTATTTCAAGACAAACCTGTGGCCATACCTCCAAAAAAAAATAATAAAAAAAAATATATATATATATATATACAAAAACCTGAATATTAGTAACTGATTAAGTAGGGAGTTCAGCCTTTCAGACCTGTGTTTTGTGCAGTCAGGTGTGTGACACAGCCCTGGCACAGAGCAGACCTTTGGCCAGCTCACAATACATAGAGCAAGAGATGTCTCATCTCAAACCATGAGTGGGGCGTAGCCTTATCAGACAGTGCTTCAGAATAGCTTTCAGCTATTTGCATGTGCTGTTTAATATTAAATCTGACAGAGGGCCATTACCCCCGGCATCCCGTAGCTTGGGCAGGAGCTGCGGTCCTTGCAGCCACCAGCTGCGAGGTTCCTGGGGCAGCCTCTGGTTCTTCCGAGGTGGGAAGGGCTCCGTGCCGGTACCCCAGCACCTGGAGGCACCGTTTGTAAAACAGGAACAGGAACATTTGTGAAACAGGAACTGTAGTTATGCAGGAAGAGGAGATGAGAGTTAATTTGGGAAGAATAATTGTAGCGAAAAAAAAGGCTTGGAGTGGCGAGGGCTAGGACGGGCTGTGGAGCCTGAGTCTGATTTTACCTGTGATGATGCAAAGCAGGAATGGCTCCTGAGCTGAGGAGCAGGGTGGCGTGGTGCAGTACGGCACTTACACTGTGATATCACAGGCAAAGCTCTTAGCACCAAGAACAAGATGAAGATGGGGTAAGGCTCAGCACTCACACACCTCAGGATGTTATCTGTGCTGCAGAAAAGGCCAGTTAAGTCACCAGGACGTAAACACCACATGTATTATTACCTGGTGCAGGGATATCTGGTCAGTGTCACTGATGCTCTGCCTCCTGGTGGGCCTGTCTGGGGCCCCGCGGTCCTCTGGCCTTACAATCACCTTGCCTCTGTTCTGCCTTGTGGACCCAAATGTGATGCACGAGCAGTCCCATTTGCAAGCCACGTGGAAGGGGTGAGGCGAGCAGTAAGAGCAGCGGGTAGGTGGCTGTCTGCTGTGTCAGAAGGCTGCTCCAGTATCGAAGTATCGCGAGCTCCTTCTAACGACCACAAGCCACGTCCTGTCTCGCTCTGCGCCCCAGAAACGGAGCCACAGCGAGCGCTGTGCTGGCTGGGAAGTGAACTCGGTGACATTCCCCATGCACGGCCCGGAGTCCAACCAGTACAAGGTCCCGCACCCAGGCGGGGCAGCGCCGAGCCCCAGCACAGGCTGAGCAGGGAGCACGCTGAAGAGATGGCTGTGGGGCTGCGTGAAAACCGGGCATGAGCCGGCCACGTGTGCCAGCATCCTGAGAGCCAAGGCCAGCGGAGCGATTGCTGTGGTGGCTCCGCTCCCGTAAGGCCCCAGCATGTGTCCCCCGCTTGCTGCCCAGCACTCACAGCAAGGCCAGGCGGGGTGTGCTGTGCTTGTGGAGCTGTGGCCCTGCAGCCTGCCCGCTGTGGTCTCCGAGCTGGGGTGCTGCGGGGGGCACAGCAGGTGGTGCTGAGCTTCCCTGAGGGGCACAGGAAGGACCGGGGATGTGCAGCTGCAAGCCAGAGGATGGGGGAACTGCTGAAACTTCCCAAAAGCTTAAGCCTTTCCATTCATAGAAAGAGAGGTCAAATATTTAGGGTATCTAGTATCTGAGGGGGAATGAAGAATAAATCCAGAGAGGATTCAGGGAATTGTTGAGCTACCCCTATCCAAAACTAAAAAGAAGTAAAAGTTTATGAGGAAGAGGTGTTTAAGGAATTAGGAGTCATGAAGTCCAAAGGAAAATAGATACTCCCTGATGGGAGAGAAATGCTGAATAAAGTGCTAATGAGGCAAATATTAACTGTTTTACATCAAGAGGGTCATTGGGGAATTCAAGCAATGTGTGATGCTGTGCTACGGAAATATGTATGTGTAGGAATATGTATACTGTGGCTGAACAAGTATGCAGGAGTTGTGTAGTATGTCAAAAGGTAAATAGTAAAATTATCAGCAGTCAGCCCAAAGGGGCAAAGAGCCAGGAATTCAACACTTCCAAAATGTACAGGTAGCTTTTACAGAACTCCTTAAAGTAGGTAGATTTGAACACTTGTTAGTCTTGGTAGATCATTTGTCAGGGTGGGTGGAAGTGTTCCCTTCAGTATCTGCTACTACGAACATAGTACCGAAAGTAATTCTAGAACAAATAACTCCCAGGTATGGAATTGTTGAAAATATTGGCTCTTATCAAAGAAATCACTTTATGTCAGAAATATTGCAAGGGCTAATGTGGACTCTAGGAATCAGGTGGAAATTTCACACTCCTTGGCATCCTTCCTCTTCTGGAAGGGTGGAGAGGATCAGACAATAAGCAGCAATTGACTAAGTTCTGGAAACTCAGCTTCCCCAAACAAAGTGCTTATCTTTGGCACTTCTCCAAATTCAAACTGCACCATGAAAAGATGTGGGAATTTCACCATATGAAATATAACTTGGATTGCTGTACATGGACAAAGGGAGTGGATTACCTCAAACTGAGTAAGAAGATGCTTTTCTTAAGAACTATATACTTGGGCTGTCATCCTCTTGGTCATCTCTCAGGACCTGTGGATCATTAGCTGAAATGGAAGCCCTGGTCCATCCATTCCGAGCAGGAGATTGGGATCTGATATGAATATGGAGAGAATTGAAACTGCAACCTGAGTGGGACTGTTCCAAGTGCTTTTGACTACTGAGACAGCAGCAAGAACAGCTGAGAAACAATGGACTCATACCTGGGTAAGAGCATCAGCTGACCCTGATACCTGAGAGACTGCATTAACAAAGACTTTTAAGGTTAAAACTGTTAAAACTACCTATTGTAAACCTTTAACTTCTCCTAAGAAGAATTTTTCATGAATTAATGAGTAAAAGGGATTGAATTACACAGACTTGGAGTGTTTCCAGGGAACACTCCCTGGAAGTGGGAGAAAGGGGGGTGTTTAATCCCCACCAGAAGAATCCTTATTAGTTTGTGATTTTTATTGTTTTTCTTAATTGTTCCTTCTTAATTATTACAGGGGTGTATATATACATAGAAATTATGTATTTTATCTTAGTAATACGTATTCTCAATGGATTAGCGATAGGATGGAGATAAAATCAGCATTTCCAATTAATCCAGAACATCTCTTAAGTTCTATCTTGAAATAATTGTTGGATTTGCACCCAGATGCCTAGAAAGACTGAAAAGGTCTTGTCCCTGATTGCTATTCCCAGCAGCAACTGTGTCTAGATTCTCTAGATTTCTAAAAATGACAGATCATACCCAGTCCTGGTAAGGAACAGATTTTGAAGTTGAGCTCCCTACACCTAGTCCTGGCTACAATATACTGTGTTATCGAAGGTGCCTTTTAAACAACATTGATAGAAAACTTGGGGAAATATTAGTGACCCTGGGTGTGGAAATATCCATGAAATAGGGAATAATCCATACTGTACTAAATATGGTAGCCATGGGAATGCTAATATACATAAGGCACACTAGATAAAACATGAGAACCCTGTAACCAGATGGCCTGTCCCAAATGGCAAGGGGTGGTACTGGCTATGTGGCAATAAAGCCAGGAAGGTGTTGCCCCTAGAATGGAAGGGAGCTTGCACCCTGGAGGCAATAATTCCAAATGTAACCATTATTGAAGACCCACAAAACCAAAGTCCCTTGAGACCACACGCAGAATTAAGTGGACTCCAGGTAATCCTCCAGTAAAATTCTCTAGCATCTCACAGTTTTGCAAGGTGCTTTTTTACGTTGGTTAAGGGTGAATGAATTAGAAAAACCTATTGTAAATATCTCAAAATACAAAAATATTGTAAATATATTGAAGATCTAGAAGATAAGTTTGCAAAAATAGTACTCTAGAATCAAACAGTATTTGATTTATTAATAACCTCATACAGAGGAGCATGCACTGTAATTAATACAAGTTGCTGTATGTATGTAGATCAAATGGGATGAATTTGACTGATCTCAAAAATATTTGGGGAAAAAAAAAACAAACAAACACAACATGATCCTACATAGAGTAGCTCAAGATTTCTAAGTTCCTGGGGACATAGAAACATTTGGGAGAAACTAATTTTGTGATTACCTGAATAGAATTGGCTCAAACAACTATTTGTTGGTATTGTAATAATAACGACATTGGATATCTGTCATCCCTCGTGACATCTGAAGAAGAATATTGCACTTTAATGTTGGAAAAACTCGAGTGCGGTATATGAAGAGGTGCAAAAACAACAATAGGAGTAAGAAAAGAAGAGGGGGGAATAGTGGGAAAGTAAGTTGTGTTTTTTCAGTAGAGAATAATTTTCTGTATTCCAAGGTAGTTGTGTAGTCATAATAAGGAGAAATGCTAAGTAGATAAGTGGACAGCAAAAGGCCTCACTGTTCCAAAATAAGGTAGAAGCTTGAGAAAAACAGGATGAGCAGTGTGACAACAGTAAAATAAAGATCACAAATTCTCAAAACATAAGAAAGGAGAAATTAAAGGGTTGAAAAACAAGAAAATTTGGACATATATGGTATAAAGGAGCATCAAGTAGCTTGTGAACCTGTAGCACTCAGCCAATGAGGAAACAGGGGAGGTAATCAGGCATTGGGTAATAGGGAATAAAAGGTTATGATTTGATTATTAAAATGCGCTCCTGATTGACAGGATGCCCGCCATTGCAACCGTGAATAAAATAGCTTCGCAGAAGATCTTGTCTGAAGAAATGTATTTGAGGTGTTTCTCACAGTGGGGCGCCTTGCATAGGTGGGCTTTTGGGCAGGCGAGGGAGGGAGGAGGGTGTTGGGGCCGGGCGGTAGGAGGGGAGCACACTGGGCGTGCAGACCCTCACTGGAGGTGGGGGTCCAGTCGTGTTGGTCCCTGACCTCAAGGACGCTGGCATGCATCAGGGTGAATAAAGGGTTGGAGATGGACAAAAAGGCACTTTCCCCCCTTCCCACATGTACTCATTGTCTGGAATAGTTACTGCCTTAATTGTCCAATATTTATATC
The DNA here is from genome assembly GCF_964211825.1 of Aythya ferina. Taxonomy (NCBI): domain Eukaryota; kingdom Metazoa; phylum Chordata; class Aves; order Anseriformes; family Anatidae; genus Aythya; species Aythya ferina. Next base: position 31,517,288 of record NC_140300.1, on the reverse strand, counting down.
ATATTTGGACAATGATGACAGTTCATATTAATACGAAGTTATGGCAGTGATTGATTTACGACCTTGGCCACACACCAGATTGCTCCAAGGAGCCGGAGCTCCCATTAGCTTAGAACCAGAAAGAGCTTTTATTGAGCTGGAACTGCAGCGAGCTTGGAACAAGCAGGAACAGGAGCTGGGTAGGGCTGGAGCTTTGAGGCACCTTGTAACAAGAAAGAGCATTTCTTGAGCCAGAGCTGTGATTAGCTGCACGTTCCATCAACTTCAGGCATCAATTAGCAGCATCAATAATACAACCCAATCCCCTGGTGGCCTACCCAGGTTCCTCAACACCAAAGAGAGGTAAACAAACCAAATTGTCTGAAGTCAAAAGAAAGACAAACCAAGCAAGCTGGCTAAAGACCAAAGAAGCAAATGGATCAGTGACAAACACGAAACCACAAGCAGAAACACTTCCTCCTAACCCCTAGCCAGTGCCAGCTTCCTCACCATGGTGTTCCCTGGGGAACTGCTGCTTGCCCAACCCTGCCAGCTGCCCCCACACACCACACCGGGTATCCCCCGGTGCTGCCAGGTCTGTGCTCCTCGTCTGGGCTCAGGGCTGAGGCTTCCTGGCTTTCAGCCATTCCCATGTGCCATTAGCTGTGCTGGAGAAGCCCCCAGTGAGGTGGCAGTCTCATGTTGCAGCTGGGAAGACACAGCTCTCGATGCTGCCTGAGCTCCCTGCCCTCCAAAGCAGTCACAGCAACAGCCACCAGGGTGCATGAAAGCAGAGGTGGGGGCTCTCAGGAGTCTGCAGTACGTGAGGACTGAGAGGCCCTGTGTCTGTGGGCTCAGTCACCCCCAGTTAGCAGGCATGCCACTTAAGAGACCCAGGTGTCAACGTACCATCAATTAGGGCCAAATCATCACTAGGAAGGCAATCATCTGTTACGGGAGCAGAGCAGGTGCTTACCTTACAAGTTAATACAGAACTCAGCTCTTGAAGCACGTGTGTGCCCCCTGAGCCCTTACCTGTGCGTGTTCCCATGCCTGTGTGCACCCATCCACAAGACACACCACGGCTGGGAGACCCCTGCGGAGAGGCTCTGGCAGAGAAGCTCCTGCAGAGGGGCTCCTTTTGGGTAGAAAGCAAGTGAAATTTGTACCTTTTTGGTGCTGGTGCCTGAACGTCAGCTCCCAGTCTGTCCATTGTCATGGTTTCTCAGCGCTGCCACTCGCCCCACTAGGGGCCCTCAGTGCCGGCCACAGCTGGGAGAAAGCCTCCAGCTCGGTGTCCCAGCTTGGGCTGGGAAGGCCGGTGCAGGATGCGGGCAGAGCCGCGGGTACCCGTGCTGCTGCTTGTCGCAGGGTGGCAGCAGTGCTATCACCACTGCTCGATACTCCCTTTCCTCCTCCAGTGCTGCCCCAGCCCAAACGCCAGAGCAATAAAGTGAAAGCGGTTATAAGTTTTTTTTGACACTTTTGTAAGTATTTATGCAAAATGTTTAACCGATTGGCTGTTGTCTGTCTCTCCCCGTAGGCAGCAGCAGCTCGTTTGTATGGTTATTGATGGCATCCGAGTGCATTTCTGTAAAAAAAACTTAGCTCAAATGTTCTTTCGGGTGGGAATCAGGGGAATATTAAAAGACTTCTGGTTTCTGGCTTCTTCCTTGCACCCGACTGCCCAGCCAGCCCTCCACAGTATTTCCTTCTGCAGACGGTTCATTTCCAGATCTCTGCTTTGACCGCTGGGCTCCTTGGCTGCAGATTTCAGTCTCCCAGTGGCTTCGCCCTGGCCATAACATGGCTGTACCAGTTGTTAGTCAGTTCTGTTGCCCTGACTCCTTCACACATTAAACCCTCCCTGCTGCTATGGGATGGTGCTAGTGGCCCTTAACTTACTTAAATCAGGCAGCACAGCGAGCTCTGCTTAAATAGAAATCCTGAGCCCCGTCCCTGCCCACCTCACCAAAGTTGAGAGCCTCTGGGTAAGGATTAAGGGATGATCAAGTAAAGGGGATGTCACTGTGGGAGTCTATTACAGGCTACCCAGCCAGGATGTTGACACTGATGAATTATTCTTTGACAGATGGTTGAAATGTGGCTGTGGCTTTCAGGACGGTCGGAAGCAGCGACGTGCACCAGGCTGCCCGTCCTGCAGGGCTCACCTGTGAACCCCCCGCTCTGCTGCAGGGCCTGGTGTCACCAGGTCACATGGAGGGGACGCTGGCTGAGCTGGAAGGTGGCTCTGGCTCTTGGACTGCAGGCCCTGCAAGCACAAGCAGAGGTAGGGGCTTCCCCTAGCTGCCTTCTGCAATAGCTGCATGGATAAATGCCTTGTTTATGCAGTTCTGCATGGTAATGGCTACTGCTAAACAGCGTGCAAGCTCAAACAATAAACCTAACCCAATCTAATCTTCTATTTGTAGAGAGCTTGTTGCAAAACAGATTTCACCCACCACAGAGAAGAAGGTACCTCGGAGCTGTTCAGCTCCTCACAGGAGAGCTGGAACATCCTCACTCTGCAAATGAAGCCACTGCCTCTGAGAGGGGCAGTCAGTCCCCCACAAAACATGAGGGGAACCAGACCAAGCCCCAGCATCCTACTCACTGGGGGAAGCTGGAGCCACTGGCTCTGGGGCAGAAGGTCAGGGCTGAGCTGGGCTCAGCTCAGTCTATGGCTTCTGTCACCACCTGAGTGTTAAACTCAGCATGGGGGATGCTCCCACCTCCCTGCCTGCCTGGCTGTGGCACCTCCCAGGCACAGCACGAGCATGAAGTTGGATGCAAAGGGGCTGGGGGAAGTGTCCCCCAGCACAGACACCTGCCTCCGACATCCCCTGCATAAAGTGCAATTTGCTGACCCAGAGGACAAGGACACCGTCCCCTCTTGCTTGGTCCCCGTCCGGGCAACATGCCACAGAAGACAAAGCTCATGATAAGGTCCAGCACATTTCTGTTGGCTTCCCTAACCAAAAGGACACATGACAGCAAATGCCAGTAATGTAAGCTCTCGGCCACCAGGCACTAAAGCTGTGTAGCCATACAACATTGCTGGGAGCCTTTTTGAGACACACCAGGGTGTATTTAAGCTTTCGTTTTCCTGAGCATTTTCTCTTTGGCAAAATGGTGTGTCCAGCCATCTTTCTGGGGATGGACTTGACTTCCCTAGTGACTTACTAGATAATTAAGCAGCCATGCCTGCTGCTATCAGCCCAATAATTTAATTGGAATATTCATTCTGGCTTTTGATGTAGCTGGCCGGCAGCCTTGGTAAAGGTAATGGCTTTTGGCTCTGCAAAGAACATCAGATAAGCTTTTAAAAATTACATTTGCCACTTCTCGGCTGCTGTGCATCTATGCAATACTGGCTAAAGGAAGTCAGCCACAGTTTACCCTTGACTTGAGTGGATCAGGAGCTCACCTTATTTCAGTAGCTTTGCGCTAGCTCCCACCAACCAGCCCGAAGTATCAGAAGTCACAGTGATCTAACACTGAGGAGTTCTGCAAAAGGATGCACTTGAATGCTGAGGGAAATCTTGCTGATGTCTCGCTATCCCCCAAACAGATTGTCATGCAACATTAGTGGGGCAAACAAAGAATCTCAGACTTGGAAGAAAATAATTAGCCACCTTGTGGTTGCTGTACAGGCTAATTTACTCTGAAACCGCAACTCTCTGTCTACTGTGATTTTGCGCGTAATGTAAAGAACCAGGCTGTTATCTCAGGGAACAGAGTAGCTAGCCTCCCCCTTCCTGAGACCCAATGGGGCAGCTGTGAGGACATGGTGAAAATTAATCACTCCCACTAGCTGGATAGAAATAGCATATACCTGGGAATCTTGGGTTATGCTCTGCTGCTGCTCCTGCCCGTGTCCCTCTGAGGTGCTCACCCACGTCTCTGTTCTAATGCAGGAGCTGAGAAGAGCTGCTTCTATCTGTGCAGTGCAGGCCAACTGGTCTTCAACTCTGTCCTCTGTTGGGAAGAATCATCACCTCTCCTGCCTCTAGTGGCAGAATTTAATGGAAAAAAAGCAGAGACACCCAGGTTGCTCAGAGCCATGAAATAAAAGCAATTTGTCAGAAAGTTATAACAGAAGTGAGAGCACCGAGGAAAGAGCTCAGACAAGTGACCTCAGACGTATCCACAGTGTGCCCAAAACCTGAGTATCAAAACCTGTTTTTAACTGACCTTAAAATTGTGAAGTGCAACAGTAAGTGATAATGTGATCACACTCATAGCTGTCCATTCAGATCTCCCACCATCTCCAGCACCATGGAGGTACTTGAGCCTGAACTGCCAGTCTGAGCTCTTGTTTTACAACATCATAACTCCCCTGGGGCTGGAGATGAAGCCTGAAGTACTTCCAGCTGTTAAAGACAGTTTGGGTTAGTTCAAGTACTGTTTAGTTTGTACTGTATGAGCTTCTGTTTCTGGAAAATTACAGCTCAGACATCTGCATACATGGTAGAAATGAAATGAACCAAATGTACGTGGGACCTCTACATAAATACAAAAGGACCTGGGACCTCATTTATTGTAGTGTCTTACACATTCATTATGTTTTCTCAGTGTCAACCGGGGAATGCATAGCTGGGGGGGGGGGGTTAAAGAAGTAACATCTGTGACTCTGTGCCCAGGGTAGTCTATTCTGCCTCAGTCTCTTCTGAAACATGTGGACCCCAAGCACAATTCAGGACTAAGAATCCAGACCGCTGTATGGAATGAGACTGTACAAAGGGAAAGTCCTGCACATTCCACTGTAGACTTCTTTTATTTGCACACACTGCAGATTAAACAAAATATATGATTGCTGTATAAAGAAAACATATCCTACAGTTGCACAGGCTTAATTGCTAACTGCACTAAACATCCTACTTTTATTTATTCACTTAAAAAACATATATATATATATTATATTTATATATATAAAAGAAAATTACCTATAAATACAATGGAAAAATACATTTGAAAGCTTTTTATAAAACTTGGCTCAACAGTATTTTAATAAATATATTTATGAGAGAAAGACAGAAACGGACACACAGAGAAACACACATCCATAATGTCTAATGCTTTTCTAAATCCTGAAAAGAGAATCTGCTCTTTGGTGTTACTAAGCAGAGTTAGCTGCAAGAGTCTGAAGCATCTAACGTCCCAGCTTAAAGCCTCTGCTCCACCCTCTTGGCTGTGTATGCTTACCACTACTTCACACAGGCTTTGCTGGCTTCGAGCTCCCGTGATAGCTTACAACCAGGCAGGGAAACAGAATCAGAAAAGTGGGTGCTGTCTTCCTCCAAGGGCCCCATCCAACCTCCTTTACATTCAGTGGAAAATACTACTTTACTTGGACTGAATTTTCTACAGAATACGTAAAGTGATTTGCTGTCAAACCAATGACCACTCAGCAGTAAAAAATACTTGTTAACATGGAAAAATCAATTAGCCCACACAGTGTAATAAATAAGTTCAATAACTACATTGTCTTGTTTGTTACAATTTTTTATGGAAGCATTTTGTTAGCCTTCTGCCCAAACCAGCCAAATGAACATTCTGCCACAGCACAACCAGAAGTTCATCCAGCAGAGGTTCATTAAAGAACAAGTTCCCCCAAAAAGAACATTCCCTCCTCACCAATTACTAAGGGAATCCAGCCCCAGGACCCTGTAGACTCCTATTAAAGGCAAAATGAAGTTTGGCACTGGCCTTAGGAAGTGGAGGTTCAGTTTCCTTCACTTACCAGAAATGGGGAAAGTGGACAGTCCCTGGGGCAGTCCCTCTGTTGCCCAGTTGGGATAGGTCATGACCAGCCACTAAGCATACAGCAGTCATCAGTAACTAAGCCCTGAGCACATTTAACAAGTTTCCTGGGAGATTTTCCATCCAGCATGTGAAATACAGGATGCTGAGGCATCTTCATTATCTCCATTTAGATTGGATTTTGCCTTAGCGGGAAATGAAACAAATCCTAGTAGGGGCTGCAGATGCACTGAGCCCGGAAGCCCAGCATGACCCCAGGAACACGTCTGTTCCTACAGCAGTTGTGGCTCATAACAGAGCGCAGCAGAGTTTTTCTGTTTAAACCATGATCACACAACATCCAACTGCATTTATTATCCAATCAATGTTTCAGACTGACTCCCCTGTTCTCATGATCTAAAGGATAAGTGACAAAAATCAGGCATATATAAAGTCATATGGGAAAGCACATCTTGCTCTATTCTACTTAACACCACTGGCTGACAGTTAAAATTATTTCCTGGAATCCCAGAATCGTTCAGGCTGGAAAGGACCTCGGGAGGTCTCCAGTCCAACTTCCTGCTCACAGCAGGGCCAACAATGGATTCAGACCGAGATTCTCAAGGCTCTACCTGGTCATATAAGGTGCCCCAAAGCTTTCCCTCCTCCAGGCTGAACAAGTCCATGTCCCTCAGACTCTCCTCGCAGCTTCCTGACCACCTTGTTTGCTTTTTGCTGGCCTTCCTTGCTCAAGTTGTTTGGTGGTTCTGGTTCACAATTTGTTTCCTTGTGCCAAAGAAGGTGAAAATAGAGCTTGAACATTCGAGCAACAAAAAACAATCATATTTCTATACTGTTTTTGAGAAAAGCTTGTCGTTTCTTGTCTTTCTAAACGTCATTCACAGCCAGGAGGGAGAAAGGAAGATGGTCAAAATAGAACACAATAGTTAAACTGATTCATGAACAGAATTTTCTACAAAAGAAAAAAAACCACCTCTCTTATTTTCCCACTGTACATGTAGAACTAAGAATAGGTATATGTTAATGAAATATGATTTGAAACGGTATTTCACATCTAGTGAGAACAAGCAGAACATTGAAAATGGGTGGGAGTTTTAGCACTGATGTAAACATATCTAGTGCTTCTGCAAAATACCAATGAAAACTAAAATATCAATGAAAGAACGTTTGAAGGAGAACACAGGATTCTGTACTTACGTATTTTTTCTTGCAAGGTAAATGATTTTTGTCCATCTATTTCACCTTCACACTACATAAAAGCACAGCATTTTAAGAAATTGACATAGCTCTTTGAAGCAGTTAGAGAAAAACACATACTACAGTCTGCTTCTCCAGGAAACTTCTATTATGCATACAACTCATTTCTTACTGGATTTTCCTTTGATGTGTTACAGCCTGTCTCACATACTCAACCCAGTGCAAAACTAAACTGGTAAGCAGTTTCCAACTGCAGCATCAAATCAACGTTGCAGAAGTCGTCATTTCTACATGCTTCTGGATGAAAGCGGTTCTGTCCATTACTGGAAAAAGTGAAACAATAAACTTATAATAGAATGAAAAATAAATGCCTATAGTGTCATCTATTGACAAATGCCACATGGGCCTCTAATCCTAACCCTTTTTTAAAAAATTAAGACATGTAGGAACCTTTTTAATATCAAAATAGTAGCTAGTGAAACTTCCAATAGCAAAACCATACATCCCACCCACAGTGCCTGAAAATGTTCACAGAGACACCGTGTATCAAAAAGTATTCAGGTCACATCTGCATGCCCTTGTTATCAAGAGGCACACAGAGAATTTGGTGTGTTACCCAAACAGATTCTGGTTGCTGCACTGTCTTCTATTCTTCAGGGAACATCATGCTTGTCAAAAACTTTGCGTGCTTTGATTTTAAGCAAGAAACATGAGAACTGGTTTAGAACTGATGCCTATGAGTCTCTATAAATGTCCCAGAAGAAGGAAGTATCAGAAATCCTTGTCCCAGCCTGAAAGTTCATCTGGAGGGGTTCCCTCTTCAGGTGGATAGCTATCAAAGTAGCTGTAGTCAGTTGGTCCAGACAACTATGACGTGAAAAACACAAAGACATAGTTATTTCAGAAGGTACCTTTTGAAAATACTTTCTATTGATTATGCATCATTTATATTGCTGCCAGTGGAGGGAGGAAAGGCTAACATGACAAGGGATGATTTCTTTCACTGGATTAAATTCTTCCTTCTTTAAAAGCTACAACTCTAGAAATTAACTTGTACAACAGAACAATAGCATTAGCATCCATGTACAAAAACACTCCCCAAATATTATGAAATCCAGGATTTCATCCAGAGGCCTATAAAGTTAGTAAGAAAATTGGGCCATGCTAAGTTCAGTTTTGATTCAAATTTGTTTAACACCTCATCTACAAACATGGGGTAACTACTCAAAGCAGATCGTGGAATTGTTTATTTCAAATTGTGTTCAAAGTCAGCTTCAGATTCTTTACCCTCAATCTTTTTTTCATTTTATGGCAAAGAGAAATGGTCCACTTAAAAGGTGAAGTTTATTTACGGATATGCCATAATACCATGAAAATATAGGAATTTGTACTCTGCACAGTAAAGTGAGCAGTGCATCTTAAAATGCCCATCTAAGAAAATACATTTTTTTGGTTCATCATCACCATTTATTATAATAATGGTGAAAAACTACCGCAAACTACACAGGCAGAACTACATTTCCGTTATCTAACCGAATTTAAGTTATGTATCGCTTGGGTCTCTCTCTCCTTCCTTCAGCTTTCATTAAACATGGAGAGCTATAATAATGCAAATACATTTGGGGGAAATTCTGCACTTCTCATCAGTTGTTTCTTTGCAGTCAAGCACCTTTATATTAGTAAAGCATGAAGATGTTGAAAGCCAGAGCCAATACCTCTCTTTTTAAAGGTGATGTTAATTTCCTCACTTTCAGACCATCCCAGTTAAAACCATTCAACCACCTGATTAAAAAGAAATGAGAGACTGACAGGGAAAGACTGAGAAACAGACCATTTTCTGTTAGAAGCATTATATTATTAAAAGTTTAAATGCATGTGAACAAGGGCTATAGAACATTTTTGCATGACAACAGTCCATGTGACAACACACTTGTTAGAAGTGGGAAGCTTCAGCTCTGTCTTTGCCATACAAGGAAGCAGTAGCAGGGAGAGCTTCAGAACCACCAGGTACATGGCATCCTCTCTCTGCAGAAGTGTTGAAGTGGCAGGCAGGCTAAAGTAGATGGTTTAGTGCACATGGATGCATATGCATAAGCACTGCCAAGCAAAGATGTATGTGTCGCCTTGGGATTCAGCTCTCTTTTAACAACATGAGAAAAGGGAGACAAGTAGAAGAGCCAAAGCACTTCTTTTCCACAGAACAAACTGCAGGGCTTAGAAATAACTAAGATGAAAAGAAAAAGCAGGAAATGTCTAATCCACTGAGGTCTTTCTTGATTAAAAGAAAGAGGACATAAATCTGATATTGCTCCAGAGCCCTTAACTACTCTTATTGAACAGCAACTGTTTGGCTTTAGATCAGAGACTCAGGAGATCTAAGAGGGCAGATAATCCTGAATACTACTGGCATTCATTTCTCTGCAAATGGAATTAAACTTCTATGTCAGCAACCTGTAACAAAAACCAGTCAACAAGAAGATGTTTCTAGCTGATCCTGCTGAGGATTTATGTTGATATTGTTGCTTGCTGAAGTAGCAAACGTAATCGATAGCAACACGAGTATCTCTTACACAATCTGTCTGGAAGCGTCTGAAGCCTTATGGAGTTAGTGGACTGGGTTCTAAAATAACAAAAATTTTCTCAAATTAAAAAACAAAATTTCTTCCTGGCAGTTTCTTTCACTTACCTGTGCTTCTTGATGTCATTAATTCCATTCCTCAGATTACCTAATCTTTCTGTAGGGTTTTGCCTTAAAAACAGAAAAAGAATAAGCATAAAAATTTTGAGAATGTTCTTATTTTTGGAAAAGAGCATTGGTCCTGACTGCTTGCCCTGAACAGTTACTCAGGGAGGAAGCTTGCATACAACATATAGTCAGATGAGGAGACATAAGGAGGTGTTTCTCTCTCCTCCTTTCTCCCAAAGATGGAGAAATCTTCCAATTTAGAAGCCAAGACAGTTTCACACTGCTGTTAGTAGTAGTAGGAAAGCTAAGTGGTTGAATTTTAGTTGCACACCTTACATTTTCTTGGCCAGCAGGTCTGTTCATGAGTTGTAAAAGGAGGCAGGGCAAAATTTGCAGCTTCAAAGATCCTTTTAATCCCACTGCACAAACACAGATATGTGTTCCTAGAGCCGTGAATGAAATCCCACAGGAGCTGGGACTTCAAAGTTAGCAGCATCACCAGTCACAGGCTGTGACTGTGACAATGTGCTAATGCTTCTGAGTTAGGCAGCTTCTTTTGAAACAGAACCTTTTTGCACACTTTAGAATGGGCTTAATCCAGCCCTTAAATCAGGACCTAAGATTTGTGGAGGAGCTATATGCCTAAGTAATTTTCGAAGCATTTCTTAAAACACTGCACTTGGTAATAAAACTTAAGTTCTCTAGCTCCTTCCTTAGCCCTCAGCTGCACACATTTTCCCTAAAATGTCTTTCAGAAAACTACAGAAAAATTCATACTTAGAGAGGAAGCCCACACCCTGCATCTAAGGCTGTGCAGACTAAGAGGCGTGACACGCTCTGAGGCATGCATGTGTACTGAACATAATCAGAATGGACCATGTTAGGCATAACAATGTTAAATGGAGTTGTAAGGAATTTATGACTTTAGTCTGGATCTTAAATAGCTCAAAGTATCTACACCCAGTCTCTGTCACAAACTGCCCCTCCTACCTGCAAAGTCTGCGGATCAAATCCTCAGGCCGCCTTGTTATTATTTTAGGAAAGTCCAGTTTTTCAATGCCTTTGAGAATCAAATTATATGTCACCATTTGATCAGCCCCAGAGAATGGTGGACTAGAAAAAGAAAACACACTGTTACATAAAATTGCTGGCAAGAACACATCTGGTCATTTATTATCCAAGCAAACATTTGAGAATATGAAAACACAAAACAAAACAAAACAAACAAACAAAAAAACACCTTCCTAGCTTGACAATCTGCATTTCAGCCTGTTTAAGGTACTTGAAGGGTGTGAAGTTGGCAAACTGCCTGTAGGATCAGGGATACTGCATGACATGTGTCTGTCAAAGCAAACCCTGCCCCGAGCCTGACTCAGAAACTTCCATGTTGTATTAACATCAACTGGACACAAAGAAGTGTCATGCAAGTGTGCATGGGGACAAAGAATGAGCCCTGCTCACAGTTCACCCAACCTGCTGCACCCCTTTTACCCCATGAAGGTGAGAACGGCCTGCTGTTAGGTCTTCCTTATAGGAAGCATGAGCATCTGTTAAAGGTGCTCCACACCTGTGTAGAGCCTGTCTGGCTCTTTCCTTGTATGGATAAGCCAGAACTGAGGATAGGTCCCCTGCCTCGATTGTCTGTGACATTTCTGAAATGATGTATGAGTAGACACACAGAAGAGACAAAAAAAAAACATATCAGTTTGCAAGTTGTTCCTGTTTACTGGTGGAGAAAATAACAAAATTCATTTTAAAAATAACCTTTAAAGTGTTCTTCAAAACAGATAAATAAGGTAAGAACTTGGGAGTAGTAGGCACTTACCTGCCAGTAAGGAGTTCGTACACAAGAATCCCAAGGGACCAAAAATCCACACTGAAGTCATGGCCTTTACTCAGAATGACTTCTGGGGCAACATACTCAGGGGTTCCACAAAATGTCCAGGTTTTCTGCCCTGACCCGATCTTCTTTGCAAATCCAAAATCAACCTGATGAAAATGAACATATGCTGTATAACATAGACTTGCTTTGCACTGAGAAAGTTTAAGGTCCTAATTGCTTCCACACCTCCTCTAGAGATCTCACAGTCACCAGTAAAACCAATTGTTCATAGCTGAATGATTACAGTGTTTGGGAAGGATAGAGAAGTAATTCCATGGGATTACTGAGTATTAGTAGTCCCATTTACTTTCATGAGTAATTTCCCAGATGATTTCTTGTTTTGGACAGAACAACCCGTGTTCTCCTTGAGGATACAAGATTTACCGCCCATGGAAAAGGGTGGGTTGTTCATTGTCCTCAAGAGTGGATGTTTCAAGCTCTCTGAAGGATAATCTCTCTCCAATTTGACTGTCATAGACAAGTACAGCAGGAGTTGTTCACTGTGTTCCCTTTCTACAGAGATAATGTAGAACCTATGATTGCTTGAGGCTGGACAGGGAGGGCATTCTGGTCCTGGGAAAAAATGGTTCCTGCCTTTTCATTAAGAATGGCTGGTGGGAGACAGTGCTTTTAGGGTTTACTCTGTGGCAAGAGCTCTTGGAGGCTGCAGATCCCCATTTTGTGGCTTGAAATAGCTTTGCAATGTCTTTGTTCCTCACCACACAACCAGTAGCCTGCCCTCTTTTCTATTGAAAAGTAAGGGATATTAAACTCCAGGATCCTGGTACTATAATTACATGCTGCCTATTTATATCCCCCTGCAAGGAAACAGGATACGGGCACAAAAAGATAACAGTATGTCTTACCAGTTTTATGTATCCTTCAGCATCCAAAATTAAATTTTCTGGCTTCAGGTCCCTGTAGACAATTCCTATGTGATGTAGATAGTCCAAAGCCTCTGTCACACACCCAACACAGAACTTGGTAGTGGGTTCATCAAAGCTGCCTCTGGAAGAAAAAAAAAAATCATTATCTTTGCAGACAGTATTAACTTCTAAAAATACCTCACTCAATAATCAGATAACATGTAACACCCAGAACATGAACAACATTTTTGCATTGACATTCTGTATGTCACTCATGTGGTTGAAACTAAACCAAATATCTTTTCATGAGACAGCCTTTGAATCATCACATTTTGTAAATCATTTTGCTTGTTTTGACAATATTTTGAGTGATACTTCATCTCTCACTGCAAAAAAATCCCAAAGGTTTAGATACACTGCAAGTGCACAATAACCTCATCTGACAGTGAAATTCAGCCACTTTATAATAAAAGAGCCAAATGACACCACAGTAAAACAAAAAAAAAAAAAAATGAGAACAAGGAATTTTTCAACCAATTGAAATGTCAGGTGCTATCACAGAGAACAATCCCACTTGCAAACAAATTTGCTTTGAGCACTTTCTGGTGAAAGAAAGGGAGCAAAATCCTCAGTCCTACCTCCCTGAAGGACAGCACTTCCAAATGTGAACTAAATCAAACATTGTATTAGGACAACAGTACCATTATATCTGAAGAATATCTTCAAACAAATTATTTCTGTACCTCTTGCTGAATTTGGTTGTTCCCAAATGTGAACTAAATCAAACATTGTATTAGGACAACAGTACCATTATATCTGAAGAATATCTTCAAACAAATTATTTCTGTACCTCTTGCTGAATTTGGTTGTTCCCATGCTGACAGATTGGATCCAACCTCTTCGTACACAAAGAAGCAACCAAAAGAGACGATCTCTCCTAACTTGCTTACAGTCTCCATATTTGTGAATGTGTACAAATGAATTACTCCAAGTAATCATTTTTAGACAAGTTCATGAAAGCAAGCATCTTGCTTCTCTAATGCTAACAGAGATCCCACAGCACTTCTAGCCAGAGCAGGGATTCCATTAGTTGCTAAGAAGGATTCCCCTTCTCTCAGTCAGAGAGGGCTGCTTACAGTGCTTTCTTCCTTGGGTTCATTGCTGACTTTTCAGCAGCAGACAGTGCAATATTCTTATGGCAGCTGCCCATGCCATGGTTGTCAGCAGGGAAAGACTGCTCTGCTGCTAGTTACCTGATAATGCAATGTCTTAGCTTAGGACACACTTCACTCATTCCTTTTCTCAAGTTCTACAGATCCCTATCCTTTTGTATAGGAAGCTGCTGCTCAGTTTTTCATAGGACTTGTTCTCTGCTTCCTGGAGAGATGGTGAACTGTGGTGGTGGGCAGCAGCAAACTCAGAGACACCAGCATTAGAACCACTAGAGACACGTTCTTCCTCTACCTACATAGATGGCGCCACAAGAGACAAGCTGAGCCTGAAGAACAAACAGTTGCAGGGGTTATGTCCTCCAGGCAGCTCAAAGACAGCCTCTGGCACAATGTTTATGCTATCCGGTTCTTATTTGGCAGTATGTTCACTGATGAGCTGCTCTGCTAAAAGCAGTCACATATTGCAAGTCTAGCCATGAATACAGAAACCATACTATCATCGGCTCATGCCTACTCCTTAGAAACCAGCCACCAAGAAAGTTTGAATACCCCAATAGTCTCTTTTTTCAAATCCAATGGGAAATTAACAGAATGAGACTGAAATGGTATGGCTCTTCTGTGAAACCAGCAGGAAGTATTTATTTTCAGCATCTCGTGTATACAAAGAAGTGATGATTGCTCAACAAATTCTCTAACTTTAGAAAGGAGTGGGGAAGAAAGTATTGTAGGGCTATGAATTTTGAAAATCTGATCCCTTTCCCGTTCACAGCCTCCGTAATAGATCTATACCTGTTTAGATCTATATACTCTGTTTAGTCAAGCTAAACAGAGAACCTACTCAGCAGATGTATGAAGCTGACTGGCGATTTCAAAGGACAAGGTTCCATTTCTGTTTCTGTTACCTGTCTCTCAGTAAGCTCCACAATTCGCCTCCAAGGCAAGCCTCCAGTAGCATGTATACGTACTTACTATCCTTGAATGTACGATACAGTCTGTGGAGACACAAAAACAGCTATTTAGGGCAAGCAAAATGAATTGCAAGACCCACAATGTCTTTTCTCCAGAACTCATTTATGCAAAACCTCATTCTAATGCTGTTCAGTGGGTCAGGTTTTAAGGAAACTCTATGGTGAACTTACTTCACAATGAATGGAGAACATATCTGTTCGAGAATTCTCTTTTCAGAATAGATATGCTCTTGCTGTTTGGTGTCCACTACATGTTTCTTCTTTATACACTTCATTGCAAAAGCGATGTTCTCATTTTTCACTTTAACCTGTGAATAAAAACAGTAAGTATGTATGAGGTAAAGAAGTTTTGTCCATTCGTTCTCAATAGGTATATTGGTGTCAGTCCATTTCAACACAGCATGGGACTGAAACTGATGACTAGAATGAGGGATAAATGCCAGATTTTCTGCACAACTATTCTGTATGATTTTAAGTAAAGCATCAGAGCTTTTTAGGGTCCCAGTCCATACTTGGGAACTTAACTATAATGAAGATAATGCTATCTTTGTCCTTTATGTGTAGAGAAAACAGCATCAGTTTGGATAGGCACTGTATTTTAAGATTACTTTATACTGCAATGGGTCCTAATTTCAGTTTGAGGTCTCTAAATACTAGCATAATACAAATAATAATAATAATAAAAAAGCAGAGGCAGTTTATGAAGAATGTTTACAATGAAATATTATCCAAAATGGAAGATAAAACAGGGCTTCCAGGAAATCAAAGTAGCAGCTATCAGTGCTCTCTGGCTAGCTAAGAATTTAATTTTTAGCTTATTTTCCAGGTGAAGCTGTAGAATTCCCAAACTGGCAGTCAACCACCGTGGAAATTTGTTTGGTGAAGTGTGATTCAGAATAAAACAACTGATTGTCTAGCTACTGTAAAGACTATATGTGTTCATTAGAATCACCTTTTGTTTACCATTAAGTCCAGCAACCTGTAGAAGAAGTGTTCATACTTTTTTTTCAGATGTTTGGTACCCAGCCAGAGCAAAGTGGAATTTTAAGACTTAAGTCTAATGAGGCTCTTCACATCCCAGAAACGTATCTGTTCATATTATAGAATATGACCCAAAAGAGCCATTACAAATTGTGGGAAAATTCAAAATGAACACAGCTCAGAATCAGATTGCACTGTTTCCTGTAGCTGTTGCCATACCAAAGCAATTCCAATAACAAAGGCTATGTGACACTGGAGATCACTTCAGGCAGAATCTGGGGAAAGGACCTGCAATTCAGGGGACACAATACAGGTAGGCACATCGGTAAACATCACAAGCACAAACTGATGAATATACATGTAGTGATGAGGAAGATACTTTTAACAACAAGAGGTGAAAGCACACAAGAGTGGATTTGGTTTTTTGAACATCTAAGTCCTGAAAATACCGTTTAATAAGCCTTATATAGAATTATCTCTGTCCAGGAGTCACATCATGCAGAATAAATGTTAAAATCCTCCACATCTTTCGGCACCTAAATCAATTATTTAAGACAGAGAACTACTTGAATATGTTTAAAACAAACTCTTACAAGCTCAACCCTTCCGAACCCACCAACACCGAGAGTTGTGACAACTTCTAAATTCTGGAATGGGGAAGAAGAGAACTGGGCTACTTTCTCCTGCAGCTGTATCATCTCCAAAGTCACCTCTTTGGTCGACTGTCCACAGAAGGATCTTCTTCTGCATTAAGACAATTAACATAGGTTAATGCTTTCCTTGCCAGCAATGTGTATCATAGTACCCTAATACTCCTATAAAAAGAGAGGTGAGGTGAAATTTCTTCTTAATTTGGAGAAGAAATTTCTCTAGTGTAACAGTTCGAGCAGAATTAGCAGAAACAGAAGTGAATCTGTATTTTTACACGGAAGAAAAACATACTCTGCTATTATTCCAGCAGTGCTTAGGCTGAAATCAGAGGCACAGAAACAATAGGTGTGGTCCACCATTAGAAGCAAACCCTTTAACAACACTACTGCTTAGCTGAAACATTAAAAATAGACTGCTTCTTCTATGTCTGTCTATTTCTATTGGAAATTTTATCTTTTGGCAATTTTGGCAATTTATCTTTTGTACAGTAATACTGTTTCATTAACTCCTTTGAGGGTTGAGGTTGATGTTTAGTGGTTTTACCAGTCAACTTACCATCAGAAAGCAAAAGATAAGTCCATCATTTGAAAACACTTTCACTTCTTTTCTGTGTTCAGTTTTCTTTGGATAGAGTTAGTTCTTGGTTGGAAATCAATATACTGAGACTCTATGTACTCTAATTTTCAGAAAAGAAAACTCCTTGGACTCAATAACCATACCTACACAGTTTTAGTGTACTGATTCCTATTGTTTCCAAAGGCCCAACTCCATCAGCTACCATCCATGATTTTACTGACATATCTATAACTTTTTTTTTTTTCTTTTTTTTTTTTTCTTTTGTGATTATATACTGAAGAAGATATGAAGAAGAACAAATGATCTGACTTACTTTGCATGTCGCTTTTCATCAGCCCGAGTCAGGTTAGCCACATAGCCTTCAAGGTAGGTTTGGAGCTCCTCATAAGTTCCAACGGTTTGATTAAATGTCCTAAAAACCCAATGAAATAGTATAAACTACTGTACATACTATGGAAAGTGAAAGAAACCAAAATCCGTGTTGCTGTATCAGGACTTTACATTGCCCCTAAGCTATGACCCAGGCAGAACTTGACCCTATTATTTAGATAGTACAAGTTTTAAGAGATCTGATTAGGCGCTAACCCACTGAAGTACCAAATTTGGTTTGTGAAAGGGTAGGGGGACAGAGCACCAGATCTCAGATCATTTCCTGTTATGTTGAAATAATTCAGAGCAGGCTGGACATAGTTTGACTGTCATAGACACCAATTATTAAGCGTGGTTCCACTATCCCTACCACAAGAACTAGCATAGCGTGGGTCTAGGGCTATCACTCCTTCCCTCCAATGGACTGAACCCTGAGCATGCAGTGCCAAAGCAACTGACTTCACCTCTCCTTCTTCACAGGTTAGTGACAGCACCGTGGGAATGGTGTACCACCAGCTTCTGGCATGCTTCTCTTCAACCCATTTAAACAAGCTGAAGAACTAAAGAGGAAAATGCATTCACAGCCCAAGATGTCAGTCCCAAGATGGGACAGAATCTTAGCCCTCAGCAGGACCCTTCTGGGGATTCAGCAAGGAAAAGGAGGGTGGCTGTCCACGTTCCAAGGAGGCATCCTTGAAGCAGTTAGCCCTGAGAAATGTGGATGTGCCGTTTTGCTTTCCACTGGGAATCTTCTTCCTTATATCCTCCAACTTTCCACTTTAGGAAGTCTGCAATTGGCCTCTACTGGACAAAATCAGCAAATTGGGCTGTATGATCCCCTTGACAAATGGACATACCCAAAACAAGGACGTGTGAGGGATTTTGCTGTCCCCTAAGCCAAAGAATATTACTTAAATGTCAAACATCACCACCATGAGGAGAGAAAGAAAAGAATAGCTGAACTATTCCTAAGCTTCTCTGCTCTCTCCGTGCACTCTCTGTGAGTCTTTCTTCATTAGGCCTCTGTCTAAAGCATGACCACAGCTCAGAATACCAAAAGTATAACCACTTGTTCAGTACTCACTTAAGAAAACACTGTGGTTGTGCGCATGCTGAAGTTACTTCTTACTGTTGTTCTGCCTAAAAAGAATGCAGATCGTTCCTTAAAGTGTAGCATGATACTTACTCTCTATCTATAACAAGGCACTCCACATCATATTCATCTGCAATAACGTTTGCTGATCTGACGTCATCACTAAGAATTGAAACAGATTAGAAGAATTCAGAAGCATATCAAAATCCTTGAAGTACCTTACACTGTACTTATTCACAGAGGGTAACAGCTGCTAGAGGTGAAACTCCTGCAAGGCCTCTGTAGGTTGTATTTGTATTAATATTGCCAAACCAAATACACACAATTCTAGCATTTTACAGGTCCTTACTATTGTCTAGCACAGTTTGTATTCCCACTTCAATAGGGTTTGAATCATGACCCTTTAGAAACCTCCCAGAAAATTAGGTGGAGATGTAAATAGCATTCAAACAGACTAACTATGCATTTCAGAACTGATCCTCAGAGATAAAATATTCCACACACCAAACATTTTCCACTCAATCATCCACATAAATATTCATAGAAATGGATGTGAAGGTGCCCAGAAACTCAATTATTTGAGTATTTTCTAAGTTCCTCAATCTTTTGTTGTTGTTTTTTCATAGCCTATATGTAAATATTTTAATTTAATTTCTGTAAATGTCTTCTTAAGAAATAATTCCTTTTACATCAGCTGAAAATTGTGACTGCTTATTGCCCAATCAAACACGTGAGTGCCTACATGTGAAACAACACAACAATCTTGAACTGTAAAAAGAGGTGCAGTTTTCTTCTCTTGGCCCAACTTTCCAGTGGCAGTTTTACATCCAAATGTATTTGGGAGTTTATTGCGCATTATACATATTTGTCATATTTTCAGTTGTGAGAGGGAATGAAGAAAGCTTACTATAAAATATTTATGTCTTATGTGAATTTACTCATACAGTTGGTTACTAAAAAAAAAGACCTTTCAAGGTCTTAATGTAACCTCTGAGACATTGTCGTGGTTTAACCCGGCCAGCAGCTAAACACCACTCAGCCGTTCGCTCACCCTCCCCCTCCCTCTCTGGGACGGGGGAGAGAAATGGAAAGTGAAGCCTGTGAGTTGAGATAAAGACAGTTTAATAAGACAGGAAAATAATAATAATAATAATAATAATAATAATAATAATAATAATAATAATAATAATAATAATAATAATAATACAATGATGATAATAGTACTACTACTAATAATATGTACAAACAAGTGATGCACAATGCAATTGCTCACCACCCGCTGACCGATGCCCAGCCTAACCCCGAGCAGTCCAGTCCGGCCCCCTCCCCCCGGCTAGCCACCCCTATATATTGTTTAGCATGACGTCAGATGGTATGGAATACCCCTTTGGCTAGTTTGGGTCACCTGTCCTGGGTCTGTCCCCTCCCAGCTCTTACTGCACCCCCAGCCTGCCTGTTGGCAGGACAGAGCAAGAAGCTGAGATGTCCTTGGCTTGGTATAAGCACTGCTCTGCAACAATTAAAACATCGGGATGTTATCAGCACTCTTCTCATCCTAAGCCAAAACACAGCATTCCACCAGCCACTAGGAAGAAAATCAACTCTGTTCTAACTGAAACCAGGACAGACATGATTGCCCCAGATACCCTGAGCAGTTCCTAAAGGCCAACAAAGCACAGTGAAAAGAAACTAAAGAAAGGGAATGCTCAAGATAATGAGCACAAAAAAGTTCTTCAAAGTTTAGAAGTTTTTTATTTATTTATTGCAAGTGCTATCCAACACAGGTTTAAAATTAAATGAGTGACCACAGCAACTTCGCTAGGCAAATCCCTACAAAAATTCTATCAGGAAGAGATCCCCAGAAGCCAGAGCTTTACTCTTTCAAAACAGGGCTGACATCATGTAATGCAGCAGTATGGGTAAAAATTATCTGGAGCCCAGAAATAATAAACCAGGACCTTCTGACAGCTCATGAAAGCCTGAAAACATTTACTAGGAAGAAGCTATTGACATAGGTCACATACTCTCTGTACTCCTAACAATTGAACTTATCCATGCTAGGAGTCATAGAGAGCCTGGAACAATATTTCATCACAGCTTTTTAGAAACAAAAAGCAACAATGAAGAGAGGGCCAGCAATTTTATTATTTTTTGTTTGTTTGTTTCAGGGAAAACCAAAGGTAAATGACAGTGTAAGTTTTAAAGTCTTTTCTGGAAACAAAAAACATATTAAGACAAATTCAGCCATTGCCTTGACCTGCTGGCATTTCAAATGGTTTTGATTATATTCATTTGATATTCAAACGGTTTTGATTATATTCAAAACAGCCATGAAGCGTACAATCTGACACAGTGACATATCCATTGAAATACTATACACCAGACAGTGAGAGCTAACCTAATGAGAGCCTTTTCTCCGAAGTAATCTCCTTTATGTAGACTTTTGATCAGCTGAGGCTGTGAGTGATCTGCAGTACTCTGGGTAACTATCACCTTAAAAGGACAGGAACAAAAAATTAGGAAGGTAAGAGTCAAAGCATCCCATGGTCTCCCCTTCTTTTGGTATATTTCATAAATGCTTAAAACTCAGTGAAGCTGCAGTATTTAACAAATAAACGTAAATTCTACTTTCTCTCAAAAATTAAAACCAGTAAACATCCTGCAGCCCCTCCCACATTTTTGATGAAATGGCAAAACCAAACTTATGTATTATTTCTCATCCTCTAACATTTTCTCATCACACCTTTTAAAACAAAGCAAAATAAATTCAATTTCAATGAAAAAATAAAAATACTTCAGGTTTGCACAGTGAGCAGACATCATATTATCTTTTTGGCTTCTCAGTTAAACAGCCTACAGAAATATTAACTAACATTTTGTACCTTTACAAATAAATCATCCCTGAGAATTTATGAAATAATCAGAGTTTTATAATTTTTATTTATTTTTTTTTAATAAATATCTTATCATACCACATATTTGAGCACCAATATAGTTTAAAATATTGGAAGAAGCAAATTATATTATTTAGTTCCTCAAGTAGCACTTTACTGTTTCAAATTAGTTTCCTGGATTGCCAAATCATGAAATAAATACAACAAATAAGGAAAACATGGTTCCAACTGGTGTTTGTTCTGTAAAATGGTTTACTTAACCTGTCAGATAATGAAATATGCAGAAGAAAGAAGATCAAATGTCATTTACAAAAAAGACATTATATCTTTGCTACAGAGTTGAGAAACTTCAGAACAAACTTGAATTATGTTGTAACAGTGTAACATGGCTTCATTGCCAAAGAAAATATGGTTCCCATCTCTGCAATACTACTCCAGGCTTTTATCACAGCATTGTGAACATAAAAGCAACTAAACAGATTTTACTGAAGACCACACCCCTCAAGACAGCTTTTGAAATAGCAGTGTTTGTATTTGTTATAAGTTTGTTTTATTACATCTTACCTTTCCTTTTGCTATTATAAAGAAGGTATTTCCTTCTTCTCCTTCCCGAATAACATAATCTCCCTTGTCATAGTACTCCTGTTGGGTGATAAAGAGAGAGACAACATTGCCTGATTTAACATTAGCTTCTTTGATAAATCGCATTGTTTGCAGAGCTGTCAATATGTCTCAATGTTCCATTGATGTTTAACTTCCTAACTCCAGCATAGGTTGTGTCCCATAATAATATGCCACTGTGTAAAGCTTGGTGGCTGTAACATATCTAAATGCAGTATTATGTAATAAAAAATATTAGCACTGGTATCATCCCTACAAAGCAGGGAAAAAATGAGGATAAAATATAAAAAGCTGTTAAAAGAGTTCCAAATCCAAGTCCCATTTTCAACATAATTTGGGGCTTGTCACCGCAGTGGCAGTGCCTAAATCATGTATTCCAAGCACCAGCTTGGATTAAACCACCAGCTTTTCTGTCTCTGCTAAGGAATCCCACCTTCACTGCCCAATTCTTTAATTTTCAGTCAAGAACTTTTTCCATGCTAACTTTCAATTTTGTGATTTGTTAAAAATCCACTTAATTTTTTCTTCTCCTCCAATTATTTGTAGAACTGTTCCAAGACCAGAGTTCCTAAAGACTTTCCCAATACAAATAATATCAATAGCTACCACTACTCTTTCAAAACATCACAGCCATGACTATATACCTAAATTTTACCTCCAAATACTGCTGTCAGATGCATCCCTAAGACAGACAGGTCTGTTCTCCCTTACATTTTGCAGTGTGTGTATTCCAGGGCAAATGAAAATATTACATATCCACATTGTATGCCAGTAATACTGTTCAGGAAAACTTAGCAGTATCTTACCACCTCCAGGCAGTCCATGATCTTGGTTAGTTTATCTTCAGGTAAATTTTTTAGGAGGGACACACTACCAGAAAACAGAAATGCAAAGCCAAAAAAAAATAAAAAAATCATGACTAACATTTTTTCCCCATGATTTCTTCTCATTATATAACTTGTACAATCACACTTTATAACTAGCTAAACTGGTGTTGTGATACAAAACACATAATATAAAACATGCACTAAATCTTTATTTGAAAGGTCAAAACACTCTCACATCTTGCTTTTTAGGTAAGCAGAACTTGCACAATTATAGAAATGTAGCAAACATTGCTTAGTTTGTAAATCACCTTTGTATTTTGTTAGGTAGAAAAAGCTCTAGCAGGCACATGGCCCAAATTCAAAATTATACATACAGTCATACAGAATCCATTCATTGCAAAAACAAGACACTATAATACTCCAATAATGTATTTTCAAAAGCATTGCGGAGACTGCAAAATCAGACAAAGTTAGAAACTTCACTATTACTTTTGTAACTATTAAAAGAGAATTCAGCTACTGTGATGACTTAGCGAACTTGCTGCTAAGAATGGAAAAACCTCTCCTCCATAGCACTCTGACTGGTAAAAGTTTGGAAATCATGGAGCTTTCTAGCTAGTGGGCTCAACAAAGAAATACTGGTGGAAACCAAAGATGGAGACAAGCAATGGATGCAAAAAGACATGCAAGGCCAGACTTGAGATCTCAGTTTGAAACTGTATCAGAACAGCGATGCTTTTTTAAAGGAAAAGAAAATATGAAATCAGCTAATTATGATTTGGAACCTCTAACTTAATTTCTTCTAAAGGAAAAAACTGCACATTTCTCAGTATTCCCCGTATGAGAGAGTATTATTCTCCTTTACCTCTCTGCAGATTTCGTAGTAATTTATATTGGAAAGAGTTCATAAATAAAGATACATAGTTCTCATATTCAAGTCTCCAAGGGATGAAGAGTATATTATTTAATCTACTCCAGCAGCAAATGAACTTCTAGTAGGACGATTTCATTAACTCTCTTCATTGAATACATCCTTTTAACGTCTAGCCATGTAACCCGCCTATACATTTGTTCCATTACTTAAAAGCATGCATTTCATCAAGCAGATACTGCTGTTTCCTAATGCAATAGATAAAGACAGTCAAAATAAACAAAATAATTATGTGAATCCTAAAAAAATTGAAAGAGATAAATATTCAGGTTATTAAGGCCCTTTGCATTTCTTAATGCACCTCTTTTTGTCCCTTTGTAAGAAACAAGCACAATACTACTGTGCACCTTACCAACTAGCTCAGACCAGTACTTAGAAACACAAATGCATGAGGTTTACCTTCTAAGAAAGCTTCTGTACTGTTCTTGCCTTGTCTGTGCTGTCACTCTCATGATGTTTTGAAACACTTCTCTGTCCAATGCCCATGTTTTTACATCGGTGATTGCTTTAAGAAAACAAAATAAAACCAAACAAAACAACAAATCAGCAACATTTCCTTATGATCTGGTGGCAGATATTACAGTATTAGGCCATGGTACAAAATAGACTAGCCTTTACAAATTGCCCAAGGACAAATTTTTAAATCTGCAACACCTAATGCAATCAGACTTTTAAAAGAATCCAGCTCCCACATTGGCAACCCTCACTAAAATAAGGCTTAGATTCCCAAATGGCTCCTTCAGTTTGTGCTTTCAAAGCAGCCCCACGGAGTGAGTAACCCTGAACAACTAGCCATTTGCTATGGGCATAATCAGGGCTGAATGTTCATGAAAATATATTCCTAATCATGGATATACTTTGCACTTGAAAACTCCAATGTAATTTGTAAAACAGATGACCTGAAAGAAGAAAACTTGGCTGAAGTATGCGTGACATAAATGTATGACATAAATGTTGAATGCTACGGCTCAGATCCATCTCTAATTCAGATTGATTACATGCCCATGTTTGTGAGATATGGAAGAAGATAGGAATAACAGAGGTGAAGAAAATCATGTAATTTCATTTAATCCTATGATCTTCACACATATTTTCCTCTAATTTAACCATTTTCTAAGGGAAAGAAGAGCAAACAAAACAAACCTTACAGCTTACTGACTATATTTAGGAAGGTAATAAAAATATTAATGCAGCAAGTGTTCACAAGACCCAGCATCAAAGATGCAAACAACTAAGCGGCCTCTGTGTGCAGTCACTGACACAACAGAACACGCTGCACTTTTTATTTCTTTCAACAAAATACGGTGATTCTATTTAATCTAATCTCTCTCTATTTCTCTCTCTCAAGGTGCTACATTGTACTCAGTAGTTTTCCTTCTGTAAGTTGAAGGAATAAAACTTTTCTCTGGGAAAAATACTGCAGAAAGCTACAGGAAAATAAAATATAACAATTGATTTCCCCAGTTCAACTATTTATCAGAAACATAAAACCATTTTTACAGGAAAGAACAATGCTAGGTTTAAAAAGATGCACAGGTCAGTTGTCAGTCATTGTACTTAATCCTGATGTACACATACACTCTTAACTGGCATTTATTAAAAGAGCTCAAAAAATGTTTCTGGATGCTGGAAGGGAAAGCAAAGGTTTTGTTTTGGTTTTGTTTTTCTCCTAAACAACATCTTTCAGTTTACTTTCCATTAAGAAAATATGACAAGTATTAAAGCTTTTCATCTCCTGTATCTTGTACCTTAACTAAATAAACCAATTACATAGCTAGAAAACAAACAAACAAACAAAAACCTGCAATTCCAAAGATGAGACAGAAAAAGGGGAATCTAGAAAGAAACACAGCAGTAAATCTTGTTCTCAGTTTCAAATACAGCTAATGCATATAAAGATGCTGCTGGGTAACCATGGCCATTAAAATGCTGTCTGGCTAAACTCCTTCGCTTGTCATTTTTCAAACATTGCAGGTAAGGGGGTTGACTAGATCCAGCATCCGCATCAGAGTTTTCGCCTACGTATTTGCTAGCTGTGCTCAGTTTTGGCATTGCAGTGTTCCTCCTTCAGCACAAGGAAACACAGGAAAGCTAGTGGGGAGGTGTGGATTTCTGGAGGGATTTTAAGTATACAAATACCCTTTCTTGTCAACAACTGGAGAGACCTTGTCCTACCTCAAAAACAATTCATGCTAATAAAGATCCAAAACAGCATGACATCTTACTATGCTGAAACATCACTTTACAACGCTAATACTATACAGCATGCAAAAAAGAAAAATAGGGAACAGATTCAAATGCTAGGACAAAAACTAATCACATTAGTGATGCTGTTCTATTTATCAGGCAGCCACAAAAAAAAAAAAAAAAAAAAAGAGAGAAAAAGAGCTTACTCCATCTACATAGCCAGCAATGATTAAGTACTTAAATTGGGTGCAGGAAGAAAGACCATGAGTTTTTAAAGCAAACAACTTTTGTTTTATTCCATTTGCTCCCTTTTAAGTAAGCATGAACTCTTCATACTTACTGGTGGTTCAAGGTTCCTCGACTGAGACAAGGCCAGAAATGAGCCTCCAAACACGAGTTATTTTCACAGAATGGTGGAGATTGGAAAAATGGGGATGAGGAATGAAAATCCTATTTGGTCACTTACTGGTCTGTCACAGAATAATATGGCAGACTAGAAAAGGAATCTAGGGATATTTAAGGAATTATTACCCAGTCTAGTAAAGGAAGATGGATATTTGTATCTCAGCAGCACACACCTCTATCCTGGTCAGACAGTAAGCACTAAGGAAGAGCCAGTATTTTCCATGGAGAAGCACTATGTCTCACCTAGCAATTCCTGATCTTCCTCACAATCAAACTCAACCTTCTCCTTAATGCCAGTCACAAATGCAACATGTAAAGGGATCTTGGTGAGACTCAATAACTTAATGATATGGAAACAAAAAAGTACAACAGCAACTAATTCCTACATACTCTATTACCTCTCAAATTAGGATTTTAACATCTCTTAAATTACAATTTCAAAGATAAACTGGATATATCAGGAACCTCACAATAGTCCACACCATATTGTTATAATACACTTTGTATACCTTTCACAGAAGCTGTCCGTGTGCAGTTGTATAAAATGGCTAGTTCACCAAATGCTGTCCACACAGGTATTGAGGAGAGGAGTTTATTCTGCTGAAAGACTTCCAGTCTGCCCTCTGTCAAAAATCAGCAGGATAATATGCATTAAATCTGAGCTCTGTTCCACAGAGAGGAGGGAAAGTAAATCAATGCATTTCTGGCTTCACAACTCCCTCAAGCACAGAAATGGGAGCAGCAAGGATGCAAACAGTGCCTTGAAACGCAGGTATAAACCAGCCTCTCCTGGCCTCTAAGTTTCAGAGCTGGAAGAAGCACTTCAATTTATTTTACCAGGAAATAGCATTAAATCAAGGTTCAGGTTTCTAGGGTATTTTTTGTTGCTCTCACTGATTCACAGATAAAACTTGCATTGCCCTCAGTGGGGCCAGCATGAGTGATTTAGGAATGCAGATATCAACATTCCTGTCTCTCGCAAAGACTTAGAAATTATTTTCCTGGTTTTAGCACTTACACATTGTACAGGCAAGCAGTACTCACCTTTGAGCACAAAGATGTGATTGCCTGGCTCTCCCTGTCTGGTGACATAACTCCCCTGCTGGAAAGTCCTTTCATACATACATTCCACCATATCTCGGATTTGCTGAGGCTCCAGTCTCTTCAAGAACTGATTTTTATTCAGGGCGTCTGTGATGAGCTTCTTCTCACTGGTTTCAATCAAAAAGCAAAGTTTCAAAGATCAAGCACTGCTGGGATATATTATTCACCAGGCATTCATTCCTCTCAACATGCTTCGTCTAATTTCTAACACTGACAGCACGACCAGTATCACTGATGCATATTACAATCCTTGCAACTAACATGCATCCCAGAAGCAGTGCCACACCATGGCCTCTCTCCTCCTGCACAATCCCATCAAAGAAAGCATCATGTTAGATGTGAAAAGGCTCCAAGCAAAAGGAACACTCTCCAGATGTTTCGCACTGTTTCTCACCGTGCTTTCTGCAATGCATGACCAAAATATACAGCCTTGCTTATGTGAAGGAACGAAATGGGAAAGGTATGTCTTCATATACCTCTGCCTGTACAGAAATGGCAACCTCTTATAAAATCAGGTCCACTTTTCTAACATTCCAGCCTATTTTTTTCTTAATAGCCAACAGAAACAAAACACCAATGATAGTAACAGAGTTAAATTCAACACTGATGGTATGAAGAGTTTCTGCTTTGTAGCGAAGTAAGCAGCAAGGAAAAAAAGTATGCCAAAGCATGATTAACATGGCATTGCTGGTTCTTAGGAACATGTTAAAAGACATTGGTGGTGGGAAAAATGAAGCAAGCTGTAAATGATTGTGATTAAACAACTGAGAACTTGCCCTGAACCTGCAAAAGGCCATTGATCCTATGGCATTCCCTTGTCATAGCTACTAAACTAAGTCATGAATGGGACACCATGGGAAGGTCAGCTAGCAGAGTACCTGCTGAACATTGTCCCCACATTTGCACAATAAACCCAGGATAGAGGGTGTAAGGGGTGGGCAGGGGTGAGGGCTAGGATTAACGCAGCTCCCTTCAGCACTGCTCTTTGTACTATATCTTCCTACACACAAAACACTGCCTACCTCTGCTGTATCCACTTTCTCTGCGTGGATGACAAAAAAAAACAACAGCATAAGTGCTCCTACCTGTGTAAAAGTGTGGTAGTGGTCTGCCCATTTGGGATGACAAACTGGCCCTGTCTCCTTAAGAAGGAGCAGACAGGGGAGAAATCTTCCCTAAGCATGCCCCTGGCGAAGTACAACTATACAGGGTGGTTTCATTGAAATGTCTTTGGAAAAGCTTTGGGGTATTCACAAAAGTCGGACAAAAGGCATGTAAAGCAGGCACACCGGAGATCAAGGAGCAGCCTGTGAGGACCCCACTGGCAGTAACAGGCCATCACCACCCTCATCATCCTCACCTGGGACCTCCATTCACACACCCACTGCTCCATTGGCATGTATACTCTATTTACACTCAGGTCTGGGAAGTCTGGATTTATTTGAGTTATGTTATAGGGATTTATTTTTGTCTTTTAGAGGGATTTTGGCACCACACTGTTAGTACTTTGCTTACGTTTCCTGGCTAGAGCTTGCACTTGGACTGATCACTTCTTGGATGGGATTTATGCTGGGTGCTGTCATCGCCACCCTGCTCTGCCTAACCTGTCTGGCCCTTGTGGGATGGTACCCTGGTCAGAGAGGGTGCTGTGTGGTCATCTGAGGCTCCTGGCTTGCTTTTCCCTGGGGACCAGCCATGTTCTTACTGCTCCCTGCGATGCTGTCTCTGCACTGTCTCCTGGAGTGGGAAATGTTGATATAGAAAAGGATGTTTTAAAAACAAGATCAGTGTATTTTTCCAGCTGATAGAAGATCTCAGCGGCTGGATTTTAAGAAGGAGAGAATGTGGAAAAATCAAAGCTGGCTGAACTGACTAACAATGAGCGATCAACTGAGATAAAGCTGGCTCTGTGTACACATTGGGCAGCCTGTGAAGTCTGATTGACTGACACATGCTCTAGGTCAAGGGCTTCCTGTAACAAGCCTTGTAGTGCTTTGAATGCATGCCAGAAATGAATGCATTTAAACAAACGCTGCATTGATAAATCTTTTATGGAATTACTGAGTGATTTTTCTTACTGCTGCAGTGAAAGTTACATTCTGCTTTCAAGTCCCTTTGTTCCTATTATGCTGGTGTAGGCAAACTGCCTAACAAAATTAACACCTTCACAGCTTTCTGGAACATCTAAGGCTTCCTCTTGCTTCTATTTGTAAAACAAGGCAAAGCTTTCATCAAACGTAGGTAATGTGGGAAAGTTTCCTGAGGGAAATCAGGAATGAACAGAGGTAGACTTAACATGTTACTAGGCATATAATGTCTGAAAATCAGTAATGGTAATGACAACAGGCAAGAAAATAAAATCAAGCAGTAATGGTTAAGATTGTGTTTAGAAATAGAGATAATAATTTAGCTTTTCCTGAAAGCAACAGCATTATTAGAATATAGTCTCTAACTTGATTTTCTGCTGAAAATGACCTTGCTTATTTAATTTATCCTGGCCTGCATCATGCACATTATACTGCAATAAAATACAGTAATGGCTTATAAACTGATACTTAAGAGCAAGCACTAAAGCTTGCAGAAATACTGAATCTTCTGATGCTGCTGGTTCAGGAAGTGCAGTGGGCTACTAAGCAAAGGACCTAGAAGTATCATAATCATGCCTCGAGCTCTTCAGTCAGTTGCCTGCTCATTTCATAGGCATCCAGTGCAGTACATATTGTTTTGTTTTTCTCTGTTTCCCCTACACCTACCTTAGCTTTAAGACCTGCTGGAAATAATTACTTGTCCTGAAAGGACAGGTGATACTTGATATTATATTTGTACCAGTTACTGCACTGTTCTTTCTAGAGGCTAAAAAGGGGATGCACAGCTCCATACAACTGTTCTGGTGTTCCTGAGGTATTTCTGGGTCCCACCACTAGCAGAACTTTCCTTTACTGCACTGCTTGAGCTATGCTATAGCAGTCCTGTCCAGGCTTGGTTCCCTTCCCTGCTGTTAGCTATTTTACCAATGTTCCTTGCGGCCCTTGTCAAAACAGTCACACTCCCATAAATACCATTTGACAGTTCAAAAACATCTTTCCATGAACAGTAGTGAATTCCCTCCCACGAGGAGATACCTGTCATCCCACAGGTTAAGGGCATGACATATTTCAGGAAGCACTGATTTCCCTCAATCTAATTTTGTCCTAGTGATGAGAGAGCTTGGATTTCTGTTGGTATTGACTGGTAGGAGACATAACTGTTAAAAGTGAGATAGGTTTTTATTCTCCCCTCAGGGCTCCATTAAATCTTTACTCTATAAAGGGGAAGCAACTGCTTACACTAACAACTCTAAAAGCTCCTATAGCCTCTGCTAAGATAAAGAAACATTTTTTTTTTAAACACGATGGACAGAACTCTGTAGACAGTCAAGGTTAGACTTTGTCCTTTTATGAATGCCAACTGTTTGAATTAGACCTACCTGAAGTATTTACAACCTGTGTAAGGAAACCAAATGCTTGAACCTCTAGGCATTTTATCTCAGTTGCAAGGGGATGACTTCAACAAGTGCACGTGTATCACAGGCTTACCTAGGTGGTGGACACAGCACTACTACGCCTCTAGCACTTCTGGTGTTATTTCCTCACTTCTGAAGCATTTGGAAGATCAAAAGATAGCTTGGTCACTATTACATCAGAAGACAGACCTCATCCTAGAAGTCTGAGAGAAGTCTTCACCCATTACTTGATTCACTGAGTAAAGTCTAATTTGTTCCCTTGGTGCGTATCATGTATGTGAGTTTATAAAATAGCTTTTTGATAAAGGTACTAAACTTTTTTTCTGAGTTTAAAAGCTGTCCAAAGGACATATATCCAACAAATAATGACTGCAACAGAAAAAAAATATGCCAACTTGCAAATGAGCATTATTCCACAGGAAATGAGTTTTTGATAGTGTACTGGACCTACATTAATTCAAGGCACCAGTTCTTGGTGGTTTTAGTCTAAGTTTCTTGTCTTTCAAAGCCCAAGATATTTGAACAGAGTCACTTCAACAGCATAGCAGAATTCTGTCCACAATGCAGGCTAAAGTTTCAGAGCCTCAGCCATGAACTCTTGGAGACAGTTGCAAGTGTATATAAAACCAGAGCTATTCTGACATGCCTCTACTTTACTTTTCAGACTTTAAAAACAAAACAAAACAAAACAAAACAAAAAAAACACTACTACAAAGCACCACTTAAAAAAAATAAGTTTTGTTGCTGTAATGCTATTAAGAGTCCATAATCAGCTTTTTAATTGTCTTAGCAACTATTGAACTATGTCCCTAGATCTACAAATAAAACTTGGATATATTGCCATTTTATATCCTACCAAAAATAGATCTAGAAAATGGTTAATTATGGAAGATTACTTGGTAATTTAAGAACAATGGGTAAAATATGAAGTTGAGTTTGAGTTTAATAATGTAAGAAAAGGTAATTTAATCTCTGGCATGATCTATCGAATACTGAGGATACCCTAGAAATCATTTTTCCTAATTCTAGCTCTTCTGATTTAATAAAGATACTCTAAGATTCTATGATATACTTTTCTTCATTCATAATCCTGCCAAGAAATAAGTTCACGTGAGCTCTTGAGTCTGCTACAACAAATGTTCCATTAATATTTAGTGTTAAAAGCTGAAGTTTTGGTTGCATTTCCAAATTTATTTATTTATTTATTTACTTTTTCTCACTTCAGCTTAGGGAGCAACATAGCTAATTCTCTCATGCTAATTACTCTGCCAGAGTTGATGCACTTACTAGCAGTGTGTAATGAAACAAATGATGAGTTCAACTTCACTATAAAATTACTTATACTCAGGACAGTAATTAGCAGACAAATGAAAGCTGAATTCTCATCTTCTGTGATGGCCATTAAAATTAAAAATGAGGTGCAAATGAAGGAAACATGGATAGCATTGAACAGAAGGAAATAAGGTGAAAAGAATAACACAAAAGCTGGAAATGGTGGGGAGGAGAGTAGGGTGGTCTGTTCTTAGTGCTTTTGCAGTGAATACTAAGAGTTGTTTCCACTACAGTCAAGATCAAATCAATACAGGAATGATGTATTCTAAATTGTTATGGATCTATGGGAGCCCTACCATAACTATTTTGAACCAGACTGTTAAAGATAAAAGGGAGGGAAAATGAAATGACCAGTTCTCCTTTATCCTTTCTGTTTCGTGCCATTGTTTAGGAAGACAAGAAAATGAAGATGGCATTCAAGAAAAATGGCAGTGTTAGAACTGCTTGGCCACTGAATCAAGACAGAAAATTCCTGGCTCTCTAATCTATTGTATGATCACCATTATGTTTAGACTGCATAAGCTGCAATACTTGCTTTTGTACTGAATGGTGAAGTCTGTGCTGCACTTGGTAAATCATCCTGTCCTGTGCTTCACTCTGCAGTGTTATTACAATTCTACTTCTGAAAGCACCCTAGAAAACAATCTGGTGGACTTCAGCACAAGGGTTATGCCAAGAAGATAGGTAGTAACATTTTATCACAAGTTGTAATTACAGTTCCCTTAGTTCTCATACACAGAAAAACACTGCTTGCTGAAGCTTTCAGCTCCTCAGGGTGATTCAGGCAGCTCTTCAGGCTCGAAAGATAGCTTTGAGGATATAACACAGGATGGATGACAACTACATTGAGCCTGATAACTCCTAGTTCTACTGCGGTACAGGTTCAAATGTGTCATGGACTCCTCAAAATAATAAAGCTCCCCACAAAGAGGAGACACTTTGTTTGCTGGCTGAAGTCCACATATTTGCTGGCTATCATGATATTAAATCAGATAACTGTAAGGTAAAAGAGGGTCTACATTATGGGTAAGAATACTAGTCTGAAAATTATCCACAAGGTGAGCTGCAACTGCTGCTCCTTTTGTCTTCTGTAGAGGCTAGAAGTGTAACGATTCAAAGCAGAAAAAGTTAAAATGGGTTCCTTAACAAGGACTGAATCTGGGGGAAGAGGAGGAAGCTACTAACAGGTTAATTATGCTGTAAAAAACAATTCTTATAGTTTGCAAGAGTGAGTTGACCCCGGGCTGACAAAGCTAGTACACAGCTGAGAACTGGTGTCTATGCTGCACTTGAACTGAGGCCACCTGCTCCTTCCTAAGCCATCCATAAGGTAGGACTAAGAATTCACCCCTATGTGAGGACATCTAGCCTTCTGCCCATCAGTACTCCAGAGAACAGCTTAAACTTTAAGCAGTAGGCAAACCTGGACCTGAGACTCGGGTTCTGCTTAGCTGACGGTAAAGACAAACACTGAAGGGGCTAAAAGTGAAGATGCAGATGCCACCCACCACTTGATCTGAAGTTAGGGGGATGCAGATGATTCTTGGTTGAAAGCTAAATGGAAATCCAACGAGCATCTAACTACCATAGTGACAAAAGCTATGCAAAAAAAAATTGGGTACTCAAATTGTAATTTTTCACAAAGACAGTATCATTGGGATCGCAGCTATATTCCTGTAACACAAACATACAACCCCTCTTCAATAAGCTTACCTGAAATCCTTTTGGACTCTTGATTTTTCAAAGGAAAACTTAGCTTGCTTGCTCAAATCATACAGCTGTGTTGTTGGCTCTGCAGATACACCTTCCTTAGCTCCTTTCCTCCTGTCAGCAGAGACTTGATTCTTTGGAGTTGCTCTAAATGGAGAAGGCTGAAGAGAGTGTTCTCCTTGAGTATTAATAACATCCTGCAGCTTGTTCAGCTGTATACACTTGCTCTGAAGTTCCTTGGTGAGTTCTGCTATGACCTTAGTCTGCATAGCCAGCTGCTCCTGAAGCTCAGCAACAAGACTTTGACCTTCTTGTAACTCTTCATCTTTTCTTTTCAGCTCCTTTTCCAGTTCAACCACCCTGCTGCAAAGAACATCAGCTTGCCCAGTCACATGGATACCTAGACCTGGGTCCTTCAGAAACTTATAGTTGCCAGCACAACCAATAGAGAGGTTTGCTACGTGTCTATCTGGCTGTCTCAGGTGCTTGGGTTTCATTGACAAGTTCCCCATTTTGTCCAGAGACCTAGGTGCAAAAACACATTTGCAATATTACTTAGTTACACAGCCAGAAGTAAAATATTTTTGTTAAAGGGCAGGTCATTATTTATCTGGCAGCTAAATTTGAGGTAGGCTGCAGTAAACATTGTAGCCGATGGCTTTCATCCTTCTCAGTCCTGAAAGCCAGAGAAATACAGGGCAAAGAAGAAGTGGTGGGTTGGTAGATACAAAGCAAAAGTGGCTGTAACTTTTTGTTTGTTGAAGAAATATATAAGCTCCTATCACCCTAATAAAGAGAAAAAATCAAGAAAAGCAAAACAATCAAGAAGAAAAGTTCATGTTCTATTGTTAAATCAAGAAATATGCTAAATGGAAAAAAGAAACGTTCTTTCATTTTCCCATTGAGGAATAGCTATTGGTCATACAAACTCAACGAGTGGGTATGTATCTGTCTGGCTGAAATAACGTGTGATTTAGTAAAGATATGGGCAAATAACATTTAAAAAAAACAGGCATACTGACCAGGAAACAAGGATCTGGCAGGCTCATAAACTGTCTTCAACTATGGCCATAAGGAGATTGCCATGAAAGAGTACCAACAGGACAACTGTAGAGCCTACTTGATTGAAATGGTGTTCCAAATTTCAGATTACTGAGGCCAATAGGCATTTTTAATCCTCAGTAGATCTCAGTTCCTTGTACTTGTCCTGTTTTCCCTCTAACCCCTGTAAACCTCATATCTGCAGAGACTGTGGCAAGGAATTGCATAGGTCTGTTGCTTGCCTGAAGAACTTCCTCTTGTTTTTCTTTCCAGCACAAAACCAGGTACAAATCAAAGTTAGGAGGAGCCAGTTTCAGAAAAAAAAAATCTCTCTCCTAATCTTTTCTATGCTATTTTGCAAACTTTTGTCCTACCTTTCTGCCTTAATGTGTGTCTGAATTCTTTCCCAGAAAAAAAGGGTTCTACCCTAATCAGTCCTTCCTCATACAGGACCCACTCCAAAAGTTTCAACAACGTTGCTGTCCTTTGATAACAAATTGAGGGCTGAACACAGTTTGACCTGATGTACTCCCACCAAGAGCAGGCAGCTGGCATTGGTTCTGGAGCTCTTAAACTTTAAAAGCTGGCTCAGGCTTGTTAGTGTCACAGCAGCTACTGCTGTCAAGGAACGATCAGCTTTCATGGAAAACTGTTCCTCTCTGTCATCTACTCAGGAAAAGTGACCAGGAAAAAAGAGCTTGGATTCCTGTTGGAACACTTGCTCTCCCAGCCCTTGTTGCAGTCAGAGGGTTTACAAAGTGACCTGCCTTCTTCCCTGGACACAAGCTTTGGCATATCTTCTATTGTTTTAAGAGAAGCAAGGAAGCAATATCTGCTGCTTAGGTCAGAGTGTATTCAATCCACGCATATAGGGGGGAAAAAAAACTAGCACGCTGCTTTTAGTGGTCCAGTATTCAACAATCATTAACCCACTGCATGCCAGAAGCAATCTTGGAGCAATGTCTGTTTCCAGATCCCACATGTGGACCACAACAGTGCCAGGTCACAGTTTGGTGTAGTTTGAGCCTACAGAGATCTCTCCTGGGAGAGAAGGAATGAGTTTAGGGTTGTATTGCCCAGGCACCACACAGAGGTTTTTCAAAAAAAGCCTGCTCAGGTTCCTGATGAAGCCTGTTAAATTGTACCTTGCTATAGCAGAGGCAGAACACCACAGCACGGGAGACTCCTGTCTCAGGTGAAACAAGATTTTTTCCCTTGGATTCCAATCTTTGCCTTATCAATATAGTATTTTACTAAGTTTTATAGAAGTATTGCTGCATGGTGCTTTGGCGTGATGACAGCACTATGCTGTTAATAAAGTTTATCACACATAAATCAGTACTGCAGAAGAGAATTTAAGCAACTTCCACATCAAGGTACCAAATCAACTCATCTCTGAAGAGGGACTTTTTCTTATTAATGCCTATGGCTCAACCAAAAATCCTATCTCAGCACGCAATAAAACTAAACTGTTTTGTTATGTAGGTGAAAATGAAGATTACTGGAAATATTGCTAGCACACACAACAGCCTCCCACACTACATGCAGTAGCATTCACCACATTTCAAAAAGGCCATCCCAGACTTAAAAAATGACCTCTGAAAAAGGATAGGGTGAATGCCTAAGGCACAGGAAAACACAGTACGAAGATTGAATGCAGCAGCACAACAGGTTTACCAAATAAAGAGCTGATGACTCGGAGGTTAAAGTTTATAATGTAACAAATGAACTAGAGTGAAAACACAGGAACTTCTCCCGTCGCATGTGCAAAATTTAATAGGCAGTGCACAATGCAGCAAACATTGAGATCTTACTGTTTCCATGCAGTGCCCTTTATTGGCTGCTGGTATAGGAAACTCTCAAGGCCACATATAAACAGGACTCAAGAAAAGCCAGGCAGTAAAATTCAGCACGACAGTAAGCAATTTAACAGAGAACTCAAAACATTACACCTCAAAGGTTTGAGCAGTCTTCACCTGTAAGCGAAGAGACAAAAAGAGAGCATGCCCTGTTCATTTCCTACAAAGCATCTCACATCCTCTGTGGGTCCATCACTGGCCAAGACAGGGCTGGGGAGCGGAAAGACTCACCCTACCTGGAGAGGAGGACGCAGACCACTCGGCAGATTCAGCCCAAGCCAGTGCTGGGTGTCCAGGCTGTGCTTGCAAACCACAGCCAGACTGGGCTGGTGCCTCTGCCAAGACCCCCCCGGCCTCCTCACGGGGCTGCTCTCACCTGGCAGGCTCAGCCCGATGCCTCTGCAGAGCTGAGGTGGGTGGAAACGCCACCGCACGCTGTGATCGTTGCCCGTCACTGTGCTCGTTGCCCGTCACGGGTGGCGAGGAGGTGCAGCGGAGGCGGGTGGGGAAGCAGCAGTACTCACCCGGGGCCTCGGTGCTGAGGGGGCTCTGGGCCGGAGAGAGGGCCTGGCGTGTCTCACGGGTGGGCGGCTGAGCTGCTGCAGGGATCCTGCAGCCCTCGCTCACCGATCAGCTCCCGGGTGGCGGCACGCAGCCCTCCTGCCTGCTGCAGCCCCCTCGCTTGTCCACGGGTCCGTCCTCGGGCAGGCTGGAGCTCCTTGGCTGCCCCCTGGTCCTGGTTTCACAGGGGTGGGTCACTCCCGGCAGGTGCCTCCATGGTGCTTCCACACAGCTTCTTCTCTTTGAGGAGTGCTGGCTCTAACAGTGCCAAACGCTGAGTGAAAGGATTTCACAACAGCCGAGGAGCTGCACACACGCTGCTCCTACTGGCGCTGTCAGGCAGGCTCAGTCTGACCCCAAGCTGTAGCCTCTAGGACTCTGGGTCTCCAATTTTCTTCTCTATACTTCACTGCTCCTCTTTGGAGTGTCTTTACATTCACCTCAGATTATTTTTTGCCCCACTCACAAACTCAGAATTGCTGCCCAAAGCTGCCAGCACTGGAGGAGAAATACCCTGTCAGTGGTTTTCACACTGCCCCTGAAATCCCTCCTGTTTTCCCTTCTACATCCTGACAGCCCCACCGGTGAAAAACCTCCACATAGGCATATCAATGACATAAATATTCCAGGCAACTCCATCACATGAGCAAACGCCAATTTCCCCACCTGTAAATCCCCCTTTGACTTTAACAGACATCCGTGTTCAGCGTGGCTGCTGCAGTCCCTGCCTGGGGTTGCAGCGAAGCAGCTCACGTAGACTCACAGGACCCCTCTGAGGAGAGCTGCACACATTTACTTACAATCTAGTTCTCGATTACAAAAGACAGGATTATAAATAAACAGCGGCTGTACATTTTGCTGCCTACTCACAACCTCCGAATGCCAATGTTGTAGTGATCAGAGGAGAAGCATTTGATGAGAAAACATGCCTCAGCAATTGCTTGTGCTCTGAAAGTCAAAATCTGTCACATCCACCGAGGCGTACAGCAGTTTGTCAGCATCCTCTTTTCCTGTTGCAAAAGTGTATGTTTTTGTGGCAATCCTGCTAGGAGCACACTTGTCTACAGATACTACACGCTTTATTATCAAAAGACTCAGGCAAGACAAAGGCCCTCCTACACTTGTTTCTGTGCAGGCATGGAAGGAACAAGACTTCCTATTTTAAGTGTTTACAATCACACTAGATGAGGTAACAAAAGCAAGGACAGCACAGTCCCAAACAGAGAAATGAAACAAGTAGTCTATGAACAAACAGGAGTGAGTGGCAAAGCTCTGAAAGGAATACACTGTCAAGGCCCTGAAGGCTCTCATAACCCT
The DNA here is from genome assembly GCF_964211825.1 of Aythya ferina. Taxonomy (NCBI): domain Eukaryota; kingdom Metazoa; phylum Chordata; class Aves; order Anseriformes; family Anatidae; genus Aythya; species Aythya ferina. Next base: position 31,478,814 of record NC_140300.1, on the reverse strand, counting down.
TAATGGCCCTGACCACCCTCACTGGAGCCCCTTCCCCACAGTTATGGGTCCAGGAGCTCTATTTAAGCTCAGCCAAGGGTCTTTGCTCCTTCATCTTAAACCTTACGTATGAGATGATTTTTTGGCTTGACCTTGGATCTGCCTCATCATGTTGATATTGCCAAATCCTGTGGACTGGCCATGATCTCTGGTTCTGCTGGGCTCCTTCACTCAGGTACTGTTGCACCGGACCCTGGACAGTAAGGCCCTTGCCCTGCTGGCTGTCCAGTTTCTGTGTCCCTTTCACCTGCCTGGCTTGTGGCTCATGTTCTCTTAGAAAGCACCTCTCCTCTTGCTGTTCCCTAGCACAATAGTACTGACTTATGTCTTATGCATAACATCCTCACTTGTGTGCATAGGAATCAGTTCTGAAAGAGCAACATAGCCCAAGCTGCTTCAGATGTGTTTGTTTTTTTTTCCCTATTGACTCTCAATTTGGGAACATGTAAGGTGGAAAAGATATTACAAAGACTAAGATGGGGTGCAGGGGGAAGGTGGAAACACGCTCTAGAAAACTAACCTGGTAAAGAAACTCCAGAGTATACAGAGCCAGCAATATTAGCTAGAGCTAGAAATCCCAAGATGTCCTATTCTAAAAAACGTCTGGTATGTGTTACAGAGCCTCTTATCAGATAGCATTTCAGGGTGGCAGTATGAGGGGGATACAGCTAGGAATTCTTGGTTCAATCTAGACTCAGAATGAACTTGATGTGGCACTAGTTAGTTCAAAAACTTCAAAACTTGCTTTTCTGGCTACTTGTTCTAGCTTTATTCTGGGTTTTTCTTTTGCCTTTTGAGCAGGTTAGCATGAGTGTACTATAGCTTAGGTTTGGGGAGTTGGAGGTCATGCTGTTATTTGACCAGCTCAAAGGTGACTCACCTCAACAGAAAGTCACCAGCAATCACCCAGCTTTATATTCCAGAACAGATGGAAACTGAAAAATACAGGATCTAGAGATCAGTGCTGCAGGTTGTTGGGTTCAGCAGTCATAATGAGGTTCTGGACCAGCATGAAGTTGCAGAAATCAAACAGAGCCTTTTACAGATGATGCAAGTAGAAATCAGTCTATCAAGAGGTGTGTCTTTTCAGATAACCTGTAATTGCATTCATGGGTCAAAGACATTTTGACTGAGAAAGGAGAATTCCTCCTTCCTCTCCCCATACAGAAATGCCAAAAAACTACCCCACTTAAATGAAAATACCTATTGTAGTGTAACTTAGGTATGTGCATCAAGGACTGAGTGACTGACTTTGTTGTTGACCCAAATTAATTTCCAGTGTCTGGCTTCACAGGAGACAGATTTCTTAAATTGCAGCCCAGAAGCAAAGCTCCCTGCCCAAAGGGGCTCCTGTGACAGCAGTGACAGATAGGAAGCACTGGGGGGACCTGGTGATGGCAGGTGAGAAGGGTCATCATGGGAAGCATGGGGTTGTGTGTGGGTAAGGTGGAATAAACAGGGGTGGGGGGGAGGAGAGAGATATCCTCTGGACCCCCAGGTGTCAGTCTGGCTTCACAACAAGTGGACACTGATTTAGCAGCCTAACTGGTCACAGTGGACCTGGAGAAGACTCCAAAAGCCCATACACAGCAAAGCCCTGCACTGTCTCTGGCCACCTTGAGTGTTCATAGAGCTATTGTAAGATGCCCAAACACCCCTCTAAGCCTCTGCAGAGGGATGTGTGAGGAGAGCAGCCATAAAGGAAAAATGTTGACAGAATAAGACATCCACTAAAATACTGACAGAGAAAGATACCTGCCAGCCTTGGGTCTCAGAGCCTGGCACCCCAGAGAGCATCCTTGAGAAGTGTAGCTGGCATCTTTGAATCTCAACTGGGTACCTGAGAAACTAAGACATCCTGAGATCTTTAGTGAGCACAAAAAAAAAAATAAAATAAAAAATCTGTGATAAGTAATCAGCCTGGGAAAGCAGAAATCAGCCTGGCTATTGGCTGTTCCAGGTGGGAAAAGAATTTGGTCTGGCTTTCTCACAATAAAAAGGAGATAGAGTTGAAATTGCTCTGAAGCAACTTGGTTTTCACTTTCAATTATTTCCTGGACAGCATGTACTAAAAGAACACCAGTATTGCACAAGCCCTATAGTCTATAATTCCCACTCAATTATTTGCAAGCCTCTGGGACAGTAATAAAACCTGTAAAGTATAATGGGTATGTCCTAATTATAATCCTTTCCATTTGCAATGCTGTCTATTATCAAAAACTGGATCAAATTTAGTACCATAAAGTAGGGAGGAGCAGGAACATGAAAATATGGAGCTTTAGATTGTGCCCTGCTGTTATAAAGTTGACATTTTGAAACAGAACAAACAGAATCACAGAATTTTCTAGGTTGGAAGAGACCTCAAGGTCATCGAGTCCAACCTCCAACCTAACGCTAACAGCCCTCCACTAAACCATATCCCTAAGCTCTACAATGTTATTAAATATATTTATATAATATAAATATAAACAATGTTATTAAATATATTTTCCTTGCAGATAAGAATGAAATGGTTGGGGATTACAGATTAGTAATGCTATTCTTCCTTTCTGATTGCTAGACATATTTGCTTTGTAAAAATGTTGTTCTTAATTCTGTGGCTAGTCTGCTGAATCAGTAATTTAAAAGGATGGCTTTTTACCAGGACCAATAAACGCATCATTCACCAGTTTTAATGGCTGAAACAACATCAATTAAAATGTGTTGTCTTTTTAAAAAAACAAGTCCAAAGTTCCTCCAGAGCCTCCTGGCATCAGAATCCTTATGTGGTGCTATAGAGATGGTACATGTCCCTAATGTCCTTCAAGAAGCAACAGGACTTATTTCAATATAAGAAAATCAAGACCTTTAAAGTTATGTTTTATCCCTGGCCAGCCTTTCAGAATTGCAATTTCAATACTGGAATTATTTTTGTGTGTTTTCTGATGCTTTTACATGGTATTGCGTTTGGAATTGGAAGTAAAAATGAAACAATCTCCTCTGTTTAGGACAAGTATTACAGAAGAAATATTGTCTCAATTTCAACAAGCCTGCATTTGACCCAGCACTTACACTTGAAGTCAAAGCTTCCCAGGGGGGTCATATCTTGCTGATGTTTTCCAGTTTCAGACACATTACACAACCTTAATTAAGTTACTCTACCTGATGTTCTTTGCCATGGACCCTGTGATAATTGCCTGTGTCATTCCTCCCCTAGCAACCCATAAGATGCAGCTTTATAACTACACAACAGTAGCCTGCCTAAGTGCAGTGTGTGACCTTAACAATGGTGATCTGATTAAAATGCTACAAGCACATGTCCAAGGCAAATATTCAGCTAGTAGTTTTGTTACATAGGACATCGCTACTCATGACCATTAACAGGGGCAGTGAACATATTTAGATTCTACTGGGACCTGGAGGCAAAATCAGATTGACATGATGGAGCACTAAAGTCACCCTGCTGTGGATATAGAGACACAGGGCAGCTACATTTTTGAATCCTGTGACTATGGATATCATGGGACAAATCAGACTAATTAATCTCCCCAGACGTTCCCACAGCTGACATGCTAATAAAAGACTTAAGACAAGTTCTGTGATAAGCATACTACTCCAGAGCTTCTCAATAGCGTGATTCAGTGAGATACTTTAGGCTGTACATCATTTTAAGCACAAGAACTGGCTGACCTGAGTCAGGAATGCCACCCCGTGCTACTGTACAGGCTGCTGGTTCCACACGCCTTTCACACACCTTGTCAAGACCTTTGAAACCTCTTCTTTTTTCTCTCCTCTAAGCACACAATGACTACAACTTCTCTATCTCACAAAATAGTCTACAGAACAATCTTTCCCATTCAAATTCTTCATTCAGCCTCTCTGTGTTCCCTTGAGCAGACAGAGTCTTTTTTTGTGTTAATGTTTCTAAGAAAAGGAAACAAACAATAAATATATAGTCACTGAGGGCAGTTCAGTGCAGAACTAAGAGACAATATACCGTACCTTGCCAGCCCTGAGGCATTTATAAGCAACAGTAAAAAAAACAAGAAAGCTAGTTTTATTTCCAGGTTGGGAGAACGTAACTTGAGATTCGTAGAGGAAGCTGAGTATGCTAAAAAGAAAAAAAAAAAAAAAAAAAAAAAAAAAAGTAGGAAGTAACTGAGTTCTGTGAGTGGCTCTGCCCTGTCTTTATCCAGCAAGGCAATTCAGCACGTGGTGCTCTGAACATGGCTTACAATCTCACACATGTGGCTAGGTGCCCTTCTGTGGTTAACGTGACCAGGGCACTGCAGGAAGGCACCTGAAAGCTAGGAAAACAAATCCCAAGCCTAATAAGACAGCATAGAAAGATAAATGTCAATTACAGGGACCAGAAAAATGGGGAGCTAGAATCAGAGGTAGGCTTGCATGTGACAAGGGAGATAGAGACATGACATTTGAGATGTCTGTGAGACAGTGGAATAGAGAAATCACAACTTATAGCTCATAAAGAACATAACTACTACATCTGCAAAAAAAGGCTAGCAGAATTTAGGGAGGTGGCATATTTTTTTCAGACTGAATGCACTAGGCAGGCACGCACTTAAACATTTTTCTGTCCTGAATTACATGTATAGTATTTTCCCATGGCTTGGCTGTATATGACCGTGTACTTACCATGTCAGCCTTCTTCACTGCTGCCCAACTCCATCCCTTTATCTGGACAAACTGACTCTTGCTTATGACCATGCATGGTTTTTCTTCCTCTGTGATGTGACAGGCCTGTTAGCCTGAAAGAAAAAAAAAAAAAAAAAAAAAAAAGAAAAACAGAAATAAGCAAGAGGAACATATGGTAAAAATGTCTTGCTGGACCCATGTGAATAAACAAACAGCTGTCTATCTGTGTCCTACAGGAGGTCACAGAAGCAGAGATAGCACAAACATAAAAACAAAAACAAACAAAAAAAAAGCATTTGGACTGGAACTTTTTAATTGACAGTGTGGGGGACCTGTCTATTTCTTTAACTCAACGAATTTGAGAGCATTTCTTACAGCAGTACTGACAGAAGTATACGTAAGATTGTAATTAAATTATATTTTACCTTTTCATTCATGCAGTTCATTTAGAAATTTTTTAAACATATGTGTGTGCCTATAGGCCCCAAAGGTCAGAGGTGGAGGTTAACTCCAGACCTTGAAGACTGGGGGAGCACAATGCTCCATCCGCCAGGGTAAATCACACAACCAGTACCCCCTAATACTGATGCCAAACGTGTATCACCACTACCACATCCTACACAAAGGCTATCTGGAACTTGATGAACCTCACTTTCCAGGCCCTTTGAGGTCCTTTGCACTTCCCCTCCCCTGCCACTTGGTTCTCCTTTCCTTTCCCAACTGCTTTTCTGGAGGCTATATTTAATTTTTCTGTTCAGTGCAGACATCTGGTGCTTCAGTTGGTGACAGCAGCTGAAAAAATGTAAGGAATAGACTAGGATAGGATAGTTCAGTTGGAAGGGATCTACAAAAATCATCGAGTCCCACTGCCAGGCCACTTAACAAATAACCAGAAATTAAAGCACATTCAGGGCATTATCCAAATGCCTCTTGAACAAGGGTAGCTGAGCAGGGTCTTTTATCTTACCACTCGGCTTAAGGGTAGAAAAACTAACTGTATTTGCAGCAAGGATTTGTTCTCCTGCTTGCTCCCCACTACCTCACAGCTCATCTTTGTCCCTCCTCAAGCTATGGGGACCTTCTGGTCCCAGGTGTTGAGGGACAGCTGGCTGTGCACACTGACTGTGGGCTCCTTCTGCCAACACAGACTCAGTCTGCAGAGCAAAAAATACCTGCAATGAAACGGGGGAAATATTTACTCTCTCTGAAGTATTATGGCTGCTGGCACTTTTAGGATCTGCAAGCATCTGTGTTTTTATCCCTTTTTTGCACATCACCCAAGGGAAACTGAGGCACATCTAATGAATTACCTGACCAGGTGGAAGAGTGGCTCTGCTCCACAGGCAACACACAGACATATACTTGCCCATCCAAAAGGAAGAAGGTGGGGGGGGGATACAGATAACGCAGAAAGAAAAGAAAGCAACAGCAACAAAAAGAAAACCAAACAACAAAACAAAACAAACAACAACAACAACAGCAAAAAAACACAGATCAGTATAATATTCCTCATTCTGGGAAAGCACTCAGGAATCAACAGAGAACATTTCTTCAATGCTCCGAGTAAAGCCCACTAAGTTTCCAATCAAGATGACAATTACTCTCCGCTTCTGCAGGAGAGCTACTCCCAGGCAGGCTTCTCCTGTGGTACTCACGTGACTGAACTTCTTCAGAAACACTTTTAGAGTTGTGGACCCAAAACAAAAGCTCATCTGAGGATTCTGACAGTGTAAGCATATTCTTCTGTAAAGAAATCACTGTATTATGGGGTTCAAAGAATCTTAACTGCTGATTTGGTCAGGACACCTCGATAACGTGTTTCAAGCAGTTCTGGATAACCACATGAGAGTATTTACAAACATCTATAAGCATACTTTTAAAAATTCCATCAGAATAAACATCATAATAGATATAGCTAAGGATTTTGCCAGAAACCAGGGATATTTTCATAGGATTGACTATGATTCTTCAATTCTCACTCCACTCTGAGTGCCTGTGCGTGATTACTCATGTTTTGTGTTTCTGAATTTAACTGTTGACTTCAAATATTTCTGGAAGCAAATCTGATCTTTCATAAATGAAGCTGTTGCCATCACTGTGGCTACGAGAAGCAGAACACCAAGACAGCTACAGTGCTCTGTGAACAGGGAAGTCCAGAGCCAACAGGGACAGCTGCTTTATTAGAGGACAACTTCCTAAGCACCATGACAATTAATCAGGATAAATCTCAATTGCAATGGATTTCATCGTTCAACATCTTACTTAAAAAAGGAGCCTGAGGAGCCCAAGCCCCCGTTGGAATGCATATGAAACTATCTTAGCAAAAATGCTCTGTTCCCTGCTAAATAAATGATTAGTTTCAGTTCCAACCTTTGTAATTGAACCAACCTCTTCCGGGAATCCTCACACACTCTCCTCAAGAGCAGCAAGCTGGAATTCATCTTCTCACTGCTGAGAAATATTCACTTACTTCCCATAATATTGACAGAAGGGGATGTATGAGCAGCCCTAGAAAATAAAACTCTCTCCTTATCCTTAGAAGGAGACAACTCTGCCAGCACCACACAGATCTACCCGGAGATGGTCCCCATGCGCAAGGGACAAATTAGCTTTTCTGCTTTGCTGACTCCGCCATCCCCACATCACACAGCATCAATAGTGCAGCCAAACACTTAAGCAACGTGCCAACAGTAAATTTGCAATTAAAAAAAAAAAAAAAGGCTCAGAACCAATGGCAAATTGTGATACGCCCACACAGGTATAAGAAAACAGAGAATAGCATGAAAAAACGCAGAAATAGACTTTTACCAGATCTGGCATTTATGGTTTCTTGGTTTTGCTTTGTTTTCCAGCCACGCTCTGTTCAGCAAATGGAGGATAATTGAACAGCGCTCTCAGCTTCAACCTGTTTGAAAAGCAGCACAAGGCAGTAAGCATCTCATAGCTGCATTTTGCAGCCATCTCTACAACCTGCACTGGGTGACATAGGCAGCAATGTCTGCCTTGAGAATGTGCTCTGAAATGGGTCTGACTGGTTGTAAAAATACTGCTTTTTGATTTTGCCTTTCTCCCCATGTTTCTGATATGCAGCATCAAAGCCTCAGTGGCTGAAAATCACAAACAAACTGGGGCTGGGTATAGATTAACAACTACCTTTTTAACTTTTTTTTTTTTTCAGATTTTTTATGTCTGTGTGTGTATTTTGTGTCAAGGTTTCAGCTCCAACCTTTTTCTTGATGTAACTTATCTGTTTCAGCAAACTTACCATGTAAATGTCACAACAGATCATTTTGTGAGATTGATTTCAGTTAGTGCTACCTACATTATCTACTTCTTAAGTGATAAACTGCCACTCTGAACAAAAAGCTGCTCTGCTGCTCTGAGAAATATCCTCTTAGATATTTCACTAAAGAAATACCGAAGCAGAGCAGAGGTACTACAGAGGGGTGAGAGAGAAGCTGAGCTATCAGATGAGTACAGCACATTGCCGATGCAAACCACCCTCCCCCGGTATCACAGAATTTCTAGGTTGGAAGAGACCTCAAAGTCATCGAGTCCAACCTCCAACCTAACGCTAACAGCCCTCCACTAAACCATATCCCTAAGCTCTACATCTAAGCGTCTTTTGAAGACTTCCAGGGATGGTGACTCCACCACTTCCCTGGGTATCCTTTCACATCAGCCTCTGGTCCCCGACTGTGAAAGCCCGTTGGAGAGCTCTGCCTTCAGCTTTGATGAAAGCAGGGAAACAGCTCAGGCTCTGCATGTAATTCTGTGCAGACCCTGATGTACCATGGGAAAGGCAAAGGCCACTTTCTGTAGACTTCAGGGTGGAGAAGATGGGCTGCAGATCCCACAGCTATACACGATACCTTAGTTTCACTGCAAGCTCACTGTATACCTGTTGTTTAAATTAATAATCATTGCAACAGGTATATTTAGGGGACTTTGGGGACTTGTCTGCACCTAATGCTAACTTATAAACATCCATAAGGTCATTTTGATTGGGTCTTAAGACGCCATGCAAACAAAAGGATGACTTCTGAACTTACAGCCTCATCACAGCTCCCCTCACTTCAGCCTCCTCAGAATCCTTTTTCCTGGAACAGAATTACAGTTTGTTAATTCATGCTATAGACAGAAGTCAGCAGACTTCCTGCACAGTTTTCATCATCTGGGTGAGATATGAAGATGACAGACACGTTCAGCCATGTTTCAGAATCAAGCTTGAAAACCAAAGGAAGGGAGGTTTTTCACTCCCAAGTACCGTCACTGTCTATCGCCTTCTCACCACAAACATTTATAGCACAGAATATTTCTACAGAAATTGGATTTTCTCACAGCTACAGTCAGACTTCACTGAACTTTCACACAGTGCTGACACCGCTGTCTCCCATTAATTACAGCACTACACTACTATGGGCTGCTGTAAATCTGGCTTGGACTGTTAAACCCTGTATTACCGTGCTCAGCTTCAGGTGAGCTACTTCTTCAGTGCTTTCCATCACTCTGGCCTAATCTGCCACCTGGAGTAATGGGGTAGACAGTATAAAGCCAAAAATGTGACAGTTTAAAACGGAAAACAAGAAATATGTCAACTCTGGAAAGCACAAAGGCTTCCACTTGATCAACTCATTCACTCCAGAAGATACCTGTGCTGCTCTTCAATTCATTACATGTTTCTGGATCTTTTCATCTCTTCATCTTTCACTTTTTATTTCCCTTACTTTTGTCATTATGTTCAAATTGAAAATTCATCTTCCTAACACCTCCAGGTTTTCTAAGAAGCAAGATTTTTAGGAAATTGTAAATACAGTAACATTGGGAATTCACGGCCAGAACTAGAACAAAGTCCTACATGGTTTATATGTAAGAAACCTAATCTGAGAACTGTAACTGAGGTTGTTAACCTTAGCAAGTCTTTATGACAGGTAAGCTATTTCCCAAGGATGAACATAACTTCTAGACCTATCTTTTGACCATGGGGATGAACTGATGGCTCTTTAAAAGAATACGCTCACAGTTGTGCATCTACATAAGAAACACAGCTTCCGAGCATGCAAGGGACATACGTTGTCTCAAATTTACCTTGTATAGAAATTCAGAAAGGTCTCATATAAATGCCATAATTTCCATCGTTTTCTCCGAAACATAATCCAGTTGAGCAGATCTCTGTGGATATGTATCTATTTCTTTGGACATTTGAAACAGCAAAATTTAGTACTTCTCCTTTATCAGTACTCCTGTACCTTGATTTTGCCTGCTGTGTTAAGAGAAAGCATGATCTAGTCAAACCAGGACTCAAGAAATAGCTCCAGTGAGTACAGAACATATACTAAACACTCCCAGAAATAGTGCTTCCCATAGGAATTAGTGACCAAGTAGAAAAAGCTATTTTTAGCTTAAATACACACTTTGTAAAATTGCTGTTTCTATCTCCTCGGGAGAGAGCAGCTGACACACTTCTCAGGCAACAGCAGTTTTACACATTTTATAATCTCGTTGACAACTGGTCCCATTTCAGCCATTTATTACATCCACTCTGACTAAACATACACACACAAGCCAGTACAGTCATGCAAAGTATGTGCTCCTCCAGGAAACAAGAGCGGGTTTACACGCTAAGGAAATTTACCCTGTTGAAATAGAGGCTAGAACTTGATCTCCTTTGGTATTTCAACAGCTGCAGGGGGGAGAAAGACAAACTCACCTCCCCATCCCAGTGTTCATGCAGCTGACTGGTACTTTTTCATCCAGGGGTATAAGGTTTTCTGCAGGGCAGAAAATGATGGCACTCACGATGACAGTTTCTTGGCTTTGTACTGATTAGTCACACAGCTTCCTGGAGGTGAGGCGTGCAACCCTTGAGATTCCCTTTCTCCAGGCAATATAAGCATGGCTTTAAGCAAGCTATTGTACCGTTCTATCCTTCCGTCTGCCCGGAGGTGATAGAGAACACGATGTACCCACTCTTTTCCACTGTCTTCAGCTCATTCTTGGGTGATTTTATTTTTGAAAGGACTTTCAGTATCTCAGTGTAGCTCAAGTGGTATTCCACAGTGACAGATATCTTTGCTTATTCCTCCTAGGGTGCTACTCCAGTTTCCTTTCCCAGCAGAAACCTCCCAGTCACCATGATGACAGCTGTGCCTGCTGTGAGCCTGGAGCACCTGCCGGCTTTGTTGGAACCCAGAGGGCCAATGCAAGCTGCTGCACCACGCTTCTCCAGACATGTACCTCTCCCATCGTGCATGCCGCTTCATCACTCGGTTTCTGCCGTATTATTCCACAAATACTGTTGGCATTGTGGCTTCCCAAGATAAATCAAATCTGCATTTTCTGCCCCAGTAGTAAGTTTGATCCCTCCCAGCATGCCTGGCAGCCCACTTGGCTGTAATTTGTTCTCCATTATGCTCCCACATCACATCTATGTGTTCAAGTTGGGCCAACCAGTCAGCCTGGTCTCTCTTCAGACAGGTTTCTCTTCCCAAATTGCCTCTTAGACAGGTAGAAAAGGAAATAATATGCTCTAAAGATGATTACAGAAGAACAAAAATGCTTACCTCTTTCTTTGTTGGCACTGTCTGGTTTCAGCTAAGTGAATGCAATGATTATAAATGAGAACAGGTGCAAACAGTTTTCACTACATCTAGTGGTTATTTGTAGTGTTTTCCTAGCTCTGCTAGCCTTACTTTAGCTGTGCAGTGAAACCTGGCAAGCAGAACGTTTTTGCAAGATAGAGCCTATTATTCCTAGCAAGAAGAGGGAGAAAAGAGGTACATCAATTTGTAAATGCTAAAGAAGCACTGCTTACACAAGACCCAGATCCTTCAATGTATGATGCATCTGGAAAGGTCTTCAAGCTCTCCCACTGATAGCAGTAGTAATATATGCATGAGAGGAACTTTATAGGGTTAAGGACTACTGCATGCTCTGTCTGCTAAATGGGGCATCAATCCCAGTGATGAGATGAATCACCCTCTGGAGATACCCAGTTCTTTCCAGTCTCGTAAAATACATAAACAAGGCATTGTTTATGTAGGAAGGCACTGTTAAGGCAAATTTAGGCATTGAAATGGGCTGCCCAGGGAAGTGGTTGAGTCACCATCCCTGGAGGTCTTTAATAGACATTTAGATGTAGAGCTTAGGGATATGATTTAGCAGAGGACTGTTAGTGTTGGGTCAGAGGTTGGACAAGGTGATCTTGGAAGTCTCTTCCAACCTAGGTGATTCTGTAACTGCTTTTGGGCCTCCTCCAAGGATTCTGTGACTGCTTTTGGGCCTCATCATTGGATTTTTCTTCAGAAATTACTTTATTTAAACAAGAAGATACCTGGACTCTTCCAAAGGCAGCATAGTTGTTGGAAGACATCTCATGCTGGTGGAGTATTGCCTTCATCACACAAGCCTTGTGTGAGTAGGTTTACTGACAGCTCTACAGGAGCAGAGTGACGGGGTACTGGCTGAAGGAAGCAGGGATGTGGCTCTGTTTGAGAACTGCTTCATCAATGTAACTAGCCAGGCCCACTTAACATGAGGTGTTGGATGTCATTAATGTAGAAGCACTAAACTGAAGCTTGGGAGACGCGTGCTTAAATTATGGTTTAACTTAAATTATCTAATAAGTAAATCCGACATGATTTATTTATTACAGATTATTTTCATTTGAATCCATGCAATGTGTGTTATCATACATTGTCGCTAACACAAACTAGTTCAAATCATTATCACCTGGGGAAGTCATTCAGCTCCCCAGTGCTGCTACCCAAAATGGGGAGTATGTCCCTGGTCTCTTACCAGTTGTCCTGCTTCCATCCTCCCCTGGGCCCTACTTGGCCATTCCAATGATCACACCTGCACAGCAGTTGTGGGGAGCTGGGAGCAGGTCATGCCTGCAGTCAGAGCTGGGCTCAGGGATGGGAGTAAACTCCACTCCTGAGGATGTGTAACTGGAAAAGCATAGTGCTTGAACTGGCGGGATGCTTTGAGATTGTGGGGCTCAAATATCAGAGCATAGCACAGAGGTGACATGCTTGTCTGACTGGTGTTCGGCCAGCTGGAGCTAAAATTACTGATAAAGAAACCTGCAGTTCTTGAACCAGTAAAATAAGGATGCAAATACAAAGAAAATAAAGCAAAAAAAGTCAAAATGTTTGACACACAAAAAATGTAGTCTTCAGCTACTACACATTTCTTACCCAATTCTTTATTTTACTTTCAGTTAAATAAATAAATAAAAACAAAAAACAAAAAACAAAAAACCTAGAAAGTGAAGCCCTTGAATAAGACCCCTGACCACAAAGGGGTCTGTTTCCTTTTGCAGGATTTACAGAATCACAGAATCACAGAATTTTCTAGGTTGGAAGAGACCTCAAGGTCATCGAGTCCAACCTCCAACCTAACGCTAACAGCCCTCCACTAAACCATATCCCTAAGCTCTACATCTAAGCGTCTTTTGAAGACTTCCAGGGATGGTGACTCCACCACTTCCCTGGGCAGCCTGTTCCAATGCCTCACAACCCTTTCTGTAAAGAAGTTCTTCCTAACATCTAACCTAAAACTCCCCTGGCTCAACTTAAGCCCATTCCCCCTCGTCCTGTCACCAGGCACGTGGGAGAACAGGCCAACCCCCACCTCTCTACAGCCTCCTTTAAGGTATCTGTAAAGAGCGATAAGGTCGCCCCTGAGCCTCCTCTTCTCCAGGCTGAACAAGCCCAGCTCCCTCAGCCGCTCCTCGTAGGACTTGTTCTCCAGGCCCCTCACCAGCTTCGTCGCCCTTCTCTGCACCCGCTCAAGCACCTCCATGTCCTTCTTGTAGCGAGGGGCCCAAAACTGAACACAGTACTCGAGGTGCGGCCTCACCAGAGCTGAGTACAGGGGGACGATCACCTCCCTAGCCCTGCTGGTCACGCTGTTCCTAATACAAGCCAGGATGCCGTTGGCCTTCTTGGCCACCTGAGCACACTGCTGGCTCATATTCAGCCGACTGTCCACCATCACTCCCAGGTCCTTCTCTGCCTGGCAGCTTTCCAACCATTCCTCTCCCAGCCTGTAGCTCTGCTTGGGGTTATTGCGCCCCAGGTGCAGGACCCGGCACTTGGCCTTGTTAAACTTCATGCAGTTGACCTCAGCCCATCGGTCCAGCCTATCCAGATCCTCCTGCAGAGCTTTCCTACCCTCAAGCAGATCGACACACGCACCTAACTTGGTGTCATCTGCGAACTTACTGAGGGTGCACTCAATGCCCTCGTCCAGATCATCGATGAAGATATTAAAGAGGACCGGCCCCAGCACCGAGCCCTGGGGGACGCCACTAGTGACTGGCCTCCAACTGGACTTGGCTCCATTCACCACGACTCTTTGGGCCCGGCTATCCAGCCAGTTTCTAACCCAACGAAGCGTGCGCCAGTCCAAGCCAAGAGCAGCCAGTTTCTTGAGGAGAATGCTGTGGGAGACGGTGTCAAAAGCCTTGCTGAAGTCAAGGTAGACCACATCCACAGCCTTTCCCTCATCCACCCAGCGCGTCACTCTGTCATAGAAGGAGATCAGGTTCGTCAGGCATGACCTGCCTTTCATAAAGCCATGCTGACTGGGCCTGATCGCCTGCTTCCCCTTCAAGTGCTGCATGATGACTCTCAGGAGGATCTGCTCCATGAGCTTTCCTGGCACTGAGGTCAAACTGACAGGCCTGTAGTTTCCTGGGTCTGCCCTCCGGCCCTTCTTGTAGATGGGCGTCACGTTTGCTAGCCGCCAGTCGATTGGGACCTCCCCCGATAGCCAGGACTGTTGATAAATGATGGACAGCGGCTTGGCCAGCTCCTCTGCCAGTTCCCTCAGTACCCTTGGGTGGATCCCATCTGGCCCCATCGACTTGTGCACATCTAAGTGCCGTAGTAGGTCACCAACCAGTTCTTCATGGATAATGAGGGCCACATCCTGCTCCCCATCCCCTTCCACCAGCTCAGGGTACTGGGTATCCAGAGAACATCCGGTATTGCCGCTAAAGACTGAGGCAAAGAAGGCATTGAGCACCTCCGCCTTTTCCTCATCTCTTGTAACTAAGTTTCCCCCCGCATCCAGTAAAGGATGGAGATTCTCCTTAGTCCTCCTTTTTGTGTTGATGTATTTATAGAAACGTTTTTTGTTATCTTTAACGGCAGTAGCCAGATTGAGCTCCAGATGAGCTTTGGCCTTCCTAATTTTGTCCCTGCACAGCCTCGCTACTTCTTTAAAGTCCTCCTTAGTGGCCTGCCCACTTTTCCAAAGCTTATAAACCCTCTTTTTCCTCCTAAGATCAAGCCACAATTCTCTGTTGAGCCAGGCCGGTCTTCTTCCCCACCAGCTCGTCTTTGGGCACGTGGGAACAGACCGTTCCTGCGCCATTAAGACTTCCCTCTTGAAGAGCGCCCAGCCTTCCTGGACCCCTCTGCCCTTCAGAACCGCCTCCCAAGGGACTCCACCAACCAATGTCCTGAGCAGCTCAAAGTCAGCCCTCCGAAAGTCCAATACAGCGGTTTTACTGGTCCCCTTCCTGGCCTCGCCAAGAATAGTGAACTCCACCATTGCGTGGTCACTCTGCCCTAGACAGCTCCCGACGATCACATCCTCCACCAGTCCTTCTCTGTTTGTGAAGAGAAGGTCTAGCGGGGCACCTCCCCTGGTAGGCTCACTAACCAGCTGCGTCAGGAAGCTATCTTCCACGCTCTCCAGAAACCTCCTAGACTGCTTTCTCAGGGCTGTGTTGTGCTTCCAGGATATGTCAGGGAAGTTGAAGTCCCCCACGAGTACAAGAGCTGATGATTTTGCAACCTCTGTCAGCTGCCTGTAGAATTCCTCATCCGTCTCCTCATCCTGGTTCGGCGGTCTATAACAGACCCCGACCAGGACACTAGCCTTGTTGTCCCTGCCGATCCTAACCCAAAGGGACTCGACCTTGTCATTCCCAACCTCGAGTTCTACAGCCTCGAAAGACTCTCTAATATAGAGAGCCACACCACCACCCCTTCTATGCTGCCTGTCCCTTCTATAGAGCTTATAGCCAGGCATTGCAGCACTCCAGTCATGAGACTGGTCCCACCACGTCTCCGTGATGGCAACCAAGTCGTAGCCTGCCTGCTGCACGATGGCTTCCAGCTCCTCCTGTTTGTTACCCATGCTGCGTGCATTGGTGTAGATGCACTTCAGCTGGGCCATTGCCTTATCCTCCGGCCTTGCCATTGTTCCCCCTGGCACAGCCCCAACAATCCTAGCCTCAGCCCCATCCCCCTTCCTACCTAGTTTAAAGCCCTCTCAATGAGCCCTGCCAGTTCCTGGCCCAGGATCCTTTTTCCCCTAAAAGATAGGGACCCGTCTGCGGCCATCAGGCCAGGTGCTGAGTAAAGTGCCCCATGATCAAAAAACCCAAGATTTCTGCGTTGGCACCAGCCCCGGAGCCACGTGTTTAACAGGTGGGCTTTCCGTGTCCTCTCTGAACTCCTCCCTGCCACCATAGGGATGGACGAAAACACCACCTGCACTCCCGCTCCATCCACTAACCGACCCAGCCCCCTAAAGTCCCTTTTGATAGCCTTGAGGCTTCTCTCTTCGATGTTATCACTGCCCGCCTGGACTATCAAAAGGGGGTAATAGTCAGAGGGGCGTACCAGGTTAGGAAGCTTCCTGGCAACGTCCCTGACCCTGGCCCCAGGGAGACAGCAGACTTCCCTACGGGTAGGGTCCGGCCGACAAATAGGGCCCTCTGTTCCCCTAAGAATCGAGTCACCAACAACAATAACCCTCCTGTCTTTTTTGGTGGAGGCAGTCCTGAGGCGCGGAGTCGACCTCCTCGCTCCAGGCATCCTCCTGGGAACATTTGCTACCTCTTCCTCACACACCGGCCTCTCAATCTCTAGGGCCTCAAACCTGTTGTGTAAGGGCACCTGGGAAGGTGGGGCCGGAAGGGGAGAGCATCGCCTGCGATGTCGAGCAGGGACCTGTTTCCATTCCTCCTCAGCTCCCAGATCCCCTCCCTCTGCCCGACGGGGACAGGGCAGGAGGTCCGCCCCCATTTGGGGAGTCTCACCTCGGCACCTCCCCTTGAGGCCCCGCAGGGAGTTACTCCAGAAGTCTATCTCCCGCTCACACTCCCTGATGGCCCTCAACCTCTCCACCTCCTCCTTGAGCTCCGCCACCATGCGGACCAGGTCATCCACCTGCTCGCACCTCACGCACGCAGTTTCTCTGCCTCCCGCCGATGGCAGCAACAGGCTCAGACACTCCTTGCATCCGGTGACCTGAACTGCGGCATTTTTTAACGGGTAGTCGGTCTGCGTGTGCACCGACTTTCTGGAGAGCGCGGCGTGCCTGGTGGCCACCATTATCGCCTAGTTACGGCTGTTGTTAACGAGGTGTTGTTTGTGTGTAGGGGGAGCGCTCTGCCCTTCCTGCGCGCCCTGCCTGCGCGAACTGCCGCGCCACTCCCTCTGACGCGCCACGCCCTGTTTGCCCGCCCTGTTCGCCGCGCTCCTGGTCGCTCGCGCTCCCTAGGGGCTGCTTTTGAAGGGCTGGGGAGGGGGCGCTGCTGGCTCCGCCTTCGCCTCGTCAGCCTCCCTCACGAGGGCTGCCGGGTCCTGGCGGCTCCCTCTAGTAGGCTCGATGCCGGACAAAATTAGCCCTGCCTGGCCCGATCCCCCGCTCCGCTGCAGAACGCGTCTGCCCCGGAGCCGATCGCCTCGGCAAATATATATGTTAATGACAGCGACCTGCATGGGAAAGAGTTAGAGATCTGCCTTTTTAATGAGGAAGCTTCCCATAATTTCCAGGAGCCAGACTTAGGAGGATATGTAGGCCTGATAGCCTCACAGATGAAGCAAGTAAGGACAGAGAAAGTCTAAGAAAGTCAGATACCTCTGTTAGTCTGTTGAAGTTAAGTGCAAACCTGTTATTTTTCATTAGGTGAAGGGGAAAGTGGACAAGAGATGAGCTTCATGATCAAAACAGCCTGTCTGAAGAGAGGTGGGATTCACTGAAAGCCATCCTGTGTTCAGACCAGATCAAGAGTGAGTAGCCAGACCACCATGTCTTGGCAATGTTGTGTGGGACCTTCTCCCTACTATCTATGAGTACAATAGATAAGAAAATGAATGACTGGGGAGTCTAGGGTGCAACCTTGGCCTGCTACATAAATGGTTGTAGCAGACAGTTCAAGCTTGGCCTTTGGTGAGAGCCTTTGCATACTATATTTCTCACTGGTAATGGAGGAAAGCTGTGCGGGAAGCCAGTGCGTACTGGGTTCCCAGAATTGCTCACATGGGAGGAGAAGCAAACCAGACTTCTCACCTGCTCTCCATCCTCCTCTAGCCACTGTGCTGCCTGGGGGGCTAAGAGTTGTGCTGCAATGCTCTCATTCACCCTGTTAGTAGTCCTCAGAGCTTCAGCTCAAGCCCAAACAGATGCTAAAGGGGAGACAGTGGGATCTGATGCCAGACACTTTGATGTGTCAGAGCTTGCGTATGCTCAGGCTCCAATTCAAATTGTTCTGTCACGTGCATTATCAGCATTGCTTATCATAAAAAGAACTAATTTCTTTTCTCTGTCAGACTTAGCTAAGATTTAAAGCTGCATTTATGCCGTCCGTTACACTTCGTAGCCATCTGCAAAAGAAGCCAATTTAGCTATGAATGATATTTCAGTGCCTCTGAATTCTCAGTGGTACATTGTGTGATACTATCTCCTCTGCTAATGCACTGAATTTTGCCAGGACTTACACTGTTTAATTTACATAAAATAAACTGCTTCCTAAGATATTTGAAGAGACATACAATGTAGTTCTAATAGTAGGCTGAGAACATTTACCTTGCTAGCAAATCATTATGAATGATAACTTCATGATGAAGACACAGGTTTTTTACCTTTCTGTAAAGCGGAGGTGCTTTTGGGAGGAAAAACTTCACATGCCCTGAAAGGTGGATCTTTTCCAGGAAACTGCCTGAGGCTGCGGTACAAATCCGATGAGAATTAAATATCATCATAAACTTTACTGAGCCTATTTCCTAGACAGTCACATATATCTGAACTTTTATCTTTAAACAGCTACTTTGTAACTGGACTAAAGCTAAAAAAAAAACAAAAACAAACAAACAAAAAAAAAAAAAACAGCAATTCAGCTAGGACACTACAACCTATTTGGTGCCACTGTAAAATGTTCAGATATTCTGGAGATGGGGACAAGGTAAAATGAAAAACTGAAGAAACTAAAACAACCAGAGCATGAGCAGAGTCTTTCCTTCTCCTTGTAATTTCACAACCTACTGAGTCAAAATTGACAAATACTGTCAGGTACTACAAATAGACAAAGAGCAGCTAGATGTTGGGATTACCCGCTTGCTCTAGAGATCACCATTTTGGATTATTTTAAATTACATTTATGTTTGGCTCTTCAGGTAAAAGAGCATTGTATGCCAAGATAGATCCACGCTGTCTAGGGTGTCACACAAAGCCAAGAAATAAAATAACCGCTGGTGCCTTTCCCCACTGTTCAAACACTCCCAGCCCTCTCTCACCAGTGAGGACCTTGCCCTCAGCCAAAAGCGCACAAAAAGAAAATCCCTACCAAAAATCTTTGGTAACCGGTCACTGGAGAGGAAGACTTCACACCCAGGACTGCTGATGCATGATCTGTGGAGCAGCTGTGTTTATCTCATCCGTGGGCCCTCCCAAAAGGGTGGTCCCTGCCCACACACCCAAACAAGCCCTGCAGCTCTGCCCAGGCAGTACCAGGCCCACCTAACCCACAAGAACCACAGCTGTGTGCTGAGCTGGAGAGGCTGGGGAGTCCTTCTTCCACCCCAAGATCCTGCAGGAGGGTGTCCCCTTGTGCAGTCAGCTCTGCACTGTGCTCAGGAGCTGGCAGAACCCAGCTGCAGAGGGGACAGAGGTTAGTGGGGAATGGGAGCCACAGAAGCTTCTGCTGCAAACAGTTTTACCTATGACATGTCAAAGATGGGGAGAAGTATGCATAAGGATTATCCTGCACTAAAAATATCAGCTTAGTGTTTTCTTTGTTCTTTTGTTTTAGGCAGGAACAAAGACTGCCAGGATTACTTCTGCTTTGATACTGTGTGCATTGGCTAGAGCCTACTTTAGTGCATAATCATGGAACCTCAAAGGACTCGTAACTAATTTGTCATGACCTTGAAAAATTGGCCATTTATTGCAAAAGGTTATACTGAGGCCAATGTCCAGCAGCCATACCCTTCACTTGCTCCCCAATCACTGACAGCATCAGGATCAGGTTCTAGAGGTGCGTGTCAGGGTTTAAGTGACTTACCAAGAGTTATGCAGTAAATCTGACCAGCATCAGAGATTTTAATATTCTCTTTTTCTGAAGATGAATCTGATCATCCCTCTAGGAAAAAGGAAACAGTTCAACCCTTAAAATAATTCTTAGGCATCTACTAAAGCCCTTTGATAGGCACTACCACTTCTTGATAGTGTTTCTACCACAGCTTTTTTGACAGTTTTTTCACAGGTCAGTGAAAGCATTCAGCTCCTGAAATTATCTGGATTATACTGAATTGTCTGGATTATACACACTAAGGCAGGAGTACCTTCAACAGTTCAACATGTTCATATAAAAACTGTTTTTTTTTACGGCCATTTACACCAGCTGGCCAGAGCTCTCCAGGCCCAGGGAGGAAGCAAGCTAGGACTGAGGAGCCTGGTGGGTGTGAGAGCCCCAGCAGCCTTCCCAGGACACAGCCCTGCGGAGCCAGGCTCTGCTGCTGCCCTGTCTGCCAGCAGAGGCACGTCACCAGCTCCTGGCTCTCCATCCTCATCCCTGGAGCTACAAAAGCAGCCACAGCCGTGCAGGACAGCCTGGCCAAGCTGCCTGGCTGAGGAGAGGGGACCCTGCTGCATCGTCCTGCTTTTCTCATTGCTGCCACTACCACAGGCACAGCAGCCAGGTAGGACTGTTTGGTTTGGCCCCAGTGCAGTCACAGACTTTTCTCCATGTCCCTTCCCAGCTATGTTTGTGACAACGCTCCAGTCCTAGCCCATGTTTAGTAACACATAAGGGGAGTGGATGACCTGCAGCTTGTTCTGAGGCTTAACGCAATGAGACAAAAAAAAGCAAGCTGGTTTCCCTCCCTTCTTTCTCTGTTCCAACTCAAGGGCTTCACCATCGCACTGCAGGTATCAGGCTAGATTGCGATGGGCAAACAGAAATCGCCATACATGTATGACCTGTGAAGAAAATCACAGCGCAGTCAAGAAGGCAGGAGGAGCTAAAACATGTGTTCTATGGCCCCAAGCATGTGCTAGGAAAAGGCTTTTAAATACCAAGGGCCTAAGACAGATATACTAAAATAATTAGGCAACAGGAGCTCTGTAACCCCCACATAAAAATATTTCTACACACACACTTCAAAATACACACTGAAACATGCTAGTGAGCCACATGCCAGTCAGCTAAGTGCCATGTGGTAGCACAGATAAGGTGATCAGGGACTTCCCAAGGCAGGAAATCCCTCACACATTCTTTATGCTTGAGATGTTTTGGGTTGCCGATCTGCCCCCTCTCCACGCTGAGATGTCCCTGAGAGGATGGTTCACAACCAGCCTGCAGCACTGGGCTCGGATCATGGAAAGCCCCGCATTTCTCAGCTGCTTGGCAAAGTGAGCGACTCCTGACCAGTGCTTCTCCACCAGGGCCACAGACACTCACTGTGCAGGTGCCTGCACCCCTGTGTGCGGGGCAGGGCAGTCCTGGGGCCAGGGCCGCCTTGGTGCGCTTCTCTGAGGCGGCTGCAACAGGTGAGGCCCAGGCACAGCCCAGGCCCTTGGACGTCCAGAGCTGGGGATCTGCCCTGGTGCATCCTTTGGAGCTCAGCTGAGCTGCTTTGGCTCGCAGCCTGAACATCCCCAGCTGGGAGTGCCTGTGTCCCCTGGCACGCATCCCAAAACTGGCCTCTTGCTTGTGCGATTTGTACTGCACGCCACCACAGTCCACAGGAGTAGCACACAGTGATGCTTCTGTTTCCAACTCGCATTTAAATTGAGTTGACTTTCAAAGTTCCGGTCTTGTTACATGCCAGGCACCCTGCAAATATGGCATAGCCTTTTACCTCCTGTTCAGTGAGTTCGATGAAGTAGCTCTGCAGAGAAATTTGCTTTCTGCTTATGTTTGATGGGCTGAAGTTTGGACTCCAATTGCAGTTTATCATTAGCAGTATGACAGGTAGAGTATTTCTCAGAGGTATTGCTCCAAGAGTCATGTAACTATGGGAGAATCACTCTATTTTTTTGAAGAGTAGTGGAAATTACAAACTCTGATAGCTGCAGTGAAAAAACAGCGGGTAAAGAGATCCTAAAATGCACTCACTGGAAAGAACCCTGACTGCATTTGCTCCCAATATTGTGGTATACAAGCTAGACTTCTGATTTGAGCAGTAAAGGGATTATTTTCAATGCACAGGACTATAAACACCGTGAAAATTGAAAAGGAACTTAGAAGAAAATATTGGCTTCTCCTACTCTGCCATCCCAAAACCACAGATAGTGCAATAAATAAAGCTCAGTAACATACCTTCACTTGTGAACCACTTTTCTTTCAGAGAAATTAAATATAATTTCTCAATAAACAATTTAATGCTGCTTTATCAGAGAAGAATGTAGATGACACATTATAAGCACAGCACAAAGTCACAGCATGGTGCACTACACATCTCGCTCTCTCCTTTCCCTTAGCTTCCAGTGGTTACAGCTGACTGACACTTGCACCTAAAACAGAGATTTACAGATCAGATTTCTTTAATGCTCAGCCCTCAGAATTCAGATAACATCTGTTCTCTGCAATATTGATTGAGAACATATAGTACCATGATTTATTTATTTATTTTTAAATGGGGGTCAAATGGCTTCTGAGTATCAGCTCTGTTGATTATCAAACTGGCTTACATGGGGATCGAGGGACACCATTTGCTATTTTCTCTAGACCTGATTGCACTGCCATACAGAAATGCATACAAAAAAGCTCAAACAAAAATGAAGGGGAAACCCTAACGTTCTCCATTGAGGACGTTTCCATCAGAGGAGTTTGTTACGCTGGCAGCACTGGTGAAACATGATGTTGGGGAAAAAAGTATCTCAATAAATGTGTTCTTTCCTTGTTTCACATGCTAACTTTCTAAACTATCACCTATCCATACTGGTAAGTACATTCCTTACTAATTGCTCTGATTTCATATTAACTTCTACTGTTTTATTATTAGACCCCTTTTGCTAGAACTTCACATTATTATTTCCTTGTAAGCAATAGATCACTTTGTCTAGTTTAACAGATGAAGCAATCCTCCGATTCCCTTTGTAACAAGAGTCGCTACAGCATTTCTGGTTACAAACAGACGTTCTGTGTCAGCAAGCCCAAAGTTCAACATAGTCCAAATGAAGTTCAATAGTCAAACCAACTATAGTAACATAAACTTTGCTTGCTTGCTTGTTTTTCCATTCAATACCGCTGTCTCTAACTAAATGTCTCAGGAAATGCGAACCCATTTCCTGTCATATCATCTTTTTCCTTGCTGCAAAGATCCTCCTCTGACTTCTTTTGTAGACCAGGAAAACTAAAACTAGAAAGAGGTCTAAGGAAAGCCTTGCTCGCTCTGAAATAATCTTAATACTATACTTGCCATTTAAAAAAAAAAAAAAAAAAAAAAAAAAAAAAGCAGTTCAAAGGCCAGTTTTTTTGATTGTTTGTTTTTCCTTCTAAATACTTTTTTGTTAGGAGGTCCTGGGCTGGTTTATAGTTTAAATGGTAATTTCTAAGGAAGGCTACGTCATCTTGACTTTTGACTGCAAGAAGAAACTTTGGGGTTTACAAAAGCACCCTGTTGTAACACCAAGACGGATGCTCTGTTTGGTGTGTCCCTCTCTGGAATGGTCTGGTTCCAGATGCTGCTTTCTATTGCAGCTACAAGACCTAAAAACGACTTCTCTTCCAACCTCTGGACTTCATAGGCCAGGGGAGAGAAGCAGTAATAAAGCAGAAAATCCTACCCCACAGGGTACGTATTTGGCCTATAACAAAACATCTTTTGAGGCTGTGCTAGACCTAGAACTTTCTAGCAAAGGGAAAATAAACATACTCCAGAAGAGCTTAATGCAGCGCAGCAGAGTAATGGCAGAGCATCTGCTGGTGTCAGTAATGTACTTGCTGGCACTAAGCTTACACTTCACATCCCACTGACCTACTCCATCAGTTTGGAGCCTGCAGTGTCAGTTTAGCAGAAGGCTAATGACAGTAACATCGTAAATAGGCAGGTTCCCTTGAAAATCCTTACCAGCCTTGTTTTCAAGCTGAAAACCAGCTGATGACAGAAGACTTCATGACCATAAAAGTAGGTTAGGGTACAGCTGCTTGGTAGAAGTGGGACCATCTGGACCTGTCTGACAGCAGCTGCAGGAACAGGACAGATGGAGTTGTGAGGGAATGAATGTTGAAGGGTTAGCCCCTCTCTCCACACGGCTGTCTCTCCTATGTACCTGGAAAAAATCTGTCCAGCATGACCAAGAAAAGACAGAGAGGAGCTGACGGAGCTAGCAGACATACTACAGAAGCCTTTTTTTTTTTTTCCCCCCCCGGCAGAAATACCCCAATAAGCCCACAAGGGGTCCCACTGCACACACTTTCCCCTCTGTCAAGACCACACAGCCTAGGAAGGCTGAGAAAAAAAACAACATCACTTGGAAGTACAGCTTCATTGGAGATGATAGTTTTAAGCAGGCTTTTGCACATTTTTGCATGCAAGTTATTTTTTCATGATTATAGCATGAAACTGTACCCAAGTAGGAGAAAGAAAATGGGGGCTTAGCTGGACATCTAGACTCTTCTGAGTATGTTGATTCATAGGGGTCCTTAAGATCCACATTTTTTGTCTCTGCTTGCACCACAAGGAAGAAGAGGTAGAGGTCACGTGTGAGCTATTTTTACAGGGCAGACTTTGATGCGCCTTCTGTCCCTATTAAGTACCAAGCATACCAAGCATCTGTCAGCTCTGAACAGGGATATTAAGTCCTGTGGAGTTGAGTTCTTGTAACATCTTATTTCAGAGTCTGAAATGTTTCCTTTAGGAGCTGGTTAGCCATACGTGTCATTTTCTCCCTCATTTGCTCCAGGTACAAGCTACTAGCTGTTTTCAAGCCCATGATAACAGCCTACCAGTAGCTCAATGTTCACAGTGGACACCCAGAACAGAAGGTTCACGGAACGTGGGAGGAGAGGGTACGGAGTGTGATGAGATTTGCATCACTCTGACATCAAACGCTGAATTTATAACCCCTACAGGAGCGGCCTCTGGCTTGCCTGGGGCTAAAGAATTTGCATTCTCCTTTCAAGCACCAGTCGCAGCCTCCTGCACCTGCTGCCCAGCTACTGTGCCAAGGACGCAGCCGCCTCCTCTGTTGCTGTGTGCTGCCTCTTCTCTGTAAGAACCTGGCCCACAAGACAACACCCAGAGCCCACAGGCTGGAGGGAGGCAGCTTAATGCTATTTCTCCTTTCATTTACAAAGGCTCTGTTCAAACACATAAATAACAAATCCATTCCTAAGCCAGGCGTGTAGTCAAACTGTGTTACAGTGCAGAAGAGAAGTGCCTAAGTTATTTTCACAAGTAATCTAACCCTTTGCTACAGATTGTGGCTTTCCTTAAAAATGTAAAAAAAAAAAAAAAAAAAAAAAAAGAGGGGTAATAAGGATGCAAATATTGTCATGGAAGATACTTTCATTTATGAACCTTATGATGATATCAGCCTATTTTCAGGAGATGTAGAGGAGGAATACACCATTTTTGTCAGCACTGTACATCAACTAAGTCCTACCTGTAAGCCTCGACAATGGGGAATGCTGTAGAGGGAAAGGTTGGAAGGCCCTCACCTGACAGAAGCTGGGATGCAAATCTGTGAACTGCAGAAAGTCTCCTTTCAAAGACCTGGTCTCTTCTTTCTCCTTCACCTTAACTCACTGAATGGGAGAAGAGGAGAGGAATCCTTCTGCAACGTCAGGGTTTGAGGCACTCCCATAGCTGGAGCCCACGGAATATGCAACTCACTGATTTCCAGCACCTTGTTTCCAGCAAACAGGCAGTAGTTAAGGACAGTATGTATTCTCATTATTCTTATTGATTAAGGCTACTTCAGCATGTTCTTACGGAACTCAGAAATTAAACACTTGCCTGAAAAAGGATGATCAGAAATTAAATACCAGTTTACCTGAAAACTCAAGAGATACAGTGCAACAAATAGATATCTTTATTCTTATTTCTTTGCATTTTTTTTTTTTCAAAGTAACAGTGGCAGGATAATTGCAAATACCTGTTTTCCCAAGTATGTGCCTTTGCTTAGTGATTTCACATCCAGGGTGATCTACAGCTACAGTTTCTTTTTTTCCTCATCAGGTTCTTCCTAGGATAAATAGAGTGGCTAAGTATTTAGAGCTACTACAAACTTATTAGGTGTGTAACACAGTGAACTACTTCACAGTCATAACTATAATCCATAAAGCAAACAAAGGGAGACTGCTTTGTTCACAGATGTAGTTGAGAAGCCTCTTTTTTTTTTTTCTTTTCCTTTTTGGCATCTTGTTATTTCTGTCATACTGGATTGTGTTCTCCATTGTTACCCTTTCAAAAAAGCTATTATAAAAATGATTTAAAAACATACTTTCATATTTTAACATAGCTTGTACATCAGTTTCTCAAAGACCATTCTAGAAAAGTCTGCTTGTTCAACCTAATATAAGAAGGTCAAGTATGGAAAATAAGAGTAACAAAACAGCATAGTAAAAATAAGAATGTCTGTAGCATGTAGTGGTTAGTTGTAAACAACTGAAAGAAAGAAAAAAAAAAAAAGCTCTCTAGAAGTTGTAAAATAGTCCAAGCTACAGAGCTACTATATTTTTCTACCAGGTGTGTTTTCTACCACAGCCTTAATTTTATTACTTTATATTTTTTAAATAACTTAATAATGAGTTTGTCTGCCAGCAGCCAACTCAAAAACATAATGGATAAAGAAAAAAAAAATAGCCACCGTTACAGTGGCGGGGAGAAACTCTCCCTCCCCAGCAGCCAATATGTTGTGTCCAGTCCTTTCCCTTGTTAGCAATCCCAGTCAGGCTGAGTTCGTGCTATATTCAGCTTATTAGGAATGAAGTTCTTCGATGCAAACCTGGATTTCACTGAAAGGAATGGTAATTTTTTCCCCTCCATAATCCAGTATTAACTCTGCAGAGTCCTCATAGCAGCTAGCTCCAGCATAGGGAGGGGGAAAAATACTTCATCCAGGTGTGAAATGATTCATAGGCGGCATCTAAGTTCTTCAAAGGGTTCTGCCAGCGCTGTCTTCAATCAATAGTTAAGCCAAGAGTGGGCTGTGATTTAATTTCATCTGTCTGATGTGAGAAGCTGCCTGTTTGTTCTTGAGTTAACTTGTCTCATCTTTGTTGACAAGGTGTTTCAACTGACTGCAGTTTTCATCACCTTGAACGCTGCTCAGTACACAAAGAAATAAACCACGCCATGCCCCTCAACGAGCCACGAAACGTAGCAACAGCAGAAACAGCAGCCATCTCGTGCATTAGACTCTGCCCAGAAGTGTTGACCTGAAACAAAGAGGGAAATGTACAGAAGAGAACCATTATGTATGTCGTCTCAGTTAGCTTTACCACAGATCCATCCCCGAGTCTTTCTCTGTCCATCTCGCCTCTGTGTGGGATGCACTGGGCCGGAGTGACCATACACTAATTGTAATTCTCCGTTTTCCTTCCCTCCCCAAATTCACTGGGACCAGTCAAATGTAACTCTTACATCCCCTCATGATATCCCAGGAAAAAACCCCATGGTTGTAGTGCACAGCTGCCTCCCAGAGTGGATCAGGAGAATTGGGGTGTTATATTCATGGATGCCTCCAGGTTTTACTGCACCAACTGCCAGAAACTGTGACAAGAACAACTGCCTAATGGTCAGTTCCTTGGGATAATGATAGTTTAAAAACTGACGTGGAGGTGTGGTTTATGGGTGAAAACACAGATCTATACCTATTTAATTCTAAGTCTCCATCTAAGTACCTGATGAGGTTTCTGTGCTGCCATAAATTCCCCCTTTTTTTTTTTTTTTTTTTTTTAATAAGTTAATTGGCAAAGCAGAAGCTAAACCAGTGCTGTAATAGTTCCTGTATCTTTCCATAATTAATAAAATGAAAGAATTGACTCGGCTATGTTCAGCCAGCAGTGAAAGGAAAGCCAGCATTTGCTGCAATTCCTTTTTCCCCAGACTGGATTCTAATAAATCGTTACCTGGTTTCATGAATACATTCGACACAGAATGATCATTGTGTAAACCTATCTGAAAACCTACGTGCAGAAAGGGATGGAGTGGCTCCAGAAATGTCTGCTTGAAACCAGAGTGCTCTGTAGTACTTGTGAGGAAGTACAGATTTCTTTGAAGTTTAGAATGTGTTTTTCCTACACTGAATAACGTAAGAAATTAATATACACAATTACTGACTTTAATACCAATCCCCTAAGGGAGAGAAGGCTTGAGAGGGCTACAGATAAAAAGACTGTGCTCATTTTTCTAAGAGTCGCAGAGTGAAAGGGGGATTTATACAGATGCTGTGCCCCATCTGTTGAAACATACAGCATGCCATTTGTTTTTAACTATTTGATGCTAGCTCCATATCCTATTCTCTTTATTTGATGCGAGTAACCTTTGACACAAACCTTAGAGTCTTCCATCTGTCCTTTTCAATGTGATTCTCAGGACTTTCACTCTCGTAAGAAGCCAAGTAAAGTGCTGCAATCACAAGCAAATACAATACGTTAAACCTACTGGCATTTTAAAGTGTGCTCTCCCTGGAAAATGGATGGAAGTTAATTGAAGCAGGCTTATATTATCCATCCCTCAGATGAGGGCTCCAGATTCCCATTAGAAAGTACAGCATTTTGCTTATAATTACATACAGACAATACTAACAAAAAGTGTATGAGAACAAAGACTACCCTGAAGGGGAAAAACAACTATTGGAAACTGAAAAGCATGAGAGTGGAAGAAAGCACTCAGAAGGAAAAAGTGAGCCCAGGGCAATGGTGCTTTACAAGAAACCAGCCAAGTCCCAGTTTTCTTTCTCAAGCAGCACCCTTTTAAGTGTCCTGAAAGTCCATATATATACACACTTCAGATGATATTTACAGGGACCACATATCCAAATCATTATTTTTTTTCATTTATTTAATTCATTTTTTAGAGAAAAGGACAAAGTTGAATTTCCTAGGCCGCATGCACGTCATGTGAAAAATCTTATTTTCCCACTCATTCGTAAGGGAGAAGCTTTTTTTTTTTTTTTAATAGTTTTTTTTTTTTTTTTTTTTTTTTTTTAACTTCTCAGACAAAGATATTTCGGGTCAGTCTTTTAATGGGAAGAAGCAATGAGTTAACATGTACAGAGACAAGCAATAGTCAGTGACACCCGACCTGCACAAAGTCCAGAGCTCCTTACCATCATCACTGAAGACTGGGATGGTGAGCAAATACTGCAGAATCTTCCGATCCCTTTCAAATGGACACTCCACTTGTTTCCATGTCATAAATTCACTGACTTGTTTTGCTAATTCCCAAAATTTCTGCCAGAGTAGAACAGGAAACAAAACAGATGCTATATTGGAGAGTACTAATTACCTGAACATTTTTGAAAGAGAGAGAGCCCTGGGTTTCAAGCCCCAGGCTTGGGAACTTCCCAGCTTTTAAACTAGTACTGAACATGACTGAACAACTCTGCTTCTAACTTTTGTGTTTCTACTTCAACCTGGGATGACTTTCCACTCCTCCACCATGGTGAAATTGGTGTTAATCATGAATATAAATAGTAGATCATGATTTGCACTCGATTTCTTTTCAAGGAGCTGGTAATAGTTCTGTGCCTAACTTTTAAGTTTGATGATGCTTATTGTTTGTCTGTTTCACAGTGAAGCATTTAGTAATTTTCACATCAAGTCTCCAGATGCTTCATACTGACATTTGGAAATCCAGATGTTCCATTTTTTAAGTTAATCGATCTGAAACATTCATTTTTCTTGCTGGAAGTTTATGCCAAAAATAAAAATTCCCCATGTAGTGTGTTGATGTCACTCATTGACAAGCTCTTTTAAGAGAAGTTTAACATGTCTCAAGGGCACTTGACTTCTTTGTGAAAAAGGGTATTCCAGATTATAAACATTGTCTAATTTTAGAACCAGGCTAGTTGAGGCTGATTACAAGAAGTGAAATTACTGTAATTTTGTGCGAGTGACCCAAGCTTCTTTAAAACATTAAGCACAAGAAAACAAATGATTGGGTAAGTGTAAATTCAAAGGCAGAAGAACTCCCAAAAGGGACCCAGAACTTCTTCACTGCTGCTCTGTCACACATTTCTTCAGAGATGATCTTTAACTGTCATGCACAAAATTACTGTATGTGTATCTTGACAAAGGATGGACCTAACTTTTACATTTGGACTTTGAAAAGAAGACCCAAAATACTAAATTGTATAATTTTTGGATAGGCATAATAAGCATGTGAATTGAAATGTTTAGATGAATTTGAGCACTGGGAAGAAGTTTGACTTTTCCCACTAAAAACTGTGACTGTTGAATAAGTTCCTATAAACACTCCAACTTCAGCAAAACTGCATTTTCCTGACTACCTCTCAACTCCTGTGAAAGTAACAGATATATTCAAATTACAGTCTAGTTTTGCTTTCCTAGAATCCAGTGGAAGCTGAATCGTAGTCTGCCTTCAGCCTTCTGCTGAAGGGGCTGAGGCTATATAAATACCCCACTCACTGCCACACTGCTCTACTTACTTCAAAATTGACGTGACCATTTGGAAGACGATTGGCACAGCCCTCATTGAGGAAGTAAATATCTTTGATCAAGAGGCTGAAGAAAGGTATCACGATCTGAGGAAAGAACAAGAATATTCTGAGTCTGTACTGAATCAAAATATACTGCTTTATAGAGAACAATTAACTGAAGTCAGGTGGTAGAAAAGGTAAACAAAATTCCCAAATTCCTGCAGGGTATCTCTTCAGAATGCAGCTATCCCTTTTGACAGAGACTTGTCTGGTAAAAGAGGGGAGATCTAAGCTAAAGAACAATATGGCAAAGTTTGGAACTATAAGCCCACTTAAATAAATGACTTTTGATCTACGATTCTGTGAGCTCAAGCAAGAAATTGATCCTTACCACAGACTGGTTCAAAACAGAACACTTCCTGCTGACTGAACAAATCCAAGTATTTGCCTTTGGAGAATGCTGGAACATGCTTACATTCTGAAAATAACTGCATTTCAACTTGCATCCTACAAAAATTTGCGTAGCTGCACATCCTTGTTGCAACCGAGCACAAAACAAATATCACCACACCACAAATTCCAAGCGAGACTTGGCTGCAATATTTCAATACATAAAAGTTCTTTCTTTGAAGTCTTAAAATTCACTTTTCTCTCTCAAAAAAAAAAAAATTAAAAAAAAAATCAACATTTAAACTTCCGATGTTTTGAATGCTGTGCAAACAGATCCTTAGGACTCAGAGAAAAAAACAAACAAACATTTTATTTACATGTGCATAACATCAGTATAGACAAGCAGTCTGCACATGGAATTGCTTCATGCTGCCTGGTAGTTTAAATTATTTGATGAGCACCAAGATCAGGTTTATTAAACACAGCACAAAGTGCTAATGTTGTAAGCAGTTGACGAACAACAGCTCCTAAGTGGATGGCAGCTAGGAAGCTATTTGGCTCCTTTCCACATGAACTACAACCGAGACTCTGCATGAATGTGCGACCAAATCCACCTTACTTCTTAGAAGCTAATTATTTTTAAAAGTAAAGAAAGATGCCACCTCTGTTAATGCATAATTTGCAGTCATTCCAGAAATCTGCAAAGGGGGATTTTAACCCACTGTATCTCACTACTACCTGATTCAGCTCACCTTTTCCACTAAAACTCCAAAGTATATTTAATGCTCATCGAACAAATACTGAAATACTACATGTTTGCAACTTTCAGCCGGTACCAAACAAGACTGGATTTCAGCAGACCGCTGTGACAAAGAGTCATTTTCTTGATCCACCTGGTTTCCTCAAATATTGCATTTATCTAGGTGCTAGCTCACAGGTAGTATTTAGACATTCTGAATAGTGAGGGATTCCGTTTTGAGATTTTATTTCAAAAAAAAAAAACAAAAACAAACAAACAAACAAAAAAAACCACTGAGGTAGAACTGTTGAAAATCAGACTCCCCAGACAAAAGCTTACCATGTGACTTAACAAGCTTATTTCTTTTCTGCCCACTTCCAAGTCATTTGCAAACATACCTTCTCTCTGTTGCTATGAGCTGTCAGGGACCTCTGAGCGGCTCCACGCAGAGCAGTCCGGTAATTATAAAAATTGCTGGAAGGGTCCATCTGATGCTACAAAGCATGAAGAAATGTAAATAATGAGCTCCAGAGAGCCAGCGTCATCACCACACACAACACTTTTTCACTTGAGCAACTATTTTAAAAAGCAAGAGGTCTGTGTAAGAGCACCACAAACACAGCCTTTTAAAGGACTGTGGCATCTCTTTATCTGTTCTTTCAATCAGAACAGAAACGCGATTTAAAAAATGTTCGCTCATCACAATGAAAGTCAGGGGCAGGAAAGCAAAGGCAGGCACTAAGGACCTTTTATTTCCCTCTTCACCAATAAAATAGCTTCAGCTTTAACTCAAAAGCCAAAATCATGAATTAAGACAACAGTGGGTCTTGACACTAATATTCTACTCCTCCTATGTATGCAGATTTCTCAGAGCTGACTTGGCTGCTGTGGCAGAGTAAGATCAGGCAGCTAAAGCTGTCAGTAACCAGGATGACCGCATTGCTCACGAAATGCCCTTAACCAGCAAAGCCCAGCCTGCATAATAGGTTTGAATTAAATAGGACTGTGATATTAAGAGCTGATTAAGAGCTTTGCAGCCACCCCTTGACACAAGGAAGGCTATCTCCCACCCAAGGGTGGGGGAAGCAAGTGTGAGGTGGCTACAACTGTCCAGTTTTAATCTGTTGTCATAGCCCGAGTCAAATCTCTGGATGATAGTAATAAGCATTCCATGTTTGCGTCATGACCAGAACATTGCATTGTCTCTGTATTACTTATAGACTGAGTTAACCGATTGCCATGTAGACCAAGCTAATTAACTTGTTGGTAAATAATCTGTTGGGTAGATCACAAATTCTTGTATTACTGCACTTACATGATCTTTGCCAAAGGCATCTACTACCTGGAAGTAATTGGCAATCAATCAATTCAAGATAAATTTCTCTGAATGAACAAGGCAGCTGCCTTACAGCTACACTGCATTTTCAAAGGTAGAACTGCATTAGGTGAATCCACACCGACCTTTTTGAATATATCTGCCTCTCAAGACGTTACCTACTCTTTTTTCTTAATCACAATACTGCCGTTTCGGGGGTGTTTTTTTAAAAGTAACAAGACAGTTGCTTCAATGTCCTTCTTCCCAGTTGAAAGAGCACAAGATAACTGAAACATTCTTATTACACCTTCCGGAATGCCCACGAATATATATATATATATATATATATATATACACACACACACACACACACACACTAAATTAAATGTGTCAGAAAGCAGCCATATTTGCACTTCAAAGTTGCTTAAAGTAGCATGCTATTAACAGCCACGTGTCCAGTACTGGTCAAACTTACCTCAAGAATATCAAACTTGGCTGTCTTCACTTTTGCCCATGTTTTCTTTAATCGAGAGACAGGACTCATGTTCATGCCAGCTGGATGTAAGAGAGAGAAATTGTTTGAGCATTCAGAAATCTTTGAGGTGCCTAAAGCTGTTAAGTATTTCTAGAGCAAAGGAGCTATTAACAATAACAAATGTTTTCAGCAGAGATACTCTAAAGTCAGACTTACTGTTTTCTTGAAATTCCAGTGGTAAAAAAACATTGGAAACAAAAATCAACATCTTTTACAGAAAAATCTCTCAAAAAATACCATGCTATAAGTTCATGTGGTCTTGATAAACGTGAATGTGGAATAAAAAAGTCAATTGAGTTGTCTTAACACCACCTTTTACAAATGTAATGGAAAGCTACGGTATCTGGGAAATTTTATCATTTCTATAAATATTCCCAATATTTTCCCATCTGATATAAAAGTGTGAAATTTTTTAACTGATAGGATATTTATGGTGCTGTAGAAATAATAGAAGTCATCAATCCTCCATATTTCAGGAGGAGTGTCTATTCCAACTTAGCACTGGAACTTGTTTCAAAAAGCAGAGATTTAGATCTCTGAAGAGTTACAGGGAAAACAGCTTTTTCTGTGATGTGCACTAGAAAGTAATTAATTTCTTACATATGTAATACTACAAAAACATCTAGCAATTCTCTGCCATTTCCCCTCCCAACTGCACATCGCTGTAGAGTTCCCTATGAAGCACCACAATTCATTTATCCAGATTCAAACAGGGACTAAACATCTCAAGATGCATACTTACAAATAATAGCCATTAAGGAGTTAAAGTTGCCGATGTTAAAACATTCCCGTGCCACATCAATGAAATATTCTATCACTCTTGCTCTGTGCTTCTTCTTCACAGGCTGCAAAAGATGACAGTGGAGCATTATTTTCAGCTGGAAACAGAGAGCTCTAACGCATCCCCAAAAGAAAGAACTAATGAAGTATAACATCACCCCTTTGTCACATGAACAATGCGGATGCACAAGTACAATGCTAAAAACATGCAACCTATTTCCTCTTCAGACACACGTGAATAAACGTGGAGCTGAGAGAATGGAAAGTCCAAGGGCATACTGAAGGGACACCAAACCTAAAAAGGCTCCATGGTTTTGACAACTAGACAAAGCAAAACCTTTTAGCAGATTAAGTCCTTGCTTACCATACAGATTTCTGTTGCAACCAAGTAACTGAGCCTGTTGAACCATTCTACATAGGCTTCCAGATTACGGGTCTTCTTTCGATCTCCGTAGCAGCTCTGCAGAAGAAAAAGAGCAATTTTTACTGTAATCTTCACCTTTTCCCTAAGATGGACCTTTTGGCTTTCTGCCTTGCCATCTCGAGACCCTGTCAAGTAACCATGATCAACTCAATTGCCCTCAAACAAAACCTTAGAAGTAAAGCAGCAGTGATTGTATCTGGATATGCATCATTTCCTCCTGAGCTGTTGGCTCAGTAAAGCACTCAAGCAGCCATGCAGAATCCATCACCTGCTCTTAATCCCACCAGCATGCTTTGGGGAATTAGGATAGATTTGTGCAAGTAATCAAAGATAAATATCTGCTTAATATTAAATTAAATTAAAATAACTTTGAGAGACTGTCTTACAAAAACACAAATTATAAGCTTGGGTCATCCTATTCTGTTCATCAGTTTTATGTTGGATAGTAACTCTAGTGTTAACTACATAACTTTAGCACAGTTAATTTAAAAAGCATAAGTAATTTTGAATCCAGCAGCTAAAGAGGTATCTCCAGCACACTTAGCAAAAAATACAGCATCTTTAACCTTCATTTTATGTCGATACAGAGCTCACTGCCTGCTTTTCATGATGTGCGCTCTACCTACAGACTGCCCCAGTTGTCAGTTTGCTGCAAAGAGTTCAAGAGTTTAGTAAAAGGAAGAACAGATGTTAAAAATGAGTAATGCAAAAGCCAAAGTTAATCTCAGCTTTTTCCAGCTGTAGACTAACTACGTAGGTGGATGGAAGAAAAGATTCAGAGGATTAAGTTTCCCCTTAGTTTCAATCAGAAAACATAGCAAATGTGTTAAACTGATTTCAATTTGTTTTCTGAGTTCTGGAGCTCATGGACATTTCCTCCAGAAAGAAAAAGCATTGGTAAAACAAAATTATTAAGAGGAGTACAGAAGCATTTTCACTTTACAGTTTGCTTCTGCTGGTTCTCATTTGTTTGCTGGAACTTCTAGTTCATAGGCACCTGAACTCTAGGATGTGAAATGCCACACTTCAGAGCTGCTCAAGATCTCTAATTACCTTGTCATTATCCAAAGGGTCCTTTTGCACAAATGCCTGGACAAATTCTTCTGGTCCAATATAATTAAGTCTCTCCTAAAAAAAGCACACAAGCAATCAAGTCAGATCCTAGGTTAATGTGCATATCAAAGGGAGGAGAAGGATGAAATCATAATGGAAAAATAAAAACTCACAAGCTCTATGTGTGTAAGCTGCTGAGCTAATGTGTAGGGATCATTGCAGACTGTGATTATGTCCCTCTGGATGGACTGGGGCTTGGTCTTTAAGACCGTGAGGCGATCTGTGGACGTTGCATTAATTTTTGCAAGTACTTCCTCATACTGGCTAACAGTTGCGAGCTTTCGAAGCAGGTTCTGGAGGAGCTGCTGGACGTTCTTCCGATACATCTGTCATGACATGAAACAATTAGGAGACATTCTTAAAATGTGCGAGGATACTATATACAGGCTGCATGACAGCAAAACGGAATGATGCTGACGCCTGACAATCCTGTTGCAAACATAGGACACATGCTAGTATGTGAGTATCTGATACTGACATTTCATCAGAACAAAAGGAATCCAGATGAGCATTTAAGCACTGATTGTCTCAGGGCTTTAACAGTGATTTGACTAGCCAAGTTACGACAGGAACAATATGCAGAATCTTCTGCATCAAATGAAGTACCGGTCACATGATAAAATACAAGAAATGAAAATTCTCCCCCTTCTGCTGCTTAGGACTGCAAATAAACCCCAACAACATACGGTCATTTAGTGATGATAACAGGGCCTACTTCACTCTGGGATGAAACAAGACCAGCTTCACCTAAGTTAGAGTTAAAAGGTGCAGTATATCTGAGAGAAAGGAGAAGAGTATAAAGCCATCTTTCCTTCTTTCATCCTGCAGGCCTCTCCGTGTTGCCCTGTTTAATTTACCAGAAGAACAAATTTGCATAAGAGCAGGACTTGACTTATGTAGACACAACTCTGTAACAGCCCCCCAGGTGGTCACTTTTCCAAATTCCAGATACCAGCCTACAGATATTAATGGAAAACAAAAGTAGTTGAAAAAATAAGCATCCAAAACACCTACTGGCAGCCCACCACAGTGTGATCAGTCAAAGGCCTGAATGTTTCCTGCATTCTAATGAATTTGTATTAGTCCATATAAATGAATCTGTCACTTATATGGATTTCCAAATTCAACAGCATTGTTTTGGGTCAAACTCATTCTTGAGGTCCCTGCTAAACTTGGCTTGTTACTTGGTAAATAATCGCCTTCTGGTTTCTATATATTTTGATTTCCTAGACAAATACACACTGCAATGTTTTTCACTTAGGGATGGTGTGGGAAGAGAACAGGGGGATCCTAAGCTTTTCAAAAAAGGATCAACGCACTCCTCATGAAGACACAAATATTATTTCAAGTGGTGCACTTCAGTAAATAGGCACTAGATGACATACACAAAAATGCCTCACTGACCTATTTCCCTTCCAAATTCTTTGAAATTTGATTTAAAAGAACTTTATGAAGCATTTTCTTGCCCAGCTGGTAAACAACCGAGATTGAAAAAGCATGTGAAATACTTTGGATGTATTCTGGCTTATTGTGGAAATTGCCAAACAATTAGTGGGTCAATCTTAAAAGCAAAACTAATAAACCTCATCTGAAATTGTTCTTTCTGTCAACCCACACAGGGAAAAAAAATGGTGAAGATGCGAATCCAAGCTACCTGAACTCTTGGTTTAGCATGACCATACAGAACAAGATATCTTGAACTCTTAGGCTGTAGCACCCTGCTCCCTAAACTCTCATTTCCACTCCAAAAAATTACACACTCCTCTCTCCCTGTAGTTGATAGGAAAACAAGTTTACACGTCAGTTTCTTAGAATGCCTTATGATTAACTTGTCTGTTACCTCCTATATTGATGCAGCAACTTGAGCTGTAAGATCAAGATTATCATTGATACATCTTCCTAAGTCATATTCTGTCTTTTTCTTAAGGCCTTTTTTAAAAAAACACATCCCTCTATATTTGTACCACACCTAGCAAGTCTTGTAGCCACAAATAAAGGTAAGAATGATGACATTTATTTATATTTTAAAA
This sequence comes from Aythya ferina, assembly GCF_964211825.1. Taxonomy (NCBI): domain Eukaryota; kingdom Metazoa; phylum Chordata; class Aves; order Anseriformes; family Anatidae; genus Aythya; species Aythya ferina. Next base: position 31,440,954 of record NC_140300.1, on the reverse strand, counting down.
ACCTCTGAGGTTTGGACAGCACAGAAGAAAGCGATGGGACACTTCACCCGAAGGTCACCTCTTGGTGCCTGTCCTGTACAGATTGTGACTGGAAGTCATTACTGTCTGATAGATGTGGAATATCACATGCTAAATGAGTTTCCACAGTCACTCCCCCTAAATGATATCATAGTGGAATAAAAGAGAGCTTGGTACAATGTTGGGCTGCATATGAGAAGAGATTGGGATACAGGACATGGCTTTGGTGTGGCTCTGCATACATGCATCAAATGTTTTTACAGGAAAAGACACCAATAAGTGTTTACATGGAACTAATCAGGTGACCGGAGGCAATGGTTGATAATGAAGAGCTTCAGAAGACTTACCTTGAAACAAAGGTCAGTTAAGCAATAATAGAGACCAGAACAATATCTGGAAATATTTCATGAGCGTGACCTCTTAGGACACAGAGAATGAAAAAGTAGCAGGAATAGGATGAAATTGAGGGGAAAGTAAATAAATAAATGAAAGATCAAGGTTCAATATCCCAAAGACTTTTTTGATGGAGAAGTATCTTCATGTGGTGAATGGTCTTAGCTGGACCCTTACTGATAGCTCTTAACACCAGTGGAGCACAGTAATTCATAAAGTGGAATAAGCAGCTACAAGTAAAAGATGTAGTGAACAGGAACAGACAACACCGATTCTTTTGTATCCTTCAAAGTAATGACTCACACAATCACAACCCAGCAATCTGCAGAAAAGCAGGCTCAAGGAATTTGCCATGTGCTGTTCCACACAGCTCACAGTAATGCACGCCAATTTACTGCCATGCTTGCTTTCCTTTTGTCTGTCTAAAGGAAACCTTGAAGTCACTTGGAGGTCTAGCATGGAAGCTAGGAAAGATCTGAAACTCCCTGCCAGAGCAAGATTGCTCCCCACGGATCATTTTCTAGGAGCTTGTCCAACTTCTGCCCTTCTCCTCTATAGATGATTTCACTGTTTAAATGTTGTGTACTGCCAGGAACTTCACTGTAGAAAATCCTTCCCTGTTGCTCTTTCCACCCTGCTTTTGCTCCCATCAACTCAACTTTCTGGAGGCTAAACAACTCGCCCTCTTTTTATGCCAATGGGTGTTTTTTTTCAAGTGGGTGAGAGTCTGACATCTTACAACTTTTCCTTGAACTGGATGTCAGTTCCCTATCTTCCTTTTAAAAGAGTATTAAGGAGCAAAGCAATATTGTAGGAGCACTGTAAAGTGAAAGGTGTCTCCCAGCACCCACACCGTGAAAGCAAACTTACTGCCTGTTCGCAATCCAAAGCCCCCTATAGATATCCTGTAGCAATTCAAAGTTTGCTCATCAAGTTTGATTTTTTTAATTCATATTCCATACCATATCTCACTCCTTTCACCCCTTTGTTGTTTCTCCTCCCTTTCACAACACAGAAATTTATTTCCTCTCCTAAATTCATTTTAGGTATGTTCTTTTTCACCCTTATTTATAGGCTCCCAAGGTCTTTTCAGGCCTTTGGCAGCATTCACACCACCTCCCAGTAAAGCTTACCTACCAAAGCTCGTTAACAGGCTGTTTTATGCCTTGTCCATATCATTATTCAAAGGCTTATGTAAGTAACCCCAAGCTGAGGAAGACTAGAAGCATGATGCGATTTAGCAATTGGTCTTTGTGTTTATAGTTCTTCCAAATGCCACTCCAATGTCTTTTGCAATCTTAGTATTATGCCAGCTACACATGACCTGCTTATTGAAACCTTGTTAACTGCCTTCCCACTAAGTGGGAATAAGCCTTGGATTTTGGTTGAGTTTACTTCAGTATTTACAAGACAAGCATCAATTAAGCAACAAAATATTTTGTAAGACCTCCCTGAAACTTTACTTGCACCTGAGAACTGGCACTTAGAACAAGACCATTCTTCCTGACTTCCTCATGTGCTGCTTTCAGAGGAAGGAATCCAACAGGCTTTCTTTGAGTCCGTGTCCAATGCTTAAAGCACAAGACGATTCTTCCTGATGATTTTCTTTTCAAAACTTTTTCCCAAACCTGCTATCTCTCTTCCACTGACATAAACATCAGAAGCCAGATTCTCACAAATCTTATTCACACAAATCAAACAAATTACCAGGGGATTTCTCAGATATGCAAGGCTTCCCAGTGTCTTACCCGGCTTCTTCCAAGCAAAACCATTAAGAACAAAAAACAAGCCAAGTTGTGGTTGTCTGCACAATGCGCAATTATTTCATGGTTTCAGAGATGGGGCAAACTCCGCCTGTGCTTGGGAGAGGATCTTTTCATGCTTCCAGGTTTCTTCCTAGGCCTAGGTACCAGGCAGAACCTTTTGTCTTCAAGAACTGTCCTAATAAGTTGGTTTGATTGCCCAGAGCCCTTTCATGTCATTAACAAAAACAACAACTATGCAATATCAAAGTATTAAAGAACTGCCTTTTTATACAGTAACTTTGTGCTCAGACAACTTACCTCATCACCGCTGGCTATTCTCTGCGCCAGCTCCTTTAAGTTTCTCATCATTCTTTCATCTCGGAAATCATAAGGAAACGTCTCTGTCCATTCAGTCAACAGCTGCAGGATTTTGGGTGCAATTTTTCGTATCCGGTTCTATTGAAAATGGAAAGGAGGAGCATTACACGGAAGAGCAATACAGCACACAGCTAACCCAAAGGAAATATAATCCCTTTCTGTAGGATACCATGGACTGTAAGGGTATGAAGCTCAGTTAATTTTTTAAGCATAACTTAAATCTGCATTGGATTACAGGCCAGAGCCAATTGGCTTAACTGGGACGGAAATTAGGTCCCAGGTAAGTGGAAAACCTTAGGAAAAAGAAAAAAAAAAATCTATATATCCATATATGTAAATGTTTTGCCTTCATTATCAGGAGTGTCACAGTGCAAAAATGTTTCTGTAATTAGCGTTTCTGTAATTTATGGCCAACTATCCAAGGGTTAAGCTTCAGTTACCACTTACACACGTACAATACCTTAGAGTGAGAAAATGGTGTAATGATTCACATTTGTTAATTTAATTTGCGTTATATTCTCCTGGGGAAGAGGTACCATGCAAACATCCACATCCTGCTTCCTTTCACTCTAGACACTATACAAACACTGACAAAATGCATTCCTTTGTAAGTGGACAGCAAGCTAAGCCACGCCACTAAGACTGAAGCAAGACAGTAGCTTAAGCACGTGAGACGCGTCAGTGCAATTCCCATTCACGTGCTTAATTCATCATTATGTCTTTCCAACTTTTTGGCTCTATACATTAAGGCTTTTGGAATGCTGAAACAAAAGCCATCACTGCAGGTTAAGTCATTAATAGCCATCGCTTTTATTTCTGTCCCTCGCAGTGGTGAATTGAACAGTGCAGCAGCAGCAGCAGTCCTCAGGCAGGATGGGCCAAGCAGCGTGAAGATTTCCCACAAATGTCAGTGACTAAAAGGTCAGATTCTCAGAGTGAGGGATATTACCTTGTCCAGGCCAGGCTCACTTAGTCTCTGCTGCTCAATGCACAGATGGCAAACTTTGGCCATGAGCTCGTAGGGATGCATGAAGAGGCGTGAACTGAGAAGGAAGGTGAATATGTACGTCCTCTGCAAACAAGAGGAAGACAGAGAAAGGGATAAATCACCACCATTTGGTATTTTCTCATTATTTGTTCCCGACAAATCAGTTCCTAATACTTTAGTATCTGCAAAACAGAACTGTGCATGTGGCTGTGCCAAGTGCTATTACTACAGCAGTAAGCATTTAATTGAACACTTGTCATTGCTCCAGACTCAGCATTGTACCATCATGCTTGAGCCAAATTAGGCAAGATTAGACCAAAACAAGACAGGGCTGGGCTGGTTTAGCTCTTGTTTTGTACGCGGTGTTCTTATAAGCCTAGTACCTGAAATTACTCTGAATAAAATTTCAGCTCATCTCCCTTGCTCTGCAGTACACCTCTGTGAGAACCAGCACCTGACAGCACAACTCTTCCTAGCCCAACAGTGTAAAAAAAATCATGCTGCAAGTCCAAGCTACGTAGAGTACCAACACAGATCTTGCTTGTTTCCATATTTCTCTGGTTTAAACAAACAGTCCTCAGACAGTGAACAAAAAATAAGTCAGTTAACCAGGCTGCCCAACTTTCCCAACTTCACCACACAGACCATCTCTACCGTGCTGTATTTGCCTGTCTGACTTCAATATACCATGCACCATCACCTCATGCTCCCTTTAAGAAGGAAGACCCAGATTAGGTTCAACTCTTACAGTACTGCTTGCTTCCTGGGTGAAAGTGGAGGGAATTGCACAGAGTTTAGTTCTACAGAATAAAGAAATAGAAACTCATTCAGAGACTACAAGAAAGGGCTCTTTACCTTGATTTTCCAAACACAGCGATTTGACCTCACTGTGAGATCAATATTGATCATACACACTCCAATCCCCTCACATTACTAAGGGATTTATGGCACCATCAGAAAATGTACAACATTTATTTCAAGCCCCAAGAATTGAAATAATGTTTGACAAATCAGCATCTAAGTAGCTATACGTTTAAATTTTACATTAAGCATTAATGGATAACCAATAACTTAAGCACAGTTCTGTGGTGTTGATAACCCTGCTATAAGTTTCAAAAGCTCCTGTCTTGGAATTTTAAATGCACCTACGACATCAACAAAAGCTGAATACAAGCAGATTTATGTCCTCAGCCAGAGTCTTTCAACAAAAAGTGATGTTGTTTGTCCCTTGGCCGTTCCCTTTCCAAGATCTTCTGGTATCATTCTTCTTTTCTAAATGATATATAAAATATCCCAATGCACAGATGCATCTGGACAGGACAAAAAATCTCAAATGAGAAATGCCCTATTCTCATGTCCAATTGCTGCTGATTCCGAACAATGTGGTAGTAGTTTGACATTTCGGTTGATAATTGCAAAATATGTGCTGGCCTGAGACGAGCTATGGGACACATGCATTAAGAACTGTTTATTCTTAAACTAAACACATTGATCAAGTCATGCTGGTTGTCCTTTCTCCTCAGCTTGCTGTCAAAAGATTTGACAGATTTTTAAGGGTCAGTGGTACATACAACCCATCGAACAGTAAGCCATACTAGGTATTTTCTTTATAAATGAGTCACGAGGGTTGTGCTCCATAACAGCAGTAATAGAGGATTAGATTTCCAACATCAGGTGAGTTCCTGCATGCTGAACTCACTTGCAGCATGTTTACCAGCCAGCTGAACCCATTCCTTAGCAATTTCATGTGACGCATTCTGCTTTTGCTGTGTGCCTGAAAGCTTCCCTTCCTGAGATACATCAGGCCTAGCCACACAGATCGCTGGGTGCACATACTTACATCAGGATAGTAATCCACGTTGGGTACTAAGTGCTGGATCAGAGCTTCCAGAGACCCCGACAAGAGGTTGTTGTCATGGTAATAGAGGCCTCCACAGCTGTCTTCTTTGGACTGATAGAGATTCCTGTTGTAGCCGCTGCTGTCAAACATCGCTGCAAAGGGAGGTGTCTGCGGCATCCTTTCCTGAGGAGACACATGCCCAGAAGAGATACGACTTTATTATCAAAAGGTGTAACACAAAAGGCATTCTGCACATGAGATGACTTTGCACTAGGAAAAACAAACAAACAAGCAAACCAAGATCACACCCTGGGTCACTGGCACACAGCAATAAGGACTGCATTGTCTTGCAGCCCGTGCAAAAGTCCAGTGAAGGCTCTCATCACTGCCTATCACAATTGCCAGGCTCTTCTTTTATATCTTGGCATTTCTTTGTTAAGTTACAGATAAGAGGTCGAGGTCAGGAGTGAGAAGGAACATTCAAGATTCTTGTCAGAGATTTTGGGAAAGCAAACTTCCTCTGAACACTTCTGGGCACATGGCATAACGTTCTTCGACAGCAGAGCCATGAGAGCAGCACACTGATGTGGCAGCACGTTCAGGCTGTCGGGGGCAGGCAGAGCCCAACAGAGGGACAGCCTGAAGGGAAACCCTGAAAAAAGGTGGTGCATGAGGACAGTCTCCTTACATGACACGACTGCCACATTCTCCTAACTTCACCCTGATAAATCAGCGCTTGGTTTTCCCTTTAACACTGTGACAGGCGTGATCCAGGCTAAGACCAGAAGCTTTGGAGCATCCACCTCCACCTCCACTCCACAGAAATTTGGAAGGATATGCCCACACACAGCTTATAAGTGCTGTCCAAGTTTACCTGTGTTTTCAAAGATGCAAGCAGAGTCAGAGCTCTGTTAACCTTCCTCAAAATTTAATAAGGTGGCGAGAAATCCAGCCCTCTGCTTTCCAGCTTCAGTCTCCTAAGGAAAAATGAAGGAATTCCTCACCAGTCTGCATCCTCAGGGCCTGCAGAATAAAAATGCCTTACTGGGGAAAACGATGAGCCTGTGCTGTGGGCTGTTCAGCCATCCACGGTGGTGGGTGGGCGGCAAGGGGGATGGGACCACCCACGATCTTTTTTGGTGATGCAGCATGCGAAAGGGCAGAAAGATAAAATCACTGTGATTACTCGCCGGCTGGTTTTACTCTCCTTTCCTCTCCTCCCCTGCCTTCTGGTAGCAGCCGGTCTTGTCGGTGTAAGGAACCTGGGTTTTTACAGCCTTGACTGCAAGCCAAGTTTATGCCCACCTTCTAAACCACAAATATGGGCAGTTTTCAGCTCTACTACAGCAGCTACTGTGTGCTGAGTGCTAATGGGCTGGTCGTATTTGGGGAGTAGACGCAGCAAATACAAAACCCTACCGTGCACTGCTTCCACTCCTCTCCACAGCTACGAGGCATGGGAGGCAAAATTGTGAAGGTAATTTCTACAGGCTGCCGCACTTGTGTGCTGACAGCCTGAAAAGAGCTGTACTGCCTCTGAGCCATCATTGTAAGTGCAGATGCTGTTGCTTTTCTCTCCATTGTATCAAATCCTATTTGTGGAAAAGGTTCTTTAGAGCCCCAGACCTCGGCGAACACCAGTCTGCAAAGGCACCCGGTTTTGAGAACAACTAGCAGTGTGACAGCCCGGAGATAAGTAGCACGCTGCCATCTGTGTGCTGCGCAGCTCGCAACAAAGCACTTTTCAGAGGGAGCTGGGTAGAGATGAGAAGCTATTAAGTTATTAGCTAGATTCCTGGGGACCTAAAGCACTGCGCACAGAGCCAAAGCCTCCCTGCTTCTGGCAGCACGTCTGGACAATGCAGGCATTCAAACCAGCACAAGACTGAGGGATTCAGTAAGTAAACAATAAGGGAAAGCCAAACTCCAGTGCTCCGATGGAGAGGGACAGGGAACAGAGCCTCCTGGCCTACATGACCTGCGCTAATCCTGCTTCGCAAGAAGCCAACTGATATTTGCATCAAAAAGGGACAAAGCGAGGAGTCTCAGTGTCTGAAAAGTCACATTAGTCGCTCTGTGCAGCTGTTCACCCAGGGATACAATTCCAGCCAGCCTGACGAACTGGGGAGAGGAGAAGAATAAAGTAAGTACAAGCGCTGCAGAACAAGGTGCAGGCCTGACCCGAACGAGGCTCCTGCACAAGAGACACCAGGCAGGTACGATGCGGCCTGACTGCTGTCACCCTCTGCAATGATTTCATCAAAGGCTGAGGTGATACAGCATTTGGGGAAAAGCCCCCGCTTCCATCAAAGCACTAACGTCTGGCACGGTAAGAACTGGAACAGGTGTGAGTCACAGAAAGGTTTTCTCCAACTCATTTTACACAGGCATGGTATGTAATACTACCCTTTAAAATATGTGATTTTTATTTATTTATTTATTTATTTTTAGAAAGTCAGCAGGCAGTGCTTAACTCTAATAACTCCCAAAGGGAGATACCTTTTAGGAACTTGCAGTCCCCTAGCTCTTAGTACAATTAGTCCCAGAATCACGCAGATCCTTTTTCAGATGGATCTAAATTTGCGACACAGAGTCTCCTGGTGTCTGAATCAAGAGGAAACACAAAAATATCCTTAGGTCATTTCTAGATGTCCTGATTCATAACAATGAAATAAAACTCCACAAAGACTGCCCCTGAAAAGTACATGTTGTTTGCTGTTTGCTGTCTATTTCTGGAAGCCACTTGACAGAGATGGTTTGGTCCTGCTTCAGCAAGATGCCACGCCGTACTAGGGAAGAGATGTCCTGTGCGCCCCGAGTTCAGGCACGGCAGATTTCATTCCTAAGCGAACAAGACAGAGGGCACGTTCTCTGTGCAGCGAAAAGGGATGATATCAAAGTGTGACGGAGATAAATATAGCACAGCCAACAGGATGATTCATATAACACGTGTGCTTTTCCACCAGGGTTCCTCAAGTACCCTGACCCTTTTGCTCTATTTCACGTGGAGCTGGAGACAAAAAGCAGCACGCTTTGTTCTAATTAGCTCAGGAGCTAAATACATAACGCCAACCCTGCCTTCAGAATTGGAAGTGAAATGCCAGGCACAGGGCAGAATCTGGCCCACAAAGTCTTGGTGTACAGAGCAGATGCATCTTAGGACCTCAAAATATTGATAAGCCACCACAATACATCTGACAGGCTGGAACTAGAAAAACAGACAGAAAAGATAACTCTAGGGAAAAACATCCCAAGTTAAAATTGGAACTTTTAACCTGGGTTTTGGAAACATTTGGCTATTTCTAACATGTAAAATGTTTATTTTATTTTTTTTAATTCTAACTTGATCTGACTTGAAGGAACAAGCACTGAAATAATTTCCTGGCTCTAGAAGTGATGCTTTCCTGTAACAGATACAGGTCAGTAACTCTGCATTGTGGAAAGACAAATAAAACTTGTTTCTGCATTTGGTATCATCAAGGAGAATGTGAGATCCTGAACACTGAGGTCCCGTAACTCTGACTTCAAATAGCACGCTCACAAAAAAGAAGCCTCAACAGTCCTCGCAAGAGCTGTGTAAATAAAATGTCAGACCTGAAGGCGAGACGCTCAAAACCCCACTGTTTCCTGGGGTTTCCTTGCCAAGATCCAGTCTGGCAGAACTAAAGGAATCAGGACAAAGCTTCCAGCCTGCCAAGTGCTCATCCAAACCTTTATGTTCAGCAACAGAAAAAAAAAATAAATCAGTTTTCTACTAGCAGCAGAGGAAGATTACATTAGTTTGTTTTCTTTTCGTGTAAAGAGCCTAACAGGGGTATAAACCAAAACAAACAATGTGGGTAACGTGCATCCTTTACGGGGGCACCCACAGAGAGGTTCAGTACTAAGCTTGAAAGGTGCCTTTAAAGCCACTGCCAAACATCTCCAGCTCTTCTGTTAGTTCAGGTATCTCCCACACCACATGGGGAGCGGTCACCGAATTTGTAGCAGTCCGAAAACACACCTCCTCACCCAGGATGCCGACCTCAAATGTGCAATTACATCCCCACAGAGCTGCTTCACCACACACGTCAGAAACCCCAAACCACATTGACAGAAGGATTGCACTCCGATGGAGGCCGTTATAAAGCTGGGGCATGGCAAAACAGAGGAGTGCTGGGACTACGGATCTTAACAGTTTGCACTAAAATGGGAAAACAGGAGCAAGTTAGGATGAGCTTCCCTGGAAACCCACAGAAAGGAAGTAAGGACGAGGTGCTTAGCTGCAACATCCAGCCTTATCTTAACTATTTCTCAGTGTCTGTGAAAAGCGTAGAGCATTTTATACAACAATCCAGGCTACCCAGAACAAAAGCATACCAGACCCAGAGGCCACCCTTTGCATTCCTCACAACTTGGGTGTGTTTGCTTTGTTTACAAAGCATCTGGTTTTTGCACTGAAACGTAAAGTGAAATTCTACAGCTCATGCTATTACCAAGATAAGAAATCTGAAAACTCCCAGACCAGTGCTTCATACGCCTTACGGAAACAATCACTGAAGGATCCTAGCTCAAGTTTTGTTTCTTGCAGTTCTTCCCTGACGTATTTCAGTTTGCCATACAACTCTGACAGTGTGACTTTAGCACCAACTTTGACTTACCCTTCCTTCACCTATATACTGTCCTTGCCACAAAATACTTGAGAAATATTTCTTGTAAGAGGCAGGGAACTGTAAATGGTATTTCGTACTCACAGAGGAGGTGGAGAGGCAAGCGACATATCTTTTCCTAGGTGAAATGGAGAGCAAGGTAAGAGGAACTAAGGAGGAATTCACCACAGAGTAACATGAGGGCGGAAACTATCTGGAAGTGATCCTGCTGGACAGTGACATAACAGCAGAAATATATTTTACATCCAGAAGAGAACAGTGAGTGCATCGTGGCCTCTGGCAGGGCAAGTAAAGATCTCTGGCAGGCAAAACAAAGTAAGTGAGCCTTGAGCCACCTCATTTTCACTGAAATCAGAGGACGAACAATTTTGTAAAGTTCGCAAAAAACGACCCAGGCAAGAATAGGCTGTAAAAGAAAAATGCCAGGACGCAAAGAACAGAGCAGGAAATGAATTTCAATGAAAGGCTTTTTCCTCCCAAACGCGGAAAGGAACTCCTCTTTCTTCATTCTTGGTAAAAATAGATCCAGCTGATGATGTGGGAAGGGTCAGATGCACTACTGCTGACTGATCACCCACGTATGAGAACTTTGGCACAGTAATTAGGCAGGTCCTGAGTAATTCGAAACTAAAGCCCTAGGATACTGAACTAACTGCAAGCGTGATGGACATGCACGCGCTTGTGTGTACATTTGGGAGCATTAAGAAAAGTGCAGGGCGTTACTGAGCGTGCTTTGAATTTCTCAGAATCTGCAAGGGTAGAAAAAAAGGGAAGATAAAGAAGCTCCTCGTGATGCTGATGTGCTCTAACTCCTTGCCTGAAGAACCAAGCCCCCCTTCTACCCTTTCCCCATGCTCTTCTTCCCTGAGGCAGGGAATTCAATGCGTGTCCAGCAGCGCTGAGGGTGGCTGTGCAGGCAGGCAGGCTGCAGCATGGCACAAATCCCAGGTGCAGGAAAATCACACAGGCCAAGGGAGAGAACAGGACATATGTTCCTCCAGAATAAAACAAATCAAGCCGTCTGTATTGCTGGACTCTCAGATGCAGCAGCCTTTAAACACAGAACATGAGAACAAGACCGCACATTGAGTGTATTATGAGCTTTCTCAACACACTTGTTATCTGATCATGATGGCAACGCAGCTGAGATTTTTATCTGTAGGTTAAAACTGAAAATGACGTTTATTCTTCAAAGAGGCAGACATTATGTGAACTGTATACCATCACTGACTGAAAAATCTTTTAGCAAGCTTTTTTTTTTTTTTTTTCCCCTAGTGGTCAACATCAGGATGACGTCCCTTTAACATTTTTATTCAATTCCTGCTCAAGATAGGGCTTGTTCTCCCATTACTGTTTCTTTCAACTTGTAAATCTCTTTGATAATCCCACATCGTATTTTTTCCCATGTCAGAGGAAAGGTTTAAAACATGAGCCAAGTAAGTATCTGTTATCAGTGACATGATGGATTTGCACAGCAGTAATTATATGTCACAAGCCTCCAAAGATCCTAGAGAAGTTCAGTCCACCGCACGCTCCATAGCAATTCCTGTAAACCTCGAGTGATTTACGGTATGAATTACATGGCAAAGCATGCACAAAGGCCTCAGACCAGCCAAAGCATGCAATGAAATACCACCCATCTTTAACAGCAGACAACACACCAAGCTATCTTTCCTACCAAAGTTTATGAGCAGACAGCTGGACCAAAAGCCAGGAAAGTTCGATGCACAACCAGTACTGGGATCACGTTAAGAACCTACTTTTTTTTTTTTAATATCTCCTAGGATGTATTTCATGTAGATAAAAATAATAAATGGACCTTTTCCATTTATTATTATTATATAATATATGTATATATATTATATAATGCATATGTGCATATATATGTTATATATTTTTCCATATATATATATTATATATCCAATAATGTCCAAGTGCTCCAAGCACTTTCTTTAAAACCAAACCAATACATAAGCTGAGCATGATCTCCTCTGTCCAAAACGTTCCATTTAATTCATGATCAAGCACCATCAAGAAAAACAGCTTATTATTGGCTGCCCAACAGAGAGTGTTAAGAAATCAGCTGGAACTGCTGAGGGCCAAACTGAGAGCTTTGGAATAAGAGTACAAGCATATTTAACACACATGAGCACAATACTAAAGCCTCATGTTTTTGGTTTTTTATTTTATTTTATTTTTTAACTTGCTGAAGCAGGGTGAGGTTTTTAGAAATGCACAGCATTCCTCTGTTTGCACCCTGAGAAATACAGAAGACTTTCGCCATGTGTTCTGCTGGGAGCAGACAGCTCTTGAACATTTTAGTCCTAAAAGACAAAATGCTGCAGGAAAAAAAAAATATGCTCATTAAACCCACCTCTGCACAGTCAGGGCTCCCCTCCCGCAGCACGGTGCAGCTCTCGAAGCCGGAGCAGCTCACCAGCCCAGCCTCCTGCGCGCTGAGCTGCTCATCGATCAGCTGATGAACTCCTGCAGTTTGCAGTCAGGAGTTTTAAGGCAAACCATCAGCAGCGATGATTTGCTTCAAAACATCACGTTTAAAACTGAGTGATTCAGCAGGTGATTCACGGTGGCTCAGCTGTCCAGGAACGGGGAGCAGGGTGGGGTGGACAGCTGGGAGCTGAGATGTCATCTGTGCTATGCCATCCCCACCAGTGAATCAGAGCCCCGACTCTCTCTATCATTTCCGTACCACGCGTAACACCTCCTGTGGGCTTCAAACTTCGCCTGCTCCATTCTTCATACAAGCGAAGGAACAGAAAACTGATGCTGCCAACAGAGATGGGGGTGTTTTTCCCCATACAGAACAGATCACAGCTGATCTCAATGAGGTATCAAATTCCCGCTAACCCTGGGGGACATTTTATGTGAGAGGGACACGAACCTCCATAATCCTAACCCACCTCAGGTCACCGAGACCAAAAGACAGACTTTATCGGCACGCTCAGTGGCGACGAGTGGGTCCAAATAAGCACACAGGGACAACAAGCTTCACAAACAACTGCTCACATCTGCGTCCACAGCCAACCAAAAAAAGCATCACTTCAGTGCCCAAACCTGGCAGCTGATAGCTTGGGTCTGCTTCTGACTCTGCTACAAACTCCTCACGTGGCTTTAGTCAAGTCACTCGGTTTCTCATTACCGCATTCCTCTCCTCAACAGTACAAAGAAGGATTAGTGTGGGGTTACCTCCTTTCATTAAGTTCCAAGATCTTTTTTCAGAAGGGGCACAGAAGGTGTATCACGCAGTTTTAATGCCAGAAGCGCAGTACCGGCCTTGAGCAGGGAGCTCTCTTCTAATGGTTCCCTCCTCAACCTCATCAGAGCCAGACAACCTTTGAATTTAAAGCTGTAGCTCTTTGCAGACATCTGTGCTTGGTCTTCTGGTGAAACCCACAATACGCTCAAGAAGAGAGCACCATTCCCTTTCATAATCATAACAGCCAGCCAGGTTGTAATTTACAACAGCAGGCTGTAATAGTGTTAAATAACAGTCCTTATTTCAGTTTATTTAACTGGCCCTACCTAAAACCTCACCACACGTCACTTTTACATTTAGATAATGCAGAAAAAAAAATATGCTGGTTTGAGGCAAGAGGTTCACAACACCTCTGGCTTTCCTTTTAGTAACAGTTTATGTTTCCATGAACAGCAGAAGTTTTACCAACAGTTACAGATACACAGCTAGTTAAAAGCAGCCTATATGAGAGCTCGCAGAACCACAGAATCATCTAGGTTGGAAGAGACCTCCAGACAAACAGAAACCTGAACCTTTCAGTGTCCAGGTTGCAGATAAAGAGGGATGGCCCTATTCTGGCTGTAAAGAGCAAACAGGGCTTTGTACGTGAGTCAGCAGTACTTGCCTGACACCTCTTTGGCGGAATATCAGCCAGTGGTTTCTCCAGCAGAGCTGGCTCTAAGGCACAGCAGACTCATAAAGCAGCTGGCTGCAGTCAGTTTGACCAGCTGCTTGGGAAAGCAAGGAGGAAAGGAGCCCGGCCAAACTGACTGCAAAGACTTTCTGCCCTAGTGTAGGCAGGGCAGTAATAGGAATCCACCAGCACGCTGCATCTGCTGGTACCTGTCAGCCTCGGGGACCCGGCAGGGACCCTTGGGCTCTGCAACCGATGGGCCAAAGCCTCCTGGCCTTTGAAAGGATTACACGTACTATGGCAACACACAAGAGGTATGGCATTCAGCGAACACACACCAGCTTGGGTTGTGAAAGGATCATCATAAACTCAGGGTAATAGCATCCCAATCTCTGCAGGGTGCTTAAGGGAGGGTCAAGTCACAGCGCTGATGGGCAGGTGCCGTCAGGTCAGCACGCTGCTCTCGTGCAGAAAGCCCCTGCCCTGCTACCCGTGAGAGCAATTATCTGTGAAAATCCCCCACTGCCCAACCTGACTCAAGCATATTTATCCTCTGTCTTACTGGTTGTGAAGCTAAATGCCTCAGTGTGCTGGCTGCTGCAGACTCACAGCTTCCCGGGCTCTTCTCTCCACTGGCGTGTGAGCTGGTATTTCTGGCCTTGTTTTCAGCTGTGACAAGACGTAAGCGGAATACCTGACCCCATGGGAGGGGCAGGTGACCTAGGGAACATTTTACTCTGGGGAGAAGATGTATTTTAATGAATCAAAAGCAAAGTAGTCAGAATACGTGGATCTGAGTCATGCAGTGCTATTCTAGAGCTACCTGGGAAGACAGCTCTATTGTTTCCACGATCCTGCCCATTTTCTAATTAAAAAGGCAGGCATACCGAGTGCAATCTGCACATGTTCCTCACTGTTGTGATTTAGCTTTTTTAATGCTACTTTTCACAGCAGCTGTAATCAAGAAGAAATTAAGCCTAGCTTTCAGCTGGAGGTAGAATCTTTGTCTCCTGTTTGTAAATGATGCCTTGTCCCTGCTGCGGCTGCAGGACACGCTCTGGAACTTTTGTTGCAAGCTCATTTTGTAGTCAAGTGTTTATGAGATGATGTGGCTCAGCCCCACAAACCTACGCCAAGCAAAGGGCTCTTGTCAGTGCATGCAGAGTACACCTGCATACCGACCAACATTTTGAAAAAGATGCTCAGGCAGGAACAGTCAGAAATCCTGTCTCTCCTTCGCTGAAATGTGCTCACCCTATTCCAAATTACACCTTTATTCTGTACTGCTCAACTGTATGCTGAGCAGCAAAAAAGTGGTCAAACGACTGTTTCAGCTCAGCATGTTTGCCTATTCTTCAAAGACAGAATTAAGTTTTGATTAAGGAACACTGCATAAAGCTACAAGGAAATGAGTGGCTTGGATTATCTTTACCTCCAGAAGTCGAGGCTGTCTTCTCCAGACAGTGCCCCTTAAAACAAATCTCTTCTGACAGCTCCCCTGCTCAGGGCTGGAGTGTTGACACTAATCTCTCCAAATGGGTGAGAAGGATCACAGCTAATGAGAGGAGCTCCACAGACCGAACAGGGACACAGTGGCAAGGAACAACACACCCACGCCAAGAAAGAAGCGAGTACTACGAGCTCATCTGTTTCTCAGTCATTTCGTGGAACTCCCACCACGATTTCTATGTGTAATGACGAACTAGCTCAAACCCTGTTTCAACATCCCAGCACAAGCTGCCTGCAGTCTTGTGTAGAAGGAAAAGTTTCTAAACCCTCTGATTTAGAAAGGAAAGCCCCAGAGTGCGAACCATGCAGTGCTTCTTATGCCTCCTCTCTTTGCGACACCTAGTGCTGGATACTCAGAAAAGCTTGGAGCCACGAAGCATCCGGGTTTGCAGCAGCTAGCCCTAGCTCTACATCTTTGGCCCCAAACATCGCTTAACCCTTTCACAGCTGATTATTTCTGAGGCACTTGAGAGTACCAGTTCTACTAAGTTTTAGCCATTTAGCTTTGTAGCATCTTTTCCAAGGGGAACACCAACACTGAAGCAGTCAGGTAATAAAAGGTAGGCAGGAAGATCCACCTACATAATAGTGTCAGCTCAAGTGGGTGTCGTAACACCAGACCCTTATAGCCATGTAGTATAAACTGGCAACACGATCCACACACAGCCCCTTCCTATCTTTGCCCCAGTCAAACCAACTTTTTATTTTATTTTATTTTTTAACTATTCCTGCTTAGGAAAATCAACTCCCTTGTTTTCAGCTTTTCCACTTCACATTCCTTTCCAATGGGACTCCAGTCTAAAACTGTTGTTGTTCCCATCACGGCGTGCCAGCAGCTCGCTCACCACACCAGGAACAGGTACCAGGCACCTTCCTCACTGCACCGCCCGAGGGCTGCCCAGGTAGCTCATCAAACTACAGCACAGGTAACAGCACTGTGCTGCCCCCAGAGCACCCAGGAGAAAGAGACCATTGAGAACCCAAACAAACAGGGATTTGTTGTGCTGGACAAAAAGCATTTTCATCAGCTACTACTGTGATCTTAACCCCCGAGAGACCAGTACTTTCTTTTTCTCTTTTACAAGGAGTTAACCAACCTACAATAGCCTGTTTCAGTCCTGCCTGGTTAAAGCAGCGATGCCCCCATCACTGACCCAAAAATCAAAGCAATGTCTTACCTATTAGGTCTCTCCACCACGGCTCACCAGCTACCTACTTGTCCGGAGTATTCTTAGCACTGATTTTCAGCTGATTCCCAGCTTCTAACACATTTCATTTGAAAGCTGCAGGAGAAGGCTGAGGGAGACATCTCTCTCTAGATGCTGTTCCCAGCTTTCAGAATAAAGAGGCGGAACGGAGACGCGGTGCTGCCAGCTAGGGTCCCCATCTCCCACCAGTGGCACATTCCCTCAGGGGCAGGCTCCCTGACAGCAAGCCCCCAGCTCTCCTGCTGTGCAGGGACAGCTGTCGGTCTGGGCTGAGAGCACCTCTTTGTCCAGGGCTGAGTTTTTCAGGCTGTTTTTCTCCTTGGGGAGGAGCTGGCTCTCCTCCACTCTGCTCAGGGGAACTCCTCTTGGAGTTTTCCCCGCTGCTCCGCGCTGTATTTAGCTTTACACACAGGCAGGCAGGGAGGCACTGCTCAGTGTTAGGGCTGCCTTGGTCTGCAGGCTGCTGCCAGAGCGGCGTAGCTGCGGTCTCTGGTCACTCCTTGGCCATTGCTCTCGCTGTCTCCCACCTGCACACACTTGGCTGAGGACGGGGCCCTGAAGTTTCACCTGCCACACGCAGCCCGTGTCCCGACAGCGAGCAGCCCACCGCCACCTGTCCCACCCGAGCACCCTACAACCACAACCTGGCGAATCGGTGCTTTTCCATCCTCCCCACCCAAATCAGCAGCCAGCAAGCGAGCAGCTGGGTTTAAATGAAAACGAGGAAAGCATCTCAGGGCATCACACTCCCGTGCGTTTCAGGACCCCGTCCCATGCCGATACAGAGAAGGTGGCAGGAAAAAAGCACCCACCCGACCTCCAAGTGCTTTTTCTGCTGGGTGAACGCAGCACCAGCACCACAACCCCCCAGCAACAAACAGAGGAGACAGACAGCAGCCGGGAGGAAAGCCTGTCCCTACCACAGGAGCCGGACGGACAGACAGACAGATGGACGGACACGGAGCCCCTCGGACCCTACCTGGCGGTGGCCGCAGGCGCTCCGGGCCACGGCTGCCGCTGCCTGGCCGCCCGCAGCCCCCCCCCGGGCCGCCTCACAGGGCGGAGGCGGAGCCGAGGAGGCCTCGCCCCGGCCCCGCCGCCTCAGGGCGGGCAGCGAGGGGGGAGCGAGGCTCGGGGGCTGCCAGCCGGCCTGCCAGGGGGCCATGCCCGACTCCCTGCACTCAGAGCCAGGCCCAGAGCCCCCTCCCAGGTAGCCCACTCAGCGGTCAAATCGGGTCAGAGCTCATCATTTACAGGTGAAGCTACCAAAAGCATCAAATCTCCCAGTAATTGAAGAAAAACCATCCCCAGTAGTTACACGCTTGCAAGACAGGTGCCTCTGGCTATTTCTGTGCTCAACAGGCAAAGGAACACAAAAACCTGAGCTGCTTTGGCCAGTCATGAGGTCCTACCTGTATTTCCAGCTCTATAAATTCAGTCTCTAGAAAGATATAACTTCAAAAATCTGTTTTTAAAATTACTGAGCTGGCAGTATAATAATAGTAAATTGTCCACACGATCCCCTTCTGGAATCCGGACTTGATAAATGTGCATGTGAGATCTCCCGAAACAAGGTGCGAGTTCTTCAACTTGGGGATTCGCGTCCAAGCCCGCCCTGTCCCCTTGCACAGTGTCACAGGGCAAGGCTATTCAATGACACTGGTGCGTAACTTCAGGAGAGGATGACACGAGGCCAAGTCAGAGGCCGCAGCAGTTTCACACGCACCTTTCTCGTCCTTTTTCCCTCTTTGGTGTATGTCTGGGGGTGGTGCTGCTTATCTTCCTCAGGCTCCACTCTGTAAGGTTTCTTTCTAACGCCATTTCCTGTCTGTAACAGGTTTCCCAGTGCAATACATCATTTAATATTCTTGCCAAATTCCTGTTTACCCTACAAATCTACAACTCTTGTTGGCATACCTACAAGAAATCCACTTGAAAAAATTTCAGACTTCATCCGGATAAAGGATTTTCCCTTTTTCCTTTTGCCCCATTCAGAAACCAAAGAGTGGTTTTCTCCTCCCCTCATCTCATGTATTTTCAGCCACACTCTTTGACTTAAAGCAGAAACATTGTGCTGAAGTAACGGTACATTTACACACATTAAGCCTGGTTTATTTTGGTCCAGGCTGGCAAGAGCGAAGGCAGACCCCGCGCTTCCCAGCGGAGAGGACAACCCCAGAGCAGCAGCAGGGTGGTGCAGAGAGCCACGCGTTGCCTGTGAATCAGCAGCGCTGCGCTGCTGCAAGAGTGGCAAGTGCTCCAGCTCACCGGGCCACAACGAAGTATCGCGTTAGGCAAGAGAGGCAATTCGTCTGCTGTGCCTGGCATTGCTCGGCCACTCTGCAGTAGTGCAGGCGGTTATGAATCACTTGGCAAGCGTTTAGAGGAGGTCACAAACTGTAAGGAGGTGAGAGAAACACAATTATGAGTCAACATTTCTAGGACGTGCCCAATCTGGATTGCTAAAATGTGTTGCTTATTTGTTCTTATAATTTTGTATAGGGTACTGGTCACAACAGCAACACGGATTAAGGGAATTAAGATCAAATAAAAAGTAAAAAAAAAAATAAAGTAATAAAATAAAATAAAATAGATGGGATCTGATTAAACCAATTAGACTGATGCACACTAAATGCAGTCACGGTACAAAGTTCTCCTACAGCTCAGGCCCATGCCCATGGCTGGATCTGCTGGCACAAAGGCCAACATTTAGGCCAGGCTTTAACAGAGGCCCTCCACTGTGGTGGAAATACAGACTACAAACTCAAATTGCAAACCACTCTGTCCACATATTTGAGCTCTTAGGAAAATCTGATCCCAAGCCCCATTGTATCTCCACCCTCATTACTACTGTAAAAACCTGTTTACTGAATGTAGAATCTGAATGTATTACTTCCAAACAAACATCATTGTAGGATAGAAGAGGTTTTTTCATCTCTTAGATAGTTATAATCCCTCACCAACAAATGCATACAAAATTACCACGCAGACTAGTAGTAAGCAGGCTCCTGACCATTTGAGAAAAGGCAGGGTGAAACACCAGTGCCGATGTCAACTATCAAAGAACATGGTGCGTAATTCCCAAACTTTCAATACTTGCATAGAACAAAAAATATTTTTTTTCAAGATAATTCAGGTTACTTTTTTGATAACTAGTAGCTATGCTAGTAAGTTTCTTGTCAACATATTCATACCTTTCACTGTTTCTCTGAGACGTAAGAATTAAAAGTAATACAGAATGGAAGGGGAAGGGAAGACTGTTTAATGTAATCGTATGACATAAGGAAATGAAACTTGAGAAAAATCACCACGCCTGGAAATACCTACAACGGATAACGAGATTTGCTACTTCTCTGCAGTTTCTGTTGTAGACTAACTTCCACAAATTTTGTATGGTTGAATATCTGTCTACTGGTAAAACAGCCCACTCCTTCTTCCTTATTTCAAACATCAACTATTTTTGTCTTACCTCTGAGGAATTTGGGTGACAGTGGATTTTGTGGAAACAGCAAAAACTCTTATTTCAGTTCTAAAGAAAATAGCCTGCAACTCTGTACAAGAAAGCAAGTCAGTTCTGACCTGTCTGCCAAACTAGAGAAAGCTTCAGACCCCAACTTCGCGAGGATGTAAACTGGTACCATTACCAGTCTTCTCCCCTCTCTCGAACAGCTTTTATCCTTCCAGCTCCCTTAGTTGTTCATATCCCTGTTTCCCTCACTACTCTGGGGAATTCTAGCCCTGAGTTTATGTACAGAGCATACAGTGTTGCTTGTGCTATGCCCCTCAGCCAAACACTTGTTATTTCCTAGTAATAAACAAGAAACCACTTCCCTCAGTTTACCAAGTGATCTTTTACTAGTTAGGTCGTGCAAGTGCTGCCTGTGTTACTATTAACCAGTGTCGAATTTTAAGGAATAAGAGAAAAATACTCCGTCCTGTTTCAGCAAGCAACTGTCTGGACAGTTCTGTCAGAGCAATGTGAAACACTCAGCCAGACTAGCTGCTAGCCGCCTGCTGCAACTCCAAAGGAACCATCAAAAAAGAATTAAGAGAAAACGGCTGATGTCCGTTCTTTTAACATTTCAATACTTGTTGTTGTGTAAACCTCTCGTGCCCTACCCTGTGGTCTGTAGCACTTCCCTGCATGAAGCAGGAAGACATCAGGTTTCATTTAAGCCCTACGGTTATTCACATTGAACTTGAACTAGGATCATATTAAAACCAGATTACAAATCATTTAAGAGCTATTAATGCTTGCCAAAACTAACCTGCGGTTTCAAATAAGGGGAAGGTCGAAATAAATGAAAAGTAGCATTTAACTCATTGTAGAGAAGTCGTGTTACATACAGAGCACATAACATACATTTGGTATTTCAAAAAGTACTTAGAATCCCATACACAGCGGCTTCTTAACACAGACCGATGAAAAGTTTCAGAGTTTGCATTCATTTATCCCAAATTCAAAAGGAAGAATTAATTTGGCAATATCAGTGCACACATTTAGATCTGTGCACAGAAATCCTGCTGAAATTATTGAGATACCTACACAGTTGTAAGCATTTCCAGCCCCTGATACCAAACATCTTGTCTTATTCTGATTTTCAAAAAACTACTTCAGGCTCAATTTATAGTGTTAAATTAGATTAAGGGCCTAAGCCCAGAAGATCACTTAAACTTTGCCTTCAAGTTAGAAATTATGAATATGCTTCAGCAATTGACAAAGGAGAATACAAAAGCATAGTCTTAAATGTTTTGATGGAGCGGTGTGACAGTGCAATTGTGAGCCAAGACTAAGAGATTTCTGGTGAGCACACAGTACTTTCTGTAACACGTACTTTGCAATGAGACTTACAACTTAGTCACAACTTAAACAATCTGAACTAAAGCTGTTGATGCCAGGGGGCCAGGTGCCCTTCACAATCAGTGCAAGTCTCAGGTAAAATTATTCTTGCTCTTCTGAAAATGTACTGGTTAAAAGTCCAATATTTTATGCCCCTGTGTTTTCTACACTTCTTTTTTACGTGTTACTCTTACCTTCTGAGAAGACACTCAGAGACTTGACATTTGGAAGAATATGCTCACTGTCATTAGCCTTGAATATTTCCAGGTAAGAAACACCCAAATTCAAACAAACTAAATTTCTGAAAGCTGCCTGCTCTACAAGCACGTGTGAGCCTGCCAGCACAGCTCCTTCTTTCTCACTAGTGACAACTCAGCCAGGGGCCTGAGCTGGACTCGTGCTGAAAGGACCCCTTACACCTCTGTGCAGCGGGCACCGGAGCTGAAGACAGCCTCTGGTAGCCCCCTCAGCAGCCTCCCTGTTAGCACCAAGACCGTGCAAAAGAAATGGAAGCAGACTGACAACGATATGGAAGGATTAAATACTACATGGTAGATGGGAGAAGGAAATTGAGCATTGGGATGACATAGCTAAGGAGGAATCGTACAGGAAATAATCAAATTGTAGGTGGCTTTTCTCTCAAGTCTAGCCTCAAGGGATATCAGTGCTCTTTGGAAAGGAGACAGATACTGCCTAGACACCAAAGAAAGGCACAAATCTATCTAATTTTGTATTATGTGGCAGGCCAGGGAGTGCAGTACCCAACTTCTGAAGCTTTATCCAGGAGCCAAAGCTTCAGAGTTAACAGGGCAACTCTGCAAGGACCCCATTCAGTCATCTCACACTACACATGTGGTGCTTCTGTCAATTAAGTGGGTGACAACCCGTGCGTAACAACAAAGATCAAGTATTGGAAACCACTCACCTTCAGAATATTCACCTTGACTGCTGACCTGGGTGGAGAACAGAAGGAAAAGACAGATGTCCCTTGAAGAGCATTAATTTCTCTCCCAAGTAACAAAGAGGATTTGTCCAAGCTACTACTGCTCGCGTGTCCTAGGGCTGTTATAAGGTATCACCCAAGTTCTGCTTTCTTTCCCATGAAACCTGTGAGGCAAGCGGTGAAGATGACCACAGCAATGGGTTGCCACAATCTGAACTCTAAGAACAATCGTTACACTCTCTGTCATCACATCTAACTGAATTATCTTGACCTTTCCACAGGACCGGTCCACATGACAGTGAGATACCTGTAATTCAAGCCAGGTATAGCTGAAATTATGTCGGAGAAGCAACTTCAGCTCTCAAGGACAAACAGCAGCTCCTTCCTTTAAGGTGGCTTATAGGCTGCTTCTTACCTGTCAGTCGCATTGCATCCTTGATGTTAATGCAGTGAGGAGCCACTAGCTGTGATGAAAAATGCCAGGAGTTCTCTTACTTTAAAAATGTATTTACACTAGGAACAAATGGCTCCGTCTCCTTTTAAGTGAACATCACTTTGACAGTACTATTGGGGTACTATACAAATTTGAAACTACCGAAAACCAAGTACAGCACAATGCAAGACATTTCATGAGTTCCTCATGTCTCTTAAATGCTGGGAAACACAGGAGGTGGGTAGAGTCGATTCCAGCTCCGCATGGCTTACTCCTGATTTTTTACCTCTCAAGCTGTTGATTCACTGCGGTCACTTGTCTTGTTAATGGCCTATGTTTAACTGACCCCAAATGAATAAACTGTCCAGAGTGAATTAAATTTCCTGTTTATTTGCATAAAATTTTCCCCAAATATCTTACAAATAAATCCTTTCACCTATCTGCAGATGTGACAAATGTTTCACTTGTTCTTAACAATGAAGAAACCCTTCCCACGGCACATGATGTAGCAAGTGAGCACGTAAGGCCAAGGACAGAACCAAATCCAGATCCCCTCACTGGCTGCCAGAGCCCAGTTTACTGGAGGTGCTCCTAACTGCAAAGCAGACTACTCAAAACACATAAAATACCTTGTGCAAATATTGTCTTTTTAAACTATGGACAAAAGCTCCACTGTAGGACCCTGATGTGTCTGATGATACACAGATGACGGATAACCCCAGAAGAAACTGGAATACTGAATGTGAACTGACTCCTGCCCTTTCTGGATCACTGCAAATACTTGAAACTGCCACATGCCTTGAGCTTTAAAAGTCCCAAACTCCTCCTTTACCAGCCTTATTCCAAAGGGGGATGCTGGCATCTTTGTTTCTGTTTAGTTACTGATGTAGGGTTGCTGTTGCTGGAGGCTTTCCCCCCTGCCTACCAAACAAGGGACCATCCCCACCTTCTCCTGCCTCTTCCCCCTTTCACGTTTCAGCCTGACATCCTCTCAAACCTACCTGACAGCCTGCAGCAATCGCCCTGTGAATGGCAAGCAATTTCCTCATTGACGGCCTCCCATTTACTCTGACATCTGCCAGCGCTCCCTGACACTTGAATAAGCATCAAGACATTAACAGTCTGGCGCAGGTTTACGGGTTTGAATAATAATGTTCAGGGGGCTCCCTGCACTCATGCAGGCAGCCAAAAAATCCCTCGCTCACTACATTTTGCCATCCTAGGGGCTGGGAACGGTGGAGCCCGATGTGTTTGGATGAGTGGCACCTCGTGCAGAGGCCTGACGCACAAGTAGGTAACGCAGCAGGTGCCTCTCCCCTTGGGCAGCAGGGCTGGGAGCGGGGCTGTGGGAGCCGACTCGCTGCTTTGGGAAAATAACAGGGAAGAGCAAACGGAAACAAAGGAAGCCTGCAGAAATTAAAACAAAACAAACAAAAGCCCCGCACAAAAACAAACAAGCCATCTCCTCCCAAAGCCAAAACCAACCCTTCTTCTGCTTTTTCTAACATTCATAAACCCTGCCTCAAGTGAACTGGCACGGAAGAGCTCTGAACTGCCTTTCGCACGTGGAGTCTCATACTGCAAATATTGCGGGGACAAAGCAGTCTCAAATTAATGGATTATCAAGGAGAGAAAATGGTCCAGCTACAGTTGCTTGGAGCTTATACTAGCCCATGGTTTATTTCTCATGTGTGCACGCGTGTATTACGCAGCCAGTCTGGGACTCTGGCACAGTGGAGAATATCCCAGCTCAAGAGCCGTCCTCCTCCATCTCTTCCAACCATCCTAACCACGTCAGCCACCTCCTGGAGGAAATTCATCCTTCTAGCCTGCGGCAGCGATGGCTCTCAGACAAACCTCAAAGCACTGGTTAGTGAGACCCTTCTGTACCAGATGACTTGCAGGAAGCCTGGTATGCCTCCTAGATGTTTAATAAAACATGACGGTGCCCTCTACAAGTCTTTGGACAGAGTTCAGTCATCTCTACCCACAACCAGTGCACAAAGGATTCAAAGGCTTCCCAAACCACAACTTTTGTTTTCAAGTACAAATAAAATATGCACATGCATTTCTCTGTGCTTGCTATTTTGTGAAGGGTATGTTTTCCAACACTGTGTACTGAAAAACAAGCTTACAGTTCAGCAGGACAGGCGAAATGAAGCGATGTCCAGAAGACTGAGAAAATAATGCCATTAGTACTTTTATGGTGTTGCTCCAACTGGAGATTGGTGAGAAAGAAAGGAAGATTTATTACAGATGAAAGCAGTTTGACAGCCTATGTGAAAGGAATTTGGTGGGTGACCTCTGTCAAGTTCTGGGGAGCAACACATCCACATCTTCAGCCCTGTCATGACAGTAGTCAGCAGCTGCCTGGGGAATAGCAGTCCCATTCTGCAAATATTTTCAAGATGCTGAAAATTCCCTCCCAAACCACGATACCAATTTGAAATCACACCCAAAAATAGAATGTTCATGAAAAAACAATTCCAACCATTTCAGATTGAAAAGTTCTATAGTTTTTAAAAGCTCAAATTTCAAATTCAATTTTTTTTTTTTTTTTTTTAATTTAAAACCTTATGTAAATTAGCCAACATGGCAAAACAAAAGGTTGGCTTGAATAAAAATAATAATAAAAAAGCACGTTTACAGCTGGGAATATTTAAGCAGGATATTTGAACACTTTCAACTCCTTCCCCCCCACACGCCCAAAAAGGTTATCAGATGTTTTTCAAAATCTGTACTTTTTTCCAAAATCTGCCCTTTTTTTTTTTTTTACCAGTTGTCAGTTCTGTTAAATTGCCTGGTCAAGAGACAAGGAAGTGTCACTGACAAGATTACCACCACCTCCACTTAATCGAAAGGCTGCCTGCTGCGTCCCCAGCTGTCCCCCTCCAGCTTCCAGACGCGAGGAGGATTACAAAACCCTGCAGAATAAAACTGTCCTAGAGCTACCTCCCTTCCCCCAACACGTGCAACAGACTAGCTGCTACACCCAAAGCACAATAAATAGCTGGCTCTCAGCATTCAACCCTTCCTTTTTTTAAAAAAATAATAAATAATAATAATAATAAAAAAATATTTATTTATTTTTAAGCACAGTGTGTGTGTCCCAGAAAGCTTGGAGTCTGAGCTCGCAAACTGCAGGACGCACTGGCCGCCAGACAGGACGTAAGGTGAAACACAAAAGCAAACAAAAGCTTCTTCAGCTACAGGTATGAGCCCTGGTTGTGCCAGCTGTGTATTTAGATAAGCATCTCTCCATGCACAAACCTCCTGAGATTTTGCCTTCCTGAAAAACTGTGGGATAGAAAGGCTGGAAACTGATACTTCTGTGGTCTTTTCTGCCGTTATTCTCTGCATCTGCAAGTACTTGTCACTGAGTCAACACTTTTAATGGGTAAAAAATGAACACAACAAAGTCTCAAATAAAACAATGTAGGGTTAGTAGCTTGTACTGACACCGTTTGACTCTGCAGTGTTTCATTTTATTAAGTAATATTCAGTTGAAAACTGTTTAAATATTACTTCATCCAAGAGAAATGGCTTCAAACCAGCTAGTCTTGCAATGGAAGAAGTGGTACATGCTTGTCTAAATATGGTTTAGCAGGCATATTTTTACACTCACGATAGGCTGCAACTCGTCTGCTGTGTCAGTTCACTAGCATTCAATGGCAGCTTGCTTCCTCCCCCCTGCCTCTTATAGGATAATAAAAAACTACAGGCACTCTGCCAGAAACCAAGATTCAAATTCTGCAAACTCTTAATGCACATGCTTGACTTTAATAGGAGCTGACCCAGGAGAGACTCCTTAAACATTTACACGCTTCAGACCGAGCACATGAATGTAGGTATGTAGGTCAGGGCTGAAAAGGAAGGAGATTTACACTGACGAGTGATGTCCCCCTCATGTTCACAAAGAGGTTTAAATTTTACTGCTTTACTGTTGTCATCAACCTAGCACAGCCGTACTGCTGTAATGGAGCAGATATCAGATAGAAAATACTTTGAAATATGAAATATATATGCATATTTTTAAGTAAATACAATACTTGAACAAAATGATTTCCATTTGCTTCCAGCTAGAGAAATTCAGTAACACCTCAATTTTTACCCATTTGCCAAATAATCAAACTGGGATATATCAGTACAAATTTATTTACTTCTGAGGAGTGAGCACGCGTTATTGTACTCAGAGCCAGGCCTGCACCTTCCTTTTTCCTTCCTTTTACTTGGCTAAATTCAGATTAAAAAATAGATAAAGATTGCTGAGAATAATCAATGTAAAAGTGCACATCCTACTGCAAAATTAATAACCACCCTTTGAGGACAGGATTAGTTTAACAGTAAGCTCAGACAACCCACAATGCCAAATGAGCAGGTGGCATTCTGTATAGTCATGCAGAAGTTTCTGCCTCTCTTGGCAAACAAAAGAGCATGATCAAAGCCAAAGGGGTTTTTGCTTTTGCTGACAGCCAACACTGGCTTCCACGAGCTCCTTCTATTTTCTTCCTCAGCCTGTGTATGTCCTGCAGGGCCATACAGGCCTTGTCTCATGTCACTTGCTCACACAGATCAGATGTTAGCCTTAAATGCATTGTAAGGCAGCCCTAAGAAAGTTCCTACCTCATAAGAAATTCCCTCAAATATTATGCTTTGGAAGAAGGAGGGAAGGCATTTGAATAAACAAGGACTGACTTGGATAAAATAAACTCCAGCCACAAAAGCAACAACAGAACTTGAGGCTATAGCAGCTAATTAAGGGGGACTGCAGTCTGTAAGAGGAAATCAGAGGTCATTACGTGCAGTTTTCACTAATCCGTTTCATTACAGTTTAAGCTCTGTACAGCTGTGCTGTAATCAAACAGGGGGAATGCCAGCAAGGAACAGTATGAAATCCACGTGCATTTCTGTCTGTTAAAAGTCTCTTACATGTAAAAACTCCAAGCCTGCACTGTGTGGCTTCAAAAGCAAAGGCAGGTAGGTGATGACACTGTTTTTCCAGAGTAAATGACAGATCAATGGACTCCAGTTTTCGAACCATCACGGGCCTTCTCCATCCCCCTCCCAACAGATATAAATCAGAGCTGCAGAAATACAAAACTGAAAGCTATGCGGCTGCCAGGAAACACAGGCAAAGGGAAAGAAGCTTTGTGAAACCTTGGAGTTAACATTGCAATGGGCACTGATGGCTATAATGAACTACAGGGCAAGCAGCAATGGTCTTTTCCTCATTCAGTCACTGCAAAGCCAGCATCTTTCCATGTAGCTACTGGACAAGCCCTGTCTCCAAATAGAAAGGTTGTTATCATGCACACCCAGAGCATGGCGACAAAAAATAAAACCAGAAATAAAAAACACTTCCGCCAATCCAGCTCCCAACAGTTAGCAGAATGTTTATGAGCATCATTTACAACGGCAACCACCAGATTTCAGAGCACCAGCTTGAGCTGCCAAGTACCAACAGGACCCAGCCTCTTGAAACACGGTAGCAAGGAGAGGTGGTGGCTAAATCAGCAGTAGGTGATCACCCCACTAGTTTTAGTTACTGAACTTGACCAGAGAAGGACCTTCTCCCCGGGTTCTGGTGTTCTAGAACACCATCAAGTCTGAGGTGAAAACTGGAATTTATTTTTCAAGAGATACCATGGAGAAGAATTTGCCAGACTCATCTGAAAGTCTTACCGTAACACGTCTGTAATAAGATGAACCCACTGGGTTCAAGCAATAGGGATTTCTTTCCAATAGTCTTTCCCAACAGACCTCCACTGCATTTCACAGAATAGATTCTGCTTTCCTTTACCAACATGCAACCTCTGTGCTACAGAACTTGGAAGTTTTTCCTTCACAAGCCTTGAAGGCGTGCAGGTGAGATACTGCTCAATGGAGCCACGAGGGCCCATTTGGGAAATAAATATTATATTGTTGCAGGCCCAACTTCTGAAATATCAGTCCTTGAAGGGTGTGCTCTGGTGATGCTCGTTTGAGAGAAGCCACGTGTGTGAACAATTCCGATAGCCTGGAAGCCAGACCCAGTACCAAAATGTAAATAAATTCAACTGGCGCTAAAAGTGGTAAATATAAAGTGAGTCCTCAGGGGGTGAAAGAATATCTCCCTCTTCCTCTCCCTTCAATAATTCTTCTATTTACTAGCATCATCCTGAGCGGAAGCGAAACTGCAAATGCGACAACATTGACAAGTATAAGAGCCTTTTGTTGTAGGGACCAATAACTTTAAATTGCAGCCTGTGCTGCAACAAATCACCCATCTGCAGAGCCGGTGATAGAAAAATTACTTCAGAGAGCCAATATGTGGACTAAAGGCATTATTTAATGTGTCTGCCAGAAAGCCCTTCATAAAAATTCATGACTCCAGCAGCTGGTCTTAGTTACCATGAGACTTCTTGTGTGTTCTTCTATGGAAAGAAGAGAAACCTTACTCCATGTTTCATCAAAAGAGCTGTGCTTGATTTAACTGCAGCACACAAGGCAATGCTCCCATCACCAACCACTACAGAGGTGGCTTTTTTGTCACCTATGGTTCAGGGGCATTGTTCCAGTCTGCTCTACTCACCTTAGGATCAGGCAGTAAGGGGCTTTAAACATGATCAGACCCAGCAGAGGTAACCCAGAAAGCCTAAAGGGTTGTGCTTCATTCATCAGAAGCAACAAAATCCTCAAAGGAGCACTGCCACTAGCGTCTGCCTGAATTTGTTCGACAATTTTACTCCACAGTAAGCATAATCTTTACTGGAGAATATAAAAGTCATTTCATATGGTGATACACAGCTGCTTCCTTTCTTGTCGAAGCCTTCCAAACATATCTTTCTATATGGCCCCTCTGAAGTATCAAAAGATGCGCTTCAAATGGGAAACGAAAATACCAGTGTGAAGCAGAGGGCTGTTGCTTCCTACAGTGCACTACTCAAAAAAATGGGAAATAAATGATAAAGTTTAATTCAACTGGTCCCAGATCCAGCGTGTTAACCAGTCCACCTCTCCAAACACTCTTTGGAGATTTTTTCTTTGGAGATTCTGACTGCAGTCAGAAACTAATCTGGAGGGGAAAGAAGCCCTTGACACCCACATCCCTCTTGGGGTGGATGGTGCTGGTAGCAGCAGTCACTGAGGGTGTCTGCTTGCTTCCCAAGGACACCCTCGTAGCTGGAGCTCTCAGAACCAGATGTCCTTACCAGAAAAACAACAGTGATTCATTTAGGCATTTTTAAACTCCGGTGTTCCAGCTCTGAGGCCAACTTGCTAACCACCGGGTCATCTTCCCTTCCAGCAACAAACAAACAGGGTCAAAGACCAAAAAGCGCTGAACACGACAGCCTAGCTGAAGCCGAGGTTCTATACATGTAAGAACACCTGATGATGACTAATTTATTACCTTCAGAAGGCAGACAAGATTTCTGGTAGTTTTCTTTCTCCTTCATGCTTTGTGTCTATTTCTAGCTCTGGCTTGCATCGAGTATGTGAGTTTACCATACTGCCCTGGATAACGTGATTCTCTCAATATCCTTCCCTGACCTTTCTTCCTTCATCACCACGTGCTATTAAGGAACATCTGTGGAATAGCTGCCGGTAAATTCTTGAAAATTACTTTCCTGGCATTTCATTATTTTCTTGGAAGGCAAAAAAGATACAAGAAGAAAAAATGAGGCAACACAATGGAAGGGCTCTTCATTTTAAATTCAGTAGTTGGCAAGTCACAACATTTGCTCGGATCATCAGGGGGTTTCTAGCTGAGAACCAGCTCCTGCTTGGAAGCTGTTGCTGGAGCAGAGCAGGTCAGGAAGACCGGAAGGGTTTTGCTTGGCCCTCCCAAAGATCTTTTTCTCTATTAGTTCTCATGTGCCTTTTTAATTGTAGAGATTTCTAACCCATGGACAATAATTTACTGCTGTTTATGCCAGCATTAGAATTCACCCTGACAGACACTTTCAGAAAAGGCTTGCTGTAATTATGAGATTGCTTTCTCCCCCCCTTGTTTGTGGCATTGCAATAACGATGGCTATTACTTTTATTACTGAGATACTTAGCATGAAGTGTGGAAATTTCCCATCTCTTACAGTGCTTTCAACTGAAGTATTGCACTAATTTAAAGAATTTACCACGCTGGGGTTTAGAAAATAATTCAGGAAAAGGCGGCATCCTTGTAATTGACATTTTGTCATTTGTGAGGTCTAGAATAGCTATGCTGATGGGAAATCCAGCATTATACTAATTATTATTTTACTGTTGTCATCATGCTTCTTTCTTTTAGGACATGAATGGTGGCTCGGCTACTATTTCAGAAGCAGAAGAAATCTTGTTATTCTCCAGCAAACATAGGGAACTATATCTGGTGGACTTCCTCTGAAGGTTTTTTCATTGAAATATGACAGCTTCTCCAGAAGTGAGCATTCTCAAAAAACTATTTGTTTGCTGGTATTTTTCGCAGCTTGCTTTAACTGAGCAACTTAGAAACTTAGTACTGAGTACTTAGAAACATTTTCATTCATAGTAATTGTTTTTGGTGATAATAGTAAGGACAAACAAATTTCACGTTGCACAGATACTTGAGTGTATAAGTCGTGCAACCAATTCACAAATTAGGCTAGGGTTTTTTCAATACTAATAGAAGCAACTTCAAAATCTTAAATCTTTTCCTATGTGGCACTTTTAAGTGCCTTAAAATTGAGCTAACTTTTTTTTTGTAGCATAGGCACCTACAAAAAAAAAGGTGCAGAGGCTTTACCGCTGATGTTCAAGAATGGAAGTCTTGAACGCCAGGCTAAAGTTTTACTGCTGAGTAGAAAAGATGATTTCTCTGCTTCTGATGGGATCACCTTCTCCAGCTACTTCCTGAGACAATGTATAGCCCAGCAGGAGTAAAGACAGATTAAAAGCAAGGAAAAGCATCAACAGCAAGCAGTTGAATCCTAACTAAACGCGAGAGAGGTACAGTCTGTGCCTGTCCGTTATCTTTCCCAAACTACAACTGCCTGCACTCTGCAGAACACACTGGAAAAGGCTTCTGCCTAAAGGATCCTATGAAGGCTTCAGAGCAGCTCGTGAGAGCTCCCAGGGAGATGGAGCTAAATTCCCATTTCTGAGATGAGGCTGTGTCAAAGACATGCTGGGTCTCCCAGCGCCGTAGCTCAGTCTGCCCATATTTGTGCTAGTTATGTCTTCCCCTTGCACTTTGTTGTGACATGTGGATCCAATCAGCAGCCTGATCCTTTTTGGATATCGCATACTTGCTTTGCTCGAGTTTTACCACCCCACCGCACACTTCCTTTGAAAGCTCGCCTCCCTCCTCATCGCTGACTTCCTTGGGTTTAATAATTCCCTCCACGCTGTCTGCGTTGTGGGCACAAAGGGAAAGTTTGATGACTGCAACCCAGACCCAGACAGAACAGCGCACACCCCGCCATGCTGCAAATTGTGCTCCCAGGATGTGAGCTGCGGTGGGGCTTAATGGCTCGAAGAGCAGTCCTTAATGCTTTACAGGACTGCAGACATCCCGCCCAACCCCAGGCATCAGTACTGTTCTTGAGCTAATGCCAGTTCCTTCCGCAGAGCCCAAGGGCTGATCTGGACACATGGGAAATGGAACAACACGCGGGAGACCAACCTGCTTCAGCAGAAATAATGCCCAGAGCCGCGGGCTCCGAGGGCTTCTGTTTTGTTCCATCTCAGCACCTCCCAGCCTTGCAGCCCCAAGGTGAATTATGCTTTCCCCTGAAGTAAGGGCAGCTCAATTTTTATCCAGCCTTCAATCACCAATTGTCTCCAAATTACCCCGCAAAATCCCACGCCAGCTGCCTTTACCACAAGTAACTTTTCATGGTACAAAGAGGAACTGAGGAAATAACGCCACTTACGAAATGCATTTGCTCCATAGAAAGGCAGAAAACATTGCTAGATAGCACAGAAACAGCTTTCCAAATTCTCCCTGACAAAGATCATTCCTGCCCAACAACCACATTTCCCTCTGAGACTTTAAAACTCCATCTATTAAAATACGGGTCGGATACAGATTGTCATGCACAGGCTTATAAATTACACTAAAAAGTCTTACTCCTGCCTTTGCCCTGTGTGCTTTCTCTCAGTCAGCTCACCCTGGCAGGGGGCAGGGAATCACAGAGCACAGGCTGCTGACGTGGCAGGCCCGTGGGCTCACTGGGCAACCTGCGTGGCATCTCACCGTGTGCTTTAGCAAGCTCCTCAGCCAAGCCCAGCTGCTTCTTTCTATCGCCTCTGCCAGTAAAATGGCCTGCAAAGAAGTCAGCAGGGTTTGCAGACGCTGGCTTCACTCTTGCAGCTGAGTCTAGCTGGATATTACAGGGTAAGGCGTCTGTGCCAACGCACAAGTTCCCTTTGTTTTGTGCGGCCGTTACCATCACAAGACCTCTGAGCGTGCATGAGACTTCCAAAAGTTTAAAGGGTAAATTCATGAATTAACTGCTGTGTATACATTCAAAACTCTCCAATGCTGTTTAGGACTACAGCACACATCTAAACTTGTGGGCTCTTGACTCCTCCTGTTACAAACTCCAGAGTTCGACTGCAAACGTTCATTTAGCAAAAGCAGGCAACTGCCTGAGGAGGCTTCAGAGATCTTGGCACTCATCCGTGAGCTGGAGGCAACTGCATTTTGGATCCTCAGCTTCGAAGGGACGGATTCAAACAGCAAAATGGCAGCCTGAAGAACTCATCTTATAGCTACAAACCCTCTGTATAGATTCAGAATATTCTCTTTACAGATTCCTCTTAGATCCACTTGGCTTACAGGCAGGTAAATCCAGTGATCAAACAGAAAATACCCAGCCTGGAAACTGCATTCTTTAGTTCTCATTCCTGCTACACTTGGTAGTTCCCAGGCTTTCCTTCCCAGCAGATCTGCAGGGCAGGCAGTCTTTTTCATCTATGTATTACTCCAAAGGCAGGTACTTCTTTTTCCAGATTTCCACGTTTATCTTACCTCCAAGCACAGACCACTGAACAGACTGCAAATAATGCAAAGTTCATTAGAAAATCAAGTTAGCTCAGAAGTGAGTAGTCAAAAATGCAAACTAAGTTACATAACTCCAAAAATCACATTCTGCATCCTTACTGCAGGGATATTTATTCTCCCCCCATCACTTGCATTTTGAATTCATTGCATTACCAGCATCATCATGGAGCTTTTTCTAGCTATACAGTCCCTTGCTGTTGATATTTTCCTTCTGGAGCAGAGCTAGGTCACTCCAGGGATCAGCAAGTTTGTTGGAGTTCACTGCAGGAGTTCCAGCTGCGGAGTCATGGAGGGGTCTCCTCACCAGGAAACCACTCTTCATTTTATGTCATCTGCAGTGTACTCCATTGAGCAACCACAAGGAAGACATACTCAAAGACCTTTATCTCTGTAGCTCTTATCACCAATTACAATTTGGGACTCAAACATTGTACTTAAAGACAAATAAACTATAAGCAACAAGAACTTCCTAAGAAAATAGCTGCTGGCAACCAGAGCCACCATGGGCCTGCATTCACATATTAGGATAAGTCACGCAGTCTCATCTGCCTACATTTAGCTGGAGTGTCTGGAGCAGCTGTTAAAAATTTTGGTAAGCAACAGGGGGACCAGCGAAGCTTCTAATAAGGGATCTTCACCCCTGGCCCATCCTCATGTGAACAGTCAATGAAAGCATAACTGCATTAAAGCCAACCATCTGCCCCTGGAAGTCCTAAAGGCAATGCATGCTGGCCTAACCACAGAGTGTTAGAGGCGCTCACTGACCCAGTTCATCAGCACACTTGAGTACAACATCACTCCAAATCTGTGATGAAAGTTGCCAGTGAAATGAGGTTTTCAGGTTTCGCAAAAGGCACGTCTCAGAGGCAAGAAAAAAAGCACATCAACTAACAGTACGCTCCAGAAGTTTGCATGTAAGGGGCTATTTACAAACAGATGTAAGCATGCTGCTCAGAACTATCTATTTGTCCTTAAAATCATTTTTTTCAACAGAGCATTAGCTCATAAGTTCACACATGTGAACTTCTCAGAAGTTAACCCTGGAGGCAGGGCCCTCATCCTGCACAACACAGAGCTGCACAGCAGCTGTATTCACACTACACAGGGATCCTGACGGACGGCAGTGACCAACCTGCAAACCTTTTCTATTAGTGGGCCTGTTTGTGCCCTCTGGATTTTTTTTCTTCTTCTTCACGGCAGAGCCAAGCCAGAGACCACACTCAGATTGCATGCGCTACAATAAGAGCAAATCCTACACCTGCAGATAATTCAGTTCCACAAGACCATTCACGTACACTGCCTTAGAAGCGTCAGACGTTCAAGTAATTTCATACTATTAATCATTTCTTCCAATCTTTGCCCCATGTATCTGATCCATGAGTCACAATAACATGAAAGCACACGGGATAGGGAGAGATAAAGGTTACTCTTACTACTTTCACTGTAAATAGATAAGAAGACAAAAAAAAAAATGAACTCATGCAAAACTCTGCTTTCAGTTCTGCCACTGAAAACTAACAAAGATATAACCAATTCAGAGAAGTGTGGATTGAAAACTCATTTTTTCCTTTGTTGTTCTTTTTGCTGAAACATGGAGTTGATCTACCATTAAAGTGGTCTAGGGATAGCTGAGACTCAAGACTACGGTTTGAGGAAGTCCATAAAAAAGACTGTCACATGATAAAAGCAAAAAGCAGATGTTCTCTTCGACTTCCGATTTTGATTTACGTTGGCTGTATTTTAAGTCACTTTCCTTTGCAACCACATGCCTAATGCTGATAGCGGGGAAATCTCAGACTCGCACACATTTTTAGAACCAAACCACTGGAAATGGTTTGTCAGTTGTTCACAATTCTGACACTCACACACAAACAGAAGTCACCCAGCTGGTTTAATACGAAAGCTTTCTCATTTCAGAGTACTACCTTACTGAGAATTCTTCACAACTGCCGGAATATCCGCTACTAATTTTCTTTAATAACTTTTTTTTTTTTTTAAATCATCTCCAAACACAGAAGTCAGCAGGCACTTCTGCACTGGCTGAAATGAGGGAGGTTATCCCAAAAGTGTCTGTGTTTCCATGTGCATTTGCCCCTGAGCCTCACGAGGACTGTTGCTAGCTTTTATGGAATGAAGCCATGATATGGACTTTTCCTTTTGCATTTCAAAGAAGAGCCAAATGCTTACCAGAAACTTCAAATAGGTTTTGAATTTGATACAATCTAAAAATGTATAGCAACAAATAAAGAAATGCTATCAAGCAATCTTCAGATTGCTCGGAGCAATGTCCTTGCACCATACAAACCCAAGTATGTGCGGGGGAGCCGTACCACCAAGTAAGAGCCTGAAGTTTTCCACTTGTTTTTCCACAACAGCGCTTGTGAACAAAAGATAAAAAGATTTACATCAGCCTCCATGTTTGGCACATTTTGGAGACCGCAACTCAGAACCAACAGTCAGGCCTAGCTGTATGTAATGCTTGCAGAAAAACAGGTCTTGCTACACAGAGCCTGAATCTGAGAGACCCCCCCTTATTTACACTTGCTTCAGAGAGCTCAGGATCAAGCTGCTGAAGGGAAGCCATTTGCATAGGTATGCTCTGAATATATCTACAGAGCCTGAAAAACAGACGTTTCATACAAAGAAATAATACATGCTTTGCTGTGAGGCATCTGGCAAATAAAACAGGTCCTCAGGGACAATGAGGCCCTTTTTTTTTTTGTTTGTTTGTTTTAAAAGGGAAGCAAAGCTACCCAGAAGGCTGCAGAGTGACAGTAATGCCCATGTATTGAAGATTTCCAGTATAGGCTTGCCAGAGGGAACAAAGATTTTGTACCCTGGGTGGCTTCTCATTTTCTGAGCGCAGCCCTGAAACGTCCCCGCCTCTGTTAGGTGGGACACAAGCCAGGGCCAACCTGAAAGCTGCTTGAGATCACAGCTTGGCTGCAGAGCACCTGGGGGATAAGCAGAGACTGTCTCCTGGTGCGAGCTCCTGCCCCGTTTGGGAAGTTGGCTGAGGAGTGTGGCAGAGGTGAGCTGCAGCCCAAGGCAAGCAGCATGCAGCATCTCCACACCCGGCAGGCGGTGCACGCCTAACCCTGGCAGGGAAGCTGATATTTGTTTGACTCTTAGGGAATTTCTTCCATTGACACTATTAGATTATTGATCAGGCCTTTACAGAGCTGGTAAGAA
Organism: Aythya ferina; assembly: GCF_964211825.1. Classification (NCBI taxonomy): domain Eukaryota; kingdom Metazoa; phylum Chordata; class Aves; order Anseriformes; family Anatidae; genus Aythya; species Aythya ferina. The sequence goes on along the minus strand of NC_140300.1, from coordinate 31,403,926 downwards.
CCGTCCCAGACAAAATGCAGGCTACTACTAGGATTAGTGAAGGATAGTATTGGCAGTAACCAGGAGGAAAAAAAATCTCATCACAAAGGCAACCACTGAGCCTGTTTTCCTTCTCAAATTCCCAAAACACAGTTTAAACAGAAGAAATTGCAGCTTCTCCCAAGCAATATTTTGTTTTGAAAGATGGTATTTTGGGGAAACTGGGAGAGCAAAGGAAAATCGTTATCAGAATACAAGAACCTATTGGGAAAAAATCCTTTTCATTTTATCCTTCTAGCTAAATGATACAAAAGGCAGTACAGAGGCTGAGGGCAGACAGATCAATGAAATGCATTTTTTGCAATGACGTTTTCTGAGAAAGACTCCTGTGATGTAGAGATTATACAGCAGTGTAGGCTTGCTAACAAATGGTAAATGCTTATTTCCCATCCACTTTCCTCTGCAAAGAAAACTTGGCAAAAATACTTTGGTTTCAAGGACATATTTATGTCATCATGAAGAACTTGGCTAGGGCAGGTAAGACCTGCTCTGACAGAGACTGGGCATGCAGAGTCCTCTTACTGATGGTGATAACAGAGAGGCAGGAGGAAGACTTTCAGGCATTTCAGGGAGAAATGAAACTCTTAAGGCTGAAACTTTGAAATCCATGCCTTTCACTTATGAACTGCACTTAGAGTTTCTAACTGAACTGCATCTTGGTTTTGCATCACTGATAGTTTCACAGCTCTGCTGCCTGCACCTTTAAGTAGAAGGGCAGCTGCTAAAGTACACAGCATGCTGAGAGCAGAGCTTTACAAATGTTTGCTTCCTTCTTTGTGGTCCCAGCAAGACTAAACATCTCACTGGAAATTATTTCAGGGGCTGAAGGACAAAAGGTCTTCTCCCCCCACCACCTGGATAGGGGGTGTTTAGGGTTAGGTGACCTATTATGCAGAACGTGGTGTATTTTGACACAATACCACCACCACACATCTCTACTTATTACTATTACAGCAACAAATACAAGCTTTTTTTTTTTTTTTTTTTTTTTTTTTTTTTTAAAGTCAGCGTGCATTTGAAGATACAGAATGAAGAGGAGCTTGCTTTACCTTTGGATCAACTTATCACCTTTCTCACCAGTCTTCTGAATTAAAGTAAAAGATGCTGCCAAGTCATGGGAGAGAGCTGAAATGCAAGCCTGTTCAGTTCCCTTCCCCTAAAACGCACACAGTTAGCTATAAGGTAGAGGAAGCTCTGCTTCTGTGTTATATACTGACAATGTTATGAACTGTTATAACAATTTCCCTTCAAACAGTACAGTAACAAGAGCTCTACCTGTAGAAATATGAAGCACTCCAAGGAACTCTGAAAGCGGTAAGGTTTCTTCGAGGCTGGCAATATTTAGCACCATTCACGTTCACAACACAGCAGAAATTTCATTCTTGCAGGAGAGCTGTCAAGAAGAAGTGCCATTTTGGGTCTAAAATAGTTGAAAAATGAAGACTCCCATGTGGCTCATGCACTGCCTTCTCAGCAGCAAGAAGTTTCTGAAATGGCTGGCAGGCTAGCATCCCTTACACTGCACGCAATTCTGTCTCACTGACAAAAGACAAAAACTCAAGTGTTTCTTACATACTGCTACAATGGTCAGCTTACTTTCTGATTCACTTGGCGTTTTTCACTACAGCAGCTTTTAAAGTATGCAAACTTTTATTTTATAAGACAGTAAAGTTATGATTTTGCTGATGTTAGGCCAAGCAGTATTAAAAGGCTATTAAACTAATGCTGCAGCACTTGCTAGATCCTGCAGAGCCCTGCTCATTCCACTGAAGAGAAGTTGCCATGGGAATGGAGTAATTGCACGTCTCCCCAGGGGGAGAAAACCCTTCCTCGTCTTACTGAGTTTATCAGGAGGCATTAAAAAATCCATCCCTCTGATTAGGTCACACCTTCACAGTAGGATGCTCATAATCTTGAACCTCTGCATATCCCTCCCATGGTAGGGGAGCAATCTAGAGGCATTTCCACAGCTCAGCAGGTTGAAAAACAGATGCGAGACCATGTGCTACCCACATAACACCCTTTGGCAGCCCCCTTGCAACTTCAAGATGTTACTGTGCAAGGCAGAAGCAATTACACTGAAGCCAGGGAAGTGGATCCCAGCTCCATAGTGGGGTTCTCGTGGTGGATAATGATCTCAAACCAGCTCTGCCATGGTAACAAGTCACCGAATATAGAACTGCCACCTTATCCAGCCATGCCCTTAGGCTGTGAATACTGAGAATATTGAAAACATTGAAAGTATTGACTTGTTACAGGATCATTGGCTTGAGAAAGAACAACTTCCAGGCTGCTTTACCTTTTGCTCTCAGAGCAGAGCTTGAGGACTTGATGTGTTATCCCTTTTCACCTACTCCGCAAGGCAGAAGCGCACAAACGTAATGACACCAAAGACATTTGCTGTTCTGAGAAAATTCCAATTAAAAAAAAAATCCTAAAAGATCTTGAACTGACAGGATTCTCAACCAAACACGGTAGCACAAATTTCATAGATGACAGGGCAGGAATGGTCTTCAGAAACACACCGTCTTTCCCAAGAGACATTCCTTCAGCAGTTGAGAACTGAACTTTAGATTATATATAAAATGAATAAAATCTTTTATTTTCTTTTTTGAGAACTCAGTGAAGTTAAAATCAAACAGCTAATTCACAAGATCAAAGTACAACAGCAACTTTTAGCAGCTGATCTCCTAGCTAAGTGAAGTTGAATTTTGTTCTCCAGCTGTTGAGTCAAACCTTCAGCTAGTACAAATTTGCATAACATTGTGGAAATCAATGGAAAGGCCCCGGTTACTATAACATGCATAAGAATTACCAAATTGCATAGTGTACAGCAAGATTATTCATAAATCAAAACATGACTGCGTGCACCCTTGCCCTGCAAACAACTTCTCAAGCAATCCCCTGCCACTTTCCCCTGGCCACACACACATGCTTGGCCCCCAGCTTCCCTACTTATACTTTCAGAGAAATAGTAATCCTGCATTTGTCCAGATGTTTTGAGAAGTCTCCCAGCTGATTCCCTGATTATTTCTACAAAGCAAGTATGAATGCCTTCTGAAAAATCACCAAGGACTTTGCAGAAACAGTAATTTAAAGCAGAAGCAGATTCTGGGAAAAACAAAGCATTGCAGGCTGAAACATATGGCAAGCTGTCTGTGCAACAATACCAGCTCGTGGAAAGAGAGCTAAAACCAGATAAAAATATTCCTCACTACAATAAAGCCAGGAATCAAACAACAATTCTACCTTTAATCAGTTAAAAAGAATAGGGAAGACTCCCAGGATGCAGAAGCCAGAGCCTGAGAGAAACACCACCTTTCTTTTCCTTATTAATCTAGTCACCTCTGTGCTTTTGAAGCTTCACAGCTAATAGCCTGGAGATTTTTAATGCCCTTGCTGCTTCAGAAACACAAAGCAAAACAACTTTGGTTCTGCATACACTGAGATTCTTATTTAAATTTATGATTCCAGGAGCTAGGATTTCAAGAAGAAAACATTACAGAGCAGGAAATCCAAACTGAGGTCAACAGAGCCTGCATTGCCTAAACATTGAGGCAAAGTGAGACTGGTAGCTGTGTATCTTTTGCATTGAGCAGAATCCCCGAGCACCAGGGTCTGTTCTCCCTCATCGTCTCCGTCATGCCACAGAGACACGCTGCCTTCAGACTGGCCTGAATGAAAATCTCTAGACTGCTTTGCTCACCTGCCAGGTCACAGCTTGCTTGTACCTTCCACAGGTACAGGGACAAGGGGAGAAGCAAGCTCTGCAGGGCTGTTTTAGAAAACAGCTGATAAAAACAAACGTCCAGACAAGGCTCTTACTATGACTCTTCTTGCCTGGCATCAAGTGGGCAAGGCTCAGAGGTAAATCCGCTGCTGCCATATAATGGGGCCACTAAATGGCACCACTAGAATTTGGGCAGGAATGTAAAATAAATATAAAAATAAAAATTTAAGCAGAAATGCGCCACCACCACCCCCTCAAACTCTGCGTTCTTGCTCTGAATCAATCCAGACGCTATCAACTTGCCAATTTTCAGTACGTGTGTGTGGGTGTTGGAGGAAAGTATTAAGTTCTGCTTTTGTCCAGAAAAAACTCAAACACATTCCTAGTACTAGAGTGGGAAAATGCACATCTCTGCTCTCTAACTTTGTTCCATTAATTTCACCAATAAAAATGATCTTTCTTCTTGGCAGGCATATTATTTTCATGTTTTGAAGTCTGTCTGCATTTCAAAGGGAAATGTTTTCTTTAACAACATACGAGAGATGCAAACAGACTGTCAGAGAAAATACAGGGCTCACTAGGGCTGATGCTGACATAACCTTCCAAATGAACTCTCTTCGGGTTGTTTTATCCTTTAATACAGGAAATTTAGGTCTAATTCCCACAAAAGGTGTCTCTGGGCAACTAAACAAATCCGATTTCTTTCATGTAATTGTACTAATTTTAATCACAAACAGCTTGTAATCACTGAAATACTTTCTGACTAGACCCATTAGAGCATTTGACACTGATGCACACAAAGCGGCACTGGGTGATTAGTCTGCATCGTTAGCAGGAGATGTTTCACCTCCTGACGATTAAATCTTCTTGACACTTGCTGTCCTGTTTCCCAGGGCTGTTTGACCACTCACTCACACCAGAGCAAACCTGCACTCATTCACCTGAGGGCAGTGGTAGTCCCTCAGCATAGAAACGCCATAATATACAAAGCAACCTTCCGTTTGCGCACATGCAGTAAGTGAAGGGAAAACTAACCTGCCTCAAAACTCATGAAAGGAGACAGGAGCCACTTCTCCTGGGCAGATGACAACTTAAGGAGCTTCTCCCCCTGCAGCTCATGCCCAGCTCACCCCTGCCTGTGGCTGGTACAACGTGGGAGCCCATGGCAGGAGTCAAGATTGGGTACTGGTAAGAAGTAAAGGGAAAGATTTTATGTCTGCCTCCCAAAGCATTTCGCCCTTTTGTCCCACCAACAGTTCTCCCAGCACAACTGAAGACAAACAAAGCCAGGAAAAAAACACCAAGAGATGCAGAACTACGTCCCTTCTGGCAGTAGCACATGTACAAACATACCTCTGCGTTAATTTTAGGCAGCCAGGACAGCACATTGTTACAGAGACACCAGGGATGTGGGAACTCTCTGTTCTGAGCACGTCCCCTTTGATATCCAACGAGGTGCAAAGTGCCACTTACATCTCAGTAGGGTCTGGCCAGCATCCTGCTACACCTGCTGTTCCACAGCACGGTGCCAGTACAGCCATGGTACCGAGGCTGTGTGCTGGTGGCAGCCCTGCCCAGCCAGCAGGACAGAAGCCTTTATCTAGGCTTGGTGAAGATCCAAAAAAAAAAAAAATCATCTTCACCGAGTGAAGATGATTTTTAACAGCACTGCCTGCACCCACAGGGAAAGGAGTGAATGCAGTTGACTAAAAGCACAGATTTCCTTTTGAGACTCTACCTGTCTCAGCACAGTACTTCACTAAATTCCTACTGCATGCAGGGCACATTGCTCCAGCAGCATCAGGATTTTCCCCTCAAAAGCATGAGCTGTGGCGCGAGGAACTGCTAAGTCCACTCCTACTGGGAAGAAAGCATGATTTGAAAAGCTTTCCATGTCGCCTGTTTTGGGGAAACAACACTGTCAGGAAGTCTCTACAGGCACACAGGTCCTCGCAAAGGGATCAGAGGAGAACCAGAGCCAAAGCACCAGGATGATGTGGGGAAGGACTGTAGTGGAGAAAAGTGGTTAGATCAGCTCCACCTTTGTCACTGCTCAGAGAGAAGAAATACTGCATTCAGTAATACAGCTGCTCGTTCACTCACTGCTCAGCGGCCTTTTTGAGGCATTTCATCCTGTGCTAAGACACAGGAGGGGAAATGAATACCCCTGGCTTCAAGGCACAACATTAAGCATCCAAGTAACTCTAAAAATTTCATCTTTTATTTTCCTCCCCCATTCTGATTCAACTTCATTGGCAGTTCTTCTGTCTCTTTTCCCCTAGTGCACATGAATAAAACTTTGACTCATTTTATTTAAGTCATTCAGGCTTCAATCCAGCCAAGGATATCCTCCTAACTTAAGAGCACACTGTGTGTCTGTAATGAAGCCTCTTGGGTATTTTGTGCATTTGTGGAGTGTTTGGACAGATGGAACCCAGAAAGTCCAGCCCTCGGCAGGACTGAGCCCAACACAATCACTCCTGGGTTGACGGCTCATTTTGCCTGCACCTCAGTAAAGATCACCAAGCCTCACTCAGAAGACTAGCACTCACAGAAAAAAATTGTTTCTCTCATTCACTTCATCCCAGTGGTAGCATCCAACACTCGGGGCTGAAGAGCAATATTTAGAACAATCAGATATTTAAAATAGAGAACTACAGTACATTTAGATTGCAGAAACTTTCCCCGGTAGTCAGAGAACAAAGTGAAGAAAAAAATCCAGCAGTTACATATTCTTGTGTAACAAGGTTTTGATTTGCCTTTTGCTTCTCTTTGCTCAAAGGATGCTAGCAGGTGGTACCATAATTATATTTTACTATTTCCAAGCACAGAAACATTAAGTTGTCAGGTTAAATACCCAGGAGGTAGACAAGGAACTTAACCAAGACAGGTATTTTCTACTACTTGCTGTGATTCAGTTGTAATCCTGAAAGTCATCGCAGATTGCATGAAATCACCTCAAAATTTGAGCCCAACTCAACACAAATGTTTACTGAGTTTCACATGAAACTTAGACTATTGCTTTTGGCTGGAAACCATGGGAAATATGTTAACTTCATATGATCAGACCACAAAATGGATGAAAAAGAGCAGTCTAATCTGAGCTTTGTTTTGAAAGATTTGGTTTTGTTCAAAGTCAAAACAAAGCCCAGCTACTCGGAGTTCACGTGATGCAAAAACAGAAATAAAACATACACAAAGTCCCTGAGAAATGAAAGAGTGGTATTTTGCACAGTACTACTACTTGCTTTTATATGTGGAGTGGAAATAACTTTTCTCCACTGTTTCCCATGCCTTTTTTCCAAGGGTTTATATGAAGACCAAGATCTACCTCAAACAATATCTTTGCTGAGACCATGTTGAAGAATGCATTGGTTTGGGGGTTATTTGCTTTTTTTCCTTAAATATGAAACAAACAAACAAACAAAACAAAACACTACAGGCATTTGTTCTGCACTCAAGGGCTTGATTTTGGTAAATTTTAGTCAAAAATTGAATGCTGTGACTCAACAAACCAATTTTATTTTAATCAATATTTGTGATCATGTGTGACAGAAAACATTTATCTGTTTTCCAGTGCTTGTATATAATCTGTAACACAAGCCAAACAGCATGGATACCTATGTTGCCAATAATCCTACCTATCCTACACTCATGATATGGCAAGGTGCCACATTTAGAAGAGACAATGACAGATCTCCGGACTTGAAAAAAAAATAATAGCCCTCCCAAGACCAACTATGCACATGGGGGTGATGTGGATGTGGGGGGCAGGCCATCTATCAGCTTCAAGTTTCATCACCACCACATTTGACTGCATTCCAGTCCCAGAAATGAGCAACATGAATTAATTATTTCTTCTGGATGTTTGTATCTAGTTTTATAGCTTATATAAATATTGCCACAGATGTGAAGATCGGGTCGAGAGATAAGACCTGCTGTTTGTATGTTCCGAAGAGGAGGCGTGTGGGGTGAAAGATGTGAGAGTTTAACACCTGCATGAGTCAGGAAGTTCTTAATACATTAATGACACGAATTTCCACTGAAATATCTGGATTTTTCAGGAGCTGTCACAGTCATCAGCTGCCAGAGATACATAAAATCTGAGGAAAAAGGACAAAGTGGACAGAACCTCTGGAAAATTCCTAAAAGGCAGAAGGACCACACGAAATAGGCTAACACCAGGAAATTATCCTCTCAGAGAAATCTGAAGACCAAAGCTAGGCCATCAACTTCTAGGACTGTGGGTCCAAAAAGTGTCCACAGCATGCCAGCCAAATACATGACACTTTTTAGGTAACATCCTGATATAAGCAAATAAAGCTTGCTTTTAGTTTCAGTTTTCTTTTTTCCCCCAGTGGGCTTGGTCTTTTCTATGCTTTAAATAATTAACCACCTTTGTTTGTATTTAATCTAGCTTGAATTAAGATTTATTGCAAAGTCAGTGGTAACAATCACATTACTTGAAGGTAAGGCCTTGAGACACGCGGCTGTGAGCTCGGCTGGCTGAAAGCTCCTCTGGGGCTGCACTTCACAGCAGCCAGAGAGCGACAGGACGTGGCACCATGCCAAGCACACAGCCCTGCTGGGCAGTCGGTATTGCTGGAGACGGGCTGAAGCGAAAAGCTTCCTCAGAGGCCAGTAAAAAGCAGGAGAAATCTCTGGCAAGTTGTAGTGGGCTTACGTGGCATGGTTTTGGTAGCTGGGGGCCATACGGGTGGCTTCTGTGAGAAGCTGCCCCATGTTACGTAAGGGCCCCACTGCTGACCAGAGCTGAGCCAACAAGTGATGTTGTTTGCGCCTCTGTGAGAGGAGATTTAAGACAGGGAAAAAATAATGCTGCCACACAGCAGCTGGGAGAGTGAGAGTTGTGAGGAACAGCCTTGCAGGTGCCAAGGTCAGTGCAGAAGGAGGGGGAGAGGTGCTCCAGGTGCAGGAGCAGAAGTCCCCTGCGGCCTGTGGTGAGGACCATGGTGAAGCAGGATGTCCCCCTGCAGCCCATGGAGTACCACGGTGGAGCAGGGCTCCACTCTGCAGCCCGTGGAGGAGACCACGGTGGAGCACCGACGGAGGCTGCCGCCTGTGGAAGACCCCTGCCGGAGCAGACTCCGGGCCGGACCTGTAGCCCGTGGAGAGGAGCCCACGCAGGAGCAGGTGACCTGGCAGGAGCTGCTGCCCGTAGGGGAGCCAGGTTGGAGCAGTTTTCTCCTGAGGGATGGACCCCGTGGTACAGACCCGTATCTGGAACAGTTCCTGAAGAGCTGCTGCCTGTGGGCAGCCCACATCGGATCAGTTCACCAAGGACTGCATCCCGTGGGAGGGACCCCACAGCACAGGGGATGTGAATGACCAAGAAGGAGCGGTGGAGAAGAAGTGCTATAGACCCCTATTCCCCCGTGCCACGCGGGGGGAGGAGGTGGAAGAGGGTGGATGGGAGGGGAAAAGGTGCTTTTGGTTTCTTTCCTTTGTTTCTTACTTCTTCTAGCTTGTCAGTAATAAGCAATAAATCTTACTATCTCCCTACACTGAGTCTGTTTTGCCCATCACAATAATTACCGTGAGATCTCCTCGTCCTTATCTCAACCCTTGAGCCCTTTGCATCGTATTTTCTTCCCATTCCTCTTTGAGGAGGGGGAGTGAGAGAGCGGCTGTGCTGCAGCTCAGTCGCCCACCTGAGTAAAACCACCACACAAGTGACACAGTCTTCAGGGCATGCTTAAATCCTCAAGTCCAAAGGAGTTTTGACAGTATGCAGTCTGCTGTACAGAGACGGCCTCTGGAGCTGAACAACTCCTTGGCTGCGATTCCAGTTCAAGCTGGACTGTTGCTGCCTGCTTGCAGCATTTCAAATGTTTCCCCAAAACCATGTGATGCCACTGTCTGTAGCACAGATTGCCTTAAAAACCAGATGCCAAGCAGCCTTGGGATGCCCACAAGTTCCTATGCAGATCCAGGCCGAGACCCAGCAGAAGAAAGTGGCACCCAAAACCTCATCGCCTCCCGGGTGCAGTGCCCTCTGAAATCCTGTTACAACGGGGTTGAATGAAAACACACGCCCATTTCAGGGGTTTCCAATGCACGGCCATTACAAGTTCTGCCCAAGGTCTCCTTCTGCAGTTAATTTCCTTGGCTCCGCAAGTACCCAGTGCCCAGCAGTAACCCCTGGCTAATAATAAAACCAGCCGATACAGGCAGTGCGCTGAAGTTTACTGACAAGAGGCTGGAACAGTCTGATAGCAGGGGAAAAACACCAACCCCGCACCAGCTATGCCAGTGCTTCCAGCTTCAGAACAGCTCGCTATCACCCAGCAGTCACCGAGGGTATTACATACAGAGTTTGTGAAAAAGACCCCTGCTCCTTTTATCCTTTCGGGAATTATTTATAGATCCATTACACTTCATATCTCCAAGTCAAAAATTAAAGAGGCCTTTCAGCCCAAATGACATATGCTAAAAGTCAATTTAAATAGTGCTACCAAAGGCTGAGGATTTAAAAGCCCATCCTGACATTTAATAATTTTTAAAACACTCCGGAGACTTCCAGCTCCCCGTGTCATTACATACCATCACTTCTGAACTAGCAGAGAATTCAGGAAGCTCAATTCTCCAGAGCTTTCTTCCTGGTCAGTTTGCTGTTTGTTTTCTCTAAATCAGCTCTCCTCACCAGAGAGCTCCTAGCCAGGTCAACAAAAGCACTCTAACAGCTGTGTGGCTACAAAGGGCTAAACCATTCCCCTCCTGCTGACTTCTCCGAGTGGATCTTGGAGGCTGTGGGGCTGGCACTTTTCCATTGCCAGAGGCACCAGTACCCATGAGAATCCCTCACGCAGTTTTTGGGAGGCCACAGCTACAGAGCACCCTCCCATTTGCCAGCAGATCCACTGCAGTGCTAAGATCCCACTGTGCACAACAAATATGTCATTTCACAACACTAAGGAAGTGATTTAGAAAATGGTATTTTCTAATGGGAATTTGAAAGCTAGAGGCTGTCTGAACACGTCTCTGCTCACTGTGCAGGCCGCAGCTTTGCCACTGACTTCAACAGAAGCTATACTAGGTTCTTTGGAAATTCCCTTCAAGCCACAGAAAGAAGCTGTAAAAATTATGGGAGGGGGATTTCCACGGAGGAAATGAGAGTAGTATCCTGTCTCCAGAAAGGCTAAAAATAGAAAAAGAAGGAAAACCCCAGAAACTTCCTTCTGCCCCAATGGACATGCTGCACATTGCAGCAACCTTGTGCCAGAGGACTTCCAGTCACAGCAACTCAAGAGCTCCACTTCTTTTCTGAGACTGTTTAGTGGAATCGTGCTCTATGACAGAAAGGCAGCATAGCTTAATCACTTGAGTAGCTGCGTACCCCCAAGATGAAACAACCCCCCCCCCCCCCAAACTTAATCTTACTTTTGTTCCTACCTTACAGGTGTTTTTTGTTATCTGCCAGCACTCCGAAGGACAGGGGTTGCTCATTATCAGCCACCAGTAGTGCTGAGGGCACTTTGCCAGCTACCACTGGACCTGGCAGAGTGCAAGATCTGCCAGCCGTGCCAGCTCCTCGAAGTAATGGCCAAAAAATCCCATCTATAGGCACTCCCAATGCTTCTGCCCTTTCAAGGCGACTGACAAATGGCATCTTACAGGCAGCTGCTTGGGACCTTGTGTGTGCATTGCTCAAGCAGCTCCATTTCTGCTGGGTGCCACCCACGTCATATAGAAAATACCATTAAGACAAGCAGCACTCTTGGGGATATGCTTTGCTTTGAGAGAGTGCGAGCATTTGTGTTCAATTTAAGACAATCTCGTCAGAACCAGAGTCAAATGGGATCTATGTACGTGCAAAACATGCAAAAACTGAAATAATGCTAACAGTCCCATTCGAGATGCATCAGACAAACTTAGTACAAATGCCCATTTTTTTTTGAGGCAGCTAATCTCACATGGTGTCCCCTCACATTCTTCCCCCATCCCACAGCAACAGAGCTTGCTGCTAGTGGGGTAAATGGAGCAGACTTCTCTGAAGGAGCTTCAGATATTTCAGCCTATTTTTATTTGGCCTCTGATGGATACAGTAGGATCCTAAGGAGGAGAACAGTGCTGCATTCTCCAAATCATGTGGGAAATCAGAGAACCTGCAGTCAGTTCTCAGCAAATTTAGTCCCACTAGCGTAGTTCCTTATCAACAAATTAGGAATAGGCAGTTTTCCCATCCTTTATCTCATGTTGTCTATCAAAAATTGTGGAAAGCAAACCATTTTCTCCTCTGTCCCTGGAAAGTGCTTGCCACAGTGCAGGCCCCCAGAACCAGTGCTCCCACATCAAAATTGTGCACAACAGCCCCCTCTCCAAGTCTTTATAATGGAGAAAAGTGAGAAATAACCCTCAGCTCCCTCTTTTTCCCCTGCTGAATGGCCTTCCCCTTCACCAGTTCATCCCAGCACTCACATGAGGCTCACATGAGTTTCCATCTGACCACCTTCCTTTCTGCGAACACGCTTGCTCAAAGCTCACAGCTTCGCTTTTAGCCCGGGAGAACCTCCCACAACCCCCATCAGCTCAGATCTTCTGGGCTGCAGCTCCCCAGCCTGCCCACAGATCCCCCTCAGTGACAGCTGGCTACTGCTCCTGGGTCCCCCCAGTCACATTTCTCTTGCGTTACACTTGACACTCGAGGTCAAACACCACAGAAGCTTTGATGCTGCAGGGATGTTCACTCCGTCCATCTCTTGGGGTCGGGCTGTTCCAGGCTGAGCAGCAGAGACAGAAGAACTGCTTCCCTCCCCCGCATCTTGGTCCTGCAGTGAGCATCCACAGCAGGGAGCAATTCCCAATACTGCTTCTCCTGCTGCAGCAGCATTACAGTGTCCTCCTCGCTTAGGTAGGTAGGAGTGAATCCTAGAATGGTTTGGGTTGGAAAGGACCTTAAAGATCATCTAATCCCAACCCTACTGCCACGGGCAAGTACAGCAACCGCCATCCATGTTACCATTATCCAATGAGAATGCCCTCCCATATTAGAGGGATTAGAGCCACCTCCTTTCAGAAGCATCCATGCTATTAAATACTCGCAAAGACTGATCTCTCATGCTCTTCAAATCAAAAGCTGTGTTATTTTCTCTGATAGTCACATACAAGCTAGCCAGTTGCATTAATTTTCTGCCACAGTTAACTTCTCATAAGCTATTCTATTGTGAATAATGCTTTGTAGCCATCTCTTTGCTTGCTTGATTTAAAAACAAGCAAAAAAACCAACAAAAACAAAAACACACACACAAAACAACACCACACATTTGCAAGGAGTCAGCAGCTCAGGTACCTTTTGCTTTTTGAAAACATCTAGCCTGCAGAGAGCAGGTTGCTACGTGTCCCTGCCTTTGCAGGTCAGCTTTCCTACATGTAAGAGCAACAGCATCATTACAGACCTGATGGATAAAATGCAGCCTGTCAAACTGAAAGAAATCCATCTTCCTTGTTCATTTCCATTTAGACTCCTCTTTACAACCACCATTCAGCATCCATGTCATGTACAGCTCAAGCTTCCAATTTGTATTCCATAAACGGTGCCCTCTTTTTCCTCATCTTTCTCTCACAATAAGCTGTGACAAATCTGTTATCGTGCAAGCCCCTTTACACTAACTCCACTTAGAGAAACACAGAGCTCATTCCATTTTCAGGTTGCAGAGCCACCAGGCTGAGTAACCTGCCTCCCAGCAACATGCTTTCGTGGCAAGCAATCCACTCCTACCATGGGTAGGGGGGTACAGACAGTTACACTACACTGCACAGCAGGGAATAAGTTGCCTTCTACTCTTCACAATTTTTTAGGTTGTTGTTAAAGTAAGGTGAAAGCAGCCCTGCTGCTGTCAATGAGAATTGTGTTACTGATCTCTACAGGGAAAACATTTCAGCCTGACTTTTTGGTTGAAGAACTAGAGCTGAACCACAGCATGGCATTTCAATTGTGGGCCTGAAGCTTGAGTGAGGATTCGCTTCAAAGTCCTAAGTCGCTCTCTTCCCACACCTGGACAGCACAACCTCCCCATAAAACCATAACTTCTACAAAAGCTGTCCACAGCCCAGAAGGAAGCCTTGGGTTATGCTATGTTGTAAAATCAGTACAGCCTGATAGCACACAACCAATGAAACCACAGGTTTTTTACACAAATTTTAAGAGAATAAACCTAAATACCAATTGAAGACATTCCTATTTCTGTTCCTGAAGCCATTCTCAAGATGCTAAAGGAACAGCAGCAGGAAAAGGGAAATCAGAAAAAAATAAATAAATAAAAGCCCAGAGAAGTTAGGGGGAAAGTGAACCTGCTTACAGCTTCACAAGCAGACATCCTGCTGGCTAGAAAGATGGCTGTTTGTTTGCTGAGGGGCATTAACACATTGCTCAGTTCTATCTGATGGGAACAGCTAGCTGGGTTAACAAGCATTTTATCTTTGGATAACGTGTCACAGGCTTTAGAAATGACCCCATAGGATGGAGAATGAATGTTCTCCCTTCTGTTATACCTCCCCGATAGAACAGAAGCCGGACTCCCACTCGCTCCGCCTGAGCACAAGATGCTGTCGCAGCATCTTCCCAATCGCCTCCTCTTCTGCTCTGCAGCTGTCACCTCACCTTGCAGCCCAGCACAGCCTGCGTGTGGCAAACAGGACCACGGCCTCTAAAACTGGCATTACATCAGCTCATTGTTATCGAGTCTCCAGCCCCTGCCCCAGGAAAAATGGGATTTCAACTTGGCCATTTATTTTCTTGAAAATACAGATGACCAAAATCTTTTCCAGCCATCTCTTTCCGACAGGACGCACACTCCTGTTAGGAAGGGAATTCAACTGAGGTTGTGAAGGAGAGGAAGCAGCTGCTGTTAAACGCCTTTCTCTTGTACCCCAGTGTGATTACCAGTCACGTGCCTGGTTGTCTTTGCCCAGTACATGCAGCCCATTTTATCTGCTACCTTTTTCAAATAACATTTCAACAGCTTTCTTTATCGTCAGGGTGAGAAGGCTTTTCTGCCAACAACCAGGGAGAGAGAATGAGGAGGGAAAGCAAAGCTTGCAGCTCTTACTAACAGAAGCACGGATCCCACTGCACCGTCACGTTGCGTTATTCAACAGGCTGATACAGGCACTTCACCGGGTCGGCTGTTTACAGCTTGCTTCGTTTTGTTCATGAGAAGCATGTGAAGCTGCTACACAAGCTGGGCCAAAATCATCTGTTATGTAAATAGATGCAATTCACCAAGTTAAAACAGCGGAGAGCTACACTGAATACACACACTGGTTTTCGGTCAGTTTGCCCCTTTATACAATAAAACAGCATTGTGTAGAGAGTGCAGAACCCATTCAGTAGAATGAAATGTTCCCAAAAAAGCTTCTTTAGCTTCATCCAAAAGTAACAACTGCCAGTAAATAGTTTTTTTTCAACCGAAAGTAATTGTAAGGCACCATCTCGCAAAACACAACACATTGCAAGTACGTTCGTGGTTTCTCTGAGCTAAACATGTGGCGTGTGCTAACTACCCCGTCCAGAATACTGGAACATTTAGCTATGAGTTTGCCAACAGCACATGCGGGCACAGCGCCAGCACAGCTGCCAGCAAGGGCTGCCACACCTGGTGGCAGCACTGCGGTTGGTCTGCAAACAGCTTGCAGAGGTGGGCCATAGCTGCTTCCTGCTGCAACGGGTGGTGCAGGCTCTGGGCACACTAGGGACCACATCAGCTTCCACGGTCTAGGAGGAAGGCTCACCTTCCTCCTAGAGGTTAGCCTTCCTAAAGGAAGGAAAGCCAGGTCTGGGTTTTCAGAGACAGCTATGATGTGGATTTCTCCAAAGCCATGCAAAGGCTTGGCATTGAGCAGCTCTGTCCTTCCTCTTTCTCCCACCAGTTTCACTAGGCCCTCTGACTGCACTGGAGTTCCTCCTGATGTAGTCACAGGAGGATGAGCTGGCAGTGTTTGCAGCGTGTTTAGAAAGCAGAGTCTCACCTCTGCTTCCTCCAAACCTGCCTATGTCAAAAGAGAAAGCCCAAACTGCTGGAGCCTTCAGTTCCTCTTCTCTGGGGACTCATCTGTAGGGGCAGCCAACACTCCCGATCCCACTGCAGAGCAATGGGACCAGCCCCTGCACACCAGGCAGCTGGAGGCTATCGGTACGGCTGGCCCTTTGTGCAAAATGGCTTTCTTCCAAGTAAAATCCTCAGTCACACACTTATCTACCTTAATTATCTTTCCTATTATCAGCTAATAGGTGAGAACACAAAGAGGCCAAGACACATCACCAGGACTGTATGAGTAATACAAGTTCACTTGTCTCAAATCAGAGTAATCAGAAGCATTAATCATTTAATGTAGAAGCAGAGTTGTAATTTTCTTGCTAATGAAAAACAAACCACCCTGAACAGCCCCTGACAAGCAGGCAGGTTCTGAAATGGACTCTTTGTACTAAACACCCTTATTTTGTAGCATTCATCTGTGGGCAGCAGATACTGACACAGCCCCAGCCACCCACAAGTCCTCACTGCTCACTGAAGGAGGCAAGAGTTGATGGGCTATGTTGAGACTCTGCAGATAAAGAGAAAGAAAAAGAAAAGCCTGACACAGGAGGACAGCTTTTCAGTCTGGATTCACTGCACAACCACGTGCAGTGTATGCACTCTGCTTTACAATTAGCTCTCTGGAAACAACAGCACACCCCATGGAAAAAGTAGGTGAGACTATTTCTTGTGCATCTTGAAAGCAAGCACACAAGTCAGTGCTCTGCTGAGCCCCACCTTGCTCTTTGGTGCTGAGAGGATGTGAGGATGTTTCAGCCCCAGGGAAAAGAAGCTGACAAAAAAAAAAGTTTGATCACTAATTTTATGATCAACACTGCTTGCACAGTAGTCTCACCTTTCATAAATATATGTAGTTTAAACACGTGTGGGCCCCTTACGCTTTCATTCCGACTCCACTACTTTAAACTGAAATACTCCTAAATTTGAAATACTCCTAAAACACATCCAGAAAGTTTCTGACAGCTGTCTGGATGGTAGGGCTGTGAAACAGCTCAGTGGCAGACAAGAAGGATGCAGGACACCTATGCTTTTGGGGCAGAGGTATAAAAGCTATCTAGTTTCTAGATAACTACCTAGAAATACTAGATAACTATCTAGGAATCAAGAAGCTCAGAATGTAAAGAGTCACTTCTGTATCCTTCCACTACTTCTATTTAGACAGAGCTGGACAAGACATCCATGCCCAGAACTTGACGTAGATAGAAAAAAAAAAAAACAAACCTGAATCAACCACGGGAACTTTTGTTCTGTAAATTTACACAGAAATAGTCTCTGTATTCTTGCTCTGACATACAACGAACTTTCTTCTCTGCTAACAAGTTACTCTCCTGCGCTTGCATAAACGTCCTATTAAAATCAACAGGTACACTTTGACAGCATGGTGTACATGTATCAAAAGGCAGGCAACTCATGTTTACCTCTGCAACATGATGTATCTGGGAAACCACAACAGATGGCGGATGTGCAGCTTAGAGTCCAGACCAAAAACTGGCAAGATGGGAATATTCACTGTATCCCAGGCATGGTGATCTGGACCAGTGACATCTTCACTGCTCTGCAGAACTGGTGCAAGGACTAGGCAGTGCTTGGATAAATAGGTTTAGGAATTATCCTATAAATAAGTTGCACCACAGGCAGAAAGTACAACAGGCAAAGTGACATATTCAGTTTACATAACGCTGTAAAAAAAGAGTCAAGTTGCTACTATTCAAAACCTAAAAGAAAAGTCAACAAGGACATAAATTGCTTCTGGCTATCCCACAACAGCCAGCTCAGCATCTTCTGCAGATTTAATTATATTTTGGTTCAAAACATTCAGTACAATGCAGTAATATGTAAGTAAATAGTAACAAATGACCACATCCGTCCCTTTCTAAGCACAAGGTTAAGTGAAAACCAGCTATACAGCAGTTCACCTATTTCAATGTGAAGAAAGGACATAAAAAAAAACAACACAACACCCAGCATTTAAAAACCAAATACACATCCATTCAGCTGCATTTTTTCCAATGCCTGGAACGTTTGCTCTGCAATTGAAAAAACTGTCTTCGTCCAAAATTCCTGCAAAACCCTATGTGTCTGTTCAACATGACAATGCAGTGTCATGCAGCATAAGAGCACACACACAATCGCACAACTAACTGTATTCTTAGACTCTCTTGCAGGCAAACAAAGCAAACGGCATCTGCCTCCTAGGAGTCCATTTCATTATTTATCACAGAATCTTCCTTTGCAAGGCTTCTGTACAGCATCCTCTCCTGAAAGCTCATTTCATATAATTCCACCCAAGTTGCTGCTGCTTTTTCAGCTGGGTGTCCTTCTCTGATTTGTTACCTACTAACATAAATAGTCCAAAACATCTGCTGCAATACCAGCAGCATGCTTTTCTCCCTCTCTCGGCAAAGCATTTCCAGATCCACCTTACTCCTTTTCCTCCAGTAAGAAGCCAGTGTTTTTCTTCTCCCGGCATGCTCTTTCACCACCCTAACCTTTGAATTATCTGCTATCTACGTAGTGGTTTTCCTAAGGTTTAAAACGGTCTTGTTGTACTAAGACCTTTGTCCTTCCCTTCCAAATGACAGAAGAGGTAAGTGACAGAACGTGACTATGATTTTCACCTGAAAGTACAAAACAGCTTCTCAAATGCCACTACCACATGCCATATTCCTCCTACACTGTGTTTTCTACTCAGAACAAGCTGGTTTCATTAAAGGGACCCGGAGTATGGAACTCCATCTGTCCTGCCCATTTACAGGATCCCAAGTGACGATTTTCAGAAGTGACTAATATTCTCGGGCTCTTTAGCTTTTCAAAGTTACTATATGGTATCTTCCAAAAGGTGGCCAGAGCACACTGCATTCTAACCTCTGTAAACCTAGCCCTCTCGTTGTGATGGCTCAAGGTGAACACACTCAAAACCTCTGACAGTGAGAAGAGCAGGACACCTAAAGCATGTTGGCCATTTTGTTCCAGGTTTACCCTTTCTGAAGGTGTCCTGAATGTGCAGTTCTGAAGTTGTGTACCTTCAAAACCTTGTTGCTCCCACCTTGGCCTCTGTGTAGCTGCTGACACCTGAGCGAGGCAGCTGTGAAACACTGTACAGACAGACACACTTTGCCTAGAGAAACTAACCATCCTAGCCAAAGGAAGAAGAGAATCAGGTCTGTGAATCAGTGCGCTTTGAAAAACTAATTGCCAGCACCACCTCTATGAGACTGCAGTTCCTTTTGAACTGACCCAAACACAGACCATGTTTCATTTCTGTCACACAGTTGTCTCTAGTCTCAAGAGAAGAGCCACAGCTTCAGCTTACATTTATTTGGCCCAGAAATGCCACGTTGAAAGCAAAGCAAGGGAGTCATTTTCCATCCGAGCACAATGCATTCGACATAGCATTTATCCTACACAGTCTTTAGCAACTCAGTTTTCCTAGAAGAAAAGAAGTTTCCCAAATTGTATGCTTTGTTTGTCAATTTTAACCAAACTTAAGTGCCAAGAACACAGACTGGGCTTTTAAAAGTTAAAAGAAAGACTCTGCTCAGAAATTCATGTTTAATCTGAGCTTCCATTGTCAACTTTGTAGCTGTCAAAACCAGCTGTTATCTTGGAGGGCTGAGCCAAAAATGAAGCAGGGGACTTAAATACTTCCTTAATGACTCCCATTCTTTCTTTGCTCTTGCTGAGCAACATCCCCCGTAAGCCAGGGTTTCAAAACACAATTAAAACTCAAGAACAAAGAGCTTCTGATATCAGACAAAGACTCGATCTAAGAGGCAGAAGCATGGTTTCTTTAGACTGTGTCTTGCTAGTGGGGAAAAAAATTAGGATTCCCCTCACCTAAAGACAGATAAAAACTATTTGAGTTGATCTTTGAGAGTCCCCCTGGCAGACCAAGGAGAGAGACATGCACTTCTCAGGTGTGACTCACTTTCTTTGAAGGCCAACTTTAAAATAGATCAGACAGATCGCACCTTAAAGCGCCTCTTCTCCAAACACACAGGCAGTCTAGACACTAAGGTACGGATTGCTCCACTGTAGCCACATAATATAGGTAAAGAGTAGTAAATGGGATTTCCTGCCAAGTAACTCCAGCATAACAATCAAGCGTAATTGCTCGCTCACTCAAATCCCAGAAACTGCTTTGCGAAGTTCAAGCAATTTGATCAAGAAAGGGGAGGAAAAAGGGAGCCTCTAGTTCAGTTCCACCAAGACATATTTGAGAAGCTAATTCCTTAAGGAATTCCTTTATTGTCCCTACTTATTTTAAAAAGGAAAAAAAAAAAAAAAAAAGTTTAAATGACATCTAACAGGAAGAGAAAAACATCAAATGATTTCTTGCAGGGCCCTATTCTTGTAATGCTGCTGAACCCACGCCAGAGAACAGCCAACGGTTTCAGGATAAATCTGCTTCATAACATTCATGTCCCACATTCCCTCCCAGCAGCCAGAAGTATGTACTACAACAGGAGGGGACAACTACGGCAGGGAACATTTCATCTATAACAGCTCATGTGCCTTCACTGGTAGCGTGAATCTCATTAGTAAACCGTTCAGGCAGTATCACTGCGCCCAGTGTATTCTAAGAAAAACAAGATTCAAGAGTCCATTGACTTCTAAGCTTATAACACAGCAGGAATAGGCTTATTCTTCACCACCACGAGGACATGAGAGATATATTTAGAATCCTCCTGTAAACAGAACCACAGATGGAGAAAATTATTTTCTTGCAGAAGAGACTGCCAGCACATTTTGTGCCCTTGCAAGGGCACAGCTTATGATGTACATACACATCAGCTCCAGATGATCTGTTTTTCAACACTGCTCCATTTAAGCACTGCAAAGTGCAGGCACTCACTGCACAGAAACTATGCCAAGGCAGCTCTGCTATTACACATGTGAAGTGTCGACAGCCCTGGCTGGAGGGGGGCCTGAGATTTCTCCCTTGCACAGACACATGCACACACACCTGTGTTCACTCTTACAGCATCCTACCTCGTGCTGTGGTCAAAAGCTCACGTCAGCAAGTTAAAAAGCAAGAGCCAGGCTCTCCAACAGCAGCTCTGAAGTGCTCATGAGCTCCAGCCTTTATGATGTGCACTGTAAGCAGCAATTCCTGCTGCTGCAACAAATATTGCCCCCTGCAGAAGACAAATGCACAGTTCTTTTGTTTTCAGTAACTTAGCAGAAATGTAAAGAAAACCCCAACCATGAACAGCAAAGAGTTCTTTACATTTTGATTGCGAAGGCCAACACATCTGGAGGAACAGCAGAAACAAGCCTAGGGAGGGATGCACAGACAGCGTAAGCTGGTTTTCATCTCAGCTTCTCCAAGGATTTTAGGATTTTCAGACCCAATTTTAAATCCTTTACCAGAACACGTACTCAGAGGGAATGATCACGACAGCTTAAAAAGCCCAGCCCTTGTAACAGATGGGTTGTCCTTGCGGGTCAGCTGCGGGCTGAGAACTCCTTTCCTAAAGCTCTCTCTGCAGTGATACGCATCCCCCAGATGTGAGGGCCCAGCAGGCTGTAGAGCCACAACAGTCAGTGTGTGGCAGCGGGGCTGCCTCCGGCCGGGCAAGTTCCCAACCATTTGGGAGTGCTTTAGAGTTGATCATAAGAGCAAGTGGTGTTTTAGGGTTATAACACTGAAAATCAAGTCAAAATGGACATTATCATTGGGTTGGTTTTGTTCAAATGGAGTTGGAAGTATTACTGCCTGTTCTGGGCTTTTTAATGGTGCGGAAATTTGTCCCTTTGAGCTCTGATCCAGCAAATTAATCTACTGGCAGGCCCAGCAAAGCATGCAGCTTAGGATCTAAACAGTAGATACAAGCTAGTTTATAGCTATCAGCAAGATTAGAGTTCCTAAAATAAACCTGTAAAACTGTCTAATTCACCTTGAAAGATAAAAAGGTTTCTTTGTCTATCCAATCACCAAAGAAACAGAAGATTGTCAATTATATCATATACTTATTTTCTTCAGAGGCTTGGGTGCATCTCCACAGCCCTGTTCCTTGCAGCTAGGGTGAATATGGCCATGGGTTTGGGAGAAGGACAAACTCTTTCTGTGACTGTCATTAAACAAATGTCTTTTTATAGGATGATGCATTGCAGCATGCTTGTTTTAAATTGCTTCAAGTCCTTGAGTAAATTGCAATTAAATAAAGCACCCATCTAAGACTGTTTATTTATTTGTTGCAAGCTGCTTACGTTCAGGAAAAATATTATTTCCTCTATCAGCTGGTTAACAAGCATATGAGAGTCACACTGAGCAGGCAAACACATAATTCAAAGCTGTTCTTTAAAATAGGAAAACCTTCATCTTTTGCCCAAAGCTTTCCAGGCATTCTAGCAAGTCGCAACAAGAAAAAAATCCTGTAACTAACAGACAGAAAAATCCTGCCAATAGTCCACAAAAGACAAGAAACTAAAAGGTACTCATGACAACATAGAAGGACTGGAATAATCTCATCATCCCATCAGAAACCTACAGAAAATACATATAACTTTTGCAAAGATGCCACAAAACCAGTCTGGTACAGATTAAAAATCATGAAGCACTATCATGAAACTAATTGTTTCTGATTTAAACGTGTTAAGCAGGCATGTAGCTAAAAACGTTCTCCCTTTTCTCCCCCTCCATCTGTTGAGCAGAGTTTGTTCTCAGTAGACAATCTGGAAAGCCATACCAACTTTGGTTCGCTGCAAACAGAATCCTTTTTTGCCATCGGACTCCAACTTTTAGCACTCAGGTTTAATTGTTTTAACTACATTTTTAGTTGAAAATCATACACACTACGTTCCTTGACTGACAGAACTATTTCCACACTACATTCTTGAAAAACACTCTGAAACACAGTACCATGAAGTGCACCACAAGGCAGATGACAGAACGCTAACTTCAGATCTATGTCTACTTGCACACAGGCTACATTTCCAACTGTGTTTTGCAGGTGGGGATAACACAATTTTAAAATTACAGTCAGACTCCTGCTGAATGCAGTAACTGTCCCGTCAGATTAGAGGGCAGACGACCCTTAGAGAGCCTTGTGTGCAGAAACTAAATGCACCGTGCTGAAAGTACAGTTAGCAATGGGATGCTTATCTTGCAGAATAAACACAGCGCTTAAAGCAAAGAGCATCTAAAGGCAGGTAAGTGCACAGGAGATCTTCAAAGGGAGCCCTGGAGAATCTGGAGGGCAGGAATGCGGGGCAGGCAGCACACGCAGGCCTGGACAGAGCGGATGACTGCTAATATCTAAGGTGAGTGACCCCACTGCACAAAGCAGCCTTGGGAGAGGCTGCCTTCAGTGCTCCAAGGAATGCTCTTAAACCTCAGCGCAACAAAACGTGACCCATTCCGAGATAAAAGAAGCCCAGACATTAGAAGAGAGGGTAACTTGCTCGAGCTGATTTCACACACCCCCAGCCTTAGCTAGTTTCTCTCATAGCAGGCATTCATTAAAAAATTCAAAGCAATTCATCACTTCCTCCTACACACAAACTGTTTGATGCAGTCCTTGAGTACAGCAAGGGAGCATCGGGCCAAATGCATCACTGTCATCACCCTGCTTCTCACTATTTGCCACAAGCATTGCTACAGGCCACTGTTGGAAAATACATGACAGGATGTGCACAGCTTTGGTCTCACCTGGTGCTGTTATTATGCTGCTGCCTGGTGTTCACAGCACTCACATGAGAGATGTTCATGTGTGCTCATTATTTTGAGGTGTTTTTTTCTGAACAAGCAAGTGAAGTCCATAGGCTATGGAGGCTAATAAAATGCTTTGTGCAGGATGGTTTAAGGAATATGAAGTTCTCTCAGAGGAAGAAGACATGCTTGCCAAAAGCAGAATGTGTTTTTATATGGTTAAGAGTATAACTGGGCTGGTCAGAGCAGCAACTGAGGATAAGGCTTTGAAGTCAGCAGCAGAGAAATATTCATGAGTCAAGAAGATCTTCCTTCAGAGCTAAGCTTGCTTGCATGCTGACATTCGAGGTGAGCAAAATAGGAACAAAATCAATGACAAAGCAAAAAAAGCTCAGCTGGGTTGGAATTCCTGACCCTGAACTATGGTCAAGACCATCACATCTCCTCAGACTCGCTTCTTACAGTGAATTGTGAAGGTCCCCTGGTCAGGGATGCTGCCTTCCCTTACGATGGTTATACTGCCGCATAAATCACCACTGAACCAGCATCAAGCACAAACCAGCTGACTCAGGGGCTCAAAGCTTTAACTGATTACATTGTTGGTTCACAACCTACACTCATTTCAAGAGCTTCTTGAGGAACAGCCTCACAACTTCTCTGAATTACCTAAACATCTAAAAGGCAAAGCTCTCTTGAATGTCAGGCTGTTTATCTTCCACTTTTCAAGACATGTGAAGAGTGAAATACCAGTACTAGTTTAAGCCTGGATCCAATTCTACAGTTTATTTGCATTTATTTACAGGCCTTCTCTCCTGCCAGGGCTGCCAAGGAAACACACAGTCCACCACGGAGCTGGTAGGGGCAGTGGGGAGCTGCTGTCATGTCTCCCATGGGGGAACAGACCCAAAGAAATGAGCTCTGTGCAAGGCACTCCTTATGCCCAGGGCAACACACAGAACAAGAGATGAAAAACAAAGGCAAAAGGGGCTGTGGGGACAAGAGACACTCCCCGTGCTGCCTGTGCCAGTGTTTTTCCCGATGGGTCACGAAGAAGTGCTCCCATCTCAACCTCTGCAGGCGGGTTAACCTGTCCACAGACCAGGACGAGGGAACAGAGAGGAAAAGGGGGACACGTAGGCAAGAAAAGCAGGATGGAGAGCAGCACAGCACTGAATCACCCAGCTGTTGACAGGCATGCCATTCTTTCCACAGTCACGTGAAGCCACCACCTCCTCTGGGCAGGGACACAGCCCCTGGTGTGACCTCTCCCCCCCAGCCACGCTCCCATGCAACAAGCCCAGCACGGCACCTTCCTGCAGAAAGCACCGTGCTCTTGTTAAAACCATCATCCTTAACTCAAGCCATTTTTTTTCCCCTGGTTTGTTCAAAACCCTTTCAGGAGCACGGTAGTTTCCTAGATGTATGCTGCTCTTAACTCCCCACGTAGGTTTTTGTTATTTTATAGCTGCCTGACTCTTTCTTGTGCTAGATTGAGTGGCTCATGAATTTCTCCTTTGGTCTTCTGTAGCCCTTGTGGAAAAATCTCCCTTGCAAGAGTAGAATTCAAAAGAAATTAATATCCCTGTGATAAGTAGCATTTAGGACTTAAAGTATTAGGTGTATACTTAAAGTATTTAGGACTTAAAGGTGAGTCACATCCAGCTCACCAGTAACATTTCTTAAGGAAACTTACTGAGTTCTGCAGCTGTTAAGTACACATTATACTCCAACACACACAGACACAAAAAAAACCCTTTGGTCTCTCCACTTCCTTCTCCTGCTGTCACAGCTTCAGCTTCCTCTTTCTCTTTTGTTTTCCTGATTAAACCAGACTGAGGTTTTTCATCATTGTGAAGCACGAACTTTATTTTCGGCTTGTTTCATGGTGCGGGCACTCCTGCTTTGGGGCAGGCAATGACCTAAGATGCTCCTTGCATTGCCGCCCGGTTCTGCTTTCATTTCTCCAGGCAGGGCCATCGCCTGACTGCTTTCTCCAGTCTGCCCTGCCAAGTACACTGTGCAATCCAAAAGAGAAAGCTAAAAACATAGCTCATTCTTCACACAGAAAGAGCAGAAATCCTTAATTGTCGCTGACAATTTTGAATCACTTGAAACATCTCTGGAGACAACACAGCAGGGCTTGAACAGGGCCTGCTTGGCCTCTTCTTGGACCTTGAGAAGCTCCCTGTCCAGCAGCACTAAACCCAGGTGCCAAGGCCTCTCCTGCACTGTCAAATGCTGGTTTGATAATAGAAGAAGGGGTTTGAGGAGCTTTGGCCTCTGGTAATGCTGTATAAGGTAGCAAGCAATTGCAGCCATGCAGCATCTGCAGAGCTCCACCTCCTAACCAACCTGTACTTCCCCATTTCCACAAGAAAACAGTCCTGGCTGGTAAGACAACAGACCACAGTTAAGCTCATCTTTGGAAGTAATTCACTCCTAAGACACCACTGTTATCATGTCTCCCAGTTCAGCACAAATGGGCCTTTCACTCATAGGTGATTACTGGTGTGAGTCTTCTCAGACTACACACCACAGGTAAATGAACAGCAACATGCATGCATGGAAGCTTCCTGCCCGCTCTCTCCAAACCTGCCAGTATCCCAGCCGTGCGCTTTGTTTTCCTGCACTGCCTTTTACTGTCTGCCTACGCTGGAGCTAACATACGCTCACTCGGTCTCCTCTCCATACTCACCTGTGTCACGTACGCTGCCCAACAAACTAATCCCAACCGGCAAAGGACAGCCTAAAGCACTTCAAAAGCATCCTAGAACTGGCCGATATTCTGGGAGCTGGAGAGCAAGCTTTTTAATTATCTGACTCTGCTCAAGGTAACGATGTGTTATTGACCTGCTGCACTACAGCACACACAGACGGTTTACTCTCGTGGGCTAAGGTGCACTATGAAATTTAACAGGAAACCTAACAAGGCAAGACAAAGAGCATTATTTCATCCTTAGCTTTGATGAGAACTAATGTCTCAAGTACCAGACACATTCAGTGACTGATCCTAGGTCCCACATAAGTCTGAGGGACAATTAACAACTAAACCCACGCCTTAGGTGTCTTTTCTATCAGTGTGGGAATAAAAAGCAAAACTGGAAACTGAAAAGTCTTCTCAGCTACGGCTTTGCAGAAACCAACTGTCCCTTTCAACAAGCTGTCTTGCCATGCAGTAACAGAAAAAAACAACTGCCTCAACAGCAAACACAACCTTCTGTGAATTCATTTGGAGAGGCTGTGTTCCCATGGGGATCCTTTGATGTCTAATAAAAGATCTCATCCTACAACCTTTCCTCGTGGTTCTCTTTTCTCTCTTCAGCTGCTTTACTCATGCAAAAGCTGAATTTCCTTTGGTCCCCTGCTCTACTACTGTCTCTCGTTTGCGTGACTGGAATTTAATTTTAATTTGAGCTTAAGCCCCACCACCACACCAACCTCAGCATGTGTTCATCATGTGCCAGCACAGTAATGCCAGAGAACAGCAACTCCTAAATGCCTGCCTGCTCACCTGTCAAGCTGCAGGACAGCCTGTGCCAGTCTGGGCTATCAGGCCAGGGGACCCAAGTCCAAGGGAACAGCTCGGTGGCACCAGAGTCAGGTCAACAACAAGACTGAGTCAGTAACCATAACCATTTCCAGACCATCTTAGAAAAACTCTCTCTCATCGCCTGGAGATCCCTGCAACCAAAGCTTGTTATTTCCACAGATAAACCCTTAACACGGTTCACATTGATGCAGTGTTTTCTGTAACTTTTTTGGACTTTCCAAAGCTAATACTGCAGAGTGTGGGTGTAACCCCAGGAAAAGTAGCCACAGGCAGCAGAAGCAATACTGCATATAAGCCCTGTAATTTTATGCCTACAGAGAAGATTTGTTAGGAAGAGTTAACTTCATCTGCATTAACTAGACAATGTTCTTTCCCCCCAAAGGAGGGAATTAGTACCATAACTGTAGGATCAAACCTGTAAGTCAACATCTACAAAAGAACTACCGACACTGGTTTTAGCTAGCATGGGGAATTTAACAAGAAAACTGAAAAGCAGATGTAGATATATGAGTTGTGAACATTTTTCCTCTCACCAGATCACTCTGGCATTGCAGCTACCATTCTTGAAAAGGTCTTGGGTCACACTGCTGGGTGCTGGGATTAATGCCAGAGCAGTTTAGCTGACTGTAGTCTGTAAGAGAAGAGCTCCTGAGACTGCTGACCAGATCGGTCTGTAAACCCTTATCTAAAGGGTCTTAGTAGCAAAAGCCATTAGATTTCACTATAAATTCATTTTTAGTAGGCCTAATCCTCAGGCAAAGTACACAATCAGGAAGTTAGGTCCTCATCATCGGTGAGCGTCTGTCCCAAGAAGCTGTGTTATATTGTATTGGAGCAAAGGAGCATACACAGAGCGATGAGCACACTGCTTTGTAGTCCTATTGCCGAATCTGAACTGACACACACGTATGAACTCTGGCCCAGAGCAGCGATTGAACACGCAACGCACAAGGAAGCTTACTCTTTAATTATGAAGAAAGCATCAATCAATACCTGTCTGGGGCAGTAACTGCAGCAAAGTTCCTTTTCACTACTGCTGAATCATTATCTTTCAACACCTACACAGCTTCGCTACACCCACTGTTTACAGGAATGAATAGTGTCACGAGTGACCGACAGGAGAGCTTTACAAACCCACGAAGTGGTGAACGAAGCTCTTTACAACGTAGTCCACCCTGTGTCAGTCAGACCTGTCTCCTGCTGTTCAGTAAAGGCCAGATAATAACACCTGCTGAGTACCTTCTGTTGTGCTCAGTTCAAGACTGGGATGATTTCAGTATTTAGCTCCAAGTTAAACTATTTTTGAAAACTCATGAGCATAAGAACTTTCTTTCACGCCAGCAGTGCTTTTCATAAGTACAAGACTAGATATATTAATGCTGGCTGATCTAGAAATACAGGTTATTCTTTTTTTTTCTGATTTTAAACACCATTCATCCCATTAGAAAACGGAGCTGTGTCACAGGTGACCTTTTCAGAGGAAAGTGATCTATTCAAGGTGACTATCATCAGGAAAATCAAACCTGTTTTCCAGCTAGCAAAGGTCAGTATTTGTCTCTGTGCCTGAGTTAACCGCTGCAGTTTCATCCCCCTAGAGCCCACGTTCTCTCTTGTGGGGCTTGTTCCCTGCATGGAATATAAATGCCTCAATATGTCCCAGCTGAACTGCTATGGAGGGTCATCAAAGATTTAGTGTAGTACCTACTGTAGACTGTAGTCAAGTGCTTTATGATCAATGCCTTGATTTTGGGATGCGATTCATGATGATTAGTATGTTCTGTGCAGCTGCTGCTTTTTCCAGACTATAAAGTACATGGACTAAGTTACACGTTAGTAATGCCATTTTTTCTAAGCTTTTTTGCACCTCTGAGAGCAAACCGATAGACTAAAGACAAGAGAAGTAACAGCATTATGAAACAGCTTTCACAAACACCCAAGCCAATGAAGGGATCCAATCCCGATCCTTAGGAGTGTTTGTGAATGCTGTAGCTTAATTACCATGCTTAAGCTGTACTAAACAAATCCAAGTTATGACCTGAGCTAACAAAATGAGGGTTCACCTGCTGGTTACTGATCCGCAGTAGTTAATGGGAGGATTTCCAATTTATGTTACTCAATTTGGATGACCAAAAAAAAATCTTTTAACAATTTGTAAAATGGAGGTTTAAGAAGTAACACACTTCTTGGTCTTAGGTAAGTAAAGATACTACACCATCAGGCAAAGATCATGTGTCACCTACAGACAATAATCAACGTGCTTCGCCCTTGTGACATTTAAAACGTGCGTGCTCTCCCACCCTGATTACAACCTCAGGCCCGTCAGAGATGGAACATCCTCAGATCCTGTTGTTAAACTCATCTCCTCCAGAGCCATCCTTCTTTTTGACTGCAGACACAGAGAGGACTTGACCTCTCTCCGGAGGGCCCCTGTGAACAGGAAAACATGGGCAGGCAGCATGCTAGAGAAAACAGACCAACTCCCCTCTCCTTTCACCTTATTATGAGGGAGGTTCTAACCAATTTAACCACCACCCTTCACTACTCAGCCCTGACTGCACAGCACCGTGACATGTGTCCCACACAGCCAAAAAATCTGGGAACTATCATTTAGTTTATTTTAAGAACCTCAGGAAGAAAAGCTCCAGCAGCAGCCAACTGTGACAGAGGGGAGGGCAAGCCTCTTTCCAGATGACCCATCCCTCCCACTCTCTCATTGAAGCACCAGCATATCAATTACAACATAAATTAACCGCCAGGGTGGGTTAGCAAATGATTAAGCACTGAACCGGTCTAGCCCATAAAGCCAAGAGAGAAACAACAAAGGAAAAGGAGGGCAGGGGAAGTCGGTCTGGATTTGGCCTCTAACCCCCTCCCCTGCCTGGACCTACCAGGAAGCTGAGCCCCGCTGAACTGTGCCATGCCCAACTCATCAGGGTGGGGTGAGGACGTGGTACAGTCCCCAGGGAAAATTTTGCAGCAGCTTTCTGAAGTGAAACGTTACAAAAATCCACGGTCCACTGGAACTCTTGTACTCAAATGAGACTCATGTCCAATGAAAGGATGCCTTTAGTACTTGCCGTGGCTATTGTACACAGAAATAGCATTCCATCTCACACGGAGTATAAATAACTTTGTCACATTCATAAGCTACTAGCGCAATGCCACTTAAGTTGTGGTTAGAGTTTAAAAGAGATCAATAAAGTTAAGTTCTGCACACCAAAACAAACAAATTAAGGGCCTGAGATTAACTGGTTTAGCTAAAGCCATCTTAACCTTACAAAATAAATTCTTAGATTTCCTTAGCTTGGCCTATACCATAACCTACGTGTCTATGACGTGTGTAAGCATGGTTTAACTAAACCAGTTCTGAGTGAAATTCTGAGGATAAATATCTCTTATACAAAATTTTGATACAAGAATAATGTCTGAAAAAAGGATAAAAAATCCCCCAATGAAGAGATGTCGTCCCTAAACTCCATACTTGAAGCTGCAGTTTAAAGTAGTAACATGGGTCAGCAGAAGGTTCTCAGCTGGTAAAACTATCACAGCACAGACAGCAATGGTTGAGTTAGGCTTCAAAAATACATTCTCGACATGCAATGCTCTGTCAAAGGCCACCTGATTTGGACAGTTTGAAACTCTGAAGTTTTGATATGTGTCCAAAAAGCTCTGTTCGGATCAAAGGAAACGGATAGGATGAATGATCTCTCAGAAGATAACAAATGTAAAGAAAACCTTTGGCATCGTTTGGAGACAATAGCCTAAAATAAAGCTTAACTGAATTCAATTCCCCAATTTTTGAGAAGCATAGAAATTCAAGTCTTGTGTGTAAAGGATTGATCAGGTACAGAGGGCTCCAAAATTTGGCAGAAAACCAGAGCATGTGCATCTCTGGAAGAAAGCAGGGCTGCAATTTGGGATTAAAGTTGGCACTCACTGAAGGAAATAAAAATTTAGCAGAGGTTCGTTCCATCATTCATTCCTTCCTCTTGAATTCCTGCCCACAGTCCCACAGCATGTTTTAAGAAGTTGGAGACATTAGGAAACAGTTTCACAAAATGGAGAGCAAGCAGAAAACTTTCTGGTGAGCCAATTAAAGGACATCACTGGAGGAGGTGGAGGAAACTTGAGCACAGAGCGTCCATAAGCTCCAAGTATATTCATGTGGCCTAATGGCACTCCTGCAATTTTGCTTTTATTCCACAACAAAATTCTGCAGTGTGACAGTCACACTGAATGTGTCACTAAGTGCATGTATTGTGTTTCTTCTCCACCCCCCAATAAACTTAAGTCACATGTGGTAAGGCATGGTTACTCCAGCGTGTACCATGTATTTTGTGATATTGCTAGCATCGTTTATTCAGGACTTGAGAATGCAGAAGCGAGCAACAGCAGAAGGACAGATGAGATTTTGGGGCAACTCCTTTATAGCCACTGCAGAATGAGACTAAAACAGAAAGGAAAGCATAATAAAGTCATAAGGTTGCTTGGATTAAGAGCCTGGGATATGGGATGCTTCTGAACATCAACAAAAAGACAGAAAACGTGAAAAGACATTTCAAAAACAGAGACTGATTCTGACACGCTCCAAAGCTGCGACTTCTCCTCCATGAAATTCATAGGGTGCCTGAGAACAGCTACAGGTTTTTGTATGTTTCAACAAGAGCTATTGCAAGCCACAGACAAATTCTAACCATGAAATTCCTTACCTGCATTCTGCAAAATAAAAGTTTTAGGGGAATCTGAACCTGACTTTTGCTGACTCAGGCCTACATGTCCAGCCAGCATCTTTAGAGAACCTCAGCAGGCATGCCATCCCCAAACAGGTACCTTTCACTCTGCTTACCAAATATCCCAAAGTTTGCTTACCAACAATTCCAACACATTTTCCAGTTGTTCCAGATCTATCCATCCCTCCTTGTTCCTGTTCTGATATGATGTCCTCTGCCCCTGCTTCTTGCAAGACTCAAGTCCCATCAGGTGACAGTAACGGCCTATACCAACATCCTGCTAATTCATACTTGAACCCAACAAGCTTAAGCCTGTGACTCAAAACATCGTGCGTACCGATGTGTGTGCCTGGCTAACAACCAATTATTCTGAATTTCACAATTTCCAGTTTCCAGTGAACTCTGAGCTAAACATACTCATCAATCTTAAATTCAATGTGAAACTAAATCCCATTGAAGGCCATTCAGAAACATCATTCATTTGCTGACCCTGTACAAAATAAACAAGAACTTCCGACTTTCTCTTCATTAATATCTTTGTTTAAATGTCTTGAGATACTCAAGCAAAAATAAAGCCAGTGACGCTTGCATAGAATATGAGAGCAAATAAAAGGTCTTTGCAGCAACAAGTCTCCCAGAACAGAGACTTCAGGTATTTGAAACAACATATTAAGAAGTTGCTGTCCGGAGAAGACTGATATTTACACAGCCTATTAAAGAGATCTGAGCACCAGAAAGTTTCCTTTGATGTCAATGGCAGCTGCCAGATGCACTGCACTTCTGAAAACAAATCAGGGTGATGCTTTGACCTCTGGTCATCTTCTCAAGTGCCCTGTTCTGTTAAAAATTGTCATTTCAGAGAGGGAGTTCTACAGCTGAGTGACTATTCAAGAGCTTAGCAAGAACTCATACATAAGACTGTTGGCCAAAAAAAGAAAAAAAATCATTTGTGAGGAATTACTGGGTCTAAGAGAAACAGTACTATAGTAGTACAGAAGTTTACTCGATATTTGAGCAACAGATGTATTTTGACTCCTGTCACGTAATTACGTATTTCACGGTTTGATAAATTCTTTTAACCTCTCATTATCACTCTTCCAAGAGGTTATTTTTTCAGATAGTTTACAAACTCAGGGCTGTCACAAGTATCTCCTCCCTCCTCTTTGGGATGTAGCAGGTTGCTGTGGCTAAGGTGCAGGAGATCAGGGATTAGGCTGTTGGATGCAGTCAAGTGGTTATGGAACAAGTCAGGAGCCAGGGATACAATGCACAGGCAACATCCTTCTCAGTGGGTGCGAACCGGGCCAACAAAGTAAAACAGCCAGGTTGCACTCTCCAAGTGTTTCCAAACCAAGTACTATGGCTGCAGATACAATGAAATTTGAGCAAAAACCTTCAACTCCAGAGATTTTCAGAAAAGCTGCCAGCTTTACGTCACAACTTCATGTCAGTATTCCATTTGGAGAGCAGGAAAAGGAAGAAGTATTCAAATCAGGGTCAGAGTTGAACAAAATCAGAAATGCTAATCATACACTAAAACAAGCAATTTAAAAAGAGCCAAAGAGTCAGAAGCATATTCAAAGGCTGCTTCCTACAGTTCCACCCTGCTGACTACACTGTTCCAACACCACTTGCTCCAAATCACAAGGTTTGTCCTCAGTCACAAGGGACTGCATACAGAGACCATGTAGGAGCCTGAAACATTGCTGCAACGCAAGGTCTTCAAAAGTATACACAGTTGAGCGTGACTGTTCTCAAACAAGAACCAGCAGACACTGAATGGAACTAACAGCAGTCCGGCCAAAAAACAAAGAGCAGAACACGACACATGGAATTCACTGCAGAAGCCAGCTCTGGTTCCTAAAAGGTAGCCTAAGTTCAAACTTAGACCAAAAATTTCATGGAAGAGAAATCTATCCATGGCTGAAGAACAGCCACATACTCAGAATATTTCAAAGGCACGGAAGTAGATGAGGCAAATCTCACCTAAGCATGCCCTCTTGTTACTGCTCTCTGGGTATTTACCTATGGGCACAGTATATTCCTTAGTAGACCGCAGCCATCTCGAGTCTGACCCTGTATTGTCGCTGCCACGGGCTTAGTTATACCTGCCAGGAGATCACCTGGATCAGGCAGGTACTCTGCTCTTCCTACCTATTATTGCATGGCCACACAATTCTTCCCTAAGTTTCATTACAATCAGTAGATGTAAGCAAAACAAGACTGTTTTGGAACAATGCAAACACCCCGAATTACTCACAGGGGAGAAGGGCTATGGCAAAGTCTCTCATGTCACACACAAGCAGAAGGTGGCTAATCAAGGGAGAGGCACGTTTACATGCTGCCAAGTAACCCGTCACCCAAAGCCCAACTTCACTGCACATTTTACTGGCGTTCCCAAGAACAAAAGGTGCCATCTTGCAAGGCAATTTTCATGGTTCACGAGTTGCCTCCAGCAGCCCCATGACCAGACAGCTGTTACTTTGCTCACACAAGGGGGGAGGCACGCAATAGCTTTCCTAGCAGAAACTGCTCCGAAAGGAGCTAGCAGAAGGAGCAAGGTGCAGTTCCTGTTAACAGCCTACACAAAACAAGAAGGAGAAATAAACAGACCTCACTGCTATACAATAAGCAAACAAGCAACTTCCAAGAAGTTTGCTTTGCCTATTTAGCAGTTCTGATCCACACCACATGTTTAAATGTAATCACTCCAAACCCTACTTAAGGGCAATAATAACATCTCAGGACATCTCAAGGAAAAAGAGAAAAAATGGAAAAAAAAAATCAGACCAGTCACAAAAGCCGCATGCAGCAATGAATGAAGGAAAGACACTGAATATCAGGAGCCACAGTACTCAAACTCTACCTTAGTAAATATGCTACTTTTACATTTTAACGTCAACTATATTCACTCCCCCTGCCTAGGCACTCAAATTGCTGCAGCAAAAGAAACGTGGAAGGTGGCAACAAACCATAATGCCAGCAGCAGCTGCAGCTGATGCAGCTACCTGCCACCAAAAAGGCTCATTCAGAAAGGGACAAAGTGGAAACCTGTACTGTACCCCTGTAAAACTGAAAACATGTTATTTGAACGTTTTTGCTGTGAAACTTTACGATTGAGAACTAATCCTGCATTAATTGATGCATCAGCTGAAATCAGTGTAGGAGGAATAAATATCGCTAATACTAAGAGCTCCAGGCATAAAGCCATGGTATCTGATGAACAGCAGCTGAGATGAAAGTAGGGATGGAGGGCTGTTAAACGAGGAGTGCTGGACCGGAGGCTGCTGTACTAATGCTCTGTCAGTTCCCATCAAATGGTGTGTCTCTTTAACTGAAAATTCAGTTTCTGTTGTTTGTTTTTTTTAAGAACTCAATGCTGAGAAGCTTTACGCTACATGCACAGAACTGGCAGGTCTTCAGGTGCAGGTATTTTTCACTGGACAGAGCTCTACTAGCTGTTAACCTGAGACAGCGTCACACCTTCGCTTGGATTTTGTCTTTAAGCCCAGTTTTTGAAAAGGGCTGGGGGAGAAAGAAACTGATCGCCCCTCAACAGCCCGTTTTCTCTCACCCCCACAGAAGGTGCCCGAGCTCCAGGGCATTTGCAGCCCAAGCAGAGCTGCGCCACAGCAATCGGCAGCTGTTCAAGAGAAGCACATCAGACAGCATCAAAACACTGCAGGCCTGGTAATGCAGATTCCCAAGCAAGCTGGGACGGCTCCGTAACCACCCTGCCCTCCGGGTGGGGGAGACGCATCAAAACAGCAAGATAAATCAAACACCTGACAGTGTGGGACATCACAAAGCCTGTTTTAGTCAAAGCTGCCTGTCTCTTCGGGAATCTGCCAGTTAATAACACCGGGAGATGAATGGCATCCCAGGATGTAAAGTTAACTGAGAATGTGCTGCTTAGCAAGGGCAACCTGAGAGTTGTGTCCAAGGCATTTTTTCTCTGTAATGTACCTCCTACCTCACTCAGCCAGATTAAAATTAGTTGTGTACCTGGTCTTCTATTTTACTAGTCAGTCCACATTCAGGATGCATAGGAGCTGCTGCTTTTTCAGAAGACTACAGGAGGCCAAGAAAGTAGAAATACACTTGGAAAGGAAGGCCACATGGAAAAGAGCTGTCCTGACAGGACAGGGAGCTGGGATGGGTCCTACTTCCCACCGCTCCTTGCTGCAGGAAAATCAAGGGTCACCTTTTCTGGGACTGCTGCTCCACAAAGAGGATCACAGTGAAACTCTTCAGATTAGAATATATTCATATTATTTGCCACATGCCTAAACACATTCTATATGGCTTACATGTTGCTCTTGTGCATTTTCTCTTTCTGTCCCAAGCCAGTTGCCTCCCTCCCTACCTGCCTTCCTCCTTTCCTGCACCAGTCAGGTCAACTTGAAACACAAAACTCCACCAATTCCTCTCGTTCTCACCACTCTGGTTAACAGGATAGACAGATAAACTACGATTTTATGCCATTAAACACATGCTGCTGTGCTACATATATGGAAGACCATCTTTATTTATTCTTTGGGTGCAAGCAGCAATTTCACTGTTTGTGGACACAGTAGTTCGTGCAACAAAATTTGTTATATTTTCTGTTCTCTGAAGTTCAGTCCTACATTCCAAGACTGCTTCCTCTTCAGACATTCATCAAGAAGCTGAAGTCTTAAAGTCCAATAGAAAGTTTCAAAGATGAGCTGCAGACATTTTAGAAGAATTATTATGAATCCACAGCCCCTAATCTGCTACCTACTGCTACTATTAGTAGAATTAGTTTAAAAACAACCCCACAAATCAGGCCAGTTGTAAAAGTTACGATTCCCTCTTTTCCCTTCATCATAGGTACGTCCAGAGTTCAGCCTGTATTATGTTGCTGCTCCAGTATTCAAGAACAATTTTAATACTGAACTCTTCATCTCTCTGTATTCAGAAACTTCAGACTTCCTTGCAGTAATTCAGGATATTGTCATAAACACTTTCAGCACATCATACTATTTAGGACAAAAAAAAAAAACAGGGTTTGATATCTGTGTTGGATTGGTGATCCTCTAATAAGCCCCCAGCTTTGCTTGAGTGCTTCAGAGAAATAACCAACTCAACTGCAGAAAGCACCTGGATCCTTGGCAGGATTCCTCTGTAGCCAGAAACCAAGTGCAGGCAAACTTCATTCATTTTTATCCTACCTAACACACTGAAACTGAGTAGCCTCCTTAGCTGTATAAGTATGCAGTTCTGTAGCTTCTGCTATGCAGTGAGCATCTGTTTTCATTGAACAGTCAACATTAAAACCTTGCTTTTCTTCCTGTCTGCTCACAATAAAGTATACCACAACAGTACTCTAATTCTTACTTCCAGCATGTCCTATCCAGCAATGGTTTGCATTTAAGCTCATCTGCTACGTCTCCAAATCTTTGCAGCTCTGTGAGGTCCTGCCAACGTGCTGCAAACTCTTTTCTAGTTTTTGCTAACACGTAGTTATATGCCACTTGCCAATTCCGCCCCCTTGCTGTTGACCCTTTCTGTTCATCTATACACTAGCAGATAACAATTGTTCAACTTGAACTTTCAGCCCTGATTCTGATAGCTTGTGTCAAAGAAAAAATACTTGGAATTTTGATTTGCTTCCCACTGCCACAGAACACAAGATAAACAGGAAATACATGACATGTGGAAATGCAGACCAGACGCACAGAAGGCACCGCTTATAGGCAGGAAATCAATAACCACTCACAACTGTCTTCTCCAATTCAAAAAACATTAGGCAGACTTACCCAAGACCATGCCAGATAAAAATATTTTTCTTCATTAAAGTAGCTGTAGTACTATGCTAATACTACTTGGTCAAGCACTGGAGGAGGCTGCCCAGGGAAGCGGGGAAGCCCCTGTCCCTGGAGGCATTTAAGAGACGTGTGGACGTGGCACTAAGGGACACGGTTTAATGGTCCAACTGCGTAGGTCAGGTTGAGAGTCAGGCTTGATTTTGAAGGTCTCTTCCACCCTCTTAATGATTCTATGATTTCTAACTTACCTTAGGCTTAAAGAAAGCTCCAGTTTTGTCTTTGACACATTGTCAGGCATAAGCTAGCAGTCTCAAGGAGGCCTGCCCTGCGGGAATCAAAGACTACATGAGTGACATCTCAAAACAAATTCACGTCACTGCTTTCAGAGCAGGACTCTCCCATTACTTTCTCCAGATAAGCAGACTCCTACATTCTGTCTTTTCCTCATTACTCACCAAATGATCATTCTTTAAAATGTGCCCTTTAAAAAGCAGTTACCAAACCTCCCACATAAACAAAAAGGGAAAAAATGCATCACAGTTCTAAAGTTTATGCTATCAGTGTGATATACACAGACTCAGACTACATGGAAAAAGTGGCACAAGATCCCTCTGGACTGTAGCAGCTGTCTAAATTTCTTCCAGGTGATGAAGACAATCGTTTAGAAGGGAATGGGCTTTAGAGAACACATAAATCAGTAGAACTAGGGAAAATCTCAGCCTAAGTAGGAGTTTCATGAAATCGTGGTGGTGTTTTTTTGGAAATAACATTCACAGGGAGATATGGGCCTGGATACTGTTGCAACAAATAAACTCATGTACACCAGCTTGCCAACAGCACCTTTGTGTTAGAAGGCTGCCCTCATTTCTCATGTACTATTACCAAATTCTGGGACAAGCTGCAGTAATTGTTGAGATAAAAGCATGAGAGAAAAAAATGGAAAAGAAAAATGAACAAATCAATAGACAGCTTACAAAACCTCATATAGACCTCAAATTTAAGTGCACTCAGAACCATTTAAAGAGTATTTTCAGCCAAAACAGCTATATCACTAAGTATTTATTTTGAAGCCTTCCCTAACTTGCATCAAACACAGGTGAGCCCATGCTCAGTGCCAGCCAGAGTGGGTCAGAGACTCACAATGGTTCCAAACATGACTCTTGAGGAATGGATGAAAGAAAGTAATTGCTAAGTACACCAGAATAATTTTTAGAAATAACCAGAAATAGTAAGGACCAGCTGAAATCAATAGCATTTTATCTTCTGTATCTCTGGGAAGGAACAGAGTGCCTAGCACAGCTCAGAGGGTGTTGCCCTCAGCTCTAGCAAGCCTATGGCAAGCGCGCAGGCTGCTGGCTGCACCCACTGCTGCCCAGATGGGATATCCCATCAGCAGTTATCCATTCCAGCTGGACAGCAACAGCACCATCTATGTTACATAGCCCACCTAGAACACAAATCAAGCTGAACAAAAAAGAGATCTTTTTTTGCCAGGTTATATTTGTTTGGCCTTTCATATTACACGCAACGCTAGTACTTATTAAAAAGTTTCAAATATGCAGTTTCAGCCATTGGCAAACCTAAGTTCTGCAGTAAGCCCAAGGCTCTGCAATAGGTCATCCAGAACAAACAGCACCTTCTATGTTTACATTCTCCAATTCACTTCCTTTTGTATTTCCAGATCTGCACAGTGCCCTCAGATAAAGGGCAGCGCTGGTACTTCAAGTAGTGTGACAGCTGGGCATGCTGTTACATGATCTATACCTTCCTGGAGTCTGTTCTCTTTCTCTCTATGTATAAATACATAAATATAGATACACAGAATCTATATAATAGGTAATATATATTTAAATGTACCTGAAATGTTTAGTTATTATACCTTTGTGACTTCCTAACCCATACTGCGGGTACTCCTGCCATTACTTCACCTAAAAAAGCCTATTTCTTCCATACCACTGGTATTTTATTTACATGTTATACATGTTTCTGTATCACCTATGATTGCCTTATCATACTATGCTTTCATTGTAAGTAGCCACTCTTAGCTATGTAACTGGTAGGTAAGAGAACAATATAGAAAAGAGCATATAGGAGAGAACATACAGAATATAACAAGAATATAAAGAGAACAATGACCTTTTTTCCCTTTCCTTCTACAGACTTGCATCTGCATTCTCTTTGTGGTGGTTTTGGTTATCTGTTAGTTACCCAGAACTGAAGTTACATACCCTGCTGTGCAGAGCTATATATAACCTTTAGGCCAGCTGCCAATGCTTCCTCCAAATGTGATCCAAGCAGGATGCATATATAAACTGTTAGGGCATAGAGAAGAGTCAGGTGATGAGCATGCAACAGGCAAATTACTGTGCTGGATACGAATTCTCAAGTCCAGACCTGTCAACACATACGTGCTTTTGGTCTATTGATGGAGTCATGCTGAAATAGTCACAGGACTTGCTCCTAAGTTTGAAAAAAAGAAAACCAATCATGTCTAAGCTTTTGACAGCAATTTTATATAACTTCAGCCAGACCAAAACCAAGCACATTTCCCTATATGCTGCAATGAGTATTTGCTGTGCAATTAACATGATAAAAGTCTGCATTTTTGACAGTCTTTATTATAAAAGTTTTGCAACCTTCACATCCCACAGATCTCTGGTATACCATCTGTCCCCTAGATATATTTCCCATTACTCAAAACAAAGGAGATGTAACAAAGTCCATCCTGTAAGCAATAAAGCTAATATTGTTACCTATACTTGTACTTGTGTGCATTATCAGTTTCAGTTGTGCATCCCTTTACTTTTTGCAAACCAAGAACCCCATTCATTTTGTTACATCAGCACATGGCTTTCCATAAAAGCAAAAAAAAAAAAAAAAACACCACAACAACAAAATCCTCACACACTCAGACTTTGAGAAATTTTAGAGAAATAATATTCATCCTCAGTACCAGAGAGTCTTTTAAAGATGTATTCGTAATACTGACTCCTTGTCCTATCAACATTACTTCAGAAGTCAATTTAACATATACCACCGTGAGCATCCTCCAGATTGGTAACAGACTGTGGAAAGCAGATGTTTTCCCGTTACAATCCTAACAGGCACATGGCAGCCAAAACCTTTTCCAATGAGTCACATTTTCGCAAACATCACATTCCTTTGTTGTGCTTGGAAATGAAGGCAAAACACTGATGACCCCTGGCAGACTTCTCTCTCTCCGACCCACACCCCGTGAGCAGTCCAGGGAGATGAAGCTAACCCACGAGCTGCACACAGACAGGAAAAGTTCCTCTTTGGAGGCCAACTCCAATTTATTTACATGTGTCACAGCTGTATTTCAGGCCTTGCCTTCTGCTTAGGACAAGCCTTCATTTCTCCCAAGAGATGAAGATTCTCTTTTCCATCTCAATTTTCCACCTGTCAAGAGGCAAAAGTCGTTCAAATTCAGAGGCCTAAAAGGTAGAAGGATCCAGGATAGTCTTTGTATGGGCTGCTATGTAATTACTGATGCTACTTTGATCTGGTGATAAGCAGCTGGAGAGGATTTGATTTATTCCAAGCACACTGAGCCTCAGCACCTTTGGAAGCATTCTCTGCGTTGGACAAAGTCTGTGTTTTAGTTTTAATATCTTGCTTCTAGTGACACCTGGCAGGTCTATTACAAAAGGAAGGCTGAGTATAAAAACGTTGAGTACTTACAAAATAATTTATCCCCAAGGAGACTTTGCAGCCTTAAAATTCACAGCCATCTGATCTAGCCTCAAATTGACTGCTTATGCTTTTTGACACTTACTACACTAATATGAGGAATCCCTCTCACACATTAGTGTCACATCAGTTTAGGAATTCTGACAGTGACAGATAAGCTGAATGCTATCTGGGAAACCAGTTTTGCATGTCTTTCTGCTTGGGATGAGAAGTCAGCATCTTGAAACAGCCCTGTCCTCCCTTGGACATGCAGTAAAAAAGAAAACCTTATAAAGGTAAATGAATACTTCCATTAATTCAAGATGTTGTATAATACAGCTTTAAATATAAGTGAATCATTATTTAACTAAAGTTGCTCATTACCTGCATTTCTCTTAAACACTTTCTAAAAAGGTCAGGTTTGGTCAGGGTGAGTAACACTGATGTAACAGCTGTCCATGAACAGTTGTACTGCAGATTTAAGAAGGTAACAAACTCAGTTCACAGCACTAACTCCAAGAAAAAATTAGTAATTGAGCTTTCTAAATGGCGGATGCAGTACACCGTTACTGGCTTTTACCATGGGACAGCCTCTATTTGCAAGACACCAGCAACAGAATTCCTGTTAGCTTCAATGAAGCATGGAAAACAAAGCTCTGTAAAGAACTCAGGATCTGATAATGTAAAGTGATTCCTACACAATTTTTCATGTCGT
Organism: Aythya ferina; assembly: GCF_964211825.1. Lineage (NCBI taxonomy): Eukaryota > Metazoa > Chordata > Aves > Anseriformes > Anatidae > Aythya > Aythya ferina. Next base: position 31,361,973 of record NC_140300.1, on the reverse strand, counting down.
CTTAACATCTATTCTGATACTTTTATTATTGGAGCTTAACTTGAAAGCACTCTAACAAATCTGATCCTCAGCTGCTAATATGCATGGGAAAAAAAATACACATACACACCACTGAAACCTCCATTCTCCCCAGCCAAGTTGCAACTCATCTGACTTTCCACTCCAGAAAACAGTCAGTGCTCCTGCCAGAAAAGCGACTGAAATGAAACACAGCAATATCCATTCCTCTACAAGGTAGGTATTTACAGTATATTTTGGAGTTTTGTCCTGGGACCCAGGTTTAAATGACTCAAAACTCTGAGGCTTCCACTATTGTCCAAGAAATTACTTCACACTTTTCACCATTGCAACCTGATTTTCCTCTGACACGGGAACGTTTCTTTTCTTCCCCAGTCTCATCCTGTTCTAACTCTTTACATCATCAACAGCTCAACTGTTTGCTGTCTCAGCTCTTCTTTGAGGATCATTGTACATGCTTCCCAATCCATCTACATTGTTTGCCAATTGCTTTCCTCTTGCCATCAATTTAAGCGCTCTCCAGTTTTCTTAATCATTTCGTAGTCCACACAATTATCAGAAAGGTATTAGAAAAGGCTACAATAATCTCCTGTTATCTGTGTATCAGCTCTTCTGAATATATCCTTAGAGATGCTTACAAATTTGCTTCTTCAGGCTTTGTTGCTTCTGGTTTGCGTTTGAACACTCAAAAGAATACTCTGGCCTTTGTTGCAATTACAATTCACAAGCAGCACCACTGCCTCATCCTTATTAGTTCAGATGCAATATTTTCAGCCCTACACAGCTTTACCAGTAAAACGAAGCACGAAGGCAGCTTCCGTAGAGTAAAAAGGAAGAAAGCTGTTGTACACCAGGTGCTCAGCACTCAGAGTAGGGCCCTTCAGTTGGTGCTGAGGAGTAATGATAGACAAGGTGCCCTGGTCAGACCAAAGCACTGTCCAGACCTTTTCTGCATCTCCAGGAGTGTGTTGACATGCAGATCTTCAAGACGAGGGAGGTCTATTTGACAGTCTCTCCAGTAAAGCATGTGGGAGCTGAGAGTGCAAGCACAGAGCTTTACTGGGTTGGATGTGAAGTCTGTGTGTTGAGCAATGCTCAGTGGATTTCTTTTTGATGAGTTTTTATTCAACAAGATGTAGGGCTGCAAGTGCGATCTTTTACTATGCAAAGGGAGAAGAGCAGTAAGCCTGAGAACTTCCAGCAGAGAAATATTAGCACTTGACTGAGTAGTTTCTGCCTTTTTTTCCTTCCATTATAGCATCTCACAACTTCAGACAAAATCCTGCCTCTTACTAAGTCATGGCAACTGCCAGCCCAGTGTGACACTGACATCCACTCGAGTCCCCCAGGACACAGTACTATTAGTAATGGTGTGATCAGACAACTTTCTTTGGAAGGGTAGTGACAGTCACCACTATTCAACAGCATCAGCCCCTTATTCATCCCACCAGCTCAATTTCATCTTTTATTTACCACCCATCAGGATTTTATTTATTTAATTTATTTTTAAGGCCTGTACTGGCCAAAGGAATGCAAAGGCTCCAAGCTAAAATAAGCCAGCTCAAAGAGCTGAACAGGGCTCAGACAGCGGTTGCCTGTCCCTCACGTCTTCCCCTTCAAACCAGGAATAACTTATTTCCCCAGTCATGAAGTTACAAGGCACCAAACAGATGGAGTGGCATTCAGCGACAGGAACCTTTACTGCAGCAGTACATGACACAGACACCCTACCGCAGGGCTAAAGGGCAGCATCTCACAAAATCCAGTTACCCAGTCAGATGGAGACTTCATGTGTAAGACGTCTTTCTCTCAGGGCTCTTTCTATCACAGACACAGACAAGAAAAAGAACAGCCTTCTTGTTCTGCCTCAAGAGGACAAAGACAATTTGCAGCACTGAGACCATGAATCAGGCAGTGAGCGTTCTGGGGAGAAAAGGAGCCCTCTCACATGCTTTCCACAGCATCACTGTGACCCTGCTGGCCTGTACATAAATCTGAATTCAGAAGCAAACACACTGCCCCATGTGCTTTAACAAACAACTTACCTAAGATGCAATGCTGGCCATGGAAAGCTCAGGGCAGAAAGCTGTCCCGGAGCCACAGCAGCCCAGAAAGAGAGCTGGAACCCAGCAGCAGCTGGAGGTTTCCATTTGACATACTGGAAAGCTCAACAACATGCTCACGCTATCAAGCTGCAAGCAATTAACCACTTTGCAAACATACACTTTCTATACAAGAAAACACTGATTTCAGGATCTGGTAGTGTCCTACATTTGTTGCTTTGATGCCATCAATAACACGTTATGAAAAGCCTTAGAGTTCTTGCTATTTGCTACTTGAAATGGGTCCTTTTGCATTTTTCATAGAGCTCTCCAGCAGAAATACACGTAAAAGATGACAAGCAAATGCCAAATGGTTGAGTTCAGTTACTGCTTTGCTTCAGGAGACAATGAGGACTGCTTCTGCTGCCTGCATCACAGAGCACAGCAGCTTACCTCGAGCTGCTGGGGCTCCTGAGCAAGCAGCTAACCGCAGACTATCCAAAACAAGAAACACATTTGGTTCCTCTGTACGGCACTAGTGCTGTCTGCAGAGCCACAGGTGAATCCCTACTGTTCAGTTAGGTTCTGACTCTGCTTTCAGTTGTCCAATACATGGCTGTTCCTGGTAGCAAAGCTGGCAGCAGCTTCCAGAGAGGCAAGGACCCCCAGAGCATCTCCAGCTCTGAACTCCATCTGCACCCACACAGCGCCACATCATGTTTCTGAACTGGCTTGACACTTGAGCAGAGTTTTTACCACCTCAGAGAATTTGCTGTGTTTCTTCTAGAGACTATTAAGACTTGTTACAAGTTTCTGCATCTGGCCCAGCAAATTCACGAGACCAATCACACCATCGTTCTTCTCCAAGCCTTCCGAGCTGCTCTTACTTGAGCTTCTTTACATCAGCTTTACGCCAACACCATCTTTAGGGGTGTTAATTTCATGCTTCCAACCTACTGTAAAGCCCCTGCTCCAGGAAGGCCAGCAAACTCAGGCTTAGTTTAATCCATGTGAATCGTTCCACTGAGACTAATAAGAAAAGGTAGCATATGAACTTAAGTGCTTTGCTGAACCGGGGCCAAAGCCTCCTAAACCATTTTAACCACAGGAGACAGAAATCAGAGCCTCAGGCTTTTGCTCTACAGCTTTATATCATATTACAAAGTTCCCTGCTTCCAGACCCCTTCCTTCTGAATTAGAGCCAACAGGCTTACAGGATTGCCCAGAAGACAGTCAAGTTTATGACTCGACTAGGGTTTTCCCACATCTTGTGCCATTTCACATCTTCTTTCCTTTTGTTTATATGTTATTCTGTCCCCTCTAAATGAATCGTACTTCCTTAAAGAAAAAAGCAGGAAACCAACACCCGAGCTCAGCATCAGCAACTCCCTCCACCACAAGGTACCTACGTCAAGCCAACTCCAAAGGTTTTCTCATGATTTTCGGAGAAGCATTATCCTGTGACATCAGTAACAGATTACTGTTTTCTGGCTAAGTATGCCACTGGCCCTTTACCCCAACGCCTTACAACAGATTATTTGGATCTATAGTGCACGCTAAACAGGATCTGATGATTACAACATTATTTACAAACCTGAGCTCACCCATCTAAGGAAAAAAGAGAAAAAAAGAGGTTCTCCACAAAATTCGTGGAGTCATTTTCAGAACTGCATGGATTTTGACAATGTTTCTAATTAAAAGATTCAATCTCCTTTCAATTTTGAACCTGCAGAATTTCCAAGCAAGCTGCAATAACCACAGGAGAAACTGGGAGTTTTCAGGACAGGTCCTGAACTGCCTGATTCTGCTATCAAGTGATAGCAGAAGTTGTGGGGCTTTTCCATCATCCAGCTGCCAGCACCACGTAGCTGTCCCACAGACTGCAATTATGAGGAGCCACTGAAGCATGTGACAACTTGGACATGCACATGTGTGGGGAAATGGCCTGTCCCACCAGCCTGAGTGCTCTTCAGCAAGGAAACAAAGATGCAGCACAGCAACCAAACGCTCATGAGACCACGGAAAGCAATCATGGGTCTGATTTCAGAAACTCAATTAATGCTCAGCCGTAACAGGACTGTACACTTAAAGGTTAGGAAGAAGCTGTAGCTCCAAGGAAGATTCTAGCTTTATGTCATTGCACTTCTTCACATTAGCAGGGAAATACAAGGTGTCTCCGGAACAAGATAAGGAAAGGTTTCCTCCAGTCATCTCTTCAGAGGCTAAAATAAGCTGCTCAAAACAAACTCAGCTGGCCTGAACCCAGGAACAGGTCTTACTGTGCAAACTGGATGAGGTATTCAGGCACGTGAGTTCTGCTGCCCGCTGATCCCATCGCTGACATTTACCTGCCACCCTGGGGAGCAGGGAGGAAGTTTGAGACAATTTACAACACTGGACAAGCAGGAGCACAAGACAAGACAGTACAAGCTCCTGAAAAACAGTAAGTGCCTGACCTTTTTTCTGCTTCTCTGTGCTTCAGACGCACTGCTCGAGAGAAGGGAAAGATGAGGGAGGGATTAATCTGAGGAAGTAACACATCTACACATTCATGCTTGCTTCTGGAGCCCTTCTCAGCCAGCTTGCTTTATCTCCCATTACACAAAGCTGCAACTCACCTCACAGGTCTCCCAATTGCCTTGCAGACAGCAGTATCTACAATCAGGCCCTTTGGAGTCAGACCTCTTTGTCAGCTGCCTGTATTTTCACAGAGCCACTGAAAGCAAGTGTTTCTTGAAGCAGCCAACAACCACACAATGAAACCAAGTGAGTGCTTTTTAAATATCTTGGAAGCAGACTGCACGCCTGTGGTTCAGGGAAGAAGGTAGTCACAATGAGGCCATGTCAGAAGTAAGAACTGGCAATAGACAAATCTCATTCGCTGTACCCAGCAAACAACTTGGCAGGAAGGATAAGGAAGCCTGAAGTGCAGCGCTCATCAGGAGCACAAAAATGATGCCACATTTCCATTCAGCCTGGCAGCAGTTTTTCAACTGATGATTTCTGGGAACATGTTGCAACACCTTTCTGTAAAGCAGTAAGCAAGCAAGTAGAGCCTGGCTTTGACACTTATGACAAAGGTTGGGTATCATTTCCCTAAATGTAGACCCTTTTACATTTCAGAAATAGATGAGGTTTAAATTATGAACTCTCTTACATGGGGAAAAATATCTCTCCAGTGTCTTCACTGTGAAAATCATGAAGTAGCACACACATGCTACAATTCACTGATGTAAAAAGGAATAGGAGCAATTTCAGTCACCTCTTCAGTTAGTTTACCTTTGTGCAGCATTTACAAAGTTGGAAGCACTGAGTGGCTGCAAAGGAACTCCATCCCTGGGAATTTAAGTCTGTCTCTTGGTTACTAGACAAGTAACATTCATGTTGTTAATGTACTGATTTTTAAACTGCTGCAAAAGGAGTTTAAGTTATGAGCTATTAAGGTCACCCAACTTAGTGAACAATTTGATCTGTTATTAGTACAAGTCACTGCTCATCTCCCCACAACATCTCAAAGGAAGCTCCCATAGACCTTCAGCTGCAGCGGACTGTCAGTAAAGTGCACAGAATGTGACTGAACATCTGACACAGGCCCTGAGATACCACTTAGGTGATATACAAAAATAAACTACAGTGAGTAAAGAATGAAGTTGCAAAGTTAAATTTTCAGAGTTAGAAGATCTAAATAGGAGATAACCAGGACATTTAGCAAAGAACATTTAACCTCAAAGTTTGACACATTAAGAGCAACTAAAACAAGTCTGTCCTGAATGCCACCATCTTCATCTGAACTGAGAACTAATTTTGCACTGTATGCTTGCATATGTCTAATCTCAGCCAAGGTTAACAGAATCTATTACATTACCAAATAAAAAATAGTAATAAGATCTATGAAGCCAGTAATACTGATACTTCTAGCATTGCTCTCACCTCTTAGAAGCAGTGACTGCCACAGCCACAGACTGCCTTGCAACAGTTGCATGACAAGCAAGCAAAAATAAGGGCACAGGAGACATGTAATTTTCTTGATTTTGCCACCTTTACAATGTTTCCCTAACATGCCAGGAGCATATTTTGTTGCCACTATGCTCATCTTGTTGACTGAGTAGTATGAAGATTTCAGGTTTACTCCCCATCTTCATGATCCTTTTTTCTCTTGTCTGGAAAATCGCTTGCTCATATGAACTTGGTAGTGTTTATGGTCTGGTATGGTCATACTGTGTCCTGATTTTATTATCATCCTGTGCCCTTATTTTTGCTTGCTTGCCACAACTTTCATAGTGTAACACATTTAACATGCACACACACACATATATGTATATATATTACCTAGAGGCAATCTGCATCAGACACAAAGACTTCCCTACGCAGCCCTGCAACATCAGTTAAATACTGCAGAAAAAAGACCACCCTCCCTTTTAGTAAGCTGAGCCATTGTTTTAGGACAGGACAGCAGTAGCAGAAATACTCATTAATAACACAATCCCATATTCTTCTGTTCCTAGGCTCAAGGGCTCAAACCCTCATACTTGAGCCAGGAGATCAAAGATGCACCCAAATTCATGCAAGTCCCCCATGTCCAAATTCTGCCATCATCAATTTCCTTTCTGGACTTCAGAACTAAAACACGCCAATGCCCTGGACCAGGTGTTCACTGGATGTAAAAGAGCACTTCTTCAAAGCCAAGAAAATTAGCTTTACCTAAGCATTAGCTAGCAGCCTAGCCCACTGTGACTTTCATGACTTCATCCATTGAAGGGCTGAATTTTTGTTTCTACTTGCAGTGCTCCACGCGTGTACCTGTAAGCACAGAACAGCACTGGCTAGGCACTGTAACAGGACCTCACCGACTGAACGCCACGTGTTCCCTGCACCTGTACAGGTCAGCCTCAGCACAGAAGAAAAAGTCCATCGTTCTGTCTGGACTGTTTTCTCTCAAGTAATGGAAAGGGCATCATTCTGAACAGTCTGGCAACAAACCAAGGTGACACCATAATTGCCAAGAGCTTGGAGAAAGTATTAAATATGAAATAGAAAGGAAATATTCGATCAGATCCAATTATCCTGATGAGCCTGAGATGTAAGTTATTGAAGTTCTTGGCATATGCACCGGTACGTAGGCTATCCTGAACCAACAACCACCTCAGGAAAAGACATGGCTGCACCTCTTAGTATCTTTAGGCTGATCTTCTGCAAGGGAGCAATTTCACCTTGTGCCTCATGGCTCAGGTGGATTGAAGTTTCTTCATGCCTTTCTTTCAGCTCCTCCACCTCTTGTCTAAGAGACCAGAGTACAGAGCCTGCCCCTCTAAGGGTTAAGAGATGTCTCAGAACAAGGCAAGCTGAGCATTTGCTTTTAATTCTGTCCTTTCCTCTGCTCCCAGCCTCAGTTTTTCACTTTGCCTTTTAAGCTTGCACATGCCATGTGAGCTTGTGGGATAACTGACCAGCCTGAGACTAAGAAAGCCTTTTTGCTTTGAAACCAGCAAAACAAGTTCAGGAATTGCAACTACATGTAGTCAAGCCTGCCCTGTAATTAGCTTTAAATAAAGGTCCCCTCGACAGGAAACTAAATACCCAGACTGTTTAACAATGACTAGCACAGTGGACAGGGCTTTCACTCCTTTGCCTCCAACACAGCAGCAGCTTTTCTGCAAAGCACAATCCAAGCAGCACAGTAAAGCACTACAACAACAACCATTTACAAAAGGGTCTTATTTGGGCTCTCAAAGAGGACATTTAAGAGTGGCATGATGCCTTTCCTCACAAATCAATTGTTCCCAGGTGGAAGACCGCATTCATTCCCTGCAGCCACAACCACAAACCCAAGAAAGCCATTAGTGACCCAGCCACATGACAAAGCCTGGGGCACCCACAGACCCTACACAGAAGAGACAGCCTTCCAAATGGATCAAGGGGCCAGAGGTTGCTGCTACTGGCTGGGGGCTGCTCCGCCTGGCTCCCCAGAACAAAGCACCGCGATGAAGTGGGCTGAGTACACGGTTCTCATGTACGGTGGGCAGTACACGGCTGCCCCTGCTTCTGAGGAAGGCATCCAGTAACCATCATGCCTGAATGTCAAGCGCCAGCTCCACTTCCACCAGGGCTTACCAAAGAAGAATAAAGCCTACTCCAGCTTCCCATGACCTTCACTGTAAGATGAACTGACGCAATTAGCCATTTTCCCTGATTTACCATTTTTAAGGATCATTGAAATGGGTGGGAAGACTTCATTTGTTCAAAAAGCTTTTTGAACTTGGTTTCAAAGGTTACACGACCCAAGGATACTAAAAAGGCCTTAAGAGGCAGACTGTCATTTCAGTGTGTGCAAAACATTTAGCTGAAGGTAATAACACTTCCCCCTGCACTGATGTTTTTAATCTGGTTTGCTCCCCTTCATCTACTGGTTAGTGATGAAAACACCGAGTCCCTCATGTCTTCAATACAGTGTATTGAGCTTTACAGAAGCACCTGTGCCACCTCATTCCTTGAAAAAGATTTCTGGGTTTCATTTAACTCTGCTTTACAACCTGAGAAGACCTTTTGAGCTACAGCTGACTTGCTGCCTGCAACAGTCCTTGTTCTGGCATAGAGCTGAAAATCAAGGTCTCTAGTTGTATACTACAAAGAAAAATAGCAAGGTCAAACCATCCAATTTTGTCTTACTTTACACTTGGAAAAATGTTACCTAAGCACTTCTTAAAACCTGATGGTCTCAGCTAAACAAACCGATGCTTGACCTGAAATTCCTGCAAAGTGAATGCCTGCTCAGTGCCCTTTGCAAGCCAGACTGCTCTGAGAAGTAAAATTCAAATGTGCTGAAAAGTTATGAGCAAAATTACAGCAACTGAGACCTTGCACCAACTTGGCTGTTGCTGTCTATAAATAACCTGGTTGTTGATCCTGGTCCCTCGTTCTAGGAAAAGCATCCCATGATTAGGATTTCAGTGCTGTGAGAAGGATGGGAGAGAGCGCAACAGATGGAGCTGAAGACTTGGTGAGATTGAACTTTAATTTGCAAGCAGGATTACAATTCAAAGGGCCCTCGATTTCTTCCCTTCCTCCTAGATACCATCAAGTTTACAAGTATTTCAAAACACTAACAGCACTGCAGCTGACAGGTATGTACCCAGTGATTGTTATAGAGTAATACCACCCAGCTGTGAAGTAGTTGTATTATACTCTTTTTACTTCTCAGCTATTGAAATCTTCTAGCTGTGTAGATAGGTAAATAAAGTACACCTGGAAGGATGCCTCATTAGAAAATTGTTTCTTTGGATTTAAGTAGTATTGTGACCAGGCTGACTGCTAGAACTCTGATTTAACACTTGCAATTTTATCTAGTCCCTGATTTCTTAAACCAGGGTGCCATATCCTAAGTAGCTGCTCCTTAGAAGTTAAACACCCCAAACATTCTGGCCAAGATGAAGTCCTGCTCTTTTCAGAGGAGACCAAACATTACTGTACTTTGTGAATTAAGCAGGAACCCCAAGTGTGCAACACTGGACCAAAAGATCCTCCCGCCTTCTTGTGTGCATGGCTTTCTTCCACCTCTTTTCAGTTTTGAGGCTCCCTTGGAAATCTTCTCCAGAGTCAGACCTACAAACAGCAAGCCTGAGGTGGGATGGGCAGCATTTGCTTGCTTGCTTTCATGCACCACTTAGAAGACAGCAGACCACCAGGCGTTCATTGGTACAGGACTAAAAACCTGTTTTACAAGACCCATGTCTGAGATAGTGATACACTGTAATAGCACTGCTGCTCTAACAAGTTTAGGCTTTTCCTCAGATCCTCAAGCTTGCCGTGTAAGAATGCTGTCCAAACAAGGAATGTAAACACGGCAGGTCATAAAGTAAAGGAAGGGTATTTTTACAGGTATAAAGGTGAGAAGAGAAAAGGCCAGTTTCAGTGGGGCTGAATTAATAGCACTGCATATCTGGAAGTGCTGACCTCAGCAAAGTGTAGATCCATGAGGTGGTGCCATCCTTCCCAGCCAATCTCCCTTGAGACAGATCTTGCCTTTCCATCGCTGCTGTCTCAAGCTGCCCCAAATGAATTTGCAGTTTCAAAGCCAATTGCAGTTCAGCCAAAGACAGAACCCTGTGTGAACGCTTCCAAACTCATTTGGAATAGCCATCCACAAGGTCAGTCAGGAAATCAGTTACACCAATGAGGCTGTGAGGGTCAGTCACAGCCCAGCCTTACAGCTAGAAAGTACTGCAGGAGTTCTGAGTAACTCAGCATTTCCCTTGTCACCGCTCTAAAATGAGAGGCAACAGTCAGAACCACCGGAGTGGCAAGTTTGGCCTACATCATCGTCACACCCTTGCAAAATAAGGGAATAATATCCTGTCAGCTTTCTTTTATCTACAGGAAACAGAAGCAGTAAAGTCTTGAGAGCTGAGTCAATCTGTAAGTGTAAGGCAGTGATAGTAATAGAACCCAGATATCTTCCCACTCTCTCTTCCGTGCTGTCACCACAAACCCACCCTAATCACAAGCACACTGCGTGATGACAGATGATCTGCAGTTCATTCTGCCTCTAAAAGTCCCCTCATTAGCATCCTGAAAACCCGAAATAGCTCTAGACCCATAATTCCAGGTTTACCCATTTCTCTTCATGCTTCTATCTGAAATTTAATAGACAACATGTGAAAGACAGTGATCGAGAGCTGTTCTAGTATGTACCTTCCACTCGAAGGAACCTTCACCTGCAGCTCCGAAGCCATCAGGTCAGCTTCCTCTCTTCAGCGTCTATTCCCCTCAACTCTACCTCTGCAGCTTTGACTTGTACTATATCCCTCTCGCTTTCTCCTTAGTTCAGTTTTGTGCAGAAGGCATTGTTCCTTCTCCTTTCAGACACACCTTTTTCCCTTTCTCAAGATACTCATTTCTATATTTTCAGTTCTCTTTTCTTCAATGTTCTGTCCTATCCTAGGTCACTGGCTATTACACTACTACCAGTGACGTGGTACTACAAGATGTTTCATTAAATGGCTTACAAAACATGTTACATGATGCAGTAAGAGCAGGAATCAGCTTCTGGGCTAAGGTGTCTCCAATTTAGGCATCCACCTTGGAATAAGCTTCATTCAGAGATTCATACATCTCTGCTGTCTACAAAGGGGGCCAAAAAGTCTGGCGATAGCTTACACATCTATATGCAGAGACATAAGTTCATATGCCTTCAGCTACAAACTGTATCCCATGTAGCGTCCTAAACACTGGCTAACAGATCTCAGATCACAACTATGAGCAGTAAACAGATCAGTAAATGCGTACAATTCTCCAGCAAGTTCCACAGAGATCTGGCCTTGGTCTGTAGTATTTAGATGCCAAAGAAACCCAAGGAAGCAGAGGGCTATGTTTTACTAAAACTTGCAAACAGGACAATGTGGACTCCCATCACTGGCAAAAATTTTCAAGAAGATTATATGGCTTCCTAAAGAAAATAACTAATTTCCACATGTCCTACAGCCCACAGACTAGATGACAGTCTTTCTAGCTTTATAATACACAAAGACCTTTTTCCTTTTCTGAGTTTCTTCCTTATGTCCCCCTCTTCAAAAACCCTCAGTGCAGCAGCCATTACCTTCACCTGCTCCTACAGTGACTTTTAGGAGACTGTCTTTATTCCTTCCCTGTCTTGGCACATGTCCTGCCTATTCTGGTTACACAACTTTAATAATCTCAGTTAGAGAACTCTTCCTGCAGCAACATCCTCTGCATTTTTTTTTTCCCTTCCCACCACTCTATTAGGAAGCTCCGAAAGCCCTCTCACCTGACACTCACGGTCACCAACAGGCTGCACACAAAAACACTTGGCACACTGACAAACTGAACTCAAGCAGACTTCACATTGTGCTTCCTCATCAAAAGAACGGGCTCAACTCATTCCCTTCTGCAGTCACACTACCCTATATATGATGGGATCTCTTCCAAGTCATTCTGTGCTGCCTCTACCTCCAATTTGCACCCAAGTCACTAACACTCAGGAATTAGATGTGATGACTTGCATACCTGCCTGTTAGACAAATGGATTATTCCTTAGGCATACTCGGTCTTCTGCAGCAGATATGAGTCAACTGCAGTTATTAATGAATCTGAGGTGTTCCGCTCTCAAGCATCATACAACTATGAGCACATTCCATGGTAAACTGCTTAACACAAACAGTTGAATCGCTGTGGAGGTAGGCTTATGACCTGCAAAACGTATGGATAAAATACCCATGCAACAGCACTGTTATGCAGGGGTCCTGCCCTCCATCAGGAGTTCCCACTGCTCTGCATGGGGTTCAGCGTCCTCACCTCTACTGGTCTAGGGTCAGCCTGTCACTCGATGGCTGATGCTGTCTTGTGCCACTGTTTGATGCTGCACATCTGCGTCAGCCTCCTTGCTGCTCCACAGTCAAGCCCCACAGTGTCCCATAGCAAAAGGCCACACTTAACTGACCTGCCGAGAGAAAGCTGATCTACCCATGCTGCTGAACTGCACAAATTAGCAGTGTGCAAATTACTGAGGGACTTCCAATGGTAACAGTGCAATTAAAGCACTACAATACCTGAATTTCTTTAAGAGCTGCGCATTCCCTGTGGCTTCTGTGTTCCAGCATTAGCAACGAGTTCTAAATGATTTGTTCAAGGATGCAAACACAGCAAGATCCAACCAAGCAGTCAATCAAATCAGAGCCAGTCATCTTAGACAAAAAAAAGTGATGGGGAAAGTTCACGTGCTTCAGAAAAACAAAGCTTTCAACCTTGATTCAGTACGTACCCTGAAGTTCCACAAAACATCCTATCGGAACTTCAGCTTTGAAGTATGGGCTTATCTCGGAGCAAATTTCTCCATCACATAATGCAAACCACTGAATTCCATCCAGGGACCTGCATTTATCGTGACACCTGCATTTTGTTTTGGCACCATTCTGCAACTAGCAGGGACCAGCAACTTTTAAACTATGTACCTAGCTTTCTAGCATGCTTTAGTCGTGACTTGAACTGCAGAACACTTACACAGCAAGAAGTATTGCTGAATTCTCTGTCACGATGACCAATTCTGCACTTACCTCCTCCCCAGTAATCGCAAGTTTGTTCAAACTCCCAGCTCCATAAAACATACAGCATAAGAACTGAAATAGAAGCCTGTTTATTTCCTACTTAACTTTGAACAGTCCTTCAATTCCCCCTCTACTTTGTGCCTCACTTGATTTAAGGCAACTTCATTTGTTAAAACTAAAAGCACGAGCCAGGCTCTAGGTGGGTACAAACAGCATCAAAATCCAGGGCACCAACAACAACTACATGCAGAAAAGAACAGGCAACTTGCTTTTGATTCAGCAAGTTTCTTTTCTTCTGGATGGTTCAGCCCTCAAAGGATTCAGGTAACTATGTGCTGTTTGCAAGATGCACTCATTGTTCTGAGCACTGCACATTACAGGCTGCACGTTCTTGTACAGAACGCAGGATACACTTTCCCATATAGATCTACCTTTGGCTTGGGAACAGGCAGTTTATTTGCAATGGCAAGGTTAGCACAAAATTGCATAGATAGTTCACATTGGTCAGGAAAAGGTGAGAGGAAACCATTTCTAACCAGCCATTTTCCACTATGCTTTTAATTTAAAGGAGTTAATTGTGAACTGCAGATATGCTTAAGACAGTTTTCAGCTGGTAATCCTCTCCAGAAGGACTTTTCACAGTTATTATTTCTGACAGTTTGTTACTCATCCATAATATGCTGCTTTTCTGTTCATAAGGCTTCTCACTTCAGACTGACTTATTTCACAGCCAGAGAGACAGTGTCATGAAAACAGTGCATCCAACACTGACCGTGAAGAGCTCATCTGAGAAAGATGACTGAGATAACTTCCTCTTGTGGTTCTTGGAGCTATTAGTATTTCTGTTCTCCAAAACTAAGGGCTCTGGGACAAATTCATTGCCAGTAGCAGGCTGTGCTCCTGCAGCAGCACAGGACTACTCCTGAGGAGATGATCTCCAAGACCTGCACTACCAAGCAAGGAGAAGCCTTGTTCATGTTCCCTGTGGCTTAGCTCTATCATCTGAAAGGACTTCGCTGTTTCAGCTTTGTCAGTGGCTGAAATCGGTGTAAGCCTACAGTCACAGGCTCCAGAGGAATCACACTACAGCTCTGATTCTGAGCCAGCACCCAGTTTAAGCAGCAAAGCTTGACCTTAGACCATGGAGTGTCAGGAAGGCATCTATCCCCTCGAACCCAGGACAGTACTGGAAGAGGAAAACCCAGTCTCTCCACAGCTGTTCCTTGCATGGAAACAGGAAGGACGAGAGGGAGAAGAAATCAATCATCGCTCCTTCAAAGCGGCTTTCAAAGCCTTTTCCAGCACACACCCCTCCTCCTAGCCTGCAGATTACAAGGAACCAGGGATCCTGCTGAAGCCAAACATCCCCCACATTCAGTGACTGGCAACACATGTAATGCTGTCTGCTAGTCCTCCAAAACCCACCTCCTGATGCTCTCGCACACGGTGTTTCAGCCTCATCTTAGAGTCAGCAGTCACCCCCTGAAAAGAGCAAAGGAATCCCCTGAGGCTACATCTTACTTTGTACTGGGAAGTTCCCATTCCAATTTTCTCCCCCGAGCAACTTCCAACACCTTCACATGCAACGAACAGCCAGATCAGTGCCTAGTAGGGGGTTCTTCAAAGCCATATAGCTTAATCCATTTGTGCTATAATTAAATCAACTCCAAATGCAATTCATCAAGAAAACAAACTTTGAGTGAAATTCTACTCATCTTCCATCATTATTGACACATGGCAATGCTTAAAAGCTGGAGGAGCAAAAAGCAAAAGTCTTCTCTTATTATTCTGGCATCTAATAACCACTTTTGTAGGTCCCTAAAAAAATGGAAGTTGCAATTTTATTTAAATATTAATCTGAACTGGATTGCTTGGCCTTCCTTGATCATTAAACCAGGTAAACAGCCATGATTTATTTTTTTTTTTTTTAATGTTTTATAAGCCTAGCATACAGATCAACCTTAAGAGTAAACACTTCATATATTTCTTTTCTTTTAAGCTATTTGGTATCATCACATTTAGATGTGCTTTTCAGAACCACCTGGAAATGTATGAAACCTGTCCTTCTCAGGTCTCTGAGAACCCCCCTCTCCTCCCCTCCCCTTGTACAGTAAAATACAACCAGCCTAACAAAGGACCAAGACAGGTGAAGAATTTAAAAGGCATTCCCGACACCTGCACAGCCCCAGGCCTGCTCCAAGGGGAGCTATTGGCCAAGTTCCTATTGCCTTTGGTAACAGCATGTGGCACTACAGGGGGCCTACATTGTGTGGAGTGCATCACCCTAATTTAAGAATATTCAAAAAAAACAAAAACAAAAACAAACAAAAAAAAACAGGGGCAGGGAGAGCTTTCTCCATTTTAGTTTTCGATTTCTCGCTCAGAGCTTGTAGTAATATACATGTATAACCTTTGCCCAAATATCAACAACTTAAGTAACATCAGGACAACGCTGCCACTGACTTACAGGGGTCAGAAGCTCACACTGAAAGCAAGCTCCCAAAATAACAGCTGCAAGCAACATTTGACCTAGTCAGGGATGGCTACGTTTCACCTAATGTAAAAGGAAAAATGCATTTCCATACTGTGAGGAAACCTAAATTCCCAGAGGACACTGGTAGCATTGAGACAGGAACCAGGAGACCTGCATCTGTGAAAACAATTCCTCCATGCAAGCTCAAAAAACTCATCTGTGTTCCATGTAGAGCAGCCTCTCCAAAAGGCACTTGACCTGCCTCCTGAACTCGCTCTCCCTTTTTTGACTTGAACCGTCTTGTATTTAAGAAAAATTTAGGTAGCCTATAAGGAGGAAAGAAAAGAACTGCAGACGGAATTCCACAATCCACTCCTCCACCATCAAGCAACTCAGCACCTGGCATTTATCTCAGCCATCAGCACAGGAGAGTGGCAGGCAGAGCGGCGCTAGGACATCTGACTGACAGCTGGTGCTGTCAAGATAAATTACTTGCCAAGGGCGCGCTGACCTTCTGGCAAACTCCTGCAAGCTGAAGGACTGCACTGCCCACCCGTCAGCCTTATCCATGGGCAGAAGAACCTTGCTCCCTCTCGATCTGCCTTCTATCTGAAGACATCTGTTCTCAGCAGGAGCCAAGGTAGCGCTCTCACCTTGCGGCAGGCACCTGGGAGTCTGCATGGCACTTCAGGAATGCTTTGTTTCTTGCGTGGACACAACAATCATTTTCCAGGATTTCTTGATGCATTCTATTTTATGTCAGAAGAAATGTTGACTCCCAACAGCCACCAGCAACAGGGCGATGCTTTTGATGGCCATTTTTAGGACCTATATATCCATTTGTTCTAAGGGTATTTCGGAAGGGTATTTCAGAAGATTACCACTAGCTTTATTGTTCATAAGGTTCCTGTTCATTCATCAAAAACAGTTCTACTGAGCTGTTTTCTCTGGTGTGCCTCTACCTCATATTCACCATGCGGTGCTGTTGCGAGTCCTCTCTTCTTCTATATGCTAAATGCCACGCTGCATTTGCACAGCCTATTTCACCCTTCCTCTAATTGGAGGACACAAAAGTAAAAAAGGTTTTCAAATAGAAATATTTCTATTTGATGATCATAGAGCAGCTCGGGTCTACCCCATGCCTACTTACAGAAAGTTGAAAGAAAACAAGTTTTTAATCATAATTAGGTCCAATTTATACCACAAAGAAGCGTTTACCAAAAATAACATGCTTAAGTGTTCTTATCACATTTCCAGCAGCCAATCCCTTGAAAAAGGCAGAAACAAATAGCTGGCATCATAAATCTTCTGTTGCCACCATTATAATGTATAGGAGCCTGAGCTGCATTTCAGAGGTAATTAGTACCCTGTGTGTCAGTGAGCCAATAATTGCACTCTGTTTGGAAAGCTGTTTGGTGCACGTCTCAGTTTACACAATGAAACACGCTGTATTTTCCCTCAGGTTAAAACCAAGGTTGACATTCTGAGTAAAGGAAACATGCACGGAAAGGCAATGAAGCTTCCTCAGAGGATGCTTGCTATTTCAGAGCTCTAGTTTGGAACAACAGCCTCTGACCTATGGCCAGCCCAGCTTAATTACCCTGTCCCATTAGTCACAAACAGCTGCGCCAGGCCAGCAACGAAGTCAGTCTCACACTGATGTTGGGGACTGCTAACTCGCTCACTGATACTCAGGGGTAGCTGGGCTTCACACAGGCTGCTGCTTAAAAGGCAGCTTGTCACTCAGTGTTTAAACAACCACTTGGTTCAGCTCACTGATCTGGCCAAAAACTGGGCCTCACTCCATCGCTGCCTTTTTTTAGAGGAAGAAATTGTTCCTCTTCCTCCTGTAGCTATGCTAGTACTTGCTTGGATCTAAGACAGGTGATGGAAGTAACTCCATACACATCACTCCAGGGTACTTCAAGAGCTTTCACCATGCTGCAAACTGAACGACTATCAACAATTTACATGGTGTGCGGTCAGCGTATGCCATTTCTCATCTCTCCTTCCCTTTATCTAATAATCTAATAATAAAAACATGAATAGCATTTTGCACATTCAGTGCTGAATCACTGACTAATAGGTGAAGTTAAAGATTGCCTGCAGCCAGGATGGCACCAACTGCTGTTGTTCCTGTACTGGAATAACAAGTACTCCTTCAAAAACAGTGGGTTTCTCACTTTCAGGGTCCCCTCTGTTTAAAAGGACTCAGAGAATACAAATACAGAAGCAGAGTGCAGTCCCAAGACAAGCAAAACATACAAAACACTGGCTGAGAACATCATGAGCTCTGCTGCTCTCACTTGGTACCCTTGGAGCAAGCAAGTTACTCTTTTCCATATATGTGTTCAAAGAACTGCCATTTTCCAATGAAGTTGCTACAATCAGTTTTTGGTCACTGTACAGAGCCTCTCATCTGTATTAATTAGCTGCCCAGCAAGCTCCTTCAACTAGTAGCTCCTGTTGGAAAATACACTAACTGATAATTCCCAAGACAAGCCTATCAATTGCTAATTAAACTGGAGCACAGACTCTATTTGCAGAGAAGGTTTCCAGGTGATTCAGGTGAAGAAGAAGCCAGCTCTCCTCACATAAATCATCCCTCTGGTTTGTGACTTCCTCCCCTGTATTCCCCTGCAAAGACAAGTGCTGGAACTCATTGCAGCATGTGCAGGCTTGAAGGGGAAAATGCCCCTGTCCGACTTCATAGCTCCTTTCCCATCAGAGAAAGGTCCTCTGAGGCAGGAGTCTTGATTTATTATCAGTGGCACCGATGGCTGTAAGATCCACAAGTCACAATCACTGCACACACACGTATGGCTATTCATATAGCACACAAGCCATCTCGTCTTTCCCCAAGGGTGCCATTTTAATGACTAACCATAACTGGCAATTTGTCATGTCTAACGAGCAGAAAGCCTTCAATCAGAGACACTACGGAAACATCAATGCTACTCTGAACCAACTGTATTTTTTTGTTTTGTTTTGTTGTACACACAAACACTTCAATTATTTCAGGGAAGATCAAAAATATTTCCAAAGCACAACTCTAAAGACGTCCTATGAAATCCAAGCACTCACTTGCTGATTGATCACAGTGCTGGGTTTACCTTCTGATTTTACTTTCTTACAGTTCTGTCTCAAGGCTGTCCTTAGCCTCAGAATGTCCACGTGTTAGTTAATAGCTCTAATCAAGCAGAAGAATTCCCAAGTAGATGAATTCCCAAGCATTTGTCAGCACAGATATTTAGCAGAGATAATTGCTCAATAACAATTTCTCATCCTTTGAAGAGATAGCCTTTTCCATGCCAAAAGGTTGAAGCTTTTCAGAAGGACATTAGCACCTCAGCACCTAACAGCTCAGCACAGATTCACAGAATAATTTGGGTTGGAAGGGCCATTAAAGCCCACCTGGTTCCAGCCCCCTGCCAAGGGCAGGTTCTCCTCTCACCAGCCCAGGCTGGCCTTGGGCACTGCCAGGGATGGGGCAGCCACAGCTTCTCGGGGCAGCCCAAACCAGGGCGCCACCACCCACATGGTGGGGAGTTTCTTCCTTACATGAAATGTAAATCTGCCTTCTTTCAGTTTAAAACCATTAGTCCTTGTTCTGTCACCACACGACATTGCTAAAAGGATCTCTCCAGCTTTCCTGTAGGCTCCTTTAGGTACTAGAAGCCTGCTTTAACTAGAGACTAGAGCCTTCTCTTCTCCAGGCTTTACAACCCCAACTCCCTCAGCCTGTCTTTGTAGGTTTGTAGGAGAGGTGCTCCAGTCCTCTGAACATCCTCACAGCCTCCTCTGGACTTGTTCTAATGGGTCCCTGTCCTTCTTATACTGGGGGATCCAGTGCTGAATGCAGGTCTCCAGGTGGGGTCTCACAGGAGCAGAGGGGGAGCACCACCTCCCTCCCCCAGCTGGTTATTCCTCTTTTGATGCAGGCCAGGATACCATTGCCAGCTCCTGATGAGCTTCTCACCAACCAACATCCCCAAGTCCTCCTCCTCAGGGCAGCTCTCAATACATTCTCCACCCAGCCCATATTTGTCCTTAGGGTTGTCCCAGCCCAGAAGCAGGACCTTGCAGGTGGCCTTGTTGAACTCCGTGAGGTAAGCGCAGCCCATCTCTCAGGCCTGTCAAGGTCCTTCTGGGTGGCATCCCTTCCCTCCGGAGTGTCAGCTGCACCACACAGCTTGGTGTCATCTGCAAACTTGCTGATTCATTGACTTAGAGCAATAATAAAAAAAGGGATGGAGGACTTTTCTGACCAGCCGTGTAAGTAGCACACCACTGTTCCATCCTTACTAATTATGACATGCCTAGTGGATGAGGGAAAGGCTGTGGTCTACCTAGACTTCAGTAAAGCTTTTGACACTGTTTCCCACAGCATTCTCCTGGAGAAACTGGCTGCTCATGGCTTGGAAGGGTACACATCTCACTGGGTAACAAGCTGGCTGGGTGGCCAGGCCCAAAGAGTTGTGGTGAATCGAGTTAAATCCAGCTGGAGGCCGGTCACTAGTGGACTCCTGCACAGAGAAAATAAGGCACAGGGGATAACTAATCACTCTCTACAAGTACCTCAAAGGAGGTTGTAGCAGTTGGGGTCAGTCTCTTCTCCCAGGCCGAAGAACATGAGAAAAGGGCCTCAAGCTGCACCTGGGGAGTTTTAGGTCCAATATTGGGGAAGAAAAAAGTCTCCACTGAAAGAGTTATGAGGCATTGGAACAGGTTGCCCAGGGAAGTAGTTGAGTCACCATCCCTGTAGGGATTCAACGAAGGCAGAGCTGTGGTGCTTAGGGATACGGTTTACTGGTGGACTGGGTAGTGCTAGTTTAATGGGTGGACTTGATATTAGAGATCTTTTCCAACCAGAATGATTCAATGGTTCTGGGATTAGAAATTGTCGTGGTTTTTCAACTACTACATGTTTGGAGCCTATATTTCCACACAGAATTTAAATTTAGTCTGTGTGAGGTACAGGACAACAAAGAACAAGACAGCAAGATGGACGTGGGGAGATCTGAGCTCAAGCCTCCATTTTCTCACTTTATCCCAAAGTTGACTGCGTGACAAAGGGGAAACTTCTAGCACTTGGAGCTCTAAATCAACCCAAAGAAGCTGTACTCCAATATAGTGCAGCAGTCAGCCCTTTTTACAAGGCAGTTTAAGTTAACACTTCAGTGGCATCTGACTTGTAATTTCTTCCCTTTCATACTGCACCCTATACTACCTGGGTCTGTCTGCTTGGTGAAGCAAACTCTAATAGTGGCTGAGCATCTACCACATAAAACTGTAGGGGGAGATTATATTGCTTTGAAAAATGCAAGTCCTTTATAAAGGAGATGTTTTAGGAGGGCTACACACCCCTGCATTACCTATCAGGGTCAGTTTCCCTCACCAGCTTGGCTGCCAGTGCAGCCAGTGTCAGCCTAGCCCACATGCTCCATTTTCTCCAGTCATTTTCAATGCACACAAAGGTAGGTGGCCACAGTGAAGAATCAAAACACACTGCCAGTAGTTGAAGCCAACTATGCCCCCTGAATTATTTTAATAGTGGAGATGAGTAAACAGCAAAGTTCAGGAAAAAAAAAAAAAGGAGCAAGTAAGCATTCCAAGTTTGTTATAAGAGTATGTGAAAGCCAAGTGGTATGGCTGAATAGAAAGCACTGGAAGTAACCACCAGCTCCAATGGATTGTCACTGAGGTCCTTGGTTTTGTTTCCCCCCAGAAAATTGGCATGAATGGTGGGGAAAACATTAAGGAAACAAAATCTTGGGGAATTGTATTATTTAAGCAAGCCTTGAGCTGTCAGCATGCCAAACATCAGCTCTGTTTCCAGTAAATAAAATATAAACAGATATTCAGAACTGCCATCTTCCCAGGAAAACTTGGCAGGCACTGGTTTTCTACTGCCCTTATGGTACTGCTGCCCAAACAAGCTGGCCACCAACCAAGCTGCAAGCTGAAACCAGCTGAAATAGCTGTAGCAGTTTCAAGTCAGCCCAGGCTGACTGCAGACATGTGTTGTTTGATCTGCTCAAAGTACTCTACCAGACCACAGCTTCAGAACTGCTTCTTACTACTTCCCATAGACCTTAAGACAGCTGAAAAAGCAAAGAAGCTGATGAGGCCTGGAGAAAGGGTTGATTCTCTAAAACTGTTAAGCAGCATACCTGAGTTACAAAGCACCTAGATACTCACCAATGCTTATGTGTGACCTCTCACAATACAAAAGGTCTGACACTAGCAGCTAAAATAGCAGCTTTTGGGAGAGACCTTCATCCTCTAATGGTTTTTGCATTACAGGAAGAACAGAATATACAGACCCATCCTTTACTGTAAGCCAGTGTCTGAAGATACAAGTGCTTACTGGAATACAGTTTCAGAACTTAACCATTTAATAGAAGATCAGTTAGTGAGAGCACATAACACTAAGTAAGGATCTTATCAAGCGTATTTATGTTGTGCAACTTGTGTCAAAAAGCTCTAAAGCTGAAGAGTGTTTAGGCAGCTACTCTCCAGCTACTTAGCAAGCCAGGTTCTCTCCCTCCATAGTTGTGTTATTTCCAGGGACCTTATTTAAACGTAGAAGGGAAATAAGATGTATGTATGTTTTTCAACAGAGTTTAGGGAATCAAAGAGTTCCACTAAGACAAACCTTACAGTGCACATGAAAAGGCTAATGAAGGGCTCTGTGCCAACCAAGACAGACATTACATTGCAGAAGTTACTGAGATGCTGTACTTTCATTAAGGGAATCATTACGTGCACATCACAACTCACTTGCCATGTAGTGGCACAGTGAGAATTCATTATTTAAGACAAACCACATCAGATTAATCTCAGCTTCAGGAAATGTGACTAACCTGACCTTAGGAAACAAATGTTACTTTTCCTCATTATAAACCAAACATTGCCACAGTAGGGGCTATAGTAATTATCTGAAAGGTGTAAATTCTGTACACTTAGATCAAGCATAATCAGACAAGACCAACAGGATCTCTACAAAGCAGACTAAATGAACAGGAACAGCAGAAACCCATTGTGAACAAATTTAATTAAAAACAAACAAACAAACATGCTCCAACCCAACAGAGATGGAAGGAAACAAAGGGAACTATCAGATGGGGATATTAATTCCAGAACATCTCCCAGCAGCAGGAAGCCAAGCTGTAGATTGCCACGTAGGTAACTGCACAGAGCACCTCTGGCCCAAGCAGCCCCATCAGGCAGGCCCTCAAAAGCTCGAGTCATTAGCCTGGAAGTTTTATCTCCAGCCTGCCAGCAATTCCCTCCCGTAAACAAAATTCGAGTTACCTGCATTTCTGCCAGGTTTAAGCAGAACAAGTCTGCTGTCCTTGTCCTAACAATCCCACTGTGGGACATTGCCACCTTGTGGGTCCTGCTAGTACGGAACAAGAAGCTGAAGGAAGAAGACAAAATTCCCTAACAGTCCAGGTATAATGGTAAATCCCAGTACAGAAATTTTCGTTCATACATTTAATAAATCAAACAGCATTTCTGAAAGAAAAGCCACAGACAGGATCCAAGTAAAAATCAGACCAGATGAACCCTTTTAACCAGAGCACGCAGAAACTGACAAAAAGTGATCTAGAACTTCCAGTCCTAGACCAGCTTCCTAAGCAGAACCCAGCAGCTGATCTTCCAAAACAAACAGGTATCACTCAGACCAAGCAACAAGTTATTCTCATGCTCTGCAACATTTTTCTCCTGACCAAATACCTGCAAGTGCATGGTTAAGTGGGAGCCTAGTGGTTTTTATGGGTGGAGAAGGTAGCATTTTATTTAGTAAGTTAATACAACAGGTTAATTGCCCTTCTATGCTTCAGTTATCAACATCATTAGCACATAACTTAATAGCCAAGTAAACTGGCCAAAACAAAAGCATTCTTCAAAGAAGTCCTTGGAACTTCAGAGATATGTTGCCTGTCCTGTTGGGACTTGATTCTCCTTGCAAAATTAAACTGTATTTGCTTTAAGAAAAGTCACAAACAATTTCATGCCTTTTTTCCCCCACAAATGAGGACTTGGCCCTTATTTACCTTGAAGAACTGAAGAGATCTCAAATACATTCTAAGCTGTATTCTTTTCCTTTTAATAACTTACCAGAAATGACAAGTGTCATCTCATCTTTTTGTTAATACACCACCCAAGGACACTGAGCGCCACATACATTTAATCAAAGGCATTATCCCCAGTGATCACTAGAGCTAAGTAAACAGGTTAACAAAAACCTAGAGAACTGAAATTAGAAGTGATTAAGTTAACGACGCTCAAGTTCTCTTCCCTGTTTCTGTCATTCAGCTTTTAGTCCCCTCATTATAAAGCTGCCATTACTTTCACTAGTCTGCCAGTCACTGAACACCCTCCTAGGGTGTAAAAAACTCAGGATTCAATGGCAGTCCTTCATCATGCAGAAATGACACCATGCAGTTCCATTTCTACCTGCAATTAATTTAGAAATTTATTTGGATTTTTTTTTTTTTTTTTTTTTTTTTTTTTAAAGTCAGGGAATATTAATGGCATTTTACTGACTAAAAGCAGCAGCCTTATTAGCTTAAGAGTAAATCAGAAGCAAAACCTACTTTTATTCTCTCGCCACTGGAAACTACCACCTCTGTCTCAGATTCCTAGTTACTTCAGAACACCCACCTGCCTCCTATCTCCATAATGCAAAGGAATGGGGGTTTCTATGAAGAGAATCCTTATTTTTTCCCCTTATAATAATCCTAATGAAAACAACAAGAAAATTATCTGATTGCACTATGTAGTTCTATACCTCTGAGTCAGAAAAGACAGCCAACAGCATGCATTTTTCCCATGTCTCTGTGTTTCAGGCCTAACACAGGTCTAGTTCTTTGCCTGGGGACTGACTCAACTGCAGAGTCAGAAGTTGCCATTTACCACAACTTGCACCAAACTTCTGTAGCACCAAACTCCTAACAGTACAAGCTGCTCTTCATAGCAAGCAGCAATCCTACGCTGAGAAAACCTGCCAATAACTTTTTATACAACAGCACCATCTGGATACTCCTACCAGAAACGGGCTTGTTATTTAACTCATTTATCTTTCACGGGAGGATGCTTTGTACAGTCATCATTGCGCTAACTATTCAGCACGAGTTGTGAATTAAAAAAAACACATCCCACAAGGCCAAATTATGAGGTAGACTGTTTCCTACTTATTTACACTGCTTGAGCATCTCACTTGGAAAGCTAAGATAACGTGGGATCCTTCCCCCATCCCACCACCTGAGGTGCTGTGCCTCCTCCACTTTTCAACTCTACCACTCAGTCATGCAAAGGGTTTGGTGCAAAAAGGCAGAAATCTGCTCTACAGCCATGCAGAACTGCAGACCTACTTGTTTCAGGTAGCTGCTCAAGCGCACAGCTTGACCACATTGCTAAATGAACTCCTGTTCTTGGGGTGGGACTCCCACCTGTTCTCACAAGTTTTTGTCACTAGCTGCCTGGGGTTTGGAGCTATCTGTACAATTCCAGTAAAGCCATTTCATTATTTTCCTGCTCTACTTAAGTTTTAAATGGATGTATTTAAACACACAACGATCATACAGAATTTGCACGATACTTCATTGGAGATAGGAAAAATCTGCCAGAGATTTCACTGGATCAGGAAATTTGTTTAAATTCCTGTGTACTCCAATGGATCCCTTACATTATCACAAAAGCAGAGGCAGTATTTGTCTTTGCTTCACTCTCCCTCTTGTTCTCCTCCAGTATACCAATGGACAGTGCTGATGGGTAGCCAAGGGCTGACACAGTACAAGTGAACCAGCCCGAGCCTTAACAAAACCTTGCAGCACTACCAGCAACCACTATCTCCAGCCACCTTTCATGCCAGCAGCAGCAGCAGGCTACGGTGCAAGGAGAACCTGCCACTGATCAGTCTCCCCAAAGCCTGCCAGCCCTGCTTTAAGTTGCAGGGGAGAGTTAGAGAAATCAAGAGGAAGAAAGGATTGAGCAAGCCTGTGATGACAGCTTCTGTCAAGTAGTTTTAGTCTGGAGAGGTTCCCGGCATGTTTACAATATTCATCAGCTTCTTTTGAAAGAAGGTGTCCACAGCGGGAGCTACGCTGTAATCAGGATGGCCAGAGCTGTGCAGATGCACAGATGGGATGCCTCCAAAGCCTGCTACTTCCATAGCAGCCTAAACCCCCCTGGTTTCAGGCTGCTAACCCTGTGTTAGATACCATCCACTGTGAGAGCAGTGTAATCTCTTCAAATTAACATTCACAATGACACCTTGCCCACAAAAGGGGCACAACTGTGGGTAGAATGGCAGACCACAGAGAGCAGGCAAAGCATCACAGAGCCCATCCCTTCTAGGTCACTGGTCCAAACACACAGCAGATTACAAGGGCACAAAACACGACCATCTGCTGTGTCTCTGGCATGCTGCACAGAGTAAGCTTTGTGATCTTAAGCCAGGTCTCAGTAAACAAGTATTCACAAAGACACCAGCATTAATTATATACAATCCCGTACGTGTCACAAGTGCTCAGCACTGCTGCCAAGTCCCACGTTAGCAGCCACAGCAGGTGCACCCACTGCTTCTGGTGGCCAGCTCTCCATCCGGAGCTGAGCTTTCAGACCTACCTTGGGACCAAGGTGCCCAGCACACCACAATTCTGGGTCAAAGCGCCAGCGCAGAGCAGTGAAAAAGGCGGCGTGCCAGCACAGCATTCATCTCTGCCTGTTGCCTGTGTACTTCTCATCTTTGAGTCAGCTATGGACAAGAAACACAAAACAAGACCAAGAACAAGCAGCCAGGAGCCTGTCTCATGTCCGCTGCACTTTGGTAGCAGAAGGTGCTGGATGGCAGCTGCACAAGGAAAGCTGATGCCACAAGCAGGGGAACAGGGAGCACTGCAGGCATTTTCATGTCACAAGAGGGAAGAAAGCATGGATGTCCGGAAAGCAGTGGAAGATAACACATTTAACAAAATATTCATCCTTGTGGGATGTATCTCCATTCCTGCAGTATTTCCAAAACACAAGACAATCAACAGTTTTGTTTTTTTCAGACAACAAAGTATGAAATTATGCCCGATTTCTACAGAGTAAGAAATTGGGAGAGATACTGCTCTTCAGGTGTTAAACTCTGCTTCTGCAGCAAAGTCTGGCACCCTTGATAGCTATGAGCAAAATACAAGTAACAATGCATTATTAAATATGGACTGACATTCCCATTAGAGGATCCCTTTTAACAGGAAAAAAAAAAAAAAAAAAAAAAAAAAAAAAACTCTAAAATCCACAGTATGGCTATGTCAGCACACTTTCTTAGCCCCCAATGACATAAATTCACCTCACGAGATGGAACCTGATTATTAGGTACCACTGCAACAGGGCAAAGACCAAAAGGTTAATAGAGAACTTCAAACTACATGTCAATCTAAAATACGTTTCTAGCTCTTATGGCCAGTGAGAGTTTGTGGTCTCTAAAAACACACAAGATTTACTACCACTCATCAGGAAAGATCATGAAAACACCTCCATCATCAGAATACGCAAAAGCGTTTCTTGCAGCTGGTCATTCTGATGTGAGCATCCAGAAGTAACATACAAGTGAAGCATCCCTCATGACCAAACACAAGAAATAGATGAGAAGGATACAATCCCATTCTAAACTATAATTAT
Organism: Aythya ferina; assembly: GCF_964211825.1. Classification (NCBI taxonomy): domain Eukaryota; kingdom Metazoa; phylum Chordata; class Aves; order Anseriformes; family Anatidae; genus Aythya; species Aythya ferina. The sequence continues at coordinate 31,334,704 of NC_140300.1, read as the reverse complement.
GGCACAACAAATGGCATATTTTTATACACCAGAAGCTTAATGAAAGAAGAAGAAATATAGTACAATGGCAAGCTACACAATTTGATCACTATTACAGAAAACACAGCTAAGCAATTTCTCATCAGCCCTCCAAGTTAGAGGGACAGTTTTGCACCAAAAAAAAAAAAAAAGGCAGAAAAAAAAAAAAAAAAAAGACAGAAAAAAACAGCCCTAGGTTCTTGCATGAGGGGTACCAGATTAAAGGGGGAACTGGAAGAAAAACTTGACAACACCTCAGGGAAAGCAGACACCCAACACTACCACAGGCTATATTATTAGAGCCCTTTGGAAAGAGATCACTAAGCATGAAAATGAAGTTTAGACAATCCAGAGTACAGCACCATACCAAGCTATGTCCTCAGTACTGAGATGTCAGGTTACTGTCCAACAAGTATTCTGATACTATAAATATGAAGGCCAGGGAATTCCAACAGGATTAGGAAATCTCAACCGAGCTCCTCCTTCAAAAAAATCTTTGTGAACTACTGCTCGATCCAAGTCTTCAGTCAGTACTTCCCCTGCCTGGTCTAAGGCTTTCCACCACTCATCCACATGACAATCATCAAAACAATCCTGATGAAGGGGCCCAGCTTCAAGCTTTAACATCCCACAGAACTGTAGTACCAGGCTGGCCCACACTTTGCATGCCTCCCTAAGCACTATTTTCACTGCATTTTAATCACGTTTGGATTTGTCCTTGCTGCTTTGTCTGTGGTCCCCAGCAGAGCACTGCAATACTAACTTTTACATGGGGGCGTCACAAGTCAAACACACTGGCAAACCTCAGATCTTCAAGCTTTTTGAAGTAACAGCTGAATTCCAGGCTGCTTCAGAAAACTACATCCACTATATAACCTTTTTGATCATTAGGGACAAGACAGCAACTGTAACTACTCCTCATGTTATCTTTTCAGTTTCATCTTAGTGGCTTTTTTTTTTTACTTGCATTTTTAAGTGTGAGGGGATATAAAAAAATATTATTTTCCACAGTTTGGGAAATAGCACTGGAGCAAAACAAGTGTTTATTGCTAAAGGGATCCTTCAAAGTTGCTTAAAAGCTATTATATTCAAAACAATACATTTTAACTGCTCTTAAGTTTCATCCTGATTGTGCTCTTTTTGCTGTACTCAAAGACGAATTCTGTCTAATACAAGCTCTGTCTTTTTAATACCATCTCATTTGCAGGTCTGTGTAAACAATTCTATGATAGGGCTCTAGGAACAAGGCTCATTATTTGGTTTGCACAGTTTGATTCTGAAATGCCACAGAAAAACACTTCGCAGTACCTGATTTTACAGCCATTTTGAAGCAGACTAGGACATGACTTTACAACCTGCAGCAGCATTCGGCTGGTTAAGCACTAATCCAACATTCTGTTCTCTATGTCTCCATGATATTGATTTCAAATGGATCCATGTTCTGCTTTCATGCTTTTAAAGTTGAACAGAACTTTCCTCACAGATTTAAACAGCACAGCTGAGGCATCACCTTCGGCTTATAGATAATTTAAATCCAACACAGGAAGTGAAGCCAACAGAAGTGGATTTCCTTTATTTTGCAGAGTTTTGAGAAGGAAAGCAGCTGTGGCAACTTGCCCAACAAAGTGTTGGTACTAAATTAGATCAGTTGATCGAAAAAAATTTAAGCACTCAAGTAGGATCGAGTCCTAGCTGTGTTGATAGCCCCCCCCCCCGCAAGAAGATTCACAACTCATCCATAACATGCCACATATGCCTCCCTCAAAATGCAGTTGAAAACTGAGCCCTCCCCTTCATGGGTTAGTACAGGACTGACACACAGGGCCTAAGTTTCCATTTTAAATGCTAGAGCAAGGCCTAAATGCAGAGCATAGAGGGTTAAGATTGAAACAAGAATTTCAGTTCCAAAAGGAACTTTAAGCCGTCTTAGGGAAACAACACTGACAAAGGGCAACTACTAAAGAACTGAAGCCAGGAGAACAGGAAACAAAAGGTTTTCCTTTGCATATTTCCAAAACATGCAAGGCCGAATTAAACGCTAATTACAGCCTGATGGCAGAAAACAAGCCTCTGCAGCATGTACCAGGGCTTACTAAACAGAATGAGCCAGGGGCTTAACACATTGTATAACACTCCTGCCATAGACTTACAAACTTCTCTTGCAGCATGATTTTGCTCCAGCATTGATCACTTCCTTTAAAGTATATTGCCCATTTTTCTTAAGGAAATCCTACAACACATGAATTGCAATAAACTCAAACACATCTTCTAGAATCTACAAAAAAAAACAAAAGGACATCTCAGAATTATAAATCTCTCTATCCTACAGGATTGCTATCACTAAAAATGCTAAGAGATTTACCACCCAAGGCAGACAATCTTCAGAAACATATAATTCTCATATTAATGTCTTAGTACTACTGCCTGACAATTTTTGCATTTATTACTCAAGTCAAAGAAGGTCCTTTTTATTGAGCTGTTTTATATTGTCGTCACAAACATCCACAGAAAAACAAACTATACCAAGTTCCAAAATATGTTACATACTAGGAAAACACACCAGCTTCAAGGCTACAGGATAGGACAGAGATGATATTTCCTGGCTCCTCTGATAGAAAAAAAAAAAAAAAAAGATATTATCCGTAGTCAAATTATGACGCCAAATTTCACTGGCCCTGGCAAATTTCACATCTCAGTAGCAGAAGTTAGCCTTACTAATGTTACTGAAACTAAGGATCACAACTCCTAAGTAGCTAGTGTAAGAAGAGTAACAGTGGTAACAGGTTTCTGGAACCATCTGATATCCTGGCCATCCTTCTTGCTACCCAGGAAATAAATGCAGAGAAGGGGGAAGATACATATGACTTATAACCGTGACAGGACCAGTTATGGACAGCTGAGCTTTATAATGAAGTTCAAGTGCTTTTTCCTAAAAAAAATTTACAGGGAGAAAACAGGGACAGAAATCATCTTCGCTCCTGCTGCCTTTGGAAACTCAAGTCAATGGGGGCTGACTAAGAACTGCAGCATTCAGACCCCATGCGGTGCATCCCCCAGCAGAAGGCTCAGCTGCTGGTATTATGATCCTCATTACAATGCAATTCATCACAGTCAGCAGATAATCCTCCGGGGTTCTGTTTGCCAAACCACACAGCACTAAGATGAACTCCTATTCTGCAAGGTTCATCAACACATAAGCAATCATGACATTAAATACTGGTATAAGGAACACAAGAAGTGCTTGTCAGGGAAGGCAGAGCACTTCAGTATCTCAGCAGTCCACACAAGTCAGTGCATTCTGGCTAGCACCCCCAGCAAACCTGAGCATGCTGTTGTTGCAGCTATATCCGTTATCCGTCAACCTGGAGATGGAGACAGACAAAACCCATGTGTTATTCTCCTTTGCCCCTTCCATGGAGTTATGTTTTAGTGAACATGTTGACACAATATTAGATGTGAACTTTTACTTATTATTTTGAGTACAAAAATGCAGCATCATAACTATTCTCACTTATCCCATGTCCAGTTGTTCCTTGTCTTCGTTCTCAAATTTACTTGTGTTTCCCAATCATCAACAGGAATCCTCAGCTTGAAAATCATCTATTGATCTCACCCGCACCCCTTTCACAGAATCATAGATGCACAAGGTTGGAAAGGACCTACAAGAATTTCATCCAACTTGGTGTCTTCTGCAAATTTACTGAGGGTACACTCAAACCCCTCATCCAGGTCATCAATAAAGATACTAAACAAGATAGGCCCCAGTACCAGCCCCTGGGGGACAGCACCTGTAACAGGATGCCAGCTGGACTTAACTCCATTAACCACTACCTGCTGGGCATGGCCCTCCAGCCAGTTCTTTACTCAGAGAAGAATATACCTGTGCAGGCCACGGGCAGCCAGTTTCCCCAGGCATCTGAGCACAAGAAGGAATTTCTTGAAGGGATGAAGTGTTGTGAAAGGATTGTTGTTAATAGTGTACTTGGAATGCATTACCAAGTTCCATTTAGCAAGTACATGACTAAGATGCATGAAATGTGTATGTCCCTTCATAAAATAAATGACTTTATACTAGCTCACCTATTTTCCTGTGTTTTTCACTCCAAAGCTGCTTCTTGAGATAGAGCTGTGGCTGGAAACAAAGCCTGAAAAACTGCCACCTGCTACTGCTTGGGGTAATCTGAAGAGTGTCTACTCACTGAGTGATGCCCTGGGCTTCTTCAGGCTCAAGATACACACATTTTTACCTCTCAACTCAAACTTGCTTTCAAGCCTCTGAGAAAAGCACTTGGTGACTTGTGTCCTTTTTAAGATTCTTTTTCCTGTGAGGGGAAAAGGGGCAAATAAATTGCTTGATACCATGGACGAGTCTTGTTTCTGCACCCAGTTGATCTACCTGCCCTGACAGTGTATGTCCTCAGAACATTTCTTAGGCCCCTCTGTACTAACGAAGAACTTCTCAATACAGTGTTTCTGTAAAGCTCCATTTTCCTTCGGAGAAAAATTCACAGCTACGTTTGGGTTACTCTTCTCATTCCTTTCCCATTACATGTTTTTTAACCTCTGTTTCTCCACTTCACTCTGATCAAACAGACTATTTCAACGTCTGCCTTTGATTGCTTCTCTGTCATCAAACATACCTTGGCTAAATAATTTTTTGTCTTTCAGTAGAGAATCATGCTCAGACACGAGCAATGATGTGGTACAGTTAATACTGGGAGCTTTTTGGAGAGACTGTGGCCTTCTCAGCAGTGCCACCTACCTGCCAATAAGCAAAGTGTTAACATGATCCCAAACCACACTGCCCTGGGCAGGACTTGCTTTCTATTCTGAGTAATACTAAGCCCTTTTCTCCCACATGCTGCGATTGAATGCACTAGACCTTCCTTCACAATGTGATCCGCAACCAGTCATTAAACTATTGGACATTAGTCTTGAACCATAATATTAGCCGTTCCAAATTCCTTCACACATTTCTAAGGCAGCCAACCTACAGAAGCTCCAGCTTTTCTCTCAAACCAGACTCTCCTTGACATTTCTCCCAAAGACAACACATTTTTAACTCCACTCTGGTCTTCCCATGCTCAGCATCACATTTCCCAGCACCACTGGAACATGCTGCACTGGTGACAACTCAATGATTTCTTCAATATTGCAGTATGAAATAAAAGCCCTAGGTAATGCAAAACTAAATTCATGCCTTCCTGTAGAAAATAAAGGCAGTTTTCTCATTGCTTTGGTTGAGAAAAAAGTCAAGTGCAACTAGAAGACAAAAACATGAAGATCAACCCACGCAAATCCAAGTAATCCAGAAACTGCAATTTCTGGAAGTCACTAATTAAGAAGAAGTTCGGAAGAGTAAGCCTGATGCATAAGATACAAACATTTGAAAAAGCAATATGAACTCTGTGACACGTGCAGAACTACCAAAGCCATGTCCTACAAAGGTACTAGAAAGCAGAGACAAAACCAGCAACAGCCTCGAGCTGACAGAGGCACTATAAAACCTGCCTGTCGTTGCCAGTCTGCACAACAGGCTGTAGAGAACAGTCAAACTCTGTAGTGTAGAAGAGTTATCTATATTAGTAGTGAAATACATCAAATAGGAGACCTGGTACTTGTAAAGAAGGAATGCATTTAGACCCTTTTCTTGCAAAAAAAGAAACAAAAATCTTCCAAAGCCACAGTTATTGACTCAAGCAAGATGATGGCCAAGAACAATCCTTATATGAAGGAATTCTCTCCAAGATATTTAAGTATGTAGACCAATGGCACAGAAGCTTCTTACAGTCCTGTGACAATCATGTCTACATCACATAAAATAATACACTGTTGGAGCTCCTTTCTTATTCCCCCCCCCCCCCTTATTATTAATATTATTTTCCCCCCTCTTATAGTTAATTAATGACCTCTACATACATTTAAAAGATTCAACCTGAAATCTTTCAGAAATACAAATCCAAGCAGTTTTCCCTGCAATTGGCATTAAGTTAAGCCTTACATCAAGTCAAAAATCAATCTGGCACATTTCAGATTAAAAACAAAACAAAACAAAAACCACAAAAACAGAAGCAACACAGGATTGTTTCCATAGGGTGCTAAGTCACAGCACAGCAACCCTTTTTACTGAAGCTGGATACAGGCTCACAATGGGTAGGGTGATTAAAAACCAAATTTTTTTCTCAGGTGAATTCTGTTCCAAATCCCTAATCCATAATGGTTCCTTCTACCTCTTTTAACTTTCCATCCATTTCCAACATTTTCCATCTGTATTAAAAGCAACATATTAGAAGTTCAAGTAAAAGAAACATTAAGCTATCTGAACAGCTTGGCAGCAGCATTTCCCATAATCACCTATGCGCAAAGTCAGATCAGGGAGCAACATGCGAAAAACTTTACCCCAGAAACTGAAGACAAAATCAAACGGTGTTCATCTCTGTTTCAATCACAGGTTATCAAGTTCCCTGCCGCATTACACTACTTACTTGCGGAGGCTGCTTGGTCTTAGGAGCACCCAAGCATGTAGTTTTCTACATGCCACTGTTTTCTTAATATATTAAAAAGATGTGCACAATTGAAGGTTAGCTTACCTGTTTGTGGGCAGTTAAGGGCTTCTCCTTGGCCAATGCCCTGAAGAGCACAGTCTGAAAAATAAAGGACATAAGATCCGTTAGTCTGGACAACTACTGTTGTATTTTCTGGAGGATGAACAAAACACCTTTCTTTTAACAAAATGTCTCTAAACATTAAAATAAATCACTACTGTACAGTAAAATTTTACCTTGGTATCAAGACATGCATGCTACCCTTAGGTTCTTCTAGTCCTTCGGCTAGGTGACATGGAATAAAAAAGTTTCTCTAGTGTTAAGTTGTGCAACGTGCTGTAACGTATACAGTTGTTTTACATGATACAATATTCCGGGCTTGAAGTTCTGTAAAAGAGCATACTCAAAGTTCCAGTAGGAGTTAACTGCAAGTAGGAAGACCCAATGGAACCCTAAATAGTCCTTTTTTTTTTTTTTTCTTCTTCTTTTCCCCACAGTAATCACAGTATCTATGCACAAAAGCACTTTAAGTACAGTCCAGCAAAACTTTTGCAAATCGAATGTGAATGCTGTCCCTTCCACAGCTCTCTGCAATGGTTAGTTTCAGCTGTTCTGGTCAGTTTTCCCTCCTACTGTAACAGGCAAGGCATTCCTGGAGGGGTGTCAGGCTCAAAGAGACACTCCTAAGTGAGGGGTCAGTCAGAGAACACCCGTGCTCTATGCGTCACCCTCCATCCACCTGCAGAAGGGCCATTAACTTTCAACAAACCACCAATACTTTTGACAAGAAATCTGTGTTCACGTACCAGGACCTCATTTTATCTCCTTGTCAGTATGAATCATTTCTGCACAACACAGCAAGCACTTGGGCATCTCAGCACATGATGCACAATATTCCTAAAGTACTAACAATGACCGTAACCTGGTGCCCACCAACTTTGGCTTGTGCACAGCAATGCTTTCAATAACATCCTCAACTTCTAAACAGAATGTTACATCAAGAATGAGCACTACCTGCTAGAAATACATTAGTTCTTTTCCTTCATCAAGCCCTTAAGTCTCTAATCAGTTTTATTTCCAGAACAAACAGTATCAACACCAACCCAGCAATAAAATATACAGAAACAATCTAAAATACTAAACCAAATGTAGCTGATAATTTATATTTTCCTGTGCCCCAGTGAAGAAACTGTTAACTGTGCCAGCAGGATCAACCCTCCAGTCTAATGACCATCATCTGCATCCTATTTAGATAATGAAGGTTTGCAGCACAATTAATGGAAAAGCTGTTGGGATAAAATGCAAAACAGGGCAAAGAAAACTACTTATCCTCATTTAATGCAAAGTGGAGCTAATAGCTCACCCAATAAAGACGTAATATTTGCCTGTGAGATGACCTAAAAACTTAAGAGTTCAAGGCAAAATTAGGCTCTCAAACTGGAATCAGTTGATACATTTTTTTTCCTTAAACATGTTCAGCATTTCAACTCTAGGCAAGCATTTCCTCAAAAAGGCTGGAGAAATGAGCACTAAACGTTTCAGCCTACTGTATGCCCGAAGGCTGCTCAGCATATTAGTCAAGCACGGAAGGTAACAATCCTCAGTGCTTGTTCACAGTAGTTTCACCCACATTGACAGGAACTGATGCATTGAGAGATTTTCTGCCACTGAAGCTGAATCCCCTGCGTGACCAAGCATACAGCATGAAGCAGAGATGTTCTGTTACAAAGCACCTGAAGCTAGACAACTCAGACATCGTGTAACTGAAATTCACACATGTGATCCAAAGCACTCTCAGATAAACATTAAGAAGCCAACAGAAAAATAACAAACTTTTATAAAAATAGGTTCCAAAACTTAGAATGAGTTTTTTGGCTAAGAAAAACAAACATTAGGTTTCATATATTACTGGGGTTTCTTCTACTGAAGTTAACAGGAGCAGAAAGATACATACTTCTGTCTGTTAAGTGACAGGGTTAGAGCCCTAAGACTGTATCCAGCCCCAGAGGAAGCCCTGAAGGTTTCCTCTAAAAATACCCTTAGCAAGAGTAAGTACTCTTAGCAAGACAAGTCAAAGGGGAGGGAATTTCACACAGAATTCCAATTACATATACTGAACAAATTAGTGACCTTTTAAATCTTTTACTTGTTAATACGAATTTAAAAGGAAAAGTAGTTCAACAAGTCTTCTCTTCCATTGTTTCTCATCCTAAAAATCGAAACTCTTACCCTCCGGAGTAACTGCAATGTATCAGACAACTGGGCTTACTCGTGGAAAAACAATATCTAGCACTACACAAGTAACTACTGGGTCAAGCACGGCCATGCAGCTGAAATACATTTTTGCATCCTAAATGCTACCTCATTCTCCACAAAACACATTGTCCCAAAGGACAATGAGTGACATCTTTCCAGCACAGTCACACCTTCACTTAACCTGAATTTCCTCAGCCTTGGACATAACCTCTTATCTTCTTCCTGCCTGAAGAAAAAGACTCCTTACCTTCCAAAACAGCAGGACTGTTTCCCTGCTGCTGTTAGTCAACCATCAACCGGAAAGCTTCTAGGACTAGACAAAACCTCATCACCACCAGGCCTGGGTTTTATTTAAGAAACTAGCCTACCAGCTAAGAATCAGCCCCTCCCCGATTCCAGCTGTTCATGTCAGGAAAGGATTCTCTATCAGGTTATAGCACAATCAGCCCTCACACACAGGTATGAGCAACAAGACTGAGTACCACAAAAACGCCTGAAGTCTCAGATTCCCAAGAGCCCACAGTTTCCCCATTTATATCATCCCCGCATCCATACAAATTTCTTAAGGAAAGCAGGCAGGTGGCTCAGGTCATGAGAAAGCACAGGTGTGTTACCCTTGAGATTTGGAGAAGAAATTTATGATTAACTCAAACAAAATGTTTCAGTGGATTGATATAAGCATCCTATAATGCCCTTCAGCTGCCACTTGCAAAACCAACCCAATTCTACTCACCAGGAAGCCATCTTCAGTGTTTGAGCATACTCCTCTCAAAGGGCTCAAAGACATTCAGTTGTTAGGCTGTCACCTGCTAGGGAAAACATCTGAAGGTGACAGGAGCTGCAGGTCTCGGCACTTTCAGAATCAGCCCCTTTTGTATAGCCACCTGTCCTCATTGCACACAAAAAGTCATGTTCAAGTTCTTCCACACTACATTTTCATTTTTATTGCATCAGTTAGATTACATTCAGCAACAGTGCTAATTATACAGAAGTCTTTGTAGCGAGTTTTTCTTCTCTGAATTCACATTATCCTTTTTCTCTCCCACTAATAGCTCCTCTGCTCTGCCTGAGGTTTAGCATGGGCTATTGGAATATGTGAGGGAGCCTCAGAACCTGTTTTAACTAGCAACTTGAACATATGCAGGGTATTTATGACCCAAGTCAAACACAAGAAAAAGCAATCACACCACACTATCCTGTTAGTTACAGCAATAAAAGCAGTTAATTAGCATTAACTCATTTAGTCACCGAGAATCTTCTCAGAGACTTGGGTTCAGTTTTCAGCTCATAGGAAGAACCCAAATTTGATATTTTTACACTTCCTCCCACATCAGGAAAGCAGGGGCCCTCATTAAAGCATTTTGCTTGGATTAAAAACCACCTTAGCCTGATCTCTGCTACCCATTTCTGTATGAGTAGAAAAACCAATTTCATTTCATCTCAACCTCCCAGCAGTTTTACCCTTTATCTGTAACTGTTTTTCCCAATTTAGTACACTCAAAGAAACTGGCACTGTGCAGAGCCTAACATAATGTGCTTTTAAGCCCAAGACAATTCCTGCTGCTGCAGCTACAGCTACCCAGAAATTCAGCCAAACAGCTTGAGCTACCCTGTTAACAAACAGATGAATGTTCCTGCCAGGTTAAAAGGTTTCAACACATGACTCACAAGGCAAGGTTAACAAATGTATTTTTTCCTAATACATGTTTCAAGTGCAGAACAGTAATTGCACGAAAACAGCTACACACTAGGTATGAAATGGTATAATTGCTCATAAGTCACAACAAGACATTAACACCTGAGAACATGAAGAAAGGAAAATCTCTTCATTGGCTGCATAGCTTGTCACAACCAGTTGGGTTGCCTAACTGTACAGCAGGGTTGCTCTCAGAGGCGTATGTCAAGCTCACAGATCAGTTCTCATTCTGTACTGCATTTCCAGAGTTAACAATTAAGAAAAATATAAATAGGGAGAAAGGAACAGGAGGTACCCTGTAACCACTGGGGGAGGGGGAACAAGAAAAAAGAAAAAAAAAAGCACGTGAATTCTAAGTGCAATTTTTAGGGCTAAAATCCCAGAAAAAAAAAAAAAAAAAGTTTTATCCTTTATTGCCAGTTTAATGAGGCTTTCACCCTGTTGTGTAGGACAAATTGTCACAATAGAAGTACTGAATTAAGATTTTCACTGCGATAATTTTCACTTCCAAGAGCATCGGTATTTTAAACCATAATGGACCTCCTTCCCACCCCATACTGAAATATAAAAAGGACCAAAAAATGGACAGGAAATTATCATTGAGCTGTTCGCAGCTGAGATAACTACTAGTGTAATCACTTTTTTCAGTTTACCTGAGTTCAAAGTGTTTTTTTTTTTTTCCCCCAGTAGATTTTCACCTGGCCCTTTAACCCCCATCCTTTCTTCTTCATCGGTTAATCCTCTGTGGCCAGTAGGTTCAGAAGCCTACCAGCCTACACTCATTGCCAACAGACTGCATTAAAAGCGTAATAGCGGCTGATGAAGTGAACACAAGGGGCAAGTTCAGAGATGCAGAGAGTCATTACTATAATCACCAGCTATTACACATCTTTTAAACCAAAGCAGAATAGTAATGATGGCCCCAAGTAACTATCTGATGGGTTCTTAAAAGCTAAGCTCTGATGCTGGCGAAACAGCCCTCATTTGCTACCAGAGCTGCTGTGACAACTTGACAAGAAATCAATAGCTACACTGCCCACTGGAAAAAAGAGGAAAACCTGACAAGTTTGTCCCACAGCTAGGGCACTGATGGATAGATCCTCCCGCTACTTACCCCCACCTGCTACAAAACACCATTTCTGTTTCAAGACTCCCACGGGCCTTCTCCATCAAAGCCTAAGGACAGGGGACACTTCAGTGCTGCAGCTGACAGCTCCTCTCTGTCCTCCACCAGTGACATCAGTAGACATCACACGTGGGGTCTAAGCATAAGCTGCTCCAGGAGCACCAGCACGATCCCCCAGGTTTCTTCAAAGGCTACACCCAAATAATGCTCAGGAAACAGGCTGGCAATAAAGAGTGGTTGCTTTTGATGCATTCACCAGGAGACGCAAAATAAGGTGGCTCGCAGCAAACCTATTCACTGAAGAATACCTTATTAGAGCTTGCAAATTAACTAAGATCCAGCTCATTAGAAAAATTACAGCTTTCATCACAACACTTATCCTTTTCAGGAAGCAGTTCACTTAATTGGAGATAGAGACAGATAGACATATTTAAGGGAAACCATTTAAATACTACCAAAATGCTCACGTAGGCAGTATTTCAAGGAGGCCTGTCTGAACCAAGCACATGTCTAAAGCAGTCCAAAAGGAGTCTCACCTCTTAATTGACAGTATATGCAATACTTAACTTTAAGCAACGGAATTGAATTGGGCTTTCCATCAACACTAGCAAAGTGTCCTTTGCTTGGAAAAAAAAAAAAAAAAGCCTTACTTCTGGCCAAGCAGTGTTGATAAGGATATAGAGGGACAATTTTTACCTAGGAGTAGAGGGAACAGCCCTGAAGGCTAAAAGGCTTTTACAAGTTCAAGCGTAGCTGGTACCTTCTTTCCTTACAGGATCTTGTATTTAGACTGCACAGGAAACACACAAGACACCTGCCAACCTCTCACAAGGAAAGGATGCTGATCTGTAACAAAATCTGCGAGAAAAACTAAGTGATATTTATAGCCTAACTCAAGTTTAGTGACCTCACCTAAGCATTGTAACCTGTTTAAACCTGTACAGTATTCCAAGTTTTAGTCTTTCCAGAACCAAAAGTATAGGGACAGTTTTTTCTGAAGATGGAACTCACCTCCAGTGCTTTCCCCATCTTTAAAGATCCCGTACTCCCACTTGTTAACTCACTGGAGAAAAGTCAGTTCATTCACTTAGAATATGCTAATAACAACACTAAAGAAATCTGTTCAACTTTGTGCTGCAGAAAACCTAGGAAACAAGTGTATTTACGGGACAGACCACCTAACACACTTAAATTTAGCATAAAAGTTAGTTCCTAATTATGACATAGCTCTGTAGGGTCCATTACACAACATTCATGTTTCCCCTACAGTAGTCACAGCTGGATAAAGCAAGCACACACAACTGACAGCAGCAGTTCCAGCACCGAGCAAGCGAGGCCAGCCCAAGGCACTCTGGTGAACACAACTTCCTAACGATGGGATTTGCAGCACTTAAGATCCTTCAGCCTTGCATGCGATCATGCTCCACAGAGAACATTAACCACGTTATTTCAAGACAGATAACCACGTTACTTCTCATGCATGGCAGCCAGACAGCCAACCATGCATGCAATTCCACTGAGAGATGCAGACAGCCTCCTAGTTCCTCTCTCAGAGGCCCAGTTCCCATAACACAGCCCAAGGGGAGGGAACGCTGAGGGGCAGTTCATCCAGAGAACAGAGCACGCCTTCCAGAGTTGGTGCACATCACTGTTTCCATTAGAACAATCAGTGAGCTTTACTAATTCTATATGTGCTTGCTTGCAGACACTTAGCCAGCCATAATTACACAGGCATAATGAAAGCAGACCCCTAGAGGCCACGCTACCTGCCAGCCACCTCTACACACAGATTTGTATGCCCCTTTTATCTTTAAAAGATAGTGGAAGCACATGGGGAAGAGCAGCTGCGGTGACAAAGTCTTCTCAGTAAGTTTTGACTGATGTCATTTTTCTATGATTTAAAGAACAAATTAAAGAGGACAAGGATTTTAGCTTCTGCTATCAAGTCTGTCAGAAGGCAGCTTAGTTTTCCAGCTGGAAAGCTTAAAGCACCTGGGCTAGCAAGGTAGGGCAAACACGCACCCTTTGTGTTCTGCCACTAGTTTCATCAGCCAGAAGCTTATTTCTTGAAGGGTTTGGCTTCTCTTCCTGGTTCAGGCTAACTAAGCTGCTTCCTGCACCCTTCACTGTTACCTCAAGCCCCCCTCCACTCTCCTGCACTCGGCCTCCATCCTCTACATGCAGGGTACAAGGAGGTGTTCCTTTTCTCATACCGGGAGAAAACATCACTCCAGGGTCATGTTTCTCCCCCTAAGCAGGATATGAGCACACACATGCACAAACATTCCTTTTCTCACAACAAAATATCACATTTCTGCCCTATACCTCTGATCGGAGTTAAGATCTAGTTGGCCTAACGCTACCCACTGCTATTAGCAGTAGAGCAAAGAAGAAACATATGGTAGTGCCTGCACAACTGGCTATTTCACTGGTGAGCTGGCATCACTTGATACAACGGCTAACGCTGTACTGATGCAAAGGAAAAAACGCAAAAGGTTACCAACTTCTCTGCCTTGTCAAGTTTACTTCCCCACAGCCTTTTCAACCAAGCCCTGCAGGCATGCTAGCATTATAAGCAAATAATGAAGCATCTGGGGAGTCTGCAGTGGGAGCACTCCAACAGCACAGCTCACTACCACAGCTCATTATATTTGCATGAGGCAGCAAAGCGTAAGGGGGACCAGCAAGTGCAGTGTTTGAAAAGAACAAAGGTAACAAGGTTAGTGGGCTAGGGAGTGAGGAAAACCCAGAATTAGCAGTAAGCTTAAGGAGACAGTACAGAAACAAAACAAAAAGGGTGATAGTAGGGAAAGCATCCTGAAATTTAACTTGAGAAACTTATCAGGATGGCAAGGAAAATACCAGGTGTCAGTAATAATTCACATTCTACCATTTCCTCCCCCTCCCCCCCAATATCTACCTGACAGACTGCCAGCACTAACCATGTCTGACTCCAGCTGTTCTGTTGTCCCTGGCACACTGACCACAGGCAGTCTCTTCCCCTGCATGTGATCCTTAATACCCTGAAGGGAAAGCCCCAGGGAAGTGACAGTTTTTTAACCTCAGCTCAGTATTAGACCACTCAAAGATTTCAGTTTTATTAATTGTTGTTTGTAGGCAAGTGCAAAGAACTCCACGTGCACCACTGGGGCACTTTTCAGCTGTGATTTTTGAGCAGCTTAAGGACAGGCTTGCACCTGCCACACATTTCCTATCTTCAACCTTCCTGCTTGATACTGCACTCTAAACAGTTTTCCAGCCACCCATATCAAAAGATGATAATTTCCTTGAAGTAGAAAGAAAATGAAAAAGCACATAAAATGGGAAAACATCGGTTCAGTTCTCCATCAACTCCCAGATTTACACATATCACCCAGTAATTACTAACTACAAGGGCCAAGTGTGAAAGCTCCATTTGCATACAGCCCCGCTCAGATTTGCAACTGTAGGCAAAATTGCCAATTATCCACAAAAAACACCAGTGCAAGGTCTCCTAAAAATGTAGCCCTAGGCCTGTTGGAAAAATCTCTTTCAATTCCTGCTCAAGTCATTGAGAATCCTTCCAGTGACCTTAATGGCTCTGGAGTTTGTGACTGCGTTGGCATTACAAATGCACATTGCTTTCAGTGACCCAAGGTCTGACACTACCATCCTCATTTATCTGCAACCTCAGTGAGACCATTTAGTAAAACAAATGGTTGAGACTGGTCTAACAAAACAGATACAAAATTGTGTACCATGAAATCAGATCTAGTCTTTTCAACACCAAACACCAAGTGGTTTTAGGGTGGTGAACTACGTGGTTTTCAAATGAAAACCACTTGAAAAAAGTGTTTAGATCAGCTTGTTACTGCATGATTTAAACCCAAAATATCATTACTGCTCAAATGATAACTTACTAATACATGCATCCAGGTCAGTAGGCAGTCAGAGAAAGTATTAGGTCACTCAAGAATTCCCAGTTTTCTAGCATGTTTTGAACACAAATGCACCCAAATGCTTTATAGGGGAAATAAAACAAATCGACTGTTTAAAAAAAGTTTGAGCATACCTTCTGCTTAGTGCTTTGCTTCACACCACCACGGGACTGTCTGGACTAGAAAAGAAAGAAAACAAATTCAGCTGGGAGAAAAAGAAAAGGTAAAAACATACCACAGAAAAATCATTTAAGGTACTCATGGCTGCTTTTCCAAGTTCTTATCAGAGCTATCTGTCACCATATCCTTTTCCTACACCCCATCCACACACTAGTCTGCAAGTAGCACTTAGTGTTTGATCCCAGCAGCCAGACCAAGCAGGATGCAAGCCAGCAGGTCCCTGGGCACCTCTCCTGCATGGAGCAGGTCTGCAGCTACAGAGCTCACCAGAAGTACACTTGCTCCCAGCCTCTGCTACTGACTGGACACAACTGAAGCAGCGTGCAACGCTCCCTGCTTCTTGGGAACTACAGCATCAAGGAAACAGGGTGTAAAGTCAAGTCTGTATCAAGTCAACTGTGGCTTTCATCCCTACCCCTCTATCAGGAGCAGCGTAGCTCAGAAGCCATCCTCCAAATACAGCTCAGATATGTGGAAATAAATATTTTTCACCTAAGAATCACACATCACAGAAGAGAAACTTGCCTAGACAACACTCATGATTCTTCTTAAAGAGCTTCATGTTCAGAGACAATTTGATCAAAGGAAAAAAGCCACTGAGGCAACACAAGCAAATCCGGAAGCCAGTAAAGGATAATTAATTTTAAACAGCAAGCAGAATGCTTAATTGTGCTGTGTCTCCTCTCTAACCAAACATTTAAATAGCCTGAGACCAAATCCTGAGGTTTAACGCTTTGCCCTTGCACAGCCCTGAAATTCTCCTAACCTCTAGTTAAGTGCACCAAGTCAGCTAATAACATGCACCTTGATAGAGTCTGAACAGAACTGGCTTCAACAGGTGTTTTAAGGTTTGCCAGAGTGCCATCAAACAATGAAAATAAGAGGCCATCCAAGTAAGATACATAAGCAATTCCTGGATCCCACCCAGAGCACTGGGCAAGTCATTTACTGTATGACTCTACAGGTAACCATTCAGAAGTTCCAGATGAGCAGTAACCCAACAACTACAGACACCGCTTTTATCTGCACCAGCAAAGAACGCATGGAGCTTGTGTAAAATCAGCAGAACTGATAAGCTCTGAGCTTCTGCACAATCCCTAACCATTACTCAGCTACAGCTTTTGGAAGAAAAAAATACTTCTGCAAAAAAAAAGTCACGCTTTATTCTAGCAGAAGGAGCCTTTAGACCATCTTGTCAACAACACTGTTGCCAGGTGTCACTAACACCAAATTAAAGAAAAAACAAACATTCACATGATACATAGTTGGTTATTCCCAAGTACACTAGGCAATTCAGTGGATACATTAAAAGAGTTTGTTTCAAATGAACTCTTAAATAATTTAAGAGCAAACTCATTATGGACATTTGGTAAGGCAACCTTATTCAAGAGGCTTATAAACCAGTTCTATATATAATGATATTCCCTGCCAACTGCATTGCAAGTACATTATCAAAGACCAACACAAAAACAAAGAAGCAAACAACAAGAACATGCTGCTGCCACTTGTTCTGTGTGCATTTGTTATGAATTAAATCACATGTTTTATTAACCAGTATCCTGAAATGTGGAGACCCCCCTGAATTTAATAGGCTGTCTTCCTCTGTGCGTGGTCAAGGTCTCACCACTCCAGCGGTGCTCAGCCTGCAGTACCTCTGTAGCCAGGCTCACCTCAGCCAAGGGGAGCTCAGCCTAGCAGAGTTCCAAGCAATTCAAAACGCCCACTCAGAACAAGAAGCAAGCACACCATTCAGGAAAAGTAGCACAAACATTACTTGCAACTATGCCATTCCTACCTGTGATTCTTTACGCTTTTATATGTGGACTCAAAGAAAGACATTTGTACCTAAGTACCTTTATAAACAGCCAGGAAAGAGCTCCATGTTTAAACACAATGCTCAAACTTCAGTCATTCAGAAATGAGCAACAGCATGATTTTTATCCTTACTGCAACCCATCTTAACTCTACAGCTGCCGGGATTACCACTTATACCACCTTTCCAGTTACACCTACCTCAAGCTAACACTTTAGATACAGTTTGTATGATAGCTTTTTTATTAAAATGTTGTAGCCTATCTTATTAGGTTAAGACCACAGATTTGTTAATTGCATTCATTTCTCCTTCAACAAAATACTCTTCATCTCCACTGACTATTTTGCCTTACCAGCTTCAAAAATGCTTAGAACATTTAAAACAAGTGCATGTGACTTGTTCTTTAGCAAGAAAATGCAACTAGCCAATAAAGCTTGCCAGTCTTATCTTTATACCTTACAAGTCAAAAACCTTTTTAAAGGTTTTAAGACCTTTAAAAAACAAACAAACAAAAAAAAATAATCAAAAAACGTTGAAACCTTTAAAACCTTTTTAAAAACATTTTAAAGGTTTTAGACCTTTAAAACCTTCTTAAAGGTTTTTAAACCTTTTTTTTAAAGGTTTTAGACAAAAGTCCTGACACCTGAGGCATCCCAAGCAACCTTAAGCCAATGCTTCATCACTTCCACTGAAGCATACATTTCTTTACAGTGCAGTTATTTCCAAGTGAGCTCTAAGGATATAATGTCTTCTCCAGACTGCTGCATCAGGCTTGCATAAAATTGTTTTTCACTCCCAAAAAGTAGCTGTGGGTCTCCAGAAGCACACACCTGCTATGAAGCATGGCTGAAGCTTTGCCTCCAGGAGGACAATGCAAAAAGCCTCAAAGCCTAGGGAAATGGCCCACCCAGTACCATAGCTGGTTTATGCTGAAGAACCTTCTTGCCACTGACTTATTCCAGGTCTCTGCCTTGGAATAGGGGGAAAGTTGAGCTCAGTTCTAAAGCAATTGTGTTTCTGTTGCAGAAACATTGTTATTTTTGTTTTCTCTTTTCTCAAAATGATTTTTTTCCCCCACATTGAGTATTTCCCTTAAAGTTATGCATCTACATCAAATGCTCTGAACATCTCTTCTCGAATAATGGATAATCAAGAAAGGCTAGAATAAAAATCAATTCCAAACCCATTACAGATGTTCAAGAAACATCCTGTCCACTCAGCACTGGAAGCTAACTGCATACAGAAAGACCTGCCTCCCGAGACCTCCTTGCAAAAGTTCATGCCTCCGTTCATCTTTCAGTAGCTGCTCACATGCTTCTGCCAAGCGACATGCATTCTGTCAGAAGAAATCAAGTCAAATGGACTCCACTTGTCAAACAGAGGTATGTAAGCACTGGAGGGAAAGAACAGACATGATGCTGAGCAGGCTAAATTAAATCTCATGCTAAGAATTGGATAGCTTACTTTTCAAATTTGAAGACAACCACAGAGAATTAAACATAAGTTTACAATACAACATCAGCCAAACACCACACCTTGCCGGTGTTGAACTTGCATATGAGTCACTTGAACTTGAAATCATATACAGGGGCAACGTTTTTCATATCTAACAGTAGTAATAAAATGTGAATGCTTCCTTCTTTCCCCTCCCATGGAAATACTACAATGAATCCCAGCAATGAAATTACATCAGGTATTGTTCTCATACCTTTTCTAATCAAGTGCACTTTCTCAGTTTAATGGATTCTAGCTGAAAATCTGATCAAACCTTACAGCTGAAGAAAACTGCCCCCTACTGTTATCATTCCTTACCATACAACATTTTCTTTGTATCACTTCAATGCACATGAAAAATACAAGACAAGTAATCCCCCTTCCAAGTAATGTGGGCTGATATTTTCATTAAACATTCAGGATTCAGACAGGGGAAAGACAACCAGGAAGTTCATTTTAAGGTCAGTACACACAAGCTATTCCACAATGCACAGAGCAGAATAGGAGAGAAATCTAATGCACACATTCTGAAACATTGATTAATTCTCCTAAATAGGACATAGCAAAAATTCACTCTACAGTTATAGTACACAGTGTTTGTTGCAAGAAAGGTCTCATGGCCAATAGCTTCTTAAATAATTCTTGGATCTTTAGAACTGTATCATTCCTTTCTGACCTTAATGAATGTCTCCCAGGCAGACAAACTGCCCATTTTAAGAGCTGCAAAGGCTAATGGTGCAGACCTTCTCATAGGTAACAAATCCCAACCCTCTTTTATTTTGTATATACTAAGGTCCTGAGTGAGGAGATGAGAACCACAATGTTTGGCCTCAACAACAGCTCAGGAGTACTGACAGGTTTAGCACAAGGTGGCTGTGATTATCCAAGCCTTGCTGTAGGGACAGCTCAACTGCTGGTAGCTGCTGCTGAAATATTACTACGTGTTTGGTTTAGCTGACAAGGGTGAAAAGAAGCATCCTAAGTAACTAAAATGAGCTTGAAACGCTGCTGCTATAACAATGTTCAATTCCTATTTCTGAATCAGAATTCTCATTTTGCTTACAAGCAGGTACATTTTCAGGTTTTCATTGACTAAGCAAGCAGACACATGACACACTCAGTCACCTTCCCTTCAGAGCTGTGGCCAGCTCCAACAACTCTACCTCTAGTCCCCACCCCCTGCTTTTTAAGCTTTGGAGTCCTGGAGACAGGAGACTACGCTTTCATGGAGGAAGGTGAATACCTGTATAAAAAAAAACATTAATTCACAAACCCTTAAGAACATGGAAAAAGAAGATGGCAAATACCCAGATGCGGAATAGATTAGAGCTTCCGTTATGTCATGCTGCCTGCTAACAAACCCCTGCTCAGTAGGGCACCTAGGAAACTGCATCTCAGGAGTCAAGTCCAGAGGATTAAGCCTCAGCAACAGACCCACACACTTTAACCTTAAGACACTTGAAATTCTGAATGGAATTTCCAAAAGCATTACCACCACTCCACCTCTGATATCACTGCTGTCTAAGTAAAGGGACCACAAAGCACTTGAGAAGCTCACTCTGTCACGTGGTACTGCCATCAGCTCCACGTACATCTCCATCCTCGACTGCGAAAACATGCTAAAACTTGTCCAAAATTGGACTCTATAGGATTTACAAGCATAAAGTTTCTCCTGTTTTTAAGTTGATGTACTCACAGCTGTCATCACATACAGTTTCGAACTATGTTTTAATCTAGCCAATCCAGTCATCCCTCACTGTCCTTCAGCAAATAAATAACATCTGGAACACTTAGTTTAGGACTTAGCTCTTCCTGCTAGCAAGTATCTAAAGCTCACAGGAATGAACTCTTTTCCTATAACAACAACAACAAAAGTTCCTTATGTGAACCATTTCACTTGCATTTTACAAACAAACTGTGTCAAAGCTTCCCTCTGCTTGGCTCTTTTTGAGCATACAAATTAAAATAAACTACCAGAAGAACAGAAAGAGGGATGCTTTTATGCTTGCTTACTTTTCTCCTCAGGGGAAAAAAACATTTTATGAGATTAGGAGCAGTTCAGTAAACAAAGGAGGCGAGGCAGCTGCTTCAAGCTCACGGAGAAAAAAAGGGAAGGAACAAGTAAAGGGGGAAAAAAAAATAAAAATCAAACAGCGCAGCAGAATCCTGCAGTGATTTTTTCAGATCAAACCTTGAGCTTTCTACTTCCAGTTCCAAGAATCTGAATGACATTAGTCATCTTAAGAAGCAACAGCTTGAGTAAAGCTAAAGGTAAAATTCCTTACACTCAGAAGATATCAAGTGTTTGCAGTAGATTAAATGCTCTTTGATTACACCACACTATCTCCCCACCCCTCCCACCCCCCAGTACAGCAGAAACAAAGTATTCTATTTCTTTCCCACCCCCCACAAGAAATTGAGGGACTGTCCATTGAATAACTTCCTGAAATCTGCAAGTCAAATGACAATGCCCAACTCCGCAGGACCTAATCCCAGCACTGCTAAAGAGAAATTGCATGCCCAGAGCTAAGAAGGATCCAGGTCTGAAGATGAACAGATATGACTGATGGCTGATTTATAAAGGATGCTGCTGGTACGCTGAACATGTCTGAAGACTGTCAACTGCTGTAATGTTTCACATTTGTTCTGTGATGTGACAGTTTTTAACTCCTGAAGTTAACCAGGAGTTAAACGCTCTTTAACGATTAAGAGATTAAAAACCCACACCCCTTGCAGTCATCAGTGTTAGGAAAGTCTTGCAAACATGTTCATAGACACTCTGAAGTTTGACTGTCATGAACACATGAAGATGCTGTGGCTTTTCTGTATGCTTAGGCCTTGAGCAATCTTTTGAGTTCTAGGTACATTTCCTTGCATTTGTCTCAAAGAAATGTTAGCCAGACATAGCCCTTATGATTGGACACCTAATTGCAGTTTCAGGTCTCAGTGCTCTTAAGTATTTCATTACTGGTCAGCAGAAAGATGTAGGCAGTACAAAACGGATTGAACAAATCCACTAGTGATAAATACAGACCTTGGACAGTAACGCTGGCAGTTGAGCCAGTGATGGAAGCCATGAACACAGCTGCCTGCTGATCTCCAGGGTTTGGGTTAGTCTTCAACAGATTTGTCAACTGTAAATTATGATTTCCAATTTTACGTTTTGGAAATCATGGTGACATATCATAACCTCCTTGCTATATCACAAGTTGGTATTTACACAGGCACACACCAGAACAATTAATTCTATTTTGAACTGACTATTAAGCTCCCACAGCATTATGACTCCTAAGGCCTTCTGAATACTTTTTGTATAGTTTTTAATCTGACTCCGTGAAATGGTGACAATTTTAAGATAGGCCTCCTGGCAAGAAATCTACAAGCTATTTTCTCCTGTGCACATCACCTCCACCTAGCTTTCACTTAAACTCTCTTAGCAAGTAGAGTAGTCACACTAGTCAAGGATTAAAGTTCCTTTTAAGCTACAGATTTAGACATTTAAGATTCCCCAGCCCAGCAATCGATATGACTTGACAGCTATTACGAATGTGTCCAATAAGTTTACTCTTGAATTCAGTCTGAAGTTAACATTAAGGAGTAGTAAAGTATTTTTAATCCCTTCAGTTAAAAGCCCAGACTTCTGTACCTTGTTGGAGTCCTAGCATCTTTCAACCAAAATCTGTTTTGGAGTACTACAGGCCCTGCATTCAGATTACAATTAAACTGAGAGCAATGTGGAGAGCTTCTTACTTGGTCATCAGCAAATTCAGCAGGAAATCCAATCAGACTTTTTTGTATGCTAGGCTTTGAACCACCATTCAACCACTTCAGTTACATCAAGGTCTCAAGAGGAACTTTATACAAATGCAAGGTGTTTATGCATGAGCAACTGAAGCATTCTCTTGGGGGTGAACTTCTCTGATCACACTTGCATGTAATTAATGGACAAATCACATCACTCTAATAGCTCTCTAAACCACTTGTGAGTCACCAAGAAACTAAGACTGAACAACAGGCAAAACCCTGCTTGTAGCTAAATCAGTCTGCTGTTTTGACCAAGTACTTCTCCAGAAACTGTTTCATCATTTGGCCTAACAACGTTTTGCTGGACTTGTGCTTTAATTACAAGACCCGGGAACAACCAGTGATTGTGTCTGGGATTTCCTGTTGTGTTTATATGGACTTGACCTCTGAAAAACTGCAACTCATTGACTTCAGAAGCATTCATTAAGATGAAATATTTGGACAGATTCTACTGGTAGGTTTCCTGCATCAAACTGGTCAATGCAAACTAGGTCAATGCAGGGCACGGCCCACCATGTGAAGCTAAAGCAGCAGTGGACTTTTCTTCCACAGGAGGCAAAACACTGGGCCACAGGATCTACATCTGCAGTGGTTAGATGTAAACCAGATCTCCAGCAGCACACAATGCTTTCCTGGTCAAGCCAGACCTATTTGTTGCTTGCCATTTATTGCTAATATGCACATGTAAGTTATTTTATCAACATACAAGCCTCTGGAAACCACTAGTCAAATGTAACAGATATTTTACTTGCACCTACCCTTGCCAGTCATTTCTGAAGGTAGCCTAATATTTATCAGCTTCTAAGCAGCAACTAATACTTACCTGCACAGCCACATGCACACACCCCTCTGTATCTATGGGTACATTAACGAGCAAAAAGATTGCACAAAATTTTGTACTATCCATGCTCTTTCTCAAACCTAAAGGTAGCATTTCCCAATGAGCACCCAGAAGTACACACACCAAACATTACAGACACTGTTCTCTACAGACATTCTGGAGGCGCAGGCTTGCCAATATCAAACACAAGGCAGATCACACCACGCTTTGAACATCTTGTTCTCGTGTGACAGATGCTGACAGTTTGAACAAACATCACCCCCGCTAGCATTTTGTTATTGGTTTCAGACTGCTTTGTCACATCTTTCATTATCAATGAGAAGAGCACAATTAAGACTGCATAAAAATTGAGGTAGGATGAAGCTGAAGGTCAGCGCATCTAAAGGTAGCTGCATACATGTAAACAAAGCTGCTTAGCTCCTACTGGAAGCACCAGAGACCTACCAAAGGAACAGTAGCCAACAGCCCCAGCTGACCAACACAAAATGCCCGTTTCCCAACCAAAACGATTACAGACTCTATTAGTTGCCTAAATATAGGTGCACAGAACCATTTCAAGTGCTACCAGACATGCCAGCTGGCCTGCAGCTGCTCCTTGGCAGCCATGTGGTTGTGGGCGACTGCCAGGTTCCATAACCACCAGTTCCTACATCTGTTATTATCCTGAGAGACTGCCCCAGAAACAGAGGCCAAGCAAAGCAGGCCATGTTAATTCCTTGCAGACCAGTTATCATCAAGCTGACTTTGGGAAAAAAAGTTTCTCCAGTGTAATAGATCATTCCAAATCTCATTCTGGACAGTGATAGATATTGAAATGAAATTCCATTCTACCATGAGTAGTCCTAGCTCCTTCATTGCCACTCATGCTCACCTGCTGGTCTGCAGAGCACTTTCCTCCACAGCAGCCCTGCCACATCGCCTAGCTGCAGCACAGGCTTGCCTGGGACAAACTCTACTAAAACCCAGAGGCTGCCCAGGAGACCTGATGCCTGCTAGCTTCCACTTGCAAAGCGTGGCCTCAGAAAGGTCTGAAGAGCATTCGCCAAACTGAGGCAAGGCTCTGCACACCCAGCCGTGCCAGGCACAATCACAGCTGGCAAACCAGGTCCCGTTGAGCCACAAGGGCCACAGGGCAGGCACAGCTGGAAGCCTCTCACTATCCCCAAGCTGCCCCATGACTGCAACCACTGAGCACCGTTCACGCAAAGCCTGCTTGAGGATATCCCTCTCACCCATCAGCTCCATTCAGGCTGCCTTAAGCACTCCAATCAAGCTTCTGGAGCGAGACCACCGATTCATTTGGGTTTCACCACCAGAGACAGGCTCAGAGGGGCACAGGCACACGCTCAACTGAAGAGCTACATGCTAAACCCTGTCTCTTAAATGGAGAAGTTTAATTACAGTACTTGCAATCTGCTGTGATGGGTGGTGATAGCAATCACATAAGCACAGGACAAAAAGTACACCAAGCAATTTGTTGAACTAGAACAGATCTTTCAAGTCATGCTTTCAAGAAGCTATTTACCACAGGAGGTTAAGGCACAGAACAGCAAGTGAGCTCACGTATATTGCCGACAATTAAGACACAGGGGATAACGCAAGCTAACCGGCAAACTTAAATTAAAAACATCGACAATTTATTTGCCAACTTACTTATACTTTTGTCAGGTATAATCCATGCGATGGAAGAACTGCGCAATTCCAAACTAATAAACCTTTTTTGTGCTGTTTCTCCAGACAAAATTGAGTTCAGCAGTACCTCGTTTGAAATACCAGCCAAATCCCCAAATGCATGCTAAAAGGCAAGCTCTTCCTCTGCTCCTGCTGCCCACACACAAAGGGATATTGCTGCAGTAAGTTGCTATCCAGGTTTGGACTGGAGCCCCTAAAACTAGGCTAATAACCCTCCCATTAAATACACTGCATGGGGGGTAAAATCCTCTCCTGAGTCTTTAGACCAGACTTCTCCAAAGCACTGAGAGTTCACCTAGAAGGAACATTACAGAGGCACTCCTCTCATCCTAAAGTTGAGGAACTTCATTTTCTAAACCATATTCTTTCCAGAACACTAGAAATGCCTGCAGCCCTATCTTCGCCCCAAAATTCAGACAGGGAACTTAAGGTGCGTGCTGTGTCTTGCTGTACACACCAAGGGAGTTTGTTTGTCGCCTAGTAGTCGAGACGTGTCAGTTTACGTGCATATATTTGGGGGTGGGAGAACCGATGGCTGTTCATTTCCTAAGCCAAGCACTTTTCAGGTGAGCAGTGAGCAGCAGCACACAATTAAGCTCCAGCTCTTTGTCCACCAACATGTGGAACAGTAAACCCCTGGGGGGTTACTATTACACAGAACACAAAACATCCCAGTTTCCTGAACCCCTGCCCCAGCCCTGGCTATTGCTCAGTGGAGAAGAGGCGCGCAAGCTGCCAGAAGGTACCTGCAACACCCCGGAGACATTTAAAAATCACTAGTCAGACAGCATCGCTGCACAGTCACCTACCTCACATGCAGAAGAAGCACCCTTATCTGGCAACACGCAGCCTAGGAGCTCAGCAAGAAACTTTGCCATATATGAGCAGGGAGGAAAGGGTCTTCCTTGTCACCGTGCCAGGCAAATATCCTTCAGCAAGAGAGGAGCTCAGCAGAAAAATTCCTCCTCGCTGCCAAGCCAGGGCCACTCTTTTCTGGGCTCGTTATCCAGGCCATCCACCAGCATATTCCTGCTCTGTCATTTCAACAAGGCTGCGCAGGTTCACTGCGTAGTAGCTTACCAAAATAAACAAATCAAGTAAGGCACCAGCACAGTGCCTGGGCTTTTCAATGTTTGCTTCTCCCCTTTCCCCGCTGAATGTCACTATTATCATAGAAAAGGAAAGGGGCCCCGCAGAGGGGTGGTAAGAGGGACAACGCTGCAGGACTGCTGGCAAACAGACGAGCACTGGCAAATTACCTCAAGTTGCCTGTGGTACAGGATTTGTCCTGTGCACGGCGCATACACCTCCTTCCTGTACCAACGCACAAAACACTCCCTGACAGGATCCTTTTCTATTTACACTCAGGAATACTCGACTACTTCAAAGTCAAACGGCAAAAGAAAAAAGCAAACCCATTTCCAGCCCTGACTACCAATGAGTAACATCCTCCATAGATCATCTTTTTGTCAGCAAGAAAGAAACTTGCCTGGAGCCTCTGTGCCCCCCCTGAGGCAGTGACTAGGGCTTGGGGCTAAGGCTCCACACCTCAGTTTGTCAGCGTAGGATGCACTGCATGTTCAGTTTCATGCACTGTGCAGTTGTACAAAAAACAATCTTGCCTGAAGCTTATGGAAATTTATCAGTGAAATATAACTGTCTCCACATCAGCATTGAGTATCTCAAGTCCAAGCCTTGACAGTTGCTGTGCTAGGCTTATTTTTCTGCTCTGCTACAAGTGAGGGCACAGACAGCCCAAGAAAAAAATGTCTCTGTGCACCACTGTTCTCAAAGCTGCCAGGCTTACTGCAAGCACAGGCACAGGAAGTTCCTAATGCCACTTACACATTTAGGTCATGTATCAAAACCCTAATCCTCACTGAAAAGTCTGAAAAAAAAAAAAAAAAGAAATAAAAAAAATGAGAGGAATTCAATTTCTCTGCTCCAGGAAAAACTGGCTTGACAGCTTGGCAGCAGCTGAAGTAGCACGTGGTACAGTTTAAGCACCTCAAGTAGCCCTAAAAGTCAAGCAAATGTTATTACAGCCATTATGGCTCCTGGCTCTATCAGCAATCTCACAACATCTTGCATTTTCAAGCAGTTCTAAAGCATCTAATCCACTTCTCTCAAGGACACTTTATTTGCTCACTGTACAGCAAGTATTGTGCAGTTACCACACAGGTCAACCCACAAGTGGAGTCAGATGCAGTCAGTGGCAAGGAAGGAGCAGAACATTAGCACTAACACATCCTGTTTGCAGAAGACAGCTGAACTGGCCACTCACCCAATGCAAGTCTCTTGTACAATCGAGTCAAAAAATAAAACCCTGCTTTGCACATACTAGCTTAGAGAGAGCAAGTGTAGCAGTCTAGACAATAAACAGCCTGCACAACTAATATTCTCCTTTGTTTCTGTCAGCATCCACACAAGTGGCAGCAGAATCAAACTGCTTTAACACACTAAAAACCCTTTAAGCGTTTCCCTTAACATTCTAATACTTCCTGATACAACACCTAGTTCCTACCTGTAGAGGGCTTGGAAGCCCCAATTAGTCCAACAGGCTTTACACCACCTAGCACAGCAACTGATGAGATGCACTAACATAGCACTGGGATGGAGACAACAACAGTTGATCAAAGTCAAGCACTTTAATTTGCAAGCAGACCATGGACCCACACTGCATCTTCAAGGGAGACCATTTCACATCTGAGACTTCAGAACACTGTTCCATACTTGCAAACCAAAAACAGGGGCAATCGTCCTGTCTTCCTCTGACAAATGGGGAACCAAACACTTAATAGAAGCATTCAAAGTTTTTCTCCCAGTCAGAAGCACCCATGGCACAAAGTTTCTAAAACGGAATACTAGGCTTAACAATCTTCTTTCGCTACCCATAAAAAAATGGAAACCCCAACATTTTCAGACACTCTTCTATAGGTTAGTTGCCCTCCTGCTTTCGGACTGGATTTATACCTCCACTGAAGGGCTTCTGCTGAGCTGGAACACTAGCAGGGAACTCAAACATGCAAAGATTTATCTATATAAATAAAAATGAGGAAAGAGAGCAAGACCATCCTTTACCAATTTGATAAGCCTGTTGTATTAGAGATCAGACTGTCCTTTTAAAAATCTTTCTTAATTCTGGCCGGGTGACAAGGGGGTCAGTATAATCCTATGCACTCAGGAGGAAGGACTTGTTCTTTTGTCACCTCAGCTGATGCCAAGGGTATTACAACAGCTACTCTGTCCCCTTACTCCCTTTCATACGCAGACATTTCAGAGAATGTCAAGTATTTTCAGTTCTATGTCTGAAACACAACCCTCTATCAGTGCCTCCCTTAATAACCAGGCACAGGGGTTATGTGGGACAAACAACTCATTTCTGTGTCACCACTGTCATCAGGTGACAATCAAACCAAAGGCTTACTGCATTGCTTATTCTGCATCAGGACGTAAGCGACATGCTCCTCAGATCCTGGTACGGTGACAGGAAGGCTCCTGTGGGCCTAATGACAGGGAGAGATGTGCTTCCAGTGCCTCCTCCATCCCAAGCAGACCAGAGGGGCCTGCCAGAAGCACCACCAGCCACAAACAAGGCACTACACCTGGCGGTATTGGCCAGTGGGCTCCATCCACAAAAGTCCTTGTCAGTTCTTTCCTTCGGCTGGCAGGAGGGTTTCTCTCTGGCTGGGATTTGCAGAACCTCAATTCAAGCAAGTAAGGCCATCCCATGAGGCTACAATAAGCAAGGACAAGTCCTCTCAAGGGAGAACAGCCAACCTGCTGGATTAGTAAATCCACAACTCTTGCCACAAATCCCTCTGCAGATTACTGAAGGCCAAGTAAAACAGTTGAAAAAGCTGTTCCACGAAATGCTGCACTGACCCCTTTCACTTTGACTTCATGATGGCTAGATATGTTCTCAAAATTGACACAAAGCTGACAACATGGAAAAAAACAATGACTCTCCAACCCTGCAGTGAACCACATCACTAAGCATCAAATTCCTTCAAATTCAGCCATCCTGACCTGAGGTCAAATCAGTCAAGGCAAGAACAATTCTCGATACTCAAAGGGCCGAAGATGACAAATAATCCAAGGCATCACTGAAACTCTGTTCTGAGTTGTCACTCAATCTTTTGAAACATAAAAGGAAACACAAAAAGGAAGAACGAACCTGCAAAGGTCCTTAAGACACCTTAACAAGACCTTTCCATATTTGTTCAAGAAAAGCAAATAATCTTTGGAGACTAAGGGTGATTTCAAGTGTTTTTATGCTTGTTTAAGTCAGCTATACCATTGTACGTGCACGTTTTGCAAAGGGAACAACAAGCTTAGACCTATCCCCAGCCCCACTACCTACTTTACGGCCTAAACATTCCACGTGTTCCTGTATTTTCAAATCAATTGCTGCTTCACTAACAAACCCAAACTCTTCCACTGCAAAGGGAATTTGTTCATTTAATATTTGAGCCAGTTTTACACGGGCATGCTCCTGGCTAGAATGCAATGAGTACACAAGAAGGTACTCTGGAGGTTTCACTCCTGTCCCCAGCTCAGGTGCAGGAGGAACACCACCCGCTGTGTTCCGAGCCAGTCAATCAAACTCCATGCTCCACACATTTAATGTCATGCCTGACAACAACCCTGAGGGGATTATCAGAGGCCTAGGATGTTCTACACTATTTTAAGACATTATTCAAGAATATTAAATAATGCAAGTAAAACCTTGTCTGCTGATAAATACTTTATGTCTTTTTATAGCTGTTCATTCCTCACCAACTGCACAAGTCACTACTTTAGAAGCTACCACAAATTTTGAAATGGATGTCCCTTTGAAACAGTTTGCAACACAAGTGGCAAGCTCAACACCTGCTGTAAACACCTTTCCTTTTCCTCAAAGTCCCTTTTTTTTTTTTCCCCCTGCCATGCTAGAAATGTAACTAAGTCAGGTTTGCAATACATTATTAGCAAAGTTTGCAACAGGCAAAGCTAAAAGGTGTCCCTGAAAGCAAAGTTCTTGCAAACATATTATGCTAGACAGAAGTTATGCAATGTACTGAACATTATAACAACTTTGGTAGTCTCTAAAGAAAAAGACATTTGACTTTCACCGACAGAAAAACCAAGAGCAACACAATGCATAAAACATACCAACTGGGTTTTGGATACTTTGATGGTTGTCTTTGGAGTCTTCTTGCAAGGCAGACATCATTGGAATCCATCTTTACATGCTCCTAGGATATACTTTGTTTCTAAGGCCTGAAAGGAAGAGGTAAATAGTTACACTGTGATTCATTATAATATTTGGCACATGAAATTAGTAAACACAGGGCAACCATAACTCTATTACACTTCCATGAGGCAAAGCTTATGCAGAGGATTGCTTAGGCCCATTATGATCAATAAACATCAACACTTGACACTGCCTGCTCAAATGAGGATCAAAGGCACTTAAAATCCCACGTGGCCTGGACACCGTCCCACAGTGCATGGCAAGTATGCCGGCAAGTCAGGTGCCCTCAGGCAAAGACCCCCCCCACACCATCTGCTGCTTCTTCAGGGCTCAGCTCAGCTCAGCAGCCAAGCAGGTGGCCGCCTCAAGGCTCCCCCATGCCACAGCCACCAAGCCCCTGGGCATGTGAGGCAGCAGGCGCGCAGCCTGCTCCGCTGCTTGTACAAGGGCCCCAGCTGCTGCATGCAAGTGCCCAGGAAGGTGGGGCGCTGCTGGGCTCTGTCTCACAGGGCAGCCCTGTTCCTTTGGCCTTGGCCACCTGTGAAGCCTCTTGTTTTGGGATGTTGAGGTCTGCAGCATCCCTCAAGGCTGCAGCAATTGTAACAGGGGCCTAAAGTACAAGTGAACTTGCTCACTCAATCACAGCAACCTGGGCAAGGACAGGGATGGGGCCAGGGCCAGGGCCAAAGCTTGTGTTCCAGTGGAGAAAGGGAGCTGAGTGCAGCCAGTGCCCAGGCAGCAACCCCTCTCTCTCTGCTAGAAGGATAGGAGAGCCTCATACTCGTCGCATGGGGCTGCACGAAGACCACAGACCAAAACGTGCCAGAGGCTTCCCAGATGGCAAAGTGCAAAGGCTGTGACACACCCTGATGACAATGAGTCATGCTGGCCAGGCTGCCATGTGGCAGAAAGCTGCTGAGGCCACAGGAGTGTGGCAGGGAAACAGCCCTCCCCTGCTTACAGGGGGCTCGTCTGGTGCAGGGAGACATGGCCTTTTATGGTCCTTACAGGGTGGCCAAGCTCTGCTGGCAACCAGGAGGAGCAACAGGAGAAAAGGCCACAAAGGCCAGAGAAGCCAAGACCCATCCCTGCTTCCAGGGAGGTTACCCAGCACAAACCAGACTGGGCATCGCAGGTGTCAGCTGTCATCTTCTATACACCCAGGCCTGGTGACAGGAGGGTCCCTGTGCTCCTCATCATTACCCTGCTCCTCTTCTGCCTCACAGCTCCACACCACAACTCTTTCTTCCTTCTCTGCCAGCTCGGCTGCTGCTGCAAGGGAAGGAGGACACCGTGAGCCACCAGAAGCATTGGCTCCTCGCTGTGGCACCCTGCGAGGCCTAAAACTCGGCGCACCCCTCACTCAGCCAGGCTAGTTTCCTCCTTGCAGCCCCAGCAAGGACGCTTCTCTATTCTCCCGTCCTCTGCTTTCTGCCCTGCTGCCTCTCACTCACAAGAAAACTCCGGCCCGTGCTCAGTGGGAAGTGCTGGTGATCCTTCTGCAGCCTTCCTCCAGAGACAACATGGCTGAGTCGAGGCTGAAGTTGCCCTTCAGAGCTGTCACTGAAAGAAAACAGCAGAGGTCCAGTGTTAAATGGAATCGGTCCCCATGAAAATGGCTTTTATGCATGAAAATAGCACTCCATTACCATTGCCCCAAATGTCAGTTTGTACATGTATACTCTAAAGTTATGTCAGAATTTCTCTGAAAAAAATGCTTTTTTTTTTTCCTCTTTTCCTCAGTTACCTCAGCTTTTTCCTCCAAAAAAGCTCACTGTGTCACTTCCGAGTTTCTGCAGGTTTTCCCCAAAATATGTCCAATTACCCTCTGCAATTAACTCCATCCCCCTTTCCAATCACTCCTCCCTCTAAATTATTATAGATTTTCCCTCAGAAAATGCTTAGTTTTCCTATATAAGTTACCTCAAGTTCTTCACCGACAGTACCATTTAGTATCCTCTAAGGGTACCTCAGCTTTTCTACCCAAAAAAGTAATTTTACATCAATGTCACTGCAGCTTTCCCCAAAAAATGCTCATTTTATCCCTTCTATGTTACCTCCTATTTCCCCTCTAAAAGTGCTCATTTTTGTCCCACCTAATGTCCCAAATTTCCAACCACTAAAATGCACTTTGTATCATCTAGTTACTTCAGGTTTTCCCTCCAAAAATGCTTTTTGTCACCTAGAAGTTACCACAGATTTTCCCCATAGAAGATGATTATTTTGTCCCCTTAGGATTACCTCAAATTTTTTGGGACCTTCATTTTGTTCCTTTTCTTAACTTAGATTTCCCTCCCTCCCAAACTGCACAACTTTCTCTCAAAATATCATTTTATATCTTCTTATATTACCACAGCTTTTCCCCCTAAAATGCTCATTTTATCCCCTCTGAGTTACCTACTTTTTTCCCCAAGGCAACTGTTTTTATACTCTAAAGTTATATCAGCCTTTCCCTTAAAAAAAATATTCATTTTTTCTCCTCTGTTACCTCATCTTTTTTTCTCCAATAAAGCTCACTTAGTCCCTTCTGAGTTTCCACAGATTTTCCCTAAAATGTTCATTTATCTTCTACACGTAATTCAACAACCCCCCCAAATAATTTTCCCCCTCTAAATTACTATAAATTTTCCCTCAAAAAATACTCGGTTTTCCTGTGTAAGTTACCTCAGTTTGTTCCCCAGAAGCGTCACTTTATATCCTCTAAAGTTACATCAACGTTTCTGTCAAAAAAATACTCAATTTGTCTCTATTTGTTAACTGAGGTTTTCCTTCAGGAAAAGCTCATTTTGTCCCCTGTAAGTTTCCTCATGTAATTTTCCCTCTGTTACCTCAGATTTCCCCCTTCCCGCATTGCTCCATTTCTCCCCAGGATGTATTTTATAATTTTACATCCTCTAAAGTTATTTCAGATTTTCCAGGAAAAAGAGTCCTGTTTTTCCATCTAAGTTACCTCATATTGCCCCCCACCCCCCATTGCCTATGTTGTCCACTCCAGGCTAGCTCTAATTTTTCTTCCAAAAACATTCATTTTGCCCCCTCCAGATTACCTCAGATTTCCCTCCCAAAACATCATTTTGTACCACTGAGAGCTGCCTCAGCCTTTCCCGCCCCCAAACTCAAAGCGCCAGCCCGCGCTTTCCCTCAGGCCCTCCCGCCTCTCCTGACGCCCCGCGGCCAGGCGCTGTGAAGGGCCGGGGGCAGCCGCTAGGAGCTCGTTTGCAGCCCTTGCCGCTTTACCCCCTCCTCTGCAGAGCACCCTCTGAACAGCACTCAGCTCAGCAGAACACCTTTTTTAATCTTCCAGCCTGTGGGAGGAGGTCTGCAGAGCTGTGTGGAGCTGCAGCAGGACCAGACTTGCACAAAGCGGGAACACCTTGCAAGGTAATTGCTTGGGCTAGTTGCTTAAAGTGATGATTTCTTTTCCTTATCTGTTTCTTGCTGCAGTCCACAGAATGGCAAGACCTGGCCAGGCTGCTGCTCCCACCACACATCATGCTAGGATCTGAGTGCATCCAGCCCAGGAGAGGGCTTATGCCACTGGCTGCAACACCAGAGGCTTCCTTTCCAACCTGCAAGGAAAATAAGGACTACTTAGTAAGTATGGCACAGATGCATCCTAAAAGTCAGAATCCTGTTTAATACATCAAAGTGGGAGAGCTTGGCACAAAGGAAGAGACCAAAAGGAAAAAAAAAAAAAAAGTCAAGATCAGTTAGTTAAAGGCATCTATCGTTCTTTTGCCTATCTGGGGAGCAGTAACATTGACAAGGGAGAGAAATTGGGGAAAAATAATAAGAAGAGCAAAGATAGCAACAGAGAGCATATTGATACTACAAAATGAGATATTATTATGGGAATCCCACCGAAATACCTTTAAACACAAATCTGGAAGAGCACACTATGCACTATGGCATGGCGAGTTCAATGCTCTGACCAAACTGTTTGGTGCAAGCTGCTTCATGACACAGTTATGTCCAGTCTTACTCTTTGTGCTACATGGAAAAAAACACACACACACACAAACACAAAAACTTGTATGCATTTTTAACTGCATTATCTCTCTGTTCAACAGTAAACCTGACTTCCAGTCAAGGAGTGCGTAAGGGAAAGTATTTAGATGCTATATTACATTTATACCACTACTCTTGAAAATCAAAATAGCTGTGGTAATTTTTGTTACTAAAATGTAAATTGACAGCTCTATAAACCTAAAGGAAGTAAAATCTTATGAAATTTAATTCATTAGTTTCAGAGGAAAAGAGAAAGGGAAATCTCTCTGCAAAGCCAACAAAGGAAAGGAGTGCTTTACTCCAGGAGCGTCAGAATGGGAGGGCATCCTACAAACAGTACCGTGGTTAGGGACTAACACCTGCACTCAGGTTCTTGGTCTTCAAACACCAGAGCAGGGTGGAAGCAGCAGTGATAAGTGCTTCCAACTCCTGGGCTGCCTTGACTGATGCATTCCCTATTCTTGCTTTTTTTTTTTTTTCCTCCACCACGTGCTGTGCTACCATCCACCCATTCTGACATGGCAGTGCATCTTCACACAGACCTCAGGATAAAGAGCCAGGATTGTGCGTGGTGAGTTTCTGAATTATTCTGACTTATTTTTATGTAGTCAGCTTCAGCAGCTAGGGAGAAATACACCCTTCCACAAACAACGAAAGCCTAGCAGATAAATAAGTCTTTTTCAAGTAGCTGGAATAAGAGCCAGAGTAAAAACATGACAAAGATAAAGAAACAATCAAAACCATGGTGAGGATCATCATGAACTAGTGAGAAAGCTATTTTTCTCTTCTTTAAGAGCCCCATATGAGTGTTTCCCACAAAATTCTTGACTACTCCTCGCTCCCTACACCTGCTTCACTTTGCATCTCCACAGAGAAAAGTGGGTAAGACACTTCATGCCACAGACATTGGTCCTTAAACAAAAGGGAGAACTACTGTCTGCCCAGATCTCAGTTCTGCAGACACCAAGTGTAGTGTCAAAACAGTGTATAATGCTGTCAGTTAATGTTTCCATCTGGTCATAAGAAGAATCCTAGGAGGCAACAGTTGCTTAATACAATATTTAATTTGAAAGCAATACAGCAAGATTCCTTCACAGCCTTCTCTACCAGCTCTGAAGGCATTTAGGTTCAGATTTCTATTTCTTCCCATATGGAAGAAAAAATTCCTACTGTTATGAAAGGGCTTTATTCCTAGAATACTCAGTTAGTAGTAGTATTCCAGAAGTGACTACAGTCCTACAATTTATATGCCAGAACTGGAAATGGTTCCTGGGAGCAGAAAATGTTTTCCTGTGCTGACGCAAATCCTGACCAAACCACAACAGGAGACCGCTGTGTAAATTAATGATGAACATCTCTAAAAACCACAAGCATGGACTTTACTAATCCCACAGTTCTGATGCAAACAAATACACTGTCCTTACACTGATAATTTGTGACTCATGCTCATATGTAAACATTCAGAAAGAAAAATGCTCTAGGACCTGGCAAAGAGACCTTTTTAATACTGTCTGTGGAGACTGGGTTGGTGACGTTGGCCTGTAATGACTGATGTGTGGCAGATGGCAGTGCCCTTGGGACATCATGCAACTTGGACATGACACCATGTGAGATCCAGGAAGCTGCAAGCAAGGAAAACATACCTTAGATAAAACATAAAACCATTCGCTGTGCTGAGTGTTGTGCATTCACACAAATAGACAGCTAAGCACCACAGAGACAGTGGCTCACTTCCCCTGTGTGCCTGGTGGGACAGAGAAAGAGGAAAGGAAGAGTAAAAAAAAAAAAAAAAATCAATAAAAACTTATTGGTTGAGATAAAAAAATAAGTAAAAAGTGAAGAAGTAGTAGAGTAGAAATAAAACACAACAAAACAAGTGATGCAGAGGTAATTGCTTACCAGCTCACACAGTTAGATTTGTTGAGCCAGTTTCCAGGCAAAAAGATGCCAACCTCCCTAAGCCCTCCCTCTTCCCTTTTTATTGCTTGACTTGATACAGTGTGGAATACCTCTTTGGTTCCTTTGGGATATCTACCTTGCTGTGCCCCTTCCCAACCTCTTGCATACACCCCAGTGTGTTATCAAGGTGGGCAGAGAGAGGAAAAACCAGCCTTGATGCTGTGAAAAACCACAAGTTTTTCTTTACCATCATTGCATTACCAGCACTGGGTTTGGTCACAAACCTAAAACATACCACTATAGCAGCTGCTACAAAGAAAATTAATTCCAACCCAGCCAGACCCAGAACACAGATAAGCAGGGAGCTGTCCTTACAACGAATGCAGTGTCAAGCATCGCCTGTTAATACAATTCTTCCCTCCTTACCAGCCTCGGGGGTCCCAGGCAGCCAACCAGGTGGTTGCACTATGATTTGGAACAGACAAGGGAAGATGTCCACTGTAAGAGGAAAATAAACATCTCTAAGGTGCAAATTTTACACAAAGACAGGAAATAGGATTTCAGTTCCTCACTAGAGTAAATGTTTTACCTGAGTACTGAAGTGTAAGAAAGGAAACACAAATAAATCTGAAGACACAGCACTGGTGTCCTTGCTACCCCTCTAAGGCTTCCAGAGAGTGCACGTTAGTGCCTTATGCGAACAAAAACACCATACCTAGACCCAGCCTGAGGGCAGGTCACAGTTATTCCCTGCACTAGTACAAACTGGACGGTCTCTTCTCTCAAAAAAAAAAAAACTTCTCACTTATGCGTGTGCAATCATTTTGGTGCATGGAAAATTGGATCTGTTACTGCTTTATTTATAAAGCCAAACATGTATGGAGTAGCCTCAAATCCATTTTCCTAAACAAAAAAAGTAAAAATCCTGCCTTGTCAAAGGGATGTGTATGTGCTTCCACGTAAACCATGAAAACAGGCTTACACTTTCTAAGGACAAACAGTTATGTTTTGGCTAGGTGATTTGCTGCCAAGAACAGGATAACCATTTCCATTCGTCATACCTGTGCGATTTAGGGTGTTGAACACCTGCAGTTTTTTTTTTACTAGGGAAACTACCCCAGAGAAACTACCAAGGACTTGGTCCCTTCTGGACAGCAGTGCTGAAACCTCACACTTGCTGCTGTGCGAGTAACTGACTGTTCACCAGCTCTCCTCCTGACTGTCCATCTACATTCACAGCAAGTCTTAAACATGCCCTTCAATTGCAACTTCTTCAGGGCTGTCTGACTCAAGAAACTGTACAGACTTTGATACTAAGTTGTTTTCTCTGCTTTCGTCTAAGTCAATAAGCAGTTCTACTTGTGCAGACTTTACTAAAGCACGGTGAGGTGTATGTCACTGGACAACACCACACACACAGCTACCTTAAATCAGCCATCCCTTTCTCCAAAGTTATTTTGGTTAATTGGTAAGTTTTACAGACATTCATTTTGGAAAAAAAAAAAAAAAAAAAAAAGTGAATAACCCCACCCAAATATATTTTTTTATCCGTCAGATTCTTAGAAAACAGGACTCTCTGGGTTCTTTTACTTTGTTTTCTGCTCTAGAACAGATTTTCCTTTTAAATAACTTGCCTTCAGCACTAGAATCCATAAATGGACAGAGAATATTTCTGATGTGCTTGAAGATTTGCATTCAGACACAAGTTACAGCTGGTTGCTAAATCTGCCTGAATACTGTGCATTATTATGACACCCTGTCCTGTGTACAGAATCCCCTTCTGTGCAGCAATTTTACTTCACTCGTAACAAAACTTCACGTCTTCCATCTCTGGGTTTTCCTGTCAGCCTCTCCTCTAAAACTTCTTGCACTCCTTTTAAAATAGAAAGAAGGACTACCACTTTCAACTTCTCATTTTGAGTTTGCCAAATTTTGTATTTTAAATGCCAGTAATGAAATCAAACGTGCTTCAAGATCTCCTTCACATGTCTCCCCGCCTTCAATATTTAGAGAGGCTTTTGGAAGAGCACCCTGAACAAGAAGTATCTGAGTAGATGTTTGTAACCTATATGTATGAACTCCTATTGGTGCATCCCATCTTCTGAAACTCGGGTGATATTTTATAAAAAAAAATATTTTTAGCAATTTGGTTTCCTCTATCCCACAGTTGTTGCACAGATTATTTCCCCCAACACACTTGTGCTCAAAATACTAAGATGAACGCTTGACTGATTCTTTAGTTTAGCCACTGACTGTTCTGGTCATGATTTAGAGATTACACCACCAGTAAATCCTGTAGGAGGGCAGCTCTGAATCCACAGGAGATGGCCCTTGCTAATGATTTAGGCTACTTGCTTATCCTCAAAATATCTAAAAATACAATCAGCTTGTTGGATATCCAATTCCTCAAAGCTCTTTTCTTGTCCATTCTCCTTTCCTTCTTCCTTTGTCTTGAGGAGTTAAGGTTCTCAATTATATTAACATCTATGAACCCCTCTGCTTCAGAGGCTTTGTCTTTGTATAGCTGCCTCCTGTTATCATAAGTTAAACTGAATTTTTGTCCCTGGGTACATTTGTTATAACTATCCTTATTCATTCTGGCATAGGATCTGTTCCTATTCATTCTTAAATCCTTTCTTTGCCATGCTGCAAATGCTACTGTGTTGTCAGGGTGTTCTCTAAGTCATTAATTTCCCCATGTGCCTCATTATCAATAGTTACTTCAGTCTCGTTAGGATTATTAAATACATTTGAAGCAATGCTGTGGTACAAGTCACATGCAAAGGCACATGCTTTGAGGAGGCAGGTGTCTCTATTCTATGTTCAAAAAAGCTCAGGGTACTTTGCGTATGCTGCATCAGTTTAATGAAAGTATCTTGCTTTGCATGTGAAATTAAAAACATTTTGATACAACTTCCTCAGTTGTGCTTATGTGTTCTGGCCTGAGGACTAGTGAAAAAGTCTTCAAAACATTCTAATCAGTAACACTGCACAGAAATTTCCTCAAATACAAAATAAAAACATTGGACCTTACAGGGACAGTGGAGAAACAAGGCCAAAATCTATTCAGCCACCTCCTAACCTTGAGGCTTCCTAAGGTCTTAAGAGAGGGTCTGAGCTCTAGCCACATACCGCTGGGGTTTTTTGTATTCTTTTTACTGAGAACTCATGAGATTACCACACTAGCAAGATTTGGTTAACGTGCCAGCTATCTCCTTCACAATGTGAAGATACAAATTAAGCTCTTCCATCAGAATCTATATTCACAGAAAAAAAAAATCCAAATTTGATTTACTATGCATAATTTATCAACTCAGCTTTTTTTTTTTTTAAACTAGGGTTCACATTTTTAAAGGTATTGAACAGCCTAAGATGCTACACATGCACTTCAGCAGGATTTTCTACTTATCTAGAAATATCTAGATATCTAGAAAATCCTGGGTGTTCTAAAATCTCGTCTTGATACCATCAAAACTAAATGGTGTGGGTACTCTAACTCAGCCTTCTCAGCTGTAAAATTCTGGTGTCATTCATTATCTAAAATGACTTGCATTACATGGCCCTTATGGAAGCCATTTATACTTTTTGGAGAACAAATTTTCAAATAGCTTTCAAGATTTTTTTTGCCTAAAAATTTATCACTTCACTTTGATCATTTTTAGGATGATTTTTCCTCATCCAGGCTAGGAAAAAGTACCAGCTGAGAGTGATTCCCATCGTATATACTTACAACTGAACAGATGGAACTCAAAATGCTCCGCAAACACTGGAGAGCTCAGATATAAAGCATGCCTTTCAGACCAACTTCATTATACATTATTCAATTTGTCACACACCCCCAGCCCCCAGCCCTTTCTAAAACACATAGCTGGTACTGTTTGCACTTTAATTAGCAATTGCTATCTCCAGTGCAACCTCTATGCCAATTAATGTGACGAGGGAGATCCAAATCCAATTCCTATTGTATGCACAGTTACATTCCCTTCACTTCTTAGTGACAATTACATTGCAGTTCCTTGTGCCCATATGTTACTGGCTCCAAATTCCTTATTTGGCCAGGGCTCACTTTGTGGTGTTTTTGGTTTTAAAAACAAAATCCTTCTTCCTTCTTTCTTTCACTCTTGCTTGAGAAATCAGCAGGATTTTATCTAGAAACGTTGACAGCCTTCAAAAATGGTTAACTTCAAAAAGAAGTGCTACTGTGCTATAGTATCATGAAATGAAATTAAAAGTGTAAATTTTACATTTGAAAAAGTTAATGACATTAGCCCTCTATTTTTATTACAGTGGTCCAGGAAAGCATGTAAGCATTCCAGTTATACTGATATACAGTGGTATATTCATTTCTCAACCAGGTAACACTGGTTTTATAAACAAAGGCCTGTTTTATCTGGGAACTAGCTGTAGCTATCAATGTTATCAGACTAAAGGAAATGGTCCATAGCTTTGTACTGGTACAAATGGGGAGAAACTGTGAAAAACATGCCACCTGTGATCGAGTCATGGCACACCGAGGTGCTGAGCACTACTCTAGCATTCGACTGCACAAAACAAATCTGTCAGAATTTCAGATATAGGGGATGAATGCGAGGAATCCACGATGAGAACTATACAAAACTGGGCTGCTGACATTTTCCTCACAAAATGAATACTTGGCCAACAGTATGTGAAATGCCAATGGGAACTGCATGACACGATGCTCAATGAGTATTTGAGTGATGACGGGAACAAAGATGCACCATAGCTCCCCTAAGGGGTGTTTCAACAGCAACACTGAGCAACTCAAAGTTAAAGTTTAAAAAAAAAAAATCACAAGACCTCCTCACCAAAACAGCCCTTTATGAAACCAAATTGAGAAAGTTGAACGAAGACTTCACCTGAAACCAGCCTTTTTCTGGAGCATTCTCCAAGCAAGCATTCAGAGCCCTCCAAGGAACAGCTACAGCTCTACTGCTTCCTTCTCAAGGCAGCTGCTGGGGACAAGGCTTCATGCAGTCACGGGAACAAAGACAACTGTTCTGATACTATGGTTTCTGCTTTTTTTTTTTTCTTTCTTCATTGTCCTCTGCAACATGATGTTCACTGGCCTTAACCATCTACTCTAATCCAGCAAGTGAGCAGTATTTCCATAGCCAAAGTGCTCTTTACTCTCCCTATCATTTTTCAGTTAGGCCAAAAGTTATCATCTCTACTAATTTCATTAAACATTATCTGCTCATGCAAGTGTTCTATGTGAAGGTCTAGATTTGACAGAAAGCTAATTGCTGGCTCAGTGAAAGCTTTAGCCAAACAATTTTCTTTTACTTGTAAAGGAGAATGATACAGAACGACACGTATTTTGATCCCGAATAAGCTAATCAAAGTTTCATCTTGAGGAACATAGCAGTTCATTCCTACTCTAACTAGGAAATTACCCACTTAAGCCTCAAGAAAACCAACTGCCTCTCAGCTCTCCTGGCAGGTCTTTCTCAGCAGGCTGCTAGCATTCTCAATTATATTTTGGTATAACATAACAGAGTAATCTTGCCACCTCTCACTGGCACCCAGAGGAGAGGATTTTAAGAAATGGATCAAAAATTACCTACTTCTGTATTTACATAAGGTTGCCACCTTGTGTAAACAGTTTGAGAGTGTGCTTGGATAATGGCACTTATATACAATGCAATTCACATATTGGGTGGGTGTAATTAACACAAAAACACTATCAATAATGTGGCACTGTGTATCTGTGGATATGCTGAATGGATGCATACAGTATTCATAGTTTTATAACAACAACGGACACGATGCAAGTTAGATGGAGATTTAAAATAAAGAACAGTGCCACTGAAATAATCCTTG
This sequence comes from Aythya ferina, assembly GCF_964211825.1. Classification (NCBI taxonomy): domain Eukaryota; kingdom Metazoa; phylum Chordata; class Aves; order Anseriformes; family Anatidae; genus Aythya; species Aythya ferina. The sequence goes on along the minus strand of NC_140300.1, from coordinate 31,292,338 downwards.
GGATCAAATATTTATCATGTCAGAGGAATACCTTGAACAGCAGTGCCCTCTCCAGCCCAGTTCTGCAATACTAAGACACAACAACACACATCTGTTCTTCAAGCAAACAAACCAGCTCATTCAACCTCCCCTTGTGGGATTTTCAAATCAAAATTTTCATAGTTTACCTGGACTGGACAGACTACACGGTTGGTCTGCACTCTTCTCCAGGAGAGCTTTCTTAACCAAGACAGTAGCGCAGGTGAATTGCTCTACAAGCAGAACTGAGTAGAAAATAAACGTGACTCTTCTCTTACAAGGCATATTGGCATTTAAACTCCTCCACACAGGTTTTTACTTCTTACACTCTTACAGCACAAGAACATTGACTCATCCAAGCAGATTAAAAATTCTTATTAAACATCACAAATAAGCAACAAATGTAGAGATAAAACCAGTCAGCACAGCTACATAAGCAAACCAGGGGCTACATGGCAATTGCTAAGAGCTGAAGCCTCTCTTTGGAGTCTTTCTAAGTCCTTCTGCCAGCCCAGGACCACTGGGGACAGGAAAAGCACCTCTGTCTGTCAATATTTGAGTAAGGAAGTGGCAATTTTCAGTTGCGTACCTCTGCACACCTTCTCCCTCACAGCAGTATCAAACAGATAACAGGAGAAAACAAGACAGTCTTGCCAGAGATACAGAAAGGCACACCTGATGAGTACAGGTGAAAGCTGCTCGCACCATCACTTGTCACATGGGCCCAAAGCAGCTCTCGCTCTGCTTCACCAGTGGAGTAAAAACATCAACTAGTTGAAACTCAAGTGACATGGCTTAAGCAAATGACTTTTTCCAAGTCACTGGAATGTGCCCTTTCTCATGTACAATGATCAGATGACAGAAAACAAATGAGGAAGCCTTAGTACCTTGCTTTCACTGGCTCATATAACCCCTTCTAACAAACCCACAACACTGTCGTGGTTTGCTGTCTTCACTGCTTAAAAACTTAAATGCTGGACATCCTATCCACTGCAAATCTGGTCTTCCCTTCTCTGAACTTATCCTTGCTCACTTTACCTGTTTGTAACATTTGCCTTTTGCTTCAATTTCCTCAATGTATCTTGGTGTTTGGACAGGATGCTTATAATCTGCTCCAAAATATACTTGCTTTGCAGGGGCCTGCACATGAGCAAAGAGATGTCGCTGTTGCTCTTGGCTCCCTCATTTCCCTAATCACAGAACAGAAGGAAACGCCTGGGATCCACTGCTCCCAAGTGCCCTCACAGGTTGAGTCCCAAAACCCAGCTAGGTTATGATGAGGGAAAAAAAGTGATTTCCTAACTCAGTGCATCTTCTGCAGCCATAGCTGATCTCAGAGGAAGATGAAACACAAAGCTTATTGCTTTACAGCTCATCCCAAGCCACAGAGTCGGCCAGCAGCAGCAGCATGGCACTAGGAAATAGGAAAAGGTCCCCAAGTTACCGAGCCTTGGTGCACAGAGCACAGGCAGCCACATCAGCACTTCACAAGGGTGAGACACCACAGAAGGGAACAGCATGGTCCAGGCTGAGAAAGGGAAATGATGCTAATTACTAATTTGTCTTAGAGTAGCTTCCTACCATCCTTGAAGTGTTTTTTCTTTCTTTTTTTTTTTTTTTTTTTTTAAAGACATTGAATGACAGCTTGCACATAATTCTGTGCAGGCTCTGCTGTAGAGAGGGAAAGGCAAAGGCCACTTTCCATAGACTTCAGAGAGGAGAAGGTGGACTGCAGATGTCCCGCAGCTGTACACAACATCTTTGTTTCACTGGAAGCTCATTGTAAATCTGTTGTTTAAGTATACCTGTTGCAATGATTCTTAATTTAGAGGACTTCAGGAATATCCTTGCATCTGACCCTCATTTATAATCCTACATAAGGTGCTTTGGTTCAGGTTTAATACCCCTTTGGGAAACACAATAGACTTACGGAAAAGCTGAGTTACTGCATGCACTTTGAGAGCTGGAAAACTGAGAAGGAAAATCTTGCATTGATCAAACTTGTGAAGGAGATATCAGCTAAAATGAGGGCCTCAAATCTCCCCCAGGCCCTAATAAATATGCTAAGTTCACTCTAAGGACATATATATTATGTGAGCTTTAAGGGGTACACAAGTATGATTTCGTGTGTCAGAGGAAGCAAGGGAAGCTTGAACTGCTTTGTGCTGGAACCATCCTAGAAACTGACCTTGTTCCTGTGCAAGGTTCACAAGCCTCATGCCACAGCACCACGTATCTCTGATTTCTCCCCTTTTAGTCCTCCAGGCCCAAGCACAGATGATTAATGTAGGCTGAGCACGTACCAGCGTAAATGGAAGCTACCAGAAAGGAAAGATTGAGGGTCAGACATTTCCAAAGTAAATCCAACAGCTCTAAAAAGTTCTTTTGCATGCGGGTTTAAGAACTACACTTTGGTTGTACTGAATAGCCCAATGGGAAGAACAGAGTTCAACACCCAGTCACGACCAGCTTGGCCCAAGGTTATGCAATCATCTGGAGCTAGAACCAACAGGCCAGAGACCAATTCCTCTAACTACAGCAGACTTACATCTGACACGTTGTACACAATAGCAACATGCAGAAGCACGAAAGCCTATGTCAGACCAATTCAAAACCTGCTGAGTGAGGCCTGTTGAAGGACCTCAAGAATCCCTCTACCCCAAACTCACACATGCCCCATGGTCTGACATGGGCACCCCCAGCTCCTAGCTCTGCGCAGTCACTAGGCACAAGTTCTGCCCAAAAGAGCTTAACTCTTGGGACAGGCTGGCAATTCTTCACTTAGAAACAAAAATCAAAATGGGAAAACTTGCTCAAGTGATTATGATACAAATTAGATACAATGCCTCTTACTATCCACAGCATGTTTTGAGTTAATTTATGATATAAAATGATGTCATTATACAAGATAATTTACACTGAACCATAACTTAAGCACACATCATACCCATTAGTATAGGGCTTCTAGATCAAGACCCAGTATCACAAAACACATACTGCTAATCACGGTAGAATAGTTCTCACATGCATAAAACCACATCCCTGCTTCCTTCAGGCCAGTACCCCATCACTCTGCTCATGTAAAGCTTTCAGTAAATCTACTCACACGAGGCCTATGATGAAGGTAATTCTCCACCAGCACAAGGAGGTGTCTTCCAGCAGCTACACTGCCTTTGGAAGAGGCAAGGTGTCTTCTTGTTCCAAGAAGATTTCTGAAGAAAAATCCAGTGACAATTCCCTAGATGAGGCCCCAAAAGCGGTCACCTCAGCAATCCTCCTGTTCACTACTATTTAATAAGCAGAACCTGATACTAAGGTCTAAGAAGTTGACGAATGATCAGCAAGGCTTCATGGTTTCAAGGCAAGGGGCCCTCTCAGCAAGGCTGGCCCTTAATCACTTATTTGGCAGCAGTACTGTAGATGTTTTCAATTAAGTGAAAAACAAAGCCTCCAGAGAACATGTCTTTAGCCCAAATAAAATCTCTTGAGCATCACTTTTTTTTTTCCCTGTGTCAGCAAAGTTGTTGAGACAGCTGCTACACACAGGTGGTACTCCATACAGTGCATTACACTGCTTTTATGGGTGCCTTGAGACTCCAAGTCTCTGAACAATTAATTTTACCACTGCCGCTTTGACCTATCAACACTTTTTATCACTGCAATAGCTCCTTATCAAATCCACATGTGCAGGTGCACCATAACCACCTTAGGGAGAGCACAGGGCCTGCAGCAGGTACAGCTGGGAGCAAACTAGAGAATAATGGGCAATAAAAATAGAAGCAGCAGCCACCAAGGCAAAACTAACCCAGGCTAAAGCAAAATAACACAACTGTCACCTCTCCCCTGTGATCAAAAACACTCCCAGCAGTGGGGTCCTTGCCCTCAACACGAGTGCACGCAAAGAACATTTCTGTAAATGTCTCAGATAACCTGCCACTGAAGATAAAGACTTCATATGCAGGCTGTTCAGGCACCAGCTTAGGAGCAGCTGTGTTTGGCTCTCCAATGAGCCCTCTGAAGAGGGGCAGGTGTGATCAACACCTTACCACACTCAGCTCTGCCCAGGCATTACCAGGCCCACCTAAACCACAAGAGCCACAGCCAGGCACTGAGCTGGGGAACCTTCCTCCGCCTCCAGACCCTTCAGGAGGGTTTCCCCTTGTGTAGTCAGCTTTGTACTGTGCTCAGGAGCTGGCACCCAGCTGCATGGGTGTAATAGGAAAGGTTTGCTCAGGATTGACTGAAAAAATGGAGCTTGAGAAAAACCTTTTCTGGAAGAACTTTTAAATATAGTATGACAAAGACAGAAATAAGTACTCAAAAGGAGAATCCTGCCCTAAAAAAAAAAAAAAAAAAAAAACGCAACTTGTCACATTTCCTTCTTTGGGTTAAGAACCAGGTTTTTCAGGACTTAAGCTTTGCTGCTGCATGCCTTGACTGTAGCCTCCGTTGGTATTTAAACACAAAAGCTCTGCCAATTTTGCAAATCCATTGTCACAAGGCTGCAAAATCAGACATTTCATTCTGTATAAAATTTAAACAGGCTAATGTCTGCCAACTTACGTCACCTTTTGACACTGACAGTAGCTACACACAGTACTGGCTAAGTCTCCAGAGGCACATGTCAAGGTTTCAGTGACCTATGAAAAATTAAGCAGTAAATCAGCACAGGCAGCAGCAACTGGGATTTTCTCTTGCTTGGAAGACAAGTCAGATCATCCCTCTAGGAAAAGGGAAAGAGACAAGTGTTAATCCAACAATTTGTAAATCAGCAACATCATTAACAAATACCATTGTGTTCTTCAGATACACGGAAGACCAACCTTGTTAAGTCTTCACTTCTTTTAAGAACTAAAGCTACCACTGTCCATGACCAACAAGTAATCAGATTTAATAAAGATTATATCATTTTCTTGATATACGGAGCTCATTCTGGGTAGCAGTCTTACCTTTCTCCCTGCAAGGTAACACTTATTAACACACGTGCCTCACATAAAACAATCTTCTGATCAAAGACCAGAAGCATTCACATGCCTATAACATAAAAATTGGTCAAAGACCCTAGAGACCCTCAGATGTACGTCTGAACTCCACAGATGGTATGAAGAGTAATAAGTCACCCTGTCCTGAATTATGAAGGCATCAAACGAACACAACAGAAAAAAGAGCTCATTGAGAAACACTCATGCTTTTTGGCTCTCTGAAAGTGCCATAAGTAATGCTAGGCAAAAAGTAGCCTCTTAACTAGTGAATTTTATATATTCATAGATTCAAATTACAAAGTAAACTTTCATATTCATCATCCCCATGGCTCAGGTCTGCCAAGTCTGTTTGGGCTTCACCTGAGAATACTTGAACTCACTGCAAGTGTTTTGTGTTTCTGACCACATGAATATAATGAAGTTTTCTCTTAACTTTTTAAGGAGCATTTTGTCTCTTGTTTCACTTACTAATATGGGGATGAGGTGGGGAAATAAGTCTTTTTTGTCATTGTAGTAGTGTACTTAAGCACAACATTGTGCTCGTTTCTTTTCAAAATAGGATGGAACAATAACATTGGATCTAGACTCCTATCCATGCAGTTTAAGAATGGAACAGCTGTATCCACACTGGTGAAGCAGGAGAAAAAAGGATAGCAAGGTAAGCCTTTTGAAGAAGGGACAGCACAAAATGCACTTTGTGGACAGACATTGGAGGGACTCCCATCTGAAAAGCACAATTCTGCCTAAGGGCAGAAAGACCACAACACATTGACAGGACTCACTCAAAGAAACTTCAAATTATAAACAAATTTTTGTCACGTACCTGTTAAGAAAGGTTTCTGACATCCAGTCCTTCTTCCCCCGTTTCCCTGACAGCTGACATCCTGCACAGGCAGTCAGCCCAAAAGCTGAGCCTCTCCTAACTGGGCACTACCATCCCTTCTTAGTCCTGGATAGCTCTCAGCAGCTGCACACAGCACAATGATGGTCTGATCCTTGCAGTTAGGACACCCTCACACATTTAGAGCATTAAGACTTCATAGCCTCTCAGAACTAGCTATATTTTCAGACTGCTCTGCAGGCACTGCTGCTTCCATTCAACTCCAAAAGCCTCCTAGTATTTCTTATTCTTACCTGAACTCCCTTTTACCTCTTCCACATTATCTATCATCACTCTGACCACATCCAGCCAGCAACCACTCTCACCTCAGTTTACCCCTCATAACATCTCCCTGCTCTTTTCCACAGCCCCTGTGCAGTGGTTCCCTACTTACGGTATTTCCAACACAGATTCTTCAGCTGTGGCTGAAGGAAAGCACTCAGATCCTGACTTACCTGGATCAGACACACTTGAGACCAAAGAACCTTCAGCAATTTAAAACATTCAGGTACGAACTCCCCTTAGGCTTCTCCCCTTGGCCACAATCCTCCCCCCAGGGTCAGCTGCTGAAGAGCACCCTGTGGGAAGCCAGTGCTGGAGCAGCTAACAGCCCCCCACCAAGGAGAGCCTGTGCCAACATTTACAGCCATTTACACCAGCTGGGCAGAGCTCTCCAGGCCCAGAAGGAAGTGAGCTGGGACTGAGGAGCCTGATGGGTGTGAGAGCCCCAGCAGCCTTCCCAGGACACAGCCCTGTGGAGCCAGACTCTGCTGCTGCCCTGTCTGCCAGCAGAGGCACATCACCAACTCCTGGCTCTCCATCCTCATCCCTGGAGCTACAAAAGCAGCCACAGCTGTGCAGGACAGGCTGGCCATGCTGTCTGGCTGGGGAGAGGGGATCCTGCTGCATCATCCTGCTTTTCTCATCGCTGCCACCACCACAGGCTAGGCAGGGCTGTCTGGTTTGGCCCCAGTGTGGTCACAGACCTTTCCCCATGTCCCTTCCCAACAAAACGCTGTGGTCCCCAATCTACAATGGGAAATGGGCATGGGGTTGGATGTACAGCACCTTTTTCTGAGGTCAAACACACACAGCTCTTTCCTAGGAACTGAAAGGATGATCTGATGCACTGACCAAGAGAAACTGGGATGTTTCTGAATGCAGTCTAAGAACCCCAGCACACAAAGCACTAAGATATTACTGTCCCAGGAGATTTGTTCCTGTAACAGAGCATTACAGCACAACATCATGGGCGTCACAACATCACGGAGCCATTAAGGGTGGAAAAGACACCCCCCGGGTCACCTGGCCCACCCTTGGCCCAGCCCGGCCTCCTGGGTTCAGCTCGCTCCCTGCTGTCCCCAGCTGGCAGCAGCTCTGTCCCCTGCGGTGTCCCCCTGCACTCAGATCCGCTGCGGGTGGGTTCAGCGAAAACGTGCCAGGAGCAGTGACAACTATGGAAATGGTGCAGCTGCTGGGTGTCGGTGTAATCTGGATGTGTTTCTGCCCATGGGCACCAATTCCTAGTTCCCCATCCACCTGGATCTCTGGATTAATGCTTGCTTTTTGCCACGAGAGGGAACCCTTCGCCTCACAACACTGCATTTCCTCAAGGCAAAGCTGGTCTTGAAATTACACGCATTAAAGGAGCTCGCAGGGAGAGGAGCCGTGAAGGCAGAGCCGTCTGGCAAAGGTCAATCACAGCTGCCCGTGAAAGGCACAGGGCAGCAGAGCACAGGATGCACCGAGTGTGGATAGGGGTGGAAGCAGCACAAATACTGACTTTTCAGATTTTTTGTTGGTGCAATTCCTAAGGCACAAGACCGAGCGGCTCACAGAAGAAGCATGCAATGCTGCTTGGCTTTTATTTTCCATTCACATTTTAGGCTATTTTCAAAGCTCTTGCCCTGTGTTGTGCCAAATGCTGGCTGATGGGGGCAGCTGGACTCCTGAGGGAACCGTTTATTCTAAGAGTGCTAGATATTCACTTTCCTACTACGAAGTGTCCAGCAAATTTGTAAAAAAAAAAAAAAACCCACAAACTATTTAAATATTTATATCCTGGTCATGTTTATATCCTACTTGGATATTAGGTGAAATTTCCTTATTGTAAGGGTTGTGCAGCATTGCAATATGCTGCCCAGGGAAGTGATCACCATCCCTGGAGATCTTCAAGAAATGTGTAGATGTAGAACTTAGTAGCATGGTTTAACGGTGGACTCGTCCCTATTAGGTTGAAGGTTGGATGAGATCATCTTAGGGAGCTTTTACAATCGGAATGATTCTATAGTTCTGTGAGATGTGGTAGACAAGGAAATGAGACACTTTAAAAGGGAGGTTTTTAACCTAATTTTATGATCTATAGCACTGTTTTGGTATCTTGCTTGGCATTTTTCCTCACTGACGATGTTCCCATTTCCCAGTGAGAATCTCACTGGAGCTGTGCTCACTGTTTGCTATACACATGTGGCAGGAATATCACAAAGGCAGTGAAGAAGCTGCCTTGGTCTGTTCCTGAGTCACCAATACAGGCAGCCTGCAGGTTGCAGAGTCCGAGGAATCCATGCAAACTGGCTGTCACAGCTGGTGGCTGTGCAGTAAAACAAGCTAAACTGCAGCAGCTGTTTGTACAAGCTGCTGAATGGGCATCGCCTTGCCTCCAATCAATTTAAAGAGTTTGTTTGACATTCAGTCCTAGTAAAGGCAGAGGAATACGTTCCACTGAATTTAATGAAGGATGGAGTGAGACCACATTCAGCTGCTTTTGTTTCCCTGCCTCACTGCAAGCTAGCTGCAGGTTTCCAGCATAGCTAAGTCTGTGGAGAGTGTTAACAGCTATACACTGCTGAAGAGGGAGCAGACTATGAGCACTTCAGGCTGTGCACTTCAAGCTAGTACTACTTAGCAGTATCAAAAAGCAGATTTTCTTTTTGGGGACTAGATGAACACTAAACATTATATATATGCATGGGCACACACATCTCACAGCAATTTTTGTTATAAGCCACCCTCCAAAAAAAACCCCCAAAACACGTCCCATCATTTTGATAGTATTTTTTTATTTATAAACTTTTCCCATTTTATGCATAAGTACTTAAATAGGTTTTAAATGCAGAAAGAAAACCAATATGATAGATTTAAGGAAGTCAGCAATTAGATAAATTTATATGTAGAATTTCAGTTGCTTACAAAGCAATTATACAAGTTCTTTAACTCAGAGTTTAGATAAATAAACTGACAGTTCAATACATTCTCTTCTTATAATGACATTCCTTACAGCAGTCCAGATTCTTCATTCTGAATTGTACTTGTTGTCCACATGTTTCAGAAGAGACAGAGAAGAGGGGCTATCCGTGGGACAGAGCCACTTTTCGTGCAGCTCAGTCTCTTGCTCAGATACACTACAGCAAAATCTATGCATTTGCTGCTGAATATTTTTCTCAAATCTTTTCCAATTTATACAGGGCCCACGTACTTCAGCTCATTTCATTTCTAGGGCTGTATGCACAGGACCTGTAAGTTGAAGAAAAAGAAGAAGCTGAGTCGATGCAACATAAACATTTTTTGAACTAAGTCAAAATGTCTTTAATACAGAAGTACTTCAGACATCAGCTCAGAGTCAATGAAGCTACACGGTCATAAAAAAGAGAAACAAAGGCTGGGGGGGGGGGGGGCTTAACAGTGTGCCAGAGATGGCAAGAGATTGGAAGGAGTCAGTTAAGATCATTAAACTGTGCTTAGAGCTGCAAATTGCACTTTATTATTATTATTTTTATTTGGGTCAGTAGAAAATGGGTTTTGACATTCATTTTTTGGGTCTGCTACAGATTTCTAGTTACTATCTCTTTGAATTCATTCTCTCCTCAACATTCCTGTACACCATTTGTACACCATTCTTCCCCTTACCACAGGGCACTAACAACCCCCCCCCCCCCCCTTTTTTTTTTTTGGTGCAGGACAAAACTCTACTTTTGCCACTAGAGAACTCATCCAGGGCTGGGTAGATGGAAGTGCCTTTCCCCATCTCCCACACGAGAGCAGAGATACAGGTAAGCACTCAGGACACGCAGACAGCAGAGTGAAAGAGAAAATTGTGAGGTGTCTGCTACTTACATCTAGTTTTCTGTGCAAGTGATGAATTTTCATCACAGCCTCACTGCTGCCCCTTCAGGCCTTGTGGAGAAGCAGGACACTGGCTACTAAGTTGTCATACAGTCCAGGTACTGCCCTCATTTGGTTGGCATCCCTGCAAGGAGTTTGGCATTTCTGTTCGGATTTTTCTTAGTCACTCCTTTTCAGCCTCCACCAGCTTTACTCACTTCCTTTGCCATTATATTTATCAGTGCCAGCACCGACCTTGTCTGCAGCATGCAAGGAGGTGGAACAGATGCCTCAGACAACACTCACCCTGCCTTCTCCTGTGAGAAGGACCAGGAAACAGGGGCTAAATGTCTCCCCCGGTGTGTGGGGAACAGACACAGAAGTGACCCAGCACAGGCTCTCTGAGAAGCATCTTGTTTTCTTTCTCCCCAACTCCAGGCATAAATGTGGCTGGATGACTTCAGAAAAAAACTTCTCTTGGGCCTCAGAACTAAATTATGCTTCTATTAAAAGAATCTGGGCAGTGTTTGGGAAGAAGCTTGTCACTGTTTAAGAACTGCTGACTAAGAAAACACCTGTACTGGCCTTGATAAGTGAAAGAGATAAGGGTACCTTTGCACAGTGAATTTCTCTACCACGGGGCTCACTGATGACTGAGTAATCTGGAAGCTGAATTGTTGAGGCTAGTCACATTTATTTAACAAATTGAATTTAGTATGAATTTCCTGCATCACCTGGTAATCAGAATCAGCTGTTGGAGGGAGAATTAACCTCGGTGCATCAGAGTTTTGAGTTCATACATTTGGGTGGATGCAGGGTAAATGTGCAAGATTCTCACACTGAATGAGAAAACAGACAGACTGACACGTACAGAATCCCAGGGATTTCAGGCAGGTCAGATTCAGCCAAAGCTCTCATCCTTTCCCCTTGCCTTGAGCGCAGTTGAGCCTTGTAGTGAGTGATAAAAGAGCAAAGGCCAGAGAACAGCTGGAGCCTTGCAAGTGGCCAAACTTACAGCCTTAGAATGAGGGTGTTTGTAGTCCAGTTCTGAACCTGATGAGTTTGGCCTCTTTTCCCCTGTGCCTGTTTGCATTAAAAACACTGCTCAGGGCTGTCGAGGTCACTCTTACACTAACCTGGCCTCAGAGTCACTCTGACTGGGCAGACAGGGTGTTTCCCTGCCCAGCAGGGGCTGTCTGTCTCCTGAGGCTGTCTGTTCCTTCTGGAGGTGACAGCAGGATCCTGGCAACCTACTCCTGACTGGGGGAAGCAGCACCAAGCAGATGTGCATGTTGTGCTCTGCTGTGCATGAAATGGGATTGGGTTTCTGGTACAACCCTCTCTCCGTGACTCTCACCCAGATACTGGGGTTGTGTGAGGAAACATTCCCTTCCTCGCTCCCAAATTAGTCCCCATCTGTCAAGCCTAAGGTCAGGTCTGCATCTTGGCAAGGAAATGGACTAGGATGGGTTCTTCTGTCCTTACATTCAGGATTTCACAGGTCCCATATGCAGAGAAAACCAGCCGAGCTCCTCTTTTTCTCGCACTACTCAATAAGCTGCCTCTGAACAGCCATGGCTTTCCCCCGCTGCACTCCCCATGGGCTTTGTGGCAGAGTGAAGGATTTTTCTTTATTTGACACTCAGTTAGAGCTCAAGTCTTGAGAGATTTAAGGCCCCTGGAGAATTTTGCATTCTCTCAAGAGACTTGTGTATAGGTTTGTGTTTAGACACCTGTGACAGTTCAATGATTTGCCTTCTTTCAGACAGCAGAAAGTGAGGGAAAGCTCAGAAAATTGAAGCCAGTCTTCTTGGCTGCATGGAAGCATGCTGCCATAAATTCATCCTTCTTTCTCATTTCTTGCAAGGTGCACAACAATGGCATTTTGTATCCTTGAGTTCTCTATGGCTGAGTGCTGTAGGGCAACTATCTTTCTTCCTGGCATGGCAACGAGCATTTGTGATTTGCTTCTTCACTTCTTAAACTAGGGCTAAACGAGCAGGAATAAATCAAGAGCCTCAGATGCACACACCTGAGTGTGTCTGCTGTTGAACATACAGTTTCATTTTTCACTGCTTAAGTGGCTGCACGGCCGTGCTCAGATAAATGGTTTAAATGGTTGTGGTGCTTTCTAAGTGTGTAAGATCTTTTGAGATTAAAAGCCAAGGAAAATGGATTGACACTACATTATGGTTAACATTTTCTGCATGGTACAGTTTTAGGGACAGAGGGGAGGCAGTAATCATGACATGGAATGCAGCGTGAGTAAAATGAGACAATTCCTTGCAAAGGTAGAAAGGAAGGAGGAGGTTGTGCAGAGGGCAGACATGAAGAGGTGAAATTAATGACAAAAATTTAACGTTGTGGAAAGCTTAAAAAACCTGTTTTTAAATTAGATCCAGCTCTCTATTCACTATCATGTTTCCAGTTCCCTTGGAAATTGGGATAACCTGGGGCTCACTAAAAAGTCTCATTTATGAGAAAGGGATTCTCTGATCTGTGTTGCAGTAAAAGAACCTCAAAGTGAAATACGATGCTGAAAAGAGGGAAGCATCTTTTCATAAAGACCTCATGAAAATTCCACATGGCAAGAAAAAAGTGATATTTTCTCCAAGCTTCATACATCAAAGTCCTATTTCTCTGCATCCTTTGAAACGCGTCACCTTCTCGCAAGAGGTAAGATCAAAATTAACTTTATGGGTAAAAGACTGCCTCTTGAAAGTAAGCAGATAAAAGACATGAGCTTTGCTCAAAAGGAGAAAGTGTATTTAAATGGAAAACTTGATTTGTGAAGACAACCCCATGCTTGAGCACTCTCACGTGCAAGAATGCTTTCTTTTTGTTCCATGTCGTGATGGAGTTGGATTTAACTAGGAGCCTTCGGCCTCTCCTCAGTAATAACTAACATCCCTCTAGCAGGCAGTGATCAAAACCCAAGGGAAGCCTGGAGCAGCTCCCTGTGCTGCAGATGAGGCGCACCTGCAAAGCTCGGACACAAATACTAATCCTTAAGGCCCCGAGCACCTGCCTGCATGCAGATTGTGGGCTAACTGGGAAGGATGTGCAGTGTGGCCGTGCCTGAGGCAAATTCTCCTTCAGGCTTATGTTGTGAGCACATGCATTTGTAATCCTGAAAGTCAAAACCCATCTTTCTTGAACTATCATGTCCTTATGGTATGTGAACCTTGGTCACCTTGAGGTGGGAGACCTTTAGACCATGCAGAGTTTCTGGAGGGACTGGGCCAGTGGGGAAGCAGTCAAAAGCATCTTTTCACTTTGTAAGTCAGAGTCCCCTTTCTTGTTTCCTTCTTGTAACCAGAGGTTAGAGATAATAGCCTGATTCTTTACATTGTGTGCAAATTCACACCAGACAGAGAGTTGTGGTTTCAGAGTAAACTAGCCTGTACAGCAGCCACAAGGTGGCTAATTATGTTCTTCCAAGTCTGTGATTCCTTGTTTGCCCCACTAATGTTGCATGACAATCTGTTTTGGGGATAGTGAGACATCAGTAAGATTTCCCTCAGTGTTCAGGTGCATCCTTTTGCAGAACTCCTCAGTGTTAGATCACTGTGACTTCTGATACAGGGGGACTTCGGGCTGGTTGGTGGGAGCTGGCACAAAGCTACTGAAATAAGGTGAGCTCCTGGTCCACACAAGTCAAGGGTAAACTGTGGCTGACCTCCCTTAGCCAGTATTTCATTGATGCACAGCAGCTGAGAAGTGGCAAATGTAATTTTTTTAAAGCTTATCTGATGTTCTTTGCAGAGCCAAAAGCAATTACCCTTACCAAGGCTGCTGGCCAACTGCATCAAAAGCCAGAATGAATATTCCAATTAAATTATTGGGCTGATAGCAGAAGGCATGGCTGCTTAATTATCTAGTAAGTCACTAGGGAAGTAAATTACCGAATCACAGCATGGTTTGGGCTGGAAGGGACATTAAAGCCCATCCAGCTCCACCTTGCTTGCCATGGGCAGGGACACCTCCCACCAGACCAGGTTGCTCAAAGCCCCATCCAGCCTGGCCTTGAACATTTCCAGGGATGGGGCATCCACAGCTCTTTGGGGCAGCCTGTGCCAAGTGCCTCACCACCCTCAAGGGGAAGAATTTTTCTTATATCTAATCTGGAGGTACCTCCCCCTTCCCAGGAGAGGGCAAGAGGCCAAGCGTGGCCCTTGGTGCACCTGCCCTGAAGCATTTAGAGCGGGGTGCTCTTGCTAGGCCAAGTTGTGCTGTGCAGGGAGTTGTACTGTGCGTACCGTGGTTTTGGTTTCTTTCCAGAGTTTCTTTTCCATAGTTTTGTAGTAAAACATTTCTATAACTGAAGCCAAATGTCTTGTATTGGAGTGGACATGTGGGTTCTTCTGTTACCCTAACCTGGGGACACCTCCCAGCTGCCCAGAGAACAGAACTGGTGACAAGAAAACTCTCCTTGTTTCCTGGGGACAGAGCAGACCGGAGCCCTTGCTTCCCTTTGCATGCATTCCCAGGGGGGCAGTGGTCAGCTGTCTGCTCTCATTTGCTTTTGTGGAACCACTGAGCCTCCCCCAACTTTCTGTAACTTCATTCAGTAGGAGAGGCAGAGAGGCATCTGCACAGTGGGTATAGCCCATGAGCTTCTCAGCTGCTGCCTCCTATGTGGCCAGCTCAAGAAGGACAACGCTGTAGCTAGCCCACCACCACCATCCTTCTTTGGGGAAAGTCAGAAGCGCATCCTGCTGGGACCTCCCGACTTCCTTTCGTAGCTGTGTGCTGTATGCAGTTACAGGAATTGCTTCCCTCCGTGGTTTTAACACAACAGCCTCAGGTTCTGTCCACACCAAGAAAGCAATTAGGGTGGCCTCATTCTTCTGAGGAACTGCAGGGTGTCACCACAATTTCTGCACTATTTTTGTAGGCTGGAGTCAAAACTTGGTGAAACCAATGGACAGAAACCCACTGACACCTTTGGGCCTTGGATCAGGTCCAATAACCTTTGCAGCTTATTACTGTCATACTAGCTAACCTTTAACTGAATCCATAGTACCCACTCCCCAGCCACTGTGTACTTTGCTCTATAAACACAATCTCTGTTTGGATTGCCTTTGCAAACGAGCACTTGAGACGTACATGTATGCATATCTGGAGTGCTGAACACAGAATGCAAAGAAAACTTCAAGGTTCTTAGAAAGACCTGGGTACAACACAGAACAAAGGAGTTTTCATGTAAAAAGTGATTTTATTTTATATTTTCTCCAGAGTTCATAGTGAAAGTTTCCCATTACTGAAAGGAAACAAATACAAATTAGGCAAGCTTATACATCAGTAGTGAAACATGCCCTTCACAGTGTTGCTGCAACCTGTCCTTGTGAACTTGCCCACAGTCCCAGCATTTCATCTTCGCAACGACAGTGAAAAATGCATTGTTTGAAGAGCGTTGGGAGGAAAATATGAAAAGGACAGGATGGCCACAGATATAAAATAAATTAAAAGTATCTGTAAAGTTTCTTTCCATATACAAAATAACTTTTCTTTTTTTTTTGTACTTTTAATTTTTTTTTTTTAAATTGACATTGTCTGTACAAACATTAACTTTTAAACAAAAATCATTTACAAAGGCTGTTTTTACAAGGAGAAATGGGTTGCTAAACAAAATGTCAGTCTCCTGCAAACCACTGAGCATCTCCTCGGAGATGAGCATCCTATAAGCTTTTGGACCGGTCCAGCACTGGAGCAGAGGGATTCACAACCCCAGGGGTGCATGGCACATCACGAAATGTACTTGGCTCCTGGCAAGCTCAGGGTCCCCAAACAAATGAAAGAACGTTGCCCACTTTGTAACCCTGTGTCACTGATTCCAATGGACAACTCTCCTGGGTCCAGGTATCCGCACTGCAGGGTGAATACGTTTTATTTTGCAGCCCGTTTTTTGCACACTTACTGCCAGATTCTGTATTCAGCCTGAAAGAAGGGGATTTTCAAGAGCTTTCTGCAGAGGCTTGCTCACAGTCTGCTCCTCACGGGGGACTTTGCTCCCAGAGTCCTTGGCAGACTGAGGCAGTGCTGAATCTTTCAGGACAGCCTATCTGAGGAGAGTGTTTGAGGAGCTTGAGACATTCTCTTGGCATCTTTTGAGCCAGCCATAAAAATAACGCGCAGGCATTAGATACTATATAATTAGATGGGAAGCAGAGCCATTTATCAATTAATACTATTTAAAAAAACAACAGGTGGCAAAAGCCCCCCATGCTGATTTAAGACTAAAATGGTGATTAATAACATTAGCTGGAAGTTATTCTGAAGACCCTAGTAATACAAAGTTATATACAGAAATCATTGCTTATGTGATTAATACATTACTGATGCTAGACATGGCTTTACTTAGAAAGTTGCATGTAAAAATAAAAATGCAAAAACAAATCCTGTGCATAAAATGTCTCACGTACATAGTTAATTGAAGGTAACACTCAGTACAAAGTTGGAAAAGGCAGATCAAATTTTACTTGGAAGATTGTACTTGTTCAAACATGACAAGGTTAATGACAAAGACCGGCTTTATCGCAGTGAAAACCGAGCATAGCATATTGATGCTCCAAAAAGAAAACAGGTGATGCTTTTCAGGTTAACTCCAGGCTGCCTCGTAACAGCAGTGTAAAGCATTGCCTATAGTCTTGAACTCATCTTCAGTCCCAGAGAGTGACTCAGAGCACTGCTGCGCAGGAGAAACTCCTATATTTAGGTTGCGCCTCTGTTTTGGAGTGCAGAAGCCAGGAAGCTTGGCTGCCAACACCCTCTTCTGTTCTGGGAAACTCCTGCCATCCAAGGGGCGGGCCCAGGTGCGTCTGATCTCTGCGGAGCCCAGTTCCTGGCACTGCTTGTGCCAGGCACTGTTCACACACACAGCTGAGCCCAGCCCTGGCCTTCTGCCCAAGAGCCAGCGGCTCCAAATCCTCCCTCCCCCTTGCAAACAGGACACTGGGGCTTGGACAGCATTCCCTGGGGGACTGACTGCCACTCTCAGAGGCAGTGGTCTCTTTTGCAGTGTGAGGACCCATCCCATGAGGATTTAGAAGGCTGCAAGGTACTTTTTCTGCTGCGTTTGGGAAGATGTAGACTGGTGCTGTTCTGAGACAGGAACATGCTGTCATCCTAAAGCAAGGTGATGTGAGAAATCCAGCCCTCAAGTGCTGCTGAGCTGCACCCACCTTTCTATGGAAAACAAGACATGCACCTTGAGAGCCTTCAGCCTGTACTGAACAGCAAAAATTACTGTAAAGGAAAGGATTTTGGCAATAAACTATTACTCATCACCAGCTACCTCACCCTGGACAAAGAAATGGGACATTCTGGCACAAAGCCGAGGTTGCCTTGTCAAGCTGCATGAAATCTGTTTTGCAACAAGCTCTCTACAAATAGAAGATTCGATTGGGTTAGGTTTATTGCTTGAGCTTGCGCACTGTTTAGCAGTAGCCATCACCGTGCAGAGCCACATAAACAAGGCATTTATCCATGCAGCTATTGCAGAAGGCAGCTAGGGGAAGCCCCTAACTCTGCTCGTGCTTGCAGGGCCTGCTGTCTGAGGGCCGGAGCCACCTTCCAGCTTAGCACCCCATGTGCCCTGGTGACAGTGGGCCCTGCAGCAGAGCGGGGGGTTCACAGGTGAGCCCCGCAGGATGGGCAGCCTGGTGCACATCGCTGCTCCTGACCATCCTGAAAGCCACCACCAGAGTCCCCACAGCTCAGCAGCACAGACAGGCTCATTTTCACCACCAAGACACAGCAGTGAAAAGCTCTGCTGTCTGCACCTGTCTGTCATTTCAGCCAGAAGAAAAGCACAGCTTTTTTACTCCAGTTTTTAAGTCAAGCTGATTCGCACACTGAATGTCTAACTTTTTCTCCAACATATGGAAGTGGATCAAAAGAGCCTTGATCTAAATGCACACAGCTGCACACTTACGGCTTACTTTTGATGGAAATTTTGCTCCTATATGATGAAGATGGCACTTACTTTAAAAATGGAGACTTTTTTCTTGCAGTTCCAGGGAACTAATTCTTCAAGGCAATATCCTGCTACAGAGCTCTTGGAATCCTAACATAGGACAATTGAATCTGATAGCTGTGCTAATTACTGTTGCTTAATTGCAGACAGTAAGAAGGTATCAGATTGTGATTTGGGGAAATCTGACTGCATGGGTATGCTGTTGAAGCAAGATAAGGGAAGGACTGAAAACCTAACTTGCATCTGGGACTCATCTTTTTCTTCCACCCCGCCCTTTTTTTTTTTTTTTTTTTTTTTTGAAGCGAAACTCCTGTCAGCTTCCACTGAGACTCTGTGCACTAAAAAGTCATTGCTGAAAGGATCCCTAAGTTGTGTGTTCCACACCTCTCACACCTACGCACATGCAAATTACTCAGGTTGGTAAGCATGATAGCACTGCTGACCAAATACAAAAATCAATCATTGACTGTTTAAATTAGCTTCAAATAGTCAAGAAACTGCAAGAAGGTATTTACATAGGAAAACTGTTATCACCTTCAATACACCAAGGAATCACTGACTCCAAAGTAGAGAACTGAACTCTCTTGACCATGGGGAATTAATTTATTCCCTATGAATATTTGCCCTGTAAGTACACTACTTCACACAGGCAGTTATGTAGATTACTTATCAAAAAGGTGGTTCAATGTTTACTCTTAGCACAAACTACAACATTGTTCTTGACAGTCAGAAGTGCTTTAAAAAGCTTCATCTCCTACAGAGGATATTGCTAGAAACAAAGCCTGAAGTTTCTCTGACATTGACCCAATAACAGATACAACTTTTCGCTGATGTGTATATGATTCATTACATCACTTCTTTCCTGCTTGTAGTTTTGCACAAAAATTTTCCAGGTGGAATGCATGCTTTGTATTTTTGTTGTGCAAAACCTGCTAGCAATAAACCTTAAATTGACAGAACAGGTACAGCAAACTTGATTTTCCGAGTAGAAGCATAGAGAAAATAAAAGCTGCTATTTGATTAACGTGACAATCAAACCTCACCAACCAGAGCTGGTTTTGATAAAATAACTCTAGTGAAGGTCTACGGGTTAGAGTTATGCACCAAATAATTTCACGTTCGGAATCAACTACAATAATTTACTCATAGATTATTTGCAAATATGTTCTCGAATATTTGTTATCAACAAGTCACTCAGCCACTTCACTGAGCATGATACTTTCAAACCCTTAGCCTGCTGAGTTTCTACAGTGGCAAGAAAGAAAAGTCTTTGCTTTTGAGATACCACAATTTCCCATGCAGCAGTAATGTGTTTTGTGTTCTTCACACCAAGGGCACTGACATCTAGTAATATGTTAACAAAAATGAGTACACACATGCAGTCAGTGACATGTCATACCAAGGGAATATATGTTTAAGTTGGATTATCTAAGGCTCTTAGAATGTCAGATATTTTTTTTTCTTGCTGCACTACTCAGTAACCTAAGGCAGAAAGCTTAGCTTTAAAATGATTAATAGTATGTTTCTAATCTCCCTCCCCATTAGTCACCAGAAGAACGGAGACAAAAATTAACAGCTACTGCTGTTTCCAGAATCATGTACAAAAATAGATTAGTATGTCCTTGTGACAGTTTAAGAAATCTTGAAGAGTCTTCGGTAAATTCCTCTTTCATCTCTGTATTTCTACAGAAACAGTCAGTCCCCATTGCTGTGAGTTACGTCTTGGTCAAATTCAAAGATTTATGAAGTTCATGTTCCCTTTCATTGGGACTGCTCTTCAGAATCCATGTCATTTCCATCCTTTTAGTTTGGATAGATTCATTTTTTTTTTTTCCTTCTCCCCTCTTCCCCCTCCCCCCCAAAGGAAATGCATTGGCAGTGCAAACAAAAAGTAGAAATCATAAAAAGAACCTCACAGAATAGCAAGTGATCACCTTAGCACTTCAAAAGGGTCTTCTGAGATGTTATCTGCATGCACAGGATTCCACTGTCATGTTGGGGTACACCTTAAGAACCACATTCTTATTTTCATCGAAGAACAAGATGCTGAGAGAAGACATTTTGTCCGGAACACAGCAAGGCTCAGGAATGCCCGGGACTACTCCGACTGCTCTCACTATACTCTGGATGGTGGCATGGTTGGATGGCTTCAAGGCCTGCAAGAGAAAGATAAAAGCAGAAAATATAATTTCACGTATGTTAAAAGGGACCTGTATACTCCAGAACAAAGCTTGTTTCTTTAAGAAGGGCCCTGTGGCCGACACACTGTAAAATCTGTCTTTTACTCGACTATTCCCAGTTGTCACCGCACACGCCCCGAGCCAGAAGCAGGGAATATGACTCCGGCCTGGTTCTGCTGGCCACTGGATGTCACTGCTGCTCCACTGCTTTCAGCTAGAGCATCCTGCTCAGGACAGGGGCCTCTTGCTCTCGGTGGGACATCCTTCCCAGGAAAATGCCCAGGCAGCAGACCTTGCACCAAGGTCAAGGTCAAGGCAGTCTCTTCTGATATAAATTAAGTTTCATGTGGGCTGCAATTTAGTCATAAACTTGTACAGCTGGGAGTGAGGCAGTCAACACGTTAGCAGGCTGATTCATTAGGGGAGCAAAATAAATACACCTTCTATGATAGGAAGTCAGGCTGGTAGAATATGAGTACATCAGGGGAAAAAAAAAAAAAAAAAAAAAAAAAAGGATAAAACATATACAGAGAAGAGTATGGAAATACTTCAGGTCACAATGCTAACTGCTCCAGTTTGCTGTCTTCCAAGCTTAGGTTGTTTTGCTAATTCTTCCATGCCAAATCACTTCTCATCTGTAATATACATCATCGGTGACACTGCTGAATAACTGAGCCTTCAAATCCCATGTCACTTGTGCCTTATATTATGGGGACATATTGCTCTAAAGGACTAAATTACCTGGATTAATACTCATACAATTTGAAACAAATTTTGGTTTAATACAAATGAAAAGCAAATCTGAGCAGTGAAATAGTTATTTCGCTACATTTGTACAAAACAAACAAACAAAAACAAACAAAAAACCAACCACCCCAACAATCCAACCAACCAAATAAAATATGAGTTCATTCACAAAATGAAAAGTCAATATATTCAGAAAAGTGAAAACTAAATATCCTAAATTTTACTTCCAATGCCCTCAAACCCTTCCAGATCCAAATAGCTGTAGCAGATGAGCATGAAACATGCACAAGACAGATTTTAGCCAGAGACTTATTTTTGTAATAGAGAAATTTTAACAATGCATCTTAGAGCTCATCTTGCATCCAGAACCTGGGAATCACATGGTTAAGTTCACTCAGTCAGGTGTCACTGAGAAATATATGGAACAAGATCAGGCGGGCCAAATTTGCAGTTTGCGGTTTTGTTGGGATAAGAGATGATTTGTGTTGCGATAAATCAGTCTTGAGGCTTAGATATCTACCTACCTCATCTGCAAGTCCTAATGACCTTTCACGCAAAAATCAGAGGAATAGCTGTGAGGTAGCGGCTCGTCAAATCGCTTGTGCATAACGTTTGTACATTTAGAGGTATCTGCTTCCAGTTCAGCTGGCTATGGATGCCTAACCTGTCCCTTTTAAGGAAGGGATAGCTCATGACTCTGCATTTTTCCTCTATTCTCACAGGGACAGATGTTCCTTGAATTCCAATAGAAGTGAATCAGAACGGACTTTTTCCATACCCCATCGCTGAAAGCAATCTCAAGTGAGAACTGGAACCACTTGACAGAGAATTGGAAAGGATTCACTGGGGAGCACTCAGCCTTTCTTTAGGTACATGTTAAACATAATCTGTTTTTTTTGTTTGTTTGTTTGTTTTTTTTTGTTTTTTCCTTCTATTGAGGAGCCTATTTTGCATGCAGAAAGGCGGAGCAACAAATGATCCCAGTCCTGCGTGCCTCTTGCTTCTGTTTACAGTCTGACACTCCAAATTTTCTCATGTATACTCAGGATCCAAGTCCATTTTAAACACAAAGGTTGTATAAACCCTGATCTTTTTTTCCCTTTGCTGTTTCAGTCAAAGTTTATCAGGTGAGTGAGATGGAGACATGCAATGATGCTCTGCTTAAAATACAAAAGCAAAACTTCTTGAAGCATCCTCTTATTGGCTACAGATCTCCCAGCATTGTTACAAACACATTGCTCTCAATCTAGCTGGCAGATCTTAAGAAAGACATTTTTGTTCATGTTTGCTTTTAATTCAAGGGCACCTATGTTCCTCAGCAGTAGTTTAAGTATATAATTCACATTTTTCTATAATTTCTCTCTGCAAGAGGATGTGAAAGCTCCAGAAGCATCCAGGCCTGGTCCTTTACTCAGCTCCAGTGCAGCATTCTCCACAAACGTCACTGGGAGCCCAACACATTTCCTAGGCCTGCTGATCAGATGCAAAGAGGTAAAATATCTAAATATTTTAGTGAGTGCTTTTCAGAAAACTGAAACGCCCCTCTGGGTACTGAACAGGCATTACGCCCTGCACAAGAAGGGGTATTTTGGCCACTGCCTGTGGGCTGCTGGCGCTCTGTCCAGCACATGCTAATGAAAAGCAGGCAAAGATTTTCTTTTAGGAGGTGAGGCCATAAGGAGCAGTGGGAGGGAAAAATGCTGAGCCAACTCCTCACTGCCAAATCTGTGAATAAGTACAGCTGTGGCTAAGGCTGCACCTGCTAAGCTGCTTGCATCCTTGGGAGACTCGGTGCCCTGTTGAATTTCATTAGAGATGTATTAGGAGCGGGGCGCATGATGTCAGTTACGAGCTTTCATTCCTGACCTGGGAGAGGGTCTCCCTGGCCTGCACACTCGGTGGTGTTCTGCAAGCCCAACACACGTGGGGTTGAGAGCAGTCAAGCCAGCTAATTGAAATCAGGGAAAGGGTAGGGCCAGAAAGTTTGGAGGTGGAGAAGGAAGGGGGGGGGGGGGGGGGGGAAGAAACACATCTGTTCTTAATTACCAAACAGGTTGTCAACTTTAGGAGTTCACCCTCAGCAAGGGAACATTATATACCCATAGGCACAGATTAGTTTGTTATTGCCTGATGGTTACAGTATCACTTTGCAAACACAGTCTTATTAGCAACACCAGATATTAGGTATGCCCAAGAATAACACATGGCTCTAGAAGATGCTTGCTTCACCTTTATATTAATTCTGCTTTTCATTTGCCTTGGAAAACAAGGTCATTTTGTTTTATGTGATTAAAAAAAAATGCACAAGAGGAACTATTTGATATCTAATACAGACAGATGTCTGCCAGTTGCTCCCAGGGAATCAGTCTCAGCATGAGGTTTCAGTTACCTGCTCTCTCAACAAACGCTCTCTCTGCAGTACATGGCAGCAAACACTCATAGTCACGGTGTCCGTGTACCTAAAATGCTCTGATTCTATATTCCTCACCCAACTGAGTCTAGGCAGTTTTGCACAGATAAGCCAGATCAGGCCTTTTGTTAGAATTTGGGGAAGAAAACTGATGTCCTGATTACGGTGGTGTAGGCTTGAACTACATGGCTAGCTCCTGGCAATCAGACCCACTTCGCGTCAGAGAAGTCATTCAAACGCCGCTTTACTTGCCCACTCACCTCTCCTGTTTATTTCTCACCTTTCTTCTACTGTAAGATTTTTGAGGACAAGGACCACTTCTGATTTTGGGTACATGCCTGTCCCAGGTGGACTGCAGAGGTGAAGAGGAGGGGGAAGAATACGCCCTTGAGACTGCTGGACTTAGCTATGGAGACAGTAGTAGCTGCAAGTCTACTTATTTGGGTGGATGGGGTTAAAACACAACATACCAGAGGCCAATGCTATTATTTGCTGGAAAGTAGATCCTGATTTTGGCTAAAATACTTTTGGCTCTGTATGACAGAAAATCTTTTTATATGAAGTGCAATACGTCAGGGGAATTAGCTGAAGACAGACGACTCGTAGATAAAGATGGAACTCATCTTTCACCCAGGCCATATCTGTTAACTTCCCTTCAGTGGTGCGCACTGTTAATACCTCCCTGTCATGCCCCAGAGTGCCAAACAGAAGTTCAAATAACAATTAAACTTCACTTTGTCTCTTCAGAACCGTTGGTTACTAAACTCATCTCAGGCATTTTACTTGCCAGGAGCATTCTTATAGCTTTTTTTTTTTTTTTTTTCCTCTCTCCTTTTTCTTCTTCTCCCCAGAGGTTTGCAGTTACTCTGGGTATTAAGCCCTGAGTTTGTGAAGCATGTCTGGGATTTTCTGGTTGCAGGTACTAAAAGAGGCTCTGCATACAGAAAATGAACCTTTTTATTATGTTGCTTCTTTATTATTACTCTGCTTTTTGTTTCTGGTGGTTTATGTATCTATCTGAAGATAGCTGGTGCTTTTTTGCTACTGCTCTCCATGTTCTCCAAGTCTGATCTTGACTCTTTCTTGTATTCTTGTCTTAAATTAGTATTTAGTATGAAATTAGTATTTAGACTTGTATTCTGTCTTAAATTAGGTATTTCCCATCAACCCGAGGTAGGATTAGATTTCAGTAGGAGCACAGAATCACAGAATCACAGAATCACAGAATTTTCTAGGTTGGAAGAGACCTCAAGGTCATCGAGTCCAACCTCCAACCTAACGCTAACAGCCCTCCACTAAACCATATCACTAAGCTCTACATCTAAGCGTCTTTTGAAGACTTCCAGGGATGGTGACTCCACCACTTCCCTGGGCAGCCTGTTCCAGTGCCTCACAACCCTTTCAGTGAAGTTCTTCCTAACATCTAACCTAAAACTCCCCTGGCTCAACTTAAACCCATTCCCCCTCGTCCTGTCACCAGGCACGTGGGAGAACAGGCCAACCCCCACCTCGCTACAGCCTCCCTTGAGGTACCTAAAAAGAGCGATAAGGTCACCCCTGAGCCTCCTCTTCTCCAGGCTGAACAAGCCCAGCTCCCTCAGCCGCTCCTCGTAGGACTTGTTCTCCAGGCCACTCACCAGCTTCGTCGCCCTTCTCTGCACCCGCTCAAGCACCTCCATGTCCTTCTTGTAGCGAGGGGCCCAAAACTGAACACAGTACTCGAGGTGTGGCCTCACCAGAGCTGAGTACAGGGGGACGATCACCTCCCTAGCCCTGCTGGTCACGCTGTTCCTAATACAAGCCAGGATGCCGTTGGCCTTCTTGGCCACCTGAGCACACTGCTGGCTCATATTCAGCCGACTATCAACCATCACTCCCAGGTCCTTCTCTGCCTGGCAGCTTTCCAACCATTCCTCTCCCAGCCTGTAGCTCTGCTTGGGGTTATTGCGCCCCAGGTGCAGGACCCGGCACTTGGCCTTGTTGAACTTCATGCAGTTGACCTCAGCCCATCGGTGCAGCCTATCCAGATCCTCCTGCAGAGCTTTCCTACCCTCAAGCAGATCGACACACGCACCTAACTTGGTGTCATCTGCGAACTTACTGAGGGTGCACTCGATGCCCTTGTCCAGATCATCGATGAAGATATTAAAGAGGACCGGCCCCAGCACCGAGCCCTGGGGGACGCCACTAGTGACTGGCCTCCAACTGGACTTGGCTCCATTCACCACGACTCTTTGGGCCTGGCTATCCAGCCAGTTTCTAACCCAACGAAGCGTGCGCCAGTCCAAGCCAAGAGCAGCCAGTTTCCCGAGGAGAATGCTGTGGGAGACGGTGTCAAAAGCCTTGCTGAAGTCAAGGTAGACCACATCCACAGCCTTTCCCTCATCCACCCAGCGCGTCACTCTGTCATAGAAGGAGATCAGGTTCGTCAGGCATGACCTGCCTTTCATAAAGCCATGCTGACTGGGCCTGATCGCCTGCTTCCCCTGCAAGTGCTGCATGATGACTCTCAGGAGGATCTGCTCCATGAGCTTTCCTGGCACTGAGGTCAAACTGACAGGCCTGTAGTTTCCCGGGTCTGCCCTCCGGCCCTTCTTGTAGATGGGCGTCACGTTTGCTAGCCGCCAGTCGATTGGGACCTCCCCCGATAGCCAGGACTGTTGATAAATGAGGGACAGTGGCTTGGCCAGTTCCTCTGCCAGTTCCCTCAGTACCCTTGGGTGGATCCCATCCGGCCCCATCGACTTGTGCACATCTAAGTGCCGTAGCAGGTCACCAACCAGTTCTTCATGGATAATGAGGGCCACATCCTGCTCCCCATCCCCTTCCACCAGCTCAGGGTACTGGGTATCCAGAGAACATCCGGTATTGCCGCTAAAGACTGAGGCAAAGAAGGCATTGAGCACCTCCGCCTTTTCCTCATCTCTTGTAACTAAGTTTCCCCCCGCATCCAGTAAAGGATGGAGATTCTCCTTAGTCCTCCTTTTTGTGTTGATGTATTTATAGAAACGTTTTTTGTTATCTTTAACGGCAGTAGCCAGATTGAGCTCCAGATGAGCTTTGGCCTTCCTAATTTTATCCCTGCACAGCCTCGCTACTTCTTTAAAGTCCTCCTTAGTGGCCTGCCCACTTTTCCAAAGCTTATAAACCCTCTTTTTCCTCCTAAGATCAAGCCACAATTCTCTGTTGAGCCAGGCCGGTCTTCTTCCCCGCCAGCTCGTCTTTGGGCACGTGGGTACAGACCGTTCCTGCACCATTAAGACTTCCCTCTTGAAGAGCGCCCAGCCTTCCTGGATCCCTCTGCCCTTCAGAACCACCTCCCAAGGGACTCCACCAACCAGTGTCCTGAGCAGCTCAAAGTCAGCCCTCCGAAAGTCCAATACAGCGGTTTTACTGGTCCCCTTCCTGGCCTCGCCAAGAATAGTGAACTCCACCATTGCGTGGTCACTCTGCCCAAGACAGCTCCCAACGATCACGTCCTCCACCAGTCCTTCTCTGTTTGTGAAGAGAAGGTCTAGCGGGGCACCACCCCTGGTAGGTGAGCAGGGAGAGACCAGTAACAAATTCTTCTAAAACCACTACCTTCAAAACTGTTTCGGTGAAAGCCTTGTTTGTTTTTGAACATGCACGTTATCGAGCATTCTTAGGTTTGATCTATACCTCATAGAGACAGAAGAGGCACTAACCCTGAAATATATGGTATGTATTGACTATTGAAAGAAAGCTTTTCTTAAGGCCATTGCTGCCTCAGGAGGTAGAAGCCTATTTTATGTCTGCCAAATGAAAAAAATAAATACACACACACAAAATCTAATGAGTGGGCTGAAATGGTTATTCTCTAACAAATGCTAGATCATGGGTGTTCATAAGCATCTCAGCTATGATTTACTCGCCTGAAAATGGAAAGAGCCAGAGCTGATAACTTTATGGAACAGGAACCTAAATACTTTTGGGCTTAACGTGAGACAACTTCAGGCCTTTCTAAGAGGCTACTGAACATTCTTGTCCTAAATTATCATCAGAAATAGAAGAACTTGACTGAAAGTGACCTCCAGTAGAATCACTAACTCTCTGAACCATACTTCACGTTTGCTTTGTGTCTTTGCAACTCTGATGGTAGCCCACAGCAAGTAGCTCATTTTAAGTGAAGAATATTTTAGAGGCCAGGATCAGCTGAAGACTTTGTGTTTGTGTGAACTCTTTTGAATTAAAATACTTTAGCTTTTCTGGTTTAACTGTCATGTACCATTTTCTGCTAAACGGAAGACCACACAGCACTCTTTTACGGTTGGGATAAAGTTCTTATAACAAAAGCTGCATCTGGAAATGTTAACCCACTTTTAAGTAGATGGTTACAGTGGACAGTGAAAAATTTGTCTGTCCTCTAGAAGTTCAAGACCACTGATTTTAAAATTTCTAACCTGTATATTGAGTAAAGCACGGTTCCCATCAACAATAAGTTAAAGGCACAATGCCATTGATGCACAGGTAGTGACTGTATCTCTTCCTATTCCCTTTCATTTTTTCCCCTTAGATCCAAAACCTGAAAGTTTGCCATTGCAGTTTGAGGTAGTCAGACAAATCATCTCCTTCAAACAGAGACTCCTTCCTCAGCTTGTTTTATTTGGGCTCCATCATCTTTGGTAAAATTCGCCACCTGTCATTTTCAAAAGGTGGCTCCCTTGACTCCTTAAGCCTCTGAGATTCCACATGAATTTTGAAGCAGACTGCCAAGGTTTCATAGCATCAGGAATAGGCACTCTTGAACATGAGGTTTCAGTGAGACCAGATGTCCTACCTTCACTGAAATTTCCTGTAGGTGTTATTTGAGTGTACCCCTCATTTTATGCCAGCCTTCAATACTGCATCTCACTTTTAGGTCTTGGTAGACTTCAGGGGGAAGCACACTGCTAGTAATGACATTGGGCATTTGATTTTCAGGAGCTGACTTCATCTACCAAAGTCATGGCGCTTCTTGCTACCCACATGCAATCTCATCAAAAGCAAAGGATACTGCAAAAGGCAGTCTGTTGGGAACCATTTCTTCTGGATCCACTCTGTCACAGAAGTGAGTCATTGGGATCTTTGGCTTACATGCAGAGCATCCCAACTGCTCCTGTAGCTCCACATACTCTCTGTCACTCTGACAGTAATGCCTCATGAGGCACACATTTTTCCTAGAGGATGCTGTAATGACTGACCCCACTGCAGGCCTGGCAGCAGAGACTTCTGCATGGTATAACTCCTACTGTCTAATAAGTGATTTTCTGTGTCTGGCCTGTATTATGTTTATTAAACAGGTTAATAACAAGTTCACACATCATTAGCACTATTCAGGAAATGTTTTATGTCGATTTGGGCTCTGGACAAAAAAACTAATACCATGTAATATTTTTTTAATTATCTTTACAAGCCTGTTTTTTTACTAGCTGTTTTAACCACTACTCCTAGCAGTACAAGACAAAGATATCAGTTATTTACTGTATCCCAATACATAATAGGTGACCAGCTGCATTCTACTCATAGAGAAAAAAAAAAAAAAAAAAAAAGAAGTGCATAGTTTACAATAACAGAAAGTGCAAAAAGATCAGTAAAAACAGTACCTTAGGAATTGGGAACTGACATTCCCCAGAGCAGTAATAGGCATCAAAGGATTTAGGGGAAATAATCCACTCGCTCCAGCCAATATCTGCAAAATCCACCTTGAGATAGCGCCGGGCGCAATACCTTGGCTCATTCCATTGCTTCCTCCTCGCCTTCTTCAAGGTTTGCTCATCGAACTGCAGAGTCTGGCTCTTCTGGTGATGATTCTTCCTCTGCTTTTTCTTACTCTTTGCCCTCTCTGCCAAACGTGGCTGGAATGTTTTGTATGATTTTCTGTCTTCCCATCTCTCATCCTCATTGTACTGGTACTCAGCTCCTGGAAGCTCATTGTTCTGCAATGGCAACAGGACATTTGTAGAGCGTTTCCGCCGCCGCTTCCCACTGCTGCTCCTTACATGGCTTTCTGGCCTAGGAAAGACCCTTGTCAGAGGATTACGGTGCCCTTGCAAACTAGAGACAACGCTCTCTGGCTCTGAAATAGCAGAGTCGTTGGCATATATCAGAATGTAAGGTTCGTAGTAAGAAGGTGCCCTTTTCCATGGGTGATGGCTTGTCAAATCCATTTTGACACCAATCAGAAGTTCATTGTTTTGTTTTGCTTTGTGCAGGACCTGAGTGATATCCTTCCACTGCCAGGAAAGGACATCCCCGTAAGCACTGGAGACATTTATTAGGAAACGTCCCAGA
Organism: Aythya ferina; assembly: GCF_964211825.1. NCBI lineage: Eukaryota > Metazoa > Chordata > Aves > Anseriformes > Anatidae > Aythya > Aythya ferina. Next base: position 31,262,751 of record NC_140300.1, on the reverse strand, counting down.
CTCTGGGTCTGGTTCCCAATAGAAGGAAAGGTCCACACTGAAAGATGTACTTGAATTTCAGGTTTTCTGTGCCCATGAGAACAGCCTCTGGATTGTGAACAGTTCCACTTAGCGTTCAGCAGATCACCAATATAGTAATACACCGAAGCTGACAAGATATTTTCAGTCTTGGTGAGTGAAGTCAAGTTAAAAACATATGGCTCCTGGCTTTCAGGGCTCCCTAGAAAAAACAAATATTTAGATAAGAATATGAGCAATTCCAAATGTTATGGAAACCAAAAGGACCAAACCATATTACCTTCTAGGTTATACATTAAGTTCGTGGAAAATTTTTATGCAGTGCTTTGGGAAAAGGTTAAGGCCACTGTTCAGAATAATGACCAGCTGGTAAACTGGTGACCTTAACGTCACATACTTTCTGTCTGGCTTCCTCGTAATGTGTATCTCAGTCCAGAAAAACTCATACATGTGCTACCACTCCTTTGATTCCAGGAAACAAACCAGGTCATAGGAACACAGGTGATAAGAGATGCACTGAAGGCTGTATCTATCATCCAGAAACTTGAGCAATATCATAGTAAGGTTTTGCTCTCCCTCCCTCCCTCCCTCCCTCCCTCTCTCTCTCTAAACATTCTTCCCTCCCTGTAAAAACACCTTAGGTAACATTGCTCTGTCCTGCCTACAAGTCTGTCTTTCTCTCTCCAAGACAAATGGGACATCAACAGCACTGAGCCATGCCTTAACCAAGACACAGCTGAAGCTGGAGAATGGCTCCACTGGCTTCACCAGGCACTGGATTGTCTGTACTCTTCAATCATACTGATGAGCCAAAGCCCCCTTGCTAGAAAGACAAGATTTGCTTCCTTCGTGATAGAGGCTGAATGTGGCTGTGAGGAAGACAAAAATCCTGGATTGAAATGGGGCAATGATTCTCATTGCTGCCCCAGGCTTTAAAGTATGCTTCTAAGTAAGCCATTTGAGCTTTGATCACTGAGCTGTTCAGTGCCAAAAAGCCTAGCTGGTTCCCTTACACCTCCCACTCTGCCCCTCTGTGATCTGGGCTTCACCTACAAGATGGGAACTTTGGGACCTGGGTGGCAGCTTCTAAATTGTCAGTGGCTATTAAAGAGGGACTCAAATACATGTAATGTTTGGTACAGCTACATATAGGATGCTAAACTGCCAGGCAGAAGAAGTACTACATATTTCAAAAACTAAACCAAAAGACAAGTTGAAATCCTGTGCTACAAAGGATGCTTCCTCTCAACGTTAACCATTCCTCCATGACCAATTTAGTGGCCTCTTTGTATGTATAAATGACACAGAGCCCTTCACAACTACAAGGGTAGAACTGAGCACAGAAGCAAGCATTGACACCAGTCTTGCACACAAAGAAGGAATGCAGCTTGCCTCTAAAGACGTGGCAGGGAGAAACACCAGGCTAGAAGCACTGTTTTCATTTTTAAGGCTCAGAAGTCAACTGTGGAGACACAGGCAATTCACAATTTGTAAAGGGCTAAAAACACTCAAGCTTGTATGACTTCCTTTTGGCTAAGTCGGACACTAATCACAACAAAAATTTCCCTCTAGAATAATCTGGATCAGGGTCACTTCAATTACACGGGATAAATTCAGTCATTCCCCCTAGGACATTTCATCAATTTTCATGAGAACCAGTAACAAAATATTTACTAATGTAGCTGGAGCTAAGTGGACAGTACTTGAGCAACCCTAATAACCAAATGAAAGCCAAACCAAGCTGTCTTTCTGTGCAGGGTGGGAGGAGGGATGGGCAGTGGTGGCAAAACGCACCCACTAGCCTCTGTGCAGACAGAAACAAGCTAAGGACAATACATCTTCATGGTCAGGGTATTACTGTGTCATTTAGGAGGGATGTGGTGCAAAGCGGGGTTTCCACATTTCCACATGTGAAATTAGAGAAGTCAATTTAACCACAGGTATCTTGCACAAACCCAGAGACACACTCCTAACACAGGAGTGAAAACATATAGCTGACTACTTTAATCTCCTGCAGGGTGTGACAGAAAGGCTTGGAGGTGAGGCTTAATTTTTGTTACAAGATTTCCTGGTTGACGTGCTGTTATGTCTGTCCTTCAGAGTGGGAGAAATATAGATCCAAACGTTAAAGTGTTATCGAGACCTGTAAAAACAAGCTGTATCGAAAAGTCAAATATAGTCATGCAAAGGTATGCTCTACAGCCCCCCAGAGGGCTGGAAACAACCCAATACGTAAGGAAAATGAGGCAACATGGAGTTAAATGCTTCTTTGACACCATAGCATGTCAAAACCCTCTCTAGTGGCTGGAGAGAAGTTTTAAACTCCAGAGTTTTCCAAGAGTTGTTGTTTTATCCCTAGAAAAGAGAAGCACAGAGGACGCGCCTGTGGAGTAGGGAGGAACAGCCTCTCTGCTTCCACCCTCAAAACACTGTATTAAGCCCTCTGCCAAAGCAGTGAGACCAAATAATTTCCAATACTGAACTTTCAAAAATTTTGGCAGCTTTATGCTCCGGGTGATGTTTTGGGTGACAATCTGCGCTTCCAGGCACAGATATCATAACTGCTATTGTCATTCAGAGTCCAGGGCATGACAGTATTTTCCCTCTGTCTGCCCATCCCAACCAGATAACTTTTTTTTTTTTTTCCTAATCAATATTTAAAGAAGATATTAAAAGAGGAGAAATCAGCCTCAGTAGAAAGACAGAGACTTTCTCCCCAGTATGTCACATGTATTGCTTCAAGAAATTAGGGGAAAAAAATTCTCAGTGAAACAGGGGGAAAAAATGCCAAATCATTTGTGGAAGACACCATAGATTACACACTCAGCCCAACCTGACAGTGGATCACATAAGGTTCTGGTAGGTAAATTCTTAATATCTGAAAACTAATGTACCAAATCCATCCAATTTCTGGCTATCACTTATGCCTGGGATTTTCCTTGATTTTGATAATTTTTTTTTAAATTCCTGAAGGCCAAACCCAGCTACTCATGTTTGTACTAAGCTCACATGTGCACTTGACCTCTGCGTGGTTTGTAATCACTAATATTATAAGCTTAATATGTAATCTGGCAGAGGGCTATGCATATCAGTCTTAGGATACAGAATTTATGGTGTCTCATGCATGTTTGTTAAAGAAGTTATTATTTGAACCCCTGTTTAATGTTAAATGACAAGTTTTGATTTTAATTTTTAATAAGAATTCCGTTTAACAAATACTGCTTGTTCTAAATTGGCATATTGTAGCAAAACACAAAACAAGCTGCTTTTGTTTATAAAGAAACTCTATCTGGTGTGAAACAGACACAGGAGGAACATATACTTTGATTAAAAGCAAAGCCTAAGAAGCCACTCTTAACTCTAGACCAAAGACTTGCAGTAGGTGGTGCTATTTTCTCACTGAACGGCCTCTGAGCTCAAGCCATTAAGAGGTTTCAGATAATTCAGTTCACAAAATCATCTACAAGCAGGTTATTAGCATCCAGCACAGATGCCTATGGCTTTGCTGGCTCTCAGCTCAAAAAAACTCAGCTGTGTGGCCCAGGTTTCTGTCACAACTTAGGAACACCGTGTCAAATCCATCCTTTGTGTGACAATGATACCTGAGTGTGATGTGAGCACTGCACTCAAATAAGCATACTGCAGGCCAGTAATTACCCTTATGAGTGACAGATATATAAAGGAAGATTCAGCTTTAAAGTATCTACAAATGCACCTTTTCCTCAGGAAAATTAAATTTGCCTTAAAGGAAACTTCATCCTCCATCCCAGACAACAGAAACCTCTGAGGATCTGTCCCCACAATAACATAATTTCAACTACTAACCAAGGACAGGAGGTACTGAATAGCATCTAACAACATTTTACTGTGAGGCATGAACCTTTCTGAAAGCCTCAGCCAGCTTGCTTTAGTTATGCTGTCTGATGTGAGCTGAAGCTTAGGTTTTATAATTAATATTTTTAAGCCCCCAAACTTAAACCAAACCTACCTAGGGCTTCAGCAACTCCAATAACTTATAGATGTTCATTATAACCAATATCTCCTAGGACGCTAGTATCCATTTAAAACAGAGAGGGGAAGGGAGCCAAACCATAGGGCCCAGCACCAACAGATTAGCAGCCAGCGGGGAAACACGGACTGTCTTAGCCCAGTAGAGGTCTCTGGCCAGTTTGTCTGCTATAAAAAGAGCTTTAAGGTCTCAAAGATAACAAAATCTAGTAAGACTAACAGAGAGCTTTGTTGCTAGAAGCATGAAGTCAGCTTTGCAAGTTGAAGGAAGAAAAGCAGGCCCAGAAACCTATGCCCTGGGAGGTCATGACATTGCAATAGCTTTTTTCTTATGTTTTCAGTATCAGACAAAAATGAAAACACCAAACATTTGGAGAAACTAGTTGCCCAGAAGTGAAATGGTCTGTTGCAGCAATCGATGTTCTCCTTGAAGTATCTCATACTGAAACATGACACTTTAGAGAGATGCTGGTACCAGGTCTCCCTCCAGCAGATGGCTGCTGGAGCAAGCCCACAGCAGGGACCACCACCTTGCTGCCTGGCAAGGTTCTGCCACACATCTCTGAGCAGCTGTACTTGGTAACCTCGCACTCATACACAGCAGCACACAATGTGATGCAATTACAACTCAGTCATTATTACTTGAACAGCAGTAACTTGGGGGGCTCACTTCTACTTCCCAGCACTGCAAGCAGCAGAATTCTATCAGAGCAGTATTAGCTGAGCTAGTCTTTTGTCTAAGTCTTCTAGGACTTACTTGAAGAGAGTTGTACTAACTCAGCTTTGCTCTTCTGTAGTACCACACAGGAAGCACAGACAACTTCCCTGCAATAAAGTCAACAGCGAAGATTTAAGAGGAAAGGAGCAGAGGAAAAAATATGGGGAATGAAAAGAACTCCATGCAAGGAATACCCTGCTACCTTCCAGATACTCTGAGGCTAGGCTTTAATGGCAATCTCTGCTCCCCTTAAAGGGATTACCATATGTTGCTGGCAGCCTGATGAGGAATTTCTGAAGACCAAGCTCTGCATGACATAGCTCTTCCAAACTGCAGCAGGTAAGACACAGCATCAGTGCACTTTCAGTATCTTATCAGATACTTATCGGATACTTATCAGATACTTTCAGTATCATTTGCCTGTACCATGTAGAGCTTTGGAACAGCAGCCATGAGCTGGGCAGGAAAGTACTTCACAGCGAGAACACCTCATTGCTTGTATTCCTGTGGAATATAACTCCTGAGGTAAAGGCAGGTACATGGATAGGCTACAAAGTTATTGGCCTCCTCAGCCCAACTGCAAATCACTACTCACCTCTATGTTCTTCTGTTTCGAAAGAAACCCAGAACCCAGAGAAAGCTCCCCATGGCAGGGGAAAAGGGGAGATACATTATCTCCAGGCCTAAAGCAGAAATGCCTTAACATTTTCATACAGGTGGCTGTCATACAAGTCAGGCTGTGCTCACTCACTGGGCTGCCAATAGTTACTGGCAGCTAAAACCAGCAAGCAACCCACCTCCTAGTGCTACAGCTGAAGTACTTGTAGCCACTCAATCTTCAGAGGCATGGCCTGTGCTTCCTCACCTTGCAATAACCCGCAGCTGTTTGTATTGCCTGTTACTGTTACTGGCATTAAAAAGGTATTTTAAGAAAGAGCAGTAGGTCTGTGGAGACTGACATCACCAGCAGAAACATATTCATGTTACAAGGGGCATTTGCAGGCATCAATAAGCTGGAACAAATCCACCAACATGTGGTGTGTTTACCTTTATAGAGGATGCACTGACATTTTTATGGACTGCCAAATCTATCCCATGGGTGAAAAAGGATGCAATAATGAGGGCTGTTTAGTTATATAGTCGTTATTAGCCATCATTTAAATGAGATATTAAAGTGGTGCCCTTGTGCCAGTGCACAGTTAAGAACATATCAGTGTTTCCGTTGTAAAACCTTGTTTTCATGGGTTCATAGGCCAGCTACGAAAGTTCACTCAGAGCTGGAAATGGGAAAAAGTTTAACACAGATTTGGAAGCCAGATTTCTTCTTGTCTCCAACCTTTTGCTGTTACTTGATTGCCATTTCCCCCCTTACTGGTTTGCGTATTTTGCAAAGGAAAAATAGAGGATCCCATTCTGCTTTTTTAAAGGGCGTACAGCTTGGTGCCAAACTGGCTTAATTATTTCTATCAAAGCAGGCAAGGTTGTAGCAGCTAGGAACTTGACACACAAAAGTAAAAAAACCATCACTCTGATTAAAGCTAAATAATCCCATTTAAGTTTAATCATTTTGATTAAACTTAAGGAACGTTGAGATGCAGTAATGGTACAATAATTAGGATCTAACTTACATGCCTATTTTGTGATATGAAGTGCATGAATATGCACATTGCACATCACAAATGTGCTGCACAGCATGTGAATCGTCTCCCTACTACATGTTTTGAGCAGAAAGACCAGGTCTGTAAACTAAACATAACAACAAATCCCAAACTAGCACATAATAAACAAGCAAGCAGGTAGCATCAATAAAACACAAAAAGCTGTGAAGGAGAATGCAAAAGGCTGGTTCTCCTCCTTCTCGGTCATAATTCACTTCAGTTGGTAGAAGTAGGTCTGCTGTATGAAAACAAAGGTGCACGCACCGTCTCCTCAAGGCTGTAAATCTTCACGTTGGAACTTAGGTGCTCTAGAAACTGTGCCTGACTGAGGACTGGAGGCTAGTTCATCCACTCGGACGACAGCACAGTGAGACAGGTGGTAACAGAAGCCAGAAAACCCAGATCCCAGGTCTGGTCCTGACAGGCCAAATCTACCGATCCTGCCCATTTGCCTCAGCAAATTTGCAGATTTGGGCCCAGTTCCTTCTGCCTAAGAAGTATCACAGTGCTAAGAAGAATGCTGTTGATTGCATTTTATTTATAGGGGCACAGAACCTCTCTCCCTCTACCCCACAAAACAAACAAACAAACAAACAAAAAACTTCAACAAAAAACAACCCCCAGCCCCCCTGCCATGGTCTTCTGCCTGAATGTTTTTAAAGCTCTTATCAGAGACGACCTTACTGTTACCAGTGCTGCAGAGGCTAGCATTGGGCCCCTGCTGATTTTCCCAGTCTGACAGCAGCCGGTGGCTCGCTGGCTTCCCCGTGCAGTACTTGGTTTCCCTCTTTGCGTGGGCATTTCACACCGCAACAAAGGAAAGAAAAGCATTTGAAAGAGGAGGAGAACATAGTTCTTAAACCACAAGAATTGGCCCAGGGGCAGGTGTAATACCTAAAATTACTTGAAATTCAGTCAATAAAAAAGAGTTTAAAGTAATTTCTGCCTGTATAGCTTTACTATAACATCATTACAGGGACCCTCCAATTAAAGTTAGAGTTTTTCAAATGACTCATTTGCAAGACATGTTCCTTTAGCGATGCTATGATTACAAGTACTTTCAAAAGCAAACTGAAAGCCTTGTGTTCAAGGCTTTTATCTTTCCACTCTCTGCATTTATTCCAGGTTGTGACTTTCCTCCAGGTCCAAAGCCTCAGAAGCTGCAGATCAGCACAGCTCTGTGGAAAGCACTGGGGGCAAACAGATTTGTATCAGCCCAAGGGCTGGTCACTTGGTGGTTTTGCTAAGGGGCAGGAGAAAAGAAGATTTGTGTGCAGAAACTGATGCACAGACAGTTTAAGATTACGCTCACCCTAACTGTTAAAGCATTCACCTGTAGCTCACATATCACCCTGTCCTCCCCACAGCTTCCAGTTTAGTGCCAAGGGATGGAAAACCACCCACTGCTGTGAGACCTGCAGAGAACTGGGGAAGGCTCTGGCTCAGGATTTCTGTTTAAGCAGAGCTTGCCATGCTGCCTGGTCTAAGTAAGATGAGGGCCACTAGCACCATCCCATAAATATCCCACAACACTGCACTTGTAGCCTGACAGCTTCCCAGAAATCATGGGCTGAGCATCCTTTGACTGAATATGTAAAGGTAAACAAGGGCAGTTCAATCCACAAAAAATGGTGCTGGGATGGGACTGCATGTTCTGTAGATGATGTAAATCCTTACTGCTCCGAAAATGGATTTGGGGCTTGGGGCTTTTTCAGCTTTGTCACGGCCATCACAGGTTGTTTTTCTGAGCAACTCAAACTGGACAATTCTGTTCTGAGATAACTTGGTGGGAGAGATGAAAACCAAATTTGCCAGAATACAAGAGCACGTGAACAGTCATCAAAATTAAAGGCCCAAAATCACAGAGCGAGCAACAAACCACCAATTATCCAGCCTGGCTGTGCAATCTGGTGTGTGGAGGATTGCGGGGCAGCATCAGATGGACCCTTGAGAGGTGACCACACAGGGTAGAAGCTCTCACCCTGTCCCCTTGGAGAACTGAGCCACATAAAGGAAAACTTGCATTGTGCTGTTGTTAAGGCGTTTTTTTTCAGTAACCACATATTGGGTTTTCTTTGGGCCTGTCTCCTGCAAGACTGCAGCTCTGACAGACAGCACCACTTTTCTTGGACTAGAAACAGGGAAGAGTTTCAACAGATCCTACCAGTTCTTCATCTCATTGCGCACCACGCTATCTTTTAGGGTCCCCAAAATTTGCCTGGTGGGTTACCTGCAGGAGCTGGGAAAGGCTTTCCTCATGCTGCCAAAGACCCAGAAGTCCTTTAGGGGAAAAACATGGACAGAAAGGTTTCTTAGCTCTATTCGAGTGGCGTGTTTTTGAAAAGGAGTTGTTTATCTCCTGAAAATACATGGTTAAATTGCCAAATATATGCTCAAAATGCACATGAAGTCACCAAAGTTTTCCTTCACGGCCTCTTGCTGCAAATGCAGGAGAAAACAGTGGATTCTTAGGGGAGTTCTGCTCATCGTATATCAAAAGCTGTCTCCTGAAGGGGTTAGCAGCAGGGAGGGTCTAATGTGTGAAGGAGTAAGGGCAACAGAACTGACTAACAACTGGTACAGCCACGTTATGGCCGGGGGAAGCCACTGGGAGACTGAAATCTGCAGCTGAGGAGCCCGGCGGTCAAAGCAGAGATCTGGAAACGAACTGTCTGCAGAAGGAAATACTGTGGAGGTGCCGTTTGCATCGCAGGGCTGGCCAGGCAGTCGGGTGCAAGGAAGAAGCCAGAAACCAGAAGTCTTTTAATGTTCCCCCAATGCCACCCCAAAGAACATTTGATCTAAGGTTTTTTTACGGAAATGCACTCGGATGCCATCAATAACCATACAAACGAGCTGCTGCTGCCTACGGGGAGAGACAGACAAAAGCCAATTGGTTAAATATTTTGCATAAATACTTATAAAAGTGTCAAAAAACTTATAACCACTTCCAATTTATTGCTTTGGCACTTGAACTGTGAAAGTATTGGAGGAGGAGGAAAGGGATTAGTGAATAGTGTGTTTATAGGACTGCTGCCACCCAACGTCAAGTGAGAGTATAAATATAATCAGAAAGACCACAGAGATGGGATTTCAACCAAAGGCCTTCTAGGTTTAGAACAATAAATATCTTTAATCAGATATGCTTAAAGGAGAAAATACACTCTGTTTGGATTATACCTTTCCCCCTTTTTTTGTTTTGGATTATACCTTACTCTTTTTCAGTGAGGGCAACACTTAACTCAGAACAAAGGAACATATATTGGATTTATATTTCAAAAACTGGTTACTTTATAAAGACAAGAGAGTACCTTCTACATAAGATCTCCATGGGGACAGCAAACCAAGAGTCCCACCTATCCATCCTCTAAAATGAACATATTTAAGTCTCTAGCCTCTAAATCCTCTCTTGCGGACAGAAACACTTGCGGTAACATATGATGGAGAGTGTTTGTAGCACAGAATCCTAACATGCCAAAGCCATTCAATTATTCACGGTATTTGATCTCTGTGCAGAGCTATCCTGTAATAGACATTGTTGCCTTTGAAGAATCAGCAGTAATGACTCCCAAATAAACCTTAGCAAAGTCTGGCACCCAGCTCTCAGCAAGTTTTCTGGGAGACAAAGGAATCAGTGTAGGTCACAAACTCCCAGACAGAACTCGGTTTTACTGCTGGGTCAACCCTTCGGTGTGATGAAAACCAAGAGACTGTCAAAGCAGGCTGCTCTGGATGGCCCAACAGTTGTCAAACAGCAAGTTTCCAGGATTCAGTGGATTTGGGAAGTTTGTTACAGTGAGAGTCGCATTAGGGTTGTGGCATTTCCATTGAGCCCTGACAGAGGTCAGATGCATTATGGAGCAGAGCAGTGGAGTCCAGAGATGCAGTGCTAAGACAGTGCAGCCTTCTCTTTCTGCTAGGACATGGTTCCTCTGCAATACTGCTATGTTATACACGTCTCCCCCACCAGAAATATCCTTTTGTGAAAAGTGACTTCACGTTTTCAGAAATCTACCTGTGCACAGCAGTCTGTAATCAGGACAGAGATCTACCTGCCGCTGCCAAAGATGCTGAAGTACAGCACTTGCCACGCACAGACTATCCTTGAGCTCAACTCATTCCCTATTGCCCCAAACTGCCGCTACTGTCAGCAACATCTCAAACTGTTCTGTAGATAGTCTAAAGGACCGCCAGCACATGCTACTGCTCTCTCACATGCAAATCAACCCGTGATTTCAACAGAAGCTATGCATGCAAAATACTGATAAAAGGAGGCTCCGGAGAGGATATATTAATTAGTCCACTTCCCTCATATGGTACTCAGATATCATCCAGCAGAGACGCCGCGTACCGAGCTGAGCAGATAACCCGGTAATTAAAACACACGGGACAATGTAAGCACCGTGTCCCAAACCACAAGCGTGGCTGCAGGCAGCGCTGCTTTCCTCATCTCTCTTCTCGCCCCCTCCCCTCCACGCTGGGGCTCCCCTGGGGGGGCGCTGGGGTCTCACCTGCAGCCAGCGGCCGAAAGCCGCGCACGGTGTTGCCCCGGCGGAGGGACGGAGCCGGCAGCCCCGGCGGGTCCTGGGGCCGCGCTGCTGCCGCCTGCCCACCGCTGTACTGGTCGTAGAGCCGCAGCATGTGCTCCGACACCTTGTCCCCTGGCTGCAGCCGCTCTGCCCGCCGCTGTCCCGGGCTGTAGTCACCTGCCACGGCTCTGGCTCGGCCGCCCTGAGCTCCTGCCAGGGCAGCTCGTCGCCGCAGCCCAAGCCGGCGAGCCTTGGGCACGTCCCCCAGCGCCAGGCACAGGCAGCCCCAGCCCAGGCACAGGCACAGGCACAGCACCCAGCGGGCCGATGCTGCCATCCCGCTGCCGAGTCGCCCTTCTGGCCGGCACCGGGCGACACGGCACCGGCACCCCCGCTGAAGTTGGCTTCGGACAGATGCAGCCCCCGACAGCGGGAGGAGAAGCGGGGCTGTGCTCAAAACCGGAGACGGGGTTTCCTCTTGTTGGTAAAAAGAAAAAGAAAAAAAAAAGAAAAAGAAAAAGAAAAATAAGTGGGGTGGAGGAAAGCGCTGCCGTGTAAACTGCCCGTCCTTCCCAGTGCTGGCAGTGAAGGTGTTTATTTCCCTCGCTGTGCAGGTTGATTTTTGGCGAGAGGTGGAGGTGTTGCTCTCCGTGCGGCCGGATGCTCCTTCCCCACTTGGACTGGTGCGGGCGCAGCCCGGGTGAGTTTTTGTGGGGTGTGTGTGGTGTGCGGGTGTGTGTGTGTGTGTGTGTGTGTGTGTGTGAGTGAGTGAGTGAGTGAGGGTGTGCGAGCGTGAGCCCCGGCTCTCGGGGCTGATCTGTGTAATCAGCAGCCAATCGCACCGCCTTCTGCTTCGGCTCTGGCTGCAAGCGAGAGGCAAAGCAAAGGGGAAACCACCACCCAAAGAAAAACGCGCACACACACACACACGCAGAGACAGAGGTGACTGGAAATTCAATCACTAGTACTAACTGTGTCCCTGAGGGCAGCGGGGGAATAGGCTGGTGGGATGTTCCCTTTTCACCTACACCCAGCTTCTCCCAAAGGCAGAAAAACAACATGATTGCAACAAAACAAAAATCCTGAGTCAAAGTGTACTCAGCCATCTCCCCTCGGATATCTCAGGGCTTGGCTGGGCTCTGCACCCTCCGGGGCAGGCAGGTGGAAAGGATTGTAACTGGATTGTGTAGCCCCCCTCTCCCAGAGGTCACCCAGACTTGCTGGCATCCTGCTTCCTCCTCTGTCACCCTCAAACCCAGACAGGGCTGCCCAAAGTGTCCCCAGCAGCCTGGAGCTGGGAAGGGACGTGTACTATGCCCAGGTGAAGGCAGACGAGTGCTCTCATGCATGGGAAGCCTTCTGCAGGCTGCATGGGCTCAGGCAGGGAAACTGCACATCAGGACTCGTCCAGCACAGCAGGGTGCAGCAAGGTGTTCTATGCACAGCTGAGAGAATTTCACATACCTCCTGCCTGGGCTGCTTTTCACAACCAAAAGGACATAAAGCTTTCACCCCCTTGCCAGCGCCACAGCATCAGACAGGACCCCAGATGTGTAACACTGTCCTTTCCAAAATATGCTCTGCAACACAAAGATTGTCTTACCTCATCCACCCGGTGGGGGAAAGCACAGCAGGTGGAAGAGAAGCTTCTTGACATTTTCATGGTGTGTAAATATATGGGTTTACCTTTGGAGAATGACTTGGTTTCTAACCTGAAGAAGGGAAATAAGAAAAATGAGCTTACACTTTACTATATGGAGCTTAGCACACATTATTTCCAGCATGGGGCATTCACATTTTCAGTGGGTGACAGTCAAGTGTGTGATTATCACAATGTAAATGTATCAACTAAAATACATCATGTACTGGAAAGTGAGTTTGCTTTTCAAATTCCAATGAATTTAGGACCTAGATACTAAACATCCCTAAGCAGCTTTAAACAGCTTGTCTGTAACTACAAGAAGCAAGTGCCTGCTGGCAGGTAAGAAGGAAAGAATGACTTTTAAAAACAGACTAATGATTTTTGTATGCATCTATATTTAAGTGCTCAAATACAAGATAAGTCAGTGTCTTATTTTCAAAGAGGTTTGAGACATCCAATTTGCCATGCATATCTAAAAATATTGTACATAAATGTACACACACACAATTTCAGTATTAATGCCAATACTAACTATACTTTTCATTTCATTCTCTATATAAGAAACTTACATTACTGCAACATGAAAATTGTGCATTTGAGCACAGCTAAGAAATTCAGAGCAAACAGCAATTTCTGGCTTATACCCATGGCAAAACTGTGCATCTCAAGGAGGAATTCTTAGGCAACTGAAACGCTGGAAGTGGTATTGTAACTTCAGCAATGTTACAGGTACCTTAAAGGAGGCTGTAGGGGTACCTTAAAAGTGGGGGTTGGTCTATTCTCCCATGTGCCTGGTAACAGGACAAGGGGGAATGTTGCACCAGGGGAGGTTTAGGTTGGATATTAGGAAAAACTTCTTTACTGAAAGGGTTGTGAGGCATTGGAATGGGCTGCCCAGGGAAGTGGTTGGGTCACCATCCCTGGAGGTCTTTAAAAGACGTTTAGATGTAGAGCTTAGTGATATGGTTTAGTGGAGGACTTTTTAGTGTTAGGTCAGAGGTTGGACTTGGTGATTTTGGAGGTCTCTTCCAACCTAAATGATTCTTTGATTCTGTATACCTGCTGATGGCAAGAGATGTGAGTTAAAAACAAACAAACAAACAAACAAACAAAACCAAATCAAACATAACTAAACTCTCTTTTAAACCTACAGTGCCAAACCACTGGCCATATGACTGCATGACTGTGATCTTTTGCATAACCAACACATCTTCCAAACTGTGGCCTGACTGTTGAGATTGGACCACTGTAAATCAAGAATTATTTCAGTCAAAACGAAATACTCCAAGACAGTATACTTCTCATGCACACTCTACTCAAGCAAAGGAGGATTTGACAATAACTAACTGAGGTTCAGCATAGAAGCTCAAGCACCCTATTGCTGAGCCCTTATTTAAAATCGCTTAAGTGTTAGCAAAAGCACTGTTTATGCAAAATTAATTCAGAATCTGGCTCCCAGAGCCTTGCACCTCCACTTGACTGCAGTTGTTTAAACTAGGTGTCTAAAATAGAAAGTTTGCCCTATACAATCATATTACAGTGAGCGAAGAGAGAGAAAGAGGACACCTGGTGTGAGGCAGAAAGGAAAAAATGACTTCTCGGGCCATTAAGTACTTTCTCTGATTCCTCTTTTTAGACTGCTGTTGCATTTTTTTGAGAATGCTGCAGATGCACATACTCATTTCAAACACCACTCCCTTTATAGACCGTCCCTGTAATGTGGTGGGACATTCAGTTCCTGAGCTCCTGAAGTTACAAAAGTTATCCTTAGCTCAAGCTGGACACGTGATTTTAAATGCCTGAGCACTGTGACTGCACAAACCAAACTGACCTAGCACATATAAGCAGTTACTCCTCATTAGTAAATAATGGCTGGCAAACTCTCAGACCTGACTTTTGAGATAAAACTCCTTTGCGTCTCTCTACTAATTCTCTTCCATTCCTTCTGTGCAAGTATTGTGAATCACTAGCCAGTTGTTCAGAGAACAAAACTCTGACCGTGTCCCAGACACCTTATAGTTCAACCTCATGGGTTTCAGTAGAGTTATGCTGATTGAAGAGAGAAGAGGCCCTCCGAGCTTTGTAACTGTACTGGTAGTGTGTGCAGTGGTGACGCTGTGCTCCTAGCCTTGACAGAGAGGCATAGTGCTTCCATCATGAATATCATGGAGGTAAAGGCACCCACAGGTTCATCCTCAAAACAGCGGTTCTGACAACGAACCTTTTTAATTGCCAACATGACCGCGTGCCACTGAAAACACCCTTTCCTCTTACAGATGCACTATTTCCAACCAGGAAGTGCACTCTGCTTTGGTAAAATAATCTCACAGATCAAATTCAATGGGTTATTTAGACAATGGTCAGTTTCCAGCTGCTTCTACAACTGTATAATAATGTGTTTTCATATAGCATTTATGGGACGGGAGGAGAAGTGGAAAGAAGTAATTTACAAGTGGATTGGGACAGTGATGTAACAGGCAAAGGATATACTATGATTAACGTCCATGCTCACCCAGCACAGTTAGGCTAAAGGCTCAGGTGAAAGGACTGTGCAAGCAGTACTGCAAAATGAGTGTGTGTGACACTGCAGGCATGCCAAATCTGAGTAGATTTGAGAGAGAACGGAAAGAGACGGAAAAAGACCCAACAGCAGTTAAAATGGACCACAAACATTAAGAATGAGACACAACTTCCAACTCGATCTTTCTCCAAATTCACCATTAATGAGTGATAGCTCAATGACTCCTGATCTCTGCATGGTTTTGGGTGGGGATATACTAATATACTTGACCTTGCTTTGCATCTTTTGGTTATGCCCCACTCCTAACTGACAGCACGACAGCCCTGAGTCAGCATTGACTTGCTGAGGCTCTGGTAGGAGGGGAGGGGGCAGGGAAGTCCCCTGAGGCACCATACAAGCAGGGGAGCTGCTCCTCCCAGCCCTGCCAGCTGCCCTTCCTGCAGGCAATCCTCCACCTGCTGCCTGAGCTCCGCCGCTCAATGCTGCTTTTGGGGTGTGCTGAGGGGCAGATGAAGAACTTGCCTTCACTATGGTTTTCTGAAGGCCAGACCTGAGGTACAGATGTGCTGGGGGCAGTGGTTAACACACCTGCAGCCTGTCACAGAAGTGTTTTCATAGTGGATGAGATACTCCCTTGAGCAGTATTCCTGTCCCCATGAAACCTAGCAGGATGGTTTAACACTAATATCAGTATAAGCAGACTCCAGGCTTGTAATTCCATCATACTGCCTCATGCATGCTAAAATTACTCTATAATTCTACTAATAATAAATATCAGGCTTACTGTACAGTACTTCAGCAATGTACTATGCCAAACCAGAGCTTACTCTGAATTGAAAGGACCATCTCTCTGGGATGGTTTCTTCTTCGTGGCCTCTCCAGTCAGTGAGCTTTCTGCCATGGCTGACCAGCAAGAAACCAGCTCATCCCAGCTGTCAAGGTCACTTTGCTGGCATGATTGCCTCAGAACTGGGAACAGTCTCAGTATTACTGTTTCTTACAGGACAGCATGCTACAGATGTCAGCTTGCACAGTGATGCTGCACTGAAAGGACCCTGTCTACGCAATGCCCTCAGCCCACACCAGTCTGCCCAAAAGGCTAGGAAGCATGTGGCCTACCGGTCCTCATCTAGCAAGTAAATCAAGTCTTGGCAGGAAAAAGCTGTGTTTAATTTAAAACTAAACAGCTCAGAACCACTGAGAGTGATTTCCGATCCATCTTGTTGCATTTTTTAAGCATGCATTAAACATGCACTCAGCACTCAACAGAAAATATTCATGGCTAGAAGCTCGCATTGCATACTCTTAGTTCACACAGCCGGTACAGTGCAAAGATACCGGGAAGTGCCAGCCTTCAGCGTAAGTCCAGGCATTACACGAGTGGGATTAGATGGTTTTTCAAAGCTCCCCTGAACTGCGAAAGCAGAAGTGTGGGGTGACGTGCCAAAATCAGTCAGTGAACCTGCTACTTTCAGCCACTTAGGTACATCTGAAATTCAAATGGGGGACCATTGCAAATATATGCTATTATGAAGGGTGCATACTGGTGGAGACTGACACCTAACTGCAGGTGGCTGGTCTAGCTGGGTGTCCCCTTCTAACCAATGGAGGGAGAGGAACCTGAAGAGATGCTTCAGCTCACCCAACAGCAGACACTTGGTCAGCTGGTTTGCTGTCCATGCCAACGCGAAAATACTCTTGGAGTTTCACTGCTGTGACTTTCAACTTCAAAGCCATATTATTGAGCTAGATCGTGAGCCCCCTGGATAATTCTGTACCTTTTCCCTTCAGTGACAGCCATGTGGATACTTGGAAAAGACGCTCCGCAGATCAGTGCGCACTTTTGAAAAATATAGATCTTGGCACACAAACAACAGTCTCTGCATCTGAAAGCAGCATCTGAATTTGCTGATTGTGGGGGGAAATTCTTCTTTCATCAATTGATGAATATTCATCACTGCTGGTTTGCACACTTAATGGCCTTTGATGAGCTGGCAGAAGCTACCGTGCTATCCTGTCAGCCATGGTTTGTTTTCTTTCTCTATATCAATGTTTATTGCTAAGATATGGATGTATTAAAACATTGAGAGGTAGGCAAAGGGATCTGGCAAAGTGGGAAAATGGTTTCCTTTAAAATGAAATATTTTGGTTTAAATAAATTGTGGTTGGTTAGTTTGGATTCTGACTACCTCCCATCTGAAATTCTCCACGGGCATCTTTTCAGCTCAGTTTCTTAAATAACATTTTACAAACAGCAATGAGGGCCATGGAAAGAACCTGTGGTTTGGTTTTCAGTAGATATTTTGACACTGGCGCTACTTCCAGAATGGAAATGTAGTTCTGCAGTTTTTCTTAATATATTTTGTGGCCTGAGTTCTGCTCCAAGTGAAGCAGATGGGTCTCTAGCCTGGTTGCACTGATGGGCCAAGTTTCATAGGGCCAATATACTATACTTAATTACACAATGATTACACGTCAGCATTTACTGATATGGTTTTGCTACATTTCATTCTCTGACACAATTAGTACTAATTTTTAATTAAGGCAGCAATTTCTCCTGCTTCCAGATTAGCTCGCAGTTAAAAAAAGAACAAGTTAAATGTCTATCTTCCAAAAAGCAAACGGCGAGCCCCTTGAAAGAAACTCTGCTAGCTCTGCTTTGGAAAGAAGGAAGAAATATGAAGGCCATGGTGCTGCTCTGACATTTTAAACTTTTCTATAAAAAAGGCCAAATGAAAAGTTCAGATCTGAATCTCTTCCCAGAAAAATGGGCAAGTCCTGGCTCAGTTTCACCCTATGATGACCTCTAAGCAACCGATCCCCAAGTACTAGAAGCTAAGCACTGTTGCCTATCAGCATAAAGAAGCTCTCTAACAGCTGAACTGTGCTCTTGTATAGGAAAGACAGGGGACTGTCGGGGTGTGGGAGACAGAAGTCTCCTCCAGTACACCTGTCAGAACTCCATTGTCAAGAGGAGGTGCACCAACAGGTACTTTTTTGTTGACTGAACTGACAGTCTCACTTCAGTGTCTGGGGAAACATGGAACACGTCCTCTTGGGACATGTTTCTGGGCACACGAGGGAGAAAAACATGTCTGGGAACGGTCAGCATTGGATTTGCCAAGGGTCAGTCATGCCTGACCCACCTGATTGCTTTTTGTGATAAATTGACTGGATAAGGGGCACCAGTGGAAAACATTTAGCTGACTTCAGCCAGGATTCTGCCACTGTCTCACAACAGTACTGTATTCAAGTTAGTGTGTTACCACCTGGATGGGTGATAAAAACATTTGAACAACTGGGCTCAAGGGTCAGTGTTAATTGGACATACTCTACCTGGAGGTCAGTAATAGGTGGAGTACTGCAGAAGTCCACCTTAGGGCTCGATCCTGTGCTTCTCTGACACATCTCTTGGCAACGCATATGAGCCAAAAGCTGTTGTTTGCTTTGTGTCAATACACAAGCAAATCCTGAGGCCTTTTCTCTGGGCCAGATCCTCAGTGGACACAAACTACAGTGATTCACTCATTTCCACAATATATAGCCAAAATTCACTGTATTTTAGTAGCCATGCTTGAAAGACTGGCAGTTTTGTGCATGTGTGTTTTTTTTTTTCCCTCCGAGACTCAACCGCTATTCCTTCACTGATTTAAGCTGCAATGATTTTCATCAAGTAAGCCTTTGACCTAGGAAGGGCAACAACTGTCAATAAGTTCTTCAGTTTAACACCTCCACTCTGCTCTCAGCTTTTCAGCTGCCTGCAGAACTGATCCCAGTTATGCCTGAAGAGAAGAAACTCAGAGTAATGGAGCACCTTAACTTGTCTGTCAATCTGGGTCCACTCGGCTAACAGGCACACTGATCGGCTCTTCACATTTTCTACTGATAGAGGCTCATCCATAGAGGCTCATTCAGAAGGCTAAGAAGGGTTAAAGAATGCTTTGGGCCTTGACATTGATGCAACAGCAGTAAAAATGATTTGTGCAGAATGAGTCTGAACTTGGTGCAGAAACACTACGTATTTTGCATTTTTAATGGAGATGACTAAATGTGGTGTTAATTTCTTATTTTTCTCCCTCCCCCTTTTTTTCTGTCTTGGTTTGCCAAACGTAGCAGCTCAATGGCATAATCATCAAAGCAACAGAGTGGAATAAAAGCTTACCTGCCTTTCCTGTGTTTATAAAAACAAGGCAAACATTTCAGTATGATATACTGACAGGCTCCAAATCTCAAAACACTGTCCAACTTCCTAAATCACTTCTTCTGGAATATCCAAATAAACTCATCTGCCTTTCTGCACAGAACACAAATCATTCTGGTACAAATGTACAGATCAGGTCTTAGTCAGTCTGGAGGGCAGGTCTCTACAAAAAACAGCTGTAGGGGCATGAAAAGCTACAGAACATGCAGGCAGACAAAAAGAATAACCATCACCACATGGGACAAATTCTGCACACACACTGGTGTGATTATGAAGTGACTCCATCCTATCCAGCATGGTCACTCTAGACTTCCATCTGTGGAGCTGAGATAGCCATTTGGATAGCTACAGGTAATCTAGTACTATTTTTTTTTCTTACCCTGCTCCCCAGTCAGAAAAAACTGGGAAGACGTGAAGGGATCAAATAATGCTGCTCCAGAAGTAGGCACCGAACGCCAGCTGGTGCGTGTAAGCTTGCGTCTACAGATGCACTTGCAGACAGACATCTGAGGCAGAATCGAGTTGAAACTATGTGAAATGCTGGCTATGCATAAGACAGCCTGACTTCCTTTTTCTTCCCTTTAGTAATTACAGAAGTTACTTGCCTTTCAGTTGGGCAGGACTGGACTTTCCAAGCTGATCACCCACGTGTGCTTGTTCTACCTATGGTACTACAGAAAGGGAGGGTCAGTGCATGCTTCTCATTTGCTCTCTCCTGCATTGCTGAGGACTACAGCAGGTTATCTACAGCAGGTTATCTACATGTGTCAATCAGCCTTCCGAGCTACAGCTCTGTTCCAGTGTGCAGATCCTGCTCCTTCCCTGCTGGGCCTTGGCAGCTCTTTGCTACCGCAGCTCCAATCTGATCCACCATGGAGACTCTGGTGTGCACTTCATACACATTACTGTACAGTAGCTGAACTTGTAAGCAACCTAGCCTATTTATTCCTTAGCCCCAGGCACCTCGTAGGCCTCAATCTTAATTAACTTTATTTAAATGATGAGCAACTTTTGTGCCACTGTCAGAGCCAACCTCACCATCCCCCAGCAGCCCCTTTCAAAAGTGCTGTTTAAAACCTCCACCAAAAACGTCCAGGTTCCCACCTTTTCAGAGCTTGCCATGTAATGCACATACCTGGTAACTTCACAGTTATTTGTTCCCTCCACACAAGCATTCGGAAGTCCCGGGGAAGAGGAAACCACAAATACTCTTTCTGGGGGAAATGAAATAATTACATATTTGCATAACAAAGTGATATTAGCAAAATCTGTTCAGCATGTGAAGGCCAATCCCACATTTGCGTTTATTAGTTGCCTGGCTTTCAGGCTTCCCAGAATTTACTTACAAAAGCAGTTTCCACTGCTGTGGCTCCTACATCCACTTCTCCTCAGTGTCATCGGGTGAATAGCCCCTGCAGCTTCACCTCAGCTTGCTCACACCAGCCCTCTACACCATCTGTTTGCCTTTCTCAGGTGGGCTCCTGCCACCACGTCCGTGGGTCAGTGACACCAGCTTTGCTCCCAGCAGCATGTGTCCAACCCCCCTAAGCCAGCCCCACTCTTACTAGACCCAGAAGGTCTGACTAAGGTGCTCTCTCTGTGCCCCAAAAGCCATCACTCTGCAGCAGCCTTGTCTCTTTTCACTGGATTTGGTCCATGACCCAGTCAGCAGACTCCACTGCTGTCAGCTCTGATGGACTCACTGATCCCAAGCCAAATCATTCCCCTGCATCCCCTATATACCCGTTTCCACGTGCAATGCCATAAAGTTTGTAACCAGCACAGGAGAACACTAAACAGCACATCAGCAAGCTGTGTTTGGAACTGCACTACACCAACTGCAAAATGACAAACTGTCTCTCCTTTCTTTAACTGGGGAACAACGTGGTGCTCTCTCCCATTACACCTCCTAGCTCTTGGTCTTAGAGATGCGTACCAAAGAAATCATCTTTCTCTAGGCAGCGTCATTGGGAGAAACTTTAACCAAAGCACTCCTGTGTACAGCCATTACATATATCCATTTTGCTTGCTGTTTTATGCTCTCTAGGCTGGGTGTTTGCTCAGGTGGCCAGCATCAGCCTTCCCGTTGGAGGTGCCTTCCCAGCATAATTTCTTCTCTAGGGCCCGGAGATCACATGTTTCTCTCATCACAGAGAACTTCTGCTGTGGGATCTATAATAACTCTGCTTGGAGTCGAGCTGAAATAAAACATGCCTCAAGCGAACAATAGCCAAATAACAAGAATGATGTTTTTTCTTCTTGTAAAGAGCATGTACTGCACACAGGGCTAATCTGCATGGCTTCAGTACATTCAGCACCTGTGTTTTTGTTTTCTTTGCAGTGGGAACAGTGGCTTGGCCTGCACTGCTTGTCCCTGCCTGCCTCGCAGAGAATTGCCCAAAGGTTTTATTCATTTTTAATCTGATTTCTTTTCTGTACGTGGGGAGTTGGAGTTAATGGAGGATTTTCCCCTACAACTTCTTTCACTGATGGCCAAAAGGAGAACAGCTAACAAACAAGTTGTATGCTCCTTGGAGGTCTTGTTGTTCTTTACGTGAGATAGGGGTCAGCTACTGAGGTGGTACTGGCATCATCTGTTTCCTTCTTTCAGCTGTGAAGAGACAACTGGATTGGCAAGACTGCAGCTGGAATCACGAATTTCAGAGTTCAGGCAGTGCCGCTGCATTTTCAGATACCTTATTAAATAGCCATAAAATTTAAGTGTGGGGCTTAACTACCTGCATTGCTTGGGTTCCTCATACAGTTGGCCTTCCATGAAACCACTTTTGGTCTGAGAATGAAGAGCTGCTGAGGCCTCTCCACACCAAACTCAACAGACTTTCATTTAATGTAATACAAGACATTTCCAACTATGTCAAACCATCCTGTTGTTATAGTTTAAGGGCAACAAACTTCAGATCTTGGTTTAAAATGACATTTCAAAGCACAGTATTTAATACTAAATAATAGCCCTTCCTGCGATTCTGTCTGTAGCTCAGGATGGAGCTGTTCATCACCAATCTCTATTTTTCAGCTTCACTTTAATATCCAGAATAACAACAACAAAAACGTTACGAACCTGCAAAGAAGACCAAAGATCCATGCTCTGCATAAAAAGAACAGGGCTACAATTTTGGCAGGGGGGATAAAGCAATATAAAAGAATCCAAAACATATACAGGCTAATAGTATCTGTTGTCCATTAACTCATTTATGCAGTTTAAACATGCTTGAAAAAAAACACACATTGGTATAAAGCCCTGAGTTCAGCGGGTCCTTTGCAAGGATGCACTTTCTCATCAATGCCTAAAATCAGTTATCTTATGGCAGCATGCCCACTCTGTCCCTGCAGTAAATGTCATGATCAGCAATGATACAGGGTTTCTTTTCAGAACAAAATACAGAAATTTCCAGTCCCCTTGCATTTATAGCAGGCAATAATTTCAGGCTGGACAGTTTGTATTTGTTTCTGCTGAAGAGTCACAGAGCATAGGAGCATATTCAGGGAGCTTTCATGTGGTTATCAGTCCTTGGAAAGCTTTCCTCTTGATTACCATGTGTTTGGCATGTCCACTTTGCAATGTGTCTACCCAAAGTTGAACAGCGACAAGATGCTGGGAAAACCACCACTGTCATTTTAGGGAAACTGCACTTAGCTGGTTTTAGGCACTATTCTGTTTGTCTAAGGAAATGAACCTTTTCTTTAAAAACACAAGCCAGACTACAGAAGTGTTTGGGGACACATTTTCACTTACAGCAGAGGCTAGGTTCAGTCCTTCGGACTGGCAAAGGACTATGACACGTAATTCACGAGCTTTCATTTGTGATAATGCTCTGGGGTCCTGTGTTTTGAACGTCAGAAGAGACAGGACACCAGGAGGTTAGCTCACAGGCAAGGATAGCTGGGAAGAAATCTAATGAGTTTACCGAGCAGTTGGTAATTCTGTAAGCTCAATGAGTGTTATTCTTCTGTATCAGACACTACAGTTTAACTTTTGTCTCAAAAGAGGTTTATCACTCCAGTCAGAAATTGCAAATTCCAAAGCACCAATCGCAAAAGATGAGGCTTCATATATCTTTACAGCCTTCCAGTTACCCATCTTTAAGGATATACAGTCCACTGCTGTATTCACTGGCCTGAAAACACATAAAGCCCATTTGGTCGTAATTCCCTTCCTTTTTCCTACAGATGTACACAGCACTCTGTTAGACTCCTGGTTCTTCAACAGGATCAACAATATTAACTAATAAGATACAAACAAAGGAAGTTTAATACATGGAAACAACTTCTAAAGTCAAAAAAATTCTTCTGCTATGTTTTACTTCACTAATTCTTTCCCCCTTTTTTTATATTACTACTATTATGACACTGAGATAATGCTCTCGAAACTCCAGGGACCACTTTCCAACTGAGGTTTTTAAAAATCATGTTGAAAACTGATTAGATTGAGGAAAACAATGGCAGTTCATTTGTTGAGAAGAATTAAAAATATAATTTTCTACCAATTGTCCCTTCTATCAGTCTTCACAATGAGCATTTCTTCCTCTCCAGTGTTCAAGAAAGGCAAAAACTAATATTTTCAGAATGACTCAGGCTCTCTAATTTAGTCTCGTGAAAAACAGATCCCAAATTCTAAGCCGTGCTATCAAGGCAATTTTGCTTTAATGCTATGAAAATATTTAGTAAGTCAATCTCTAGCCCTTCCCTTGAGCTGCCTCAAGATACAGGGGCTGCAAATCAAGACTGAGGCAACCACAGAGCCTAGTTTTCCGATGCAATGCAAGGAATGATGGACATCTTCATGTTTGGTACTGTTAAATGAAGAAAACACCTAGAAGCACCAAGGTCAGAAGTCTGCCCTAACAGAGCATGGTATTCCCTCTAAAGATGTACGTCTCCCATACACAGTCCTCCCCAAAACCAGAGTTACCCAAGTCTTGGATTTTTGTCTTTCCATCACCAGCGCTGGGAAGAGACACAATTTGTCTTTGCCTGTTTGCTCTCCCAGCAGCCTTTTCCCTTGGTGTATTTCCAGTGCCTCTGATGTGTAGGGCTGCAGTGCGTGCCCGCCGCGGGCAGGGAACCTTCTCCTGCTGGCATCTGCTTCGTCTACACTAGGGGGCTCTGCTGACCCGGCGATGGAGGCAGAGGCCGAGGTCCCGTGGTGAAGGAGAGGCCCAAAACCTTGAGCAGCCTCGCCATGCTCCCGGAGCTTCGTCCGCAACCCCACTGCGGTTCAGAGACGAGCACACCAACCTCCAGCCTGTCCGGGTGCTACGGGACGGAGCGCTCTGTGTAAAAGCAAGACATTACAGTAAAAGATTTTATTATATTTGGGAAATGGCAGAAGTTCATAACATTGAAAGTTTTATGGGAACGAAAACAAGGCTTCTAAGTCTCTCCCAAATTATTGCAGCTTTGAAGTAACAACTTTCACTTTGTAATTGTTGGAACACTCCCTTCTCCTTGCAGTAAAGGGATATTTAATGCGCCAACTGCTAAGACCAAGGCTCTCAGCCTTTTCCAAAGGGAACATGCTTGTGATGAGGCTGGTAGATAAACCCCACCCTATGGTAAGCCTAGCAGCATTGCTACCATCTTTTTTTCTTGTCTGGTTCCCTCCCTTGTCCTTTTCACAAAAAGTGAAAAGTGCTAAGGCCAGCAAAGATGATGAAAATCATCCAGTCCCTCAAACAACGTCCAGGGAATTTTATCCAGCCCCTTTCTGCCTTTGTTTCCTCTGCTTTCACCTCCACATCCTTCTTCTTTTCTCTGTAATTATTTCTTTTGTTTCCTGCAAGTTCTTTCTGCCACTTAGCTTTGTGCCATTTTCCAGTAAGAAGACTTGAACCACATTGGTGGTTCTACCAGCTGGGTCATGTAAGTATGGGCAACGTACCCAAGTGCCCTGGGAAGGTAGGAGAGTCCCTTGGGCCATTACACTGCTGCCTGAACTTCTGGCAAGCTGGTACTAGAACAGTAGCAAGAGCAGGAATGGATGAAAAGTGGCCTTCAAGGAACCACTCATCAAAGTGCTGCAGATTTCTTTATATTTACCAGTCCAGTGGAGTGATTTCCCTCCACTATCATGTGAATGACTTGGTCCATATTTAATGGTGTTAGCTGCTCGACACAAATCCAGGTCTCTCTGAAAAAGAGACTCCCAGGAGGAATTTAAAATACCTTATTGTTGGAGAACTACAGGACAGTAGCTTCTTCTTTACTCCAGGAAAGAATGCAGCACCTCCATCTGTCCTGGTCACCCTGCAGCCTCAGTAGCAGTGGGAACGTTGGCTCCAAATCTATCTTCCCTCTAGGTTATTCTGCAATTCACACACCCTGTGGGACTTCACAGAGGGCAAGCAAGGGAGCCAGATACATGGACTATACAGCAGTGTGGAGTCTTCTTTCCATGTTACTTCCCTTGAGCTAGGCAAAAAACAACACTAAACCAGCACAAAAATCCCGTTCCTTCCCCTAAACACAAGGCAAAGGTCTTTCTGTTTATTTTTATTTTTTTTTTTTAACCTGTTTATTTTTCTTCCAAATGACTTTAAAGTAGCTAAAGGAATCACTGGGAGGAAAAGAGACCTTAGGGTTCTCTTCCAACGATATGGTCGTAGATAACCATGTGGAGATAGAGATTTGTTTTAACAGGTGTCCGTGTTGTGTTGTCTCCTGGGTAGACCTGAAACAGAGAATATTACAGAGAGGCAGTTAGAAGAGTCAAGGCATATTTCTGTCATTTCATCAGTCTGCTTGTTCCCTTGGAACATAAAGTTCAATAAGTGCAACTAGGCTTGAGGATGGGGATTTCTCAATGGAAATTGATGTTCAGGTGCTAGACAGTCTTATTTCTCTCTCTTGCACTGGCTTGCATCAGAAGCAGTGTGGCCAGCAGGGCTAGGGAAGTGATTGTCCCCGTGTACTCGGCTCTGGTGAGGCCGCACCTCGAGTACTGTGTTCAGTTTTGGGCCCCTCGCTACAAGAAGGACATGGAGGTGCTCAAGCGAGTCCAGAGAAGGGTGACGAAGCTGATGAGGGGCCTGGAGAACAAGTCCTACGAGGAGCGGCTGAGGGAGCTGGGCTTGTTCAGCCTGGAGAAGAGGAGGCTCGGGGGCGACCTTACCGCACTCTACAGATACCTTAAAGGAGGCTGTAGCGAGGTGGGGGTTGGCCTGTTCTCCCACATGCCTGGTGACAGGACGAGGGGGAATGGGCTGAAGTTGCGCTAGGGGAGTTTTAGGTTGGATGTTAGGAAGAACTTATTTACTGAAAGGGTTGTGAGGCATTGGGATGGGCTGCCCAGGGAAGTGGTTGGGTCACCATCCCTGGAGGTCTTTACAAGACATTAAAAGACATTTAGATGTAGAGCTTAGTGATATGGTTTAGTGGAGGACTTTTTAGTGTTAGGTCAGAGGTTGGTCTAGATGATCTTGGAGGTCTCCTCCAACCTAGATGATTCTGTGAAAGAGAGTAATAGAGTTCTTTTAGCTACATGCAACTAGGAACAACTGGACCATCATCTGTTTGGTCAAAGAGAAAGTCCAGTTGCAAAGATCAGGCAGCTGGCACTAAGTCTGGTCAAGCTGAAACCAGCACAAGAGAGAAGTCCTACTCATTTCAGTTTGTCCTGCACTTTGTCAAAAGCTTTGTCTGCTTAAGTAAGTACTGAAGAAGTGCCAAAACCAGATGGATCTCTAAGGCAGTCACAGGTTCGTGCCATGCAACCTGTGGGGGACACAATGTACACACACAAATGCTTCCTAGCCTGGCTGTTGGCATGCGAGGATCTTTCACATAGACAGTCAAGAGCTGCTTATTTGTTACAGATGTTCTGCAGCTGCAGGAAGTTAGATTGGTGGCCCACTTTCAATGCAACCAAACACATTTTTAGGTATGCATTTTTGAATTTCTAGCAAACCAATGCACTTATTCTGAAATGCATATAATTTGATATTTTGTACTGTTACTATTCATATGCGACCATCTTTCATGGGAAGCACATCAAAGAAACCATCATCCTAGGATCTGTTCTGTACAAACCCAAACAAATTATTGCCCAGCTTAGTTCATGTTGGTTTTGAGAGTAACCAAATCCTGGGTGTGTTTGTCACATTCAATCTACAGTCCAAAAACTTCAGTTGTAAAGTTTAAAGAAGTGCAGTTAGCACCAAAGAACACAGACGGTTTCTTACAGAAGGAAGTTGTCTATAGTGATACTACCCATTCAGATCTCAACAGAAAAGATACAAGTAAGTGTCATGATTTAATCAGTTTTCACCTATGGCTGACAAAGGGATGTCTGGGTATGACTTCAGCATGTGAGAGCATTTGCTTTGTTTGTATTCAACTGTGACAATCTCAGTCTGCTACAAGAACAAAATAAATGGGACCACTTTCCTCAGGACTTCCCAAATCTTTTGTATTAAGGAAGAAGAGTAATGATGGTTCATACTGGGAATGCTGCTGGCTTCCATTCACCTCTGTGAAAGTGCTGGTGTGCAAGATGGCCCGTGCTTCAACTGATTCTGCTTTCTGGATTTGCTGGTGTTCAGAGGGCCCTGCCAGGATTTGGGATATTACAGGTGCTGCAAGCTGCAGCTTTTGTTTCAGAGCAGCTCCATTTTTATTTACTTTTACCCACCTGCAGGCACTCTTCATAACAGAGGTTTGATTTTTAAGAGGAGGTTAATATAGGGACCACCAGCCCCAGTTTGCTTTGCCAACATTTTAACAGCTTTTCCCTTCAGCTAGAGGCATGTGTGACCCTCTGAGTAAAACACAGTGTCTTCTCACACCAGACGTACCTGCTGATATAATTCCATGCTCCAGTCCTCACATCTTCCAACCAGTCCTCCTTTTCCTCCTCTGTCTGTTCACTCTCCCAATGTTTCCCCCCTCCGTAGCACTTCCAGGCAAGGCACTTAACAGAACACAGCCCCAGTGTGCAGCCTACCCTGGCAGTGATGGCAACACTTTGTAGTTCTGATTGGAAGAAAGGCCAAGGTAAGGGAGAAGGTAGAAGAGAAACCCAGCTTTGAAGACATTTCACTTGTACCAGTCAGTTTAACTTCTGGTTTCCTTTACAAGGGAAAGACCTACTCAGTCATAAACACGGTAAGTGGAGGTTATCCTTACAGGGACCAAAGCAGCTGTGTTAACAAGGGGAATAGCATGTCTGGGTAAGCCTGAAATATTAGCTGCATATTGATAAAGAAACTATTTGCAATCAGACTCAACAGTTTAGCAGTCAAACTCCATTGCATAAGGGAAATCCAGAATACTGCAAAAAAAGACATTTACCTTGGGATTTACATTTATTATTTTCCCATCCATTTTGTTCTTGAAGAGTAGTCCACAGGCATTTTCTGCAATCACTTCGTAATTTGGGCTGGGGTTTGAAGAGACGACATTTTTATTCCAGTTGTAAAAGCTGTGAAAATGCGAAATAGAAATGCTGTAGTTTTAAGGGATGTCATTCTTCCCACTTAAAGGACAGATTCTGACCTCCTCATTCACGTTGAGTAGTTACTGACTCCACAACAGCCCCTCTGAAAGCCAAACAGATTTACTGAGGAGTACAAGTCTACTGAATATTAGAAAACCTGTCCAAATGTTGCCCTATGTATCTGATCTCTGGCAAACCAAAACTGAGGCCCCTAGCTGTCTCCTCATCTATTCAGTACTAGTGTTACTAAAAGATTCAGCGCCTGGGTTATACCTAGAGGGAAGTGGTAGTGCTTGAGAACTACTACTGTGACGGAAACAGCTCTGGAGACCACCTGAAAGTGCTTCCCGGACCACCACAGATCTGCAAACCAGATGTGGAAACCAACAGTTTCCCCTTTGGATCTCGCTGTAACTCTCTTGCTGCCTTACTGTTTTTCTTTCTCTTGTTTTTAATGTAATTCTGGTAGTCAAGTTTGTGGATGTCTCCTCATGGGCCAGATATGGCAGGATGAGCTGACCTGCAGTTCCCCAGGGAAAATCCCTGCTCCCCAAAGAGCTGTGGGTGTCAGTCTGTGATTGATTCCAGAGCAAACCACTCCATCAGAAGGACTGGGTCTCTAGCTTCTGACATGTCCAGTGCTAAACACAGAGTAGGAAGGAAACATCAGTTCACTATGTCAAATACAAAACGGACACGAAATTACTTCAGCAGCTAATTGGCCTTAGTTATAGGTTGGAGGTGCTGGAAGTCCACAGGACTTCTCTCAGTTTTGAGTGCTGACTTCTCCAACTTTTTATCTCCTGGCCTCAGCCCTTTTGAGTTTTGTACTTGGCACCCACCCAACTAACAGGCTGAAATTCACACATTCATTGCTATTGCTTATTTCTATATATATTTTTTTAAATCTCAGATGTAACTGCAGATTGCATGATGTGATGCTGCTGCTACTCATCCCTCACTGAGATACCCATTTGATCACTGAAATGGCACATTACCTTTCTGCTAGTGGTCAGAGACGTGTGTCTTTCACAAAAGGAGGTGGAGATGGGAATAAATCAGGAAATCTCTCTGGGTATAGGGAGGATTTAAAAAACTTAGAATATTCAGTGCCTTTTATTCTAGTGCCTTCTGCAAGAATATTCCATTCCAGCTAGAGAGAGCTTTAAAAGTGCCTTGAATTCTTCCTCACTCTGAAAGACTGTAAAAAGGTAGGCCTCACTGTTACATATAACGCTGAGCCTTTTTACATCCTGAATACCTCGGGTAGGAACAGACCAATGTACAATGACACGGAGAGGAATTTACAGCACCCTTGTGGAATTCATCCTGGCATCAGTGAAGTCAGGGGTTGATTTGCCACTGAAGTCAATGGCCCTGGATTACAGCCAGGTAATGTAAAATGGACTTTGAGGTGTGCTCAGCACAAAGCTATGTCCTTGAGGCAGTAGGTTAATGCAAGTAGGAGCCGCCCTCTGGAACTCTGTGCAGCCTAACACTTGGATGTCTGCAAAAAATGAACAAAAGGTGGGTGGATGTAATTCGTGTTCAGCTTGGTGGTAATAACCGTTTTGCTTTAACACAGTAGTTGGTCAAATTAGTTCATTCTCTATATAATTATTTTATGTTCTCGAGTCCCCACGTTAAGTAGTTAGATTTTTTCACTGTGTAAATCTAAGATTATGGAAAGAATTATATACAAATTATTTGTGAAAATTCTTTTCTCTCTCTACTCTGTTACATCATTTCATCCATGCATCTTTTCCCTGTCTCCCCCAGGACACAACTCTGTTAATGAGACCAATTGCACACATAGAGATTGTTCTGCTGGAAAACCACTACCAGATTAGGAAGGATTTGCTGTACATTAGCTAAGGAGGTGGGGGGAAATGTCTCTCTGCAAAGACTTCCCCACAGTCATTAAAATGAAATTAAATGTCTGAAGGAGGAAATAGTCAATTAGCTACCAGATAATAACTTCCTGCATTTTGCCAAGTTTCCAACACTACTCCTACAATACTTCCACATTTAAGTCACTGGGAACTTTGGATGTCCACTGAAAACAAGGTCAGGGCTCAGACAGGCTGTGTGCTGGGGAATAAATGTCTAACACAAACAGTTTTGTTGGGGACTTTTGCACAATGATGAATTAGTTTCTGTCACGTGCTTAGATGTTCAAGAGGAACCCACTGGCCATCGGCAAAGTGAGGTGGAACCCCCAGAACTCGGTACTGATGAGAAAGAGAATGGGGCAATGCCCTGCAAAACTCTCTGGCTGCCCCTCCCACACATACGCATGTGGCAGTGCTGCACCCTGCACCGCCTGGCATTCCCGTGTCCTCTAAAACAAAGAGCAACAGATAACCT
This sequence comes from Aythya ferina, assembly GCF_964211825.1. Taxonomy (NCBI): domain Eukaryota; kingdom Metazoa; phylum Chordata; class Aves; order Anseriformes; family Anatidae; genus Aythya; species Aythya ferina. Next base: position 31,231,638 of record NC_140300.1, on the reverse strand, counting down.
GGAGGCTGCTGCTATGAGGAAGACTTTGGAGATGTCTGGCCACAGAAAGGAATTTCCCCCTACATTCCTTTACTCAGGTTCTTCACTGAGAAGTGACGCAAGTGATGACATCAAGATTCAAGTAATCCTTGCACCCAGCTTCAGCTGGAAAGATGTTAAGGGCTACTGCTGCTAGAGGGCAGCATTGCAGGAAGGTCAAAGCAATACGTGAAAGATGGAAATGCATCTAGCCAGGATATCAGAAGAATTTTGATCAGAGGAACAAGGGATTGGAGAAGGCTTCTCTGGAGCAGCCTCTCCCCTGCCAGTTAATGTTGTGGCGAAATTTGGTCGTCAGAATCAATGCATTCTACCAGGAGGATGTTGCAATAAAAGGAGAGTGGAAATAGGGAGCTAGGCAATCTCATCTCATCCTTATTTCTTTCTGTAGAATAAATTCTAAACAAGCTTCAGTAGGAAGCTCTATTTATGAGTTGCTATAATTCCAATCTAACCAAACTGATTTTAGTAGCAGAACTACATGTGGCTTTAAATATTTAAATTATCCTCAGATGAAAACATGGTATCAGATGAACAGGATCAAATGCCAAAGACAAAATTTGCAGTGTGCATTTTTTCTATTACTATTTTGTTTGATTTCCATGTGTTTTGGAACAAATGTAGCAGTTCTCAGCACGGTACTTAAGCATGTGGAGTATGAAAGACTTAACAGTGCCCACAGTCCAGCTGCAAGAAGAATGTATCTTTTTTTTTCTTTTTTTTTTTTTTAAACAATGACTTGTCGGTGCAGTGGTATAGAACAAGTAGCACACTGTTTGGGAATACAGACAAATATGCAAGCCTTTTTTTGTTTTGTTTTGTTTTTTCATTCATCAGCTAATTTCTGGTCTGAGCAGATTTTCATTCTGCAGACAGGCAAATGCCCTCCCAAAACACAAGAATATGAATACAGGTTTTTGTATCCTTAAAGTTATCCTTCGGGTACCAAGATGGCAGCACATCAAACCACATGGTGCTTACACAATGTCTTTCATCCAAAAATCTCTGGGTCCTTCTGTAAACACGCATTAAACCACTTGACATTCTTGCGAGATGTAAGGCAGGCTTTATTACAGCTCATCAGTGGCTGGGGGAGCCAGGGCACAGCAAACAGCGGAGATTTTTCCCTGGGACACGTGTGCTGAAGGCAGAGCGGTGAGGAACCTCAGGTGCCAGCCCTAGCCAGGAGATGGGATGCTTTGGTAGGAGTCCTGTGGCCGCTCACATTCAGGGAGCTGCCCAACTGCTTTCCTACAGCCGAATCCCAGGCAAGAAAAGGTTCCCTTTTTCTCCCCTTAGTCTGTAGTGGGAAACCAGCTGTGATGTTAAAAGGACTTACACAGCCTTATTCTAGGGGTGGAAGTGCAATGCTTGGTGCATCAGGCCTGGACAGACTGGAGAGGGTTTTAGACACAGAACAGAGTGAGGGTTGCCAATCACCATCTGACCAAAAGAAGAGGTGTGTATCTCCAGGGTAAGTGCTTTGTTGTCCCAGCTTAGTATTTACTATTTAAATCAGCAAACTCAGGGAGCGAGAACATAGTGCAAAGGTGTTTATGTCTGTGTTGGCCCACCTTTGATCCCATGGGGTTAAGTTATACTACCCAGCTCTTTCTTCCCCTCAGGATAAGGATTGGTTCCTTGATTCAGTTCTCTACTTTTCTCTTCCCACCCACACATACACTAAGATAAAACCATTCCCTATAGCAGACTGGGACTTCAGTCAAAAACTAATTATAAACAATGATGGCTCAACAGCTTTTTTCAGTTTGTGGTTCTACGAATTTGCGATGCAAACTATCTGGCTCCAGACCCCCTCCTGGTAATTTACAGACCAGCTCTCTGTAGTTGGGCAGCAGCAGAAGGCTGCAGACAAGGGTGATAGGGGGATGCAGGACAACAAAGAAGAGCAGAAATAGAAATAAAACAAGGCAGCAGCTCCTTTATCCTGACATCCTCCTCCTTTCTGCCCTCCAGAAGGAGTGCACTGCTAATCTTCCCAGTAAGGCTGAAAACTGGCATCCTGCATGGTGCTAAACACGACAAAATAGCAACATACTTGGATAGGACTTGGGCTGTCAGTCCTTCCAGAGCTTTCTGGTGTGAACAAGGTCAATGCCTCAGTGGGATATGACTCCACACCAACCATGGTTTTGTAATAAGATGCATGTCACAGACCCCTGGTTACACAAGAACAAGCTACTTTTTCCACCTAAGAAATTTTAAGATGCCCAATATTGCTTTCCCTTTTCATCTCGAAGCAGCTTGGATTGAAATAATTGCATTTACCAAACAATTGCTGAGGTAGGGTGAGATTTATTATAGTACTTTGGGAAACCAAGGCAGTTTGATTTGTCCACAGCTACTGTGCACAGCAGCTAGTTTTGGTGGTTTCTTTTCCTGCTGACATGCTATATTGTCAGTACTGGATTAAAACCTGCTAACACTTAGCTAAACTCACATGGCCAATCTTCCAACCTGGTTGTATGTCCGGAGTTACTCCAGTGAACTCTTGTATTCAATTGGAGAAACAAAGGTCTGGTCTGTAGGACCTGTTCATGCCTTGGTTTCCTTCTGCTCTGCCTGCAGTTACAAAGCAGCAGTCACCACAGCAGATACTGTCTGACAAGTCCTGTTTATGCTACTGGCACAGGAGGTAACGGGGTCCTCTGCCTCTAATCTGTGACAGGCTCCCCTGCTCAGAACTGCTATGCCAGAAAGAATCCTTTTGGCCTTGCCTTTAGCCATGCAGTTCCCTGCATCTCATTACCGGCCTTGGCAAACAGCCCCATCAGCACTGGGGGCAGCAGGTATCTTGGTTCCAGGGGTGAGCACCGTGCCAGTCGGCGCTGACCTAGCAGAGGTGCAGCTTCTGGACAGCTCCTGCAGCAGCGCTCTGCTGCCAGCGCCAGCACCTTCTCCCTGCAGGTCCCAAACACATCCTCACCCTCCAACCTTTCCCAGGCAGCAGCAGCAACCCTGCAATCCCACTCAGCAGAGGCCAGCGGCTCACCCGGTGTGTTCAACCATCCAGTGCACCCCTGTGGGTCACTGGGATCACATCTACTCCATGTCAAGGAAGCTTATGAATAGCAAGAGTTTGAAAATGTCTCACAGAGCTTGACTCCCCTTTTCTACCGCATGGCGTAAAAAACATGATTTCTTTCCTGATCCTGACCTGATGCCACGAAACCAGTGCTGTGAGGACATGCAGCCAGCCAAGCACTCTGCACAGGAGACCCTGCCATATGAGCGATGATGAACGTTAAGCACAGGGAATACGAGGAGGTTTCCATGGGGCACACAGACTGGCTTTGGGGCTGCTTTCATTTAACGCTGTCGGTGGTATGCTGGAGCAGCTTCGAGATCTCAAGGCTTCAGAGCTCCTCTTGGCCCTGTAACCCCTAGATCCTACCCGCTCCTTCTGATAAGCCGTCTGGCTGCTCCACCTCCCATATGGGATCTGCCCCTAAAACTGCTCAATTTTCCCTGCATAAGGGGGGGGGGGGAAGGAGTGTGATATGCAAGACAATGAGCACCTGCAGCTTCCACTGATCCCATTTGTAAGAACTGCCTCTCAGCAGCCTGTCAGTCATCTCTGATGAGCCGATGGGCATACCATGAAAAGCAATGGACTGAAGGGAGGTGGAGATAAATGCAAGGTGGATACTAAGAGGTGTGCACTGTTGGCAAGATTCACTGAACTATAAACCTGCTTTGCCCTGGAAACCTACACCCAGGCTGGACTAGAGCATAATACAAATCTTAACCCAAGAGTTATGCTGGATGCAGCTCAGAGTTGCACAGGAATTGGCAATTCAAAGCTGTGCCGTTGGAGACTGGCAAGTAAAGAGCTCACAAAAGCATTGGGCAAAAGGATTCTAGAAGAGAAACCTCTCCAAAGTCATGAGTTTTCTTGACTTGAAACAACTGAAGCCCTGTATGAGATGATTCTGCAACAAGCAGGCTAAATCCACTTCCCTACAAAATAAGGCAGACACTTTTGAGGAGGGAGGAAAGAGGGAGAAAGGCCTTTCAAACACTTTTGACTGGCAAACCAACTCAACTAAGATGGCACATTATCACGTACGCCAAGGCCATACTATGGCTTATCATGGCTTGGCATGTTTCTCAGTCAGAAGAGCAGCAGCATAAAGAGGACTTGGAAAGCAATTCTGTTACACAAGAGTTAGATGCCAAAAGCCAAAAAGATACCACAGCCAAAAGATGCTATCATCCCACAATTCAAATTTTCAGCCTTTTTCTTGACAGAATAAGAAGAACCTCTAATCTTCATATGAAATAGTCATTTTATATTGGAGAACACAACTATGTTCTCAGCTACAGCCAGTACATACCTCTTCTGCCTGTGCTCCTCAGCAGCTGCTGCACAGTCCATCTTGTTAGTCTGTCTGCCAGCATCTAAGGCAGTTACATTTTCATCTTCTGTTTCACTCACGTGCACGTACTCACAGCCACAAATGCTGAACACTGTGCTGCACAAAGCCTGCTCATCAGATAAGTTTTCTTCTGCTCATGAATTATCTATGAATCAAAGATGATTTCAAATATGTGTAACACGGATGGAACACATGATACATCTACTCTATCTACAAACACTCCCCCCCCGCCATGGGTATTGTACATACAGCAATGGGATCCAGATGATATTCCCGTGCATCTCTGCTATCTTGCAACCTGCCCACTCTATCCTGTCATCCTGTTATGCCACAAGCCATTGCACTTCACCTTCTATCAAACGTAGAGGTTTGATAAATTTCAGTCCTTATAGTTTGCATGCATCAGGTTTGCTCCCTCAGAAGGATGTCATTAAAGTCACCAAAATCCTGACTGGTACATGAACTTTTCATTTCCAAATTCTTCCCAAACACTCCTCATCTCTGGGTACAACTGTTCTTTCTGGGACCTGAACAAGTGCAAAGAAATGTTTCTACATTCAGCTGTGAACACAAGGACACTATGTTTGCTTCCAGGACAAGAAATACGGATTTTAACGATTTGTCATTGATAAGACAGAGCATATCATTGCCTAAATGTACTTCTGAGTGCAAAATATTTCCTTTCCTTTGTTGAGTTTGGACTGACAAGTAGAAGTAGGAAATGAAACAAGAGAGATCACTACCTACATTTTAAAAGTCATGAAAATAACCCAGAGACTATGTCACTGCCTTTCTGGGATGACCTGTGGAATTCAGATGCTGTTTCAGAACTCGGAAATGGTTTCCTCAAACTCTGGCAGAACTTCCACTGACAACTGTTCCTGCATGTATCTATAACATACCTCCAGACACTGGACTGCTGCCATACGCTGGAGTTTAAAGAAGTGATTCTCCCAGGCTGTATACTGCTATATTCTTCTGTGCAAATAGGTAACATAACCAAACCAAAAACCAACCAAAAAGTCTTTCCTCAGACAGAAAACATGAGCTGCATTGGAACCCATTAGCTGTGTAGCTCCATCTCATTCCCAATTCTGAGAGTCCTGAGTCTCACAAGTCCAAGCAGAGGCTTGCAAGGCTGATATCTTTTTCTTCACCACTGACACCAGGGGCTTTTTCTACCTCTGTGTCCCAAGTATGCAATGCCCCACCTCCAGCAGCAGCCTACAGCAGGGCTGTAGCCATCAGCCTGCTCAGCTTACAGTAAGCAGCCTTTAGTGCTGGCAGGAAGGCACAGGTGGCTGTGGGGCACGATGGTCCAAAACGAAGCATGCCTGGTGCCTGAACTGCACTCAGGTCATCCTTTCTGTAACGCACCCTGGCTCGCTGTCACTGGCATCACACTCCAACGTGTAGGTCCAGGAGCTATCGCTTTCAGTAGATGTTAGCAGACATCCCCAGCATTGGAGCACTTCAAAATATTTCTGGTAGCCAAGATGTTTTACAAGAAATCTGCTCAGTACTCACAGCATTGTTTGAACTTCAGCTGCATATGGATTTTGCATTTCAGGATGAAGGCTAGGAAAAAGAAAAGAAATAAAAGCAATGAAAGGAGAAGAAATTCAAGTCCTCAGGGTTATAGGCTCAATCCCAAGAAATGATGAAACTACTGTCAGATCCAGAAGCTGTGCAGTAATCACTCGGAATTTATTATCTTATTAGTTTTCTCCATCTTTAAAAGAATAAAACCTCCCAACACATTAGGATTTATGGCCAAAGAAAAGAAAAAGCTTTATCTTGAAGCTACAACGAAGAAGATAAAAAAGAGGCATGTAATTGTTGAAAGAACAACAGGATGAATAGCTTATACATATTGTGCAATTAATAATCACTGAAGGCCTGTTGGAAGTTGCATATAACTGACAGATCAACATACAAAACCCAAGTCCTTGTTCTTCTGTGTACCAGTAACAGTGATTGCATTAAAGTCAGCCACCCAGGAAAGTTTTTTTTTTCTTCTTTTTTTTTTTCCTAATATGCCTTTTCAAAGCATTTTGAGATGGGAGCAAAAAAGACACCAAGCACCACCATATAAGAATATCTGTCATAAAAGTTTCTCTCGTAGACAGTCCTTAGTGTCAAACAGAACACAAACAAAAAAACAACGTATGCAAAACATGCACGCATGGGTCACTCTGTCCCACTTCCTCACCATGTGCTGTGGCCAGCTGAGGTTCTGAAGGTGGCTCTGGAGAACAGGGGACTTCAATTTCATTCACTATGGACTTCGTGAATCCAGTTCCTCACCACAGTAGACACAGGAGTACCTAATTACCAGCAGTGAGATGGCAGAAGTGATAACAATCTTCCTCAGCAAATAATCAAGTTTAAGGGAAAGGTTTGGACTAATTATCTGAGGTGAATTTCTAAGGCTGACATAGAAATGATGAACGTTTCACAGTTGAACATTTGTCTGATTGTCACGTAGGTTCACTTACAAGCTTTCATCTTCCCTTAATGAAAAGCCAGAGTATGATGAACAACTGAAGCCTTGTTCCATCATTCAGCTAGTTTCTTCAGGTGCCAAAGATGCAGGTAAATGCCAAGACAGATTTCCAAAGCCTGACAATTTCTTGCCTGATGGTTTCTTGTAGTAGGTGGTGTGCACCGCAGGGAGCTTCCATGGGGTTTTGAAAATCCCCCATGGCACCTGTCTTCCTCAATAACACTTCTAAGAACAGCACCTTTAGATGTATGCCCAAATTGCACCGAAAACAATACTTAAGTGCTTTGTAGAATCAGAGTCATGATAAGCCAAGATGCGCAGGAAAGTCTGGAGGAACTAAATAACAACTAGACAGGAAGGCGAGCTAGAGAAGTAAATGTCAAATTATTATTGCATATCGATTCGGATACATGCATTTGTGGAGCTGGGCCAGCTACTCCAACGTTTTCCCTTTTGAAGGAAGCAGGTTTAACATCCATAAATTACCTTCTTGATCAAAGTTTGATTAAGCATCTGAGAAGAAATGATGGATTTTTCGAAAGGCATGTATTCAAAGCATGCTTAATATATGCATGTATCTCTGTCTTTCTTCCTGTGGTTTCTTTCAAAGGGTCTTCTTCCTTTCCAACTGTAATCTCCTTAGGCAAAAAGTTGAGTCCCAAAAGAATTCATCTATAAAACCATGTGCTAAAACTTCTAATTATCAGCCGAACTGATGAAAAATAATACTCTTATGAAAAATCAATGCTTTTTCCACCCCCCTAGTATTTTAGTTTAGTGGTGTGAGGTAAAGCCAGGGGAGACAGCCAACCTTCAAGGCTTGGGAAGCATTCTTTCCTCCTTCCCAGGCCTCACTAATACAAACCCTTTGAAATCCCAGTGGCCTGGGGACCAAAGGAAACCTCAGAGCAACTCATCTGATGAATGAGGCTGCAGTTTCCAAGTGACCTGGTGACATCCAGATGCACCTTCACTGCCAGCACTGGACAACGGCATGCTGAAGATCCCAGCCCTCAAGGAGAGTTCGGTTCCCCTCACACCTCAGTCCAGAAGACTGAAATCGCTGGGGGCAGCTCAGGCACTGGGGAGGTGGGGCACCGGCTGTGCTGCTGCTTTCTGCAAGCTGCTGCATAACAAGTCTCATATCTTCCAAACTTGGACAACTACATACACATTCTGAATACAGTTCTTTAGGCACCTTTTCAAAATATTGCTCTACAATTGCCTCCTGCATCCCCTTCTACCTTTCTGCCATTCCCTCAGGACTTTATCTGCATCCCAGTGACCTCAGCTTTTAAACACGCAGCAACAGGAGAGCTTAGAATGCATCACTAATTTCAATCATAATGAGTAGCAAAAATGCCAGCTTTTCAGGAAAGGGCAAACCTGCCTTGAGGAAAAAGCTCTTTGGGAGAGTCACTCCTAAACTGATGAGATCCAAAGGGCTGTTATGAAACACAGCCTGAGAAAAGCTCTGGATTACAAACCCTGGCTTCAGGATGCAAAAATTGCTGCAGATTGCTGGGACGTGGGTTTTGCAGTTTCCAGCTCGCCAATACTAGTTAAGTGATGATTTTTGCCAGGATTCAGTTGGACAAAAGCACCCAGGGTGCTGCTAAATCTGGGGACAGTTACTAACAGCCAGTAATGTAAAAACTTTTTTTTTTTTTTTTTTTTTTTTAAAGCACTACTTATTTAGTTACCTAAAAAACAAGGTTTAACTTCAGGCACCTCACTCTTGCCAACGCCAGCCGTTGTATGATCAGTTAAGTCTCTTACAGTTGAATGTTTGGTACAGAAAAAGGCACTGTCTGGTTTATTTGCTGCTAAAGGTTTAATAAAACTCATTACTAAATGAGTTTTCACTCATTTCCACTATTGGTGTGATACACATCAACATACAGTTTGAGTGGCTCAAATCAGCTTAATGATTGAGAACAGATTTTTTTTTTTTTAAGCGTTTACAAAATGCATTACTATTGATCTGGGAATCTGACACAATTAATTTAAATGCACGTTTAGCAACAGAGCAAAGAGATGACAGGGCATCAGGCAGATCAGGCAGGCAACCTTTATATTTCAGTGCAAACAAGGCGGCAGAGCTGTGATACGAATAAAGCAAAATGGCATACAGAGTATTCACATTCCTTATCTCTTCTCCACAATAGAGCCATAGCTTGTAATCTGACTGCAAAGCCCAAGCACATGAGACACACATGTAGAACTAGATAGTCAAATGCTGTCATCTACTGTCACATTAAAATGAGAAACAGTCTATAACCAGAACCTCTTTGAAATCTGGAGGGATAAAAAGGATGTAGGCCCCAGTTCCCAAAACTACATTAAACACATTGAATACAATGGGACTACACAGCGCACTGCAAGCTGTGCATATGCTTGGGTCAGAAAAACCATTCCAGGAAGAGGCTGTATGAATTGGAAGAGGGTGTACGTGTTCCAATAGGCAGCGAGAGAAGGAAAAAGAGGCTCAAGCTGCAGGAGAACTTCATGTGTTTGAAGGCTGCCGGGTATGTGAATAAACAGGGCAAGCAGTCTGAAAGCATCTGCTGGGTCTTGCAGGTGAGGGGACAGATCACGGATCTGATGTGATGGAGGGAGGGAGCCAATAAAAAGAGCCACAGAGTGAGTGAGCTGGCCTTGGTAACTGTTACTCACATTAGCTGCAAACCACCCGAGGTTATTTGAATCACAGGAAACGAACAAAGAAAGTACAAGTCCTTACAAAGAATGAGAGCACATTCTCCCAACAGGATAAAACCAATACTTTTGACTACTGAGGCTAAACTTTTCAAATCTGTTCCAAAAAAGACATCTTAGATAAACACCTGACAGCATGAATGTTACACATTTCTCTAAGGTTTGAGGAATCAGATACCCAGAAGGTGTATGCTTAACAAGGTAGTTTCAAAGACCGCATAATCCTCAGCTCCTTAAAAAACAGGCCTACTGAACAAGCTAAAGCAGTGAGAATCACTCCTTGCTCACCTTCAATATGCAGATGTAGAGAGGATATTACTGCCATACTACAGGTAAAGAAGAACCACAACAACCTCCTCAGAAAGCTACATCTTAGAAGCAATGTTTTTCTTGCTTATATTCACAAACAGCTTACCTTTCTACTCACAGAGCACAGAAGGGGTGTGCTTGACTCTTTTTGCATACATCCATCAAAATGTAGGAATACACAGGATTGAGAGTATCATAATACTGAAAGTCTGAAACTACAGAAATCATTCAATACAAAAAGAACAGTGGCGCTAGATGGCTAAGATGCCCTAAATCCTACACAACTTTAATTGGACATTGCTATATGACTGTGTTGACTTTCAAAATCATTTACTGCTTAATTTCACTACATTTCTGACAGAGCATCAGCTTGGAACTCTGTAAAATCATATCTTTTACAGGAGATATTCACCCTAGAATAAGACATCAGAAGATAATCACAAGTTATAACAAAAAAAATCAACTTCAGTTTCCAGTTTTGCTTCAGTTTGAAGCAATTTGCTTCAAAAACCTACTGTGGCTGATAGCATCAAGTTGGCTTGTGTTGAGGCTGTACACCTAATCCCCCTGAAATCAAGGGGACATCTTCTCCCAGGGCTGCTGTGCTGCACAGCTCCTCATTAAGGTCTGACACAACTTCAAGAGATGACGGAGAGTTCTTTCCCTACAGTCTCTTGCATACTGCTGATGCTTACAGTTTCCTGAAACACAAAACTTTAAACATATTTTTTTGAAAAATAAAATGGCAATTATCATCATAAATGGCTACTAATGCTCATAAAAAAAAAAAAGAAAAAAAAAGAACAATTTAACTGATGGATATGGGAGACTAGCTCTGTTTCCTCATCAGTTTGATAATACAAAGAGATTGATATTTATAATTTTTGTCCCATGTTTATCACTTTTCCATTTTTCAATAAACACTCTAAAGGCCAGAGTGGATTGGTTTTGCACCATTCAGAGAACAGGAGTGAATCCCATCTCCTGTGAGTCCTCCAACACCAAGATGCTTTCACGTTTGGAAAAGACTGCAATTCTAAGAGAAAGAAAATCAAAAATGAAACAACCTTGGTCTCTGTCAGGTCGAGGACAAAGCTCCAGCAAGAGCAGCCTCAAATGCTGCTTACAAGTCTGCACCTAACATGCACAAAACTCTCCTCTTTGCCTTTTTGACCAAAGCATTTTTCTTCCTTTATAAAAGAATATTCAGAATGGCCTTTTTGCAAATCTGGGAAGTTCTCTCTCACGTGGAAGCAATGCAAGAAGTCTCATGCAAGTATTTGTTGTTCCACAGCATAAAAACAGACAGCAAAGTCTTTTCTGTAATTCACAAAAGAACACATCCATAAAGTTCCTTGAGAGCTACAGTAAGATTATTTTGTTTTTAACTAACCGGTAGGTAACGACATTCGTAAGGCTGCAAGAAAACACAAAAACTGTCATCCAACACAAAAGGGGATTAAGCAACAAGGAGAACAGCCAAAAGGTTACAATGACGTTGCATTCTCCTGCCAAGCAGAACAGGCATCTACGTTACAAACTGTGATAGACAAAAGAGAGAGACCAGAACTTGGCAAAACAATGATTAAAAAAAAAAAAAAAAAAAAAAAAAGAAAAAGTTTTCAAGGAACATCTCTCTTTGAAGACAGTATATGTGGGGTGTACACATGGAAAAAAAAAGATTAATTGTTCCCTAAAACACCGCAATAGCACAATGGTTTTGCAGTGGAAAAATTTGATTTATAGCAGATTAATTACCTTCTAGCAGTTTAAAATTAAAAAGGATAGATAAGTTGTTCCCCTCCTTAATGTTTTGAGCTAGATTCTCAAATATTATGATTTATAACTGATGTAATCATTGTTTTTCCACATCTGCTCTGCGGAGTTGAATATCTTAGAGTACTGGAATTATGTTTGTGCTGCATATAGAACAGAATATTGTCATGTCCAACAGCAAGAAAAAGGATTACTCTCAACTGCAGTTTGACAATACATTCAGGTTCCTATGCACTCAACCAGATCTATATGCTACCACAGCTCCTGCCTCTTACACATGTTTTAAGAATTTTTACCAGTCCTCTTCAAGACAGAATTTCACAAGTCCAGTGCACAAAGAAATCCATGCTATGCTTCACTTTTTTTTTTTGTTCTGTAAAACTTTCATTTTACAATAACCACTGCCACACGCATCTCTTGACGTGCACGCCTTTCCAGGCATGTATCCATATTTAAATGCAAATGCAAGCATAGTGGAAAATCACCGTACAATTACAGACAGAATCCTACCAACACCCACCCACTGAACACACGCAAAGGCTCTCAGGGGAAACTGCAGGCGCCCTGGCTAATTGCAGCCCGGAGCAGCAGCAGCCCCAGCTGACTGCAACCAAACCCTGTCCCAGCCCCAAGTGTCCCCATGTCCCACTGCTGGCTCAAGGATGTCCCTGTTCCCCTGCCTGCTGATTAGGGAAGGGACTTCCATGGCTAAGGCCCCCACCACAGTGCTCTGCCCGTCCTTCCCTGTCTGTCCACGGGGTCATCGTAGGCAATGCCCGTGAGACAAATGCAGCAGCGGCACGTGCAGACTGTGCCTCTCCTCTCAAACATGTAGGTCTGAAGCCACACAGGAAATCACAGATCAAAACTAGCACTCCCACTCTTTATCCCTGCCTCGCTACTCATTATCAAGACATTGTCTGCTTACCTGAGAGGTTTGATTAATCATTTGTGGGTTTGCCATATGAAGTATCAATTGTGAAAATTCTGACTTTTCTCTATGAGTTTCAGGCTGAAAACATCAGGATTATATGTTGTAACATCATATGATGTGGGATTGTATGATGTGAGAAATCTTTTGAACGTTCCCTTCCAACAGAATGTGTCTCTCCTTATCTAACTCTACTACGTGTTTTGAGCAGTTTTGATTAGCTCCTGGGAGCATTAAGAACAGAAGAATTACCTTTCCTTCCCCAACTTAACTGCTGGCCCATGTTTCTCCCAGCCCTTCTCCTGCTGTTCTTCAGGAAATATTTTCAGTGTGGTTACAACATGTGTGATCTGCCTGTGCGGAGAAGGCCATAAATCCATATTACCAAATGTTTATCCGAGCTTTTGAACATCTTGGAGAGTGTGGTATCAGTATACCGCAAACCTCAGGGTATACCAGCGCAGGAGAGCGAGCTGGCCAGATACCATGTCATTACAAAGAACATTTTGATCTGGGGATGTAATGAGAAGCAGGTCTGCAGGAAGGTTTCCTCGGTGGCAGCTCCAGTGTGTAGGCGCAGGTGCACTACCCAGACAGAGCGCTGAAACAATGCATTTCTGGCATAGCAAGGACTCCAGCTTGGCTCGACGCTTGCAGCTTTCACATCCAAACCTTGTTACTAGATCAGCCTGGAATGTCATTCTAAATCCATGGTCTCCAGGCATTAATCAAGAAAGGGGGCCGGCAGGAGGGGGGATAGCCTATTTAAGGCTTGTAGTAAGGGAAAAACATGTCCTCCAAAAATGCCGTATCAGTGAAAGGAATTAAGTCACTTTCCTAGCTCGTGGTCATTTTCAGAGACATAATAAATATAACCTGGGGGACCCATACAGTACCTGCAGTTAAGTTGTCATCATGTGCAGATGGATGGTATCTTTGCTATAGCAGTGCATTACATTATTTCCTTAAATTGCTCTCACACTGCAGCCCCTGGAAAAGCACCAAAAGAATTTACTGGGGCTGGGAGACTCAGATTGCACTCAACAAGCCCCAGTGGGCTCACTTGGAAAAAGCATGGGAACTCCCTGCCACTTGGCCATTAAGCCCAGGATAAAAGGGAAGGAGAAAAGCTGTGAGCACTGCACCGGGCGGCCGCCACGACCCAAGCCGCAAGCTCTGCAGCCAGGGAGGGCTGCACCGAAAGGACACCGCAGCACCCCTGCTGCGGCTCGGCATCAGGGAGCGCATGAGGGGGCCTTGACCTTGGAGGGTCTGGTTCCCGTGGAAAGCACGATGCAAGGAAGTGTTACAGGGCTTCCCGGGGGAATGACCAGTTCTGAGAGCTCCTGGGAAGCATCTGGGAGAGAGAGGGGAAAAGGAGACAGGGAGATGCCAGGAAATTCAGAGAGCACCAAGACTGGGATGAGATTTAAACAAAACTAAAAAGGAGGACAACAAAGTCAGACACTTCCTACATGGAGGAACAGACAGGAGGTGCACTGGATGATAGAAAAAAATAATAATAAAATAAAAAGCTTGCCACAAAGGACATGACACTCCTTTTAGTGCCCACAGCTCTCTGCATCTGAGGCCTGTTATTCCTCCTTAGAATATCCCCTGCTGGCACAAAGCAAGCTGCCCTGTCTCAAAGCGGATGAGGCCTGAGCACAGCACTCGAGCTTTCTCATGAAGGCTGGCGGACTCATCAACCAGACTTCCATCTGCTCTCTGTAAACACTGGTGCCTTAGGGATATTTTGAAAATACAGTCACTATTGTGTGCCCTATAAAGATTTTCACAGACATAAATATGGACCCTGTAGTGCATACAAACAAAAAAAAAAGATTGTTCCCCCCCTTATTTATTTTTTTGAAAGAAATCAACAGACCCACAGAGAAATACAATATTTATCCACACAAATGTCTGCTACAGGCCAGAAATTTGGTTTCTTTACCTTCCCAATACCCCTTGAGAGATAACAGCTTTAAAGCTAAGAAGTGCTGCAATTCAATGGCAAGCCAAGTGGTACAGGCAGTGTGTGCTACTTTTTATGTATTCCTTTTTAAGAATAGTTGCAGAAGCAAAAAGATTAACTGGCATCTTGCAGGAGAAAAGACAGGTATGTTGCATCTTGGTAATCCAGAAATAAGGGAGAACATAGTGACACTGAACAACAACTTTTAACTGGAAATACTTTTTTGTACGCGATAAAATTACTTGCAGACCTCAACCGCAGCACAGGAGATAAGTAGGTTCAGTGTAGGGTACTGAGGGATTTTTCAGCCAAATGTTTATTTCAAGACCCTGATTGCTCCGACCTCACCAAGGATGTGGGAAATCCAGTTGCATATCCATCCTTCATCAGATATTTAATTACTGGCATAACTCTGACAGGAGAGCTTGAAAAACGCAGCCGCAAAAGCCAATAATGACTGAGTTATTCGGAGCTCGTTAGGGGTTGTCTCTCCCTGTTCCTTTCCCCCTCTCTTTTTCCCTCCTGAACATTTTAAATACACTAGGTCTTTCCCAAAGCAGAGTTCTGGAAGTTTTAGGGCAAGCTTTTTCCAAGGAGGTAAAATAGGTGTTTCGACAGATCCCCCCTTTGGTATTAGTTCTGGTTCCTGGAGATAACTATCAAGAAATGACCTCAGGTCTCCTAGGCCTAGGCACAGGTATGGGCTGTCCATCACAGGCTGAGGATTCATGCCACTGAGCAGCAGGAGAAACAGTGCTTATGGTGAGACTCAGCAAGCAGCAAGCTGGACTTTGCCCTTGCCAGCCACAAATGCTCAGCTTTACCTACAGCAGCTAGCAGCCCCGGCGATACCTGTTAGTTATTAATGCAGCACAGAAGGGTTTTACCATACTTTTCACTAGGGCATAGGTGGCAAAGAAAGCACTAAAGAAAGTACAAGTTATTCCTTACAACCACCCATTAAGAAATCTGGGCATACCAACTTCAGCCACAGCTATTTCCTTGTCTAACTAAAAGGAAAAAGTGGTTTCTCAGACACCGATGCATGGCAAAAATCACACACTGCCTCATGATCGCTGCATGGCGCTTGGGTTGACATTTACAGGACAGCTGGCCGAAAGCACCAGGTTTCCAGAAGAGTACTCACAGAACGTGACGGCCCAACCTGTTGCTTTGGGTTGGTGAAATGCTGCGCTTCTTTCTGGGCTGCCTGACTCTTCTCCCTCTCCCACTACGCTTCATGTAATCTGCTTTCATGCATAATTTTCCAATAAGCGATGCAACTAATGGCACACACAGCAGTTATCTTAAACGCTTCCTAATATTTTACGTGCAAACACATTCAGTAATAATTGCAGCCCCAATCAAGATGCCTTAGTCAGTTTTCCTTCTTACAAAAGCATGTAAATGTATTCTTTAAAAGTTTTTTTAATAAGTACTGAAGTGAATGCCTTATCTTGCCCTTTACTCGGGACCTAACCCACCAGCTGTTATTGTTCCTACAATTACTAATTACACCGCTGTCATGCCAGGGAGTCTGTTGTGGTGGGCACCTTGGAGGGGCCCTTTGAAAGGCAGCCCAAAAGGGCTAGGCACTTTTTCCATGCATAAGACGTGGTTGGGTTGCGGCACGCTGGCTGGCAGATTTTAAGCAAACAACGGAACGATTTAGAAGAGCTTGATAAAAACCAGCCCGACAGCACCAGCACATATCTATTGTCAGCATCGCAAAGATTAATTCAGTATCATTTCTGGTCCACATTAAGAGAGAACTGAGGCTTGTGGGAAGATACATGGCTATCTGGTGAGGCAAGATATATGGTATTGGATCTCGTGACCTGCAGAGCTCCCTTTGAATGAGTGAATACACAGAGGAGTGCTGCAAGATTGTTCCCTTCATTTTCAGAAAATCAGCAAGAGGCAAAGAGCTATCGTGTTTAGGTCTGATCTCCTTATGCATCTGTCTGTGCATCATAACACTGTCTTCATGCAAGTAAACAGCCGTGAATCATTTCTGCCTCTCAGATTACACACGGAAGCTTTAACCCAAATCACTTTCCAAACAAGCACGTGGCCAATTTTTGTTTTCCAAGTGAGTTTTCCTACTCTTCCCTTCTTTCGGGTGATAGGATGACTGCATGGACAAAGAAAGCAAGACAGCCCTTCCCAACCACTGAAAATTTTTCTTTCCAAGATTTTATTAATTTGCATTTTCCATTTCCTATTTCAAAGGAAAGGTAACCTGCTCAAAGCTGTAAAAAGCCAACCTTTCCCTTAAGAGACTTCATCTTTCTTAAGGGACTAAAATTTCAATTGAAAAAAAAGAAAAAGGGGGAGAAATTAAAAGTGAAAGAAGCAATATTTGGCAATATTTGATGTATTTAAGTATAAGCCAGATGTGGAAGTATATATCTCCAAATTAAACATTTACTGAGTTGGCAGTGATAGAATTTTCTTCTCACACATGCAAACGTCAAGTCTGAATGTAGTCTAATTTATACCTGTGTGTCCACCTGCCACTTGCTACCCAATGCCTCGTATAGCTAAGCAGCAGTTAAGATTTGCCCCCTATACTTCTGCACAGCCCCTTCTCCTCTTGGCACAATAGCATCATTTTATCTCTAAACGGTTTAAGGCTGTGATGAAACATCCTAACTGTGAGACAGCAACATGCATGAATTGGATTCAATGGGGTGACTGGTTTTCTGAAGCCCTGGGAGGAACATAAAGACTACTAAAAGCAACAATAGTTGTAGGTACTGAAAATCTTGGGGAAAAAAATCAGACCATGCTATTTGTGAGTCATAATATAAAGACACAAACATGATGAACACTGTTACACAAGGAAAGGACTCAAGAGTTGCAGATAAACACTGGGATGAACACTTTTCCCCCATGTGGCTAGAGGGCTCCAGCTGCCATGTTTGTGGTGACGAGTTCATTTTGATTTGGGCTCCCTACTTTCACACCCCTTGCCATTCATTTTCCCATAATATCAACAGCATTTGGCTTAGTATTACCTAGAAAGTGGGCAATCAACACAGAAAGCAGTTGTAACCAAAGAAGTAGATGGGTCTGTAAGAATGAAGTACGGTGACGAAGAGCGGAAACCCCCCCACTTATCTACTTTTTATGAAGGACAAAACAAAGTATTGCTCTCATCAAATTCTTTAAGATGAGTGTCTCTTTTCTAAGGGATCCAGCAGAATTTATTCTATCAGTCAGCAACGTCCTTACAAAAATGGAGTGCCAAAGTGATTTTTTTTTCCAACCTTGAGTTATTTTACACTCTAAAATCACTAGCAGTATGGTAATCCCTGCTAATCAGGGGCCTAATTCTAATCCTTTTTGAGATTGGTGACTGTACATTTTGGAAACTCAGGATGTTTTCACCTGTTTTCCCCAAACAAAATTTGGATTTAACTCGTGGTCAATATCCATGGCACTCAATCATTAGTGACACTAACGAGCTTCTGATTTGCAGGCTTCCAACACTATTGAGAACCTGACATCTTTTGTGTTATCTATGATAGCTGGAGAGTGGCATGCCAAATGCAATGAATGGGGCCAGCAGACATACACCAGGAATGGGTTACCAAAAGGCTTCCCTTTCAGAGCCACCTGAAGTAAAAACACCACGGGGCAATCATAGACATGTCTGACTGTGGATCTTTAAATTCAAGGACAACCTCCTGTTTTATTTGGAAAACAAAACAAAAAGCACCAAAACAAACATACTCAAGCCCTCACCAAGAAAACACCCAAATAAATACAGCCTGTTTTCCTCCTGTATCCATTCAACATCCTGCTCCCCAAAGGTGGAAGGATATGCACAAGAAGAGGTGTCACCAAGGACAGTGCCCACTACCTGCTGTATGTGACCTGCTCCTAACTCAAGCTGCTTTAATCGATCATTTTGCGGGCAGCCTGAGACTGCAGCCTCAGAGCACGTCCTGGCTGGGGAGAAACAACAGCCAGCGGCATCAGGCTGTATTCTGGGATTACCACAGCCCCTGCATGCAGGTCCCCAACTGGGGTGCAGCAGGAGTTTGGCTCTGCCTTGCCACCTGCTCCCCAAGGCAGGAGAAGCTTTAAACATCTTCTGCCTGGCACCACAGGACTGCCCATGGTGGAAGGTGTGAAGTGCACCTCCCTCCCTCTCCGCTCTTGCCAGGGTAAGAAGGGTTGAAGCTGCGCTCCTCTGTAAACTGCACTCAGATCTGTGGGGTACGGCAGCGAAGGGAGACGTTGCCTCATGCCCCGTGCTTGGGAACGTCTTGCTGGCCATGATCTGGCTTACAGGTCTTTACAGATTAACAGATGGTATCTTGGTATATACCTGACAATAAAATGGGAGGGAATTCCAACCCCAGCTAATGTTTGGCTGCCAAATGCTACGCCTACTCGTAGCCAAAACAGACCACAGTTGAACTGCAAGAAAAGAAGGGCAGAAGCTGATGGGATGGTTCTTGCCAATAGCAAAGAACAACACGCCGTGTCTGAAAGTACCGGTGTGTCATGATGCACTCCTATCGCAGGCGAGGTGTATCCCCACAAAGCCCTGAATGCCGGACCTCCCAGGCTCAGGCTGGTGCGTGCTGGGGCCAAAACCAAACAAGTTTCACTTCTGATGAGATAAGTAAGTGATTTCAGACCATTACTTCAGGGAAAAATCTAGGACCCTTGTTCTACAATAAATGGCTCCTTACCCGGATCTGTTTTAGAAAAGACTGAGTGAACTAGTAAGAAGAAATGAAAACACTGCAACCACAAGCTAGACGTGAAGATAAAACACTAGAGAATACAGTACCATACATACCATATTTATCACACCGCCACAGAAAATTAACAAAAACCCAGGGCAGAAGTTCACACAAAATCAGAATAGCACAACTCTACTGCAAGACATGAATTTCATCCTCCTTCACAAACAGAACTGAGAGGGATGCTCAAAGTACAGTTGAACAGACAAAAGGCAGCTCAAACTTTGTCTTTTGCTGTGCTTCTTCATTCAGCAGACTTTTTTTGGTACTGTTCCATGGAGCGAACATTCTCCATTTTCTTTGAACAAATTGTATTACACTTGTTTCTCATCAGATTACATAAATTAGCTGAGAAGGAATGGATTCAATTACAGTGCAGATTCCAGACCTCTTAAGAACTTACTGCCTAACACATTCCTTTCATTTAATAAACTGGAACCAAATGAGGATTATATCATATAAATAATACTCCCTTGATAGGGCAATGCAATAAAATGGCAAAAATACTCGGAGGAACCACGTAGATCAAATACAAGAGCCTCTGATATTACCCACCGGATTTAAAATATGAACCTCACATAAACCTAATTGTTCAGTATTTTTAAGCTGTATTGCGAGCAAGAACCTGATTCAGGGGATACCTAAGACTGAGCTTAATATCTTCTGACAGTTAATATCTTCTGACAGCATCAAACAGCTAATTAAAAAACGTGTTGCAGCAAAGTATTGATTTCTGTATTTAAAAGATAATTTGATAGCTTTGCACAAGGTACTAGCCTCTCCTGCAAAATCCAAGATTTACATGTCAATCTCCCAAGTGACTAAAAGTAAATACAACCAAGAGCAAGGGCTTTGGAAAGGTCTGAGTGAGGCAATTTCCCAAAATGAATCATTCTTTAAGAAGGAAGGCAGCATTTTGGAACAACTTAAGCTGATACAATGAATTTAGGAACAACCCTTCTCAACTGAAACACTCATCCATTCTTTCAGCTTGGGAAATAAATGTGCCCTCTACACTAGGACATTTTTATATCTGCCTAAATGTGTAAGTATCTGGGGAAGGAAAATGTGATGAAAAGAGCTAGATTTGAAGCTCGTTAAGAGACTCAAAGGCTGAGGTCACAGACTATGCATACAGTCAAATTATCTCCATCCACAAACAGCATCTGACACATTTTGAAGAAGCATGGAGGAAAATAAAGAGGCAGAGGAACAAGGCTGCCAAGACAAGAATAACCATTAAATGTACAATTAGCTGCAAGAAAATTCTTTATAGATCATTGAAGAATGGCTGAAGACAGTTTTGATGACAGCCTATGTAATCACAGCTTGTCTAACCCTAAAGCTGTATTTAATCTGGCATACAAGTACAAATACAGCACCCAGCAGGTGAAGTTCCAATTTAGACTTATAGCAAGAAACAAGACATATTTATCTATTCAATAAAAAGTTTTACAGGGGACATGGTAAATTCTCTGCCAACAGGAATTTTTAAATCATAACCGTATACCTTTCTAAACTAGCTGTCAATTATCCAGCTATGTAGTGTATTCAAGACTTGCTAAACTTTATGGCATAAGTTCTGCAGGAGACCAGCTTGCAGAGTCCTTGCAGTTCTTCCTGGGCTTAAAATCTAGAAAACTTTAGACTGAGAAGAATTATAGGCTGCGCAATACACCGAATGGATAATGCAGAACATATCAGTCACACAACAAAATATAAAGTCTATTAACTAAAAAACAATATTCCAACCAGAAAGAAAAGATTATAGAGAAGGCATGGGAATAGAAGGCACTGTTTGTGAAGAAATTTTTACCATTTTGCTTCAGAGAATGCATGCAAATTTAGGCCCTTCTCTGTTGCTGTGGTTTGGAAAACAATCCAAACTTTTTATTTAAATTTTAGAGGGATCCAGGCTGGCATGCACTTTCATTACTATTACCACGGACAGCCTTGCATTTCAAAGCCTAGGTCAAAAATTGATCAATTTTTATATGGCATGCACAACACAGGCTAACAAACGAGAATAGCCTGCAGCATAGAGCTCAAGTTCAGCAAAGTTTAATCTTCTATTTAAACTTTTTCAGGGTCAAGTCAAAGTTAGAGGCCTCCACTTCTTCTGCCCATTGCTCTTCCAAAAGAAGCTGCTGGCCACCTAATGGCTAGGTGGGCCTCAACATACCCACATGGATCCCTGCCTCTGCCTACCATCTTTGTCAATGAGGAATGAACGAGAAACAAGACAATATGCCAGCACCCTCAGCCTGCCCATTTCAGCTTATTTGACACCTCCAGAAAAGCCATCATCAAAATGTGTCTTGTAATACACAAATTACAAATTAGCAGGAGAATTCAGCTTGGTGGCCAGGGAAGGTGGGCCTTTTGTCACGTTCTGTACCACCCGCTGGGACCCTCCTGAGTTTGTGGACCTAAGAACTCTCCTCACATGTGTGCTGAACTGTGACAGGCCAGGGGCACTCGCTCACAAGGGTTTGCAAATGTCTCTGACAAGAGCTCTGCACTCATTAGTTGAATTTACATCAACTAGGTGGGGAATAGTGCTTAAAGGGAATTCACCTGTTTCAAACTTCCACAGTACCAGCTAAATCTTTTGTCCTGGGCTTCCTGATACCTTTTCTCTGTCTGGCTGATAACATTCACAATGATAATCACAAGAGACATGTCAGGAAAAAAGGTCCTACTCCGAAGATACTGAACTGGTGCAAAATGGGATGCTCAACAACACCTGTGAGCTACAGAAATGCATCACTGTTTGAGATGTTCTCTGACAGGGTGAGGCCTGTATGAAAAGCCATGTGTAGGATGCATCTAGAATCACATTGTCTAACCATGAAGGTTTTTTCTTTGGCCAGTGTACCAATGTGCCAACACGTCATGATCTGTGGGTATACTTATATGTAGAGTTACACATTTGTATATGAACCTTGTTAACTAGGCTTCATACATTCATATCAATATATAAATTAAACAAAGTGGTCTTCCTGGCAATGTGCATGCTTTATCTGAACTTCCCTCTACCTTCAACTGGTAAATTCAGATGCAGTTTTCCACATGTTATATATAAGGCTGTTCAACTAGAATATAAGTTATGCCTTAACCTCCCCACCCCCAGCACACGCTTTATTTTTTTTTTTTTAACAGTAAAGTAAAATGAAGCTATATTCTACCCTTAGAGGGAATGAAAATACAAAACTGTCTATGAAGAGTTTGTGGTAGTTTTGACACAAGGGAGGAAAAAAGAGGTTGAAGCTTATATCAAAAGAGACTTTTTCAATATAGAATAAACAGGACTAAGCACAGCTCCTGGATATCACTGACATCTCTTTTTGCGTATGGTGATAACTTAAAATGCTTATTTATGAGCCTCTAATAATATCCTAATATGTAGACAGGTCATAACATGCAAAGCAGACACAATGGTGTGTTCGCTCTTGTTCTTAACTCGGTTATGAACACCAACCGACTGTTCATCTCTGTGATTTAGAAGTGTAAAATTTGGAATTTTGCTTCACATCTCAGGCAATGCTGAGAAATTTGTGTGCTTCTTTGCCTCATTACTGACATCTGCTGTACTTTAAATGAATGGCACAACCTCACCAATCCACTTGTTCCCTCCAACACTCTATCCTGAACACCAGAATTTGACTTGAACAGCATGCGCAGTGATTTGCATTGCTTCCAAAGAAATAATTTGCATTACAGAAAACCACTCTCAGAAATTTGAGAAAATGCAGTAATTCCTTCGTACTGGGCACCTTTTCACCAGGAGATAAGTAACAGCATATGGCATGGCAGCGAGCTGTTCACAGGTCTTACATTCTATCACATGGGAAGAGAAGACTTCCATACTAATTCACAGCACCAGCTGAAATTTTTACGATTTCTTCCCCCGTTGCCAATGACACCTGCTGCCTCACACACAGCTTTGGTGCCCAGGCCCCAGGCAGACCTCAGCTTTGCCACACCTCTTAAAATTGGCCTTCACGTACAGACGCATGCAAGCATCTCTCACGCGTATATCTCTTGGCACAATGTCAGAGGATATATCTTAAAGAAAATATATTCTTCTGTTTAACAGCTTACTGATGGACTTTATCACTGATCATAGGCAACACCACCATACGACTTGTGCACGTGACCCGCTTTCAAAGCGAAGCATCCTCCCAAAGACCTCATGGAGAGCGGGGAAAGCTAGAGATGGCTACTGCCACATCTCAAGAAGTATGCTCTTACCCATTAAAGCACATCACTATTTATAGGCTCCTCAGGGTACTGAAAGATGCAGAGACAGGCAATGGCTGTATCGTCCTTTTTAAGTTTTATTCTCTGAACTAAACAAATCTGACAGTATCCTTCCTTTAAGCTGTTCTCTATAACTGATTCTGATCCAGTGCAAAACACTTTCACAGGCTCTCTTCTCACCCAAAATCATTTAAATCTCTCTCTTTCTCTCGCCTAAAAGCAAGTAAGTGGAAACAAAGTCAAGACAAATACCTCAAATCTGTTTTCCGAGGCAAAAGTCTCTTCTTTCCACTGAAGTAAGCTTCAAAATCATCTGTTGTCAGTCTGTATGCATAGTCGATGTATGCAGACACCTCCTGGTGATGAGAATTATAGTCACGAATGTAGATTATGGACTGAAAAATACAAAGAAGGCCACAAATGAAGGGTGGAGACATACATATGCATTCAGATTTCTGTGTAAAAACACTTAGAAATGATATAAATATTTTCAGTTTCACCTGGGCCAGACTTCTGTTGAGACACTCCTGTTACAACATATTATGGCATATTCTTAAGAGAAGCCAAGCAGTGTTGAAATAAAAATAAACAGAGATGCAGTATCATGCAATGTGCCCTTGTGTGTTCCCAGTGCCTTCTGCTGCCACTCTGTGAGGGTGAAGATTTTCCATAGGTCCCTGGGCCACATCTGCCAGCCCTATGCAGGCAACCCTAACACAGCTGAATGCCACAGGACACCTACTTTTCAGCAACAGAACTGAACGAAGGGTGTTTTTGTGTGACCACACTTCGGTGCTACTGTGCATGCCCTAATTACAGGATCAAAGCAGGTGAGAATGGTACTTATTTTGGGATGTGACTCTACAGCCATGAAAAGGCTTTGCTTATTCAACTTAATATTCACAATGGATTTGTAGCTTTTCAGAAAGACAACAGACTGAAAACAGGTTACCACACATACACCTCTCCCACGCTATGATCAGGGAACAGAGCGGATCCCGTCAGCCCCCTCTCCTGCAAGACCACGCCTGTGCCGTTTCACTCTTGACAACTGATGAGTAGCAGAGCAAAAATGTGAGCATTCAAATACATGCAAACAAACAGCGCTGCAAAATCCATGCCTAGAAATACAGCCAACCAAAGCAGGATGGCTACAAGTAGGAGAACACAAAAAGAACAGATTTACCAGTCATAAAGTCACGCCTCTGTAAATTACCCAATTAGCTTTTGCACCTACACATGTCACTGCTGAATTAAAGGTGGCAGTAGGGCACCTGGAAGACAGCAACACATTCAGCAGCAGTTCTGGCGTGTTAGGGTCATAACACGTGAAAGAATATAGTACATCGGCTCTCATGCTGCTGCTGAAATGCATGTCACGGGCAGAGGCACTGATGGGACGGCTTTCCACTGGCGGAAAACCTTGTTTCCTATTTTCTCTGCACTCCTTCTGTGCTCCTTTACCTTTTAATTGCATTATTTTCCAGTGAAACTGAGAACAGCTTGGTAGAAGGCAATTCTTCTTTGCACACCTCCACAATGCAAAAAGCAAAGAAATGATAGGATGAGTGCGGACTTGAAAGACAGAAGAGTTCATGCATCCTGGGACCCACATAAGAAAAAGTAAATGCTGAGAGGAAAGGTTAGTAGGTAGGTGTACAATAAAAGTATTTCTTAGCTCTGTGCCTGTTTGTTTTTACTCAGCTGAAATCAGGTGATATTTCTTTTTTGAATACAGGGGAAATGGAAACAATACCACATGGAACTCTTTCAAAAAGCATTCTTTATTTTAACAGCAGCAGATTTCTAGAGTGTAATGGTTTATCTGGCAAGCTGTTGTTATACTAAGACATACTTCCTTTTCCAATTTCACATTTAATTCCATCAAAACATGTGTTACTCATTTTGCAGTTTTGTACCATCGATGTTGTTGATATAAAGAGCCAGAAGAATCTCCTGCAATACATCTGACCATCTTGAAACATGTCTCCTCCCCTATTCTCAGCACGCCCCATTTTGAACAACCAATTTGTGTGTCTGGACAGCCTGGTAAGGACAGAGATAAGGCAATGAGAAAAAAAGACTGTCTACCACACCGCAAGGTGACCGCACGTTGTACCCACGTTTCTGTAACAAAACTAGGGGCATGCTGTACATCTAAAGAACAGGATTCATCATCCTTCAGAAAAGTTAGTTTTATATGAATACCTTGACTTGCATAGTATGATCCAATCATTTGAAGAGCTGACAGATGTTACAGTATTTTTTGCAATATTAAAAACAGGGTTATCTTTCAAGGCTCTTCTGCTTATAAAATTTATCTCCTGAAGTAATGTTCACATATTATCAGCTATAAATCAACACCAAACTACAGGCAAGCATACAGACTATCATCAAAATTGCTTTATGAACTCTAAGAAACCAACCAAAATATCTAAACAAAAATGTTTTATGTTAAAGGTATGCTTTTGAGGCCTCTTTCTTAGAACTAAAGGCCTTTGATCCTTCTCATCCGTCAACATGGTTTCTCTTCTTTCCTCATCCATGATTCATTTCTAACCACCTATAAGCATTCATTCATTAAACTATGAATCAGCTTGAATTTTCTTAAGATACTCTAAACTTGTCACGTCACACCTTTTTGCCCCAGAGAAGACTTGCACAAATTCACACTCTTCTCCCAAAATGATAAAGCTCTTAACTTAAAAATAACTCAAAGAGAAAATAAAAAGTAACATTAAATCCATGAAGAGGAAAATCTTCTAAAAGTCATACCGATCCTCTTCTGATTTGTCTCTAACACAACAAGCTAAGTGTGGAGCTTGTGCTTTACATCCATCTGTAAGCTTTCAAGAACATATTGTATGGTGAAAGGTGGAACAGCTTTAATTTAAGATGAGGTTTGAAAGCTACACTTACGTATAGCTTTTGGGCCTAAAAGCAGAACGTGTTTACAACTGGGGTAAACTGACTTATGATTACAACAGTTTGGAACAAATTAGCAACACAGAGTTCCTTTTACTGCTTTTCTGACGAGAAACTAGAGGGGTACAGAAGTGCTGTTTCTAGTTGCACAAAGGACCAAGGAGTTCCTGTAGTTTCAATGGGCTGGGGAGCAGACCTAATGCTGCCTTCAGCACTAGCACACAGGTGGGACTTTGCTCAAAGCCACACAGTTGTGCCTAATTCAGCCATAAATTTGGCTGGCAAGAGCCTGCACATCCCTACAGGAAACAATCAGTGCTACTGATGCTTTTGAGAGAGCCACAGATAATTCTGGACACAGATAATGCTGGACACAAATGAAACCTGCATTTCACTAGTGAGGAAATGCACATGAGGGCATGTTCCTTTGCCATATGCAAGGGGGACACAAACCAATGGATTCAGAAAGCTTTGGCACTATTCAGGGACTGTGACTCTGCCAGGAGAACAAGCAATACATATTTCCTTCTGAAATTTAGGCATGTCTCAAAAATGTTGCCACTCCACATAGAGTGAGTTCAGATGTTACACTCCCTCCAGTGCTGATGCTGGAAGAGGCAGCGGGAGAAGGGCTACTGGAAAGGCTCTGACAGCTGCCTCTCAACAGCGAGGGTTTTACCATGGAAAGGGAAATGGAATTTGCATCCTGCATATCTAAGTTCAAGGAGATTGTAAGAAAAAAAGCTCTGACCTTTTTCAGGTGGCATGAAGAGAAGTTTAAACCCATAGAAAAGGGAGATACAATATTTACAGAGGATAAGTATAAATCTCTCCATACATTTATATAAATATACTTGTAATAATTTTCCATATTCATTTATTATACTTCATACATGTATATAAATATATCTCTCTCCCTGGTAGAGATGCTGAGGAGGTAGACGAAGTTCAGGATTGGGAAACCGTGATTTGGAACAAAATAGCACCCTACATTTCTTTGCTTATCCTTTTTGCTTCTATCTTCAGTTGTGTATTTTTACACTAAACAAATACTCTGTGATGCCAATGCTCTGATTATTCCAAAACCTCTTGCATCTGCTGCTTCCTATTGACAAAGGCTGAAAATTCACAAGGCTAATTCACTTGGCTATGCTAAATACGGGGCCACTTTCTTCAGGAGCATAGGTATGTGATCCTTGGAAAAGGCTAATACTAACTTGTCATATTTCAAACCAGTTTAACAAACAAACAAACAACAAGCCACTGTGAATAACCAGTTCATTCAAGTATTTATTGATCTTTTCAACTACATGGACCATTTTTCCAATGCTATCTCCAATTAGGAGATAGCATTGGAAATTGCGGAACTGATTCCAGTTCCCCTGGCCTGAAATCAGGTCCTGTGCTGCCAGTTCAAAGCACTGCAAGTAGAGCCATTAGATGGGGATAAAGATGTAATTAAAATCTACTTCTGGGTATTTCAAGCACAGGCGGAAACTCCAAGTAGTACAAATCCTACAGTGTTTAATTTTCAGTTCCATGTCTGTTCGTTTCCCCCCAAATTCTAGAGACTCAGTTCATTTCAACAATTCTTTTGGAATTTTTTTCTGTACCAAACCTAAACTACAAAACTTTTGCAAGTTGTACACTGTGGTACACACTGCTTCCTATAAATCCGTATACTGACAACTATTGCACGTACTGGGCAGGCCGCCTTGCTCATGGCACGCACCTGATTAATCACAAAGATCCTCTCCAGCCTCCTGCACACACTTTAATTTGAATAGCACCCTCAGGGCTGTTTCATCCAACTCATTTAAACCAATGAAACAGAACTGTGTGATCTTTGTGTCATGCTCCAGGTTCATGAAAGAAAAAAGGAAGAATAGAAAAACTGTCCAGGCAAGAAAAATAAAAGAAAAATTTCCTTTGGCTGCCACATCGATAAACATTGGGGACTCAATTCTCACATACATTAATATCATTACATACTGTTCAGGGAGTATAAAAGCATTTTGAAAAAGGCACAGACTACATTTACCCCTTGCTTACAGTTGGCTTATGCTTTGCTAGCACTCGTGTGGTTAAGAGTCAGGCCCACAACTGTGATGACTTCTGTGCCGAGTTTTTCTGGGTTTTGAAGCATGTTCTTCAAACTGCTTCAAAAGCTACTGAAATCTTCTGGTTAAAAGGCAGGATCATGCAGCCATGAAGGCCTTCTGCCTTTGTCTCTAGAGGAAACAAACTGCTCCATGCAGAATTTCCATGCAAAATCTGAGAAAATATTGTATGCTTGGGTCCAGTACCATTTGCAAGTTTTCAAGTTATAAGAAAAAAAATAATAAAAAAACACCTGCCAATGATTCATTCCTATATACATTACTTCATGCACTGGAACGTGTCTCCTGAAACTGGTTTTGATTCCCAGCAAGACTTCATCATGGACACCGAAATGCCAGGACTTGCCCATTATTTGGGGTATATTTATATGCACTAGGAGACAGGTTCAATGTTCAGAAAAGACAGCACACCTGCTTCCACTGACATCTGCGAGCACTGATCAGACTTGCAGGGTCTGAGGAGAGTTTGTTTGCATTTTTTCCTACCTTGTAAACACTGCCAGTAAGAATTACATTCCTCAGACTAGGCTAAATCTTGGCTCTTTAAGATGTTCCAAACCTGAAGGATTATTTCTCCCTGGTTAGAACATCAGGCTGGGACCTGTGAGGAACAGGTACGAGTACCTGCCCCGGACTGCCATGCTGCAGGGACAGTCCAACCTGTGGTCTCAGTCCACTTTTAAGTAATGCTGCATATCAAAGAAGAGCTGAAAACCTCCTGAAAAGGGCCTCACCCCTGTGAGCGCTGCCCATGGACAAGAAAGCTGTCCATCACTGTTTTAAAGGTGAAGCAGCAAACAAGCTCTTTGTGCTAGCAAAGGTTATAGCATGCGCCAACACTGTTCAGAAGACCAACTAAATTCCCAAGGAGGGGAGAAAAACGACAGGCAATTTTTAGGAATTAGAGCTAAAAGACAGACATTGGTTATCTTACAAGAACTTTTAGCTCTCCCTAAACCTTTCCTGTGTCCTTAAGGCAGAACACTGCTGCTCTCTAAGAGAACATTTTAATACAAGCTTTCTTTAAGCACTTCTCTAGCACATCCTAAAGGCTAACAACAGCAGGTTTCTAACTGCATCCCAGGGCTTTGCTGGCCTGGGACCTACAAGATGGCAAATTAAATGGAGCGTGCCATGATTCACCTTACTTTGGAACTTTTGCAATACAAATCCACTCACGCTGGAGTTCAATGTAGCTGAGCAGACAGAATATGTGGGAATATAAAGAGACCAGCCTGCTGTCTGGTGAAACAGTCTTGTAAGTGCTTTAAAAGCACGCCAACCTGAAGGTAGCTGACGGGAAAGTAAAGACAGACAATACTTAGGAGTCAATTACTAAGCCACTGAGGAAGCGCTTTTCATGGGGACAATATAACAGGTGGGGACCCAGGGGCCCGAGCACAATTAGGCTGGAGGGGACAGGCATAAAACACATTACCAGTTAAAATATATTTTTAACGAGCAGCAATTTATTTTTGTTGTGTCGTGTTTGGCCTTATTTGCCACCCGCAGATCATGTTACGTCTAATAGAAATACCAGCGGGCAACAGTAGTCGGAGAAAGGACCTCACCTCTGTATCTTTAAAACAGATGCTATTCTCATTTCTGCTTTGCAAGTAGGAATAAATTGCTGACCTGGTCTCTGGGCCAGCCGGGAGTGAAAACAGTGTAAAACATAAGCTTGTAGGTTGGGACTTTATCTCTTGCACAATTTGATTTTGGGTGGAGAGAAAGGGAGGAGGACTAGCGCAGAAATGTGTTTTCCTTTTAGCAGAGACATTGAGCCACCCCTAAAGCAAGCCTAGAATGTGCTGTGTGCACATTCCCACGTTTTCAGCTGGGAATACCATTGTCTTGCTGATGCTAATTTTGAAACGTTTCTAGAGCTTGCAATACATCTGAAATTACTTCAGTTTCCTTCTCCAATGCTCAAACACACCAAGCAGACTTTTGGAATACATGCACCTTTTACCTACCTGTTCCTGCAAAGAAAAAAATGTGCTTAAGAGAAAGCACTGAATCACAGCAGCCTTTAGTCTGCTTTCTCCTCATCTACCTAAAACAAGCATGATGTAGACTAAAGGTGAAAGTAAATAAATAAATAAATAAATAAGAAGTGATTTTAACAGACAGTCAATTGTCCTGGGACACCAGGACATGCAAAAGTACTCTTTGATATTTTATTTTGTTAGCAGAAACACTCAGACAACAACTTAGCTGTAATTGAAAGCAACTTGTACTCTACCTTGTGTCAAATGACAAAACTCTTGTGGTTCACAGGGACCTATTTCATACTGGTGTTGCAGGAGTAAGACAGAGAGCAGGCCCTACAGATGGCTAAAATTATTACTCAATACTGCAATTCTCAGACACAGTTTAGCTTTCACTGAGGGAAGCAGAAGACCACTATGCTGAAGGATTTCAGGCTTTTATTAGCAACCACCTGTATTCTGTGCATTTACGTGCCAGGTGAAGGGTACCAGAGGCAGTACTTGGGATTTTCAGTGCCAAGACACCTGGTAAAGATCCTGAGAATGGGGCTGCTCAAGTCTAGATGCAACCCCAGCTCTCTGCACACAGCCTGCACTATTTTTCAGAGCTTAGCAGCCAGAGGACATCTTAAAAAAAAAAAAAAAAAAAAAAAAAAAGTAAAAAAAAAGGCCAACTTCTTATGATATTTAATTAGGAACTGAGGTCAGAAAAACACGGTTCTCCGTCTCAAGGGATGACTTCTTTGAGATGTTCAGACTGTGAGTGCTTAATATTTTCCCATGGTACAAGTAGGCATCACCAGATTTATGCTCTGATAGCAAGCCTTGTCCACTGTCATCATTCTGCCAGCAGTAGCACTGCAGAGACAGCCAGAAGAGGGGCAGATCAGCAGTTGTGCTGCCCGAGGTGACTGTACTTTTACCTGGAAATGACCATGCTCTTGGAGGTGTACCCGAATTCTTGCATATGCAGGGTCCCACGAACCACGCTGCCGGGCACGCGGTACCACTGCACGGCAGGCGCTCGGACACGAGCCAACAGCCCCACTACAAAGTCTGCCTTGTTCCACAGCTCGCCGCGTTTCCCTCGTGTGCTTCTGGGCATATTTCAGAAACGCAGGCAGCGAGACGCATACACACACAATAACCTAACCAACGTTTTTTGAACCTGAGAAGCAGTGTTTGTGGGAAAGAATGGCTGGCCAAGAAGCAGATGTTCCAGCTTTCAACTCTTCAGAAAAAAAGAAGAAAAAAAAAAAAGAGAGAGAAAAATCTGGTTACCCTTCAGAAGAAGAAATGTTTGCTATGTATGTGAAACATGTGCTTCCCAGTCCCTTACTGTTAAGTGCTCAGCAGCTGCTCCAACTGGAAGAAGCTCTGTGGACTGTGAATTTGCTTATCTATGTAAACAGGGTGTTGCCTCAGTTTGAAAACAATATTCTGGCTGAGAACAGGCTGCTGAGAGTGTGAGTTTAGATTAATTCTCTTAGCATTAAAATAAAGGAGCTTATTAAAACCAGAAATGCATGCTGAACCTAAAATTTGCCCAGACACGGCAAAAACACCAGCTCTAGCAGTGAGAAGGTTGCCACAGCTTTTGGGTTCAGCAAGTGCAGAACAATGCTTTTCCTGAAACAGGAGCACGAGCTCTCTGGTCAGCTGCTGCAGGTATTCTCGGAGCAGAATGGAGAGATACAAGGAGCAACAGAAAGAGAAGTAGAAAGGCAGTTGTGTATATGTAATAGGTGGAAAAAAAAAAAAAAAAGGAAAAAAAAAAGGAAAGCCAGTGCAGGACACTCCCATTCCACCTAAATTTATGTGTGTGTATGGGGGGGGAATGCTTTTAAATTGAAACGTATTGTAAAAGAGAACTGCAGGTATTTCACGAAACTCTTTTGGGGAAGCAAGTTTCTCTTTACAACTACTGAAGAACTACAAACCTCTCGGTAAATTCAGAAAACAAAAAAACAAAACAAAAAAAAATAATGAATCAGCCCACAAAGAGAGAGCTGAGAGAAGAAAACGCACGTTTCAGAACTGCTCACGCTCTCTTGAACACAGACCGTGTTGAACCACATTCTCCACCGAGGTGCTGGCTGCTTTGGAGAAAAGCACAGCTTCACCAAGCCTCACCGTACTCCACAGCAGGACAATGCATATCACCAGTCCAAGACCTGAACGATCCTACAGGAGGTGGAAAGGTTTTGTTCCAAACCTTTCCTTGCAGGGGAAAGGTTCGGAACCAAAGATTTGCAACAACAGGGAAAATTTGAAAAAGGAGCCTTTGTTGATCAAAACCTTCTACAATGTTTCATCGTTTTCAAAATAGCAGCCTTTAAAATCATTTTGGTAAATCAAACTGCCTTGAAGGTGATTCCCTAATGGTATCTACCAAAATTCCTGGACAGTCTCTCTGTTTTCTCAGTATTGGCCCCATAGCTGAGATTTGCTTGCAATGAACTTTCACCAGCTCTTCTTTTCCTCAGCTCAATGCCTTTTTTCCCTACAGCATTTCAGTGCCAATGTTCAGTTTAATACTGAAACAAATGTGAAGGAGAAAGGCACCATGACCTTTGCTTCTTGTTTCACTTAAAATACATCAGCTTAGAATGTGTTCAATAGCCACATCTTTTATTGTCAGTAGCAAGTAATCGCCTTTTGCATGTCAAGAATCATATTATATGCACACACTCCAGATTGCCAGTACAGCTAATGCAGCATCGTAACAGTAACAGTGATCTGGAGTCTCAAGCAACCCCAACAGAAAAAAAAAAAAAGTCTCAGCTTGACGGCCACTGGAAGAAAGCCTGGCTGACTTGTGCCACCCAAATTTTCTTGAAGTTGTATGAGAAGTGTCCTTACTCCTGCGCCTGAAGCAATCTCCTACCAAACATGTACAAGCGCCAGACCTACAAGCACTCCGTCCAGCCCTAACAAGGATGCACAAAGGCAAAAACCTCACTTGTTGCAGGGGATTTGCTGCCTGATGGTAAAAGCAGTGATACGGTCCTGGGAAAGCTCTGTCCTCAGGTCACAAAAGCAGAAAACACTCAGACTAAAGTCCCTCAAAATCTCTTCCTGTCTCTGGAGGGACCAGCAACAGAGGCCTGGGAAAATGCGGAAGAAGAGGGCAGGTGTGTAACGCTGCTTCCCCACTGCAGCACCCTGAACCCCTCCAGCCAGCAGCTAAAGCATTTCCAGAACCAATGGTCTGTAAAAACTAGGCTGTTGTTTTGTTTTTTTTTATTAAATCTTCCCCATGAGCTTGAGGATGCATGATGCATCAGACAACAGAAACTACTGCAAGAAACTGAAAATAAGGTTAGTTCAGCGTTTGCACGAGTATTCCTGGTTTTGCCACTCATCCGTGGTATCGTAGGAAATGAACGTGCAGAAAGAAACGTAGAAGTTGGAGTCACTTTTCCAAATTGATTCACTGAAAACACATTTCTGTTTACCTTGCTTAAGCGTGTAAAAACTGCGTAATAATTATACAGGTAAACCATGAGATAAATTAGCAAAAGATTCCAGCCTGGAAAGTATGTGAAAAGAAATGCAGCCTTTTTTCCAAGAATCTCAACTTTCAAAAGTCCATAAATATTGCTTAAGGGTTTAGTTTTTTTTTTTTTTTTCAGTACACTCTCCTGTACCTGCTCCATCAGAAGGGCATCAAAGTATTTTCCCTGGCAAACGCCTAATTTATGAATAAATAAGTAGTGAGGCATGAGAAACTAGAATAATAAGGGTATGCCTTAAAGTCGGTGAAAGGGACGGCTCAAAGCCTGCCCAAATATAGTACTGACTCGATTTCCACGGGTGAGCCTGCCTCTGAGACAACAGCAGCGCCGCACAAAGGGCTCTTTTATTCCTATGCTGGTCATCCTTGTTCTTCCTCCGACAGAAACAAAAATAATAGATTTTCTATTAATTGGCCAAGAAACCCTCCGGGGCCCCAGACCTGTCCTGGTTGACTCGCTCAGCCCGCGCGCGCCTGGGCGGACACGCAGCCAGGAGAAGCCTACCCATCGCGCCCGGCCCCGCGGGCTGCTGTGGGATGAACAATCCCCCAGTGTTCGGCGGGCTCCAGGTGTCTCGGGGTGTCAGCTGCCCTCTGTTTATTATTGGTTTGCTGTGTACAGGGAGGCAGGCCAGGCCATCAGTAACAACTCTGTGCAAATGGGTCAGGGAAATGAAAATAAAGCCTGTGCAGCGGGAACCTTGAGGGGCTGGGGTTTTGCTGGCAAGGCCTGGCCTCATTCCTCTTTAGGTGCTACTTAAAAATTGCTACTTGTTTGACTTGGAAGCGACTTCACATAGCTGGGGCTGCGTGAGATATGCGTAGCAGGGAAACCAGCTGGAGGCAGGTGTGCTGCTTTTTTATTTCAAGTCGTACCGGAGGAACACTTCCTCTGCCCAGTTCTGAGGGGTTTGCTTTTTAGAAGTCTGTTTATATAATTTGTTTTCCAGTGGAGAAAAAATTACTGTAAAAATAGTGAAAGGATTTATTTGCATGACTTTGAAGTTGGGGGGCTTGTTTTGCTTTGTTTTGGTTTTTGGTTTGCTTTTCACAGAAAAAAAATGAAGAGAGAGAAAGACCTCTTACAATTGCATGAAGACTTATAAACAAATAACCTTTCAAATTCACAGTCTTTTCCTATTTTCCGCTGGCCTAGGAGTAAAACACAAACCATGCTGCTCATTCACTGCTGATACTGGTTGGAGAACCTCTTGCAGCTCCTTTTTTTCTTGGGATTAGAGAATGGGACTCACATGTAGCTTTGGGACTAGCCAGACAGCTCAAATGAGATGTGTCTGAAGCTGCTGTTTGGGACACAGCCGAGAGCGTGTGTGGGCAGCGTGAACAGAGCACAGACATGCTGGTCACGGGCCTGGGGATTGCAGCTGAGGGAAGGTCACTTACAAGGACTGTCAAAAACATCTCGGGGATTTAAATGAGGAAAACAGATCTTCCCGCTGACACCGCTGGCTGACCCCAGGCACCCTGGCTGGGTGCTGTGCAGGGCTCTCGCTACGCACTGCCCCTACCAAAACTCTTCCCCCAGCATCAAGGCTCTGTCCCACGATGCACAGAGTGCCTCTACACCTGCCAATCTACACAGCTCAGTGTTATGTTGTTTTCTACAGACATAAACTGTGCCCCCACTGGGATGTCCCGCTGCCTTGGGGAGCGCTGCTATGACGATCCACAGCATCAGTTGCTGGGGCAAGCCAGCTTCTGTTGTGTCTTACCGTAAGGAGATCGTAAGGAGATGCATGCATGCGACGTACAACTCATGGTCCAGAATGGCCTCACTTTCTACCAGACTAATGAGACACGTACCTTAAAGAAGGCAATGAGATATATAAAAGTTAGCAGCTTTCCTCTTCAAGGGCAGAGGCTGAAATGAATACGTCGCCCCCTCTGCTCTGGGGTTGTCTCTAGTTCCCTAATAACTTCAAGACAACAACCCTGTTGACACAAGTGTATGCTTCTCCAAAGCCCCTCCTTGGCCTTAAGGGCAGCTGGAAAACCAGCAGTGCCCGGCAGGTGTAGCAGGCTGAGCACGGCTAACGTCTACAGCAACTTCCTTCTCCTAAAGGAGCACAGCAAGCTCTTTCCTGACTTTCCTCAGACCAAGGTACACATGGGCACAGCTTCTGAAAACAGATACAATGCCACTTCTCTTGATGCCAGTTCCAAGGAAACCTGGGAGGGACAAGAGACGAGGACCAGAGCATGCAGAAATTAAAAGCCAAACCAAGCCAAAAAAAAAACCAACAACAAAAAAACAACACAAAAACCAAGAGTAACATACAAAACCCAACAGGGCTGGACTCTAGTTACAATGATGGGGGACTCTGGTAGCTGCTGTCAGCTTTATGAACATTTGCAATGCAATCATGTGCACGCTTGAACTTTACTGAAGTTACGAGACCTGTAGGACCTTTGCAAAAACTCCTGCCAGATAGAATAAGCATCCACTGATGGCTCAAGACGGTTAAAAAAACAGCTTCACTGAGGTTATTCAAAACAAAGCTGAGGTTCCTGGCCCTAC
Organism: Aythya ferina; assembly: GCF_964211825.1. Lineage (NCBI taxonomy): Eukaryota > Metazoa > Chordata > Aves > Anseriformes > Anatidae > Aythya > Aythya ferina. The sequence continues at coordinate 31,194,866 of NC_140300.1, read as the reverse complement.
AGAGCTGCACAAAACTTAAAAAGCAGCTGAAACATCCACCAAAGTCCTTGAGTCTCTACAAAGGAACAAGACAAAATGAACAAAAAGGAGAAGGGGCAGGAAAGGAAATAAAGCAAAGCAGAGGAAAAGTGTTTTGCTTTTCATGTAAGAAAGTTTAGAGGCTTTTGATCATAATGAAAGCGTATTCATCTTTTCCTGTCACAAGGCAGAAGGCAGTGGGGTCGTTCATCTCAAAATCCTAATTAAAACAGGTTTGATATGCATCTGCCTGACTGGCCATGGTGTGCTCAAGGCAAAACACTTCCCAAAGGCACCTCTGACTCTAGCACAGGGCAAGCCCGACCCAGCCAGTGCACCCACCTGCAGTGGCTCCCTTGCACCTGATGCTGCTTCTTGGGGGGGAGGGAGGAGACTTACACCCTAACAACTTTCTTCCCCCCTGCCTCCCCCAAACATCTTTTTTTTTTTTTTTAAATTGAGTGACCTTTTTAAAAAAAAAACACCCTTCTAAAGAACACTCTTTCCTGGTATTTGTCAAGCATATTTGAACAGATTTAACTGCAATGAATGTCACGCCTCCAACTATTGAGCTGAACATGTCGTTCCCAGAGGTTTTTATTTTTTATTTTTTTAAACGATGTTTACCGAAACATCCATAAAATCCACTTGGCAGCCAGAGCTCGAGTCTCAGCTGTATGCCCCGTGTGCCCCATACCACTGGTACTGCTGGGAGCGACCAGGGAGGATTCCTCATTTCTGCATAGGCTGGGTTATTTCTTTTCTGATTTCAAGGGAGGGGAAGAGGCCAGGTCCATGAGCTCGAGGTTCTGCACACATGTAATGTGGGGCAGTGTTAGGCTCTGGAAGGACTCAGGAGTTTGCAAATTCTTCAGGGTAGGGAGCTTTTAATAGTACCTATTGTTAAGTTGCACAAGGTGTTTACTTTGTTATTAATAAATATCAAATCGAGCACCCAGAGGAATGGTACACACAGCATCCTGTGTACTTTTCCTGCTATTTCACGTGGGCATAGCAACCAGATTCACTTCATATGTTCTGAAGAAGACATCTGCAAGCATAGCTTGCTTTCTACAAAGTTTATTTCTCTATTGCTATTCCTGCTAATAAGACTTTTCATCAGGTAAAGCCTATTTATTTAATTTAAGGAAAACACTTGAAGTACTTTCAACACCACTGAAATCCACCTGCTTCTATCACAGGAGGTGAGACACCAATCAATCCATCCAAAGGAAAATGAGCAAACGGGGGAGGTTCCTTGCAGAGAGCACAATCGGAGTATCAATATTCAACAAAAAGAGAAGAGAGAACCAGGATTAAAAAAAGGAAAAAGCATCCTAGACTGACCAAACACTTATCCCAAAAGTTCATGTTGGAAACAAAAACACAAGAAAAATCCCTGAACACAACCCACTTACTGTCAGCAGAAGATGAAGGTCTGGCTTCAGAGCTGATCCTGCCTGAATCGTGCTCTCTGGATGCCACTCAGCAGGGAAGCAGGACAGCATGGGATCTTATTTGGGAAATGTTGTTAAAACCGCAACAGCCATTTATAAGACACTCATCATGCTTAATGGTGCTTCTAGGGCAAGGTATAAGCCTTCTCTCAGTCCACAATTCCTAGTTTAAGTCTTCATTTTGTGGTTGAGCTGTTGCTTATGCACTCACCTGTGGCATCTGTAAACACTACATGCCATGGAAATTGCAACAAAAGCAAAACCTCATAACCCAATTGTCCCTGGTTTTGCTGTGAAGCTCACGAGAAAGCCTGCTCTTTGTGACAGATGTCAGGCCAAGCTGTAACACTTGCAGCTCTTCTCATGAAGTCTACACTATACACAGAATTGGCACTGCAGTGACTGCTTTCCCACCCAGCCCCATGTCGTGCATGTTTTTCTGTTTTGTTTTTGACGGAGGACATAATTACTATAGAAGAAACTCCTCGTATGGTGAGAGCAAAGCAGGCTTCCTCACTAAGCACTTTCCGACTGGTGCAGGGTGATTAATCCCCCTTGCAGCTCACACTTAGTCCCATCAGCGTGATGCCAGCATGGCAAATCAATGTGCCCGGCATACAACATGAGCTGCAATGTAGCACAGCCACACCATGCGGATAGGCTCCATAAAGGTGATAAATCCTTGGCAAGCATAAAGCTTCAAATAGCAGCAGAGGCTGGATGGATGCCTGAACACTGACAGCCTTCTGCCAAGAGCTAGGTTAAGTTAGGGCAGCAGAGAGATGGGTGCCATTTGCAACAGCAGTGGTCAGTTTTAAATATGCCTCCAAGGCAAAAATAAACCTGAAGGGGCCGGTTGGCACAGCCTCCCTCATAAAGGCTTCAGGGGAAAGCTCTCATTTGAGCAGCCATTCCCTGAGGCCCTGCAGCAAGTGTCCTTCCCCACCTCTTAGTTTGTGGATTGGTTTCACCAAAGTCCCATTCCCTGGCTGGTTAGAAACAACGCGTCCCTCCCAGCGGTGCTCCCAAGAACGCCGTCAAGCCAAGCCACCAAGCCAAGCAAAATCACAGGACAGGGCTCCCTTCCCATGTAATTACAGGGCGGTGCCACTGGGCAGATGGCTCATGCAAAGCTTTGGCAGCCCGCAATTAAGCAGAAGAATCCTGCAGCAAATGTGGTTAGAAAGAAAGAAAGAAAAAGTTTGCCCAAGATTTGACAGAACTGCCTATAAATAGCTATAGGGCCCTGTCAAGCACATCTTTGCTGTAATTTCTCTTAAAATATCATTTCAGTGGGATTCAGTCCCATGTGTATGCTTTTTGTCAGAAAATAGCCGCACTAATGCATCTTAAAGATGTCTCCTTGCGCTCTGCCTACCATCTGGAAGGTATGCACGTGGATTTACAAGGCTTATATGAAGCATAAGTCAGTGGTTAATCCATTTGATTGTAAATCATGTGACTACGTACTGCGACCACATTAAAACTCTGCCATGAATGAAAAAAGGGAAAACTACAGCTAACCTACAATTTTGGTCAACTGAATCAAGCCTATTCCATGGGCTCACAAGCACTTGGTCCCAGATCTGTCATAGAAAGGAGATGCTTGACAGTCACATCTCTAATGACTTACATGTGTAGCTCCTGGAGCTGATGGGCCGGGGACTTTTCCCCCTCAACACTTACTTAGTTGACGAAGGAAAAACAGACAAAACTGAACACTGGCATTTTGAAGGGTGCTGAAGTGGGAGAGACTTGTAGCACACCTGCAGCCTTCGGCTAATGGTAGAAAACTAGTAACAAGGTTAAGGCTTAAACATCCACAACAAGACTTCAGGTGACTCCACACCCCAGGAAGGACCAACCTTACACTGATGGCAAAGCTAAAGCAAGCACATTGCCTTACTGCTTCTACTGTATGCTGACAGTCGCACACCTGTCAGCCCTGACCGAGGCAATCTGCTTACAGTTTTTACAGGCCTTGTGAGCATCTATTTACTCCCTCTGCAATCTAACCAGGCCATGCAAGGCTGCCCTTGAAACGCAGACCTTCCTGCCCTTGTGCACCATCACAGCTACTTCACGACCTGTGGGACAGCAGTGCTACTGAGATCACTTCCCACAGGCAAGTCACAGTTCCAAGAGGAAAAACCCACAGCTGGCATGTGGGGTGCAGTGCTGGGGTGCAGAGAGCACAGATCATTTGTGATTTGCATGGGGTTCAGGAGAGCCAACTCCAACCTTTCCACCCAGAGACCACAGCTGGACTCGCTCTCCTGCAGCAGACCAGTGCCTTACCAGTCACTGCCACCATGCTGGGCAAGCCCAGAGGGGCAGGCAGTGCCAAAACTGCTGAAAGCATCATCACACCTCGCTGCACTTGCAAGGGGAAGGCAGGTTTTCCTAGGGAAGACGCACACCACTGCAAGCCCGTCTTCATGCTGCTGCTCATCCAAGGTTCTTCACTGGCACTGCTGAACTGTCCCCTCGGCTGTCCAGGCTGAACACCACTCCTCTGACCCGAAGCCCTCTAGAAACTAAGGCTGTCATACATATCTCACGGCATCACAAACTATTTACTTTCTGATATCTTGCCCCAGTCCAAATTTCAGCACTCCACCTCCCCAGAACATTTTCTTTTAGGCAAGCTATGATCAAAAACTGCAGCGTGTGTTGTGCTGCCAACTGGTTTTACTGCAGAAATGGAAAGTGAATTCCTATCTGGAAGGGAGGCGAGGAAGGCAGTGGGAAGTCCTCTCCAGAGGACTTGGTTCTAAGGGCTTCCCCTTCACATCTTGATGATTTCCTCAGAGGTTCTTCCAAAGACGGCAGTACTCCAACATCAAAGCTGGAGAAAACCGCACTGCTGTGCTTCTGTTTGGCTCCTTTATCAGAGCAGTAGAGCACTACAGAATACTCAAAGGCTTGCGTTAATTAAACATCAGTGTCACTAGGACAGAAAGCATTACCTAAGACTTTATTTATGGGAACTGCGTTGCTTCTACTCAGAAAAGATGTGCGACTGGAGGGGGAAGAAAGAAGGGAAGGAGAGAAGGCAAAGAGATGTTACCCTCCACTAGTTATTTAAAGACATGGAAATAAATCTTAAATCAATTTGGTCTCACCATCAAACATCTAACCTCCATTAGCTGAGAAGACAGGGGCTTCTTAGGGGGAAACAGGCTTCCAAGCACACAAAGAAACACCCCCGCCACCCCTTCTCACAAATTCCACCACAGCCTTCCTTTCAAATGCCTTTTATGATTCAGTCAAATATATCCTTTTCTTTTTTTTTTTCCAAACTCAATTAATAGTCATTACACATATGGCTGCACCGCCTCAGAGCGAAGCAAGGACATGCCTACGTTGTGTTAGACACTGCAGATCTATGCACAGTAGCAGAAAAGCACTGTTTTCTGATGACTTCTTCCAAGTTAATTTACTGATCTGATCCTCCCTTTCACGTCTCTGCCTTGTTTGAGAATCCCTCACTCTCCCCTCACTTCTCTTTCGCATTGTGGCTCCCGTTCTCTGCTGGTAGCATTTATTTGCAATTTCTAGTTATCCACTTACTCAAGAGTGCGGGAGATTGGATTGCAGCCCAACAGTGATATTTGCATAGCATTGTTTCTGACTTCTTTTCTAATTTTACAAATTTTCCGGGCTCTTTTTATGGTTCACTGGAGACCTGGAAGGAGATACCATGTTGCCAGATTTCAAGATTTTGTGGTGAGCTCCGTGGTACTTCATGTTGCCCCAGTGCCTAGAGCAATGATTAATAAGGCTCTCCAATTTCATACAGAGAAACCAATATCCTTCATCCCTGGACAGGACAGCCTGGAAACTTGAACTAATGTTAGGGGTTCAGCAACAAACAGCTAAATTATGATTAGAAAATATCTCAGCACTTTCAAGTCAGTCTCAGGATTTAAGAATATTTGGGATTAGTAATTTCAGTAATTCTCTGATATTTGAAGTAATGGCTCGAATTCTGGAGGAAGGTGTATGTGAGGTAGGGAAACGTGCATTAGCTGTGACAAGCAGACTGTGCACACACATACTGCATGCCTTACAGCTTGATCCCTGCCCATGATTAGAGGGCAACCACATCCCTAAATCACAAGAGCAAAGCTTGATTGGACAGAAGCAGAAGTACCTTCTAGACAAAGTGGGGCTACAGGATTTAAACCCGTTGCAAAGGGAAAAGGAAAGAACTCAGAACTACTGAGATCTGTTTCATTCACCTGTCTTTGAATTTGCCTTGTCAGATGAACCTGTCCACGTGTCCTCAACAAGATGCATCAAGGTGCCTCCTCCCTGCACTGCCTGCATGACATGCTGCATTCAGCCTCTATGAACTCCACACACCTGACATCTTCGTAAATTCAATTGTGTGGTCTATCCCCTTACATAGAAAGGAAGCAGAAGTAGACCAGAAATCTTTTTGATAGAAGTATCTACCTACATTTCCAATGAAATAAAACCGGTAACTCCACTGAAGTCTCCCTTCTCAGGAGGGCTGCCAAGGCACACCCTGCTTGCTAATGTCAGTAAAACTCCCCAGTGATTAACTTCAGTGTGAGATTCAGCTTAAAATCAAAACTAAACATTTGAAATTACAAGCAGACAAAAGATATCCTGATGAACATAGGCTCCAGTTTAAAAAGGAACTGTTTTAATCAGAAATGATTTCAAATGTTTAATAGCTTATAGAAACACATCTGAAACCATATAGCTCACTTTCTGTGTGTCCTTTCCACTACCTAAAACCATTTGTTCCTGCTAGCTTCGTTTGACTTGTATTTCTCATCTGAAATCATCATCCACTTGTTGATTGGTGTGGACTGTAACTTCATGTGAGAAATAGAGCCTGTGAGGTTTTATCTGAAGAATCAGCAAAACCACTAAAAACTTTCATGTTTTTCATGTCAAGGGGCCTGCAGAGCAAGTGAAGAGACATGCAAGATAATAAATGTGATAAAGGGGGACAAAGTAGAAATCAGGCATATATCACCTATACAGGGGCTGATAGTTTTCGGATGGGCCGTTACTCTGTAAATAAATGGGAACTATGTGTGGATCAAAGCTGCTTGATACTTCAGCATAAATATTCCCCAGAAAAGCTGAAACAGCCAGAAAGGGTAGAAAACTCTTTGGTTCAAACAGGTTTGGGGCCATTCAGCTGCAGATGCTGGAGCAAACCCCAACTGCTGCTGCAGCAGGCCCTGCTGTCAGATGGGGTTCTGCTTTCTGAAGGAAGTGGAGCAGCGTGGTTCATCCCACTGATGGTCCCTAGCTCCTGGGAGGACAGGTCTGTGTGTGGTTTTGGGCAAAGACAAATCTACCTTGCACCATGAGCTCGATGGGTACAGAGGCAGCAATGGGGCTGGTGAGATATGCCTGGAGGATAACTGAGCAAGTGAGGCAGGGCATGGGTGTGTGTGTCCAGGGTGGGAGACATGCCTCAGTACCTGCAGGGAATGGGGATGGCCGGTACCTCAACCTTCGCAGGAGCAGAGTGACTTGACTGTCTTGCTCTTGCTTACAGACCAGAAGAGTCTGCTTGGACAGCTGCTGTAGTGCTGCCACTGGACTTGAAAACCTCGAGCTAGCTTCCTTTCTAAAGGCTGTTTTCATGCCCTTATAATGATACGTTTGGTTCCAGCTCTTGTTTACAACAGAGCAGCCATTGCCACACAGGTACTGTAGGAGTCCAGGAAGCATCAAAACAATGGCTGAACTCAAATAAAAATAGATCAGATGGGGCTATCAGATCCCTAGGACTTCACAAAAACTGTTTTATTTAAGTAGAAGTCAAATTTCCTTAAATAAAAAAAAATCTAGTAAATACCCAGATGTTTCTTCAATTAACAAAACCAGTATGGCACCATTTCTGATTGCTTGAAAATTTGCCATGTTGATCCTAACAGAGTTAAATCAGAGCAACTTTTCCCTCATCCTAGTCTCCTTTGTTGTAAGAACCTCAATAACTCTTTGAGAAGCTCATCAGCTGCTGTACCTTGATAGTCACTCCCAGCAGTACAATAGACTAGGTGTAATCCTGTGGAGTAACAGCAGGAAATGCCTACTGTGGAATTACACATCGTGATGTTCTTGATGATGTTCTCTGATAGTGCCCTGGCACCTTCTGAATAGATTTTCACATCAAAGAATTGCTAATATAAACATACTTTGTTTACACTGCTCCTCAAAAAAGGTTGTTCAACATCTTCTAAACATCTATAAATCACTGATCAGGCCAACTTCTACAACTAACTCATCCTGATTCCAAGTTCAGAGTTAAAAACACGCTCTCTGATTCTAGCTAAATCACAAACCCTTAAATTGGTGCAATGCTCCAGCTGACACACCACTTGAGATTCTAACAAGAGAACTATAATAGTGAAAAAAGGTTTGTAGTGAGGAAAAGGCCAAGCAGTTGGTTGCTCTTAAAAGTTCTGTGGAATAGAACTAGACTAAATAGCCCTTCAGCTTTGGAAATCATCCACACAACCTAGTGCATCTGATGTAAAAATTCTGATGTGAAACTAGCTCACTTAATAACAGGAAGAAGAAAAAAAAAAAAAAAAAAGAGTGCAATGCAGCTCAGGTAAGAACACACAGAACTTTCTGAAACACAGACATAAAAATAAGGAAATTAAGTTAATACCCATCTTCCACCTCTCCATGATAACTACTATACATTATAGCCCACACATTTTGGTCCAATATTGTAATCATACCTCTTTAACAGATGATTTTCTTCCTCAACTTTACCGATTGCTTTTGATATTGCAGGTGCTTGTGTTGACAGAGGGTTGTTTGCTGGAAGATGGCAAGCAGAGCACTAGCTGCAGGGGACAAAAGAACAGCACCTCTGGGGGAGGAACTGAATATGTCACAGTCATGATACCTGGGTCACGGCGGTGTTATATATGGCCAGCAATGCACAGTACATATGGCAAAGACATACACATGGGGGCTGGGGAGCAGAAGGCCAACCACCATACAATAATTTATTCCAAGACTGTTTTTGTGCATAAGTGGCACTCAGTGCCTGCGAGCAAGATATTAGCTTCTCATACTTTTATTTCTTTGAATAAAAGTGCACATTTGTTGGTGGAAAGCATTTTCTCTGAGTACACTGCAGTCCCTGACAATGCTGCTGCAGTAAGGTAAAAACATGGCTTTGGAGAGCAAAGTCACTACATATACTTCATCCTCCGTCAGGTATGACAGAATGGTGCCCCCAGCCCATCACACAAACGTATGAACCCCTGAGCTCAGAGAAGAGCATTTTGATTCAGGAAACAAGACTATTAAGCAAAGAAGTTATGATTATAACAGGAACAGTGGTTAAAAAGGACTCCTTGCCCAAATGCAAAACCCCCTCACACTCACCTTGTTAAGATCCCCTTTTGCTTTGCTAAATTATCTTTTTAGAAATGAAAGCAGGAACCTTCAGGGAAAATTCAGACAGAGCTCAGCATTAAATACGTCTTATGACAAAATTAAGGACAGAACCATTACAAAACCTCTCCTTCAGGCACAGTGAACAGAAACAGAAAACTAAGGAAATGAAGAAAGGCCCCACCAACTGCTCAGCTGGCCTCTTACTTTCTTGCTCGCTGGTCAATCAGTTTCAGACAAACACTAAAAAGGCTTTAGAACTCATTCTTAATCCAAATCTAAATATGGAATCTTTACCTGGCCCATCCATACTATAAATTCCATACTTGTAAGAAATGATATATTACTTTTTACATAAGTAGCATAGCAGCTAAGCTAAGTACTATATATAGCTGAGTTATTGCCCTCAAATTCATGAAAGTATAAACATTGACAGACAGATTACTTTTTTCCCATCATCATTTGACTTTGAAGCGAAGTCAAGCATGGCTCTTGATCAAGAACGCACTTGTACACCTGAGCATACGTGTGCACAGGCCCAGAGGAAATGTTAAACAGAGTTCAAATAGAAGCATGGGGATTTCCTTTTAGCTAACTCTGTTAGCCATGCTTACTTTTTTCAAGACTAATTTTCCAGAAGAACCAAAAGGGTTAGGTTGTCACTGAGCACCCAACCAATTCATGCAGCAGATTTAACACTTCTCTACACAAAGTTCCACTTGGGGTTCCTGCTGAAAAGCATCTTAAAACCAAGCAAAGAGCAGCAAAAGAGACAAGGCAAGTCAAGAGAACTGTAGAACTGCCTCATTGTGCCAGCTTGTTTCCTTGGCACTGCAAATTTGACACAAAAAAGGGTCATTCCTGCTGTCCTTCCCTAACTGCTGCTGCCCACGGGAGTGCAAGTGACATTTCTACTTGGGAGGGTCAAGGAGAGAAAGCTGAGATGATTATTCTGATGGGTAGAAAAACAATCTGCAAAACCCTAGCACAAAGCTAAAGCTTTAGCATGAAGTTTAGCATTTTACCATGCCCCAGGCTGATGTGCAGCAGTTGTAGGAGTGGAACAGGTGGAAAAGAAATGGTTGGCAGAAGAAAAAGATCAGGTTTACAACCAAAATCAAGTTTTCTTGCACACTAACAGAGGTGTTTGCTGTTCCTTCGTATTATTAGTTTATTTATTTAAGAGAAAAGGCTGGCCACATATTTCAACGGCATGATATAAAACCACAACCCGCTACTTTCACCAGCAGGGACATGATACATTTTCTTTCTTTACAGGTTCTACCAGCTTCCCTGCACTGTGGGCAGTGCATTTCCTTTTTCTTTCTTTCTGAGTGTCACCTCACACAAGTAGAAGTCTGCACACTTCTGGTGGCTGTGTCTCTGCACTGGCTGCAGCTGCATTCAGTGACTGGTTATGGGCAGAGGCAGACAAACCCATGGTGCTGAGTCCAGCTCTGAAGGTCCATCCCCCGCTGCAGAAGCATCCTGGCTGCACCGCTTCCAAATGCAAATCCCACTCCTGCAGGAGCCATCCAACAGCCCCTGCCTGGTGTCTGAGTCCGCAGCAGTGAGCAATGCTCAGCTCAAATAACAGAGCTATGAGCCACCCCAATGCAACCTCAAATTGGGACATTTTCTTCTTTGCCTGACTTTTCTTAGTCAAACCATAACATGCTTCTTAGGGTCAAAACAAGAACAAACGCCTAATTTCCACATGAAGACAGAGAAATGCAAAGCTAAGTGCACACAAACTAAACTGAGAGCATCAGTCTGAATTTCCAAGGAATGGCCCAGGGATGCAAGAGGCCTCCTCGGGCATACTTTCCTGGCACGCTGTCCATTTTCAGGGTGCAGCATCCCACCCAGCAGGTGTTCCAAGGGCCTTGATAAGGAAGCATAAGGAAGGCGACTGCAGAAACACCAGGATAATATACGCTTGTGGCTTTGCCCAGCATCAGCTGGAACTTGCCTTGTAGAAACCTCATTATCTCTTTGAATGTTTGTTAGCTGCTGCACTCAGTCATTCACACCAGCGTGACAGAGAGGTATAATCTCTTAAACAACAGCAGAAAATACCTACTGGAGAATTAAATGTGATGATTTCCTTTGATGATACCCTGCCACGCGATAGGATACGTTTTCACATCAAAGAATTCACACTCATTTCTCAGATATGGACTCCTCGGGCAGACAAGTCCTAAATCCCATTTGCAAAACAATTCTCGACCTTGAAACCAGCGATTCATTGAAAGGACGTGCATGTCCAAACGACTTTTTTGAAATGAAAAGTGGGTTCCTCAGTCTCTGCTAAGCAATGTGGTAATCCTGATTAGCAGTATTTTCCAAGTAATTACACTTAGAATAACAATGTTAATAAAAGCAGCAAATAAGAGGGCTCCTAGGATAGTTCCATCACACATAAGTTGAAATTCAAATAAAAGCTTCTGGAATTCATACTAGCATACAGTTTTTTGTTTTGTTTTTTAAAAAAAGTTAACTTGAATGTACTTCACAATTCAGCTAAATCAAAGCAAATCTTATTCCCCTGAAGCCTGATCCAATGTCAGTTGATGTAAATGAGCATTAGTTGAATGAGTAAATACCTGTGCATTCAGTCCTGGTGCCAAATTCACACATGGCATAACTTGTTGATGAATTTGCCTATATGGGTCATCAAGAAAATATTTTCTGATTCTTTGCAAGAATAACACAGGTGATTCATCTCCCAGGAAAAGTTATCTGTGAAACAATGATACTTACTCTACAGAATTTAATTCCTATTAATTTTCCTTGTCCTGACACATGTCACTGTTAGACAAAAGATCTGGCACAAAAGGTTTTCTGGGAAAGGCTGCAATTTATTTAGGTGAACATCATAGCCACCATTCCCAGTTGCACCGTCAGGAACATCTTTCACTCCCTTTGAACTGAAGTCCCCAGCTGGCTCAACCTTTTGTTTTGGCAGCCCTCTAAAGAAAGGTGATTTTTAGCTACCTTGATTGACTTGAATTTAATCCTGTAACTCATACTTCAGGGAAGTTTGTTTCTTTACAGTATTCCCTCAAACCTGTTGAATAAGCAAATGTCTCAAGACACGCCAAGTATGTCTTGTTATCTCCGTGTGCTAGAGATAACCAAAATTTCTTTCTTTCCCTCCTTTTTTTACCCCTCCCCCCCCCCCTTTTTTTTTTTTTCTTTTAGAGAGTCAAAACCCAGAGAGCCTCTCCAGCACAGACCTAGAGCCCAACCTGCACCGTGATTCCCCAGGAAGCCAAAGCCAAGAGTTTTCTTCACTGGGAACAATTACAAAACTCCATTCACCCTATGTATACATGGTTCTTTAATATCCCAGAAATTCACCTTATCTTTCGACTAGTCTCAAACCGCACCTACAATTATAACAAGCTGCCCTGATACGGATCTTTAGAGCTCGTGCTGCTGACGTGCATGCCATCGGGCGTGCACACAGGGCAGAGGTAACCCAGCAGAGCAGCACCGAGTTAGAGGGCAGCCAAGGATTCAGTCGTTCGCTCTCCCCAGAGGCAGCCACATGCACGCTGTGCCTCACGCCATGCCCAGAAGAGATGAAGTGATAGCGGTCCTGACGGTTTCGCCTCCCTCGACAGCGCGTGTCTCAGTGGCTGACCCGGCGGCAGACGCGCTGCCAGCTGCAGCCCTCTGTTCCCGCCGCTCACCCAGAGAAAACATGCAAGAACCAGCAAGTCGGAGGCCTCCATCTCAAGTGCCCTGCCCAAAAGATAAGCTGAGGAGATTGAGGCATCCCTTTGGTATGCTTTGGCTGCTGGTGCTGCTGCCTGAGAAGGAGGGAGTGGGTGCCCAGCTGCCTCCCTCTGGGCCAGCGGGCAGCGATGGAGCAGCGATCCGATAGCGGGTTGGTGCCGGGCCAGGGTGAAGCATGGAGGTGCTGAGGGCAAGGAGAGTTAGATTCAATTTTCCTCCACATGTGCAGCCTTCACACAAATAACCAGCTAATGCCAAATGGCCAGCATTTGTATCCTCCTAGTAGCAGCAACTGCCCATGCCTATTTTTGAGTTTGTGTCTGACAATCCATGGCAGGGAGAGCTCTCCCTCTTGTTCTGCCTGTCCTCTGCCTTCCCCCACATCCTCTCGGCTGGACATTTATGCAGCTTGGTGCATTGCATGTTGATAGACTGTGCAGCCCACATACCTACACCTACAAGTTCATTCCTTACATCTCAACTTCTTTACCGAAAGGGTTGTTAGACACTGGAACAGGCTGCCCAGGGAAGTGGTGGAGTCACCATCCCTGGAAGTCTTTAAAAGACGTTTAGATGTAGAGCTTAGGGATATGGTTTAGTGGGGACTGTTAGCGTTAGGTCAGAGGTTGGACTCGATGATCTTGAGGTCTCTTCCAACCTAGAAATTCTGTGATTCTGTGATCTCTTCAGGAAGAAACTTGGGGGACTCTGCATGTACCAGTTAAGGAAGGAAGGACGGAACAATGGGGTTAAGGGACAATTTTCTTCACTGCGTTAATTGCCCCACCTACCCTCATCCCCCTGCCCATAAGTATAACATGAACCTGCCATGCCAAATATTTAACTTCAGAATCACCTGAAACGCTTCTCACCCGATGAATGGTTTTGGAGATTTTCTGTCTGCACTAAATAACAATGCAGTTTCATCCTTTACAACATCAGCAAAGCTCCTGAAAGCAGTTTAGATCCCCAGTTAAGGTGAGAATATTCTATTAAACATTGCTACAACACTGACCCAGACAAACGCACATGTCCTTTTTGCCCTTGTCTGCTATGCAACAGCTACAGATCATGTGTTCACCCATACTAAGCATTTCAAAACATTTTTGTGATGGTCTTGACAATCTTCCAGTAAAAAGCAGCTGTCTAAATCTATCGTACAATAGACTAGCAGACCTCCTCCACGCTGCTGCTATAATTAGGTGTTGGGTTTTGTATTTTTTTTTTTGTCTTTAAAACAGCCTGCAGAGAATTTAATTTTCAGCTCAGCTAAATAAAATATTCAGAACACATCTAGTCCATAATTATATTTCAATTTGAGAAGAATGTGTTCTGCTCAAAAGAAAGAAAGCAGCAGTGTTGGTGGCAATTTGTTTTACCTTTCACAGTTTCTGAAAGCCAAACCCTCAGAGTAACTACAGCTCACAAACTATGGAGGAATCTGGGACCTCTTTCCAACGTGAGTTCAGCATTCTCATGTCTCTTTTACAGCATTACTTTATAAGGTAGAGGCTCTGAAATGCCTACACTTCAACTTTCTTCTGACACTCTCTTGATTTCAGTTAAGTAGAGAATTCAACTCCACATCTCCGTGGACATGACAGGCAGAATTTACAGAAAAAAGGGTAGATCCCAATAGGGTCTTGCTGCTTGTGGTGCACTGCTTTTCTTTTTTGAGCTTCTCAATGCAAGCCTCTGAAGAACTTCATTTGCAAAATAAGGGTAACCTTCTTTAGCAGTCGTTTATCAGAAAGAGAAGGATGGTGATAAACCACAATCAAGTACTGTCATTGAGGACTGGCACTAGGGTCTTTCTCCATCCAGCCTCTCTTCACCCTTTCCTCCTCCAGTTCAGTCCACTTTCAGCTTACTGTGGCATCACTTCCTAATTGTCAACAGTACTTATTTTATTTATTTATTTTTACTAGGTTTACTTCTCCAGCAGTAGAGCTGTTGAAGTCACTAGCTTTTCTCCCCAGTACCAAGGCTCCAGGTAACTTCAGCTGGCTCCTCCAGCCGCTGACTCCTCCTCACATGAGGGATAGCAACGTGAGGGTAATGTCAATCCCAAACTGCAGTGCCTAAGTGCCTACCCCACAACTTCACTTCCTTTGAACAGTGCCTGTCATTTGCTGAGAGACCAAATATTTCAGTTTTCTCTGTTTGAAAGGAGACAGGTGGATGACCAGTTCCTCCACCCTCACCCTTCCAAGGATATGCTGACTGCCCTAGCTCTTCCAGCAACACAGCAGTGCCAGAAAAGGATGACTAGTTGATTAGGAGAGAAGAAACAGAGCAAAATCAAGTGGTTCTTGTAACGGAGGAAAATCCGTGAGTTTTGCAGGGCTACATAAAGTGGTTGTAACAGCTGCTAAGGAGAGCAAGCTATTGAGCTAGCAGAAACATCCACTTCATAATTAATTTCTCTATTACTGGACCTGCTCAAAGATTTAACACCATTTTTCTTCAGCTCCCTCAGTCAGTCCTAGCCAAAATTCAGCCAGACCAGCCAGGTAGAGCCCCGTACTAGCAACAGACACCAGTGCAGCACTTGGTGGGGATCCACTGCATCATTTGTAACCGAGGCACCCAGATGCCCTGAAGGGAGGCTGGGGAGAAGGCAGAGGGCACCCATGGCCGAGGACCAGCCTTGGTTGTCACTAAGGCGAAATTCTTGTGTTGTCTGAAAGAGGAAGATATAAAATTCTCTCTCTCTCTCTCTTTTTTTTTTTTTTTTTTTTTTAAATCAGCGTAGCCCTCAACCTACAGGCATTTTATGCCTACAGAAATTGAGACACACACCAAGCCTAAAGTGCTCCGTTGACAAACTGGTACCCGTTCCAAGCTGAGACCTCAGGACTCACTCCAGCAATGGATACAGCGCATGAGCAGAGCATGAAAATGGATGGAATCACATTGTCCAGCTCCGCTGCGGGAGCATAGCACCATTAGCATGGCTAGGATTCCCTGGATTACAAGACAAAATACCACAGAATACCAGAGGACCAGGTCAAAAATCATCTCTCCTGTTTTCAAGGTGAACAGAAACTACAGCCTGGTCCTAATTTTTCACTGACTGAACCTGGATTTTTTTTCTGCCACTAAAACACGATAATTAACTTCAGAATTGGCAAGTATCGTGCATATGCATGTCAACATTCCTACTACAGGTTACTTTACAAAATAATTAAGGATTGAGTACTGACATTTTAATTAAGTTCCACTGAACCTAACAAGAAATTTACTTGAATACAGATGAAGTCCAACTGATTTAACGTATAGATTTCCCTAGCAGAAGCTCGAATTGCTGTCTGGCACCTTCCTGTGCGCATGCATCAGGGCCAGTCCCCTGGCTTCACAGCGTGGCCCTGACTCAGCACAACACCCATGCAAGTGCATGAACACCATTGGTGCTCGGGGCAGCAGCATGGGTCGGGAGAGTCCTGTCAGCTGTTGTTTTCAAAGATGCTTAGGATTTAAGTGGCTTGAGAATCTGCAATTACTGAGCATGAAATGAGATCTTCACGCTCGGGCTATTACAAGGATTCCAGTCAGGTTCCAGGAAGTAAATGCTGGAAATGCAGGACTGGTTATGATGGCCTTCACACGCCATTTGTAGGGCCAAATTCACCCTTGTTATCATTCCGGTGACTACCCCAGAGATGACTTTGGTTCAGTGAATTCCATGGATGCATGAAATAGAAATTATTTTTATGCAAATGATGGCAATCATGTTCTGTGTCTGTCTCTGGGCATTTTCCAAGTCCAGGAAGCCAGGAGCACATAGCGAAGCCTGCAAGGAGCGTTGCTAATCATGCATGCGGCAGAACACCTTGCCAGCTCTCATCTGCCCAGAGCGAGAGCAGAAAATGGAGCCTGGGAAGCTCGGAGCAGGGAGACAACAGAGGCTGCAGTGGTTATGGCTTCCCTGCTGGCTGCCATTTCTGCTTGATAAAGGGGAAGCAAACCGCACATCTTTTACAGCAGCAAAACTCATTGTTTTAGTTTCTCTGCCAACTGGCTTTGATTCGCTACCAGTAACGGCAGGGAGAAGGTTCGTTTCCTTCAGGGAGTTCGGGGAGGGAGCTGCTGTCCCCATCTGCACAAGCCACCTCTGCCAGGTATGGGGGCCGAGTGGGTCCCTGTGCCACTCCAAACGCATCTGCTGCGCGAGGGGGAAGTTAGCTGCCGGTAACTCACTTGGCACCATCCTAAATGCAGATGAATGCAAATCTCTGACTTACAAGCAAAGTGCAAAGTGCAAATGGGATAAGGCAGATTGCATGGATAGAGCACTTGGCTCAGGAGTCACACTGCTGCGTGGTGCACCAGAAGGCTTTAATTATGCAGATCTCTTTCAAGGTCTGGTTTGAAAGCGGACAAAAACTTATAGGCAGTTGGGAGGTATTCTTTTTCTGCAAAAAGCGTTGATAATATCTGAAGCAAGGAAAACATTTGAAATATAAATTAAACCAAAATTGCTAACCCCACAAGTTGGATCATTCCTTGCCTGTTCATTTATTTCCTAACCCTTTTCTTCCCCTTTGCATCTGCCTCTGACTCACCATTATCTGTTTACTTCCATAACATTTTTTATTTTTTTCCCTGGAGCTTTTCTTTCCACTGTTTTCCTTCACCTATTCTGTTCTTTGAAGAACAACAGCTCTTTACCTTAAATGATATGTTCTTGTTAGCGTAAGTCAGTGTCTTTCCAGATCTGAGCATCTGTTAGTTCTCCCCCCATCTCTCTCCCACTTCCCCAGTCACAAACTCACTCAAGCCTCCCCTAGTCTGTGTCCTGACAACGAGATGGGCACAGCAGGACATGCAGGAGCTAGCGGGCATCTGAGGGAAAAGGGAACCCTCAGCTGCCCTTACCTGCTCTTACCATCACCGTCCAGTGTCTGCCATAGAATTCTTTGACACAATGGCTGCAGCATACAATTACATCTCCGAAGCCAGGACTGCACCTTTTTCTCCGTTAGTCCTGACAACAGAAATAAAATGCACACTCCCAAACATCAGCAGCAGGTCCCTCATCCTCCTGCGGACCACCCATTGAGATATCTCTACATATACACATCAGTGGATTTCCTCATGCAAACCAAAGCCAAGCAATGCCTGATGAGTTATAGACATACATGGTATGGCAATCTTTGACTTACTCTGACTCTACAAGTCAAATAAACCTGTCACATTCAACAGGACTAACTTAAAGGATGATTTTGGAAATGCTCAGGCCTCAGCCCCTGGTGTATTGCAGCACTTCCTGCTACTTTGAATTTCTAATATATTGTCGTGGAGTATTATGGTTGGAAAAAGCACCTTGGGGCTGGCAGAAATGGTCTTGACTACAACATTAATAAATTAAGAAAAGCATCCCCAGCCAGAACCATCATCTACGTCTACAAGACGCAAATTCTTTCATAGAGAACTCAACTGGCATAAACTGTAGTATTTGTTCTGTTGAGTCAGCGTGTTCATAAACTCCCAGTCAACTCACTTACTGGAAGATTTTGATGTGTTCCAATAATAAAACTGCACATTGAAGCCTTCTCCTGCTCTTCTACATTTATTTACAAATAAGATACTCATGAAGTACGCTTCATTATGGGGAGCATACACTATGATTGCCCATAGCTTCTACCCCTGCTCATGGGCAAGCTCATATCTCTTGTAGGTTGTGGTGCCAAATCACCAGGCAGCTGGAGGAAAAGGGGAAGAAGGTAGTTTCCCCACCAGCCAGCTGAGCAGAGCTCTTCAGAGTCAGGATCTAGAACAACTTGCTTACAAGCTTAGCCCTCCTTTCAGAAGTCCTCTCATCTTGAATGGAGTGCATCTACTTAACCTTACGGGAACTGCCTCCTCACTCTTTAGCATGTTTTAAAAAACAGATATATTTTCAGGGGACATCTGTTCTCTGAAACTGGAGAGCTGTCTCTGAAAGTTGGCAGACTTGATGGTAACCTTTTGCAATGAGTTATGTGAAAACATCCAAGATAATTTTTAAACTTAAGTCTGTCCTGGAGGAGACACCAATGGGCAGCTGCTGTTTTGAAATGTCTTGAAAGAGAGAGAAATGAGCAGTGATTTCCTGGAGGCAAAAAAAAAAAAAAAAAAAAAAAGAAGAAAACTCAGAGCTTACTTTTGTGTTTGCATCCTCATGATCATGACCAGAGTTCTGCTTTCATGAGAACAGTCTAAATAAATATTTGGTTTAGACCTGGTTTCAAAGTCCCCTCATACTGTCAGGCTAAAGAGTATCCTAGACCAAGGATAAAATGCAGGTGCTTTTAGGTCTTGCAGACTGGCATGTAAGCTTGAAAGGAAGAGACTGCAAGGAAGGTAATAGCAGAAGGCAGGATGCTCTTTATGGATGAAATACCTCCTATCTGGCTGCATGGAGGCAGAATAGGAAAAAGATGGCTAGACCAATGTGTTCTTGGCCGCCTTCTTTACAGGCAAGACAAAAACAATCCAGCTCATACCTTCTCTTTTCAAAATTACTGGATCTCATATGCTTCTCAAATAGTTTAATATTCTAGGGATGTTACAAAAAGCAGCCTCCTAACACTCAAGAAAACCAGAAATGCTGTAAAACAGCTGGTTAGTGGGTAGCCTGTTGCCAAAAATCACAGAGCAAGTTAAATGGAAAAAAAAAAAAACTTAGTAGCTGCAAAATAAAAATATCAGAGTGCGAATGACAGTCAGGTTTCCATCTATACGGAAGAAACAGAAGCTGGATTTGACATTTCAGAGTGGAGTTTTGCTTATCTGTTCATTCATTATCTCCGAGAATGGATCACTACCAGTATGTTAATAATGCCATCTTTGAGTTATACTACAGCATCACCAGAAATTAACTTACATATGGTCCCTTATTCACCGAGTGAATAAGCAAAAAGCCTCTATTTTTCTCTTTTAAAACAGAGAAATCAAGTCTTAGCTAGTGTACTCCAAGAGCATTGGAAAATCACCTTACACAAGTTGAGCACGTGAGTCTGTTCCTGGAAAAGTCAAGAGCCATATCTGTTATTAGTATAAAAGTGCTTGTTTATAAAGGCACCTTTTCTATCTTGGGTTATGCTCTCTTACAGACACAGGTTTTTTTGTTTGTTTGTTTGTTTGTTTTGTTTTTTTCCTCCCCACTGGAAACAGATACATAAGCACATGAAAAGGCCCACGTTATCAGACTTCAAAAAGGAAGTCCTGCAGAATGTTATTCCCTTCTGTTTTGGAAAAGGGCAATGGGGATGAACACAGTTGTCCTTTTTTGACTCAAAAAACAATAACAACAGAACTAAACAAACCCAAAACAACACAAAAAGCTTAAAACTTCTCCCGGATTTTTTTTTTTAAACATTAATTTTTCCTCCACATTTGTATTGTGCATATTCAAAGTAAAGCAGAGGTAAAAAGTCATGCCTCCATGACAACAAGCCTTCCTGAATGAAGTTTACATCAGTGAATTTGGCAGAAAGAGGTCCATGTAGCTGGACTAGCAGCAAGTGAGACCTCTGCTTCACTGCAGAACTTAGATAAAGTCTTTGGAACTTGGCATGAGGACAGGGTCCACAACTCCTGACCAATGCACACGTCAAAGAAGCACTGACAAACTGTATGATGAGACAAGAGTACTGATGATGGTGCTGTGCCTTAGATACATCCATGCCCTGCATTCATGTGTCATATCTGTCCATTTCTGATTCAAAAATAAGCTGTACCCAGATAGAGGAATATTTGGCTTTTACTCTGCTCAAAGTAGATATGGTATTTATCCTATATATATATATATATATATATATATTTATTAATTCCCCTAACAGAAGTTAACAAGTCTATGGGTTCAAGTTTGCATTCATGCCAACCTCTTAGATGTTATCTCTACAGCTCTAGCACAGCTGCTTGGCAGGAGCATCTGCCACAGGGAACTGCGATATATTTTCTATTGCAGGTGAGAGGGTTGACGTTAAATGTATTGGTAGTTATACTCCACAATAATTTATGTTCCTAAATCCCTAACTATGCAGTATACAGTTAAACACTGTCAATGTCTGCGCTTACTGTATGTGCACAGTACATTACAGTCATCTACTCTGGAGGAGATGAAGGAGGAACCGCTGAAAGATCACATCAAAAGAAAAGAATTGTCAGCCTTCCCAACAGGAAGATGGAGATAAGTGCTTCAGCAGACCACTTCCACAAGGAGCTTGGTGCTGACTGAGACCTCTGATCATGAACACATCAAAAGTAGCAATGCACATCCTCTACCGACGGTGGAGGTTTAATCCTCACCCATTCTTCTTTCAGCTTCCCCAGCCTGAACTCATTCGGGTTGGAACATGATGTCAGCTGCAGTCCAGCCTTGTTTCCTCATAAACAATGTGTCATTCATTCTACAGCAGCAGTGTAGATTTAAAAAAAAAAAAAAAAAAAAAGACGTAGTACAAAAATAGACTTGGTTAATATCTGCAATTACTTAAAGCCTTAACCTTCAAAGACGTGAAAGAAATGAACTGAAATCATGTCCTGAGATGAGACTATCACAACTTATTACATATAAGACCAAAGCAATCTAGCTCTCTCAAACTTGGAAGAATGCAGCACTGAAATAGCACCCAGAGCTGCTCCTCTAGCCCCAGGATGTTAACAGGACCAGCTGCTTCCCAAAGCAGAGGAGCACCTCCAAAAAACAGATTTGACCTGACTGGGTCCAGCTCTGAGACTCAGAATCCCTAAAACAAAACATGAAGGAGAGGGCTTGTGCCATGGTGTTCAGGCAACGTAGTAAAACAGATCTGGAAGGACTCATCAACACTTCTGCAATTTCAAACTCAAATGGTAAATGCCATTATGCAACGTGGTTTGGCAAACTTCAAGCACCAATATTTAGGCAGGTTGGATTTTTATTAGAACCATTCACATGGCACTGAACCAAACCAGCATCTGAGTTTAGGGGCACTGTCACTCTTAAAACGTCCAAGGTTTTTGTGAGAAGAACCTAGGAAGGAACAGAAATTATCTGTCTGGATGCTTCTATCATTTTTGAACTCAACAGTTTTCTTCGCATAAAAGTGCATACTGCGTGGGGATGCTTGGGGTAAAGCAAGCATGGAGGGATGTGGCAGCAGCATCTTCTAGGACAGTAATGCTGCAGCACAAGGAACAGTCTTGGCTGTTTCACCTGGAAACAAAGTTCAGCTCTGCTTATCTTGACAGCAGTGAAGTAAGATGGGTAGGGACTGATAAGAAGTAAAAGGCATAACCTAGCTTCCTATCGATTTCCTTTCAGCATTCAAGGCTTTAATACTTGCTATTTCCCAACCGTGCTCAGGCTGAGAGTCCTTAGCCCTCACAAGATGGCTGTTTCCCTCCTCATTTTTTGTTGTTTTGAAACATATTCCAAGTTGTCACTGTAACTAGACACCCATTTTCTTGTGCTGACCACAGGAAGAGATGGACGAGTGCAGCAAGACAGCTCAAATGTCTTAATTGTAAACAGAATTCCGTTGTATTTTCATTTATATAAGACAGTTCCCACTATATCCCACTGTATGAAAACACCCAGTAGTACAGTGACCACCCAGAAGTGAAGGACTGAATTCCAAGAGGTTGTGGGGGGGAAACACAGCTTAGTTACACACGTGTTCTTGTTTATATAGTTCTTTAGAAAAATTAAATTGAGCTTTAGGAAAATAAAATTAAATATTGATGTCAACAAAATGCAAATTTCTAGAACATCTGTGTTAGAGAAATATAATCATGCTAATCAGCACACTGGATTAAGCTATAATTATAGTATTCAGATTTAAACAGAAAGGAGAATTTTAAATTATTATTTATTTTAAGTGGAAAGTCCTATAAGACATGCTACAGGAAGAAATAAAACGTATTGCTTTTAAGTAAGCCAAAACTACAGCGAAGTCTGATCTCATTACTCCAATCTACATACTCATTATCATTCCTCTGTGAAGAAGACAGATTTACTCTGGATTTCCGCTGGAATATCTGAGCACAGAAGAGTTATTCCCTATTGTTTATACTACGGTGGTGTATTGAAAAGACCTCTTATACACAGATGTTTTTAAAATCTCATCAGCACAACTGAAAAGGTAAGTACAACTCATCCTATTTCACAGACAAAAGCAGCTACTTATTAGTATTTATAAGACTGCAAAAACTACAAGCTGATAGAGATTCACTAGCTTAAGTGCAATGCTTTCAAACCATATGACATGAGAAAAATCACCTTCATCAACTGCCATGAGAGAAATAGCAAACTATGTTAGAAATTACTGGCTGAGCCCTGCTATAATCCTGCTCACCTACAGGTGAGAGGATTTAGCTGGACATCAAGGCCAGATTTTTCTTCCCTGATTTGGTCCAGCATGTCTTTTAATTACATTAAAATGAGATAACACCAAAACCTTTATCTAGCCATTACTTAGTCAGACAAAAAAAAAAAAAATACCCCATTGGACTTTCCTGTCTCCTTGATCTCCTTGCTGTTGTCTGCAAAGAAGCTATTAGAGCAGACTTTGTTAATTTCCTCAGAGAAACTGAGAACTTCTTGTCACTTATTTGCAAAATCACTCTAGTAAAAGCTCACCTTAGGCAGAGACATTACTCATAGCATCCCAGCCTGCTCTGGGATGGAAGGGCCCTTAAAGCCCACCTGGTTCCAGCCCCCTGAAATGGGCAGGGACACCTCCCACCGGCCCAAGCTGCCCACACCCCATTCAGCCTGGCCTTGGGCCCTGTCAGGGATAGGGCAGCCACAGCTTCTGTGGGCAGCCTGGCCCAGGGCCTCACTGCCCTCGTGGCAAGGAATTTCTTCCTTGTATCAGATCTAAATCCACCCTCTATTCTAAACCTACCCTCTATTAACATCTCATTTTACAGAGTGGGAGAGCAGAACACAGCCCAGATTTCTGCCCCTAATCCTTTTACCCAGCCTGTCATTACTTGACACAAAATGCTGGAGAGGGGTCTCAATGCTTTTACAAGCTAGGAAATGAAAAGAAAATGAAATAATGACTGTACTGACATGCTTAAAAGCAGCATACAAGTTTCTATGAAATGTAACTTTGGTAAATGCTACTTTTCTTTTCAGCAATACCCAAGTGCTGGCTGTAGGAGATTACGGTGCTGGCGTAATCAATGGCAGAGTGGGCCCATGTTTCTTGGCCTACCTGCAAAGTGATGATAAAACTGTCATCATTCACTCTTCAGATATGGGATTACTTGTGGATGCCCACCCTGGCCTCATCACCTTTCCTTCTCCACTCAGCTTCTTTCCCCTCATCAAGCCCTCAGATATTTCTATCCTGCTCGTCTCCAAGAGCAAGACTTCCAGCTAGTTAACCCACCCTGAAAGCCCTTGTATGTTCACAGCCTTGCTCTGTTTTCGCACAGCTTCCTCTGCTCAGCCACGCAAGCCTGTGTTTTCACAGCATACAGCTCCTGAGGGCCCCAGTAAACACAAACAAGAATCACGCCACCAGAGTTATTGACCCTAAACGCAAATCCAACCTGAGACGCTGTCCTCACATTCATGCTCCAGCCCACTGTTGGCAAATACGCCCTTTGCCTACAAGAGGGCCCTGCATGAGATTGCCACCTGTGAAGCCTTTGCTCCACACCAGCAGGTTGTGGCCAGCCAAGCTCACCCAGCCGTGCTGCAGCAGCAGGACCGCAGGTAATGCACTCAGGCCTGTGGAGACCTCAGGGGGTCGGTGAGCGCACTCAGCTCCTCCCCGACGCTCAGCACAGAAAACAGAGCGGTGGTTCTAATCCCACATTCAGGCAGCGTTCCCATTGACGTCAAACATAAATATTGGAGAGTTCAGCTGTGTAAGCCTTCTGCAGTGTTGAAAACAAGTATATTTTCAGTACTTAAATGCTTGGCATGTTCTTAAAGAGAGTTCAGATGAAGCCTACGAGGCAGGTCCTTCCACACAAGAACTTGCTGCCATACCAGCCTTCCAGGTGAACAATGTTCCTGCCCGTCTCAAGACACCGGGGTATTAGGCCAAGGCCCGATGCATTGACAATCTCGCCAGGCACATAACCCTTCTCTAGTTGGTTGCAGTGTCAGAGTGCTCAGCTTTGTGGCACACAGCGGAGTAGTAATTACACATGCAAGCACATGCAAGTGGTATCAGAACACCGGGGGCATTACCGATGGGCTATCCTAGGTGCTCCACAGAAGGCTTAATTGCATGCTCTGCTTCTGCAGATTGCCTTAACTGCTACCTATTCTTACATGTCAAAGGGTACCACCACCATGAACACAACACACATCTCTCATGTACGCTGGCAAGTCCCAGGAAACTGCAGAATTTTTAAGCTGGGGCAAACTTGTTGTGTGTGAGCAGACCCTGCACCTCTGCCACATACTGAGCTCCGCATGTGTGTTCCATGCCAGGAACAACAGCCAACTAGGAAAAAAATGCTCCTTTAAGAGGAGTCGGTGTAGACTGTCAACCATGCACTACTATAGAAGTGCATTTTGTTTTTTATTTTCTCTGCTGGTTCTCAGTTTGAGGGGCTAAAATCCATAGCAGAGAAGGAACTCCTCCATGACAGCAGGAATTGCTGCTGTTGAGCGCATGTGCTGATTGGGACCGTGGTGCAGCTCAGCTTCTCCCTGGTGCAATGCAAGTAGTGGTAGGAGTGCACGTCTGTTCCAGCCAGGGCAGTTTATATTTATTAGTGCAGAAGTGTAAAAATATTTGGTGGTAAAATGAACCCAGCGGATGTTTTTGCTGGCAGGAGACGTGAGTGACAACTGTACTACTCATTGTGAAAGAGTAACAGCTGAGCATGTGTTGGAGTTGCTTTCGCATTGACAAAGAGGCATCCAGTACTCTGTGATTAATTGGATTATAGTGGCTTTCCACTTCCCACCCAGATCAATTGGCTTTTTACGTTGTTCACTTATCACCCTGGAGGGGGAAAGGTTGAAACGTCTAACTGCGATAATAGATCTTTTGCAAGAGTTTAGAAGCCTATTTCCCTCCCTCTCCCAGATCATGCCTTTTCTGCTTTGCTACACGTTCACTATGCTCAACTACAGCTCTACTTTTTCTTTGGCAAAAATGATCACTTGAAGTTATGTCCCAATGTTTTATTTTGCATGAATATAACCTTTTTTTTTTTTTTTTTTTCCCCCACAATAAAACAAAGCAAGCATTTTAAACTTCAGTTTATGTGAAATCAGAATGAACATGCTCCCATGAAACCAATTTCCCTTGTAACTAAAGGTAGCTTTTCAACAGTACCAATAAAATCAGCTCCATTCCACAGGTTCAGCCTAAAAAAGAGCCTTCCTGGAAAGGTGCTGTTCTGCCACTGCTGGGGGGTTCCTTACACATTTTGAAAGTAATAGTAAATAACCTTCAGTTTTCCCTTGTTTACTTTTTGCAAAAACTGTATGATGTCTTCTGATCAATTCATTTCCTTCTGATTCTTTTATGTACAAACCTCAGCTTGGTGCATTCATTATTATTTCAGAGGGCTGAGCTATAAAAGACAAGACCACAAACACCCCTGGAGTTAAGAAGCTTTTTCCAGAGGGCACCTAAGAGGTACAAGGAGAAACTATAAAACTTCTCTGCCTTCACATTACCCTAAGAAAACAAACAAACAGGACTTGCCCTGTGGCACTTACTGGCATTTGGAGTGAAGACATTTCTCGGAAGCCCAGAAGACCTCACTCACTGTGCAGAAACACAGCACAATTCATTTGCAAGCCAGAGGCTGAATGTGCTTTCTTGACTGGGGTGATAAAACAGACATTGGTGCTTCAGCACAATGAAACATCACTGAAATAAGCCTAAGTTCCAGTAACTAAAATGTTACTACTTTTTTTTTTTTCTTCCCACATATAAAGGAAGTACAAAAATAACACAAGGTTCACATTTTACCTCCCTTCCTATATAGAGGAAAGAAATGGAAGACAAAATGAGAACGAAGTGGTACCTGGGGATCACCACAAGAAATGAAGTGCCTGGTACTAAAACCTTCATCAAGAAAGCAAATGGTTTTCTATACGTTTCACAGCATACAATCTTTCTACCTCTAAACTATAAAACATCTAGAGTCACCAAGGCATTAACGATGAAAACTGCAATAAAAATAGATCAAGTGCATAGTAGCTGCTCTGCTGAGATGTCATGAAACTTCATAGCTTAATCGTGCGTGTGCTCTGTGGGTATAAAGTGCTAATAATCATTTTCATAAAACATAATGTATAGGATAAGCCAATCTTGACAAATGCTGTCATTTTGGCACACCAAAGAGTTAGTTTTTGAAATGGCAGCGTTGACGATCTGCTCTTTCATATTGCCAGCATGATCAAAGACACATTTTACTGGCTTGATCAATGTTTGGCATTTCATATGTAGCTGGTGCACAACCCTGTGCTGTCAGCACACAAAAGGAAGCTATCATCAGGGTATCTGAAGAATTAGCCTTAGCAGAGCTATTGTTTAGACATCCTCCGTGTTTCCTCTAACCTACTGGTACTGTGCTAACACCACTTGGCTCCACTGAGTGATGAAACCACAACCTCTTGCCAATGTCATTCACTGAGGAGCCTCAGCTATTTAACATGACCAAACAAATCGCAGGCAAAGCAGCAAGTCAGCTGTACTGGGCTTAACAGTTCCAAACCCACAGAATGCAGAAAACAAAGGATATAATTAATGTTTACTCGGGTTTTGTTAATCTTACGGGACAGGTGCTCCCTTCCTGACTCCTACTAGTTGTGGCTGGATGCCAAGCGCACAAAGCCACAGGTGAAATCCAACTAATCTGCAGTTTCTGAAGCTCAACAACTGCGTTAGTGCTGCTGGGACTGCAGTTGGGCTGGAGACGCCAAGGATCATCCATCTCCAGCTGGATGTTGTACCATGAACTGCACAAAGCCAAGTGACACGCAGGGCAGGTACGCTCTGCCCATTCGAGCTCTGAATAAGCTGGCTGCAGCGACTTGTGCAACCACCACAACTCAGTATCTTAGCATGGCAGGAACCCAAGAGGACAGTGGTGGAAATTTGGAGCACAGCTACCTGTCCATGAGATAAATAATGTGCAGCTCAGCAGACAGCTATCTCTGCAAAACAATGGCAACCACTGAAAAAGCAAGATACTTTGTTTCGTTGAGAAGATGGAATTAATTATTTAGTCTCCTTTGATGCTCGCATCCACACTGTCTTGCACCCTAGTCAGTCAGACCACAAAGTGACAAATTTTTCTAACATGGTACCTTTTTTCCCCTTGGAAATTAAGCTCTCACACCAAGTGCTGAATGAGAAACTTCATCAGATGTCCATCACAATTTCACATCTCTTGTGCATATCCTTCTCTCAGTAGAGTTCTGCCTAAGAAAAAACAACGTACCTTAACTTTCAGCTCAGAACCCCAACAACATAACCCCAGAAATGGCCCTTCTCGTTGTCACCAGAAGCCACCTGTCAGAAGTTTAAGGCAGGATCTGTGCCTCCTCATTCATTTGTGAGACACCTTTTCCACAAAAATCCAACCAATTGCTTCAAAATTCTGAGATGCTATTCAGAACAGGTTCAGCAATTTCTGTGCTCTTTTGTCCACAAAAGGCAGCCCACAGAGCTGAGAAAAGAGAAAGAGTCAAGAACTAATTCCTCAATCAGCCTGGGATTGGCTGCATGTACTTTCCCTCGACTCAGCTGCAAGGTCCCAGCACAGGACCCTGCTTCTGCCCGTTCCAGCACAGCCCATGAACACCAACCCTCAATTAGTAGCTCATCTTTCAATGCCTTTGGTACCATTTAGGAAAAATGCCGGACAGAAAGACCCACTTGCCCCCCACTTTTCACAACCTGAACAAACACAGGCAAGTTTCCAAGTGCAGTACCTTCTACACTTTCTCCAAGAACCCCAAACCTAGGAATTTCAAGTCTGTCTGCCGTTTCAGTGTGAGTGAGCAAAGCAAAAATCTCAACAAGCATTTGCATCAACTCAATTCATCCTCTTCCTTTCAGATGACAGTTCTGCAAGAATCAAACCTTTTGCCCAAGGGGGATAATCAGCTCTCTGGGTTTGAATGTCATGCTGGAAACAGTGGGGCTCCCATGAGGACTGTGTGCCCTTCTCCTTACTCTGTAACCAGCCGTATACTTACTCCGCTTTTAATAAAAACAAACAAAAACTTGGCTTCTGCTTATATGGCTATTTTCCTGAACATTATATCAAGAAGCCTTAAAAAACCATTGTGAAAAATCAAAATCAATTACTCATTCTTAGTCAACTTTACCTACAATTCTATTAACTGAAATGTTTATGAGGCATGATTTTCCCCAGGAGAAGCCATCCAAGACTGATCCACCTGGAAACACTTAAATAAATGTTATTCCATACTATTCTACACTTGGTTAAAGCTTTGTTTATTTCTTCCATGCAGCTGAATGGTGTGCAACTCCCCAAATTTCTGTCTTGTGGCTCAAATAAGCCTGAAGTAAGCCTCAAAGTGAACGTTCTCAAGTTTGTTCACATTGCTTGTTCTTCTGCTTACGGGCCTTCTTAATGCTGTCAGATTTGAGTGAATCCACCTCATCTTGAGATACTTCTCTATTTCAGACTCGTACTTAAAACCAATTAATTGTAAAGAAACATGATAGTTTCATTAAGGGATCGTTCTTAACTGCTTCATCAGGCAAATTCCCATTGATTTACTGGAAGCTGTCGTTCCACATGAAGATAGGTGCATAATTTCATTCACTGAACTGGCTGACATCCTTGAGTCATAATTGAGCAGGGTGGGACTTTAATTAACTCAAGCTTTTCACCACTGCAAGTTTATACAAGTTTTGAACGAGCTGCCAAGCACTGGAAGTCTAGTTGTGGAAATCTCTTCCACTTGCTTGATCACCTAAATAGCCTTGAATGTTCCTAAATGACCATTACATCGCCTAGAAACCATGTCAGACAACTCAGAAATGCCAAACACGCACAATAGTCTGCAAAATCCAGTCATGCCGTGTCACCTGTTGATATTTCCAATCCACCCCCTCAGAAATGCAGACTATCACAGATGAAAATTCTTGGAGCAACAGCTCCTTGATATGCTATTGTTACTTCTCATTGCAAGATGATGTTTAATTGAAAAGGAGTTATGTAGCTGGTGTAAAAGTAAACAACTGAGTAATTGAATTATGACAGCATAAGTATTATGATCATTTAGATTTTTTCTATTGAGGAAAAGCAGTAGTGTTTAGGCATGCCTTCAGCATTTGCTTTCACCACAAAGTAAGCTCATTAACAGTATGTAAATACATTATTTTTTTTTTGTTTGGCCTTAGGGATTTCAAACATGAATCCCAGCCATATAAGTATTTATTTATTTAGAAATTATTTATAAGTCAACTTAAAATTTAATTGTTTTTAATGATTTTTTGAAAACCATTATTATTGGCTTCTTACTTTATTTGTTCTTAATTTATTCATTACATTAAGTAAAATAATTTAATGTTCTGTATACATTATACAAACAGAACACGTGTAAGAGCTGTATTAAAAGCTGTAATTATTAATAGCTTTTTCTATGTATCTAAATACTTATTAGACATCCACAGTTCTTTCAAGATCTTTTTCTATAAGGTGTTATATGATGGAAACCTGACCTCGAGATCTCACTGTAATTGCACCCAACAATACACAAGCTGCCACATTGGACCAGCCCAGTAATTCTTATACTACTTCTACTACAGAGGGGTTTCCCCTGAGAGACATCAAATTATAAGCTGTGACTTGTAAATTTACATCTCAAAATACTGATTGCTTTTCCTCCACAAATATGAAGCCTCGCTACACAAGTGGTGCGTATTTACCTCTTGAGACACATGTGGAGAGCTCATAATAAGATCTGAATGCAGAACTGCAAAGCAAAGAACTCACAGATCAGATTTATACCCCAGAGTAACTTGAAAAGTTCAGGATTCGTCTGTAAATCACTCTATCAGAGCTTTCCAGGCAAAGCAGCAGCTGCTCAGGGAGAAAAGGACAGGACTGTGCAGAAGGGAGAAGAGAACATTACAGATGCAATTGCCGAATAAGAATCTGATGGAAAGCACGCCTTCCCCACCTAGATCTGCTCTGAAAGTCACAAAAGCACTTTTTGAAGGCTGACATGCAAAGCCAGCTCCACAAGTCAGAGCAGGCAGCTTCTGGCTCCCCTTGAGTCTTTTCCCTTCAAGTGTACAGTCAACAAGGTTGTCAAGAAAACAGTTTCCTTTTAAAAGATATCCTGAGCCGCCCTGCTCATTTCATTTACAGCACTGCAGGGTGAAGAAGAGACCTTCAGACACTTCCAAAGTGCCACTATGTGATTGTGCCACCCTGCAAGAGCCCACCACCAGGTAATGAGAGGATGTGGCACAGAGGGAAGGCTGCAGGCAGGTTGGACCTTACTGTCCCCGAGTTTATTATCCTTGGGTTTGAAGTGCAAGTCCAGTGCAATGGCAACTCTGTGTACCACTGAGGATGGTTGGGAAGAAACCTCGACTCTGCAGGTGAACCTACCTGGGGCTGAGCTGCTCAGTGTCGATGGACTACTTTGGGGCTCTGGCAGCTCCAAAACTGATTTTTTGATTCAAACACAAGTTCTATCATGAACTTTTTGTTTGTTTTGTTTTGGCAAAACTGATGTTTGCATGTGAAACACTTGAGGTCTGACAAGGAACGATTGAACAGTTATGGTTAATGGGCAAAGAGCTCTATGTTAAGAATGCAGTTGTGACACTACTTTTAACAAAATATAGTCTCAAATCTTTGTACTGTAAGTTTATCTTCTGCAGATACATTCGAGAAGGTGTTTAACACAGCCAAGGGCTTTGCTCTTTCTCACAACAAATCAGGGTGAAAACATGCCATGTCACGTCACAGATGGAGTTCAGCCCTTCGAGACAAGCTGTACTCAGCGAGCTGCATTTAAAATAATCATCCAAGTAGCAATGCTTCTGTCACTCAAACTAATGGTAAAAACAAGGTTAAATGCTTTTCTTTGTGTAATACAAAGAATAACTTGCTTACTGTCCTATTATGTTATTACAAGCCATTATCTGTTGTACTGTATAAGACAAACAATAATCTCTTATAGGAAGGACCAAAATTTACAAGGAAGTCCATAGCTCGCAGCTAAATTAATAAGCCATGACTTTGTTGAGCAGCTCTATCACTGGTACAAAATGTTCTTTTGTTGTATTGTCAAAAGCTGTCAAACTGGCAATCAGACAAACTTGGGCCCTGCATTTAGTGCTGGGGCTGATGGAGAAGCCAGCCCTCCTCCTGACGTATGCCCAGCCATGCTCCCCACATGGGCTGGGGTCCTCGCTTTGGGAAGCAGAGCCATCATCTGATTTTCATAAGGATACAGCTCCCAGTTAAAGCAATTTCTCTACAAATAAAGATCTTAGCATCCTCACCTGAAAAGAAACACAAACAAAACCACAATACAAAACCAACAAGCTAACAAGACTGTTCTGGAAAAGGAGCCAGACAAACTCTTCCAGAAATACTTTTCAAAGATTTTGAAGCACAATAGCTATACATACATTCATATCAAACCATAAACTTATGGGACACAAAGTTCTTCTTAGTTATCATTACAGCAGGCAGATGAGCTGGTATGATGCAATGCCTAAGATAACAGTTTTCTCCAAGCACTGTCTTCTTTTCTATCACAGAACTTAATAAAGTATTGATAATACCTAACTTGCATCAACAATAAAGACTGGATATACAAGTGTTTCCTTTGCCACCTTTCCAGCAAGCAGGCTTGTGTCCTCTTCCCACCTGCAAGCTTGTGCCACAAGCGACAGTCCAGAGGCCAATCCCACAGCTGGCATGCAGCCTAAGCAGCAACGACCAGGTGCTGGGTGGATGGAGACTCAAAATTGGAGGGAACTTCCCTCCCACTACAAGTGTGGGGACCATCAAATTTTCCCTCCTTACTGACTACTGACAATTCAGGAGTCTGAAAGCACCCTGCAAATGCCATGGTGATTATTTACGTAAGACAGTAAGCCCAGGCTGCCCAAAGAAGCTGTGGCTGCCCCATCCCTGGCAGTGCCTGAGGCCAGGTTGGTTTGGGCAGCCTAGTCAGGTGGGAGGGGTCCTGCCCATGACAGGGGGCTGGGACTGGGCGGGCTTTTAGGTCCCTTCCAACCCAAACCATACTGGGATTCTGTGATTTTACAGGCAGCACAGGGATGCTCTGAGGCATGGTGGACTTTACCTGGGCAGTGCAAGAAACCTGCGAGAAACAGAGCACTTGGCTTGCTAGTGCCACTACTGATGCCTCCTTCATACGTGCATATTTCCTACAGAAGATTTGAACTTAAAAACATAACAAGAAGTCAACAAGCAATGCCACAAGAACAATTAACACATTCCTAATCAAGAATTTTAACACAGCTACACAAACAAAACTGCTCATGCCAACTGCAATACTAAGACTTTTTAAAACCCGAACAAAACATCCCAGGGATTGTGTGACCAGCTGAGCTCTTGACACGGCCGTGTATTTGCTAACCATTTAAATGCTAGCTGAAGTCTTGGCAGTTGTCATCTACCTGAAATTGTGAAGAGAACTGTGAGTTTCTTGTCCACAGGGGAATAAATGGTAGGACACACCACACACATCAGCAGGGTGCACATAATGGTCTGGCTGAGGGGTCCTGCTCTAAAAGCTAGTCGGAGTGCCTGTGGCAGCTCTCCAGAGCAGCATGAAGATTTATGAGGGAAAATTGTGAAACCAAATCATTTCCTTCAAGTCTTCTGCCTTTTCTGGCCCTTCTCCCATCAGATTAGCCTGCTTCACAACTTCCTGCTCTGAGTGTCTGCGCGCCACACACCAGAGAGACACGGGGCTCTAACAGCCTTTTATGGGGACATTCCTGGGTAATCAAAGCCTTTTTAATGAGTATGTTACAAGAAGGAAACATGACGTGGAGGCTCTTCATGATAAATATAGCAAGATGCCTGCAAAGGGGAGATTTTGAAAATATAATAATGGAACAAAATCAATCAGATGTTATCAATTGTACTAGCATACATCATCCCCAAAAGATGTTGGCTTGCAGACAAAAATATGGTTGACAGCACTGAAAAAAAAAAAAATAACACAGAAATGCTAGATGTAGAATACAAAAACTTGTGCTGAGTTGTGTCTTCTGAATCACAAGGCACGTGAACCTAAAAATACAGCATAATGACTTGTCACTGTTTCCTTATCGCGGATGCAGCGACACAGTTTTATCATAGCAGCTGTAAAAAGAATGTGAGGATGAGGCAGGGAGGGAGCAAGCACACGGAAATGCCACTGATAAATCTTTCACATCCAACAGAAAACTTAACGCAAAAAAACTTTAGCCTGAAGACTTTCAAGCTTGGGAATGGCCAAACAGATACAGGTTACTCAAGGGGGATCACTGGAGTTTGAGAGCCATTTTTTTTACCAGCCACCATCATGTGAGTCTCAACCCTGCCTAAATGCCCCAGGACACATTCAAGGGCCAGTGAACATTCAGTTTATGTTTACTTTTTTCTTGTTTACATTTGTAAGACTTCATATATTAGTCATGTTCATTTCACTGGTAGCCTTAATTAAATTTCATTGTGTGACATGGGTTTTAACAACCAGAGCTTTTAAATATTATTTAAAGTAGTGAACAGTAAACATAGTTTAATTATTAAACACGGGGCTACAACAAACACTGATTTTCATGAGCAAAGTAATTCGTGTATTTTTCCGCAAATACAAAACCGGGTGCATCTCCTTAAAGAGCAAAGATAGCTGTGCAGTAAGGCTGGCAAACAGTTTGGCCAAGCTTTGGTTTTACAAAGACACAACAAGAAAGAAATTTTGAAGCTGGAAAACTGTTCTGCACGTTGGTACCTGCAATGAATATTGTAGTTACCCTCACACTGGGTGTTTTATGTAAGGGAAATTATTTTTCATGTTGAACATGACCATATTAATGCCAGCGTTGTAAACCACGTTATCTATAATATCCAGCTTCCAGGGAGCTGACTGTCTGTCACTGGTCAGCAGCCCAAATCCTGCGGGCCAAGGCCAAAGGGGACCCAGGCAAACTGCTAAACAAGGGACAGTGTTTCCAGAAGTGCTTGGCACTGACTGACTTTGCTTGTGCCAAAGTTAGCAGGACCTTCACAACCAAGAAGCATGAGCCTTCTCCTGGTGTGGCCAGTTGGTGAGTCTGTATTTGCTGGTGTTCTTAAAGCAAGATGTTTCTCTTTGCTTCAGGTGAGCTGCTCACTACATTAGCCCACTACAAGCACGGAAAAGACTAACATTTCAGTAACACATCTACTTGGAAGAGAAATTTTAACACCAAACACATACACCGCTTTAAACATAGCAGTCTGGCAGAGCAGGGCAAGAGGCCACAAGAAAAAGACTTAGAGCATCAAAATTGCTGAGTTAATTGGAAAAACAAACAAACAAAAACAACCAAGCAAAACACAAAACACCACAAGTACCTCAACATTACTGACCACTACTACAGTAACACGGTATTTTTTTTAGTAGAGCAGGTTACCTTCTCTTGGGGGATGACCCAAAACCCAGATGAAGTAGTCCCTTGCCCTCGTATTTCAAGCAGATGCTCCTGGCTGCCTGATCCCAGGAAATGACTAAGATGCACAGAAGGTGGTGTGGCATCCATCAGTCATAACTCTATGGAGTGCTAAAAGTGAGGGTTTCTGCGTTTTAACAGTTAGTGACTGCTTTCACAGTCAGTAACAAGTAAAACAGTTAACCTTAAAAACTCTTCAATAGCGGGGAAAAATAAAGGTAAAGAACAAAAGGAAATGAGACCCTGGTCAGATCTGCAGCACAAGCCACATGCTAACTGCTTGACTCAGAGAAAGAGACCTCAGGATAGAATCCGAACCATCACTTTTGTTTTTCCAAATGTTCTTCAATGAATTCATTTATCTTCTCTCCTTTCTAGTAATCATTCAGCCATGATACCTA
Organism: Aythya ferina; assembly: GCF_964211825.1. Classification (NCBI taxonomy): domain Eukaryota; kingdom Metazoa; phylum Chordata; class Aves; order Anseriformes; family Anatidae; genus Aythya; species Aythya ferina. The sequence goes on along the minus strand of NC_140300.1, from coordinate 31,159,199 downwards.
ACTGTGCTGTAGCTTCATTCAATGCAAACTGCACCTTTGTTTTTCTTGCACTTGTTTGTCCACCTTTTGCCAAGACAAGATCCAAACCCCATAAATCTCACCCAGCTCACCACAGTAACTACACAAATGGCAAATTCTGAGAGTGAACAGTCTCAGACACATCCATGGTTCTCTCTGTACCTCCTACCTGTCTATGCCTAGAGACTAACAGGCAAGTAGTCAAGGCAATTATGTCCATATTATCTGCAGGAGAAGATCAAGCCTCAGCTAATCCTCTCGTATGCCTGTATCCTTCTCTGGAAGTCAGGTGGCTCACTCCAGCTTTGGACCAACATGCAGACTTGCATTTAGGCTGTGTGAACAATCCTGAGCTTGATACCAAAAACAACTTAGGAAGAATAAATTCCCACAATGGAGGGAAAGAGAGGCATAAAAGACATCCAGCATAGACAGAAGAAAGCCACCAAGAAACAATGTCCATCAAGTGATGATCTTCTACTGAAGGATTTACAATCTAGTTTCCAAACTTCTTAATCTACAGGAAATACTTGAGCCAACTCTCGGGTTTCCTCTGAGCAACCCCTCATGCCTGGGATAAAATGCCCGTTCTCTCATATCCCCTTCTGAAACTCAATATTTTGCAATGTGTATAAATATTTTGAAAAGTGGAAGCTGCTTTGATGATGCCTGCCACTAATGCTGAGTGGTGATGCATCCAACTTGCCAGGCACTCCCCCTCTACTGGCATTTCTGCATCATGTAGTATACTTTATGGAAAGGCAAATAAATGAAATATGACTTAAATAGTGAGAGTAAACATTTGGAGACAGATAGAGGGGAAGGAACCCTCAAAAAATCTAACCAAGTTCATCGTTATTTCATAAACCAAGTTGATTTCTGGAGACTGCTCAAAATGATGACAATACTGATACTACAAGGACAATTACGGGATCTTCAGGGAAACTGAAAGTTCAAGGTAAGCTCTGGATAAGTCACTGGGAAGGGTAGTGTATTCAGTACATTTTTACCAGTGAAGTGTGGGGTTCATGCCTGACTGAACAATCATCTTGATAGCACATACATCAGATCCTGTAACATTTTCACGCAGAGAGAAAACACACAAAAAATAAAGGTTATTACCAAAGCAAGCTGATTGTTATGTCACTCACAAAAGATATTTTGCCTTCCACAGAGGAAGAACTCTCATCACCACAGGGCTAAAAACAGAGATCACTAAAAATAGAGGTAATAATACCATTATTATATTCCGTTTTCAGCAGAAAGGCACAGTTTTCTGACAAGACCAAGAGAGAAGACAGACAGTTGATTTTATTTTTGTAATAGGCAGGGTTGAAACAAAGTTGTTCGTTAACAGGCAGTATTTTGTGCTTCCTTGTACTGGATTGTCTAACCAGTTAACACAGTGAAATTTCAAGGAAGCCATATCTATAAAATAAAGTTTAAAACACTCATGTCCTAATCTCGGCTGATCAGGACATCTTCAAAACATCTGCAAATTTTGGTGCAGTGCCCAGGAATCATAATTATTTCTCAGAAGGAAAAATTGAGATTTATTGAGTAAGACAGGGCAATACCTGGAAAATTATGAATCTTAGGAAAGATATGCTATTGGTAATAGCATTTCAAAACTTGATGAGAGTCAGCACTGTGGAATGGTGAACTCCAGGCGTATTTTTAATGATGTTTGTGATTACACTCCATTTCAAAGAATCAGCTGTCAACACTGATCATTTCCTTTTGTATAATTCATAAAGTGGTTAATTTCAGAAGCAAAAATATTATGGGTTTGAGTAATTGGCTGTTGAAGCACAGTAGGTACTAGATCTCCACATCTGGTGACTGGGAGCACGTGCTTAGCCTGCTACATACTTGCTCCAAAATGTACTGCGTAAGGAATGTGCTTCCCCACACAGGCTTTCTGCATGAAGCTGGGGTAGCAGAAATCTCCCCAGTGAACACTGAGACCTTGCAATAAACATACTGTTCAGTATACAGCAAGTATGATGATCCTCACCTTTCTCTAGAGGTAATCTGTCTAGCCACGCTTTGACCAGGGTGCTCAAAGAGGTCATGTTGTGGTGAAAAAAACTATGGGTTCCAGTGCATGGGGGTTTTACTTATAGTGGTCCTGCACTATGCCACCCAAATGCAATAATGGTCTGTCAAGAATGCGAATCGGCCCTATTTTACTACAATTTTTATGCCATTGAACAATGCGGGATCTTAGACCTATGGTCTCTGGGGCTCTGCTTTTCAACTTTTTCTGAGCACCTAAGAATTTTCCAGAGGAGATGAAAAATTCACTTACACTCACAAACTGGCTTTCATTCTCACTCCATGGTTTGCAGATGTCGCTCTGAGGTCTCTACAGCCAAGCTGAGAGCCGTGGTGATTAAGATGAACAGTACTGCATCAGCATGCAGCCTCACATCTTCTGTCAGTTCTTCCCCCAAGCACCAATGGTGCAGAGCAGTGACAAATACAAATCCCAATAGTAAAACTCAAAGTAGGGCAGCCAGGCTCCCAACCTTTCAACCTCATAGCCAGGGCCTTCTCTCTGCTGACAACAAGTAGGGATAGCATAAGAACAAGCCTCCTATTGACTACGCCCCATTTATGCTATTAGAACATACCTGAATACTGATTCTTGATATTTAAACAAATATGCTTGCTTAAAAGCTTTGATTGCGGTGGTTGTGGCAGTTAGCATTCCTGACAAAGACCTGAACTACATTTTGATTCTTGCATAAATTTTTAAGTCTCTTGATCTCAGTTTCTGAATGCTGATGGTGATACAGCCAGATGACTATAAATGCACAGGGATTGTCAGTGGATCTTACATGGACTTGCCAGAGAGACATGACACCAGAAGCCAGAGAGAGCGAGCACACACACAAAACAAACAGATAAGCATCTAAGAGTCATTTCTAAATATACTTTGTGATTATTTGTTTGGAAATGTATTTTCATAATCACAGCAATTTGATAAATAAAGCTGCAATGTTATTATTTGTGGATTTCCTTTACGTTTGTATATTTATTCCACTATAAAGAAAAACATAAGAATGAATTCTAAACACAATAACTACAGTTTAATGAGGATAATACCTATATAATTCTCCTCTACATTTAAAAAAGAAAACTAACAACACAAGAACACAGCATTTCAGGAATGTAATCTCTCTAATATAAGTGTTTCAGAATGGACTAGATTGGTCTTTTGCTAAATCTTTATCTGCAAATGATTTGAGGAAAAAACTTAGTAATAAAGGCAAATATTTTCCCATGCAGCAGTGGATCTTGCATCTTTGAAGTGAAATTTTGTTCTCACGTGCAATGTTTTCCATTTTTTAATGGGTACTTGTAAAAACAAGTACAGTTCCTAATTGCCAATCCTGCACATGTCTGGTGGGATCTGAAAATCAAACTGGGCCTTTTTCATTGATCACCAGCAAGAAGAATAAAGAAAGCAAACATGGCTCTGTGCAGTTTCAACTGCTTTTGAAAGATGGCTGGGATTAAGAGCAGAAGTCGGTGTTCCAAATGCAATTTAGTTAACAGTTCAGCTGGAGATCCGAGATATGGAATATTTTCCTAATCATTTTCTCACACAATGTCTTTGGAGGATTACAAATAAACGTTATTTAAAACTTACTTTAGTTATGACATGAAACAGATGGTACACCAAGTCCCTTCTTCTTACTATAAAAAGGGACTTTTTTTTTTTTTTTTTTTTTTTTTTTAAAGAGTGCTTCAGCAACTCAAACTTGATATTTGACTTGATCTCTGGATTCAATTAAGCTCCTCACATATGCTACTTTCCCTGGTAATACTTTTGCATTGCCCGTAAGTTCCTACCTCAAGCCTAATTTTTCAAGTTTTTCATTCCACAAATATAAAGGAAACACCTTTCCTAGCAGTAACTCTGTGTGGGTGGGAAGTAGCTGCTTTCTGTAAAAAGGCTTAACATTGGTACATACACACTTGTTTCAGCTTAAAACTTTGACATATAAAATCACTGGGGAACCTATCTCAAATTTTCACTGAGATGATAATGATTATGGTTTGAAGCTCATTTGTTTTCAGTACATTTACTAACACACATCTATTTCTGTCTCTTTATGCAGTACACCACAGCCTTTACACTTAGCAGTATGGGCAGTAGCGTACGCTCTTTAGTAGACATAAATCACAGCGGTAGTAGTTTGGAGGCCATGGCATTTCTCAGTGGCTGCTGCTCCATAATCACAGTATTGGGCCCTCAGTGTGCAAGGAGACATAGCTGTGCTTCGCTTTATGAAGGGAGCAATTCCACTCATTTTAGTGATTTTTGTTCATTAAGTATGCTGTACACCTTCACAACATTTCAGTACAACTATTTTAACCAACAGAACCACCTAGTTATCCTTTCCATATCCTACCTGTTGGTAGTTCTTTAGACAGACCATACAATTACAACTCTTATGAGCCTTTCAGACTGTCATAACTCAAATGCTTCCTTTCCTGCCATCACAAAAGAAAAAAGCAGAGTTACTGATGCCAAGTGGCAATGAGGAAATCAAGTTCCAGCAGAACTGCTGGCAGCCTACAGCTATATCCCAGAAGCAGACACCTGCAGCAAAAGAAAACATGGTGATACTTGAGACAGACAAGCCATCAGTTCCACATCAATACACAGCATTTCTCCAAGACTAGTTGTCCCTTAAGAATAGGGTGATTACAGCTACATTGACCAAAACTTGGATCATCACATTAAGGAACCTCACCATCTTTACAAGCAAAAGGAGTCATAAACAAAAACCGAACTCTCCAGCAAGATCCAGAGCCTTTGGAAAACACTGCAGAAAACACCAAGAGTTAGCAATGCACTACAGTATTTTGGGAACCAATTATTACTTTGTCCTGCTAATTAAAGGCCAGGGAGGAGGCATGCTGCCTTCACCATTTCAGGAATGTTTCATCTGCAGCCAGCCGTACCGCAGCGTTACACAGCTCTACTTGTTAGCAGCTCTATCAGTCCCAGATGCCATCATGCACCAGAGGTGAGACAAAGCCACAGAAATAAACAATTATAAGGAAATAAGTTGCAAACAGAATTGGAAAGACACACAGTTGTAGCCCCCAAATTATGCTTTTCTTGTCAAGTTTGAAAATTCTTTCACAAACAATATAGCCATCCAACAATGCTGTCCTGGAACAAAAAAAAAGAGAAACTCCTCCAAAGGAGCAGCAACTTCTGGAGAAACAAGAATATCCTTTTGAAAGTGCTCCCTACTTCATACCCAGCTTGACTGACTTTCATGTGCCAAGAACACACACGCAGCTGCAACACAGGGCATCCTGAAATATCTTTAGAAAACAGAGCTCTGAGCACCTTTCCCAAGTGATACAGATCCTCAAGTTCTTTGGTCTAATAAAACATCAGTGAGGGAGGAATTATTGTTGTTTTATTCAAACAGGTGCCAAAAAACCTGTGACAGGCAAAAATCTGGAAACGCATGAGATGGGGAGAGAGGAAAGCAAGCAGGAGTAAGCCCCACACCACCCTTCTGAGATGATCGCCTCTCCCTCGGACGGCTTTGTGAGTCCTATTGCTTTTGGACTGCCTCCCACTGCACTCAGCATCTCTGTGGAGCAAGAATCGCTGTCAGCCCCTGAGCCAAGGAGACACTTTTGAAAGGAACAGCAGGGAAGCGCACATTTGTTTTCAGGAATCATTTTAAAAGCACAGGTTTCCAAGTTACTCAAGCCTGCATCAAAATATTACATGAAACAATATTTGAGCATTTCACTTTTCAAAGTGAACAGAGAGATTCACAGGAGCTTCAATACTTGCAGGGGCAGAAGGTGAGGGGATAGAGAACGTCAGAGATTTTTAGTTGGATAAGTCAGCAAGGAGGATGAAACTCAAGGAAGAGTAAGCAGAAGTTGGGGTCCATGCTGCCTCTGGTATAAATTATACTCCAAGTAAATCAGCTGCCAGGATAACATTTTAAGTTGTCAGCCAGAATGTATGCAGAGAAAGCCACCCAATAAAAAAATATATCACAACACCAAGCAGCTCTTATTCTACAATGGCTCTCAGTGCAGAGGAGAGGAAAAAAAATATTCAGAACTCTAAGCGCAATTTCCAATAAGACCCCAACAACTTTTCAAAGACCTGTCACTGATTTTGCTAAGCTCCTGAAGCTAGCAGCATATTGGGTCAGGAGAGAAGTGGATTCCCCTTCTGCAGGTGCAATTTTGCATCTAGCAAATGAATTCCAGATGCAAACCAGAGTACTTGTCCACTGCTATAATGCAAAGCTAGAGCTGACTGGCGTTTGCTTGCTGAAATTCCCACCTGCAGTTCAACTGGGGGTTAAAAATGGGGGGAGCCTTCTTCTGAAAATCTGTACCAATCCATCTTTGTTGTGTCCCACTGCCACATATACGGTGATACGCTGGGACATAAAAACTAAATCTTGACCTTAAACTGTATGTCAGGCAAATAATTCATGTATGCCAATTATTTGTGGTAGATGAAAATATTTTTTCAATTATAAATTTAAGTTAAAGGAAAGAAAAACATCTGGAAAGGCCTTTTGTGTACTTGCAAACAGAATCATAGAATCACTTGGAATTTTGAAAAAGTATCAAGTCCTTGGGGATGTCAAACTCTTTTAAATTCTTGATAAATCACATTTCCAATTCCTTTTTTTTTTTTTTTTTTTTTTTTCTCCTGTAGGCACAGTGTTGGAATATGAGAAAAGCTCAAGATACAAAACTTTCCTAGAAGTAATCAAATGGCACAGCTGGCACTAAAACAATGTAGTGAGCTATTTAGGTTTTCTGCCTAGGATCACTTCAATTAGTTTACATCATTACTAACCATCTAACACTTTCTGAGTCAACATTCAGCATGAGGAGCTGGATCCCAACGTGGTGACACACTGAGCACCCTTTTCTGGGTACACACGTTGCCCTGGGGTAGATGTTTCAAGAAGCCACAACTGCCCTGATCCCAGCAGCCATGGTCCTAAGCAGGTTCTCCAGTCAGCCCTGTGCTCAGCCACGGGAGCTTGGAGGAACATTTTCTCCAAGAGGCTGAACTTCCCTATATAATTTTTCACACGATGAGGCCAAAAGAGGAAGCAGTAAGAGAAGATTGCTACTAGCACTCATAGCTGTGGTGGAGCAAATACAACTGACCTTCTGCTTTACATACAGAAGACTACCAAAAAGACGGGTAAATCATCATTTTATTTGCCAGTGCCTCCAAATGAATGGCACTCGGCAACAACAACAATCCCCTACAATTTATTAAGCCTCGCCAGCAATATTCTCCTGTCCTTCAGCGTAGCTGTGGGAGTAGAGGGAGCAACGGGTTTCTGCTCTGCAAAGGAGCGCTGCAGTCACCCCATCTCCACTCCAGCTTTGCTGAAATTTGTCCAGAGCAAGACAAAAAGGCAGCTAAAGCATTGCCAGCTCTATCATGCCGCTCAGGCTCTGCTCTGCCACAGGGTCTCAGCTTCCACAGAAGGAACACATCCAAGTCCCAGATGAGCTCAGCCCTAGCTTTCAGGGACTATGTCAAGTAACTCGGAAGGCAGCAGGCAATGCAAAAAAACAAAAACAAACAACAACAACAAACATTTCTGATGTTGGAGGGAAGCTTCAGAATTACAGACCTGAAAAAAGTGCAGGAAGAAGTTTCCAGCAGTTTCCCCCAATGGAAGCAGGTAGCTCTGACTGGCAGCCCAGAGTGCCTCAGTGGAGAGGACAGGGATGTCCGCTCAGGAAGCCCGAGCAAAAGGTGCAGGGGTAGCTGAAAAAGGTAAAACAAGAACGGACACTGGGAACTCAGCAGATTTAACACATACTTTCCACCAAAACACCGCATGGCCAAAGAGACAGTGGGTGGAGGAGGTGCATATTGGGATTACAGAGGCTTTTGAGCCCACCAATACTGCTACAAATAAGAGGTTTCTGCTAACAATTATTCACTCCATTAACCGTAGAGCTTTTTGTGGACAAAAGGAAGCCATATCAGCAAATCTCATGCTTCCTGGCTTAACTCTGTGCTGATCAAACAGGCCCATGAGCAACGACATACCACTTGGCACTTTATTACTGGCAGCAAGGTTCCTTCGCATGAAGCTGACAGAAGACAGTTATCTCACACAGCTTTGATAGCTCCATACCTCTTCTTACTCCTCCAAAAGGATTAGGAATCACACAGTGCGGTGGCAGCAACGTACATTTAAATGATGATCTCAGGGCTGGCTGCAGTGGTGATGTGTCACCAGAGGGAAAGAGGAGAGAGGAAGGAGGCAGTGATTGCACTCAGCAGTGAATGTTCTCCCATGCAAACAGGTAAAGGATGAGTGAGCGATGCTAACAGGGGGGATACAACTACTCAGGCTCCCAGTGAAGCTGCTTGGGGGCACAGGGATTCAACACAAAGTCTGAAAAAAGAGATCACTTAAGAATCATCAATTTCTGCAGATGCTATGGTTACCAGGCAAGAATATCTGCACTATCCTGGGAGCCATTCTGCAGTAGCTCTTGGCAAGTAGAAACTTCTTAAAAACAAAACTCTCACAAATAGATGGTATTGAAAGTGGCATCCATCTTATTTGTTATTAGCAAGTGCCTGTATTTTTATTATTTTACAGGCAGTAGACTTGGATATTCTCATCTTTTTCATCAACTTCAGGCTGTAAAGTAACTTGAGGTCTTTGTGCATGAGCTTGCTTAGGGATGGTAAAGCCAGCAGTATAATATTTACTCAACATTTTAATGCAGTATGTATGAAGTTGGTGTGCAGTAAATGCTAGGGTATTTTGCAGTCTCTGAAATTCTTGGGTGCTAGGTCTTCTCGAGCTTGAGAAAGATAGCTGAGAAACTGAGGACAGGAGAGGATCGCCCACGCCACCAAGTCCAGCTCCTTGTGACCAGCAAGAAGCCTACGCAGTCTGAGATAACTGCCAGGGCAGCTGCCTCGCTGTGGTGAGGGCATACGGCTGCCATGTAACCTCTTGGCTTCTGCAGGGAAACATCCAGCTGCAGCTGGAAGTAAGCCGGGAAAAGCTGCCGAGTTTGATCTCCCAGGCTGAGCTCTGCCAGCAGAGCCATCGGATGCTTCACCAGCTCTTACCAGCGCTGAGTTTGTTGGCTCCAGCTCTATGAAGACCTTGTGCCACACCTCACAGACCCAGGAGGGCTGGCAATACCCAAACATGAATTCACTGGGAAGTACATTCCCGTTCCCTGCACCACCACCTCTAAGTGCCTGTGGGTTCTCCTGCCCCTCCTTGCCAACCCTGGCCATGTCCAGCAGAGAAAAGGGGATGAAACAGGGAACCCTAGCACTCTGTCCCCAAGCTCTGCAGCCCTAGGGGTGGCTGCTCTCCAACCCACACAACCACAGCTGCCTCTCGGTGAGATGGGGTGGAGATGGGCTGGGGAGTGCTGCAGTCACGCCCCAGCGGGGAGGTTACACATACCTGGGAACTGACCTAGATTGGGACTTCAGATGCAACCCCATGTCCTCCGGCTTTGCTGCAGCATTTAAGGTGCATGGTTCAAAAGATGGGTGCCTCAAAATACCCACAGCGTACCACCCAAGGAGACCAGGGGATACCAAGGGTATTTCCAGCGCGGTCAGAGCATGTGCTGGCTGCACGGAGACTTGTAAAGACCAGGTAGCGTTTCCTGCACTGCATGCACTCATCAACAGAGAAGCCACAATCTTAATACAATGCATATTTATACACTAATGAGACTAATGCTGAAAGCTCCTGACCCAAACTCTTAGGTCTTTAATGGCTGGGGCTGAAGGGAAAGCTCCAGTTTTCCAAAGCACAGCTACATTCTTTCCAAAGCGCATCCAGCCAATTAAAAGCAATTTTCAAAAATCTCCTAGGCCTATTTCTGGTTAAAAAAGAAAAGATCAACATGGAAAGCCCACCTCCAATTGACAGTAATAGGATCAAGATGGATCCCTGAAATGCTGCAGTCAGTGACAGCAGAGCTGAAGCCCACAGACACAAAACAAGTCAATTAGCAACTCTCATTTACAGCGAGTTCTTAAAACACACAACAGATTCACAAGCTTTTAAGGATACAAATCAGGAATAACAACCCTTTGTCTTTAGATAAGGAGTGACAAAGTAGCATTAGATCAAAGCCAACATCTGAAAGCAGGGTGATTATTTTTAACAGTCTGTAACACTAAAATAGCACGAACATTTAAAGACATATAATTTGCTTTAAGTGTAGCAATTTTCGAGCCAAATCAATTTTTCAAGCTGAAGTTCTTGAAATGGTGATTGGGGGGCACCTTCACTCTAAAGCAACTACTGCTTGTCACAGCGCGCCCATCTGATTTCAGTGACACCGGTCACTTCTTACTCATGGTCTTTGGTTCCAAACAAGAGAACACGACACAGCTGTCTCTATTTTCTGTTTAACTGCCCTTACTGCTTTTGGAAAGTGCACATTTCTGGCAAGATTTCCCTAGATATGAATTTAAATCAACACTGGCAGATGTCTCAGGCAAAATCTGTTAACAAAATATCTCCCATATAGTGGATTTCAACAGGATACTTTCTTCACTCAGTGGTGCTGATGGTAAAAACCAATTTTCAAAGCACATCGTGTCACTGGCTGTCAGAGAGTCTCTCATCCCTTCTCTGCCCTGGCTCAGCTCAGGAGATGTCCTCGAAGGTCAGTGCTTTGCTGCTTTTTGTCTACTGGCAGCTCAGAGATACAAAAACAAAAACTGTAACAGCTACACCAAGACTCCCTCAAAAGAAAAGCATATTTCTGGTGAAGACAGTTTAGTGGTATCAAGTGCTTTCATACTCATTCAAATAGAATAAGGTATCACAGGAAGAGAAAAGAATATCTGCTGAGCTCGGGAAGCTTCTCAGCAGTAGGTCAATTAACATTATTGCCTTTTATTCTAAGTGAGCTTAGATTAATGAAGATGCAAGGCAGAAATTCACACAGCTGTCAGCTGGGAATGGCAGTGCCAGACATACCCAGAGGACATCTCAAGGGGGAGCCCAGCACAGTCTGGCAGATCAAAGAAAGGCTTTCTGGGAAAAGCGAGAGCAAGCCGGGAGCCACCGCTCGCTCCAAGTGCCTGCGTGCTTTAAACCACGCGCTCTGCGGGCGACAGCATTCGCATCGATTCCTCTCATCAGACACTGAGCTTTACTGCTGGCTGAAAGCAAGGCTTCCTTGCTGCCCTGGAGCTTCCTACCTGGTGGGGACCAAGAGCCAGCACTGAAGCCTGTGAGCACAGGGACACCCATGTCGCTGGGGTGACTGCAGCATGGTGCGTGGCTGCAGGGAAAGTTTTGACAGCGTGAGCACACAGGGCAAGCCACGGCTCAAGGGCATCAGTAAAAAAAAGCCTGCAGAATACACTGATTAGGAAGACATGGAAATGGGTCCAAGTCCAGGACAAAGCCCAGCACTAAACATGCTGCCTTCCTAACCAAAAGGGAACAAAGAAGTCCCTCAGGAAAACTTTGGGGGATTTTTAAGTACAGGACAGACACAGAAAGAGGAACAGGTAATAAATCAGATGTCTAGAAGCAGTTCTAAATACTGTTGTGCTATCAAAAACATGGATACCCTACTGATTTTTGTACAGAACCGTCACTGAATGAAGCCACGCTCACAAATGGCCAGCTGTTCCCCGACTCGCTGCAGTCCAAAGCCACTCGCCCTGGGCAGGGGAACAACAGATGGCGTTTGGTCAGCACCCAGCTTGCCCAGCATGTGCTGCTGACAAAGCACAGCATGCAGAAACAGGGGGTTTGTGCTGCCTTGGATAAAGGCAGAATCACCTACGGAACTACCCCCAGACGGAGCCGAGCAGCCAAGTGGTCAGCCGTGCCGAGCAGGGATCAGCAGGTCCCTCTCGGCCACTGCCATCTCCCTCCTGCCTGGAAGCTCCCTCTGCAAGCCCACTGCATGGATGTAACTCATTTTTAAGGATCTAACGACAGCTTTTTGTGATTCACCCAAGACAACAAGGTATCTGTGGCAGAACAGGAAAACCGTATCTGAGCTTTTATGTCTCGAGCTTCTGACTAATACATCCCTCGTATTCTCCCAGCCTCACCTCCCTGCTGTCACCCTGAAGCCTGCAGAGCAGCCAGATGTTCAAACCACAGCAGGCTTCACCACTGCAAACTCACTAGGAAAAATTGCTCAGTTACAAAACAGAGTTTTATTTGATTTGAGATTGTGGACGGGACCACAATCTGTGTTTTCGATTGTAGTTGTTTTGTTTTCTTTTTTTGAGTTCCCTATGCACAATGTGTAAACAGTGTAGTTTTCTGGCAAATTCCTTAAACAATTGTGTAAACTGTGTCTTTCCAACAGTAAACATCATTAAATCTGATAGCACCTGTTTCTCTCACCAGAACTTTATATACTTCTTTGAGAAAAAGACTTCACCACAAAAGTTTTCAGCAACTGAAGGTAAATTGCAAGCTCTCATCTGCACCAACAAATCTCTTCAACTTCAACCTCCCCCGACTAAATGAAGCTTCAAAATCAGCAGCTGGCAGGAGCACACTGTACATTCAGATGGGCACACTAGAAGTAATTTCACTGTAACTCACAGCCCACACCCAAATTCATACCAGAGAGAAGTTTACTCCAGGCATGCAGATGTGTTAGCCACTACCCAACAGCTTTTCTTCCCTTCCCTTCAGGCCCTCATGAGAACATCCCCAAGAGCTGTTCAGAGATGATGTGAAGCATGGCACATCGTCCCTTGCTGTGAAGTCCAACCTGACATAAGGTAGCCACAGCACCTCCCTCACTCTAAAACACCGACTGCTCCTGCTGATGTGAGCCAGCAAGCCAGCAGATGTGGGTTTGTGTGCTGTCACAAGGGGACAGCTAGAGGAATAGAGTGCTCAGCACAACAGCAGGGACTCGGGGTTACACAGAGCTCCTGGCTCCAAGGGAAACGAGCATTGCTAATGTTAGATGAGCCTTTTTTCCTTTCACTTCACAGCAGACAAGAAGTGAAGTGGTAACCTGCTGGAGGGGAAGCCCCAAAGGCTGCAGGAGAGGGATGTGGATGGGATGGGGGAGTGGCGGACTTCACGTAGCTCACAGCGTGATGCCCCTTCAGTGAGCTGCAAACCAGCCCTGCCCTGCAGATGGAGAGCACTGCAAGCTCTCAGGAAGAATTCACACAGCTTTCAGAGCATTTCACTGCTTCTCTGGGTTCCTATGTGAGTGATGAGACCATGCAAGTCCAACCTCTTCTTAAATCACAGCCGATGGTAGCCATCTTGCTGGAAATTGATCTAGTTTCTTATTCCCCCCTCAGAGAGGAATTCCGGCATAAGCAACTTTTAAACCTGTAGTTTTTACTTTATTTTCAAGAATTTAGCATTTCATGAAACACTATGCTATGTAAACAAAGGAATTATTCCTAACTATTAAACATAAAGCCCCTTGTTTTTTTTAAAGAAATACCAAAGCCAAGTACCAAGTCCCTAGATACGCCTGCAGGATATCCAAAGCAATTAACCCCTTTGTCAGACTTTTCTGACCTCCAAGATGGATCAGCCACATTTTGTGCAAGCATTTCTTCAGATGTTCTGGCAATACTAACGGTCTGTTCTTACCTGCTGGAGCTGAGTTCTCTGTTCCAGGACAGGTATGTGCAGGTTAGAAGCCAGGATAATAAATTGCCCTTCGGCCTTGGTCAAGTCATATTACTTGTCTCAATGCTACCCACCTGCTAGAGATACCAACACTGACCACATCTATTTTATATGCACATTTTTAAAGATCCTTTAGAAGCAAGCCCCGGTTGCAGTTCCCAGCCCAGCTCTCAGCACAGTCATTCTGAAATGTTGCATATAAAAGGCATTATTCAGGAAACCTGGAAAAGACCTCAGAAACTGAGCATAATAAAGACCCCAGTTCCTTCCCAAATACAAATAATGCGAAGCATGTAAGAGAAATCTTGGACTTTCCCTTTGGATAAAGAATTGCTGAAAATTGTATAGACTACATTTTTGATCAGGGAAATATTTATATTCATACTACTTTGAAGCCTAAGACAGCAACGCCTTCAGGCTAAGAAAATGTGATCTAAAACTCACATCTTGGCAGATAACAAGATAAGGGGGACCACACCCTCAGACAATATAAATCAGCATAGCTTCTGGGCTACAGCTTCCAGGTTTTAAACATATCTGCAGATTTTAAACCCCACTTCCTTCTTTGTGGCTGAGAGAAATGTGTGCACAGCCTCAAATCTAGAACTGCATGCGGCAACCCTGCTTGTAAACGATTGTCAGAAACTAACAGTAACATTCAGCTGGACAGCAGCACTCCTGAATGGCGGCATCCATGACAAATACTGAATGAATACTGCACAGGCGAGCAGCTCTGCTCGTCCTGGTGGTTTTTACCTTTGCTAATACTCAGGTAACATTCATCATTCCCATAGGTTATATGGCAGCTGAGAGCCAGTGATTAAAACCAACTGAGAAAACTTTGCAGACCTTGATGATCAGTTCTACTTCTGGTGTGTGGCAAAAAGCAGATGGCCTAAAGCATTTCAGAAAGAAACAAGCTTCAAAGATAATTTCAGCACAAAACTAATATAGGACTGAACTGAACTCTTGCCTCCAGCCAAAGCTGCAGTAACTTCCCCAATAGCTCAGCCTGGGCTTACGAATTCAGAATCTATCTCATGTTGTGGGCACTTTCTCCTGTACCTTGCAGTCTAACAACTTCATCCAGTACTATAAAAGGTTTTGCATGTAGATAACCGGTCCTGAATGCTAGTCCAGATTTTGCAGCTACATTACGCTCTTTGTGAGGCTCCACATTACTAAACCATCAGCGAAAACAATGGAAACGCATGTAACGAGTCACACCACTGAAAATCAATACAGGAAGATAAATCATTCTCCTGTCAGACTGCAGCAATCTGTTTGCCAGGATTCTGAGCTCTGCTGAACGAGTTTTTCCACGTTAACAAGCTCTTCACTCTTGGTGACCATGAAACCCTCTGGGGCTTGGCTTATGCTTATTAACTTGTGATATTCAACAAGTCTTAAATAAATAAATAAAGGCAGAAGGCTGCCTTTAAGCTACAAGCTACATTACAGGAGTCAGGAAAAAAAACAGGAAGATGTGCAGGCAGTAAGGAAAAGCATTAACGTAACTCCAGAGATCACCCTGCAAGAAGCGATCAGAGTTTGAGCTAATCTTCTGGCGAGCTGGCCTTTACATAGTCACTTAACAGAAACATCCAAACCATATTGTTATTTAGCTATAAGACTTGTTAACTTGTAGGTGGCTATTTTCAGTCTTTGGCAGTATGTAGCAGGTGACACCCACACTGCTGCTTTCAAGGAGTGTTACAGAGAATGTTTTTATCCCACAGAGACACCAAACAAAACTAGTATGTGTCAGAGAAACTGAGACAGACCTGAGGTGAGGGTTGATGCCTCCCCCTGCTCTTCTGTTTGTAACTAAGGTATCCTTTTCTGGTAGACCAGCTGCAGTAACCTACAGGTCTGAGGACACGTTCACCATAACCTCTTACTGTATAGCATATGTGTGTTTGGCCCGTTTGAAAGCAGTGGTTTTGAGACGTCTTCCACAATACTAGTGTGAAGGAGGTGCAATTTCACGTTTGGATTTGGCAATAAATCCTGACTAGTACAACTGTCTGGTCTCCATGAGAACAATGCAGAAAAAAAAAGTTTGGCTCCTAAATCAGACTTCAGCTCAGCGGTAGTCAAATCATGTAAGCCCCAAAAGGCTCCACAGCCAAGACCATGGAAATCTGGCTTTTGTGTCTGCTCAGACTTCTAAATTAAAGAATGTATTTGCAGACCAGCCATGGCAGAAATGCATAAGGAGGGTCTCTCACCCAATTAGTAACTGTTCCTCAAGAAGAGGGGGGAAAAAATGTTGAGAGAGATAGGATGCACGAGGAACGTGCGTGCAAGACCAAGCAAGCTGTAGGCAAGACATTAAGAATGATACAGAAAATGTATTTCTGAAATAACTCATTTCTTATCATTCTGGGCAGATGAAAATAACTTCCAAGCAAGGCATGTTCCTCTGTCTAGTGGTCACATGGAGACAACAGCTACCAAACTCTAACTGTTAAGAGCTGAAGCTTGAGCATTTGCTGTCAGCCGTTTTTATCTTAAAATACCAATTAAATATCATTCTCATTTTGCAAAGAGTAATTTACTCTCCCAACCAGCAAGCAGAAACTGGCAACTACACTGTACACCTGTTATTATGCATTACAATGAAATTAAAATATTTAGAGAATTTGGCAAGTCTACGCTGCTAAAACTATGCTGGTAGTTGTAACTGTGAACTGCGTAGACGAACGCTGTTCCTGCTTGGTAGAAAAATATTGCTGCACAAAAAGCTACTGGTGGCCAGCAGCTGGCCTTTCAAGATAAGTATCAAAAACATGCACTTTGTGACATTTGGTCAGATGGCACGGGTGCTGAGGCTCTTGTTATTCAGCAGAAGCAGTAGGGAAAGAACCGAAGAATGCCCCCCTTGCAAGCCACGTGCAGTGACCTCAATGGGTGAAGTGCAGAGCACTATTTATTCAGGTGCAACAATACAAATCTTTGTGGGTTGTTCTGCAATGATAAAACAAAGAGGATTCCAAAGAATGCGCTCCATGTGTGACTTCCCGAGCTCCACTATAAGCACACTGTATTTGCAATATCAAGTGACAGCCAGAAGCAAAATTATTGTCGTTTGGGGCCGCTGAGTGCAGAACTTGAGCAGCTTTTCAAAATGGAAAAGTTTTATGGAGCTGCAGAGCATAATTGGGATGTGGGGAATAACACAGGGACCCGATGGAGATCGGTCTTTTCTCCCCCAAGTATTTATTTCAGCTGTCCAAGCCTTTTCATGTGAAAATAAGTGGTACAAGCTGGTAATAAAATGCAATTTATGTGCATTTCTTTTGTCTCCATGAGCCGGTTGCACTATTAGAGTATGGGGAACTGTGTGCAACCCAGTACAGTCAGTCACCATAGCTTTTATAATTAATTACTGTTTTTGTTTAAAATTTATACTCAATATGAAGCACCACAAGCACATGACAGTTAAAGTTGCAGTAACTTGAGGAAATGCATCTCATCACAAATAACAGAAGCAATGCAGATACCTCAGCATCAGAGATCCTCAGTATTTGAAAGTTAGCCTAAATGTAAGCTCCACAACGCGTGGGGACATCACCACAGATGCACAGCTGACGCTACCTTTACACAATCAATCATTCTTGCATTTCTGACATGACCAACTGACTGCTGTCTACAGTGTTATTAGGTTATTTTAACCTCATCCACATGTTGAATAACATCCTCGTCCCAGGATTTTCAAAAGAAAATACCTAAAGGACCTGTGGTTTCCAAACAACACAGTGGTTGTTTCAGAAAGAATATGTAAACTGAATCTTAACTGACCATTTTAGGAGAAAATTGTATTCAGTAATCTTTGGCAGTTTTTCTATAAATAGATCAGGGAACTTTATACAGGATGCATGTAAGCTGTTGAGCTACACCTGGGCTATGTCAAGAACACAGACAGAGGAAGTGAAGGCAAGCCACCTGCAGGTATCCTCACCCAATGCCCTCCCAGGAGTTGAGCAGGAGGGATTCTCCGGGTGCTTCCACCTCGATTCCAGATTCTGGAAACTGCACATTGCTGGCTTCCCAAACCATGCCATTTCTGCTCTTTCTGCCCACATCACAACCTTTTCATACCCCATGGTATCAAGGATGTGGTAACAGATTGTTCAGCCTGAGCCAGGTACTGAGCAGAACCTGTGTAACTCTCAGAAACAGGAAATATGAACTGAAGAGTCAAGGTTTATTAAAGGTGTGCAGTGCATGATCCCTACTCAGAGCAAATAAGCATTTCTGCAATGTCTGGACAATTCTACTTCCACAGCTATGCATATAAAACCAGCCAAGATCCATACCGAAAGTAAATTCTATCAATGCTGTTTCCTGATCCTGATGGTTTTGGATGCCACCTGCCAGCTTGGCACTTCCTTTTCTTAGGGATTCAGTTAGTTATAACCCCAAAATACTACTGACAAAACCTGGCTCCTTCAGATCACAGCTGTTCCCACAGGATCCAAATGCTTTCCTATGTGCTCTACTCTGTTTTTGACTCTTTTCCTGCAGGACACTCATCTCCCACTACTTACAGCACATCCCGACTCCTGCCACAACATTGGTGTACATCTCTGATTCAGTGGGTATCTTATTCCTCCTTGTCAATACTTGTCACCTGCTTTTAACACCTCTATGCACGCTCTTCTCAGCCACAATAAATATCTCTAGGATTAGTAGCAAAGACTCAGCCTAAGACATGCACTACTTGCAAAAACATTCACTACTTACAAATAGAAAAGGGAAATTTCATGTTTCATTCTTCCTTTCTCTCCTGGAAATGTGCACACATCCTAACCCATAGGTTTCTTCAGCAGTCTCTTCTGTCCAGCAACACTAAGCCAAGGAAACATTGCCATCTCAACTGTGAGTGGCCGATTCTTTCCAACCCTGCTAAGAACAGGATGAAGAACAGAAGAGCTTTCCTTCAAAGTGAAAAGGAAAAGCTGAACTGGGAGTCTTTCCTGGTTCATTTAAAGGGCCTGTGCAAGCACCTGTGATCCTCAAAAGGCTGAGGATCAAAGGAGGAACAACAGATGAACCATCTTCTGCCATTAACTTTTCTTTCAGCAGAGAGAGAAATTCAGGCCAAAGGAATCCTAACCTAGCTGTTGGCCAGAGCAGACTCCTTAAATCCACTTTCAACTGTAATGAATACCAGTTAACTATCCACTCTCCCTCTGCCCTCCAAGAACATACTTATCCCTTATAATACCACATCTTTTCCATCCGTGTGATTTAAGTAAGGTAGAGAAAGACCCAGCCATGGGAATCCATTCTGCCACTGCTTTTTCTTCTCCTCAGGAACAGAGGTCATTTCGCCTTGGATTTTAGCTTCTTCAACTGAAGGCAAACAGGAAGCCAAAGAAGAGCTGATGCTGTGATTCCCTATGCATCCCTCTGAACTGAACAGTCAAAACCTGGCCCTTGAACAAGCAAGCAAGCACAGTACTTGTGAAAGCATGAAGGCCAAGAAGGATGTTGTTGGTGTTTGGGTAATGGATCACTACTCTGGAAGTGAACAGGTAGTTCAGAAAAGAAAAAAAAAAGACATTGTCTTAAGTTTTTTTTGCTGTTTTACAGAGATTATGTTTTTAAATTAGTGGGAAATGAGTAAAACAGAAAACTACTTCTCAGGACTGCAGAGGCACTTGGCCCGCTTGAGTTTAATGCCTGGTTAAATTCATCTGGCTCGAACAGCCAGCTCCGTCTGAATGCAGAAGCAAAGCATCAGGATCCTGATCAGAGATCTTTTGGACCATGTGCTGCTTAGCCAACATCTGTTTTTCTAGAAATGCTACAGCATAAGCTAGCAAGTAATGCATACCTTTGTTCTGCTATATATTTACCCAGACATTGCAACTCACTTTTGCAGATTTCTTTTTTTTTTTTTTTTAATGGAGGTCAGGCTTTTCAGTTTGGTTTGTCCCCTTCAAGCTCTGCTTGAACTGCCTTCACACAAAGTTCAACAGAATGCTATTTGCCCTGTAATTTTGTTTCAAGTTTGAGGTGTGAGGAAATAAATAGGTACAATATCAATTACATTATGGTTTTTTGTTTGTTTGTTTTTTCAGAAATTGCTAGGAATGGGACTTAGAGAAAATAAATAACGTTAACTCAATGTGGAGTTCTCTTCTTCGGGTAACATGTTAACAAAGAGTTGTACTAAGATCCCTGCACTCCATTAAAAAAGCCAACTGAAACAGACAATTTTATGAGAACTAATTCTTTTGAGTAGCCCTCTGAAAGAAGAGCTATCAGCCCTCCACGTACACATGCTTGGCAGTTTGAACAGTATTCGATGACAGTACCTGAAAAAACATGATCAATGCCCTTTGTGTGTGGAGCCAGTATGCTCATTTAACTGGTAGACCATCAGGAGTTGAAAGTCACTCCATTAGCTCAGGACGAAAAGGACCAGGTTGCTTCTTATTTACGCATTCATTGCACTTAATGAAGACCTGAAGAAGGTTTTTTTGCATAGATGGAGCTTCCCCATCCATAGATTCACAAACAAATGCCAGATACAAAATATCTGGCATGTTTTCACAGCACGTTTTCAGCTACAGACCTATTGTGTTTCTAAGAATGGAGTTTAGACTCACCAATCTATCACACTGTGAAAGAAAACTGCAGGGACATCAGGCACAGAAGGACACTGATCTTGTTTTTGGGACAGAGTTTGTGGAAAAGCTGTCAGATGAACTGGGTGTTCCTTTGTCAGAGCTGAGAAGCTTCAGTACCAGGAACAGATGTTCCCAGCTGGAAACCTTTAAGCAAGTTTAAGTCTCCTCCTGCCTTATCTTCTCGACGGCTGAAAGAAGTAAGGGCATTGGAAGAGAAGCACGATAGACTGCTCATCTCCAATTTGAGGAATTTGTGAAGCAATCAACATGATTCTTCCATTGGAAAGCATTCCTGTTTTGCTTACTCCACTACCAACCTAGGTCATGAACACTAACAAGGGTAAAGAAATCTCAGGATGCGGCTTGAGGTACCGTTCTGTGACAAACATTCCTGAGCTGCTTCTCATGTGCAATGATGGCTTGGAAAGTTACACCTATCCTCTTGATGGACTCTGAATTAAGCCATCAAATTAAATATGTCCATGTCTAAAAGATTAAAACAAAAATGAATAATGGAATTGATGAAGGCAGTTTCAAAATACACTTGGAACTTAACAGATTTAAATGAACTTCTCATAAAACAAGGTTCTCTTGAAAACACAGCTCTTTGGTTATCATTGTTTTGTTCAATGGAGAAGCAGCAGCAGAGGCCCAAACCCAACGCTTACAGTGGTGAAAAAAAGAGTGAAGTGAGTCTGAAATCTAATTCTGTTTAATTTACACTGAATGATCAACTGTATACAAATGTTCATTACCTGTCTGTTCATTACATCACTGTTTAGACGGCAAATGTGTACACACACTTGAGAATATCCATCAAGATAAATAATGCTAATAAAAGGCCACAACAAGGTACGTTCTGAAAGAGAAGAAACTGTATACATCTTCCTGCGTAAATCATACAGACGTTGTGAAAAGATGACGGGAGTTGTCTGCTACGAATCCAAGATACAGACATTTTAATAACAGTTTAGTCAAAGTTTACCTGACAGGAGTATTTAGATGTTATGTCATTAAACCGTAGCATGTTTATAAGAGAAAATACAAAGATGAAGAAAACTTCAGAGCTGGCAGAATTCAGTGGCTGAATATTACAACCTCATAGCACTACTAGTCCATGTGGAAGGTGCTTTCCCTACATCTGGATATATGAGGAGAGGTAAATCACAAAGCTAAAATACCTTCCCATTGATGGTTGGAATAAATGCAACCAATGTCAACCTGAACACATATTCTATCTTCATTAAGTTCATTGGGCTATGTATAAGTTACCAATTACAGTAAATTAAAAGCACTTGCATTGCTGGCTCTCACCTCATTGCTCAGTTTTTAGTTCTTTTAATAACCACACTGAGTGAATTTGACAGAAATAAAACTAGAGATTCCACTCTATTAAAAACACATCCTTTTGCCTAAGAAAATGACAGCTTCTTATGAAGTGTATTGTCTTTGCTCAAAGAAAACAAAAAGGGCAAGGTGCTCTGAGCAGAGTAATCTTCACTAGTGTCCTTAGCTGCTTCCTTGTGACTGTAGGCGACTGGGTGGAAAGTCTGATTGTAAAGAACTACAGACAAATGCAAATTGCATTTCAAGCTCATTGTTTTATACATGTCTGCTGGTGACTAACACATACTGGGAAGTGATTAAAAATATCAATTGGGATTTCAATGCTTCTTTTGTTTGTTCTTATAAAATGTATATATATGTATATGTATACTCAGTATCAATCTTGCAGGAATGAGTTTTTGCTCCTGACAAACCACAAGGAAGCACAGCTCACAGCAGAAAGATGAGGGTATGAGCTGGTGCCAGCCAAGCCAGCAGTTCTGTAGCTGAGAGGGGAGAGCTGGTGTAAGTACAGCACACAAGGCAAGTGACTGACTAACAGGCAGCAAAGCAGAATGGTTTCTCACTCAATAGCTGCAACATCACAACCACAGCACCTGTCTCTGCCTTAACATATTAAAAAAGAAGAGATCAGTGGAACACAGCACACCCAGCTCAGAGCCTGGACAGTACAATCAGGAAATTAAAGGCTGGACTACAGGTGTGTTGTTGGATCAGCCACAAGTTACCATCTGCAACACCAAATTCAGAATGAGGCTCGGACAATGAGTGACTCAGAGCTCAAACAGACAATAAAACAAGCTCTAGAAAGGGAAAAGGAGCTTGAAACACAAACAGGTGAAGTAGATATTCAGGCAAACTAGACTTTTTTTTTTTTTTTTTTTTTTAAAGAGGGAGGGGCATAAGATAGGGTAGCAACTTAATTTGAAAAAGAAAAAGCAGAAAGGTTTTCCCATCCCCACTACATCCATCAGCTCAGTAATGCATACTATTGCATTGATGTTGTACTAAAAGTAACTATTGCTATCAGACAGAATCAAAAGGGCATTTTTTTTGACATTCAACTAGTAACATCCTTAATTTTGGATATCATACAGTACCTCCATGTCTGTTAGTGTGCATTTTAGATTGAACTGCTCTAGTGGATATTGTTAAGGATACATTTTATTCTGGCTACACATCTCTGCAAGCTTATTTTGCATTTCACCCACAGAGATCAAATTTGATGATTTTTTGTACTGTCACCGGAGGACTACAGTTATCTCCTTGTGAAACTGGTTTTCTTACCATATAGTAAAACCACACCTATTTTCCACAAGCCCTTTGCATATGTCTATGATTTTGCTAAGTGGATGAATGACAGTTCAGTTCCCAACTATGCTAACTACTGTAACTTAGCTCATTTAGACAATTCAGACCCATTTTGTAAAGCAACCTTGCTATTTTTAACAATTCCAAACCCCATGACTGACTCCCAGATGAGCACTGAGGAGGGATCAATGATGTTTTGTGCAAGCATTAGTGTAATTCCTGGCATTATGCTACAGCTGCTTCAACAGCAAAAGAGCCCATAAATATTTGGAACAAGGAGAGAAAAGATGAACAGAAATGCAAGAGAAGCAGTATACTCTATTGATTTGGATATGTTAACATTTACTAAGAGTACAAAAACCTCTTAATGAGGTTCAAACTCTTGAGTATGAAAACCTCTTAACTTGTCATTAAGCCAAACCGCAACACTGTCTATTAAGGCTCAATGTGTGAAAACATTTCTCGGAACATTAATTTTGAAGTCTTGCTCCAGATTTTCTGTCAATAACCATCAAAGCCCCAGAACAAACCCCAAAACTGTGACAGCCTGCCTTAGCACGTCGCAGCCTGAGAGCAGCCGAGGAGAGACCGCAGGGGGGCTGGGAGTGGCGGGGGTTCAAAGCTTTAATGATGTGCAGGGTGAATAATGCAATCCTCCCTTTGCACCAGGGAAGGACGCAGTTGGCCAAACACAACAAACCATAAACTTGCTTCAAAACAAAGCCGCCAATCTGTGTAAGGCCTCTTGGGCCACAAAGAAGCAGTTCCATCGTGAAGCCTACAACCTCTTCTGTTGCTCTGGCACAATCACTCTCCTGATGCTGGGTCACAGCTTTCAAGCACTGATACCGAAGTTGCTGTCTCCACAGCTCAGGCTTGTACTGCACAGCCATCCAGCTCCTAGCGGAGCTGCTCCTATGTCACCAGAGGGATTGAGCGCAGCAGAGCCTGCACTGTCTTACTCTATGCACCGGCACTCCATGAGAAAGCCTTACTACCTAAAACCATCATATAAAGAACAAGATGCAAAAAGCAAATGTCACTGCCTTCAAGTGGGAGCAGGACCAGGTTCAGCCAAAGAACCTGCTGCCACTTCAGTACCAATTCAACGCCTCCCTGAAATATTTTCCTCAACAAAATAGTATCAAAAGGACTTCTGATAGGTAGAGAAAATAGAGGGAAATATTTGTTGAGCTAAACGGATATGAAGGAATTCAAGCATTATAGTATGTCTGCCTAAATACATCAATAAATAAAGATTAATCTAAAACTAACCCCTTCTGCCCCCTAGAAATGCAAGGCCATCATTTTGCTGTGGTGTAACAAACTTTGGCTTTGGCCTCATGTACATATGGTTCAAATTAGCACCTGCATACCTCAGTTATTAAACAAAAAACTGCTCTCTCTCCATGACCTGGAGAGTTTTTGTATACAAGAACTTATCCAACAGCATTATGTCTTCCCTTATCAGATGTGTGTGGTATGACATAATGAATGTAGCACTGCAGCACGACTGGCACCAGTCCAATTCCCCAGCACTGGGTCACATTTCCCACTGCATTGTTTTAAAGCAGACAGTATGGCCTTGCTTGCTAAAGGACGGAGCCCTGGAATTTTACCTCAGATCCTTCCAATTTAACCTAAGTCTGATGAACTAAACTCAATCTCTAGGGAAAAATGCATCTGTCTAAACCACCGCTTGCAGCTGAATTGAGAGGTATGCACCAGCAATTTTTATCTTGATTTGTTGCATATAAGTTAAGGTGTCTGCTGCGTGAGCAGGATTTCAAATGAAAAGTTGCTGTTCTAGATACTTCTCTGAAACAGTGCTTGGGGATTTGGATAGTGGAAAACAAATTGTCTTAACGTGCATATCTCAATGTTAAGGAGACCTAGCTTCTATTTCTGACTCTACCAAGTGTGCCACATGAGCCAACACAACTTGTTTACTTTCTCTAGGTCTCACCTTTAACCTCATGTACTCGTGCTCATCCAAACAGACTTACACCAGCTGAGGATAACTGCTGATTCCTTGCTGCTCTTGTACACATACAAACCATCACCTAAAACATACAGGTATATTTATACATTTTTTATTTTATATTGTATATTATTTATACATTTAGTTGCCTACTGAAGTGCTCTTAGTTCTTCCTTTCAATAACTGTTGATTTTCAAACATTTCTTCAGTCTTTTAAGAGACTGCTACCGTAGGCTACTGCTTGACAGATTTTCCCAAAGACCAACCCTATTTCACAATGAGAGCACCGTGGAAGTAGATTCACAGCTTAGACCCACCTCACTACCTCCTCCCCTTCTGAAGGCATACAGCACAACAGGCTACAGTGAAGCTGCTCCAAGCAGAAGGTAACTGAGCAGATTAAAAGGAACAGCATAATAACAACTGTCAGTAACCTGAGTGCCGATCTAGTAGTTGGTTCAAGTCTCATGCCAGCACAAGCTAGATGGTGACCACCATGCTGAGCTGTGAACTCACTTCTATCAGATCTGAACTTCCTTCATGCCTTGAGCTATCAGAACTGACCAAATATAAAAGCTTTGGATCTCATTTTCAAGCATTTCATGGGTCTGAAGTCCTGGTCCAAACCACTGTTAACAGCAACAAGTTAAAGCGGGCCAGGATTTAATTCCCAGGGCTGAATTTCCTCAGGGACTGCTCTGATTTATACTTATATGCAATTCTGAAAAATATTATTTTTCCTACTTATGTAGTCTATGGTAAACAGCTCTTTAAAATATGCCTCAAGAGCTCCCTAGCAATAATCATTCTCAAAAGGTCAGTCAGTGTCAAACCGTAACATTAATTTGTTCTGCACTTGCTATAAGGCTGTATAAAAGAAAACTTTCAAGTGCAAACACTGAGACATCCAAGAAGATTAGATTAAGTGTCTCCCTTTTCATCTCAGCTGAACACTGGCCAGTAAATACTCAAAATGGTGTTGGACAACTTTGCGCAGCTGTTCATTAGAGCAGACAAGAGGAAATCATTAAAGATAGAAACTTCCAGCCACTTGACTTCCACACCAAAATAGAAGAACAAGTGGTACAGGTCCATGACCTGATTTGCATGCTCACAAGCCAACTGCCAAGCATAGCCCTGCCTTGTAACGCAAACCAGTATTTTTCTACAGCGTAATTGAGAGCTTTCCAGTTCTGTCCTCCTGGGCTCCCATGCTTGCAAATCCAGTAGCTGGAATTTACATAATTGCAATTTCACTTCACAAATATTGTTGGGCTCTTTTTATGCCTGATTTTCTGGACAGCTGCTTCTTGGAGTTGAAGTCTTCACTAATTATTTGAAACATTTAACGGAAAAAATGCAAACCATATTTGAGACAATTATTACCAGAAAAAAAAAAAAAAAAAAAAGGCAAGAAATTCTCATGGTTTTGATGACGAGGGGACTAAAGGTTTTTGTGTGTCTTTTTTTGTTTGTTTTGTTTTTCCCCCTTTCGTTCTCCTTTGCTCTTTAAGAACAGCACATGCAAAACATTTGTGAAGCCAACACAGCTGCAGGGTCCGCTCACCAGACCAGTACTGTCTACTCAGTATCCTTTCTAGCTTTTTATAGATACAAGTTAAAAACACCGTGAAATTTATTTCCTGTAATAATGATCCCCAAATATTTTCTTTAAAAGTCAACGTTTCAGCAAAACTCTCCCAAGGATGTGGAGTTATGCAGCGCCATTGTGTTAACCCAGCCCTTCCCTGCCCCACGTCCTTCACCATCACCTCTGCAGCCACCCGTAGGTGCTTTCTTTTGCCTGCCAGAGTCTTCGTGGTCAAAGAGCCCAGGCTGGCTATGTACGGAGGTGCTGATGCCTTCTGAAACCCACCACATCACACACTACAGTGGAGGCACAGTCCAGTATATGGAATATACAGGCACTAAGAGGCTCTTTTCCCAATTTTCTCTTTTTCCTATTATAAATTCCTGGGCAGATAACTTTATAGCTCATTTTCCTCCTCTCTATTTGCTGCAGGCTGCTTCTGGTCTCCACCTCTGCATTTTCAGTGCCTAGCCTAGCCTCAGGAAGGAGCTCTAGAAGCTGTTATAATGTAAATATTATTATTTTAAGCTAATAAATATAAGATCTCCTGGCCTGAATACACAACCCATTCCAGCACACTGATATCATTTCCTTACACAGCACTTGTTCTTTTAACAATTATACAGACTTCCTTCCATAACAGCAGCCCTCTTCACAGTGGAGCAGATAAAAGCAACACACACCACTTCTTAAGCCGCAGTCTCCATTCCATGCTGTTCATGAGACCCTCTGACCTTACGTAGGGCCACTGGAAAGCTGTACAAGTCCACGGGGACAAGGAGATTACCATAGGATGTTGCTCAGAGGACATCACGTGTGCAGGTCTGGTTCCAGAAGCCAGAGGAAGTTGGGGGGCACTGCTAAGAACTGCTCAGTCTGTCAAACGGCGCGGCCTGCTCCTATAGCAGTTTCACTTGCTCACTACAGCAAAGCAGCTCTGAATTTTGGTACAGAGCATCTGGATACTGAACATGCCACAAAGCAGCAGAAGAGAGAAGAATAGTCTGCATGTCTGAAAACTCACTCTTTTATTCAAAATACTTCAAATCAGTTTAATAAGAGAAACCGCATCCTTGCTACAGTTAGATCCTTACCCCACTGTGATTATAACAACAGAAGGAAACAAAATAAAAACGCTCCCTGCTATACAAAGCCTCGCTTCTCTTTGCAACCTCAGAGCTGCAGAGTGAAAACATTCACAGCATACGCATGAACCCAACATGCACCAAAGGAGCTCCCATTCCTCAGCCAAGTGCACATCCAGGTAGGGAAGGACTTCAGGCACAAAGGTAGTTGGATGGAGTGAACGAAGAGAACATAAGAAATGCAGCAGCTAACATCAGTTCCAGCATTTTTTCTCCTTGGAGGACTTTGCAACATTGGAGGCACCCTTTTAAAATACAGTTTCCCTACTGTACTTATAGGTAGCAACACTGTGGTTCAATAGCTGTAGTTATCTAGGGGTCCACAAAGAAATACGCCCAGGTCCTTGGGGCTGCATACCCCTAGAACCGACTCAAGCACTTGGGACATCAGGCCTAAGATACTTTGCTCAGATTTCAGGTGATTTTTTTTTTTTTTTGGTTTGGTTTGTGGCACAAGCAGATCATTATTTGTATTTTGCTGGTAAATGTGCTAAGCACACTCAAAGAGGATGAAAAACATATCACAAAGCATTCCTAAGCACACTCAAAGAGGACGAAAAACATATCACAAAGCATTCACAGTATATCTTTAACAACAGAACACAGAAGTAATAATACCTGACCTCAAATAAATGGCAAGTCATTCAGAGAACTGAAGCAGGTTGAGTTGAAAAATATAAACTATTTCTGTTTCCTCTGTACTCTGCACCAGAAAAACTACTCAAAGATGGTTGAGACTGCCTAATCTAGACAATTTAATTGCTTTCATTTCATATAGTCACAGTGTTACTGTAAAATCTTTCTCTATAAAAGGTTAGAGCATCACTAACGGATCTTTGCAAACCCAGGTAAGACTAGGTAAGGGTCTGGGGTTTATTCAATTAAAAAAATATAGGTTGTGAAGAGTTTCAAGTCACCTTCTCTTCATGCTCAACCAAAACATTCAGATTTGTTTTTTCCACAAAAGCAGGTGGTCAACTTTTGCTCACATACTTGCCACTGAAGTCGGAAGCTATACACCCTTGAGGGAAGTGACTACAATATCAGGGCAGCACAGGTTTCTGGAATAGTGCCATGCCTGCCTTTTCAAATTCCTTCTCAACTGTGGCTAGTTGAGACGCTTGCTAGGGAGACGAAGGAATAGGAGAGAAGAAATAAATTACCTATTGTAATTTATTTCACCCACTGATATTTAGGATCTGCAGTGAAAAGCCATTTGTCATTTTGATATGCCCATTTTTCTATTCTTACCCCATTTAGTTCCCATCTTATAAAATGGTTGCTATAAATTTATTCTGCATATTTTGGTGTGACAGTAATGTTTATACCTGTGATATGCAAAAAAAAAATCCTGGAAAATTTTACAAATAACTTTGGAACTGGAGTTTAAAAGTGGTCACCTATATCAGCTTATTACTCTCCTGTCTATTGGCAGCTTCCAAGAAAACTCCCAGGAAAAGAGTCATGAAGCTTGAGAGGACAGAACTATTTGCTGACCCAAGACTGTGTTTTGATCCCTTATATTTATACTTCTGAGCTGTGTTTTGAACCATGTGGCAACCATCTCCTGCATGATTTTCTATGCAATAGATAGGGCTGACTTGACACCTCAGGTGGCATTACCCAACCCATCAAGCTGCTGTGATCAACCATCTTTGACATTCTGCATCAACGGAGTCCTGAACAAGGTGGTGTTTACTACCAGCAATACTCATGAGGAAGGACATTAACCTGGCAGCACTGCTAATCTTTAGACCCAACAGGGCTTTTGTAAAATATTTGACCTGAATCTGTGCTGGATGCTAGATTTATAGATGCTGGATAGAAAAGAAGGCAACAGAGCATGCAGGGTCAAGGAACAAGCATACTCTAATTCAAGGGACACAGCTTGATAGTCTTTGCTTAACACCCAAGTCAATGCAATTTACTTTGGCAATATCTACTAGTTAGGTTTATAACTTCATTAAGTTCCAGCTCTGTTCAGAGCCAAAAGAAAGGGAATCAGCCAGTATGATGAAAAATGAGTGACCCAAGGAATATTATAAACAGATCTATCATTTTTGTGTGTCAAATAACAGAGAAAGAGAAGTTTATTTTATCCCACCTTATTTTGACAACTCTAGCTGTCAACACTAGCTCAGTGTAGTATGATAAACAATATTTTTGTATCAGTTGCCTGCAAGTGCCAGTTGAAGAAAAAACATCTTAAAACTGTTACAGTTTTGCATGGAAAACAGAAGTTGCTTTGTTTGCAGTCATATCCTTTTACTAAGGCTGATGCCTAAAAGCAAGAGTCAGTTCCCAACGCATTCAAAATGGTTAGTGATCCCTGCTGTTAAACAAAAGGGGGCTGGTTACCAGGAAGCACCGAATATGTTATGGAAATCCCCTTTGAGGAAACTCAAGGGGAAAGCCCTCAAAGGGAGGCTCCCAAAGGCATGTGCTGCCTGTGCATCTGTCAGTCTTGTGACTGGAATAAGCACAGCACTTTTCAAAGTTACGACTAAGAGGGTGCAGTGTTACTGCTGTTTATGTTTTCTAATATCTTCACCCTCCATCTTGTTCTCCACAGTAGACCTAGAGTAATTAACTGATGTGAGAGTAGAATAACTCACAACTAGTCATCAAATTAAATTGAACACAGGTGGTCAGGAATAGTTACGGAGCACTGAAACCATGGTGGAAGCATTTCCAAGCTGACTAAATATCCCATCTGTATGAAGCATATCCAATCCTCTCTTTTTTCTTTTATTTCACAAATATTGCATGGGATGAAGGAATGTTAGGGCTGAACTCTCCAATACAGATGTAGAACACATGTATTTGCATCAGTTTAAAGTAAGATTACAGAC
This sequence comes from Aythya ferina, assembly GCF_964211825.1. Taxonomy (NCBI): domain Eukaryota; kingdom Metazoa; phylum Chordata; class Aves; order Anseriformes; family Anatidae; genus Aythya; species Aythya ferina. The sequence goes on along the minus strand of NC_140300.1, from coordinate 31,128,619 downwards.
AATGGAAAGCAGTTGTGGTTTGGCACTAGAAATCTTCCATTTTAATTAACTTACGGTCCAAATGATTTCTAGAAAGTCTTCCTTGCATTGCAGGAGTGGAATTACATCTATCAGGACAGGTTTACCAAACAGATTTTCCTAGGAGAAAACTATGAGAAACAATTACTTTGACTCAACCAACTCAGTATTAGACAATGGTTCAACTCACAAATAAGCCAGCTGAACGAGTTATGCCACAGGTTATGCCAGCAATAATCTCAAAAGTATGCCTATGACTGAAGCCCACAGCATATTACCCACCGCATACAGACCACAGTCAGGTGTGCTTCAAGGGGATCTTTCTGTATGCTCCAATTTTCCTATATTGCCATAGGAATTTCTCTTTTCCTGTACATATTGTGCATTTCTTCCTAGCTCAGCTCAAGAGGAATTGGCTTAAGGTGTGTTCAACTCAGTTAACGGATAACTGTTCCATTAAGTCTCTCATCAGGATTATCATCAGGTACTAGGAAAGGATTTTAATCAAATATTTGAACACAGAACAGGATGAATTCAACTAACCTAATTTTTAAGAGTCATGAGATTGAATTCTTGAAGGTCCTGAATGATCTATCCTTAAGATCAAATCCATTATTACGCTCCTGGATATAGGAGCGCACAAAGTCCCTTTACTATTGTACACTAACAAGAGTAGTCAGTTGCATTCAAATTAATTCCACTGAACACAGAATAATTCACATCTCATAGATATTCTATTATCGATAAACCTCTATTCTGAACAAAATTCTCTGCATATTAACATTTCCACACCAGGAAGACTGAACACAGGGTTAATAAGCTGAGGTTTCAGATAGGTGATATTTTGCTCCATTCAAGAAGAAAAAATAGTATGAAAGACTCAAGTAAGAAATAAAGAACTATCTAATCATTGAAGACTCTGTATTGTACTCAAAGGACTGTTTCTGTTACTGGTGGTAGAACTCATGCTTAGGTACCACTAAAATGTCATTTAACTGATGGATTTCATTTGGATTTTTCTTGTTTAAAAATAAACTATTGTAATCATGAAAACAATATTTAAACGTGACTTATCCAATCAAATTTCATGTTTCAGAATAAGCAGTGAAAAACAAGATTTTTTTAATAACTTTTAAAATTATTATATACTAAAAATGCTGGTATCTTCTTTCCTTTTTCTAATTGTATTTAACCATTTCATGGTTTATTAAAATTATCATTGCAGCTAGAGCTAATGCATTTCTTTCTTCAAAGTGCAAATAACTCTTGATTTCTTGATGTATCACAATGAACATCACACATGCAAGAAACATATAGCTATGGAAGAAGGCTAGAAAAAGACCAGTCCTAAACCTATTTGAAATTAAAGGTCAGTTTTGGAAACATGAGCAAACTGCTTACAAAAAAAAAACAACCCTTTGGAAAGCCATCAGAAATGCAACTCCCCTTGAACTACACGCATGATGTAGTTAAAGCCAGTGGGCTTACATTGCCTGCTCCTTTTTCAGATATGCAATGAGGAATGACAAAATCTGCCTGAGTCACAAATTCACACTTAAAGGAGGGTGAGAATTTCAGAAGTTCCTGAATGGAGTGATACACTCAACTGCCACTCCGAATCAACTCTTTTCCAATATATTATATCCACTAAACAATAAAAATCCTGCTTATGAGTGTGTGCAATGTCAGACACCCACGCCTAGGCTGTCACGCCTTTGTCTCTCAGCTGTCTTATGAACCCCAGACATCTGAAGTCTAAAGTACACCAGAAAACGCTCATGTGGGGTAACCTTGATGGGCAAAGAGTTCATGGGGCTGGCCAAAACAAACAAACAAACCAAAAAAAAAAAAAAAAAGATGAAGAATGTTGGGTCCATTTTAATTACACGTAAACAATCACAACAATCACTATTAAATATTCCAAAAAACTTCAGTGAGAATGCTGTACTTCCAAAACCAAGTAGGTCACACAAAAAACTGCAAAGCATTCATAAAATGCAAGCTGAAATAATACCGTGGCCTGATATTTTGCTACTGACATTTTCCATTCCATTAATTCCACTCAATTATGCAGACTGCATATAAACACTCTCAAAGGCTGGCAAAAGCTGTGCTATGAATTTATAGGAGAAATGGTTAATGTGAACACTTCCATTGACATGTGAGATGGGGATGCAATACGGTGTCATCACTTTTTGATGTCTGTATCCCCTTCCCCCCTTTTTCTTTCCCACCCTCCAGTAAATAGACTGAGCTACAAGATCCCTCTGGCAGGATAAAGCAAATTCTCCAAATACAACATGCTATGCTATCAGAGGATGCTATACAACCTCTAAAACAAGTTTACCCTGATGTCAGCAGCACTTCCATAAACCCATAGTAGAGCAAGGAACTCCCTAATAAACATATAGTAATCTAATTTTTCAAGAATTGAGAAAATGTACCTACAGCCTCAGCCACAGTGAGAGACAGTTGCAGGAGGCAGGGATACCTGTGGTTGTTGCAAGTTTGATGGAAAAACTGTAATACATTTACATCCCATTCATTATAAAAAGACCCTGAGTTCTTTCCAGCACAAATTCGGCATGGTCTGATAAGTTTTTCAGGCACTGAATCATCTCCCCTCCTGTGTGGCTGATGGTTCTTCCATTCTACAGCACTAAGGGAACCTCTGTGTAACCTTGAACACTGTGGAGCATTCCTGCCCCCTCTTGTCACAGCTTCATTACTACCACACTGTTTTGATTTCCAAAGGTAATTTCACCTCTAGCTGATAGATATTCTGTCTGGTTTCACCCTACAAACTTCAGTTGCGTGGCTCTCTGAGCTTTCTTAGGGATCTTTCCCTTCCCATACTTCTAATTGCAGGTGTCCCTTCTTTGGTTTTCCACTCATAACAGTTTGTGCAGCCTCTCCATCTGCTGTGTGCAGTGAATTCATGCATTATTCCCAAGAAACAGAAAATGAGATTTTTATAACTGTTCTTTTTAATGCTAATAGTTCAGGTATCTTTTCTCTTTCTAACTGGATGAATTCCTCAAATCTGTGTAACACCAGAAGAAAATCTGTGTCCTTGCAAGCAAAGCCACTCTGCAGGCTGTGTCACCTTGCTCACAGACAGCCTGAGGTGGTATGTGGCACTGCCCTGGCCTGACAGGGACTAAAGAGGGGATGGCAAATTGAGCTGTGACAACATGCTAATGAACATGCCTAAACCTTAGCAGGTTGCCCTGGAAATGAATTAGCTCATGTCTAAAAAATGGCACAAAACTTGCTGCAGGAAAAGGCCATTTGTGCTGAACCCTGCTGAAAGGCTTTCTCTGCTACAAGACCTATGTTATGTTTCCTTTTTTTTTTTTTTTTTTTTTTTTATACGCACAAGGTCTACTACATGTGCAATAGTACCAACTTGCAAGTGCAGCCCTATCAAGTCAGGCTCTGAAAGTCCTGGTGGCTTCCCCTTATCCTCAGGAATAACCAAATATGTGGGCATCTCCATAAACCACATCTCTCCTTCTCTTACCAGTAGTAGTCTTTTTGTTGTTGTTCGTTTGTTTCCTTTCATTTTTGTGGTGTTGTTTTTTTGGTTTATTTTATTTTTCTTCTCCTTTGTCCCATTTCTTTAATAACTAGTGCAATTTTTTTTTCTGTGAATAATTGTGTTTGAAAAAAACAAACCTTGTTTCTACCCATAAAACAGCATCTTCCTTTACACCTCAAGTCTCTTCCCTGCTCCAATGGCACCGTTTAGATGAATGTTACTCATGAAAATCATTCTGGGAGTCATCTGCTCAGAATTTGGCTATTTCTGCAGAAGAAACATACTAGCAGCAGGACAACTCCCAGACGCAGGGATGCTCACATTCTCACACTATGTTGGATGTGTTCTAAGACCCAGTGCATCTCTAGTACAACAACTTTTAGCAAAGCTCAGCCTCACCTCAAACCCAGAGGCCCAAGGACTTGACTTATACATGATGTCCATGCCCTCCAGCCTCTGCCAGCCTGGCACTGGCACCTGTAAGTGGTCACACAGCTCAGAAGGGCCACCTGTTGATGCGGACAAGGCTCAGCTGCAATTCTCATCTGTTTCTCAGGTCTAGCACTACAAAGTTTCCTTCACTGGGGTACTTTTCTTCACCCGACTCAGTAACAGACCTCCCAGCTCTCAATATAATACAGGGTAATAACCAAAATGAGGCTTTCCCTCATACCTTTAAGAAGAAAAATACATTTTTTTGAGAAAGATAAGTTTAAAAACATATCTCAAGAAACCACATTAGTGCCCAATATATCTATTAAACAGTTTCCAGTGATGACATTACAGCTTTTAGCACTGAGAAATTAAGACAAAATACAAGTTTACAACAGACCTCAGATTCAGAATGAAACTTTGAAGAGGAAAATGAGAGGATCAGATGAAGGATCAAATCCTAATTATGTGACATTTAGTACTTGGTCACCTGAGAGGTGAGTCTGCACTCTCTCTATTTTCAGAGTTACCTTACAAGATTTAAGACGGTGCAAATCAACCTCTCTTTCTGCCTTTGGTGCTCATGACAAGGGCAAATGGCTGGGCAGTAGAAGTTTCTACCTGCAGCTGAAACACAATAGTGCTGGGAATTCTTATTTTTTTTTGCTTTAAACTTGATCTTTCAGCTGCATGACTGACCAGGTTATTACCTCTGCTAAGCAAGGTCTGCTCAACGCTGACCGCCCTGGCTGTACAAACCAGAGACAAACGCTGCCATTGTGTGGTGTGTCAAGGAAATGGAGAGGCATTGACAACCATTGGTTTCCAAAGCTGAGGAAAGAAAATGCTTGTCTATCAATTCCGCTTGTTACTGTACATTATACTGTATCTATTACCAGCTGCTGACAATGACTTGTTAACATTTCCAGTTTGATTAGTTGAAATAAAAAGCAAGTAAGAGTCCATTTTTGTTCTCCTGATGCCTACTGTGGTATTCCTGTCCCAGAAAGCAGAAGAACTTTCCATTAGCATTACTTTTATAAGGCTCCATGTTTTTTTCACTCTTACAATCTGTCAATTTTGACATGTCCTAATGCTGTACAAAGCCTGTGGTGCCACGATCGTGCTGATAGCAAACCCCTCATTTCTAACTCAGAAGAGCGGATTCATCACAGAAACACCACAGAAAAGAAGCCAGAGTCTCTTACCAGAAATGACCTGCAAATCAGCAAAATCCTCTGTACTTTCCTGCTGCCTCTCCCATAGAAACCTAACTTTGTCCTTTCCACCTATCTTCTCGCTCAACTGAAAGGCAATCTGATTTCCCCCTGATCACAGAATCACAGAATTGTAGGGGTTGGAAGGGACCTCAAGAGACTATCAGGCCCAATCCCCCTGCCAAAGCAGGTTCCCTAGAGCAGGTTGCCCAGGTAAACTTGTGCCAATGACTTCTGCCAATATCCAACGATCTCGCACCACCTAACCACATCCTCTCTGCCCAGCCTGCCGCATCCCTTCCCCTGCAGTGGCTGTCCCACATGAGCAGTGCAGCATGTGCCAATGCACTGGCTCGGGTACCTCAAGTAGGAGCCGATCAGCCTCCTGCTCTACTGGCCCTCTTGAGAAAAGAGGGGATGTAAACACAACCTATGCTCTACAATCTTATTCCACTTGTAGCACCTAACCTGAATAGTTCTCACAAGTTACATTCCCCTTTTACTCCACTGGGCAAGTCCGTGAGCTAGGCCAAGACCTGAGCATGCAGTAGTGTGACCGCTAGAGATGTAATTTCTGATCTAATAAGGAAAGTATTATCACCTCTCCAAACAGAAAATCTGTGTTCCCTGTTACAACTGATTCCTTCTTTAGCTTACTTAGCATTCCGGCTGTGAATAAGTGATTGTTCTAAGGAATATACCGAGTTATTCCACAAGCAGAAACTTGTTTGTAATTACAGAGAAAGGAAATGCAGGAAGGAAAGAATCAATATGCCTGATTATATCTCCCCAGATATTAAGCTCAAGAGCCTGTGACATTGTTCATTTGTTACATCCTCAGCATCAATCTTCAGGAACAGAAGGTTACTCAGAATTAAGTATCAATCAGTGATGTTTCCATAAAAAACAACAAAGGGGAAGAGACCTCATATTTTAAAGGGGGAATAAGAAACAACTAATGACACACATAATAGGTTTGCTATACTCTTACAAGAAATAGAAAGGCTATGGTCTTAAAGTGAGAAATTACATGAAATGAAATCTGAGAAACTGCAGTGACCTGAAAACAGTTCATAGTTACCCATATACACAAGCCTCAGTAAGAGCCACGATTAATAGAATTCCCAATCCCTGTCCCACTAAGTTGACAGGAAACCACACTGGACTACAGTTTGTCCAACAGGGACAAATTCGTTCCTTTTCCATGTAAGTAACTGTCAGTAAATGTAGCCAAACATTTATACCCCATTCCCTTTCTTATTTACAACTCTCCTCCTGCCAGAAAACACAAGCACGGCAAGCTAGCATCGTACCAATTTCTGGCTCCTCTTTGTTCAAAAAGACAGCAAAATTTTTGTTGGAGATAAGGATTCCTGGCAGCCACAGGACAGGATACCCTCTGTAATACCCATCACCTATCTACAAATCAGCACAATGCTTATGCACATACCTGTCTTTGAACACGCATACAGAGCTGCTGCATACAAAGCTCTTTGTGTGCTTATAATTAAACATGCTTTCTAGGTTCTCTGCTTAATTTGTCTTTCAAGTGAAATACACAAAATCTTTGGTCACAGGAAACCAGAGACTTTCCACAAGCTTTGATAAATGTTACTATTTATAGAATTTACAGTATTCTTTCGGTGTACAAAAGGTTTCACCCTTTCTCCTTTGTTCACAGATACTTTCCATAAAAGCAAACCTCACTGCTCTGCAATTAATGGATGGGTTCCGAGGGAAAAATGTAAATGAAAAAATAACAGCCCCTAAGGCTAAATCAAAGGAAGGGGAAGTGTTTCTGCCATGTTCCATGCAATAGAAGACAGCCCATCATACTGATGAAGCTCTAGAATTTCTTTACAGACACCAGTGACCCCAGTAAACCTATCCCTCTTTGAGTTACATCGTTTATCTTTCAACTGTTCCAGTCCTTATTTTATTTTCATTTGCTAATAGGCAAAAAGCTTATCCAATAGCTACTGGTGAAAAAGCAATGCAAAGTTAATTTTATTTTGCCTGAGTCTGATGTGCAGTCACAAAAACAAATAGGCCTTCCAACAAATGTTGTTCTTGTTTCTCAGTAACACAAAGTTTTCAAACGCCCACTGAAAGTGCCCAATGGTCTTTAAGTTCAACTCTCATGAGAAAACACTAAAGGATTGTAGAACATATTGTTAATGTAAACCTTGCCTGTTTGATTCTGACATGTTAGCTAATTTAGCAAATCAAATACTGTAAGTGCATGCCATGGATTGACTTGTTGTGTTTAAGAATAAGACAAGAAATCCAACAGAAAACAAAAACACAAGGGTAAGAACTTGTGGCTGATGTAAAGCAGCTGAATAGGGTGCTTCTCTTTGCTGGAAAGACTTTAAGAAATGTGGTTTGCCCCACAGTGATCTGAAATTTTGCATGCTCTGCTTGAACTGCATTTGCCCCTACCTGCCGATGTATTGTGCACATTGTGCAGAAGATGTTTGGACAGCTCTTGAAAAATCTCCCACTGCTACACATAACTCTTAGGTTCTTCAGAGTCATCACTTTATTAGTTCTTGCTGACAACAGCTATCTAATACTCGATCAATGATTTTAAACAGGATCGGAGTTTCACAGACAAGGCAACAGAAAGCCTGAGAATTTTCTTTAGCTTGTTTTTGGCAGACAACCCGACGTTATTACAGCTAAAAGTTGTATAAAGTCACAAAGCATTTTCCTCCAGTTAAGGAACACATTTCTGTGCAAACAATGCACATAAACACAACTCTTAAATCACACAAAACGCAGCCAAAACTAAGCCAACGCCAGGCAGGTCAGGACTAGTATGTCCTCACTGCCTCCAAGTCACACTTCCCTGGCCTGCTGATTCAGAGTTTAAGCTCCTACTAAATGACTCAAGAGAACTATTCCTTAGTTTTTAGCTCTATAATTGCTCCAGCTGCATCCGCCACCCTGTCAAGGAGCTCCAAGCCGGCCTGCCAGAAGTGGCGCCCTCCATGAGCCTGCTGATGGGAGATGCCTCAGGGTGCGCTGAGTCAGCACAAGCTCACTGGCAAAGCAACAGCAGACATGATGGATGCTCGTGGCTTTGGCAATTGAAAAAAAAAAAAAAAAAAAAAGACTTAAATATTTACAAAGGAGACAAAGGAGACTGGAGAAAAAGCAGGCAGGAAGAAAATGAGACACAGATAACATTTCTAAACAATAGAAATCTTCAGAAAACATTCAGCTCAGCCAAGCTTTCATTCAGCTTCATCTTTCTACTAACAGCAACACTGAGAAAGTGTCTTGGGGTTAAATCCAACAAATCTCAACCATGCTGTGTATCAGAAGCAATTTTCTCTTCAGTGACCAGGATTTCACTTGCTGTGTTACCAGCAACAGGACAGTTCCCCTTGCAATTCTCTCCTTACACAGCTAAGACAACATGTTGATCTCAACTTCCTTTTTCACCTCATTCTGTAATTACTTGAAACAACAATGCCTGTTACTCCAACTTAGTTGAGGCATGCCTGATCTACTTAAATTAGTTCCTCTATCAAAACTCTAAATCCTCTCTATTAATCTAGTTATAGACATATTTGACAGGGTTTTTCTGAACAGAAGAAAAACTTAGTAAGCAGAATCATGGGTTAAAATCTTAGTCACTATTTTCCATAAAAGACACGTGTTTTAGCACCCTACTTGAAAACAAGAATTATGCAGAGTCCTGCCAACACTCCCATTTCAAAACTTCTTTGAAGGAAAATACATGGGTTCACAAGAAGAGAAGAAGCCTCCTTAAGTATCCTGAAACGCTACAGATGTGGCCAAGATATACTGAGATATAAGTGAAGAAAATGAAAAGCAAAACAAAGACGCAGACATTAGCCTGGAAACAAGACAGGTGAGCGCTAAGGCAAGTCAGAGAGATCATGGTGAAGTGTAACACAGGAGGACAGGAGAACCATCAAAACAAAATGGCAAGAACTGATGAAAGATGTCAAGACCACTTGGTGAATTAAAAACTTGGCTCATTGTTTCCCTAACACTGCCCTTTTCTAAGGAATTGTGCTGACAATAGGAAAATATAGCTAGACACAAAGTATTTTGATTTGTGGAGTATCTCCAGCTTTCCATGATAAACTTATCATTTTGTGCATGTGCGAGCCCAGCAAAACACACTCCACATCCCAAACAACTTTCACTCTGAGGAGGCAAATGAAAAGAGAGATGAGACATGTAGAAGAAAATGCCCCCAAGGAGTATTCTGAGGACATGGCGGTCTCTTCACCAGCAATAATTTTTAACACAGCTTGACATACTTTCATGAGGGGACTAAGACCTCAACCTTCTATAACTTGAAAAGACAAGTGGGAAAAAAATCAAGAAAAAATAAGAAAGATCATCTTTTGTCTTTCTACTAACAGCAACACTAAGAAAGCATCTTGGAGTTAAAACCAAGAAGAAGCAGTGACCTTCTGCTACTACATATCAGTATTGCACCTTCACAGGACCCTGACAGAAAGAGCGCCAAGACTCTAGCCTTGTTCAGGCACTAGGGGCTCCCCACAACAGCTCAGTTTGGATGGTAGCACTGCCAGACTGCCACCTGCCAGACATGCACTGTGAGCCTGCCCATGCAAATTCTGCAACTAGCTCCTACGCATCTCCCAGCACCTCTGGCTTGGCCATTTTTGTTCTTTATTCACCACTTGTTTCCCAGTCTTTCGCCTTTTCCTCTTTCCATCCCTGCCTCCCTGAATACAGGAGTATGAATGAATCCTCAGGATCTGGGATATTAATGTTGCATCACAGACAAACATATTCACGTATTAACTCTAACTACTTTCTCCATTCTGTCACCCTCTTCCCTGTAAAAATCAGCGAGCAGTTAAGTCACACAGACTACGTATTCATAGGTGAACTCCCAACACACATTTCACATACAGCGAAGAGCAAAGCCCCTCTGTGGTCCTCGAAAGCCAGCTACTATAAGCGCTCAAACAGAAAAAAAAAAGTAAAGTGAACCAACAAAATTATGACTAAACACACCAAAAATCCTGTTGGCCAGCCTGTCTGGTGCATGAGTGCAGACCTAACAGGCACCAGCACAGACCTTGGGTGAAAAGCTGCGCGCGTTGCTATGTCCTTTGTATGGCGTGCACCATAACATCTCTGTGGACTGAAGAGGGAATTGGTATTTTCTCCATGTAGCTTTTCATGTTTTTCTACTTCACTTCGCCAGTACGTTGAAGCAAGTATTCAAACTGCTCTATTAATGTTGCTCTCTCTTGGTCAACTACACACAGAAGTTCCTTGTATGTAAAAATCCCTTTGGTAAGACTACAGTTAATGGAGAGAACTGGTTTATGTAGAACAGAACAAATGCACTCCTATGTGATAACTGGAGCAGTGATTATGAACTCAGACTTTTGGTTTGCTTCAGAGCTGCAGGATATCTTTTTCCCTGTTAATGCTGGAATTCCAGGGCTCATTTCCCCAGCTGGTTTGCTTTCCCTGTGAAGCAGCCATGCTGCGGCTGACACTGACTTCCATCGTAGGGATAGATGACAGATACTTTTCAGAAAACCCCTTACAAACAAATGCTTTCAGGAACTTCCCAAAACACTGATTCATAAACCCAGGTCTGCAGATTTAGTTAAAGTCTCCTCATACCTGCCTGCTTTCTAAACCAACTTAAAAGCACTGTAATACAACAGTTAGACACCGCGACACTTGACTATCTGATACCTAAGCCTACAGATATCTGTAAACTCATTATTTGTAGATCAGTTCTCCTGTGTTCCCCTCTCTACCTTGGTGGCTCAGTTTGTGAAATCAATCATTTCAGAACAGGGCACGTACATCACTGCCAACCAGACATTTTACCTCTTCCCAACAACTATACCCTGACTCGATCAGCCCCTTTCAGTCCGAGCACTATCTTTCAAATCATCAGTGGGGCTAAACAAGACTCTTGCAAGGCCCCAGACCCATGTGCTCCCACAGGCGGGCAGGTGATGGAGAGGGGAGTCAGGGAGCCAGCCCCAAAGCAGGCCCTGCAGGGCGCCTGGCCAGAGCCCAGCTCCCAGGCAGCCAGCCTCATGCAGCTCTGAACCTTGACCATCTTCCCAGCTCCCAGCACAGGTGTGAACTGCACCTGGTAAAGCATTAACTTTGTTCTCTCTCTGTGTTCACAAAATAGGAGCTGCTCGGGTGCACCTGCTCACACGAGGTTGCTGGCACTGCACAGCTATCAGCGTATACTTAAGACAGCCCAACTGTGCTAAGGGGCGAATTCTAGGCTGCTAATGCAGTTGAGTGAAATAATGCAGGGAGTCCAATTTTCTCGTGTCAGCTAACCTTTGTTGTGGTGGATTTCTTCTTGCAACATCCGAGATCCCTTGCTTGGTTCAATTTGCAGTCCCTGGTGTTATGTGTTATCTCTTAGACTATTAAGTTTAACTTTTCAAATGCTTTTGAAGCTTCAATTTTTCTTTGTCTTGTATTTCTTGTACAAATCCTCAAGTCCCCAGAAACTGATCTCGATTTTACCTCACTATGTGAGAAGTCAGTGCAATACCTGCTGACTCCTTTTGGAAAGCTGTGATTTACTTCGTGGTTATCCACACATTCTTCTCAAAACAAAATTTGCATAAATTTCAGCTCAAGTTGAAGCAAATATGAACAAACAGTACTGCAGTTAAAAAAAGGTGACCAAATCTTAAACCAAATCTTAAGGGACTAGTACCAATTCCCATCTCAAACAGAAGAAGATAAATTTCAGATATTTACTATCTTCTCATGCACAGGAAGAAAAAACAGCCCAAAAAGATTGTAAGAAATGCTATAGACTTAGCTACTTTTCCTCAATCAAAATTAAGTCAAAATATTTATTTTAAAGGTCAAAGTATGGATCTTCAACTGAAATGTTACTTACGCCTTAATACATAGGAAGGTAAAACATGGAAATCTGTCCGAGACACAAACGCACTGAAGATGTGCCTCTGAAAGGAGAGGCTTCAGAAGAAATCTAACCTTTTGTATTAAATAGATCCATGTTAAAAACCTGGAAAAAATCAACAACTACTATCTCATAAGTCACCCAGTAAATACATAAGTACTTCCAGCCTGCATTAAGAACAAAGACAGATCCTTGGCAGGAGGGCTCGCAGGCACTTGGTGCAGTACCTGAGGGAAGTACAAAACACCCACGTTCCTGTCTTCAGAAGCGGGATGCTTGGGAGTTTAATGGAAATACAGACAACACACAAGGAATGGTGCAGGACTGCCATGAATGGCAGAGCCTTGTTTGTACCTAAAATAACTTCTGATGGTACAGGATGGACTCTGATGGAAAACTTATTCTTTATGCTTAAGTGCTGGCAGAGGGATTAGATATTACCACGTGCCTAATTACACAGGCATGCGTGCACCACTCCTGCCTGCTCTTCTGGTATGGGTGACATCTCTCATTTTTACCCCTGGATAATGAAAAAGAAGCTATTAAATGTAGCTCTAAAGAAAGTGAGAGCATTCAGTGGTTTCTATGGCAGGACATACCTCCGTGTAATTCCTTTGTACAATGACAGAATGATGGAGTAATAAGAACATGTATTACTGACAGGTGTAATTTCACCCCTGCTTGAAAGGCCATGACTTAAAAAGGAGATGAAAGTCTCAAACTGATGAATGGGGATGGAAAAAAACTGACAGGAATAACATTCACCATCTCAGGGGAGCTGAGTCACATGGGTCATGCGTTTTTCCGTTTGGCTAAGGAGCCGTCCTGATTTATAACATGCTCTGAAAGGACCTGCTGGACGTTTGTTCTCATCTGCCAGTGGATGGCTGCTAGAATGCATCGGGACATGCACAAACACGAACAGGGGCACTTCAGGGGATTCCTCAGCAGGTGTGTGCCTCTCCGGCCATCAACAGCAGCTACTATTAAGAAATTCTTTTCAATTCATCTCATGCTAGCCACCATTAACCGGATCTCACTGCAGTCAATGACAGTTTCATAACCAACTTCTGCTGAACCACATTCAGCTGGAACTGACCATGAATGCTGACTTTTAGATGTTATTATCTCTTTTCATTTCCATGATGACAGTCAGCTTCTGCCAGGGCCCTGTCACACAAGACATTGCACAGTTACCTCAAAAAAAAGGTGCTGCCAAGGCAATGCACTGCAAAGGCAATCCCTTGCTTGAAGAAAAAGGCAGGAACCACATCTCAGCACATAGGTTTGCACTCTGGAACTGAAGGCAGCTGGTTCAGCGAAAGCAATGGAGAACAGGACAAAGGCGGGAACCAAGCCTGAGAAGAAGGAGCGTATTTGGTAAGAGTAATATGCAAGGGCAGGAGAGGGAAAGCAGAGAGGCTACCCAACAGAGACCACGCACCCATCTTTCCCTCTCAGACAATGCAGAAAAGGAGCTGAAGCATCTCATGGCAGTTACTCATGGCACCAGGGGACTGAAAAAAAGACAGCTTTCTGGAAGGGAAACAAAACGCTCACAGCATCAGCCTCGAGCTGTCTGAACACAGGCTCTAAGCAAGAAGTACTCCATACTTAACTGTTAGACAACAAAAAACACTAATCTACAGAGCGTATACTATTTTTGTATTATTCCTGAATAACAGAGAATAATCATCTCCAGTAGTTCAGATTATGCTCTTTGACTGGAGTTGTTTATTTGATCATCTGGTGGCAGCCACTGAGCCATTCCTCAAGCACAGCAGGCACCCAGTGATCCCACGATCAACATGTTGAAAAGAAGTTCGTTCCCAGCACTACTGCAGAGTGCTTATGGCATGTCGAGAGAATTTTCTTCTCAAGGGAAAATGCATCACTTCTCCTTATTTACAGGATGCTGGTCAAAATCTAAGATCTCTTCTAACTGTGCAAGGCCTAGTACAAGGGGCTTCTGGTTAGGTCCGGCAATGCTGTTTTACGTACAGATATTTACAAGCATTGTCATAACTTAGATTCATTTCCTTTTAAAGTTGATCATGAGACTGAATGTTGTCATATTTCTCAGGGTTTTCTTGCAGATAGCTCATTGCACTATGTATTTATGTGACTTTGCTCTTCACAGAGAAAATCATTTCCTAGATAAAGACGACAGATTGGAGATTTGCAAAGTATGTTTTCTTTTCTTCCTTTTTTTTTTTTTTTTCTTTTCCCCCCGGCGAGCTGTTCAAAACTTATGAAGTGGTGGAACAAACAGTCTTGGCTGTCTAGTGAGGTACACTTTAAGTTTCAAACACTTGAAGTGGTGTTTTGTAACTTTACCACTTTGAGATACTTACATCTAACAAGCCTATATAGCATTATTTATCTACAAGCAACACAAATTTTAGTTCAAAACAAACACAGATCAAAATAAATTTCTAAAATACTCACAAATGCTAATCTCTCTCACTTGCTTTTTCACTTGCTTTGAGATAAATACTTGGTACTCTCCCAGATTATTGAAGGGAAAGCATTTAATTTTCACACAAAAGCAGCCTGCCTGCCAGAGAGAAGAGCTGTTTTCAGGACTGCCAGCCTTGCTGTGAGTTTTCAGTTTCAGGAAACACACCCAGAACCTAGATCTCATGAAACAGCTATGTTCCCATCCTCCTCAAAGACTTTGCGTGCCCCGGCACCACTGTGTCTGGCTTTTTTTCCTAAGACATGTTCCCTGATCTTGTGGGTCAACCCTTAGCACAGCCCCAAGGGCAGGTGTCTCCTTCCGACAAGCAGCAGTGGCACCAAACGGGCACGATGGCAGTCCTAAGCTCTTCAAGGACAGCCAGCTGGCTATGAATGCTCTCTGAAGATCATTCGGGCATCACAAAGCCTGAAAGAGTTCATGCTACAACATGGTCATAGCAATGAGTGCTGTGCACATCTTCCAAGCGTACAACCTCAACAGCCACAGAACAGTAAAGAAAAAAGGAATCAAAGGAGGGTGCTTTGTGAGCAGGGACTCAACACATTTCCTGGTACCATCTCTGAGTTCATCTGCAGGATCCATGCTGAAAACCTGCTTCTGGAATACCTGAGAGTTGACACATGCATCATGTTGGCTAGGAAAAAAAAAAAGCAACAAAAAAACGTCCCATTGCTTTCCATACCCCTTGGATACATAGCAGGCACAGTAACAGATCCCATTAAACTTCATCCCTTTGAAAGGGCACAATGATTAATCCTTATGAACATTACACAGCACAGCAGCAGTAGCCTATTTCTGCTCTCAATGAATTGCCCAAAATACTCATCAGATTTCCTACAAATTTGCCCAGGAACAGGACAGATTTCCAACTTTGGTCTTTAAAAGAAAGAAATCTCATTATATAAAATGCCTCACTGGCTCTTCAGTAGTGCTCCATTACCATACATAGCTGTGAAAAAAAAAATCTTACAAATTTTAAGTAAAACTGTGTAACTCTTAGAATGAAAATGAGACTGTAAGAGGTCTGAAATTAAAAATCATTCTTACGCTCCTGTTTTGCAAACAAATAAAGAAATTGTGTCTGAATGCAACACTGAGACCTTTGGTCAAATACCAGGTGTGAAATGCCCATATTATAAACTGAGCTTTTAAAAAACGTTTTTCTCTCAAAAATAAAACCACTCTTCCTGAAAACACAAATTCACTAATATATTACACATTGGTTTTCCATATTGTTTTGTTTCAGTAAAAATCAATGACATGTCAAGCTGATTTTATATCACGTTGCAAGCAGACCAGCTATTAGCTGATATGAAATTATACAAGATAAAAAAAATCTAATCTGATTGTATGTCTACCTTCCTCTTCAACACGCTGAATAGCTCCAGTCCTGCTAGCACTGATAGACATCACCCATACTGCCATGAATAGCACCACTGAAATGTGCAGCTTTTTTCATTAAAGCTTTCACTACAGTCAGTGGGACTGCTCTAGGTAGTACATTTAAGCAGTATGCATAAATATTTGCAAGATTAGGGACAAAGTCCTATATTTAAGATTTCTGTGTTAGGCAAGAAATAGCAATTTTGTTCCTATACCAGAAAAAAAAATGTTGAAACTACAGAGGAAATAAGCTTAGAGGTGAATTTTGGCCTACAGTGAGAATGGGAGCATGCCTTGCATGTCATTGTTCCTTTTGGTGAGAGCAGAGCACTCCCTTAACCCTTCTGGAAATCTGGAATAGAAAACACATTCCACTGCTTGACAAGTATTAATCTGTGAGTTCATATCCCAGTTCCGATGAAACTTCCTACAACCTCTTAAAAATGGCAAACAATAGTTCCCAAAGTGATCATATAAGCTATTAATTCTGAATTATTTAGAACATATTCTATTGCAACTGTATCAGTATAATTGCCACGCAAAATGGAACATTTCCCACATACTGCAATGCCCCCACATTTCAAGTTCCTGTGAGATAAAACCCATCTATGTTGTCTTTTCATTCATGAGGGTTTCAGTTGATGCATGTGGTTGACCTCAATTGTTTTCTAGGTTTGAAAGGAATGACTTGTAGGCGTACATTACACATGTGCTGGGGTCATTTATTACTCTGAAATTCAAAGAACATATACCATAATGAAAGCATATGCTGTTATTGACTAGTTCTGGGATGGTTTGAATTAGGAGGGCACTGGGCACTTTTTATAATCTGAAGATTCTTAAAATCAATTCTTGTAGATTCAAAATCATATCAGATGGCTCTGGCAGTAAACATTCATTCTCAGCAATCAGTTTGTCAATGAGCAACAATTTCCCCTTCAGTAATTTATCTCCAACGAGGTCCAACAGTCCACAAGTGTGTACAAAGTACAGCTATCATGATGCTCAGGTTAACAGGCAAGGTGGCCAAGAACATCACTCAAATGCTAAGAAGGAAAATATTTAGGAATATTGCGTACAATGCAGAGAAAGCCCTTAAAACATATTAGCTCTCCTTCCTGCTGTCTTGTTATGCTTCTGTCAGTAATGCTTTGAATGTCCTTTCTTACAGCTGGGTTTCACCGAGTCTCACTTATCAGATCATTAGTTAATTTGAGCAAATGAAAAGATCTGTTGACAGAATAGCTGTTTATTTCATTCATTTCCACTAAAAGCTTTCATGCATCACCTCTTTCCACCTTTCTCTATTGCTGCTTTTAGAGGTAATCATTTATAATGTGAAAATCATTGTTTGGTAACATTAGGCAGCCAGATGGTTGGGTTTTGTTCTCTCTAGCTAGGAAAAGATAAATACTCCTACTGTAAAGGTTCAAGAGCTGAAAATACTAATAAATAAATGTGGGCACTAATGGTTTTTAAATGTCAGTGATTGAAACAGACAAAAATAAACTGTTTTTTGGAAATACCACATTTTTTCTATCAGTACCATCATATTTCACTAAGCTTGCCCAGATACCTTTTTATCACCCTGCTTATTTGTTTTACACTACCAGGTAAAACAAACACAACCTGAAATATGATGACTAAGTGCAAACACTAAAAGGTTCTTAAAACACGTGCACGCTATTTAAGAGAATAGCTTTTCCAATTAAATCATGTGTTATTACTTATTTCCTGAGAACTGACAACTTGTTCAACAGAAGCATTCACAAAGGTTCGTGGGTATGCAGGAATGATCAAGAACTTTCTCTTGAGTCAAACAGACCAATTGGGATTTCGTGTGTAATCAGTTTTAATTTCTGTAATATCGACCAGGCTTGCATTTACACCTATGGAAAATTACTGCTGAGAGTGTGAAGTAGATTAAAGATCAAATTCCTTGCACATGATGATTTCAAATCATTTTCCTGCTTTTTTTTTTTTTCTTGCGGTAGCCATACCATCATTGCAGGAATGGGTTAGAGTTGTCCTTCTGTCAAATCAGCACTTTCACCCCTATCAGTCATTCTCACCAAAATCCCTCCAGCCCCCAGGTACAGGGAAATCCAAGGGCCACCATGGAAGGTCAATCACACATTTGAATCACTAAGAGCCACTAAAACTTTCAGAAGACAAAATAAACTGGAAAGGCACCACATCTGAACTCTGCTGCTGTTCCTAGAAAGGGTAAGACAGTGACTCCCATGCCCTTCCCACAGAAGGAGGCCACTGCAGGCATCCCCATCCCAAGACAGCCAACACAATGCAATACCTGCTTGGACTCACTTTTCATGTGCCTAGATAATGTCTGACAACAAACTCGTGTAACACTACCTGAACCCTCCAATTCATCATTTACTTTCGCTCGAGGAAAACCCATCCCAATAATTTTCAATGGCCCTTTTCAATCTCTTGGAGAAGTAGGAGCACTGCAACACACTGATTCAAGACTAGGAAACAAACCAAGTTCTTCTGTGAGGTAGGAAGACATTTAGCACATCTTTTCCCCATTTTAGTCAATGATTTAACCAAAATACATCGAGTCTAAAAACATATTTTCTAATTAATGCATTTCTGTAGACACTTACATTTCCTTTCTTATCCTTTGTTTAATACACAATTTGAGAAGAAAGTAAATAAATCCATCAACAACATATGCGAACAGCTCATTGTTTCAAAATGACAGAAAATCTTTAGAAATGTTTCTTATGTGGTTGTTAAATTGTATTCATACAACTTTCCTGATGTTGAGAATCAGTCTTCTCAGTCAGCAAACTACAGCTACTGTAGGAAAACAAAATGGCAGGTTTTGTTTAATTTACTTATAGTCTATGATGGCCTGCTTGACTGTGTTTGAGGAATACCCTTTGATGATCCAGAAACGCATTACCCACTTCAAGGAACCCTCTGACTTGGACATTTTATTTCTTCAATCTGATAGGCCACAATGGAAGTTTTCCATTGCATGTGCTAGCGTTTAGCACATTCTACCACCACAAATGCAGGAGGCTCAACTGCAACATACACTTGCTCTATTTATAGCTATGTTTGTAACACTACCTATTTCCATACTATGATTACTATTCTTTACTGGTTTTCATGTATTTCAGAGAAAGCAAGTACCTTACACTAATCTAGGTCCTATGCAGCAGAGACCTCAGGCCATGGACAGTCACACAACAGCAGGTCTTTAGGAGTGAAAAACTTCCAGCCAAAGACCCGGCATTGTATGTGTTTTGAGGGAGTTGCTTCACTGTAACTCTAATCTGATCCCAAGAACTGGCTATCTGCAAGAGACTAAGTGCCCCTAGAGCCTAACTTCCTGTTTCTCCTTCTCTCCCAGTTAAAGCCATTAGTGCATTCCAAGATTGTTCTGCAATGCAAAATCAAAGCATGTTAAGTGGGGCCTCCTGAGAGACTTATTTCAAAATTTCTCTCCTGACCCAAACTCAAAAGCCAATGTAGACACACCCTCATGGATATGTAAGCCATCTTTCACCAGGCCCTTCCGAGCTGTCTTCATACAGAATCAAAAACTCCTGCTGAGACAAACAAAACCAATTATAAGGTCTTTAAAGGAACTTAATTGGTCTTAAATTAATAGCCATTAAAAAAAAATTATGCATGTTGATCGAAATTGTACATGAGCCTCGAGGTCTTCTGATGACAGTTCGAAACCTTCAAATAATATGCCTGATGCCTTGCTGTCAGCTGGTCTGAAACTTGACCACTTGACACAGCATGAGTAACTTGCAGTCATTCACTGCTGCTGTGACAGTAAAATGACACAACTGATGCATTATAGAACATGTATTTTGCTTACCTGACTTGTGTTTCGCTATTGATACATTACAGCAAACAATGAAGAAATAAAAGATGCTCTATATTGCTCTTCTTTTGCCATGTTCTTTTCTACATGGTGTCTTAGCTTTGCAGACTTCCCATGGAAAACATATTATACCTAATCACGCATTTTTAAGCATTTAAAACAACCCATAATCCATGTATTTCAGTTAGTCTAGAACAGTTTTTCCATTATACTGTACCTACAACTTACAGAGAAGGAATCTTGCCAAAAACAAAATATCATTTTATTAAGTGGTCATTATCAGATATATTTCTCTAGAATAGTTTAGACAAAAATAAGGAAAAAACACTGTGAATTTAAGAGCTGCCTCAGTGTGCTGTATACATTTTCAAATAACACTTGCCATTTTCTGTTACCAGAATTTGATCATCCTAAGAGTGAAATAATATAAGTAAAATTACACCCTAAGTGTACTGCCAGCACCCCAACAATTGCTTTTGGGGTTCAGAGGACACCGTATCCCATTGGCACAGTTCCAGGTGCTTTTATGCTCCTTTACACCTGTTGCCACCACGCCTCAGCACTATATACTATGCAAACAATGGCAGAAAATGATGTCTATGATTTCTGGAGCTAAGGAAAAAAGGCTTCTGCTTGTCATCTGCACAATAAATCTGAACAAGGAGCATGACTTCCACTCATCCCTACCCCTTTTAAATGGGGAGAAGACATACTAAGCCTCAGACAGCTGCTGGACAAAGAATACATCTGCATCCAGGAAACAGAGTTACATTTCCTTCATACTATTCTCTTTCCAATGGAATGGAATTTGACATGTATTTTTATATTTCAAGGGCATAAGTGACTGATTGAAATTAAGTTATGATTACCTGCACGACTCATGCAATTTCCATGGGGACTTATTAAACAGACAAACTGGTTCAATTAAAAGGGAAATAAACATTTATAAAACACCATCTTTTTCTTGACAGGGAACCCTTCGTAGATCTTAGAAAACAGTAAAGGGAAACAAGATCATGTCAGCGCAATATTGTTGGTCATATATAACGCAATCTTATGTTTCATCCAGTTTTCAACACAGGAAACGTGCATTAGAAACTGCTGAATTCACAGGTTTCTCTGAGTCAGAGTTTCTTCGAATTGCTGCAAGGAACAAAATGTAACCAGTGCTTTTATACAGCTTCAATAATACACATTGCAAAGACAAAAAGGCCCAGCCACCAAACTGTTTACACAGCCAACACTCAGTGGGGAGAAAAATCAACAAGTTCCATTCTACTAGGCATGAATGTCATCTGATCTCCTGGTTGTAGCTCTCACAATACTAAGACAAGAACTTCATTTATTTATTTTCCTATTAGTAGAACTGGGAGGAAGGGATGAATTCTCAGATTTCTAATGTCCCTATTTTCTATGAACACATTCTACCTAATTATTTGAATCAGCTAAACATTCCTGATGTGGACACCAATGAAAACTTTAGAAGAAAAACAATGAGAACTTTAACTGCAACTTGTTCAGATCTCCGTAGAATCCAAATCCATGCTTACAGGGTCCATCTCTCTACAGATACATCAGGTTAGCTGTAGTCTCTCTCTACCCCTTTACTCTAAGCCTCTTCCAAAAGATCAGCCTCAAGATAATCAAACACTAACTGTGAGACTTGCTGCTCTAGGACACAAAAAAGGTGTTCTTGGGCATGGTATAATATCCTACAGCTTTTGTAAAAACAAACTAGAACATCCACAGAGCCCTTTATCACCTTGAATAAACAAGCAATATTTAATGCATACCAGAGTACAGGTGAAGGTTAGACAGGGTAAACATACACCTGTGTAAAGAAGTTGAGATCTGTCTGCCTGCTGAGTAAGTCTGATCATAAGACTTGCATTGGATTTCAGGTGAACTCATACCTGAGAATGTGGAGAATTCACCAGTAAGTTAAAAAATCTGTGAGTAGTTAGTTCTTACCTCACCCTGCACACCTCACTTGTTTTTTAAAACCATTTTGTGGTTTTTAGTTCTTATTTTCTCTTACCAACTATTCTGCATCAGACTTTTCAATGGAATTGGTTAAAAGCAAGTACATGCAGTGCATATTTCGAGACAGGCTCATTTCAGAAAATTATCTTCCCATATGAACTTGACACATGCATAACCTGGAAAAGCTGATAAAACAGAGAGGAAATAGGGAACTCAGCTGAGGAAGCCCCTCAGGATGACTGAGCAGAGCTGAGAGAGACTTCTTCCAGGTAGAGGCCTTCGCAGTTTTCACAACTGGATGTTTTTCATCCTCCTCTCAGAGGAAAGGAGAAGAGGAATAGGATGGGCTGGCTACATATCTAGAAAAGGCATGTAGGAAATCATCTTCAGGCAGAGGCTGATTTCTAAGGGTCTGGAAACACCCTCAGAGCTCCTGCCAGCAAATGCAAGCAAGATCACTGACAATGCTTGCTGTATCAGGAACTTGTCTCCCAGATGTAATATCCCTGTCACCGTGATATGCAGGACAAGCGCTGCTGACCCTTAAATAAAGGGCTAAGCCTTGTTGCAGAGAGCGCTAAAGCCAACTAACCATTACAAAAATTTTTGTGAGGTTCACATTTATACAGCTTTGGAACAAGAACTTTCCTTTTCTTTTTCAGCTCCCATTCCTTCAGCAGCCCTGAAATCTAGCTCTAAAGCAGGCAGCCCCGCCAAGCAGCATTAAATCCTGCCTTTGCTGAAGACCACCAGCAATCACAGCAGGTAACCTCCTTATGGCAATGTCATCACACGTGTGGTGACTTTTTGAGGTAGGCCACAAAGCCTTGTTTAGCCTTATCCAGATGGACTAAGAAAAGTTAGTTTTATGTTGAATAGTCTTTAGGAAGGAAACCCAAGGATTTAATGAAATTGTTCATTAGCTCAGAGAGACCTTCAATGCTATTGTCACACGGTCACATTCAAAGGAGGATGGAAAGCCATTTGATAACTCCCTGCCATGTCTCTCATTTTTATTAGACCTACTTGGATGAGTGGGAATTAAGTCCCACAACTTGCAGAGCTTTCATCTCAAAAGGAGCAGGTGCAGGATATCACTTTCTGAACAGAGAAGCACACAAACAATATAATTCCTGCAATTTCAATGCTGTCTCAATGCTGTTTCAATGGCAGGCAGTGGCTTCAGCTTTCCCAATAGGCAGTGTTTTCTTTGGGTAGGCTGGTCTGCTCAGCAGCCAGCGTACATAGTCTTAGAGACCAAGCATAACCCCCAAAACCATACAAAATGGTGTAACACTGCAGCAGGAATGCAGGTGGCACTGTGAAGATGAAGAGAAATAGTTTCATAAGGGAATATCATTTCTCTGTTGGATGATTGACTACATAATAGTAAAAACCATAAATATATTTTGTGCTTCTATAAGGCCACCAACAGATTTATGTTCTAAATCACTTGGAAATGCATTTGCACATTGAAGTTTATTAGGAAAACATTACAGGGTTATCTGTAAAGCAACAAACTGCAGTAGAGTCAGAGTTGAAATTTCAGATGTGATATATTTCATTATATCTAGGTACGTACTGAATAGCCTGCAATAATACTCACTGTTCCAAAAACTTTTGATATATATCACCAGAGGCTGGTTTGAGGGCCTAGAATTCATACCACTGCAGGCTTGGAAACTTGGAAAATGAGATCAGCTGTCAGCATTTTCATGGGATACTTACCCGCTTACTGTTTCCCTGTTACTTTTTTTTTTTTTTTTTTTTTTTTTTTTAACTTTTAAAGGCTAGCCTTTAAAATATCATAATATAAGGTTAATCTACCTTGTATTCTAGAGCCCTTTATTTGGGTGTATAATTGGGGTTTAGTAAACGCAATGAGTCCCCAAACTACACTGGATGCAATTTCAGGTCCTTAATGAATGCTACCGCACTGTATCCCCAAGACTGAGAAGCCTATTGCTGATCTCAACTTTTCCAGTGCCCTCCTTAGGAGCCCTGTTGTCACAGAAGAAAACATTTCATCTCACATTGCTAAATGTATTCGGCACCCCATGAGCAGAGAGACAGAGCTGAGGTTTTCCTCCTTTTTGTCTATGTTCTGGGCATCCTGGAATTGATTCGTAGGGAGGTCTTGGCCAGTCCAAAGGGCTGGGCTCAACCCTGCTGCCTTTACGTAAGGCCAGAAGAATCTGTTAATATAAACTGTTAGCCCTCTTCTGCTCTGAGAAGGGCTCTGTGCAACTCAGTAGTGTCCCCATCTGTAAAATGAAGAAATTACAGTTCTGATATAGCATGCTCTGAAAACGAGAGCCAGAAAGTGAAATACAAGAGGAAAGTGCTACAACTAATTGAATCTTTCTTTTTTTCTTTGCTTTTTTTTTTTTTTTTCCCTAACATGATGGTAAACATGTGAAGTAAGTCACAGAGTGCTTCTAAACCCTCACAGCTTTGTTCCATCCTATCTCATTTCTGTCACACATTTAACCTTTTGTGTCATATTTCTCCTAGAGAAATCCTTAACTATGCCAAGAAGCACAATTCCCAGGAGATTTGTCAGCCAGCTGAAACCACAAGGTGTTTGAAGCTTCACAAGAAAGCTTGCTCACATATGTTGTAGAACCACATGTCAGGCAGCATTTCCTCTGCAAATTCTCGAGGTTAATTAACTAGCCATAAAAGAATAAATATCATCCCTAGAATTATAGGTGGGAGGGAAGGAGTGGTGCTATTCTTTTTCTTCATTAGTAGAAGGAAAACAAAAATATCATTAGTTTATACCTGATCAACTTTCTAAGCAAGAAGAACCAGGAAATAAGATCACAATCACTTTCAACTTCCAAAACGCCCAGTGCTGCCTTTGCAGTCTCTTTTATCACTGTTCTTTAATACGAGAGGCAATCTAACAGACAGAAATCCAGACTTCTGTATATGGACTAAAGAAGGCAAGAAACAGCAGCACTGTATCTAAACAGAACAGCTGGACCAGGATGGCCACTTCTGACTCTTTTTCAGTTGTGTTACAAAGTTTAAATGAAAGCAGATTGACTTCAACTCACAGAATATCCTGAGTTGGAAGGATTTCATTTATGAAGACACTGAAGAGAGCTGGCCCTACAATGGAGCCCTGGGGAATCCCACTAGTGACTGGCCACCAGCCTGATGTAACCCCACTTACTGTAAGCCTTCGAGGCCAACCAACCAGCCAGTTGTTCACCCATCACATTATGGGTTTGTCTAGCTGTACAGTGGACATTTTGTCCAGAAGGATACTGTGATAAACAGTATTGAAAAGATTCCCATGTGGCCTCCCAGCCAGCATCATTCCAGGTGAGGAAAACACCAGCAAGCACAGCAACCGGACAAGTTACCACACACGAGCCAACTGAGTTGGGAGGCACATTGCAGTGTTCATAAAACTTTCCTGTGTCAGGTTCAACATCGCAAGCATCACCCACAGAAACTGCTACAATTCTGATGTTCATGAGCTGCAAACACATTCTCTTAAGTCGCATCTTCCTCTATGTAAAACAAAACTGGGAATCAATTTTCTGTGATAGGAATCTAGAAGTTTTTATGAAACCAAAATATACCCCTCTAGACATTTTTCCTCTTGCATCTTTCAGCTTGTCACTTACCTGGTTGTAGATTTCTGGGCAGCTTCTTCACATATTTTGCTTTTTAAAAAAAGTTAACATCAACAAAATACTAGGTTTCAGTGAATCTTTCCTAAATCAAATAATCTATTGTAAACTTTCTGCAGTAATTTTTCATGTAAAAAGCGTCATTTTTCCAAATCATTTTTAAGCTATTAAAAAGACTGTGATCTCACAGGTACTCACAGAAAGCTTTCCATCACAGTTTGCTTCTTCTCTTTCCGCCAGGGCCTGCAAAAAGTTATCTTTGAGTTCTTTTCCCGTGCTTGCTAGCAACCTAGAAAACAATGGTACAATTATTACTATTAATTATTGCCATTGGCATGGGGTTCACTGTTGGGTTAAACGTTCTGTAAATACAAAGAGACAGTCCTCACCCTATCATAGCTGATTTGTCTGTTGCTTGTTCTGATTTTACATACCATAAAAACATTCATCAAAATTAATCACTATTGCAGATGTACAGTATAATAGTAGTTTATCACAAGTTGACTTCTACTTTCATGCATTTTCAATTATAAAAAATAGGCATTTAAATTATTTCTGCTGTATCTACAGAATTATGGCCAAGGTCATGTTTACATAAGAATACCAAATTTACAGTGTGTACAAATATAAACTTCAACAGATTCCATACTTTACTCTTCCACCAGCAACTAACCAAATTAACTACTACATACTTAGGTTGCTGGTGCAGTAGGATCTTCATACTTTCTCTATCCTTAAGTACAAAACATATAAAAGAAAACTTATTTTGCTCCACAAAAACTAGCAAAACAAAAATCACAAAAAAGGATGGCGTACTCTAAAAAAAATCGCTCCTTAACTTTGGAACATACCACGCTACAACTAAAACAGTACTTAAAAACAGAAAACATGTACCACTTCTGTCTGTTGACAAAACACCATGATTATTGTTGTCTGTAAGGTTCTTAGCCTAATCCCAAGCCCTTCTGCACCTACAGCAGTCATTGCACTCACTCCAGCATGCTTTGCACAGATGAGGAGAAAATGGACACTGAGATTTTGCACTCTAGCAGCTTCAGCAGGAACTTTTTTCCCTCTAATGCTTAAGTCAGTGAATGATCATCAGAGTTTTTCTTTTTAAGCAACCAAAGGCACACCAGTGCCTCTGAGTTCAGCACATGTCTACCTGAAAGGGGAAGGATTGTGAACATCCCCCACTCTCTTGACAGGAATATTTCAATAAAAGCAGCAGCAAACATCAATCTAAGTAGGTGGAATACAGCATCAGGAAAGATCTTTGTTTCAAGTGTGTACTTTATCAGGTTTCAAATGAAAGTGCCATAAAAAAAAAAAAAAAAAAGAAAAACTCCCTTTGGTATTTTTTTTTTTTTTTTTTAATATAGTCATGCATAGTAATGTCCTTTAATGGAGTGAAAAGCCTGTATCTAAGATCCGAAACTCTGATGTAGAGCTATTAGGTCAATCTCTGGCCACCTCACCAGCTGTTATCCAGAAATACATTAGTTTGAAACTGTTACGGAAGTGCATCTGCTGCACTGTAAAGATAAAACAAATCAAAGGCTAACATATGGATTAAAACACCTCAATTAATTAGATATAAAAGAAGAATAAGAAATGGAGTATCAAATTTTTCTTTTCCTGCCCAGTTAAGAATTCCAGATTTCCAGACTTCATTTGTCTGGCAGATTTTAATACTAAATGGATAGTAAATCCATGTTTAACAACTGTTACAGCCTCAAGTTTGTTACTCATATTTCAAGCCAGAAGTATTTGAGTGCCTGAAAGATTGTGTTTTCACATACTTAAATCTACCTGTCCAATTAGAGACTTCAGTTTTCCTTAAAAAATAAATAAAAATATTCCTCTAATCCTTCAACTGCCAGCAAAATACTACCTTTAAGTTACGTTAGAAAGCACTGATCCACCTTCAGAGCATTACAATGTATATTTATTATTATTTTTTTGTTTTAGACATAGTTACTAAGTGCATCGTTACTTCTGCATTAGAACAAATGGATACCTCCATCTTTTTCACAAATAGTGCGGCTTAATTTCAAACATGGATCACTGGGTGGCCTCACCTATGTCAAAAATCACAGAGTGTTAAAACAGAGCTACAATTTCACAGGTGCATCACAGGTGTAAGGTGGGAGCTTTTCACAATCCTTGAACTAATTCCAAGGGGCATTATTGTGCCTTACTTGCTGTGTTGACTACTCAGGTTCTATATCTGAAAGTCTAACCTCCAAAGGACATAAGATGAGAAAAAGCAATCATCTGAAAAATATATTTTCTCTACGCTATTCTCAGTGACATTCCCGACTTCCTCTGTGGAAGATGCTTCTACTTCAGTTAAAGAATAATAATAAAAAAAAGTTTTCTTAGGTTTACTAAAATAACTTTGTTCTACTATGGTCCAAAAGGAAAATAATTGACATTACAGGTGAACAAAACATTAGGAATGCAACAGATTGTGGTTTAAGTGGCACAGAACCAAGATCACATAGAGCAGTGCTTATATTTTAATAAAAAGAGGTGAGAAAGAAGGACCAAAAAAAAAAAAAAAAAGCAAAATTTTTGAGTTATATCTGAGAAATGCATAAAAAACATATATCTAGTAAAATATTTCTAGAAAAAAAAATAAATAATCATTTTACCCTCACAACAAGGTCCTAATGGATGAAAAGTAAAAACAAACAAACAAACATGTTTGTGGGACCAGCGAGTGCAGAAACCAAACATGAGGTGTGTTCTCTACATTGGACTGAGACTCTCTGAAATCCCCTGCCTTTAAACACATTTTACTGGATAAATAACAGAGGTATCACTGTTAAATCTGAATCACAAGAAAGCAGAAATAATCTGGGGTACACCTTTATAATTTAGAAAACAGAAGAGCGTCAAAGAAAAAGAGGAGCTTAACACTTAAAAAGCCTGAATTCTAAAACTCCAGGACCTTGAAGGATCCCACAACATCTAAACAAGCATTCATCTTTTCTGAGGTAGAAACAAACAACTAGTTGGTAAACTTTCCACTTTATTTCCTGCTTGTATGTGTATGTTGTTTCTGTGAGTCTTGTTCGTTTTCACTTCTTTAACCCTTACGATGTGTATCCTCTGCCTCTCTGTGCCAGCTGGGAGTTCCTTCTCTCTTCTTGGGGCCTGCCCACACAGGAGAAGCGCACTCATTTTCCTTACAGGAGACTTTAAGCTGGCATAGTTCAAACAGTACAAAAGGTCACACGAATATTTTTAAGACTCACTTAAGTCAGGCTCATTTCAATACCAAACAAATCAGTCAGGAACTGACCTGAGATGCCCACAATGAATTGCAAGCTTCTACAGACAGTGAGGTGTTTCAAAATAAACAAGCAAAAACCTTCTGGTTTGACTTCAATAATCTATACATAAAGGACTGCAAGCCTCCAAGGACTTTCGTTTGAAATGAACTGGTTTAAAAACAGTTTAAGTTGCCATCATACATGGATCTTGTGTGAGGAAAGAGTAGGACGATGCAGCTTTTACAGGAACATTTTATGAGCACTTGTTACTTGCCAGTCTTCAAGAAAAAAAAAATTAACTTTTGTCCCCTTGCCACAGATGCATGCACTTTTTAGCACCCTAGTACAAGAGAAAAGAAAAGATCAAGGCATTCCACTCCACAGAAGTTCCCCCACACATAAACAGGCCGAAATGCCGGGGTGTGACTGGTTAGGAATTCAGAGGCCACGTGAACGCTTGTTCCATCTTCCTGCCAGACTGGATGAGGGAGTTCTCTGGGCAGGGAGGAGCGGCAAGGAATTCTCTAGCACCCCCTTAACACCGCTGCTGTCTAATGAGGTTATCTAACTTGCAGTGACCCCAAAATTGTTGTTTAAATGTATCAAAATAAAATAATAAATTAAAAAGCTATTCCCTCAAAACTCTGGATTAGGTCCTCCACAAATCTAGAGGACTACAAATCGTATAGCAGTAAAGAAGAGATGCCAAAGATACCTTTGCTTTCTCATAGAAACTTGCAGGCTGCTGCAGCTCTTGCAAAGGAGACCAGAGAATGTTTCATTATCAGCATGAAACTGCATCTCTGCAGCATCACACATGTAATTGTAACAGGTAATGAGCTTAGCATGCACTGCCTAATTACTGCCACCACTCAATTCCTGCCTCAGCATACTTGCAGAGGATGACTTCGAGGGAACACCCTATTTACAAGGCAGCGTTATCTCTTGATGAGGTATCCTGATGGTAGCTGCAGCCCCCTCAACACGACTCTGCTGGAACTCCCAGTGTACCTGACAGATGTCTGAAATTATTACCTGACTTCAGGGGTAGCAGCACACATGAAGAGCAGGATGTTGGTGTGCTGGTCGCTGCACAGCCCTCCTGTCCTGCTGGGCCAGGAGCCAGCCAGAAACAGCAGGCTGGTGGAAAAATTAATGCACAGGAGAAAGTTACTATTCACTTATTTCGAAGGGTCATCTGAGAGGCACAAAGATTAAGCATCATATCCAGGTACAACACAATGTCTCTCCAGATGTGTTGTTACTGTTACCAACCTGCAAATGTTCCGTAATTAGTTCTTGTATTAAATACTAATTTCTATATTTTTTTCTATATTCTAATGGTTTCTATATTCTAACTTCTCCCCTTCTAAAGATCTGCTTTACCTGCAGGTAAATAAGAGTAAATGTTAACCATGACTAATACTCCTGATCATACTGTCTGTCAATGAAAGCAATAGTGAAATTAAGTATTACAGCTTTGCAGACATTAAAAAGGACACTTTTCTCAAGGAACTGGTTTGTATACAGGAAGTCCTAGTGATGTTAACCCTATTAACTGTTGGTTGTTGGTTTTCATTCCATAAATCAAACTCTTTTATATGATGCTCTAACTTTCCCCTTGCATTGTCACACCACCTTGCTCCTCTCTTCCAAGGGCTCCTAGGACCTCCCACCAGCCCACAGGCCCCTCTCAGGTTCCCAGTTCAGATGCATTTTGCTTGCAGCGCGCTTCTCAGGTCCTCACTGATACACATTAGTGCAGTAGAAAGAAGGAAATCTCCTTCCTAACCTGAGTTCGGGGTCCTCAATTCTTATTTTGACAGGCTACAATGTCCCCCTGCCTGTTCTGCCCCCCCCCCCCCCCCTTTTTTTTTTTTTTAATGGTTCCCTAGGGTTTTGTTTACTTGATTTTATTCCATCTTTTACCATGTGGGCTTTTACCAAGAGTGCTGTGGAGTCACAGTTGGAAACAGAACAATGCAGTTTAACTTTTAGAGAGCCCTGTTGACCTGGAGAATGCTTTTTATCAAACTGAGATAATGGGAAGAACATCTAACAGTCACACTGTTATTCTTTTAACAGTACGCTGCATGTTCCAGTTTAGCAGAAAGCTGGACAGGAATGCACATTCTCACCTAACTTCTGCAAAGCAGCTGTGTTTTGCAAACACCTGCCCCAGGATTAGTGTGGAGATAGGCGTAAGAACTCAGTCCCAAAGTTACTCCCTCATCTCAAGACACGTAATTTGTATTTTGAAACTTCTGAAGTTTCAACCTCTCTGTGCCATGCACTTACAGCATTGTGTCCTGAGGCAGGACTATTACTTGAGTGCTGTTCCAAGACATCAGATGCCTATTTGTTTTCTTTACACCAAGTATGCACGCTTGAAAGAGGAGAGAGAGACTGCAGTACAAGATTATGCCTTAAAGACCAAGGTGTAAGGCTGGGACTGGAAAGACTGAAGTTCATTATCTTGCTCTGTCAAATACGTGACACAAGCTTGGCCATTGGATCAGTTTTCTTGTCCCAACTTTTTACACTGGAAAGCAGGCACAACTACTTCTCCAGGTTAAAGTGGCCCAACACAGCAAGGCTATCTGACCCTGCATGAGGAATAGGGCTCGACAAATAAACAGGGAAGCATTAAGACACTGTGGTAACGCAGAATGGAGATTCATTCATGTCTGTTCAGTCATAAGGACCGGAAACTTCATCAAATAGCTTGATCCACTTCTCATCTGCAGGTCTCCCCTGCAAGGATATGATCAAGCACACTTCCTCCACAGCAACACTTGGTGTTCATCAGATTTGAGTATGGCTGTGGCACAGTAAGGCAGGATGTTAATGCCGACCTCACGGGAAGGCAGCATATAGAGGGGCAGAACCGGCTCTGGTTCCAAGAGTTCCTTCAGCACTTCTGGAGATCTCTGCAGCCCAAACCCACTCCTGTCTAAGCCCTCTGCAAAGCTCCCACCGGGCCTCCCAAACACTACATCTTGATCTAATAGTTTCAGGGCATGCCGGCATTGACATTCATATGTACAACTTCATTAATTGTGAAACTTCAATTTCAAAATGTGTCTGTGCTAAAAAAGAACCATTCCTGACAACAAGGAGTTGGATTAAGAAGTTATGTGGGAAGAGAATATTAAATTTCCAACTGATCTGACATTTTTTGGCATATAATCATTTGTAAAATCTGCTGTAAAAGTTGTGATTGATGGTTACAGAATTTGACATAGAGGAAATACTTTTCTAAGGACCTTAATACCACACATTTCATTGTTTAATAAAATGAACAACAAACTATAACAAGTACACTTACTACATATTTATAACTTCATGAAATAAGCAAATTTTTAAAAACCATTTGAGTTGCTTACACACTTCTCTGGAACAATCTGCACAGCTATCACGGGCTTGGCTTGAGCCAAGGAGCCCACACCTGGCAAAACACTGGCACCAATGTTTCAAACGGTCTGAGCTACCAGCAACGTGACCCTGTCACCTATCCAAGTCACAAGCTTGGAAGAAAAAAAAAAGTTCCTTTATCAGCTCTGGTTAAGGTCCAGGAATGCACTGCTGCCGATGACAAACAAGGAAGGAGGGAACTTGAGAGATTTTTCCCTATGCAGCTATCACAGCTCACCCTCTATTAAAAGAAAAATCCTTGTCCTATATGTTAAACCTTACATATGGATGTTTGTAATAAGAAAAAGGTGAGGGAACTTGTCCACATATACCATTATGTCATGCACACAGGCTACCAGAAGGGTTTTGATAGCCTTCTATTTACTGAAGTATTTATTTATTAAGAGTCAAGATACTGACTCCAAGAACTCTGCAACATATAGTGCAATCCCCAGGCCAAGTCAAGTCCTTCATGGGATATCAATTTATAATTTATAGTCTAACAACAAAGTTGCTGATGACTGTCCAGCAAGATTCCCGCACCTAAGCTTTCAGCCTGATGTGTAGCTAAGTACTGGCCAAATCCATAAAACGTTCACCACCTCTTCCATTTCAAAGAGGAGACAGCCTGGAGAGCACACAGAGGAGCCGAGTGGCTACAGGCATTCAGGAAAGTGCCCAGGGACTTGTCAGGAGCTGGGGAACCCTTGGGCACAGTGATGTGTCATTGGCACACCACCCTACTGATATCCCTTTAACGCTCCCAGCGCTTGTGTGTGTGAACCTTCCCACCCTACAGACAAGGCTGGGAATGAAGCAGTAGAGCAGCCAGCTGGGAGATGCCCAGCACTCAACGATTCCCCCTAAGACAGAAAAATTTTCCAGAAGACGGACAGCCCAGCCTCCAGGCTAATGTCACATTGCCAAAGTGGCAGTGAAAACCTGTCCAACCCACCAGTGACTACTGAGAGGGTCACTAATGACACGGGGCTGAGGGAATCACCTGCACCCGCCATGCTTGTGCTGTGGCTTTCGGGTCATTTGTGGAAAGACAGACATTCTGTTTAACAAAATATGTCTAGAGGTGGTTCTGGGACATCTCACCTCAAAAAAATTACTGTTTCACAAGTGACTAGGAAAAGAGAGCTAGGACAGAACTAGGCAATTCAGGCATCAAACAAACAAAAAAAAAAAATCTGACCAGGCTATGTCAAGCATTCACTGAAATATTTACCTCTTTTGGTCACAAAAGGACTTCAATCTGTTAAAAAGAAAATAAAGCACCTCTAATTGTTAAGCATTTTTACTGTATCTGCCTACATTTTTGGCAACACAAAAGATCTTGGCATTGGGATGTAATTAGTAATGGAGAAACTTATTTATGATGATAAATACACTTATCAAAATCTGGAGATCGTTCACTGAAGAGGCCAACAATGTAGATTCACAAGAAACCCCGACACGCTTGCAACCTTTCTCCTACAAAGATGGATTATTTGATTGCCTTCAACTGTGAAAACTGAGCCTCAAAGTTGCAGTTCTTAGACAAGACTCTTACTTCCAGCTCTCAAAAACATCCACTTCTTATATCACCTTTTTTCCTTCTGTATCACTGTCGGTCAAAGCTTTGGTTTCCAGCTGAGGAAAGTGGAGCAGAACAAGCTACTGCCACGCAGCAGGAGCCACATGGTGCCCAGTGACAGCCACCCAGCTCCCTCAGGCTCCCACTCACCTCATTGATGGCAGAGCCTCCACGGAGGAGGGGAGCTCCTGGGACACGTGTGGGCGTAGGATAAATAGTTTGCCTAAGCACACAGATGGATCAGGGTCAAAGCAGTCAAGATTTGCTAGCCATTTGCCAAGAAAGGGTTGGCTTTTATAATTGATTTCATGAGAACATATTGACCTTTTACTAACAGGTGCAACAGTGTGGGTGCAAGTCAGATAATCCCTGTTTCCAGTACAACACAGCATTTGCTATAACAACAGAATGAAAACTCTGTTTTCTGGGTAAGAAAAATCTTTAAAAGAAACTGCTTCCACTCAGCACCTGGCCCCGCACTCTCTCCAGCTTGTGCCATGTCAGAAGTGCCCAGACATGAGGCGTGACTCTCCTCTGATGTATGCTGGTTCGCCCAACCTATTCTCCGTGCCTGCTGTAGTGACTGAGAGCACCTCCACCAATGCCTCCTTTAAATGAGAATTTCCCTGTTAAAAGCCTTGCAAGCTGAAGCCATTCGGCCCCAGAACAAGTCACTGCTTTAACACAGCACAGGCCAAGCTCTCCTCCTTGCTTCCATTCTTCCTTCCCTGTCTCCCCCTGAACTACAGCAACTAAAACCAGCTGCTTTGAGGCAGGAGGTGTCACTGAGGAGAAGAATGGGGGAGCAAGGAGAAAGGGGTCAGGAGACATGAACACAGACCAGAAGCTGCTCCAGCTTCCCCAGAGTAACTGGCACAAACAGAGGCTGCTGCTGGACGAACAGCCTGGAGCTGACGGACACAAACACTTAGCAAAAGCAGATTCAGGTGGAACAGAGAGAGCCAGCACACACCTGTTTGCTCCACCTCATGAATGCTCCATTCTCCATGTCCAACTTTGCTGAGGGGAAAAAAAATATGTATACTTCTAAAGCAGAAAGATTTAAGGCAGCACACTTCAATGAGGTGCTCTTATCTTTTTTGTGCTTGGCTGGCTGACCACTCTCCACTTCAATGACTTGGCTGCTATTATGCAAATGAGAAGGAAGCCAGAAGTCATGCACCTGTGTTTGCCCCTGCATTTGGGACGGCTGTGAGGTCTGTGAGCCCTGTTATGTGGTCAGCAGGCAGGTGGGATTGCTCCGCTCAGGTTACAGCCGGGCAAGTGAAGGGCTTTTGGGGCTCAAACAACTGTTACCAAGAATTCAAGACAACACAGTGGTTAGACTGGGTTTTACAGCCAAGGAGAACAAAAACTTTGGATATTTCTGAAAGCACAGCATTTAATACAGCTGCAGATCTGCACCCAGATGCTTTCTACGTGAGAAAAGAATAAGGCTCCGACCCAGCAGGGCATCCCTCCAACACAACGCACGAGTCAGTCCCACTAGCTCAGATGCTGAACAAAGCTTATGTGCGGCACCGCTGGCAGCACTGGGGCTTTACACATTTTCTAGTACAGGTCGTAATGACAAGAGAAACTTTCTTCTTGCTTTTGGGGAGATCTGCTTCACTGCCAACGTCGTCTCAAGTCCAGACCCTAGCTGTTTTGGTTTACTGACCGTTAACAGTAGCTTCCATCTCAACAGAACCTGTCTTTTCAGCAGGTTCCCCAACGCACACTGCTTTTGCCCGGTGCATGCAAGCTGTTCTGTATAGACCTGAAAGTCTCCAGTAATAACATCACGAACTGGTGGCAACAGTGAGCAGCATATAAACACCAGTACATGTATTTGAATGTTTAGCTTCTGAAACAGTGATTAGCAGACTAGCAGATCTACAGACTAACCTTACAAGTTACCGCTTTCAATGGGGAGGGGAAAAAAAAAAAAAAAAAAAAAGCCTACCTGGAGTTCCAAAGGATTATCAACCCGACTCTCCAATTTGGTGAAAACAAAAACTGTTGAAGACTCACTACTACTCTGAATTGAACAGGCAGGTCTAAACAAAACATCTGGTGCACCAGTGCTCTGTCATATAGTATACTGAAGAGAAAATGAGAATAAAAGAACATCTTTTAAAGAATGGCTGTGCTGTGCTTCTGAGCAGGTTGATGAGTATGGGCACAAAGTCACAGAGAAAGCAGCAGTGCCCTGGAAAGAGAGGAAGAACTCAGGTTGAGGTCGTACAAGAAGTACCCAGTTCAAAAAGACTGGCCCTAACCAGCAGATGCAAATGGCCAGCTTGCACGTGTGCAGCAAACACATACCCCTTCAGCTATCCCACCAGGCTGTTAAGAGGGCTTTGGGGGAAGAGAGGAGACAGTCTGTGGAGTCTGAGAATCTACCTGAAAACTTCACAGCAAAAAAAAAAAAAAAAAAAAAAAAAAGAGCAGAAGCATAACCACAAACAAGCAGCATGTCAGCTTTTCTGGGCACTCAGGAAGTTGGGCAGCTCTGCTTGGCTACAGAACTTTCAAATGATTTTCTGAGTGCTGGTGCCAGGGCAGAGGGAAGGAGGAATTATTTTCTACTAGCCGATAATTATTCCTTTAGCTGCTTGGTTTCCTTCAAGCTTAATTAAATAAACATGTTGTTTCTACAAGAATTCTTACCTCTGAATTATGAGTATTTTGCCTCAACTTTAACCTACATAAAATCGTTTGGCTGTGAATCTGACAAATGGGAGACTCCTTCAAGTCTAGCAATGGAGAACATGAGGAAGAGGCCTCTGGAGAGAGGGAGAAAGACACGGGGTTTAGCCCACACTTCACGTAAACATTTCTTAACATCGACAAATATCTCCTAGCAAGACTAAGCTGAGTTTCAGCTAAGTGTTGTGAACATTTCGCAGGACCTTATTTGCTTGCAGATTCCAACTTCCATTGCTCTGAACAACTTTATTTTGCTGGAACTTGCTGATGCTTTCACCAAGACCACCTGCTTTCATAACCATTTCGGTAGAGAGGATTTAAGTTGTCAAAGCTGGTTAATATTTCACATACTGTTGCACTGATTTATTGGTGAGTTGATATTTTGCTATTGGTACTATTAAGAAAAAAAGAAACCACTAACATTTGGGATAAAAAATAAACACGGCAGTGAAACACTGCTGTGTACTGAAAAACCCCAAATCCTGACCTTTTCAAGTAAGCTCCCCCCTCCTGCTCCCTTCCTAATTGCCAAGGAAAGCAAGCTGTTTCTAGACTCAGCAAAGCCACTGGTTGAAGTCCAGCTAAGGTCCTCAACGCACGGTAACTACCTCACCAGCACTGAGGGATTTATAAATTTGATTTAAAATCTATCAGCAAAGTTGGTAGGAAGGTTATTGTCTGGGGAACAGGGAGCCATCCCTTTCTCTTCTCTGTGCTTTTTCATGGAATGTGTTTTTTTTTTTTTTTTTTTTTTTTTTTGATGATTCTGCCAAAGAAAACCTCCACAAAACTGCAATTACAATATATTTTAGGTGTGGGAATGGGAAGGGAATATTGTATGACCATGTTTGCAGCAAGAAGAACCAAATGAAAAGTTCAGATCGGTAACAGATCTGGATTCCATCCTTTTCCTCCTCACTTCTGACAGGGAAACTTACAGAGCTAGCTGAACTCTCAGCATGAGGAATGAACAGAACTGGCTAGGGCCAAATGCTCTGGAAACAGATGCTACACAACATTTCCATGTGTCATGCCCCGCACCTCTGCTGCTTCAAGTCTTGCCATCCATGCTGGAGGCTGGCTGCTGCCCCCGTGTGCCCCCAGCATCTCCACGGCTGGTATTTAACAGCAGATATTAACCACCCCAAAAAATTATTGCCAATGCAACAGGGTGAAATGCAACTGCTTCAGCGCTGAGTGAGGCCAGACTGTGGTTATGCCCAAGTAGGAAAGTGGTCTGAAGAACTGTGTGCTTGTTTCCAAGCAGTCACCCAGTTGTGCATCTGAAAAACACCCAACAGGCTGACTTGAAGATGGATGGAGAAAGGCACAGGTGTGTTTCTTTACAGATAAACAAGCTTAATTATGGGCAGTGTAGAACAAAATAATTTTTAAGGACTTGCTAGCTGATGAAAAAGACAGAGCTTGCAGGTCATCCAAGATAAAAAAAAAAATCCCAGGAGAATTAATTGCTCAGGAGAGAAGAAAACAGACAAGGATGGTAATCTGACTCCAGCAGAACATTCCCCACCTGCTCCCAGACAAATGCACCTGCCAACAGCCATTTAGACGTCTCACTTCCAAACTTCTGTGTTAAGCCAACAAATTATGAAGTTTCAGTCTTCGAGCATCTGAGATTTGGCCTCAGTTACTGCCATATTGAGCAAAAGAAAACAAAGGTCAACTCGAGTCTCTAGACTGAGATTTTAGCAGCATCTGCTAGATTTACTACCTGACCTCATATATTATCACTCTCTTTATATAAAAGACTCATTCCCAACACCATGTTGTGGTACAAAATGCTTTGGCTTTTCCTACCATGGTGCAATATTTAGATTTAAGCGAAAAGACCAGGCATCACCTGCATGCGTTTGTACAAAATTAAAGCACTTGGGCTATCTTCTGTAGCTGTAACTCACCCTCTCAGTGTCCCCGAGAACCTGCCTCCCCTGTGACCTAATGTTAAAGTCATTGCCCTGCTCATCCACAGTGGCTGCAAGATTTCACGCCATGATGCCCAAAGCAGTAACAAACCTTGGCAGAATGTTTGAAGTCATCTGCAAACTCTAGTAGGACACTGTCATAACCATGGATCCCATAAGCACTAAGAAACAAACACTGATGTTGATTTAGAATCCTAAAATAGTACACAGGAAAGTTATCTGTGCACCACCTGCATGGCTCCTTCCCCAAAAGCATCAGCAGTGCTTGCTACCCTCAGGTGGAAGAACACACTGCCCCTGTGGTGAGCCTCATGTTTGGGCTTTGCACAGGGACTTAGAGTTTTAAATAATCTTCTGCAGCACATGACATGTGTGCTTATATATGCCCTATTCCCCCTTCCCAAGCTACATCCCCAGGATAATAGAGGAAAATGAAAACAATAATCAAATAAATTTCCCTATGTTACTGACTTGCGTCATGTTTTGCTTGGGATTTTCAAAGATTATGCATTTGTAGGAATTGGCCTGTGTTTCCTTGGAACCAAAATCATCTTGACAGAGCTGAAAGGGGTGGTGATGTCCATTTTGGAGTGGACTTAGCAGCCAGCTTAGTATCTACCCTTGAGTAAAAAGAAGAGAGTTTCATTCTGCAATGCTGACGCTCACGTTAATCAAACCAAAGAAACTCAGTGAAAACACATAGTTCTTACCTCACTGTAAGCACCTGTTTATAAAAAACAGAATTTATGGATGTGAAAATAAACAGTAACAGAAATTGTACCTTTATATCAAGCTGCAGAAAGTGGATTAAGTGCAAGCAAACCCTAAGTATCTGGGGGACAGAAGGAACTCTATAATAGCTTCGTTGAATCCTACTGACATACTCAATTATTTGTAAAGCTTTAGCAAGCATACTAGTAAAAAGAGACTGAAAAAAGCCTGAAAGCAAGACATCACATACATATAATTTTCTAAAATAACTGGTAGAATTGTGTTCACTTGTGCAGAAGTTCCATTTATTTAAATCCTGTGGGATTTGCAAGGGGAGTATATGATTTTAGCTCATTTATAATACACCTGCTATTTTTATTTCCTTATTTCATAAGCATTAGCATATGCCATTCTTTTTTTTCCAGTAGCGTGCAGTATTACAAAAGATCTAGGTAACCTTGTTATGAAGCTCTAAACTGAACTTTTTGGGGGATCCTTGCAGATACTTACTACCTCCAAGAAAAGCTACTACAGAAACTGTCACAGTTAATTAATAAGCTCATTTTGCATGTTCTGTCCAAAGCTCCAAGCTATTCCATAAGCAAAGGTTAAGAACAAATACCCTCAGAGGCTGCACAGGAAAGAGGAGGCACTTCTGAAGAGCATTCATTTCTGACCAACAATAGGAAATAAAATGAAAGCGAGAGCAGAAATCCCACTTTAAGAGACCGTCCATCAGCAGCCTACATGCCTGAAGCAAAATACATTATATTTTGCTTTGGATAATCTAACCTTTGCTTCGGCCTCGCGCAATTCAACCATGACTCAAGCACCCAATTACAGGAAGTCCCTCTGGGCCAGCACAGCGATGTTTCTGATAACAGCAATTGAGGAAATGGAAAGCACTGTGCACAAGGAGATGTTTTTATATAAAAAGCCTGGTCTGAGCAGGCTTGCAAGCTGTGAACAATTGTTGCTGATAACATTACATGAGCTGACTTTAAAATCTAAATAACACTGCTGCAATTAAAAACAACCTGTCTAGTTACCTTTCTGCAACCCGCTTGGATTAAAAGCTAGAACAGACAACATAATGTTATTTATTTCCTTCAGTGACTATAGATTAAGTTAACTCAAGTTGCCTCTTTTCAAGTGACCCTGATTTTCAACAAGTACTGAGCATTCACCATGTAAAAATCAAGACCCATGGCCCAAGACATAAATTCTTCTAAAAATGGCCTTTTTTTTTTTTTTTTTTTAAGTGGCTAAGCCCATTCACAAAATGGCACTCAACCCATTCATCCCCACAGCTTCTCAAGGCCAAGATCCACACAATCAAATCACAGCCAAAATAAACATAGAGACAATAAATTGTTCTAACCAGCACCAGGCACGTCAATCTTGATTATTCCACAAAACGGGTATATAGGATGGGTTTTGTGCAGATTACTAGGTTATCTCTTGACTTAACCCTATATTTCATTTCTATAATCCATCAACACTGCAAGAAATCTGTCTTGTTACAGAAAATGGACAGAAGATATCAGATGTCCTTTCCTATCACACTGAAATAATTTGCTATTTGGAAAATGTTTCTCTTCCAAAGTGATAGAAAAAAAAATAATCTGATCTTTTCTGTTTTGGATCAGAATGCTGCATATTTGCTACTGGTTTAGCACTAAATAAATAACTCAGTCATACAGCACTGGAGCCTCTCTGCCACCTATGGAGAAGGGTGCAGTGAGCCCTGCTTCCCAGCATCCGTGGTCTTGATGGCTCTTTGTCCATGAGCAAAATGAGAGACTGCTGACAACACACAAAAGTATTGGAGCCGCTCCAGTCTTCCCTTTCCTCCCAACATCATTTGTCCTCTTGGAAAAGACAGGCTTTCAGATTGTAAAGAATTTCATGTTTTCATTCCAAGCCCTAAGGCAGATGGAAAGTGCAATGGCCTAGAGGCTGAAATAGTAACATTTTGACCCATGAAGCGGAGCAGAAATATGCTCAAACACTGTGAATAGCGAGAAAACAAGGTGCTGAAAAGCATCAAGCCAGAAGTGGTGGCAGGAAAAGCTGAACAGCAGAGAGCCGAGGCACCAGCAGGAAGCAGCCCTGGTGCTGAGGGGCCTGGTACTGAGCTCTAAGCAGGACAAATGCCCAGAGCAGCAAGGGGTGATGGCTGCAGCACAAAACCACCACGTCCCAGCAGGCAGCTATACCATGCTGCACAGCACCACTGATCCCATGCAGAGTTATAGAGCAGCTCAGTGCATCCAACCTACCTCCTGGGATGCCTTCCTGGATCAGTGTACCTCCAGAAGACCTTCAAGTCTTGGGGGGAAACCAAGGACCAGCCCAACATTTTAACAACAGGACAATCAAATTTCTGTGCCAGCATCCAGGCTTGGCATGGCTTCATCAATTAGACAAGTGCTAATCATGGAACCTCAACCAAATCTGGTGTCTTGAGACAGGAGGATGTGGACACCAGCTCGGGCTGCCAAAAGGCAGCAGAGCAGCACCAGTGCAGAGGGATCCATTTCTGGAACACAGAAACAGCCCTCATATATGCTGGCATCCCCTCAAAACACCAAGGGTGCACCCTCAGAGCACTGCCTCCCTACATGGATATTTGTACAGACAAAGGTTTCTTTGATGAATTCTGACCTGCCCCAAATTCTTCTATGGCCAGTGGGCACTCTGACATAGATAAGTTACAGCATTCAGGTGGTAGCAAGTAAAAGCATTTAGAGTTTTTTAGAAATGATCAGGACACCTTTAAGGGTGGGTCAAATGAGCCTGAGATGTTTGAGAGAAAATAATTGCAGCTATTTGCAATCTGCTGAGCGGGGAAAAGCAAGGACACCCTCAGCACAAGGACGTAACACCGTAATGGCAAAACAGCTTATTCATGTTGGATAGCGGGCTAAATCCTGATCCCGTTCACAAATAACTCCATGCTACATTAACATTTTAGGACTATGAATAATGAGAGATTTTTCAAGAGGCCTTTCAGTTAGCAGTTAAAGAATTAAAGGAAAAAAGGAGAACAGAGGAAAAAGTGGTAAGACCTCTGCTGCAGGAGTGGATGGAGAAGGAACTGAAAATTGCGAGCTACAACTTGATATAATTACCACCTCTACTTGAGGCTCACAGCTGCTGCCTAAGATGTTCCAGAAATTTCTGAAAGCTTTGAGACTGCTGCCAAAGCAAATGCTGTACACTGCATGGCCAGAGAGAGGATTTCTAGGCAGGATACCTATCATTATAAGGGAATTCAGAGCAGCTTGAGGTTTGGGGTTTTTTGCTAATC
This sequence comes from Aythya ferina, assembly GCF_964211825.1. Classification (NCBI taxonomy): domain Eukaryota; kingdom Metazoa; phylum Chordata; class Aves; order Anseriformes; family Anatidae; genus Aythya; species Aythya ferina. The sequence continues at coordinate 31,086,149 of NC_140300.1, read as the reverse complement.
TTTTTGTTTAGATCTGAATTCCAAGGTACAAAAGAAAAAGCTTTTGGCACAAACTGACTGACAAGAATATTTCTGTTCATGTATTTAAGAGAGTAAGTTTTTGCCCAATGAGAGTGACTTAGCTAGTATACAGAAAAGGTTTTCTTCTAATTCCCAGCAAATACTGTGTTTACAGTAAAATTAGACTAGGTATTTTCTCTTCTGCCGAGCTATCGAATCCCATCTTTTGGTTAACTCTGCCACGTTCCCAAGAGATAAAAATCCCATCACAAGTAAAACATAGTGAAGTTAGACCAACTTGGAATTGTTGCAGTAGAGCTCTGCACGAGCAATTACCCTGTCCAAGCTAACAAACGAGCAGGAGTCATATTTGTATCAGAGCCTACAGAAATCTTACTTCAGGTATAAAAGCCAATGAATTATCCACAGAATTTAGGTTTGCAGGGGAAAGAAAGGCTGATTTGTTTACTCAATGGCAGAATGAATTTAAAGGTAAGAAAATAAATATATATTATCAGAATTGACAAGGTATGAAAAACAATTATGTTGCTACACTTTAAAGGAAACATAGACAAAGAGTTTTTGCAAACATGTCCACACATACTGAAAAAGATTTTTAGTAGCTAACTGCAAGGAAGATACAGAGCATAAGAATAATTTTCTAAATAAATTAGCAGTATTCTATCAAACATGTTAATATCTTCATCCTGGGATAATCGACTCCTTAACCTTTGGCACTTGAGTTTACTTAACTGGAGATACAATAATTATTTCATTACGAGGAAACACCCAGGTTGCAACTCAGAATCATTAAAATGCTTGCAGTCCTAACCATACATGCTGGAAGAACATGAGCTGTACTTACGCAAAGAAGAACAAGCCACATTTCCAGCTCACATACACAGCCATACATAGACATGTCATGCAGCTCAGTAAAACTTCATTAACTTCACTAGAGCTGTACAGATGACAGCAGTTGTGGGTCTGGCCCAACATCTTAAATATATAACAATAATAATAATATATAAAAAAACATTAAACTAAAATTCTATTATTAGGAGCTTACATGCTATTACATGTGTGCTTGCAAGCATAAAATAGTAGTTTTATTATGTCTGATGAAAGGTAGCATGGTACTCGGCTCCCATACATATCCCCAGACAAGCTCCCTGGCAATTGGTTAATCCAAGAATCTGAAATTCTGCCAAGAAGCAAATCTTGCTCTAATATAATACTTCATACCTCATCCATCTTACTAGGGCCATAGTTCTGAATTGCTAAATGGTAGCGAGAAGTGCTTCGTAATTTAGAAAACCTGCAGCATTCTTAAAAGGGAAATACAAGTTAGAAGTTAAGGGTTTGTAGCATCTGGTTCCTGTTTACAGATCCTCAGTCTTCCTGAATGCATTTACAAGAATCATAAGGAGGTTAAAATGTTTAAGCGGAAAACAAACAAATAAACATTGCCCAGACAGGCAACGTTCTGCTGTGTTGTATTCTTAGATGGCTTTCTTTCAAAGCCTAACCTGGTATTGGGAATTGTACAATTTTATGACAAAATCTGGGACATTCATGCTCTGAGAGGCACACAGATGCAAACACAGCGACTGTCTGCTGGTTTCTAATTTCTATGACCTTTCTCAATAGACTGGTTGCAAAGGAAAGACAGGTTTCTACTGTGATAAAACCACACGAGGAACCAAGGAGTCAGTCATAATTCTAGAGCCTCATTGTTGATTGCAAAGCACATAAGCACTTTCTCCTATGACAATGGAACTCCTGTGCTCACTGAGTTCTGTAGCAAGTAGGTTTTACACCAACAACCCCTCATGGTACCTTGGCACTGTACAGGGATTTTTAAAAGAAGGGTTTACTACCTCAGAAAGCCTGAAAATCAGCAGCTGAAAATAAGATTTGAAGTTAGAAACTACTTATGCCTAATTATTTATGCCTTCCCATATTTATCTTTAAGGGCTAGGGAAAAAAATCAGTTTTAGGTACCAGTAGGAACTTGTATCAGTGATTAATCAGCTTTTCAAAGCATTCAACTGATATGTGAATTAGACCTTGGCATTAACAAATAAATAATTACTGGATTACCGGCTGATAACGGGCTGAAATAAATTAAAAGCACAATGCTATCTGAAAAGCAATTACTCATTTAATCAGTCACTGAAAAATTGGGGCTTTTTTCCTTCAAGCACAATACTTAATATATGTGTGCTGAATCATTGCCTATTTTTGACAGGATATTTGTATTGCATTTTCATTTTAAATTTCAGTATCACTAGACAACACGCACAAATCCGCATTGTATATCAAACTATGACTTACTACTGTGAGCTGTTTCTTTGCTTCATTCCACTTATGGGCACAACTGACTTCAGTGCACCCCTTCTAAATCTAGAAGGGTCTGCCTTTTCATAATACAAAATGGAAAATTACTTGCTGCTCAATGTACTTTATCTGGGAAAAACAAAACAAAACAAAAACAAAAACAAACAAACAAACAAACAAAAAAAAAAAAACAGTAAGAAACAAATGATAAGTGAGACATTCTCGAGTAAAACCTAAGTACAAGCTGAGCACTACTGAGGAGAAGCAATAAGGAATTTTAACAGAAACCCGGAGTAAGAAACACACTGTCTAGCGAGCAGAAAGAGAACTCAGAGCATCTTATGTTGTTGATTGGTGTTGATGAAACTCTTTCTTTAGTATTCAAACACAGCCACAAGAATAAAATCCATCTGAAAAGCGTTCAATGTCAGTTTCTATCACAACCATGGTTTCTTTGCTTCTAAAACCACACCACTACAAAGTCCAGTTTAGTGATTATAGCATTAAAATCCAAGTAAATGACAAATACTTGAGAAGATTAAGGGAGGCAAGACTAGATAAAAACAGCAAAGCCTTTCAGGTAACTGCATTTCTGGGAGACTCTTGAGAAGTGTGTACTGCCTGAAGGTATGTAACATCATGGAAAGCCATTTGGTTCAAAGCAAACTCAAAGCATAAACATGCTTTCTGCCCCACCGTATGTCCATACAAGGCCTCCTGAAATTCCTGCTTCATGTAACATGGAACAGGAGATGACAAAAGTTGTCTTGCTTTCAGTTAGGGTGAGGACCCCCACTACAACAAACAGACTTGCATTCAGTCTGGCTTCAGTTCCAGCACTTAGTCTCTTGATTTTGCCTTTCACTGGATGCTGTTCAAGCTGCGCACACTTATTCCTGCACAGACCTTCACAGAGAGAGAGATGTGTTCAACAAGAATGTATGCTGACAAGTCTATAAAAGGGAGCAAGGAATTAAATAACAGAGCTAAAGAGTGCAAACAAACCTGGAACAAAAAAGAAACCTACCTACAGTGGGCATGATGGGCTGGGTGGGCAACACTGGCTTCAAGGGGATGAAGGAAACCTCTTTGGAAGAAGCATTAACAAAAGATCCAGACATACAGCAGCAAGAGCAGGGGGAATTAGCTCATCACCAAAGCCACCTTGTGACCTAACAGAATTTTGCCAGTTTTGGTGATTACAACCAACTGGTTTTGCTTTATAAAAGTCTGTAAACATCCCCTGCAAAGTACTTGATCAAATACCTGAAAACTAATGGTTCTATATACTATCTGCAACAGGACACAACATATTTACCAGAACCTTCCAGACATGAGAGTAACAAGAGATAATTTTATCTTCAGAAAATAATCAAGTGAAAATACAGACATAAGATTGTAATTTTACAGTTGGTTTGAGCTATGAAGTTTCATGTATCTAAACGCATCTTGGAAACTTTCATTCCTTTTCGATTTGAAAAGCTATCCAACAAAAACTAATTAAATGAAAAATGCAATTTGAAGACAAAGAAAAATCTTACATCTTGTTCTTACAATAGTGTGCAGTTTGTACTTCCCAAACGTCTTGTGAAAATTAAATAAAAATCAAATCAATAATTTTGTTGGCTTTCATTACATTATTAACTATGAAAAAAAGATGAATGATTTTTGAATTTTCCAAATAACTCATTTAAGCTTTTCCTTTGAAGACCTTTTGAAATAAGTCTGATATTTGCTTTCCTGAAGTGTTTTGTTAAACACACCACTCTTTTTTCCTATGTATTTTAAAGTAAGGTAGAGTTGAAATTAAGGAGTAAATATGAAGACTTATTGAAAATCTGGAAAGTATAGACAGGAGAAAGAAAAGATTTATTTAATGGTGAAATAATGACTTTTTTGGGGGAAAGCAGTACCACAACTTAGGCTGCAAACCCCTGTCCATTAATGCATTTAGTTAAGGCCACTGAGATTTGCAACTATTTTATTTATAAAATGTGCTATGCAGCCAGAAGTCCATGACTACAAAGAGTCTGCATTTCAACTGGAGTTGCTAACATAATTCAAGTGGTGAACCTTGACCTTTGAGTGTGAGTATTGGTTCAGAAAACAGTTCATCAGGTCATAAATAATTGGAGGGACATTTTATTCTATGTGGAATAATATTAATTACATTCCTTAGAGAAGTACTGTTGCAGATGTTAATATCAGCAGATCAGCTACAGCGTACTAAATATTTTTGGAAGAAATGAGGAAAATCTGCCAGTTGTAGAATGTACAGTTTGTTTACTTCACTTCATTTTTCAAAATACCTTAAAATCAGAACTAGAATGGAACCGTTGCAAATTGCAGAACCTTCCAAAGTTTTGGTAATTCACCTAAGAAATTATGATGTAGGTGTAAATTCGGATTTTATATTGCCCTGGTGATGAATTTCAATGAGTGAGAATATCTGAGTTAATCTTTCCATAGCCTATCTCTTGTTCTCACACTCAGCCCTCTGTGTGCTTAAACTGCAGAAAGGACTGCATCACAAAAAAGCATTTTTGACAGTTTCGTGTCTCAGTATAGTATTTCATGTGCATATAATCCCCCACCCCTTTTTCTCCTCTTTATTTTTTTTTAAAGACACGTGCATTATACCTTTCACAATTTAAAATGCATTTTAAAAGTGAGATCTCTTCAGCTGTACAGTCCCATTGGATCCCAAGCTCAAGCTTTACAAATCTAAATAAACAAAAAAAAATAAAGAAAGAAAAGAATGATCATCTTCCAATGGTTCCTTATATTTTTATACATTTGGATATTAACAACAGCTGTAGGGACTGGTTAGAATGCTTAGTTATGCCTAACACTTTCTACTACGTGCCTTCTTTTCAACAGCATAAACATTTCACAAACAACTTCATTAGCTGTATACCTGCTGTTTTCTCCTTCAAGATCAGTTTTTCAGGACGTTTGACTCAAACAGATTTGGTTGTTTTCAATAAAAAAGTTTCTGAGAAAGAGGAAAGCTTTCTTGGTTGAGGATTTGCTTACTTGAACAAATGCAGTGGAGGTTCCACCAAGGGAGAAGTACTATCAGAATAAGTGCATTGTACTGCTTTTACATCCCTATTACTCTGAAGTGCATTGCACTTAAAAGAACATGGGGTGCCCTGCAGAAAGTTTCTGGGAAGAGGATTTCTGACCTAAAATCCTTCTGTTCTTGCAAGGTAAGACAGATTAACAAACACTCCAATATTTAAAAGCTGCACAAAAATATAGAGATCTCGACTGGGAAATACGTGTGCACACAGCCTTTATGTCTTGAGTGGAAGAATAGTTTGAAATGCACCTAGATGATGCAGACCTTGGTCAAGGAGAGGACTCCTTTCCTTCCTAATCCTTTGCTATGGTTTTCAGAGGATCAGTTTGTAGTTGTACAAGCGAAAAAGAGGCTCTTGATATCAATACAGTCACTGAACATTAGATCTTACAACTTGTCCTCATTACTGAGAAGCTATTTTCTTCCTGTGTACTGGCAAGGGGCAACTTTTTGATTAGTGCTTCCTGCACGACTACAGGTACTGGGCATGTGCAGATGAGCAGCATCAGGGCTGAGCTGTGATCTCACTTCTCCCATCAGCTGTGCTCCCAGGACAGAGCTGGCTGCCATGTATTTAGCGAGTGGTGGGAAAGTGCTTGTGTAACCTGCTCAAGTCACTCCTGGTGTGAAGTTTTACAAGGAGCAGGAGCCAGAACCAACACAAGGAAATTTTACACCTCAACTGCAACATGTGGTGACTGCAGCACAGACAGACGCACTGGGAACGGGTCTCAGCTGCACCACCAGCTACCTCAGCACCAACGTGCAAAACGTCACAGCATCTTGGGGTGTACAAGATATCATCACACTCAAGAGCTCCACTAGGTGTCTTTACAGAACAGACAATGCCAGCTGTATTAAACCACGTCAAGCCACGTGGTGATGATTTGGGGACAACTTCTAGTGATGGTGAAGACCAAATTCTGGTCAAACTACACTTACAGCAAAATTGCAGCAATTTTGTTCTGCATCGCATTGCGAAATTTCATGTAATGAGATATATATATTAAAAAAAAGTGTGAAAACTAGGCAGAAATCATTTATTTTATATCCTGAGTCTACCATCAGAAACCCAGCCCAGGAACGTACTTGGATTTAAGCACAGGCTAAATTAACTGTTTTCCTAATCTGAAACTGCACTGCTGGAGATGCCATGCTGGAAGACTGGGCAGCACACAGCTGTGGTGTGGAAGAGCACGGTTCAGTTTCTATTTTGCTTCCTTGACCAAAAAGCATCGTTTCTGAACCACATTCACTCATTCTGGCTGAACATCCTTGATCTTTCTACAATTGCTCACTAATCACTACTTTTACTTGACATTTTCTACATAAAACAATCTACAACAGTCACCATACATGTGAAAGCCTTCTCAAAAACAAGACAAAACAAAACAAACAAACAACATCAAGAAATGCTTCCTCCAAGTTAAGCAAGCAAGTCACTCCCTGGCAGGAAGGAGAATAGGACCAGGCTCTGAAGTGCTGAAGATGGATGCTTACACACCAAGCAAGTATAACATGGAAGCCTCAAAGCAATGTTACGGTGAAATCTAGCATCCCTAAAGCAGTTTTGGGACTCAGCATGGAACAAGCTACACAATCACCTCTCTTCTCCTCCCATCCCTTCAAATGTGAGCTGAGAACCACATTCAGCATCCAAAAAAGTATAAATAAAGGGACTTTAAACAAATACCCTCCCAAAAAGGGAATTTTACTATATTGCACAAAACATTTTTAAAGGCCCAGAATGGATAAGGGTTACAATGCTGAATAAGGAACCAAAGTCCTGACAGAAATTCACAAAAATTTACCATCTACTCATGTAAATGAGTAATGCGTAAGTAAACTTCAAACTAGAGGTGGCTTTTTTGCCAGTTGTGATTAAATTCTCAAATTTTAACATCCACAGAAACTTTACTTCGTCGTTTAAAAATGAAATTATATAGCTGACAATAACAGAACACTATTTCATGGAACATTACAAAACCAATTATGTCAGCTCGTTTTCCCCAAAAACACTGAAATTTTATGCTGTTTTCTAAGCTATCTACAGAGAGAAATGAAGGAGCCATGTGTATCAGCTTCCCTGTATTTCAGCCTACGTCAGCCAAAGGAATTACCAAAAAAGTGTTAACATAGGAAATTCTATTTACTTCCTAGTGTGGGCCATCTAGTAGCAAGATGCTTACTAACCAAGTACATGTAAAACTGGTAGTCAGTGTCTTCCTGAATACCATGAGATGAATAGAATTTATATATAACAAAATAATTAGCAATTCCCCAAAGTTGCTCATATTTACCTTAAGTACTCTTAAGGGTTTGATTCTAACTTTCATGGAAACTTCACTATTGAACATGTTGCATAAATCAACATGTTCAACCAACAACAAGATGAACCCCGATACTTTTTTCCTGCTCTTTTTGAGAAACCATCATTAACAAATAGCATCACCATAAAGTGCAGGCCAGCTGCTTTGTGGTATATCTTCCACCCCACTCTTTGGCACCAGGAAATACACACTTCTGATCCGACTTACTCTGCAATTGCTGAGAGCTAAAATTTACTATCGAACCATTTTAACTCATAAAAAATTATTAGCAGCTCTATCAGAGCATTTGTGCATACATACTTTAGCATATATGGTTATAACGTTAAATACCTCTTGTGTACCTGAAGTGATTACTAAAGAGATCAAATTTTATCATAAATAAATGAAACTGCTCATTCTGGATTTTGCTCAGCTGACAGTCAGTTTTGTGTTTTGACTAACAAAACCTCTTAGCTTTGCATGGCTTAGTTTCTTCACAAAGTAAGGGCTCCACAGCTGATTGTGCATTGCTTAATTACAGAGTCCAAAATCTTAATGATGAACACCCCCAGACACAACCTGCAATAGCCCATCCTAGTAAATAAAGGGTGACACTTGCTAAAGCACCACAAATGAAAACTAAGATTAAGAAATTATTTCATACTGAAAAGTATGTCATAGAAGAAAACAAATGTTTTCCAAGTGTGTATTCTGTGTTTAGTTACATTTCTGATTTCACCTGAAAATATGAAGTACTCGCCTTTCCCCTAGGTATTTCTATTGCTGCAACTCCTGAATACTTTGCACACCAGACTTCTGGTAACCACAAAAGCTCTGGCAGACCACACAGTCTTGGACTCAAGTATCTTATTTTTCAGTTTGTAATGCGATTATACCTAAACAGAGGCATACGGTGCCATTTTAGATATCCTGGAGCATCTAACAGACATGAGGCTGTGAGATACGACACAAGCCTTCAGGAACCTTGAACCTGGGAGTGGCAGCAGCTGGATTCCAGGCAGGTGTACGTGGTGGTGGGAACTTGCTCTTACAGGGCTCTGTCAGCCAGCTTCAAAACATTCTGCAAAATACTGCCTAGTTCCTTCCCAGAGCAATCCAAATGTTTGCAGGATAAAAACAGATTAGTATTTTGTTAATATCTGTGAATTATGCAAAAGTGCTGGAGCCCACCAAAGTCGGGAGCATCCTTTTTAAGAGCAAACAACATGCAGGTGGAGTGGCACTTAGCTTGTCAAGAACTGGGAACAAGCCTGGTTTAGTTTGTAACAAACAAACTTCTCTGCTGGTTTATCACTGAAATGATTTCTAGACCTGTTATTACTACACAATAACAGAGACAGCCGATCAGCTACTGAGAACAACAGAAAACAACTGCATAAGTCAATGCCTGTTATTTCCATACCAATAACAAACGTGTTCCACCTTCTGCCTATGTGACAAATGACTAGGGAGGCCATCCCATGCCAAACAGCACAAGGCACTGAATAAAAAAAGGGGCTGATTTTAGGAAAGAAGTAATTATTTAACCTTCAGTGGTGATCGCTATATGGAGTACTAACATTTTTGTAGAAATACTGTGAACCTTTTTTTTTTTTTAAAAAAAAAAAAAAATATTATTTTTTTTAAATTTAAAAAAAAAAAAAGAAGAAAAAAAAAAACAAACACCTTTGGGAGCTTTTACCTGAAACATACACTACAGGCCGTTGCTGTTCCAGAGACAGACAGATTTACCCCAAGCCCCAGGGGCTGTCTATGAAGCAGGCACCCCGAGGCGAGCAGAGGACCCAGCAAACCTGTGAACAAGTGGGGAATGCCGTTCTCCAGTGCAGAAGCACAGGAGACTGCCAGCACGGTTCGTGCAGGCACAGTGATCAACACAAGTTCACCAGGAGATACCAGGCCAGATTTCTCTGCAGTCACTGCAGCATGCTCAAACTGCATTCCCTCAGTAGGGCAAAATCTGCTAGCACCATAGTTAACTGGCTGCTGCTCCCAGCCTCTTACCTCTGCTTTCCATATTTCTGTGGGCTAAACTTCTACATTCCTTCAGCAGAGCATTTTCAATATTCCCATGTGTACTGTAAACAGAAGTGGACAGCTGCAGTATCATTAGTAGTTTTCCTGTTTTCTTTAAAGTCATCAAGATCCATTTTCATTTGGTTTTTCAAAAAAAAAAAAAAAATAAAATAAAGAAGGCTTGAAAAAGGAGCTCCAAACCTAATGCACCATAATGGGCATGTGGGCGGGTTGGCGGGAAAAATAAAGGGGGCTGGGATGGGGCCTCAATTGCTTCCTGTGGTTAAGATGTTAAAATCCATTCCAGAAGAGAAGGGCTTGATACTGTGGGTTTTGCTGGTATCTTATTTATGAACATCGGAAATAAACTTGCATGTGTGCCCCGCTTTCGGTAGAAAGCACGTGTGAAACAGATGGAACTCGGTTATATTTCCATCAAATACAATTGAAGACTCATATTGAAGATGCTGCCAGATGCCACAAAAACTAAACAGTTTCCAGAAGAACAGAATCTGCTGTTGCAGTGACAGCAGTTTCCAGCAAAATAACAGGCTATGCTAAAAAACTGAATGAATTCAGCTTATCCACAAAGATAGTTCTCTTGCTCAAGTCGTATATAACTTCTTTTGAAAGACCAAACACCCGTTTATTTCAATTCATTTAGAGCAGATAGATTAACAATCCGGTATACACTATTCCAGATTTAGGGCTCCTTTACACACTTCCATGAATTCTTTCATGCAAGAACAGCCAAAACATACTCAGGCTTGGGCAGTCTGTTCACGCTAACCGAGTCTGTGCTGTACACCTGTTACCTGGGCACATGTCTGCCTGCGTTATGGTCCAATGGAAACGTTCCACATCTGGCCTTTGATGCAATGAACAGCTTAATCTCAGCTTGTTTCATTTCTCATTCTCTCCTGACACCAATGAGAACAGTCAAATACCATGCATTTTTCACAAAAAAAAAAAAAAAAAAAAAAAAAAAAAAAAAAAAAAAAGAATATTTTAGAGGTTTCATATAGATACAAATGGAACAAAAGCAGCCCTCACTGAAAGGAACTGGAGAAAACAGTTTACTCCAGAATTACGAATGCATTGTGATAAGACACAACGTGATGTTCATGAACACTGTGAAAAAAGACAGTAAAATGAGTGTCACCACTTGTCAGGTCACTGCCTCCTCATAGAGGTGTGTGGGCAGGGGAAAGGCCTGACAAAGAACCTGGCTTGTAGCGAGCAAGACCCTGCTTCCTCTGAGCACAAGCATCTCTGTCTGCTAGACCTCAGAGCTGTAAATGCACTGTAAACACTGTTTCACTCAGGTTTTTGACAGGAGGGAAAATGGGTGGAAGATGTGGCTGGAGATGAGAATGTAAAACGTGAGACAGTTTTTTACCCTTAGAAAAAGGGCAATCATTATTACATATATTGGGATTAGACCTCTATTCCACGCTTGATAAGTACTGTATTCTCGTATTTTATAATATTATAAAAGCACCTGCACTGGGGGAGACCAAGGGACCTGCGTAAGCATATAAAACAGCCCAGCACTGTTACTAACTACACAACATTTGAGAGAACTGAATGAGTGAAGGCCCCTGAAAGCCTCCATGCTACCTCCCTCCCCTTAACACCCACTGGCAATTAGCAATGGACAAGCCTATCTCACTGTGCTGCCAAACTAGGAAGCATATGCCTTGAAGATGTACTTCAAAGACTGGTACGTGGGTACGGTTGGAAGCGCTTATCATAAAGATGAAGAGGTGACTAAGTTATAAATATCTTCATGTGGAGAAAATACCGGATATTTTCAAGCTCATTAATTTAGCAGGAGGGCCGTGCCAAAACCAATGCCTAGCAGCTGAGGCCAGACAAAGCCAACAGCTTTTTTGAAAGTACAGCAAAACATCTCACCAAAGCCAGTCAAATCGCTCCCATTTATGGATTTAGATGCAGAGCCAGTTGTTCTAGTGCAGTGCATTTAACTATGGTTTTAACAGGTAAGTCAGTATTCTCCCTTTGAAAAGACTCACATGTTCTTCCATGAAGCAGAGGGCTCACGTGCACAAAGACAGAAGGCAGATCCTCTGACAAGTCACGGTATTTTTCACCACAGAGACAAGAATTCCTGAACTCACCAAGGAGAAAGAGATTCCATGTCTGCAGGCTTAATGCAAACATCATTCAATTACTGCAGTCAGCATTGAGTTCATACCACGTTCAGTACGATGGTAACAAACTCTTTGTGAGAATAACCGCAATCGCATATCAGCACTGATATTTAACAACAAATTACTAGGGCAGATGAGTGAATACGAAGTGGGAGATTTGACTTAGGCAGCTGCCAGTCCAAAGTGACGTTTGCCAGCCTTTGAAATGCCACTACCTTCCAGGCTGTGAAATGGCAACAGTCACTTGAAAAAGCAATTTGCTGAATCACTGAAAAAGCAAAACGCACTTGTATTGCACCAGAAAGTAAATGCTGAAGATCCATGTGTGCAAACATCCCTCAGTCTTACAGCTCATCTATTAATCAGAGTTCCATTATTCCATCGGATTGGCATGCTGAGTTCTCTGTAGTACCAGACAGAAAAATCATCGTTAATCAAGTCTAATGATCAAAACACGAAGTTAATGGACAGGAGGACTACATGAAAATAAAATTGTTAAAAATCTTTTTGTTGCTATGGTGTTTGCAATTCTAGCTGAAATGTTTCAGGGAAAAAGAAAAAGCCTGCCTAAAGTATGTGTAGTTTAACTCTCTTTTTCTATGCAGAAAGAGTGGTAAAGTGCCCATATTCCCTTCCCCATTTATTTTCTCTTTACTTAATTATTTCCTCTTAGTAAAAGAACAGGGAAAAGTTAAAAAGGAAAAGTGACACTTTACAGAGTGCTATTTTTCACTTTTTAAAAATAACTTTTCACCTCTAGGCGTTAACTGAGCACTCAGAAGCCAGATGAACACACCCCCACAGCACTTGCAGCACAACAAAGTGGGTGCCATCGCAGAAGTCCAACTGCTGTGGCAAAGCCACAGAGGACATGCAGTCACCTCGAGCAACCTAAGGGGTACGTTGGGAAATCCTCACCCGCAGTGTGCCAAGAGGTGAGTGAGGAGTGTTCTCCTAAGCATGAGAGGATAAAAACTGAACTCACAATCTCTGTCACATGGAAACAGAATCACAGAATCACAGAATTTCCTAGGTTGGAAGAGACCTCAAGGTCATCGAGTCCAACCTCCAACCTAACGCTAACAGCCCTCCACTAAACCATATCCGTAAGCTCTACATCTAAACGTCTTTTGAAGACTTCCAGGGATGGTGACTCCACCACTTCCCTGGGCAGCCTGTTCCAGTGCCTCACAACCCTTTCAGTGAAGAAGTTCTTCCTAACATCTAACCTAAAACTCCCCTGGCTCAACTTAAACCCATTCCCCCTCGTCCTGTCACCAGGCACGTGGGAGAACAGGCCAACCCCCACCTCGCTACAGCCTCCCTTGAGGTACCTAAAAAGAGCGATAAGGTCACCCCTGAGCCTCCTCTTCTCCAGGCTGAACAAGCCCAGCTCCCTCAGCCGCTCCTCGTAGGACTTGTTCTCCAGGCCACTCACCAGCTTCGTCGCCCTTCTCTGCACCCGCTCAAGCACCTCCATGTCCTTCTTGTAGCGAGGGGCCCAAAACTGAACACAGTACTCGAGGTGCGGCCTCACCAGAGCTGAGTACAGGGGGACGATCACCTCCCTAGCCCTGCTGGTCACGCTGTTCCTAATACAAGCCAGGATGCCGTTGGCCTTCTTGGCCACCTGAGCACACTGCTGGCTCATATTCAGCCGACTATCCACCATCACTCCCAGGTCCTTCTCTGCCTGGCAGCTTTCCAACCATTCCTCTCCCAGCCTGTAGCTCTGCTTGGGGTTATTGCGCCCCAGGTGCAGGACCCGGCACTTGGCCTTGTTAAACTTCATGCAGTTGACCTCAGCCCATCGGTCCAGCCTATCCAGATCCTCCTGCAGAGCTTTCCTACCCTCAAGCAGATCGACACACGCACCTAACTTGGTGTCATCTGCGAACTTACTGAGGGTGCACTCGATGCCCTCGTCCAGATCATCGATGAAGATATTAAAGAGGACCGGCCCCAGCACCGAGCCCTGGGGGACGCCACTAGTGACTGGCCTCCAACTGGACTTGGCTCCATTCACCACGACTCTTTGGGCCCGGCTATCCAGCCAGTTTCTAACCCAACGAAGCGTGCGCCAGTCCAAGCCAAGAGCAGCCAGTTTCTTGAGGAGAATGCTGTGGGAAACAGTGTCAAAAGCCTTGCTGAAGTCAAGGTAGACCACATCCACAGCCTTTCCCTCATCCACCCAGCGCGTCACTCTGTCATAGAAGGAGATCAGGTTCGTCAGGCATGACCTGCCTTTCATAAAGCCATGCTGACTGGGCCTGATCGCCTGCTTCCCCTTCAAGTGCTGCATGATGACTCTCAGGAGGATCTGCTCCATGAGCTTTCCTGGCACTGAGGTCAAACTGACAGGCCTGTAGTTTCCCGGGTCTGCCCTCCGGCCCTTCTTGTAGATGGGCGTCACGTTTGCTAGCCGCCAGTCGATTGGGACCTCCCCCGATAGCCAGGACTGTTGATAAATGAGGGACAGTGGCTTGGCCAGTTCCTCTGCCAGTTCCCTCAGTACCCTTGGGTGGATCCCATCCGGCCCCATCGACTTGTGCACATCCAAGTGCCGTACCAGGTCACCAACCAGTTCTTCATGGATAATGAGGGCCACATCCTGCTCCCCATCCCCTTCCACCAGCTCAGGGTACTGGGTATCCAGAGAACATCCGGTATTGCCGCTAAAGACTGAGGCAAAGAAGGCATTGAGCACCTCCGCCTTTTCCTCATCTCTTGTAACTAAGTTTCCCCCCGCATCCAGTAAAGGATGGAGATTCTCCTTAGTCCTCCTTTTTGTGTTGATGTATTTATAGAAACATTTTTTGTTACCTTTAACGGCAGTAGCCAGATTGAGCTCCAGATGAGCTTTGGCCTTCCTAATTTTGTCCCTGCACAGCCTCGCTACTTCTTTAAAGTCCTCCTTAGTGGCCTGCCCACTTTTCCAAAGCTTATAAACCCTCTTTTTCCTCCTAAGATCAAGCCACAATTCTCTGTTGAGCCAGGCCGGTCTTCTTCCCCGCCAGCTCGTCTTTGGGCACGTGGGTACAGACCGTTCCTGCGCCATGAAGACTTCCCTCTTGAAGATCGCCCAGCCTTCCTGGACCCCTCTGCCCTTCAGAACCGCCTCCCAAGGGACTCCACCAACCAGTGTCCTGAGCAGTTCAAAGTCAGCCCTCCGAAAGTCCAATACAGCGGTTTTACTGGTCCCCTTCCTGGCCTCACCAAGAATAGTGAACTCCACCATTGCGTGGTCACTCTGCCCGAGACAGCTCCCGACGATCACGTCCTCCACCAGTCCTTCTCTGTTTGTGAAGAGAAGGTCTAGCGGGGCACCTCCCCTGGTAGGCTCACTAACCAGCTGCGTCAGGAAGCTATCTTCCACGCTCTCCAGAAACCTCCTAGACTGCTTTCTCAGGGCTGTGTTGTGCTTCCAGGATATGTCAGGGAAGTTGAAGTCCCCCACGAGTACAAGAGCTGATGATTTTGCAACCTCTGTCAGCTGCCTGTAGAATTCCTCATCCGTCTCCTCATCCTGGTTCGGCGGTCTATAGCAGACCCCGACCAGGACACTAGCCTTGTTGTCCCTGCCGATCCTAACCCAAAGGGACTCGACCTTGTCATTCCCAACCTCGAGTTCTACAACCTCGAAAGACTCTCTAATATAGAGAGCCACACCACCACCCCTTCTATGCTGCCTGTCCCTTCTATAGAGCTTATAGCCAGGCATTGCAGCACTCCAGTCATGAGACTGGTCCCACCACGTCTCCGTGATGGCAACCAAGTCGTAGCCTGCCTGCCGCACGATGGCTTCCAGCTCCTCCTGTTTGTTACCCATGCTGCGTGCATTGGTGTAGATGCACTTCAGCTGGGCCATTGCCTTATCCTCCGGCCTTGCCATTGTTCCCCCTGGCACAGCCCCAACAATCCTAGCCTCAGCCCCATCCCCCTTCCTACCTAGTTTAAAGCCCTCTCAATGAGCCCTGCCAGTTCCTGGCCCAGGATCCTTTTTCCCCTAAAAGATAGGGACCCGTCTGCGGCCATCAGGCCAGGTGCTGAGTAAAGTGCCCCATGATCAAAAAACCCATGATTTCTGCGTTGGCACCAGCCCCGGAGCCACGTGTTTAACAGGTGGGCTTTCCGTGTCCTCTCTGAACCCCTCCCTGCCACCATAGGGATGGACGAAAACACCACCTGCACTCCCGCTCCATCCACTAATCGACCCATTCCCCTAAAGTCCCTTTTGATAGCCTTGAGGCTTCTCTCTTCGATGTTATCACTGCCCGCCTGGACTATTAAAAGGGGGTAGTAGTCAGAGGGGCGTACCAGGTTAGGAAGCTTCCTGGCAACGTCCCTGACCCTGGCCCCAGGGAGACAGCAGACTTCCCTACGGGTAGGGTCAGGCCGACAAATAGGGCCCTCTGTTCCCCTAAGAATCAAGTCACCAACAACAATAACCCTCCTGTCTTTCTTGGTGGAGGCAGTCCTGAGGCGCGGAGTCGACCTCCTCGCCCCAGGCATCCTCCTGGGAACATTTGCTACCTCTTCCTCACACACCGACCTCTCAATCTCTAGGGCCTCAAACCTGTTGTGTAAGGGCACCTGGGAAGGTGGGGCCGGAAGGGGAGAGCATCACCTGCGATGTCGAGCAGGGACCTGTTTCCATTCCTCCTCAGCTCCCAGATCCCCTCCCTCTGCCCGACGGGGACAGGGCAGGAGGTCCGCCCCCATTTGGGGAGTCTCACCTCGGCACCTCCCCTTGAGGCCCTGCAGGGAGTTACTCCAGAAGTCTATCTCCCGCTCACACTCCCTGATGGCCCACTCCAAGATTTCTGACAAATTTAAGAACATGCTTATTTAGATGGCCAATTCACAATCAGGAACAAATTTTATTGCAAACTGAAGGCAGGACAGTGCCTTGTGTGGTGCCCTCACCCATTAGCTCACCGGGGGCTGCCTCTGCTTTCACCTTATTTGTGCCTCATGGCCATATATCCCAAACCCACAAATTTAGGGAGAACAGTCAGGGGAACTAGGGAATCTGCTGAGAGCATCTGTGGCCAGCAGGCCCTGTGCACAAGGATGCCCACCTGCACCCCGGGCACCTAAGGCCCAGTCACCATGTGCTGTCAGTGCCCTCTTCACCTTGCTGAGCACCGTGCTCCATGCACACAAGAGGTACGTGGACAGAATTGCACGCCTGCCACACCAGGAAACTGGCATGAAAGCTAATACAACACCAGGCATATCTCTGCTGTAGAAAATATCCTTTTGCCATTAAAACTGAATTTGGTAAAGCACATGGAAGATCTTAATTTTGCTTTATGTGAAAATTGTCTTATGTGTTATGCTATAGCCTGCTTAGAAAACCCAGGCCAAACCCAATAACTCGGTATCAGGTGCTGTGGTCATGAAATAAGACTTCTTGGTAGAAAGGAACCGTGCCTTTTGATCAGAGGTAAAACATACTAAAAGCAAGAGTTAGAATGTGAATAAGAATTTAATATTTTTACATTGCCTTTAAGCTTCTATGAGGGAAAAGGTGAAATCTCTGATTAACTGAAGCCATTTGGGGGATTACACTACAACGAGTGGCTAGAGTTACACAGAGTACATATATTGTATCTATGCAGTTTTGGAGATTTGCCACCACAAGAATTCAAATCCAAGCCACCTGGCCATAAAGTGCAAGTGCAAACCTCTTGAAATTCAAATACTTAATCTTTGTCTCCAAATAAATACAACAGAAATGCTTTTAAAAATGTACAACCATCACTTGGTCTCTTATTATTACTGCAAAACCTTTAAATAAAAGATTTGATTTTATGATGTTTAGAGATTGTGTGATCAGTTACTTGCCTCTTGACTTTGCACAACCAGGTGGCAATGCACACCATGTGAAATAACCCAAATTAGGAAAGGGACATTCTAGGGATAAGCCAAGAGAGTAAATTACTAACAGCTCCTTAGGGCTGAGAAGCAAAAGGGAGGAACTGAACGTGGTTTGCGATATGCAAAGACAGGCATATATTTGACTTGACCAGTTAACAGAGACCATTTCAACAGCAGATAAGAGCTAATAGCGAGTGGATGGATGCTTGCCCTTTGCAGACTGATCAATAATAAGAAGCCTAGAAGATTTTCCTTAGAGAAGGAAAATCTGTCACTTTCTTCAATGGTCAGATCTTTTGCTGGCTCCACAATTTTCACCAGAAGAAATGGAAAATACTTCTGATGCCTGTGGCCAGCTGAGCAAATAAGGCACCTGCATAGCAAACACAGCCTCATACGAGCTGTTGCAATGCTCACCAAGTCAAAATTTCACCAGTAAATTGATAACACTGGTCTCTCATAGCTGACAAACTAAAATCAAATAAGAAAGATATCAGGGCTATATTCTACCTCCTCTTTACCAAAATGAATCACAGAGGGCCAGGAGGTGGGTTCTGTCTTCAGAAATTGAGCGCCCTGTACTCAAGTGTAGCCTGTAAATACACACCCTATCTAGAGAAAGCATCAAACTAAGTGCAGCAAGGAATTACATTCTTTAACATATTCCCTGTTCAGTAATTAACAGTCACACATGTTATGATCAGCTTCGTCCCCAAATAAAACCCAAATCCTCATCTTCTCCCCAGACACATCTCAGTAAACCTTTCCTTCTGCAAGCAGGCTCCTCTACAACCTTTCCCTCATCATTTCTGCCAAGGAAATACAGACTGAGATATCGAGACCATAGGTCTCTCAAGCCTGCACCTCACTACTTTTCCTCATGGTTTTGTCTTATTAATTTGTACTTAATAAGGGCTTAATAAGGGCTTACTTAAGTGTTTCTGTGATTCTTACATACATCTCCAAAAGCTTGCCTGTAAAGAAAAGGGAGATGCTAGAAAACCCCTGGGGAGCTAGAAGGCAACTGTGTTCCTTAAGTAATAAAATCCTGAAGTGAAGGTGTAGAACTGTATTCAGGTATCTTTGCCTGTATGTCATGCACTCTCACACAGAGAGTCTTACATGTCATTGAAACTGGAAACATCCAAGGATTTCAGGTGACAACAGCTACTGCACTACAGTATCCTCCTCTCTCTTTTTTTTCAGCAAGCCTACGCATCAGATGGCAAGCACCATACACCAATGACAGGTTTGATTTTATATCTTCCTCACAACTACATCGCATGCTATGCCTTATCCTCTAAAACTCCGCCAATGCTCAAGTGTAACGCGCTTACTGTCCCTCACACCCACTGACTGGTGGGCAGCTCACCCTGCCTTTATAGCCCTTCTTCATTGTGGCAGAAAGGCTTCAAAGCTAACAATTTCCAACTACATACTGGTCAGTTTTTCAAAAGAGAAGAGAAGAGGTGATGTCATCCTCAAAGATGCAAGGATAGGAATTTTTGTGGTTTGCTTAATATTAATACATGGATTTCTGCCACAGAAACCAAGGCAATCATCAAAGCAAATAATCCCAGTTAACACTCGGGAAAAAATGGGCATTAAAAATATTGTAAAAGAACCACTCTTCAAACTGATGTAACTGCTCCCACTTTACTAATAGAATTAATTCATAGTAGTACTTCATCCTTACAACAGCTGAAGGTAAAATCCTGGGCTATCTCTTCACAGACAGCATTGCTTACAAAACCTCTGTATGTTTTTGCACATATGCACAAGCTTCAAAACAGCAGCTTTTGTGGTACGACACGCCTGTTGCTGCATGATTAGTTACAGCTTCCTGATGGTTTTAAAACAAATAGCTGCAGTGACAGTTTGCTCTGTTTGATTTAAATTAACGTACAATAGCAAGTGTGTTGACCTTGGTTATCCAAATGACAGCTTGCAACCCACTCCTGAACAATATCTGAAACGTTTCTTTGCTGCCATCCGTTACATTTTCAGTGAAATTCAAGCTTATGCTTTTGCAAGGTGCCAAGCAAACTTCCCATTTCTGTTCAGTTTGGTTTGAGTTCAGTTCAGTTTGTTTAAGCTTCTCAGGAAGCTGATGTTCCTTAGCTTTTCATAGAGCTTTTGACTGCAAATGAAATTCCTAAATTCTCCAGTTGAACGATGACTCTCTCCTTCCCTTCACAGGATCCAGTTTTAGAGCAAAAAACCGTCGCATGTCTGTGTTTATCAGTTGTTCCTTCTTTGTCTAGATTTCCTTCCTCACTGCTTCACTTCTACATGGCTGTTCCAATATTCACCTTAGCAGGATCATTTTGCTACATTGGGAGGTTTCAATACACACTTTCATTGACCTTACAGACTTTCAGTATTATCCTGTGCCAATAAAACACTTCTGAACTAGTGCTAGCCCAAAGGAATCCTGTTCAGTGCAGCAGAGACGTACAGATTTTATTTCTGTCGATTACAGCTGTATTTCAAATTTCCAGCAAAATCCAGGAAAAAGAAATCTACAAATAGAGGACCTAAGTGAAAACTGTAGATGATACTTCAGCTGAGATACCTGGCATAGCCAGCTTCAGTGCAGGTCTATCCCATCTGTAAATCTAATAAAAAGTGGAGGTGGACATCTTCAGATAAGGAGGAGGAAAACAAACAAAAAAAAAACAAAACACAACCCTCACCCATAAAACATGGGGCAGATTTCACATAGCTTTTTTTTTTTTACATTCTTTCTGTCTCTTGGCTGCTTGATTATCAGCTACAAACTTATGCTACATTTTGACACAGCTGCTAGCCCATCCATGATAAAATAAATAAATAAAAAGTCCAACACACTTTGCAGGAGCCTGAATCATCAGGCTTAACCAGTCTGGCATAAGCTGAGCACCATTTTTAGTGACATGCAATCACTTATTACTGTCCCAGGACACCAAAGATCACCAAATCCACATTTGGCCTGAGTTCACCAAATGCATGAAAAGATGAGAACTGCCATCATAAGCAACTGTGACAGGCCAAAGACTGCAATCTCTGTCCAAGAAGCAGAGGTAAGCAGCAGTCCCATGGCAGGTAAGATCAGTGGAAACACAGTTCAGAAAAAGGGTTAATGAAGCAAACAAGTTGTCTGAACAAACAGAAGCTACTAGGTGTTTACATTTTCTTCAGTTATTCAATGTACTGTATCAGCTACTAGAGCTTCAAACAGAACAATTAAAACACATCTGAGAAGCCTTACAGAGTACTGGTGCCCCACACAATTATCTCCACAGCAAAACTCAGGGCTAATGTGTTGCAATACGCCATTCAAGCACCAAACACTTCCTTTCCTGTGATAGAAGATAATCCAGGAATTTAATTTGTGAACTCCCAGGTGGCTGTCTTCCACATTACACATGCCTGAGGGCAAATGAATCCTTTAATATTTTTTGCACCCTCGGGTGAATGTTCCAGACATGTTCCAAGAGGAGCTCCCCTTCATGTAACCACATCACACAACAACAAGCAAGGATTCATCCTGAAGCCAAGCTAAGATTTTATTAAAAGTTACCTAGAAACATTATTGTTTCAATATTTTACTTGCATGTCGTACTCTGACTTCCATTTCTTCAGAGTATATCTGAAAACGTCAGCTGAGTGAATTCTGCAATCCCTTCCTACATAATGGATGCTTCTGCAGTCAGGAATGAAGCACTTCAAAGGAAACTGGAGCCAACCCTTGCTGTTTGAGAGAAACTTAAGTGTCACAAAGTACATTAACAGGAGGGATTCTGTGCCTGTAAGGTTAGCATCCTTTTGGGTCCTTGAATACACCAGCTCTCATCTAATACCACAAGTGCAAAGGATGCTCCGAAGTTTATCACCTAGCTTTAAGGAAACCATGAAGTCCAGTCTGGCCAAAAGGTCTTGACACTGGTCCAAAAGCAAGCAAACACAGCCGCTGATACTGAATGAAAAAATAACCTGAGCAATCAAGAGTACTAAGGTACAGAATCATGTCTTCACAGGAGATCAAAAGGCTCCTTAAGTCATTAAAGCCCACTTGAAGAACCATCAAATGCACAAGGCCTTCCTTTGGTTATTTCATTTAAAAAAAAAATCACTGTGGAAGTAAACGATGCCACAATTTTAAAGTGATCCTTTATACATCATTGACAGAACTCCAGATAGTGGTTTGGGGTTTAGAAGGGGTGTTGATGGTTTGGTTATTTTTTTTGTTTTTCTTTTCCCCCAGTGTTCAGAGCACAGGCCCTTTATTTTTCCCCTGTAATACAATTGTATTTAAACTTCATATAGTTTTTAAACACACACCCATTCATCCTCTAAAAATAGATATACCCAGGAAAGCTACTCTGCTGTTCATACTAACGCACGTACTTACCATGCTCACACAATTACTCATGGCTGCAAAATGAAGGCTTGCACAGCTGGGCGTAACATCGGTACTCAAAGGAGCAAAGAGGGTACGTGGAGATCTGTGCTAGAAGTTTTAGCTAGGGGCAGCTGCTGACCTTCCAGAAGAGCAATGACAAAAATGGATTTTTCATGTGAATTTCCTAGGTAAAATGCAGTCGAAGCATCCATTTGCTGCTACATATGCACTGTGCCTAAGCGTGCTGGACAGAGCTCGCTTGGCTGGCCCAGAGTTTCCCAGATGCTTCAGAAGCATCACCCACCTTAAGGGTCAACACCAGGAGGGTGAGAGGGAACCTGCACAGCGCTCCCTGTACCCTGAGGGAACATTCTGCAGGGACACAACCTGGGACAGCATCCTCTACGGGAGCCGTTGCACTGGGAGAGCCTTGAGGAACACGGCTGGGCTAAAGCAGTGTTGCTGGCGGAGCTCACCAGTGCAAAGAGGTGCCTCGTAACACTGATTGCTTATGCATAGCACCCAAAGCCAGATTTTCCTCTGCAGGGAAGGAGAGAAGAGAAATAAAATGGTGGCAAGGCTAGTTAGGATGACACAGACAATAGAGACGTCAGTGGCTATTAACCAGTGCCCAGTAATGAAATAGGGACAGCACAGCAATGTCATACCAGGCATGATTTGATGGTGCCCACCTTCATACTGCTTTTGTGATCTTCAAGGGACGAGGTATCACTGCAAAAAAAGTAACAGTTTTTATTAGACAAATTGAGACATTAGCTTGGACGAGAGCTTGAAAACTTGCCTCATTTCTGCAAGAACATCAGCTGGTCTAATAAATTTTTCTCTCTTGGAACTCTTAAACTTTGACAGGCATTTGGCATGAGAAATACAAACTCTTCTCTCCAGCATGGCTTCAACACAATGATGCACACTTTGGTAAATGAGATCAGCTTATTACAGTGTTTCCTGTGAGGGCTAAGACTTTAGAGCAACCAGAAATTGAAACTGGAAGAGACTGATAATTAATGTATGAGTATGAAGTGGTCATTTTCAACTTTGAAACCATCTACTCTTTAGCTCACTAAAGTCCAGGTTTATAAAACTGACATCTTCCCATTGTTTTTCAAGGGCTGATTAAGAAAACATGTGATTTTAGTAACATACTGGGTCAGAACTCAGTTTATATCATTGTTCGGAAAATGTAGAGTACCAAAACCCATCCTGGGTGACTACGACTGACATTTAGGAAGACAGATGAAAGAAAGCAAGTGGAAATTAAAAGTTATCCCATGAATGCAGCTTGTCAAACACTTTTGCCTTTTTTTTTTTTTTTTTTTTAATCACCAAGCCAGTGAATGCCAAACAACCAAACCATAGGCCTCATATATTTCAACAAATTTATTTCAACAAATCTTTGTCTTTCCTACTCCCACTTTCTCAATTCCAACAGTACATTTCTGTCTCTCATTTTTACAGTTTTACAATCACAACGTAGAGATTCTGAAAGCACTCTGGAGAGCAGACAAGAAGGACCCTGATAAGCAGTAAAACAGGGCACTCAGACCAGTTGTTTTTCCTCTTAAACGCTGCAAACTCTGACATGGAAGATCTCTATTGATCTTTTGGCTTGAGTAAACCGTAAGGACTGTTGACAAAACAACTCTTTTCAGTGGTTTGTGGGGACGGAACAAGGGGCAATGGCCACAAAACGGAGCACAGAAAGTTCTGCACCAACATGTGCAAGAACTTCTTCACAGTGAGGTTGAGGGAGCACTGGAACAGGCTGCCCAGGGAAGTTGCAGAGTCTCCTTCTATGGAAATTTTCAAGACCCGTCTGGATGCCTACCTGGGCAACCTGCTCTAGGGAACCTGCTTTGGCAGCAGGGTTGGACCCAGTGGTCTCTCGAGGTCCCTTCCAACCCTTACAATCCTGTGATTATAAAGAAACAAAGCTTTTTTCTTCTAAGTTGCAAACAGGGGCATACAGGATACAAAATGACAGCCTTTAGGTCTGGTGGGATGTAATGTTTGAAACTAATCTTTCATTCCAAGTCTGAACGTGAAAGTTTCCCACTGAAAGAACTGAATTAAAAACAATATAAAAGCTAACTTTAAATCCTGCAGTCCAGGAGCTCTGGTCACATGTTCTGTTTCTAAGCTGTTTTACCAGTTTTTTAGGAGTTGTTTTCTGGGAATTAAATAACACCTGCCCATCTGCAATTGATATTTGAACAGATATTTTCTTGCACCTCTGAATAAGTTAGACTGGAAAAAAAACAAACAACAACAGTACACCGCTGCTAAGTAATAACCAATACTAAATACTTAATGAATTAAGCTTTGACAAAACAGACAGCACCAAAATTATACCCACATTACAAACATCTATCTTTTTTGAAGTATACAGTCTTGAAGCTACTTGTGATAAAATAATTTTGTCAGCAAGCATTTGTTGTTGTTGTTTTGTTGTTGGTTAGTTGGTTGGTTTGTTGTTTGTCTACTTTTTTAAATGCAAATGAAAGCTTAAATTGTGAGGTTCATCTTTGCTGGTATAGTCTTCAGGTGAAATCGTAGCCGTGAAAATCAACAAGGTCATTATTTCACTCTAAAAACTCAAAGTCAAGTCCTTTCCAGGATTCCATCTTGAAAGCAGTTCCAGGGTCAGGCAAGGACAAAGTTAAGGAGGACTATGAAAAAAATATGGAAGATGGACTTGGAAAATAATAGAAGCATTCATTTATGACAGGAAAAAAAAAAAAAAAAAAAAAAAAAAGACTGCCAAACTGTTACATATGCTGCTCTCAGGACCTTACTGTATGGCATGGCTATGAAAAATCAAACAATAATCATTTACAATCTTTTATTTCAAGAACATGCAGGTAATGTATAGGTTTAAGTAATCCGTGTTGTGCAGAATCTGCATGCGACAAATCTCATACAGATTGTATCCCAAAAAGAGATTTAGAACCTTTTGAAAAATCATTTTCCTATTTCAAATTTTACTTAAACACTACACAAGAAGCTTACTTTTACTAACCTGAAAAGATCCTAGATGATGACATCTCTAAGGATGAACCTTGCTCCTCAGGTTAGACTAAGCACCCAGTACTTCAACAATCACTGAATTATTAAAATGAGAAGAAACAGATCAATTTAACAAATGATAAAACAGTCATATGCAGAACTCATCTTTTCACAAATACAAACCAAAATACAGCTTTTCTCATGAAGCTCAGTGGAGCAATCTCAACTTTCAAGCCCTTCAGGTGAGAATTGCTGATTCTGTATTAAAGTTTCAGGACAAAAAATGCTTTGGACTGTAAATGGGCAAAAAACTAGACTGGCAAGGAATTTTGCACGTATCAGAAACCCCTTCCAGTAGATACATGACTAAATTTAAACAGTAGAAAGAGGATTTTTTTCCAGTTCCCTTACTTTGAGCAATATATTGACAACACCACACTTCTCTAACTCACAGCACAACAGTGCATAAAGCCACAATACCACCATCTGTGCCCTCAGAAAGGATTATGTTTGCACTATTTTCGAAAATTACTCAAGAGCCAAGAGCTGGATCTGCAATAGCTCATTCCACATAACCAGAGGACAGCCGGAACAAAGGTTTTGTATTCCTGTCTGGACTTTCTGTACCCACAAGAGCTACACTTGGTGAACACCGCAGAATGTGATTACGTCTTGGCTGACTTTATTCTCACACAAGCATACGCCTGGCATTGTTCAGCAGTAACAAGTTCAGTATTTGCTGCAGGCTGCTGCAGACTCACCACCTGCTTCACAGCTCAGCACACGTGCTTCTGCAGAAAACCATTCCCCATGCTACAAGCTAGCCAGAGGCCTTTCTGACACCACTGCAGGACCCAGCTAGAGTTAAGCAAGAATGTCCACACGCACTCAGCTACTGATTGATCGAATGAAAGGCTGAGAAAGAGATTGAATCAAAGCTAGAAATCTCTGAGAGGACAGGGAAAAAAAAAATACACAAACATTCTGCATGTTTGTTTTGCCTGCAGCAAACCTGTTCCTAAGCAGCACCAGTTAGAAAAAAAATCAGCGTGTTTCTGCCGTTAAACCATAAGCACAAATAGACTGGCACAGCTGGCTGGAGCTGTAGGAAAGAGCCTGGAAATGGCCACTGACAGATGGCTGACAAGGTCCCGCAGCCCACACAGACTTGTGCACGCAGACTGCCCACCGCTGCCCGCAGCCCAGTCTGGCCACGTCAACAGCACGCACACTGCCAGCAGTCCAACGTCGGCGTTCGAGAGGGGCCAGCTGAGGGGCTGCTACTGCTGAAGGTGCAGTCGGACTCTGCAATGAAAGGACAGGCAGGGGAATCCTGACCAGTTCTGCCACAGGATCTATAAAGACCCTGGGTCCCAATAGCCCGAGCACCCACTCACATGAGGACCTGCAGTGACAGTGAATCAGTGCCACTTAAACGCACACAAGTCTGTGGCACTATTTTTGGGAGGAAGGAGCAGAGAGAGATTGAAATCTGCTCTGTTGGTAGCTGCACAAAAGGAAAAAGCTATGCAACTCACATCAACACAATTTGTTTTGTCTTATCCGTCAAGCTCACTGTGGCAGCAACGCAAACGCAAGAACACAACGTGAAACCCTCAGAGCCAGACAGCCAAGTCATGAAGACAAACACAGCTGCCCTTTCTAAAGAGCCTGAAATCCAATAGGAAAAAGACCCTGAAATAGGTCAAGTGGTAGACTGAAAATACTGACTATGAAGGATGAGGACAGAGACAGCCACCACTTACTGTTTTACTGAAAGGTGTTTTCCTCTTTCATGTCCTCACTCAGTGAGGCAGCCATGCCTCACCCATGCTGGAGGAGCAAGGACAACAGCAGCCTGAGGAACGGCCAAAGCCATGAGCACTTGCATTCTTCAGAGCAAGGCCAGAAACAGGAAAGGCAATTCCCCTTTAGACAGAGCCCCACAGTCCACCACCTCTAAAAGCCCCAGCACATCCTCCTGCTGCATAGCCACTCTATCTCCCAACACACAAAAACAAGGGGAGTGGTGGTTCAGGGCAGCTGTTCTGCTGGACTCTCCTGTTTCATAAACCTTTTCTTTTTTTCAGCTGATAAGGAAGAAGATTCAACCCATCTGTATTTCTTTTACTGCCTATTTATAAGAGCTTATAAATTTTATCTCTCTCTCTACATCAACATGACAAATGTTGGAAGAAAAAAAAAAAAAAAAAACAAACCACAAAGGTTGTCCAACAGAATTAACAGACAAAAAAGCACCATTTGAAGAGAAATAAAAACGTTTAGGACTAGTCATAAGGCATAATTCATTCCAGGTCATGATTTCAAGAGACAGTTGTATCACTTTTCTGATGTGAGTGTTCAGCAAGTTAATTTATATTACCTTCCAAAATGAAAAGTCCTAAATCACTAGGGTTTAACTGTGTTTGCTAGCAAAAACACAGGCAGAGTGTTTCTCACCACAGCTGCAGTCAAACCAAAAACTGGGTGTGAAAGGTGGCCGTGGGGCCAGGCTCTGCCAAGGGTGCCAGTAAAACACAGGTGTCACAGGACTTAGTGCACCTGACTTCAGACTGTCACTGTGCTTTTTAAATTCAGCTGAGGGAGGGAGGGAGACCAGGCCATAAAGGAAAAGTTCATGTTTCTGCAAACGTTCAACACAAATCGTTTAATGACCCTTGACTTAAGTAACCCTTTGTTCACATTCTGCCTCTCACATTTTGGGTGCTCATAAGTATAAATAAGAAGGAGGTAATGAGATGGACAGGGAAAGGGCAATGAAGTTCAAGGCTTCTCTGCCACAGATTGACTTTCATACAGCTACTCCTTGGAATTTAACATGGGCTCATTTCCTCTGGGAATAGAAACTAGTACCTGTGCCTGCTTACTGTTTAGAAACCAACTTTCCTGTACATTAAGAAACATAAAACTTGGAAAAGTGGTCTGTACATGCATACAGACCTTACACGTGTAACCTGCAAGAACCTGTGGAACAGATTCTACACACCTGACCCAATCAAAGCACCACAAATGAGCAATTGCCATCTTTATTAGCATGTGCACACGGACTGTGGTTTATGGTTTGCACTCCAAAGCACTCCAAACCTTCAGCAGGAATAAACTGATGTCATCGGACAGAAGTCTGGGGATGATGATGGCCTGCTGACTCTGCACCTTTCCCCATAAGGCAAGCACTGGCTCCATCAGCAGCCCTTGCCACAATTTGCAAGCCGTGATGAGGAACAGGCTCTCAGAGCAATAAGCCTACTTCCCTGGACAGCAGAAGGGGTGATATAATTCTCTTTCATCTCCACAGATAAGGATCAGACCTTAGGCAAATGGAGTACTGCACACTAAGTAAATTCAGCTGAAACGGGCAGCAGCTGAGAGCTACGACCAGTCCCTGCTTCTTTTTATTGGAAGACAAAGCTACGTAGGCAAAAGCTGGCTCCCTATATGCTTTAGAAGTCAGGCTGCACACTTAAAAAAGGAAAAAATAAAAAATAAAAACAACAAAAAAGTATGTGATACAAAGACCAAAAGTAAGAACTGAGAAATTTTCTGGTTTGGGGGTTTTATTTCCACACAACTATTAACCTTGAGCCCTCTCTTTCCCATGGCAGAAGTCAGTGCCTGGATTCAGATGAAATCCTGACCCACCGAACAACCTACATTTCACTGACATGTTTCAGAATGGATTTCGGTAAAAGTAAGCCGCATAGAGGAGTATAGAAGGAAAGAAAGGTGGTCTACTAGCACTTCTGCACTTAGAGCAGTTACTTTATTTATCCCTTTGTATTCAGAGTTACAAGCACTAGACTATTCTGGTTCCTTTATTAATTAAGCAAACCTTCCATTAGGTTACAAATATTTAAGCATTATTCCATGTGTAAATAAAAATATCTAAGGAAGTCTAGGCTTTATTATACACAGTTGACCTGCAAAAAAATCATTTTTAAGAGCAAAACTATTCTGAAATTAGAATAGCACACACAACAAAAAGGACCCAGTTACAGCCAGGTGACTGTTGGTTTTGGTTGGCTTCATGTAACAAGCAAATTGATTTTTGACATGATTCTACTATACAAAAGCATGTGCATGATCATTGAAACCTGAAAATACATGCCAGGTTAGACTTTAGAGCAAGTTCAATGGCTAACTTCTAAGTCCCCAGAAAAGCCCATGTACGAGATGGAACTGACTCTATCTTAACTCCATTCCTGCTGTCACTTATTGGCCTTATGAGATGCATCTCAGAGATAGCATTCACATAAAGCTATATAATTTCAGATGTGTGGGTGAATATTTCCTCCAATTCCTTAATTGTTTTATCTAGGAGTGATTAAAATGGGGGATAGTTATTAACATCAGAAGGTATAACACTAATAAGAGGGAAAAGCTGGACCTAGCTACAGTATCATGATGTATTTCAGACAAAGATTAACAGCCAGTTTAACTCTTTAGAGGTTTTCCATATATTTTCTTCAACAAAATACTTGGCTTTGTTGTGTGTTTTTATTATTATTCCATCACTGGAAGAAGAGAAAGACATTTGCTTGTATCTCGAAGCATGACTGTTAAGACGACCATGACCTGCAGAATCTCACGCTATGGAAAGCTAGATCCTGGACTTGGAAATGCAATTCACCTGAAAAAAAAAAAAAAGTGTTTCTCTTTTGTGTAAGCTCAAGCCAGAGAGAAAAGTTAGGGAGAGAAAAATATTCCATCTGCCTTGTGGACAAGCCTACAAATGTTGTGATAACTGGAGTGTCTATGTACGAACTAGCAGGTCTATCCTGCATCTTTTCAGAAATCCTCATGGCTTTTTATCCCCCTAAGATTAGCATAATGTGATGAATCAGGCAATTATTTAAAGAAAACAATGTTATTTCAGAGGTAATGAATCTTATTTTAATACACGTTAACAAATGAGCTTAACTGTGGCAACTATAGAATCTTTTGCAGCAAGTCCTGCTCTACAGTGGAAAAGACTGTGTTGCTACCAGGTTCAGCTCTGGTATAACACAAAGTATTTCATTCACTGTAACTGAGTTAGTCAAAGTGAAAAGCTCTTCTGACATTTCTAGAGACAAAGCTCTTTAAGTCACTCTTGGGAAGTCACACTGTCACGTACCAATCATGGTCATGGGCCAGTATTTCATTCTAAAATTAAGAGACTAAAAACAAACACAGACGACACAGCTTCTTACAGGAAGGAGGGCAGGAATGGGACCACGGAAACTCAGGAGGACCTGTAATGGGAAGAGCTCTAACTTTCTTCACCCATTAATAAGACCACTTCAATTTTATTTTAAATACAAACTGAATCTTCATAATGATTTCTCTCCGAGTCATCATGCCAACTTTATTCATCCATAAATTTAATATACACCTATCACACCGATGCAGTATTATCGCTGTTTAAAGCTACAAGAAGCAATGAAGAGTGGCAGAGGCTTCTGTTAGGTTTATAACACAGAAGAAAAACCTTGTCCCAGGAAAAAAGATTTTATTAGTCTTAAATATAAAATCCCTGGAAGTATTATCAGAACTTAATGTCAGCAAAATTAGCATTTACAGTGTGTGGTGTGGAAGCGTTGCCCAACACCTGCCTACACTATGCTCACTCACTAGAAGCCAGGGCTATTTTTCTTTCAAGGTTCAGTGAAATACTCAGATCAGAACTATGACAAATCCTGAAGCAACCTGGCCAAAGTGTCAGGTTAATTGCTTCCCATAGCTCACCACCACAATTAGCAAAATGACTTCACTTGTCTTAGCAGCTGTCATCTTGCCTCCATTTGTTTTCTCATTTCAGCTGGGAAAGCAGTCAGAGCAGAACTTCTATCAGTGGACAGAGGTATTCTGCACGTCAGTCATTGCACCAAGGCTTTGCAGCCACGCAATGGCTTTTCTCACTCAACAGCAACAATTTCTTGCCAGCTTTAGTCTAATGCTTAGTGGACAAGGTTTTTGTTCCTTAGTTGCTCTTACAAAATGGCAGTCGTGCCTGCCCATCATGCCACTCATCACCATCCTCTTCAGGACATGCCTTCCCTTCCTGTGCCAACTTCTGGTTGCCACTTGTTCAGGAGACACTGGGACAATGCCCTCAGGAATAAGCTTCATCTCCTGGTTCTCCTCAAAGAGGTCAGGCAGTTGGACTAGATAGTTTGTGGAAGGAGCCCCCAATCTTCTTGCATCTTCGCTGATGACCTCCAGTGAGCAAGAAACAAATTCATAAGGGAGAACTGCCTCCAGTTCTCTTCTTTTGCTATTGGACATGTGAAGTGCCTTCGCATTACAAAAACGTCAACTGCCCAGATCCTGTAATTTGATTGTTTTCATGTTACTTGTAACAATAACCAAGACCTATTTGGCACACAACTGCACTGAAGCTTGCTGTCGAACAATTCAGGCACTTTTAGGTGTACTGGCCTGTCATTCAGGGGCCTCTGGAACATTTCAGTGAGTAATCAGTGATTTCTGAGATCATCTTCCAAAACAGCACAGGACTGCAGATATCACATACATGATACATTGTCCTCATTTAAAACAAATTCCCATACTACTGCACAAGTCTTCAGTTTACAGGGACTCTTCTTTAACCAAAGCTTAATGTGCCATTGCTAGCAATACAAATTTCACATTAAGAGTATTTTTTTCAGTTGTATTCTTGAATGACTTCATTTCTGGGCAGAAGACACAGCCACCCAAACCACCAAGCACAGATTTCCAACCTATCTGGAATAGAGCTGTGCCAGCTTTGAACCATGATCTAAAGTTTCTGTAACTGCCTGACAACCTCCAACTTGTCAAGTTCCACAGCCTTGCATTACTTACCTCTGGTGCCTGTGTTCTTTCAGGTCCAACATAAATCAGACGTAAGTCCCTTTCTGCATATTCCAATTCCTGGGAATCTTCGTGGATAAAGTTACACACCACTTGCTTCATAAGCTACAGGAGAAGCATATTTTACTGTTTTTTTCTTGTTTTGTTTTCCAGTTCAGCTCTGGAGTGGACACTTGCAACACACTTGTCAGAATGTGTACTTGGTTATACATCATACATGCCGCAAAAGGAAAAAGATGATTCGTTCCTGTGGTCCTACAGATTGCTAGCCAAATTGACTACAGTATTGGCTTGTTTCTCATCCAGCATTTGTGATTTATTCCAATTTAACCTACAGCTTGGCTAGTTCTCTCTTTTTCCGCATCTTTAGTTGTTAAAAAATTATCTGCCAATGGTCTTTCCTCATATTGGGGCTTAAACTACTATTAAATTCAGTGTCTCCAGACAGATTTCGTAGTTTCTTCACTTTCTTCATTGACCACTTTTTCCTTACTCAACATACATGGTACTGCTGTGTGGTGTTCCCTGGCATTTCTTCGAGAAGAGCACCACAATAGATTTTAATAACTACCTGAAAATGATGAAGTTGTGTTCTGGGATTTGTATTGACAATTGAGATACACTCAGTGAGACAATGCTCTTCCTACATTTCAGTCTACAAGCATCCCTTATGAACAAAAGGTTTTGCTTCTCAGTTCGGATGCAACACCTCATTTCCATTAGGAAAATAAAAATCCATTTATTTTCTTCTCTCTGCTTAGTAAAGGGGGGAGGGGGAGGGTAAGTCTGACACTTCTCTTCCCATCCAACCAAGCATCCAAGTGGTATTTTCAGTATTAAAATACAAAGAAAATTATTTCAAGATAATATCTACTAGCTCTTTACAGCCCTATTTATAACATCAGAACTCTTCACATCCTTTCTTAAATCAGAATCTTTAAGTTATGAGAGGGATACTTTCTTTCAATCAAACAGAAGGAACTATCTTCCTCAAATGAGGAAAACAACAGGTAGCAAGACATACCCTGAAAAGTTATTCAAAACAAATCTGTTAACAGTTCGTAAGGATATGAAGTTAAGTTCAAAATCTGCACTTTAGAAAAACGTATTTCTAAGAACAGATGATAAAGTTTGTCCTTACTAACCTTATGTTCTTAGAAATTGCTGCATAGCCCTTTTTGTACAAAAAAAAAAAAAAGACATTTTAGGAAAGATTAGCATTTACCGGTATCACCCCAATCACCCCAGGCTTTTCTAGTAACCCAAATTTACAGATTTATCTGAGAGCAAATCATCTGCAGAACAACAAAATAGTCAAGTCTACATACTTTGTCTGAACCCCCCAACTCACATAAGGCCCAGAGCTACCACACTGGAAGAGATGTGTAACGTACTTGGCAGAACTCTACTACAAGTGTTTTCTTTTAAAATAAGATACTTAGTACATCTGGCAACATGGTTAAAATAAATAAATGTACTGACAATCCTCTGGGGAAAGCTTTTCAGGGGAGAAAATAGCAGTTTCGGTGGCTCAGCTTGATATGTTTTCAGTAACAGTCCAGCTTTTACAACCCTCCAAGAAGATCCATTGTAAAGAATCGGATCCTTTCAGTGACACAAAAAGCAAAGTCAATCGAAAAAGAAAAGATAAAGAAGAAAGTTTACAGTGGAAAAGTAGGATAACACAAATACATAAGCATTGGACAATCTATCACACTACGAAACGGGGAGACAGTGTCACTTACTGCTTTATTTTAAAATAAAATATTTATATCATCATAGAAAAAGCAAAGGCCAACAGAATGGAATCCACTGAAGACAGCTAAGACTAAATAAGTCTTGGATTTGGAACTTCTAATAAAAACTATTTCTTCCTGCATTGACACCCAGCACAGTCTAAATCAGTATCCTTACTTCTATTAATTTCTTACCTCTCGGTTTTCAAATCTTTTTGGGGGACTCTGCACCTACTGCTCTTTTCCTATTGCAGTGCTATGGTATCATAACGCATCAAGATTTTGGCTTGAACTCATGGTCTCAAGGCAGACTTTGTAAGAAACTGTTCTGCTTTTCAGTGCATTAGCCATGACATTTTCTCCGTAAAATAAATATTTTCCATAGTGAAATGCAGGTGCAAGAGAGAAAGTCAAGTACAACACAGGAATCTTTTTCAAATTAAGGACAAATGTAAATCTTAAGTTTTAGGTCATATTCTAGTGAATCAAAAATGTTTGGGGGCTGTGGAAATGAAAATGCTTTGTTCCTCTGACAAGTCTGTCTTGAGGGAGGGAGTCACAGCTATAAACCTGCAAATCCAACCTGTCCATTTTGGCTCTGAACTCAGCAACATAGAAACCACACTGCCAGTATGAAACAACTTCGTTGTTTTTGTGGCCCTGGGAACCAGAAAGCAAGGTCCTTTCAGCAGCATAGCGTTACACCTGCACAGGCAAGGTGCAGCATGTCCTGCCAATGCACAAACACCCGTACTTCAAACAGCTGGTTCACACTGTACTATCAGAGGTCACCAGCTTTTATATCTTCAGGTTCCCACAGCACAGGAAGCAAAATTTTAGTCTGAGGTCTCAATTCAGATTCAAGAGGAACTTAAATTCTTTCCCTGGTGCAACACTCCAAAAGCAAGAATGCCCACAGAAATGATGCTCCTGCAGCCACTCTGAATTAACATGCGAGATCTGGTACAAAATCCTTCTGCCTCACTGGAAGGAGGCGACAGCCCCGAGCAGCACAGATAATCTGGTTATAGGTTATACAGCTCTCTAACCCAAGTCAGTCGTGCTGATGAAATCAGGCTCTGTTCCTCAGATACTGCCATAGTATGTCCTTCTTTACAGTACTACCGATTTACACGCCTGTCAGGATTCATCCGTGAGAACTGGCATGCCAATATCCTAACCATTCCAACTTCAATACAAATTAACTATTAACCTTCTTGACTTCTTTCTGTAGTGCAATTAACTAGACAAAGCTTTTTATCACCCAGTATATTTATCAAATAAAGTGCAGCTTCAAATCAGCCTTTTGGTTTTAGGTCCAAGAAGAGCAAGGCTGTGCCCAGGAATCAAACACAGATGCATGGACCGCTGTCAGCTCATACTGGCAATTAACTCAATCTCTGGCACAATATAAACACAACAATAAAAAAAAAAAATCTGGTCTGAAGATCTCATTAAAACAGCGCAAAACCTATTTAATGCTGTTTCTGAAAGTCTTTAGATCATTACTTAAAGGTGCAATTCAAATAAAAAGTAAGAATGATAACACCCGTAGATAAAAAGTCTGTTTTGTTGTTGTTGCTGTTTGTTTCTTGTGTTTAAAGAAAAGAACAACTATCTGAAATATGTTTCTGC
This sequence comes from Aythya ferina, assembly GCF_964211825.1. Taxonomy (NCBI): domain Eukaryota; kingdom Metazoa; phylum Chordata; class Aves; order Anseriformes; family Anatidae; genus Aythya; species Aythya ferina. The sequence continues at coordinate 31,050,693 of NC_140300.1, read as the reverse complement.
AACTCACATGGGTTGAACCTGCCAGCTGTTTTGGAAAATGAATCAAGCAAAGTCAGTGTTCTATGATGTGACAAGCAGTACAGTAGAGAGGTGAGAAAATACTGTTTTCAGGACAGGTTTCAGCCAGAAGAACAGCAAAACCTTAAAACTAAACCACTAAGTTATTCCAAATGTTGCTTAAAAATAATAGTTGACTACATCCTTTAAGTGTGTTCAGTTAGTCCTAGCACAGTAACCAATAACTTCGCTAGGTTAACTCTTCCACACATCAATCCACTTCCATCTTGCTCTCCAAGCAGTAACATACTTAAAGCTGCAGCACAAAGCATCAATCTAAGCTCAGGCCAATACCAAGTCCTGCTGCCGCCCTAGGACCTCTTCAGCACTCTGAGTGTTCAGCACTCTGAATGCTGTGCTTCTCGTAGCCAAATTAAAAAGTGGGTTTTAAATTCCAGATATTTGAATTACATCCAGATGGCATATTTGTAAAAATACATTTGTTATAAGATCTACTTTTCTTTCTCAATAATTTAATTTTTAAGAATGATATATGGATGCAGTCAAAAACAAACCTTCTTTAATCCATTTACAAATAACAATCCTGCACCTCACCTTCATTTTTCTACACTGACAACATAATGCTTTGATGCACTGATTACAGAATTAGGCAACTCTTCAACTTTTGTTAAAATCTTTGACCTTTAATGTAGTATACCCACAGTGTTTTTCTTTTAACTAGAGGAAAAAAAACAACACACTGGTAAAAAGTTACAAAAAGAAATCAAAATCATATTCAGAAATGTATCTAATGTTTGAGGTCTGAAGTAGATGCCAAGCTTCCACACGGCTAGTCACACTTCTCCCTTGGCATGTAAGCCTTGTGTTTAAATCACCTTGTGGTGATTCCTGCAGGCAGCCCCTTCAACAGAGATGCTCATATCACCCATGCCCCTTCCCAAACCTTCCATGTGTTTGCCCAACCACAGAGACATCACTGCACCACAGCTCTCCAAGTGCATTTAAGCCCTTGACATGAGTTAACACTGTTGCAAGAACCACGGACATCAGCTATCAATGCAAAACACGGCAGCTAAAGACTCATCTGTCCTGTTCGCTAACCAAAGACTCTCTTCTCTCCAACACCAGTGACTCAGCATTCAGTACCACTAGTTCTCATGCACATGCTTAATTTAAGCACTTAACTCTGAAGCATTTAATTAACTCTGTGGGAGGGCTTGCTGGGCCTGAAGTCTAATGCTGTGAAGTGGCACGCACACTGAGTATTTCACTTTGTGTCTACACAAACCATTACGCCGCTATGGAATGCGTTCTTCTAGAAAACCCACCCATGACAGTAGTTACACATCTGACAAAAATGCAGTAAGTTACCTCAATTCCCATTAATTATCCATTTTCTCTCACCACATCCTTAACCTTTCCAGAAAAAAAAAAAAAAAGAAAAAAACTCTACAGCTGTTGGAGTCATTCTTGGAAGTACATTAAAACACCCTTCCCTCAGAACACACGAGGGTGAGCACTGAGGGCACGACACAGCTCCTGCCCAAACCCACACATCGTGGCCCTAAAAATACGACAGTGTTTGAGCTGGGTGAACACAGCCAACACCACCTCCGTGAACAACTGCACGTAGCGGAGCACTAGCGCTGCTTGCTCCTGACAAACAGCGGAGTGACTCACCACGTGTTTCCCTCTAACACACCCTAGCAAAGTCTGGCCAGGAGAGCTGCCTCCAGCAACACGAGCATCCCAGCAGTGACGTGACTTACAGCAGCACCAGGCAGACAGGACTGGTCCTGTCTGCATGCACGGTGCTGCCGTAGCTCCAATGCATCTCTACAACAGAGCTGACTAACTTCCACATGGCAGTCAGCAAAATAATCAACAGTAATGCCACACACAGCCTTTCGGCTCTCATTAGAGAGACCTGACTGATGACTAAAATGAAAACAGCCCCTTGAGTTTAGTGATAGCCTTCCACAGCAGCAGAGGCTGACTCAGCTATCTGTAAACATCCTTTAAATATCTCCAACACCTGCAGCTTTGGGGTAACAGTCAAGTTGTTTTAGGAATTGTTTGTACCCTTTTCCCTCAGAAAGCAATTTATTTACATCTATGTCAGCACAGAGCCCTTCCCTTGATTCTATCTGGCATCCTCTACTGACACTCAGAACCTTTTGTGAGTGCAGGTGTATAAGCAGAATAGCTTCAATTAATTGCAGTGTTGCCCACAGCATGTTTCTGATCAGTGGCTGCTGTGCACCTGCAGCAATAAAATACCAAGAGAGATAATGTACTGAATTTTAATCACATGTTGCTGCGTTACATATTACACTGTTTAAAAACATTTCCTTTATTCCTGAGCTGTTTGTAAAAGGGTGTTACCAATTAAGCACGAATAGCCTGGGGAGTGATATTACAGTTCAGACAATTTGGTTACAGTGACTAAGTGGAGAAGAGCAGCTTGATAGCAGCTGGTATTTTTCTTATATGGATAACATCATAATGGGACATTTATTCACCCATCTTTGCGAGAGGAAGGGAGCTGGAGTAGCTTAAACACTCTTGCCACACTATAATGTGCTATTACTGTGTAGCCCAAAATGATTCACAGTTCAATACAGCAGCTAAAATGAAAACAATCAGTATGGAGGAATAAAAAACAAAATTAAGAGGCACATGAGTGGCAAAATGTTCCCAGAAAAACACTTGATTTCAGTTATACTTCTCTATATACTCAGGGAGACAGCCTGTGCCACCATACACATAAATTGTAAGAACACGTAAAAGGCAAAACTGCACGCTGGCTTTGAAAGCACAGCCTCTGAAATACCACCCCATTGCTGAGAACACTTTTTTCACATCCATGACAACACCACCAAACAATTTTAGGGCAATTTGAGTGTGCGCTAAAGGCCTTTGCTGAAAATGACGTGCAGGACAAGAAAAGAACATTCCTTAGCATCTGGCCATATATAACAGAGATCCCAAGCTCCACACATCCTGTCAGTTTCTTGGTTTACTTATGAAACCACAGTGCACCCCTGAGGAACGGTACAGCTGATTTTGTCATGCTCTGGCAACTTTGCAGACTGGGATCGGAGGTTGGGATGAGAGATTTAGCGCTAGCTCCCCAATATCAGGAGGAATTGCTATTGCCAGCAGCCTGTGCAGGAATATACTCAAGAGCAAACTCCCAGCATCCCATTTTACTCTTTCACTGCCACAAAAGGAGGATCATTACTTACATCCCTTCTGTTTGGTTAACCTGCAAATCAGTGTGAAAAGAAACACATAGTGCCTCTCTTGCTTTTCTGCATTCACATGGCCAGCAGGTACAAGCTGCAATCCCCAAATGGATCCACGCAACACTTGTCAGACGCACTGAAGTAAAATCAAGTCCGAATAATCCAAACGAAAGAGATTCTCCTGCTTGCAAGACTAGAACGTAATTAACAGCAGCCAAATGCATGAGACAGTGTCATCTTGAACTACTGGAGTGCCAAATGGAACACAATTCCAAACAGGTCCCCATGCCTCGCATCTTCCTCCATTACAGCATAATTGATAAATGCAGCCTTATTTCTAAACCTGCAACAGGTAAATACCCTTAAAAGGGTTTTCCCTTTGATAATTAGGTCATAAACACAAAAATAGAAGATATTTGATCAGAACAATCCACCCGGACAGTAATTCTTGAGCCACAGAAGGTGCTTACTACAAAGCATGATAACAAGGGGGAAACATTCACTGGTGTGCGCTTCTATCCCTGTGCACAGACAGATGTGAAAACAAGCTATAGCTATTCACTTCCTTACACTGCTGCCAAAATATGCTAAATGGGGAAAAATAAACAAGTAAAGCTAAGAGAAAGGTGACATACATTTAAAGTGCACTTGATTTCCTCTTCCGGGGGCTTCTGAAGATGCAAAACCAAACTTAACAACTAGGAAAGCATGTTAAAAATGATCCTGCAAGCGGAAAAGGATAGCAAATACTGGTAGCAATAAAAGGAAAGACTTCAGAAAATGGCAAAAGAAATAGGAAGAGATTAAAACAGCAAACCAGCAGAGAGAAAGCCACATAAACCAGGTGTCAAGTCAAAAATGCACCCACATGGTCAATCAGGCAATAATGACAGAAGGCTCTCAAGGACACACTTCTCGTAATGAAATTTCCTGACTATGTCTGCAGTGCAATGACAACTCGGGGGAACAAAAGCACTTGCAAATTAGCAGCCTGTTTGATTAACAGTGAGTTGGGTGGGATTTGAGCTACAACTCTAACAGTGTTGTAGAAATAGCTGCTAATAATACATCATAACCTTACATTCACCAGAAACTGGGAAACTTTGAAAGTTTTAAGTTTCTACTAGATACGCATCATGTATAGCACTTGATCACAACCCGAGGCTGGCTTATTTGTCCCTGGTCCCCCTGGATGGAAGGCAAGACCACGCAGTAGAGAGGACACCATCAGAAACACCAAGAATCATCAGCCCAACAGGCTAGGAAGGATCACTAAATACAATATCAAGTAGGTCCAACACAGTTCTTCATTCTCGCTCACTCTTGCCCTTATGGTTACTAGGTTTGTCATCTTATTTTCTGGGCCAGTGTGCACATTACTGACATTGAATTACTTCCTAAATTGATCCAATCCTTTAATATACATCTGCCACAGCAGCTCTCAAGTTAGGTCATACAGACAGTTACTTCCATTCATACAAAAGATATAGTGCTGCTCTTTAGAGTTCACTGAGGCACAAGGTAGTAAAACAAACTCATTTTACCAACAAAGGTTTTAACTTCTTTTTCATCTTTTCAGCAACCAGCTAGAACTCTCTCCCTTTAAGGGCACATAATGTTACTCCACAATATGGGAAAGCACCACTCTAAAGCACCAACAATATCCCAAGTAATGCCTTTTTACTCACATAATCTGTACAGCAATGTCACGTAATGAATGGATTTTAGTCACAATGCAGTTCATTGCACAATCTCATGGATCTATGGACAACTCACTCCTTAGACCAGGGCTTATCAATACATATGGCAATGAAAACTCTTTACTACTTCATTTTCTCCTCTTCTTCTTTCGGGACTTCAGAACTATTTCTGCTGCTGTCAGCAAGTTTGCATTTTTCCACACTGAATTTCACTAGTCACCATGGTACTAATCCATATAGTTTAGTTAAATTCCTCAGAAGTATTTTAACCTTCTCTGGAATTAACAGATAAATAATGTGGATGTGAGGATGGAGGACTGAGCCACCATGCTGTTAGTCCTCTGACGAGATGAAAGACTCTTACACCTTGGGGTTTTTAAGCTGGTTTGATGCACACCAGGACAGTCACTTACTTCACTAACCCAGGGGACAATTACTGTCAAAGCCATTTGGAAGGTTTAAGCACATTGTGTCAGACTGTTTGTCATCATTCCCTCTTAGCAATGTGTTTGAAGAGTGGCAAGAGATTAAGGAAACACAACTTTTCCTTTGCCAAAACCACCTTATCATGATTCTCCAGGTGTTATTTATTTTGTGACCAATTAAACACTTTGCAACGTAAACACTCACTAATATGCAATTCTCTCCCTTCAAACATTTCTAAAAAAACACCGTATTTACTATTCCCCATGGAGGCAGGACAAAAGCAGCTTAATAGATGTCATAAGCTCCTTCACCTCATTACTAACTGCTCTTAGACCCTGGGGAGCCCAGGGACTGGACTTGATGATATTGTTTGGTAACTTGTGTCGCTTGTTTCCAGCACATTTTTCAATATCACTGCCCATTTTAACTGTCAGAAAAAGAACCCAACTATCCCACTGCATTCTGTAGTGAAACATCAATGAGAAAGCATCATTTGGTGCCTGAAAATGATGCTTTTACCTCGATCTTCAACTTTTATTCACTCTTCTTTAGGCTAATTTTTTCCATACACCAATAAAGCACGTTTGCCTTTGGCTATTCTCTTTTTAAGTCCTACCAGCCTTCCTCCAACATAATGCTGATAACTGAAGCTTCAGCTCTTCAGAGGATTCCCCCTACACTGAACAAGCCATCAGATAACAAAAACTGGCTTTGCAGCTACTTCAAGCCAGAGCATTGCAAGTCCAGGGTCTTCTCTAGCTGCTACTGGTAAGTACTGATGGATTCCCAAAAGAGCCAAGCACCACCACACCTTCCCCAGGCTTCTTCATCTTTTCCTCACTTTCAAGTACACCCCAAAGGTAGGTTATCACAGGTAACTGGAGCGGGAGATTTATCCTTGGCAAAAAGGCCAACTGCAAAACAGATTGCTCTTCAGTATGGATCAGAAAAAAGACCTGTAAATTATTAAGCACTGGTTTCTCAGTGCAAGGTTACCATACCGATCAACTGTACTTACATATACACTCAACAGCCTTCTTGTGTCACTTAATACAGCAACATGTACCCAAGAGAATTCCTGAAATATCTGACCAAATAGCAACTAGCAGCATTGTGAATATAAGTAAATAATCTGTATTAACCAACATTGCCACAGCAATGCTCGTGCTGCTTTAAAGGATACATTTCTGTATTAACACCAGTGGGTCAATTATTAGCTCCCAGACCACTGGGAAGGAAGGGCAGCACTGCACATGGGCGAGTTCATATTGTATTTTTTGGGTGTCCAACCTAGAGAAATAATGACGAAATTTGAGAAATATCAAAGGAGCCACCGCAACTAGGTAGTTGCTGACTAGTTCTCTCAGGCAAACACTTCCAACACCTATGCAGGACAGCAGGCAGTGTTGTTTCAATCACAACAGAACAGGAGCAAGGTCAGAGGATTGCAAGCAGTAAAAAAAAAAAAAAATTCTCTTATCTCAGCCAGTAGACAACATCTAGTAATACATGCACAAACTGATATCCCTCAGCAATGAGGAGCAATCCTTAATTAGAACAGATAGCTTTCCCCCAAGACTTAAAGATAAGTTCCATGAGTGGACTAACTTTCATCCGTGATAGCCATGCTAAGACTTTGCCCACTCTCTCAGACTTTCGGATAGAACTACTCCCTACCATTAAGCATAGCTTGTGAGATCATCTAGCAGCTGCAAAGAAACACCATGAAGAGCTGAGAGAGAAAAGGAAACATTGACAATACCTACACACTACAGAATTACAGTCATGGAAACACCGAGCTACAGAAAAGCCTTCTTGCTCTCATCCCTGGTTCCATAACCCAGGGAAATCATACGGAAATGATATGTGACTGGCAGATAACTGCATTGTGAAAGGTAGGGTGGTGTGACAAGAGAGTATAGACATCTGCATGTGGAGAAAGCAGGAACAACACGGGATGTGCCAGGAAGATGCTGCACATAAAGGCATCCAGTAACAAGGGTGAAGTCAGGCCACGTGTCAAATCACACCAAGTAAACTCTCAGCCTCTTCACATAGAGCAGCATCCTTTCAAATCTGACTTCCCATGTATCTCTGCCGCCTCATTTGGATGCTTCTTGCACTGACCTGTAAGTAAAATCACCCACAGTTGTCTTCATTCAGGGTTCCTAAAGTGCTGTCAACCCTGTCACTGAGCACGCTAGGCATTAAGAAGCTCTTGACAGTTCAGAGAATTCCAGACCTGGGAGCATCATTATCTAAGCTGCAGCCAAAAGCTGTTCAACTCATTTCCTGAAATCCAACATATTCCCCATGGAAGTACTCAAATTATAGCATCCTGACAGTTCCTTAGCTGTCCTCAGATACTGGTCACCAGTGTTGCGACCAAAGGAGACACAGAAAGCACCGGGCCTGGAACTTACAGACTGAAGGCAGGACAATACAAAGGCAACCGAGTTCATTTGTCTGTCATGTGCCGCTCTGCAATGAGACGCATGAACTAGAAGTGAAAATAAACACACTTACTGTTTGTATTAAAAATTCCCTTCATCTCATTAGGTGATTATTTAACAGGCAATTCCCACGAGCTCCATCAGAATGGTTGCCTCTTGTAAGATGCTTGGCAAAAAGCCTGAACATGGACATATCCTGCTCCATAACTGGTGATCAAAAGCTGCTATAATAAGCCACTGGGAATAAGAGGCTAAAAACTGAATTCAGAGAGAGGCCTCCTCCAAGCTAAGGAGTGGTAGAAATTTCAGTCTAACAAGTACTTCCTTGGGCTTTGAAAACCAATGCAAGCAAAACGAAGGCACACAAGGTTAAGTGCTTTTAGAAAATTGTACTGTTTTAAAACCAGCATTGAGTAGACGCAGCAATAAAGTCGACTGATGGGAAGCACTTACAGCCAAGTGCCAAGACACAGAAAAGCAGGCAAAGATCTCTGGCTAAGAACTAGAACACACTCATGCACTTGTCCTCAAATCTTTTCTTTTCCAATCTATTTGAGAAGAACCAGTACAACTCCTTTGAGGGGAATCCTGCCTTACAAACCTCTTGGAGTCCTCTGAAGCAGTGGACATGCAAAAAGATGATCTGGTTGACACAGTCTACTTGGATGTTTGAAAGCTGACTACTGAAGACTTTCTAAGGAAACAATCTAGCAGTGGAATAAGAGAAAAGGCCCTTTCCAGGCTAAATGTTGCAAAAACTTAATTGTTTACTTCCATCCTTTATTTTCTATCTTTTAAACCAAGGGACATCAGTGGAGTGCTTGTTGGAGGTGTGCTCTTAAGCCTGGGGAAAACAGAAAGAGCAATTAGGAGAAAAAGCTTGATGATTATATGAAATCATTCAGCCTAAGGGAGAATCAACACCCTAACTAGCTATACAATGACTTCATGAGGTTTTGTGAGCAGGCAGTTGAAGGACAAAGTACAGCCAATACAGAAAAATATAAACAGATATCTACGGGGAAAAAAAATAAAAATCCTGTCTACCTATACAGATGAAATAAGCTTCAAGCAGATGACCATCATTCAGCAGTGAGACTTCTGGCTTATGATGTATAGTCTGGGCTGTTGCAACTACCTCCAAGTCAGTCCTGTTTTATTGTTTTCATGCAAATTTTGGATTGTTATTCCTAAGCCAGCTTAAAACAAAGAACTAGCTGGCTGTTGTGGAGCAGTACCACATCCTTAACAATCTAAAGAATGTGCAAGTCAGCCATTTACAAGTGTATTATCCTGATGTAACGTGGGCATTCATGGCCCACTGCTTCCCAGTGACCAAACAGAAGTGTAATTTACAGAGAAACATACAAGTTCAACATACCTTAAATACCATAAAGAAAAATGACAGATGCAGAAGAAATAGCAAGCTAAAAACCCTTTGCAATTTAAGTTACAAAACAGAGTTCAATGTCTTGCTAGAAGACAAGCATAGCAATAATGCTACAGACAGCTTCGTAACTTTATTTAGAAAAAAAGTTAATAGGGAACATCGCTTTTCTACTGCAATTCGGAAAAAAAAAAAAAAAAAAAAAAAAGCTTGGAAATGAAAGATTTCATTTATCCCAAGACTTAACACCCTCAAATACCTCATGAATTTCACAGAATTTCACAGAATTTTCACAGAATTTTCTAGGTTGGAAGAGACCTCAAGATCATCGAGTCCAACCTCTGACCTAACGCTAACAGTCCCCACTAAACCATTTCCCTAAGCTCTACATCTAAACGTCTTTTGAAGACTTCCAGGGATGGTGACTCCACCACTTCCCTGGGCAGCCTGTTCCAGTGCCTCACAACCCTTTCAGTGAAGAAGTTCTTCCTAACATCTAACCTAAAACTCCCCTGGCTCAAATTAAGCCCTTTCCCCCTCGTCCTGTCACCAGGCACGTGGGAGAACAGGCCAACCCCCACCTCCCTTCAGCCTCCATTAAGGTACCTATAGAGAGCGATAAGGTCACCTCTGAGCCTCCTCTTCTCCAGGCTGAACAAGCCCAGCTCCCTCAGCCGCTCCTCGTAGGACTTGTTCTCCAGGCCCCTCACCAGCTTCGTCGCCCTTCTCTGCACCCGCTCAAGCACCTCCATGTCCTTCTTGTAGCGAGGGGCCCAAAACTGAACACAGTACTCGAGGTGCGGCCTCACCAGAGCTGAGTAAAGCTCATTGAGTACAATTCATTGAAAAAGATGCATGGAGATCCCAAGCTAACACACCACCACACAGAAACTACTTTTAATATACAATTGTTGCCTGGATTTAAAGATAAAATAAATAAAAACACAAAACAATATTGGCAAGACAATTGAAAGCAACATGACTAGACATGATTCAGCTGAAGCACGAATGAGAGAATGCGTGAGGAGGAAGACTTCTGCTGTAATGAATGCCCTGGTGCTGAGCTCTCTCCCTTGATTTGGGAGGAAACTGATGGCTGCCACCTGTGCTCTGGGCAAGATGCTAGGTGTGCCAGCATGCAAACAGCAGCAAACACCCTGCAGGAGCATTACAGAGAATTTCTGAGCACCACAATTTAAAAAGCAAAACAAGATTTAGCCACCAAAGCACTAGAAGAAAATTCCTCTCACATGGTTCTGCATGGAAAACCACACAAAACTGAAGATATAGTGGCCGCTATATAATCTACTACCAGCTCTTGTCTACTACTGTCAAAGGGTTTCACACATACTCCGGCTGCTTTTTTCCTGTTTGTTTTTATTCCAAGTCGTTTTAACAGCAAGTTTGGGGGTTTGGGGTTTTGTTTTTAATAGTTCATCCTAGTTCTTTTACTAAGTTTAAATGTAAGAAACCACATGCTACTTCCAAACATGATGCTTACTTGTAAAAGGACTGAAACACAGCTAGAACTCAGATATGCAGACATTATTACTATTTGCCTTTTAGAAACTGACGTAGTGAATTCTGTGAGGGTTTAGTACATCACTTGGAGTGTAAAAAGTGACATTATCTGAAAATAGGCTGCTTTGGTGGGGCACATGTCCCAAGTTCCTAGGAAAAGTCATGCAAAGAAGTCTCTATTTTGATGTTAGTTCGTAATTCAGCATACGTATCTTGTGAGGCAGCCCAAGCTGACAGCTGATGCTGCTCCCACCAACTCTGCAGCCCTCTCCAGGGATACACACCAGAGAAGATGTTGGCCTTTTTCCTGTGCCACTCACACACGGAGTGTGAAGAAAAGCACACCAGAACATCACATAGCAGAAACAGATCCTAGAAGATGAACTAGACAAACATGTTGCATGTTTCCAAAAGCACGCAGAGTTACACTATAAGATGCTCTCTACCTGTCGGGAAGACTCATGAAAATGCAACACAGTTCCTCTTCCAGTAGGTGGCCCTAAGAAAGGGGCTGAATTCTCAGCTGAGGCAGCACTGCCCAGCCTCAGTGCTGCAACTGCTCAGTAAGAACTGAGCGAGGCTGGCTCTTACAACTTCACACAGATGGGCACCAAGCGAGCATCAGCTCCACCACAGGAAGGATGCAAAGAAACCAACAAGCTTTACGCATCAAAAACTCTTAACTTGAAACACTGAGCTGCCTGTGATCCTCAAGCAGGTTTGCACTCCAAAGGAATTCAGGCTTTGAGCAGTCAAGACAGCCAGACATGGAAATGTTTAGGCAAGTAGCTTTGGCCAGACCTTCAGCTTCTGTACAGGTGAAATGCATACATTTGTGAAAGCTGCTTCCTTACCACAACAGAGCTCCTGCCAGTACCTTTTTCACCACTCGCCGTTCACTATGTAGGAGGTGGCCAGGAAGAAAATTCAGTCTAGTCCTTGGCGTGGGCCTGCAGCTCTCCTTTTACTTTGTTGCAGAGGAGTATTTCAGCTCAACACTACGGTTTTGCAAAAGATTGAAATGCTTGATATACTTCAGAGGAGGAAAGTTCCTTTGTTTTTCAGTTAATACAGAGTGGCTGAATTTCAGCTCTTTGAAGATGCATGCTCACATGGCACGTTAGCTGAAAGAAGATACAGACATTTCAGCATCCCTGCCTTAGGCAAAGTTATGCCAAAAGGAAATAGGTATCAAATTCTTCATCAACAATTTCTCTTTTCTAGATATTTAGCACATCTTAACTAGGGTTTTTTTCTATTTATCTTGTCCAAAAGAAATCTGAACCAGCAGATTATGAGCTGCAGAAATCCACAGGCAAATCCATTTCCTGGACTCCGGTTTCTTTTGCCTGAAGATCACTTGCAAAATAACAAACCATCCCTCTGAAAAGGAAACATTTTCCAGCACCTACTTAAACACATTTCATTTATTTATTCCAAATATTTTCCCCAAACTATCCACAATTTATAAAGAAAAAAAAAAAAAAAAGGACCAATTTATTCTTAAGCAAAGAATGTTGATTACTCTGACATACTTCCAGGTGAAAAAACATTCCTGTTATTGTAACAAGTTCACTGCCTAGAGTAGAAAACCACCCAAACACACCTGGACCTCTTCAAAAAAAACATTTGATATTGTATTCAGGACATAAAGGACATAACACTTAGAATTATCAAAAACTGCTCAGGTGTGTGAGCAATTGAGGGACAGCTCTCAAGTGCTGCAAACTGAATGGTCCCCAGATACAGTAAAAGTTGTGATGACATTTATTTCCTTCCTTACCAGGACATACAGGAAAGGGAAAAAAAAGGCAATAGAGATACATGATCATTTACAGATTTATAGTTATTTGCCTGAAAGTGAAGACTGAAAGTAGGTGAAATAGGCTTTATTTTTCTAGAGAAATTGAGCTTTAAAGAGGGTGGAAAACCTCTAGACAAGAGACTAGTGTAGGTGACAAGATAAAGCAGGAAATGCAGAACAATTTTAAGCCTCATAAGGGATAGAGACCACAGCCATCAGCACCTAGCACTGATGCTACCAACTAGCACAGTTCTTAGACACAACCAACCAACTCATCTCCCACTATTTAATTTTACTTTGTGCTTAAGAAGCAAGGGTGAAATAACACTCAAGCCCACTCCTTTCTATGGCTGGAACTCAGAAATTTCAAATCATGACAGAAGCACAAATTGCTACCAGACATCTGTATCCTCAACAAAAACCATCAAAGAGTTGGTTTTCTAAAAAACAGAGTAGGAGTTGCACTTGTCTCCTTCCTTCATTAGTCTGAGAAAGCACGCTGCTTTGTACTGAATGGCTAAGAAAAGGATGCTGCTGCTGTTACAACAGCAAAACAAGTAATAAAAACGTAAAGAGAAAGCTGTGGTCTCCATCCTGCTATCAGGTTTAGAGTCAGGAATGGGTCATCCTCCCCTTCCCACTAAGGTACTGGTTTAACAATCTCTAAAGGAGCGGGTGGAGAAGGAGAAGAAACATGGAAAGAGCATAAAGATGTCCAAAAAAGATATTTTGCCTGGGCCAGAAGGGCCACCATGAAATATTCATAAGGCTGTTCCAGATTACTCTGTTTACCCGATCTTGAATTACTGAGACATGTGTGAGCTTCAAAAAACTTCAGCTCCGAGAAGCCTTCCAACACTGATATCAATCTAAATGTTATCTATGCATTATGGGCTTATAAAAAGGAGGAAGAACAGAAGAGGCCTAAGATACTCCTGCCATGGATTTTCTTGCACGTTCTCCAGTTCTTACTCACTCTGGTTGAGCCAAGAAGCAGAATGTCAGCCACGTGACTGAAGCCATCCAGCCTCTAGTTCCAGCAAGTGCTAGGAGCGCAGAGGCATGTTGATAGGAAATATAATGAACCATACTTTTTCCATAACATCACAGAAAAAAAATCAGAGCTTAGTAATGGCTCTGGGGGAGATTTGTCGGTGGACAAAAGCAGGAGCAGCTCTGCGTCTGCAGGCCTAGGCTCTGCAAAGCCTCCATGGAACTTCTGTGGTTGATTCAAGGCAAAGGGGGGCACCTAGCTGCCTTCCACCATTTCAGCCTAGGAATGAGTAGGCTCCTTCCATACTTTTAATGCCAACTAAAAAGCCAGAAGTGTTTAAAACAGTTGTCCCTCAATCTAGCCTGTGCCATAAGACACTAGCCACCCCAGCAATCTAAGAGCATCACATATCCCCTGTGTCCTTCCACTAAGGCAATTGGATGCACTTGCTAGCACAGTCCCTACCTTTGTCCTTTGTCTCTCCCCAGTGAAGGCACTGTCCCTGTCCAAGCCCATATTCATTTATGAGCCACAATGGAAAAGGCAGGGACCTGTGTTCACACCTTCCCAAATCACACCGCTTTCCTCTAAAATCCCCGAATGTATTCAGAGGTCACTTCCTGTGTTCCTCTATGAATCAACAGATCCATCCCTTTTCACTTTTTCTGTCTGAAGGAGCATCTATGCGATACTCAGCAACAGTTTGAATCATAGAAGGAAAGTGCTCTGGAAGGAATTTTAACAGAGAGGTTGTCATTTAGCTCTTCAGTCTCTTCTTGGCAGCCACAGCTGATTCTACAAGGCTTGCACTGCGCAGAGTCACTCTAGCACGAGAAGGAGAAAGAAGGTTTGAAAGAGTCAAACTCCAGATTTGAAATCTGGGCACTGAACAAAGGTTTGCTTTTGACAGATTGCTCTTTTGCCTTTTTGTTTGCAAGAAGAGCCGTTAGACCACTGGCACACACGTGGAAGTCCCTAACCAACAATTTTGTTTTGAAGATGTTGCACTTAACGGTAACTTAATACTTCTAATGTATTTCAATGCCTGGCGATGTGGGAAATGCCAAATCCCCAAATGACTAGATATGTATGATGTTAAGTACAAAGTCCTGAGGTTTACTATTTCCATTGAATTTCAGAACACTGAGGAACACTTTAAAAAAAAAAAAAAAAAAGAGAGGACAGCTGCAGACCTACTATTGACCCATGTACAGAAACACTCACTTTCCAGCCTGTTTGTAGTAGGAACAGATTTTAATTAGATCTGTTTGTTTTCTTAAGAGGAAGATCCCTATGCACGAGTACCTGTTCTGTGGACAGAGGTGTTTCTGAGTCCAAACCCCCTGAGTGAAGGAACTGAGGAGTAGCACAAAGGGATCAGGCACCTAAAGGAAAGGTTAAATGAACTGTGCTCAGCAGGACGCTTGCTGAACATGTGAAAGCAAACTGCTCTACAACTGTCTCAGGCTGAGAGCCTGCAGAAATGAAGCGAGCTCCCCCTTCTGCTCCGTTTCCTGCTTCCTATGATAAATGCTAAGGTACCTCCTGAATCAGGTAGGGCACAAGGCAAAAGAGGAGAAGGTAACATCTGTCATGCAATAGCCTAACACACAGCTTGGGAACAGCTGGCTGCAAGGTTTCATTTCCTCCTCAGGAGGATGAAGCTTAAAGCTTTCTATCACCCAGGAGCATAGCTGAGCTCAGTCATTTGCTGCTGTGCCCCCAAGCTCCAAGGCTACCCTGCAGGCTATTTGCACAGAAGGAACATTTCTGGGTTCACCTCCCTGCTCCAAAGGCCAGTGCTTGTGTTTTAAGCCACAGAACAGCAGCTCTGGGAGAAATGCTGCTATCCAGGACACTCTCCCCTTCCCAGGCAAGCATCTAGACTGAGGGGCTACTAAATCACTCTCATGCTCTTCTCAAGAGGGGAGGGGAAAAAAAAAAAAAAAAAAAAAAAAAGTAAAAATGAAAGGTACGCATGAAAAGGATCCATTTCAGAGGACAGAGATCCAGCAATCCATTCCAGAGCAGCCTGTACCTAGACACTATTTTTGCATTTCTCTGGTCAGGGATGTAAATATCCCTGCCCAGAGATAGCCATGTGGCACTTCTAACACCCTGCCTGAGTTTTTCAGCACTAATACTCTGAACAGAAGTAGCAGCCTTTTCTTCCACGAACAAAATTAACAAAGATAGTTCCAGTTGTTTGTTCCTCCCACCTCCTCCTTGTCAGAGGGCATTCATACCACTAAACTGTCAGCCGAAGCTCGAGTGCTGTGAATCTTAAGTGGAGGGAGGCCCCTCCTGGCTACATCGAGTAAGGCACCCAAACCCTGCAGCAGAGAGATGCAGGATTCCTGTCAAAAACATCTTCCTAGTTTCAGCCACTGCTTCTCGGCCAGTTTCGGTAGCTCCACGCACAGAGGACAGGGAACAGAGACAACTCAAAGCTATGCAATCCACCCCACGAGCAGGAGCACTGTCAAAGACACCTTTCCAATATGGACATGGGTAGAGCAGGAGTTGAAACGGAAGCAATTTGCAGTTTTATTTGTGCTGTTTAAAACTAAATCCTAGAGGTAGTGAAGACTCAGGTGCAATTCCAAAGTCACTTCATATACATGTGAAAGCAGAGCAGCCCCCACATAAGCAGAAGCATTAATCCCACGTTAAAATGTGGCTAAGGATGTCATGTAGCAGGATCCAGGCTTCAAAACAAAAAAGTAGTTGCAACCTATTGCTGCAACAATGTCTTCAGTAAGAAGAGGGATTTAAAGCACTGGGAGGCAAAACCGTATGTACAGTTGAGAGGAGTAACAGTTTTTTCCTGTCCTTTCTCCATTTAAACAGACATGCACTGATGTCAGCCAGAGTTTTATTTATCTTATGACTTTCCAGATGAAACACACAGCTCCTCTCTAACATCAATATCACAGAAGTTACAGGAAAGTTTTCAGGAACATGAGATTGTCCTGAATGACAGAGGTGGGATAACAGAAAGAACCACCAAGAACCTCACCCACATTTAGAGATGGTCTAATAAAAAATAAAAAGGAAAAGAAGTATCACAAAATCCATTCTTGTTTCCAGTTTGCTGGTGTTAAAGAAAAACAAACCCTAGGGCTCAGCCCTCTTCAATTCAGATGCTAAAGGAACACATGTACACCCTTGTTGCTAAGTACAGAAGGCATTTTCTGCTTCTGAGTCTCAAGGTCTGCAGTTCACTTTTTATTATCCTGATCCTTTGTTCTTAACAGAAACACACCCAAGCCTAACACTGTGACCATGTCCACTTTTACTGGAAAAAGGGCAAAGGATTTTAAAGGAACTGATCTTTTACAGACAGCCTCCCCCCACCAGCCCACCCAAATCCATTTTCTGCAACTTGTACGCATCTTATTTTCACCATTTGTAACAGAAGTCCTACCAACGCTACCAAGCATGTGCCTTAGCTGACGAGGCTATTTAACTAAGCAAGAGGTTTTTGGAAAGCTGAGGTAAAGATTCAGTAGAAAACAGCATCAGCAGTGAAAACACTTGAGGGAACACATTGGCTCTTCTGATCAGGACAGCTTCGCAATACAGTAATAACATGTCGCTACACCAAAGCTGCTTTTTCTACTGTTAGTCAAGACACAAAAATGCAGCCCTTGAGCAAACCGTGACCATTACATTTAAGCAAGAACCAGAAAAAGAGAAGCGCCCAAAAAATGACCACCTTCTTTATGCTTAAGTTGGCTAGTATTTGAAATCATCTGTTGATTTCTGTCTTGTTAGGTTCTTGCTATTCCACAGGTTCTAGGCTTAGAGGTCATTTGTTGCAATTTAGAGTTTCCCTGTTAGTAAATTTAGTTTAAGGCAACCCCAGTTCCAAAAAATAAGTTTATGATTATTTAGTGTTACAGCTGCAGAAGCAGGAGGCACAACAATAAGTCTGCCAACTAATGCAGCCTGCACAAAGTGTTTCGAACCACAGAGAGAGGAACTCCTAAAGTAAAAGAGGAGTTATGGAAGCCCACTGCAGACAGAGCATCTGAGAGTTCTGGTTTTAGTTCTTCCCTCTGCCAATGCAATCTCTGTAAGACTAATACCCATCAGGAGTTTGGAAGCATGCTTTACAAGAACATTACAAGACCAACAAGTCAGCTGTTGGAGCTTAGTGTTTTCTCTCCTGATGTCATCAACCCAACACTGTCACCATCAGCTTCATTTGGCTGCACACAAACTGAGTACCAGCCACACGCAGTTGGAAGTTTAAACATGTAGGACACAAAATAAATCCTTTATGTCTGTATTCAGATAATTAAGCCTTCAATTCTGCAAAATGAGTTTCCCCATATAATGAAACAACAGTCAATTATTTGAAAAAAGCTTAAGTTATGCCTGAAATAGAAATTGTTACAGGACTGTACATGAAGTATGGTGTTAGCATAACTACTCTGTACATATGTTCTTATCCCACAAACACTATGAAAGGCACTTGATTAATGCTGCTAAATTAGTAAGTGATAATTTTACTATAGTATGAAAGCAGAAGAGCACCACAGGAGGAAAAGATTGCTCAGCAGCTCTACTATTCACCCAGCCTCTTGATAAAGTACGCATTACTACAATGGTATACATGTATAATTACTTACAGCAAAGCACCAAAAAAGTTGGCTATTTGGAAAAGGGAAGAGGTGTTTTTTTGTGGATTTTATTGTTCTTTTTTCTTTTTTTCCTTCTCTCAAGAGGTATACAAACGGAGAAAACAGAAGAGAAAACAGTTAAATGTGTTAACACTTACAGACTGGCTAAACAGAGTGAAAAAAGGCTACATAAAATGCACGGTGGAGGGAACCAGCCCCAAGATATGATGAAGTTGCTCTGCAAAGCACTGAGTTCTCAGAGCAATTTGAGTTTTCTTGGAAAGCATGTGCTGTAGCTACACATGCTGTAACAAGTATGAGATGGCAAAAGCCAAAAGGAAAAAACAGCCTAGAAACCTACCATATGCACTGCTTGAACTTCCTTTGTTAGAGACTTTTGGAGATTACATCTACACTCTTTTCAAGGGCTTGGAAGAATGGAAGAGAAATAGCTGCCATAAAAGAGCAGACACCTTGTAATGATACCAACCAGGCCCTCCTCCTAAGACGATTAAGACTTCCCAAGTGCTCATTCTCATAAGCCTAAGAGTGATATGTTTCAGCTACACTACGTTAAACACGCAGTCCCACGGCAACTTCAGTCTCCCTGATCTCAAGGAAACACTAGCAAGGGTCCAGGACTAGCTTACCTATTGCTGTTGACAGGAAAAGGACTGTAGGCTACACAACTCAATCCTCAAAGTCTAACAATGGCCCAGGAAAGAAAAGGTTTTCCCCTTCTCATATACTACCTCTTTCCCATCAGTACGTTCACCATACTGTAAATATTAATCCCAGAAATCTGAGGTGTTAGAAAATTGCTATATCTTGGCTGCAGCTCCAGAAAGACAATCTGCCTATCAAAGCATGTTACTCTGTTCCCAAGCAGCAATATTTCGGTGTCTCAAACATACCTATCACCTTCAAACCATAGAATGGGCTGAGTTGGGAGGGCCCCACAAGGATCACCAAGCCCAACTCCCAAGCAATGTAGCTGCCTCATTCCTCCTGCACATCCCTGACAGGTATTGGGAAGCAAGGGGAAGGGTGTGGAGACACAATACAATCCCTGCCACAAATGAGGCCTGACAGACAGGACTCTGCTTTTGGGGATGACTTTGTTTGAGGGAGAGAGTGGAAGGAATTCAGTAAGGGTGAAAGAACTTCCAGAAAGCTCCAGGGCAGGTGCCCAGTGAGGAGCACCACGGGCACACACTTACTTCTGAGAGGTTGATGCCATGAGTGCCGCTGCCGCTGCCTGCTGGGCCTCAAACTCCTCCCGCTGCAGCACATCCTTGGAGCCGATGAAGCCGAGCCTCGCCAGCTGCCGTGCCACC
Source organism: Aythya ferina (assembly GCF_964211825.1). Classification (NCBI taxonomy): domain Eukaryota; kingdom Metazoa; phylum Chordata; class Aves; order Anseriformes; family Anatidae; genus Aythya; species Aythya ferina. The sequence continues at coordinate 31,031,177 of NC_140300.1, read as the reverse complement.
TCCTCGCTCTGCGGGAGGAAGAGGGATGTGGTTAGGGAGCAGGTTCAGTGCTGGACCCCAGCTGCCCCCACTGACAACTTGAGCTGCAGGGACACAGCTCTGCTCTACACCCAGAGGAACCACCTCCCAGCAGGCCCCCACACTACCCTGCAGATATTCTGGCAAGCAGAGGAGGGCTCCTGGGCCCTTCCTTAGCTAGATAAAGTAATAGGGCAAAGCTGAAGGCAATCTGCCCAATACACCTGTGAAATCAGCTGCACCAAGGCAGGCAGGGCCGCAGGTAACCTGTGGGCTGTGCATCACTGGAGCCTAAGGCAGACCCAAAGCTACAGCTCTGCACCACCTCACCAAGAGGCCTTAGGCACTCTGTGTTGAATGCCACCACAGATGCTGGCAGATCCAAGACACATCGGTCAGCAGCAAAGGAAGCACAGCAGCTGAAGGCCCGCAGGTTCCTTCCTGCACCTCACCTCAGGAAAGAACACGTGTCTTGCTTTTTATATGTCTGGCTGGAAAATGATTCCTGAGGTTAATTTAACCTCCACACAGCAGAGTAGCACTGATGAGTTCAGTGCTCAGGCAGTGAGGTATTTCCTCTCCAGGCTGGGGCACCTGATAAGCTCTGACAGGCAAAATGCCACAGGAAATACCTCCTGCCACTTCCACCCATCCAGGAGCTCTGGCCAACTTTTCAGGAGTGCAGGAAAGCTGCCAGAAGAGGTCCGGGTTTCTTAGAGCCAAAAGAGGATAGACAGGCCCTTTCTGAAAGCAAACCAGTAGGCAACGGTGACTGTTTTCAATACCTGCTGCCTCTAAGCCTGTGACAGAAAACCTTTCGTGACTTAACCCAAAGTGTTTTCCACTGAGCAATGGGCACTGTCATTTTTAGAGACCAAATATTCAGCGGTCAGCACCAGCTGAGTATCACCATGATGTGACTTGTTCAACCACGCGCATCCCTCACTATGATTCAGGCTCAAAGTCATGCTTCATAAGCAGTGGACACAGCAAGATCTTCCCTGTTTTGGCTAAAAAAACAGTGCAGCAATGGCTCAAAGGCAGCACTGCACATCAGAGCCAGGCCCATTGCATTCGCCTCATGTTGTGCTTCTAGACAGAGGGGCGTTTCTTGCTGTCTTTGGCTGCTCTGGGTGGACCTCAGCTACCAAACTGCTGCTCACACAACAGGCTTCCTGGCCATGACCTGCAACTTGAGGCTTGCTTCTGAGCTCCCAGAGCTTCTGGCCAGCCCTGCTGCACCGTGAGCTCTGCTGCCACGTCCCATGCTCCGCTTCAGACTGAATTCAGCCCAGTTTGGGGGCTTACCTGCACACAGCAACCACACCACCTGCAAATGGCTCACGCTGAGAGGAGTGGGGCAGTTACCAGACACCAAGCAGCATTTTGCCAGCCCACCTCCCCTCAGGAGCCGAGCGCGGCTCCTCCACACCCCACCCACCCCCCGGGACCCCTCTGCCCGCTCCCGGCGCCTACCTCCAGGTAGTAGAGGTCCCTCGGCGTCACCTGCGTCTCCAGGTACTGCTCGTAGGAGCCGAAGGGCTGCTCCGCCGGCTGCTCCTCCGGCTCCTCCGGCTCCTCCGGCGGCTCCTCCGGCGGCTGCTCCGGCGGCCCCTCAGCCATCGCGCCCTTCCCGCCCGCCGCTGTGGTAACGGCCAGCGCGAGGACGCCCCAACGGCCGCCGGTCAGCGGGCGCCCGGCGGGAACGGAAGGGACTCTACCTTCTTTTATTTTGGGTCTTTTTTCCCCCCTTTTTTTTTTTTTTTTTGTTTGTCTTTGTTTTTTACCTCTTTTTTCGCCTTTTTTTTTAATTTGCATTTTTCTTGCTTCTTTTTGCTGTTTTTCCCTTGTTTGCTTTTTTTTTTGCCTTTTGCTTTTTCCTTTTTTTGCTTTTTTTTTTCTGCTTCTTCCTATTATTTTTTTTTTCCTTTTTCACCTTTTCTCCCTCCATTGCTCTTTTTGCCCTTTTCCCCTTTTTCTTGCCTTTTCTTTGTCCTATTCCTTACTTTTTTGCCTTTTTCCTCTTTTCTTCCCCCCCTTTTTTTTTTTTGCTTTCTGCCCTACTTTTGTGTTTTTCCTTTATTTTTACTTGTCCTTTTCCTTTATTTTCCTTTGCCTTTTTGCTTTATTTTTTCTTTCTTTCGCTTTTTTTTTTTCCCCATTTCAGTTTTTTCAGCACTTGTTAGCATCACGCTTTGAGCTGACATTCGCGAGCGCCGCGCCTCTCTCCATGCAGTTCCGTGCCTAATCAGTGTCTGAAGCCTTTTTATATCTGCAAAGGCTGCGGTAAAAGATGACTCAGAAAGCAAAGGGAAGAGGAGAAAAAAAAAATTAAAAAATCGAGTTTTAGGAGTTGGTGCACATTGTGCAATAGCACTGTCTGCAGCCTTGCTGACAAAGAGCTCGAGGCATCATGCAAGAGCCCTGCAGCGGGTGAGGTGCAGCAGGGCACATGTCCCGGTGCCCTTTGCAGGGCTGCCTGCAGCAAGCCTGCTCATTAACCCCCGGCCTTGGAGGCCAGGCAGCTCTGTGCCCCTCGCAAAGGGTTCAGATGCAATTGCCAGCTGCAAACAAAAGCACAGCAAGGCTGACAAGGCTTGTGAAACGCAAGAAGGTTGACACACTCAAAAAGTTACCTTTATTGCTTAAAACTCTCTCAAGTCAGCTACAGACTGCTTTTAGTTTAACAGAGGTATTTACCCATTTATTTTCACCTTGTCAGCCTCCTTCTGACCAGCAAACCCGTTTGGGACCAGGAGGGGTTTTCGGCCCATCCTGCTCACATTAACCTGCAACAGCTTCGCTGCCAGTGCTGCCACACCACGCTCTTCCTTACAATACCACCACCACATTTAAATTAATGAATGAAGTGCAGGGTGAGGCCCTGGTAGGAGAGCAGAGGTTTTATGGTTCCCCACAGGTTCAGCATAAATGTTTTCCAGGTGTGTGCAGACCAACTCTGATCAGTGTATCCACGGGGCTGCACATCTGCAAATGGCCGTCCTCCCCCTAACAGCCTTTACAAAGAGATATATTATTGCCAACACAGTTCCAAAACCCTCTGGCACTTGAGAGTTACTGGACGTAACTCTTGTACGAAAATGATTGTCAACAGCATCACCAGCGAAAACGGTGCAAGAAAACACGTCCGAGGCGGAGGCCCCTCATGGCTTCCCTCAGCAGCAGCAGAGCAACGCCTGCGCCTCACTCCCCATCCACAGCAGCAGCTCCCGCTCCGCTCTGCCAGTGCCCCCACATCCATCCCAACTGGGAATGGGGAGGGGTACCAGGCTCTGCTCCTCCCCAAAAATCCCTGCAGCCTCCTCTTGGCACGGCTACCCGAAGCGAAACTTGAGGCGGTACTTGACAGGGCCATGGCTGTGCCGCGGCGGGGTGGCCGCTGCCGTTTTCTTTGGTGGTGGTGGTGGAGGAGGTGGTGGCGGCTTCTTCTCGGGCCGGGTGACAGTGAAGGCCAGCTGCGGCGGGGGGGGCTGTCGGAAACGGGGCAAGAAGTGCGTGGAGACGTGCTGGGGGCGGGCACGGGGGCTGCAGCCCCGCTTGGCTTTGCCCCGCTTGTTGAGGGCCACGTACCACTCGCGGCCCGAGCGGCGGCCGCGGTGCACGGCCGAGGCGTAGGTGTTGTAGCTGTTCTCCTGGAAGCGCTCCCGGAACTGGCACTCGGATGTGAAATGTGCCTGTGGAAAGCAAGGGGGGGGACACAAAGATGGGTTAGCACTGCCGTTGCTCTCCCAAACCGCTCCAAGTACAGTGGACACCCCGCAATTTTGGCCTCTGGCCCGAGGACCCCAAAGCCCACTCCATCTCCTTGCACACATCACTCTGGCACCAAACCTGTGTCTGATAGCCTACATGGGCAGCTGGCATGCAGGTTGTAATTGCATTGGAGTTATTTATAACCTCCATTTTCTTCTGAAATCAACTAGGGTCATTCTGCCCCCTGCTATCTGTAAAACAATCACAGCATCGCCTCCTGTAAATGGGGCTGCACAGTCCCCCAGCGCTGGGGTTTTGGGAATAAGGCAGCCCACCGCCATGAACCATCAGCTCTACTCCCTGCCATCCCAACAAAATGAAGCATTTCTCATGCAAGTTGGCAAAGCAGCAGGTTTAGGGGCTGCCAGGTGAGCAGGCAGAGGGGTAAGGTGTTTGACTGCAGCCACATCTCCAGAAGAAAATGCAAGGCACATCGAGCAAGTCCTGACCCCGATGACAGCATGTAACGCCAGCTATCTATCACCTACAACCACCCAAAGGTCCATGGGGCTGGGATGGATTTTCAACTCCTAATTGAACCAGAAAAATTGAACCTTACCAAGGCACAGAATCCCAGCATGCAGTACATTTTTTCCCCCGGAACACCTTGAATTAAGACTCCTTTCGCTCTTTGCATCGAAGAAATGTGATCCTGGCAACTTTTGGTTGCTTTCCCTTCTTTTTATGAACCCACGGTGCTGCACTGCTCATGCACAACCATCCCCCTTCTGGACACAGCTTTGCTCACACCAGCTGCTCTGCGATGCCCTGACAGCCACAGCGATGCTCAGGCGAGATAACTGCATTGCCCACACCACAGGGAGGTTTTAGGTCTGACCCAGGCACTTCTCCTGGGAAGCTGCGAACCCAGAGAGCAATTTTCAGAGCAGCCCAGAGGCCCGCAGGCATGGTGTGATCCGCAGCACAGCACAACGGCACCGGAGCGGCTCCTGCATCAAAGCGCAGCCGTGAGTGACGGGCGCAGGGCGCGCTTTGTGCTGCTGCGCACTCATTAGGCCATGAAATAACTTTATCCCACCGAGGCAGGGAGGAACAACAGATGCAGGCTTTGCATTATCAGTGTTATTCAGCCCAGCCATCTTCAGGCGTTTGGGTCAAGTTTCTACAAATTGACAGCTTTCATCAGAGTAAAGCATCGTGTGCCCTCGTCCCGCTGCTCGTTGCCCTCACCAAGGTCGCTTCCACGCTGCCCTGTCTACAGCAGCAATTAACCATGCATGGACGGGGTTTGATTTAATTTCTGCCTCCACCACGGCATGCCTCAAGACGTCGAGGGGAACAATGGGGCCATTATGAACTGCAGGGGAGGGTTGGGGACCATACTCGGCGATGCTTCCATCTCATTTCATGTTTGCTTTGGTCTCATCTCATGTTTTCACTGTGTGTTTTGCCTGCTCCTCTCTACCTACACTGCTCCTGCTGTGCTCATTTTTCCCTGTTTTACCTTCACCCAGATATTCCCACTTTCCCCAGCCTCTCCGTCCAGTTCGCAGAAATCAGCAGCGACGCGCTCACCATTTCTGTATGATTAGGTTCCAGGAGCAATGCTCCGACAAAACCCGAGGGAGTTTTGCAAGCACATAAATACCGCTTTATGTCAACTTGTGGGCTTGTGCAGCCCCAGCACATCGCTAACACCCACATCTCGGCCGTGAGGCTGGGCTCACCCCCACAGGGCAGGCAGCCACACTTCCCGCAAGCCATTGCCCTCGGCCCTGCAGAGCCCTCCCGGCAGCCGCAGGTGCCCCGGAGCAACGCTGCTGCACACACGTGTGTGTGCAGCTGTCGCAACGCCGTCAATACGCAGTATGTACTGATAATCGGGGGTTTACTTACACTTGCATGGAGTTTTCCTTTTTTTGACATCGCTAAAAATTTGTTGCTGAAAACTCCTCGTATTCCTACAATCCCCTGAGACACAGCAAATATTTCCAAAATACCTAGGATGACAGAAATCCCAAAATAAATCACAGTTCTCTCCACATCAGCGTGACAAAATTAAAAGTAAAAATAAAAAATAAAAAGCTCACGTTTGCATTTCACCTCCAAAAGACCCTGCTCTTCAGCAACCTGTCTCTGTGCAACACAGCTGCTTGTTCACTCATAAAAACCTGCATTTACTCCAGTACTGCTATCAGTTTTGTCCTATTATTATTATTTTTAGCTGGCGGGAGCTGTGTCCTAAGCTACAAGCCCGTGATGAACAAAGCAAAGGGCTTTCAGGCTGAGGATGCTTTTTTGCAAATAACCAGGGGTGCCTTGTTTCCCAGCCAGCCCCATGGCTTCACAAGTTGTGCCAGTGCTGCTGGGCCCTCACGGGATCCACAGCACCAGGAAAAACTCTTTTTCCCCCCCAGATTTCTCACTTGTTTCAGAGCCAAGTACAGCCACACAATTTGGTCTTGCCCGCGCTGGTGCTGGGGGGTTTGCAAGGAGCTGTGGTTTAGGGGGTGATTTCGGCCTCAGCTGTGACAGAACAAGCTCCCACCTGGGGAAATCCCTCCTTTTGGGTGCTGGCCAGCAAGGCTTGACTGCCACAGCTCAGATCTCCAAAATCTGGGCAGTGGGCAAGGGCGAGAAAGGAAGCCACAGGAGCATGGAGCCCTGCATTTCTGCAGCCAGCCTGCTGCCACCCACCTCACCCCAACTCCTCACAAACCTGGATGTAGAAGTGCATGCCAGATTTGGGGCTGAAGCTACCACCAACACCAGTTTTTTCCTGAAGCTCCCCACCCTAGGAGTGCACGTGGGACCCATAGTTCATCCCACAGCAGGGCCAAGCATCGCTCCTCACCGCCACTGCCACGTTTCGCACCCCTGCACAGTGTCATTGTCCCTTTGGCACAGGTGTCCCAGCATGTCCCCACCACCCGATGTCCCCTCCTGTCCTCTTACCGACACCACAGCTCCTCGGGGCACACAGTGGCTGCTCCCAGGGCTCTGTTTTCCCCCTGGGACAAAGTGGCCCCGGAGGAAGGAGTGCAGGGATTAACATGCCGAGAGAAAACACGACGCCACACTTAAGCCCCCGGCCCCGCGGTATCGGATCTCCGCCACTTCCCATGTTTATTTTAAGGAGGAAGTGAGGCTCCCACAGGCCCCACACACCAAGGGGCACCTGCTGGGGGTCGGTGGCGTTGTCCCCATGCCCATGGGGCTGCACCTCGATGCCACGAAGCGCCATCAGCGGCACATGCCTGCAACCCACATCCCACGGCGCGGGCCCGAAGGCCACAAGTGGCTGGCTCCCACGGCTCCGCCAGCTACGGGGCAAGGGTGGGAGAGTGGCCAGGTGGAAAAAGGGGGCTTGGGGGGCGAGCGCGGCGCGGCACCCCCCCGTCCCCTGCACTCACTGAGCGGGCTGGCGTCGTGGGCGCCGTCCACCCGGCCGTCGGGGTGCAGCTGCAGGTGGAAGCCGATGCCCACCCGGCAGTACAGCCGGCCCCGCCGCCGCCCCGGGCGGCTCCGAGGGAAGCGGCTCGGCCCCGCGGCCCAGGAGGAAGAGGAGGAAGAGGAGGACGTGGAGGAGGAGGAGGAAGAAGGAGCGGGGGCGCTGCGTCCCGCCTGCGCCCCGCCGGGCAGCCGCTCCCGCCGGGCTCGGGCAGGCAGGAGGAGGAGAAGGAGGAGGAGGAGGAGGAAGGCCGGGCTCATGCTGCCGGCGGGAGGGAGGTGGAGGAGGAGGAGGAGGAGGAGGAAGGGCGGGAGGAGGGCGCCGCATCCCCGCTCCACCGCCCAGCACCGGCGGCAGGGGGCCGCCCCTCCCGCCCGCTGTGTGCGCCCGGGGGGGCACCGCACCTGTGCGGAGCCCCGAGCCCCCAGCCCGGGCTCGAGGGGTGCGGGGCCGCCCCCCATAGACCCACGCCCTCCCCCGTGGACCACCCCAACCCACCCCACCCCCCCAGCCGGGGCTGCGCCTCGGGTTACGGGGGGGGAGCGGCTGCGAGCCCCGGGGCTCCTCCGGGGCACGGCGGCGTTGGGTTGCAGCCCCGCCGGGAGATGACAGCCGGCAGCTGCGCCTCCGCCAGGGCTGGGGGCTACCAGAGAAGCCCCCTCCCCTCCCTTCGCCTCCCTTCCCCTCCCTCCTGTCTCATCCCACACCAGGCCCTGAGGCTGAGCCCGGCGCTGGGCAGCATCCCCGGGGGGCTCGCAGAGAGCCCCTCGCCCCCAAGAGCATCCTCGTTGGCACTGCCCGTGTCAGCACCCAGCAGCCCTCCCTTTCCAATTCCCAGAATTTGGGAACAGCATCCACATGGCCTCCCACTGACAGTGCTGTGACCTCAAGACATGCCCCAAACCCAAGACTGACCCCGTGCCCCACCAGCCAGATTTCTTCCCAGCAGAAAGGCATCCATCACTGGTGCCAACATCCCCCTTTCTCCCTCTCCAGATTCCCCAAAAATCTTTCTTTCATCCCCAAAAAGCTATCAGGAAAATCTTGCCTCCACACAAGCCAACACCTCCATACCTTCCCTGCCTCATCACTCACATAAATCAGCATTTTTCCAACCAAATACCCCCCAAATCCTGCCTGGAGCCATCAGCGGTGTTTGGGTTCATCAGGAAGGAGGCTGAGCCTCCGGCATGCCTCGCGAGGAAGCTGAAGGTCGCACACGGCACGGGCTGGTGTGGGCGGGGTGATCCTGCAGCCACGCACGGCAGCTCAGGATATAATATATTTATATGCCCGTACGGATACGCGTGTTTATATATATACACATGTGGATAAATATAGATGCCCCTAAATATAGATGCACATACCTGAAGGAAGGTCAAAAGCTCATTTACTCCTTCCAGCTGCAGCAGTCGGCCCCAGAAAGCACACGGCCTGCACTCACTCACCCACCGTGGGCCCATGGGGGCTGTGAGCATCCTTTTGGGGTCCAGGGGGTACACGGACCCCACAGGGAGCTGTCGGATGGAGATTTCCCCTTGCTAGCATTTCCGTGAGGCTGAGCGGTGCCCATGCAGTGGAGAGAAAAAAAAAAAAAAAAAGGGAAAAAAAAAAAAAAAGGAAGGCTTGAATCTAAATAAATAAATAACCCTAATAGCTCACTTCCTGGAATAATCCAATTTAATTGCCTTTAGCAGTTGCAGCCCTTCCACACACACACACACCAGCAGCCTCTGAAAGCTGACGCGATGCTACCTAAATTATTCAAGGCTCGGTTACAGAGCAAACTGGAGGCAAACGGAGGGGATAACAGGGTGCTGGTGCGAGCCGCGGTGCCTGGAGAGGAGGGCTCTTGGTTAAAAGTAAGGCAAAAGTCTTTAGAAATGAGCAGGAGCCTCTGCTGGAAAACAGACAGGTGCACTCCAGCAGTTGTCAGAGCAGCGCTGAGCTCGACAGCAGCTTTCCCCGTTGGCCTGGTGCTTGGTGCACGCTTGTTGTACGCCCGCTGCCGGTACCTCAGGAATATTTCCCCCTCCCCGAGCGAGACGTTTGCAATTTCCCTGCCAAAGCAGGAGCACGCCGAGCATCCAGCGAACCGCACGGCTCGCCCCTTCTTATGTACTCAGAGCTACAGGGCTTGCATTTGGGGAGCTGCCTGCTACGAGGGGGGCTCCGTACCCGATTTTCCACCACCACCGGCGTGCCCAGCGCCAGCCTGGCAGCCACGCGTGGTTCTTCTACCAGCCGGAGCCCGGAGAGGGCAGGGGAGAGCTTCAACGGGCAGAAAGTGGGCGCTTATCCCGCTCCTGGGAAGGCCAGAGGAGGGAGGCCAGAGGAGAGAGGCTGAAGAAGGCCCCTCCTCATCCTCGGGGCTGCCCGGGGCTGGAGGAGAGGCTGGAGCCCCGCTAGGTGGCAGTGCCCGCCCGTGAGCGGCCCCGGGAGCATCCGGACATCCCAAATCCCCCCCCGGCACCTCCAGCAACGGGAAAGCCCCCCTGAGCGGCTTGGCGCTCATTAGGGAGCGCTGAGGAGCCGCGGTAATTAAAGCGCAATTAAGCGCGGGGAGGTGGGGCTGGGCGCGCTCCCGGGATGGACGCGTCCGGCGGGGCCGGAGGTTTGGGAAAAAAGGAGGAAAAAGCAAAAAAAAGCAATCAAAATACACTTCATGGGACAAAAAAGTCCCTCTCGCCCTGGAGGGAGTCTCCCAGCCCCCCAGAGCCCCACACACCCCAGCCGAGCCCCCAGGGCGACCCCCCAGCTCCCACACCTGCGTACCCGGGGTCTGGGCACCGCCGGGGGGAGAAGGGTCCCGGTGGGGCGAGGTGCGGGGTGGGACGGAGCTATGGGGGCTGGCGGTGTGGGAAGGGCTGGGAAGGAAAAGGGAAGGAGAAAGGGGAAAGGGAAAAGCCGAAAGAACGGAGAAAGGAAAAGGGAGAGAGGACACAGGAAAACGAAAAAGCGAAAAGCACAGCGGGGAAAGGGGAAAGTAAAAACGGAATAGAAAAAGAAAAAGAAAAAGAAAAAGAAAAAGAAAAAGAAAAAGAAAAAGAAAAAGAAAAAGAAAAAGAAAAAGAAAAAGAAAAAGAAAAAGAAAAAGAAAAAGAAAAAGAAAAAGGAAAAGGAAAAGAGGAAAGGAAAAGAGGAAAGGAAAAGAGGAAAGGAAAAGGGAGAAAGAAGAAATTAAATAAAATTAAAAATATGAAAAAAAACGTAGAAAGGAAAAAGTAGAAAGGAGAAATCAAAAGAAAAAATAAAGGAGAAGAGAAAACGAAAAGGGAAAAGAGAGAAAGGAGAAAAGAGGAATTAAAAGAATAAGGGGAAAAGGAAAAGGAGAAATGAAAAGGAGAAAAGAAAAAGGAAAAGGAGAAAGGAAAAGGAGGAAAGGAAAAGGAGAAAGGAAAGGGGAAAGGCAAATGAAAGGAAAAGGGAGACAGGAAAAGAAGAAAGGAAAAATTAAAAGAAAACGGAGAAAGGAAAATGGAAGGAAAAATAAAAATATGTAACGGAAGGAAGTGATAGAATATTCTTTCTATATATAAAGAAGAATATAAAGACAGTAGAGAGAGAAAAGAGGAAAACGGGAGCGGTGGAAGAGAGAGAAGAAAAGGAAAACAGAGAAAATGGATGGAAAAAAGGAAAGAGAGAGGAAATAAAGAGAAAGAAAAAATGGAAAAATAGAATGATTTTTTTTTTTTTAATGAAAGAAAAAATGAAAGAAAGAAAGAAAAAAGAAAGAAATAAAGAAAATTAAAGAAATAAAGAGAGGAGGAAAGGAAGAATGCGGTTCAGACCGAAACGAAGGAGCGGGCAGGCACGGCAGGACCGAGGAGCAGCGAGCGGCGAGCGCGGGGCGGTGCGGGGCAGCCGCGGGGCTGCGGGGGGCGAGGACCTGGACCGGGACGGGGACCACGACCCCAGCACCACGACCCCAGCACCATTCCCCCACCACCATCACCACCATCACCACCACCCCGGCGCCGAGTAACGTGCAGCCGCGTTGAAGAAAATAAAGTCATTTATTGTCAAAGCATCCAACATACCCAGATAAACTATAAAGTTTAATAAATCTTTTCCAGGGGTGCGTGTGGCGGGGGAAGAGGGGATGAAAAGAAACACGGAACTATTGAGACTCCATTTCACGGGCACGAAGTTACACGCGGGGGCGGGCGGCGGGGGCGAAGGGGGCGGCGGGCGGGCGGCGGAGCCCGGTGCAAGCGGAGCCCGGTGTGAACGGACCCGGTGCAAGCGGGGTCCGGTGCAAGAGGACTCGGTGCAAACGGAGCCCGGTGCAAGCGGAGCCCGGCGCAGACGGCGCCCGCCCCGCCGCCCCCCGTAGCTTCATATCTAAAATAAAAATTTACCCTGACATAGAATTATTCTTACACCTAAACCATAAGTGCTCAATAATTTAAGTAGAAACGTATGACAAATGCATCAATATGTTGCAATATATGACATTTTAAACAATGTACTCGTAAGCCGCCGCCTCCGCCGCCCCCCGCCGTGCCCCCCGCCGTGCCCCCGGCTAGTTGTGCGAGGTCATGTGGCGGGAGAGGTGGTGCCGCTCTCGGAAGGACTCGTTGCAGATCGGGCACTTGAGCTTCTCCTCGCGGCGCCGCTTGACCAGGGGCTCCAGCGCGTACTCCTTCTTGTGGTGGGAGCGCATGTGGTACACCAGGTCCGAGGTCATGCGGAAGGAGGCGTTGCACTTGGCGCACCAGTTCTGCGCCGGCAGGCACAGCGACGTGAACGACGGCGGCAGCAGCGTCAGCGCCGACGGCAGCTGCAGCTGCAGGGGCCCCGCCGCCGCCGCCGCCACCGCCGCCGCCGCCGAGCTCTTGGGCCAGAAGGCGGTGGCGTAGAGGAACGGGCTCTGCTTGGGCAGCCCCCCGCCGCCCCCCGGGCCGCCCCCCGGGCCGCCCCCGGGGCCGCCGCCGCCGCCCGCCGCCCCCTCGCCGCCGCCGCCGGGCAGCTTGACGGCCAGCGCCTCGGCGGCGTACAGGCGGCCGGGGGCGGCGGAGGAGCCGTCGGGGCACGGCTCGCCCAGGCCGCCCAGCTTCTGGCCCAGCACCAGCGGCGGCCCGTGAGGGAAGGAGCGGGCGGGCTGCGAGAAGGCGCTCTTGCGCTCCTCCGCCCCGCCGGGGCCGCCGCCGGGGCCGCCGCCGAGCTGCGGCACGGTGCTGAAGGCGCTGCCCCGCGCCGGGCTGCCCCCCTCCAGCCGGGCGCCCAGGGGCCCCCCGGAGCCGCGGGGGCACAGCCCCGGCTCCCCCCCGCCGGGCCCGGGTCCCCCCGTGCCCGTCCCCGGGGGAGAAGCGCGCTCCTGGCCCTCCTCGGCCGCGCCGTCGGGCTCGGGGCCGCGGGCCGCCTTCTTCACCTCGACGAAGGCGCTGCGCTTGGCCTCGCCCGTCTCGGGGCTGGGGGGCGCGAAGAGGCGGCCCCCCTCCTCCAGGCCGCAGTAGGAGCCGGCCGCCCGGTACTGCTGCTGCTGCTGCGGGGTGCACACCAGCTCCTCCTTGGGCGCCGACGGCAGCCCCGGCCGCTCCGTGGGGAAGCGGCCCCGCTCCTCTTCCTCGGGGTAGCGCCGCTTCGCCTTGCCCCCGGCCGCCTCGGGGGCGCCGTCGGGGGGCGCCGGCCTCCCCGGGGAGCCTCCGGAGCCGGGGGCGCCGCGGGAGTTTTCCAGCTCCCTCGCCAGGTTGTGGAAGTCCGTGGAGGGCTTGGTGGCGGCGGTGCCGTCGGGGAAGGGGTGGTGGAGCGGCCCGGCCGGCTTGCAGAACTTGGCGGCCTCCGGCTCCTTGCCCGCGGCCTCTTTGCCTCCGTGGGGCTCGGCGGGGCCGGTGCCGGCGCCGTGCAGCCTCTTGGGGCAGCGGAACCGCAGGTGGGCGGCGAAGGGCAGCTCGAACTGGAAGCGCTGGCTGCACTCGGGGCACGCGTAGGGCGGCGAGCCTGAGCGGGGACACGGGGGGACGGGGAAGGGACACGGGGGGCTGTCAGCGCGGCCGCCCCTTTGGGGCCGCGGGGGACGAGGAGAGGAGCCTCTCCTCCCGGCCCCGCTGTCCCCTCGCCTCCCGCCGTCGGGAAAAGGGGCAGAGAGGGAAAACTGGGGGGTCTCGGGGGGGGACACCCACCGTTGGCGCGGGCGGGGGCCCGGGTGGGGCCGAGCAGCAGCAGCTCGGTGAGCTCCTTGCCGTACCACACCAGCAGCTCCTCGTCCTTGGCGATGCGGCGCAGGGAGCGGTAGAAGAGCTGCCCACTCTTGATGTAGGCCTCCAGGTTCTGCTCCTCCCGCTCCCGGGCCGACTGCACCAGCCGCAGCCACATCAGCCCCTCGGCCGAGCCGTTGGCCGCCGACGTGTCCACCTGCAAGGCGCCGCCGTAGGGAGCCAGCCCGCCTCGACGGCGCGCACCGGGCCGGGCCGGGCCGGGCCAGCCCCCGCCGGGCACCGGAGCCCCCGGGGGGAGCGGGCTGGGGGCCGCCCCCGAGCCGGGAGCGGAGCTTACCCGAAAGATGTAGGGCACGGTGCGCTTGTCGGTGGATTTGAGGGCGATGAAGGCGATGCTGTCGTAGAGCGACGTGTGGCTCAGGACGCAGGGGCCGAAAATGGCATTTTCCGGGATGTCGCAGGTGGTGTAAACGCTGGTGAAAATGTCAGTCAAGCACTGCTGCACCGTCTTGGCGTCCCCGTCCCACAGCCCCCTCTGCACGCCGGCGTCCTCCATCCCTGCGGGCGGAGAGAGGGGCGAGGCGGGCGCGTTAGCGGCGGCGCCGGGGGGATAAAAACAAAAGGGTGGGGGGAAAACAAAACCAAACCGACCCCCCCCCCCAAAAAAAAACACAAAACACAAAACACCACCAGCACAACAACAAAATGACAAAAAGGAGGTAGTTGTGTTTGCCTTTCGGGGTTTCGATAGGAAAAGCAGCAGCGCTGGAAAAGGAGAAAATAACGGAGCTCAGGGGAGGCTGCGCCGTGATTTATGGTTCCGGGGGGAACCGCGGGAGAGAAAACCCCGAGAAAACCCTGAGAAATCCTCCCACGGACCCCAGCCCCGGCACGGAGCGGGGCCAGGGGGTTTCGGGGGTCGTCATTGCCGGCGCTGGCATACCCGCTGCCCTCCCGGGCCGCTCTGCGAGGGGGACGCGTGGCTGCTCATTACCATAATCCGGCACTTTCCCTCCGAGACTTTAATTAAAAGCAGCAAGCAGAGGTAATTATTTTTACCTCGCCGCGGTTATTTATGGAGGAGGGGGAGCCCCGGCTCCCGAGATGCGAGGGGACGGAGCCGGGCGGAGGAGCCGGGGGAAGGAGCCGGGCACCGGCAAATGGGAACCGGGCACCGAGCACCGGCGCTCCCCGCAGGGCTGCGGGTGCCCTTTCCCTTCGCAACCCGATTAGTTTTCATGCCGCCTTCCCCCCGCCCCATCTGCCATCCAATTTGGTCCTTTCGAGGCTGCTCGGGAGCAAGCTGCCCGCTCTTCCCCACCGCCCGCTCCTCTCCGCCGCCTTCCCCCTCCGGTTTTCGGGGTCCAGCCCCGGCACCCCCCGACCTTTTCGCCCCTCCGGTTGCCAGCCCCCAGCCGGGAAAGGGGGCCGGGGGGGGCCCTTCTCGCCGCCTCCGCGTTGCGGCGCAGCCCGGGGAAGGGGGGGGCGTTATTCCCCGCAACGAAACGAGCGGCGGGCAGCGACCCCCGCCAAACTTTCCTGCAGCCCCCCCCGGCCACCCCCCGGCTGCTTCCCCCCGGCCCCCTCCCGACCCCCCCCGGCCGCTGCCTTTGTCCGGGCCGGGGCCGCTCCCGCAGGGTCTGGGGGTGCGGGCAGGGCCGTCCGTGCCCCCCCCCGGCATCGCTCCCCCCGGCCGGGGGGTACTCACCAGGGAGCGGGGGGGACCCTCCTCGCCCCGGCGAGCGGCACAAAGGCCTCCGCTGCCTCCGGCCTCCTCTGCCTCCGCTGCCGGCGGCCTCAGCGCCGCTCCATGGCCCGGGGAAGGGGAGGGAAGGGTTGGAGGCAGGGCTGGAGCCGGGTGGCGAGCCGAGCAGCCGGCCCCGGTGCAGTGAGCGAGCGGCGGGCAGCCCCACACTTTTTGTTTGCCGCACATAAGCTGCCCAATGACGCGTGACAGCCCACGTCCCCTCCCTTTAACCCCTTCGGGGGCCGCCCGCTCGCTGCCGGCCCGCCCGGCCCTCACCTGGCCCCGCTGAGCGGAGGAAAAGGGGGGGCGATGGGGAGACCCCCCCGCATCCTTTTCCCAGCGGATCGGGGCTGGGGGCTCCTTCCCCGACGGCTCTCCTCCCCCCCCCCGACGGCTCTGCCCCCCGGAGCCGCGGTCCCATAGGGGCAGCGCCCCCCGACGGGGCGGCCCCGGGGGTCCCCGGCAGCCCCCGGCCCTCCCCCGGCCCCCCCCGGCCCCCCGGTACCCCCTCTCCGCCCAGCCGGGGGACTCGGGGAGCCTCGGCCGCTTCCCCCCCTCCCCGCCTGGCGTTTCGGGCTTCAGAAACCACCCAGCGACCGCGAGCGGACGAAACAAAACCCCAAACGCCCCCAAATTAAAATAGAAAATAAAAAGCCCGGGCTGAACAAAAGAAGGCACAAAGCCGTTCCCAGCGGCGAACGGAGCGCTGCTTGCAATCAGAGAGTGGGCTGATGTTTGGCTTTCAAATTCACTTATCCTCGACATAATTACGATTTTCCTTGCATTAGGATTAAAGGCTGCCTATAATATGCTTTCAACGTTTATCTTATTAATTCAACAAAACCCAGCGTCTCCCAAAACGGAGACGGACAAAACATTAAAAATACGGGAGTCTGTAAAATTCCTGTAAAATTTGGATTTAATTCCTGCTTCAGAGCCGGATTTTTTTTTTTTCCTTTTTCCCGTTTTTTTTTTTTTTTTTTTTTTTCCCCTCTCTCTCTTATTTTTTCTTTTAAATGCTGCAGCCCTCGCTTTGTGACATAAATTGTCCAATTGTCTCTCATTAGCAGGGGGAAAGAAAACGGACCCGTTATTTCCATCGGCGACAATTTTAAGGGCCACCACGGCACACGAAGCACTGGGCAGCCGCTGCGACACGGCGTCGGATACCGAAAATCCCCGAGACTAACGAGGACGGCCGGGGCACTTTGGGGCACTGAGGCAGCCTCGGATGCTGCCAGAAATTGGGTGCCGGGCACGGGTGCTGCTGAGCCTCGCAGAACGATGCCTTTACACGCACACCCCGCTGCCTGTGGGGTCGCCTCCCGTTTAGCCACGCTGGGGGAGCGCAGCCGGAGCCCCGCTCGCTGGAGGAGCCCAGAGCCTTTGTCTGGAGCACGGGGAGAAGCTCAAGGGTGACACGAGCAGCGCCGAAACGCAGGGATGTGGGGGCACCCGCTGCGTCTGGCTCACCCAGGGGACTCCCCAGGATTTATGGAGGGGGGGGGACAGCATAAAGGATGCTCGGAGCTGCACTGTCCCAGGCTGCGTGGCCAGGAAGCAGCCCCCTGGGGTGCCCACATGTATGGGACTGAACCAAAGCTCTCCGGATGCCTGGAGAAACGCGTGCAGAGCGGCTGCCTTCCCCCAGGCAGCCACCGCAGCTAGGCCTCTGGCAGCACAGGCCCTTCCCCAGGGCTCCCAGGAGGGCCCCACCGCCCTTGCCCCCCAGCATCTTCTGCCACCCTCCAGCCTCATCTCCCAGTTTTGGGTGCCCCCTGCGCCAATCCCCAGCCTCCTGCAGGACGCAGCTCCGTGCCCGGCTGGGGGATGCCACCGGCTCCCCGGCTGAACTTCCCCTGAACTTCTTCCTGAGCCAACACAGGACCTGCTTCCATGTATTAATGGATATTCAGCAGCGTGCTTCAGATTATTATTTTCTTTTCCCCTAGCTGGCTATGAATTCCTTCTGACTTTGTACCTCACCATTTTGCCTCTCGGCACGGTGTTTCCCCTCCTCACCCTACTTGGCAGCAGCGCCAGGGCTCGTGTAAACCCCACAAAGCTTTCACCCGGTTTTACCTTCTCAGGGCAGGGGAGAGGAAAATGGGGGGACTGAGACCAGCTCCCCATCTCCAGGGGATGTGGGGTCTGGGCGTTAGGGTGTCTCTACGGCTGTTCAAGGGGATTGTGTGACATTCATGGTGCTGAGCCCCTCCAGGGGGTGGCTGCCCCCTGGTCAGGCCTGAGCGAGAGCCCCCCAAAGTTTGGTGGGTGCAGGGAGAGCACCAGAAAGCAGGACAGACAGAGGGCAGGGCGGACGGAAAGAAGGATGCGGAGGATTTCGGCTCCATCCCTGCCACGGCGGCTCAACACAGGGTGTGTGAAGGAGCCTGCAACTTAGAAAGATTTATTTTCTCTCGTCATAAATCTCATCCCGTTGTTCCTCTGACCAACCAAGCATGATAAAGTCCTTTTCCATAAAGTATTCAGTATTAAAGCCACAAAGCTCACCCAATCAGTAGCCATCTGCTTCTCCCATAACTGCTGCTCCAGAAGCAGGGAAAAGCAGCCAGAAGAGAAAGGGCACCACTGTTAGGGCTCCGGGACAAATGAGGAGGCGCTGAATAGCGGCCGAAACCTTTAGTTTGCCTTGTATATCTGTATCTATAGAGACAGAGGAAGAAAGGAAGCATTATATTGATACAACAATTGTAAAACAAAAAAAGGAAGAGGCATCTAAAGGGCAATACAGCCGGCAGCGGCGGGCCCCACGTGAAGGGGATGCGAACAGATTTACAGAAACCTTTAATCGCGCGCCGATCGGGGGACGGAGGAGGCCGGGGAAAAGCCGCGAAGGGGCGGCAGAACACCCTGCCTTCCTCCTCATCCTCCTCCTCCTCCTCCTCCCGGGCGGCAGGAGGGCAGGCTGCTTGGGGGTGCGGGGATCGGGCCCCGCTCGGGCCCCCCCGGCCGCAGCATCCCCGCGCAGGGTGAAGGCTCCCTTCCTTCCGATGGAGGGCAGGAGAGGAAAGACGAAGGCGAGGATGCTGCCGGCGGCCCCGCCGCCGTCCCGGGCAGCAAACGGCTGCAGGCTGAGCCCGAGGGGGGGGACACGGCCCCCCGTGGGATGGGGTGAGGAGGAAAATCCTTGGCAGCACCACGCGTGGGCTGGGAACCCGGCCGGGGGCAGGCGGGAGGGCTGAGAGGTGCCCACAAGGATGCTCATTATTATTATTGTTGGTATTATTTTTCATGCTTTTAGGGTTTTTATCGGGAGGTAAAGCCCACAGCTGGGAGGCAGCTGCAGCCCCCATTCCCTAGGCAGCCCTGCTGGGGCTCGCCTTTCTCCCCAGACTCTTCCTCGCCTCCTTTTCCCTGTGCTCGACCTGGCGGGCACTGCTTCTGCCACCGTGGTGGCAGAGCTGGCAGCAAGTGGACTCCCTCCTCCCTCTTCCCCCCCTCATTAATTCCATAAAATTGCAGCCACTTAATGATGTTTGAACTGGGGACAGTGCTCCCTTCCCAGTGGGACCATGCAGCACCTTCCTGTCTGAGCTCAATGAGAGCACCCATCGCCCCAGACGCATTTCTCTTCTCTCAGTCCCTTTTCTCCCCCTTTCCACTGTATTAAACCAGCAGGGAAGTAGGAGCTTTTCAGCCACAATTTTTTGTGCCCTCACATCTCCTCCCTCGCAGGCCTGAGGTGCTCACCGTGCCTCACCCGTGCCTCCTAACACAACGCCCAGGCCCTGGAGCTGCAGGATTGGGAGGGAAAAAGCATCTTTTACAGCCCCTTCTCACAACAAAACCCCATTTATCTCAGTGCAAGGCTGTATTTGTTGGCCCGTTGTGCTTGCAGCCATGTTCCCCTTCATTTCCAAGGTGTTCCTCTCATCACCCATCAAAGCCGTGCTCCCCGTTGCTATTTTCGGGCAGTGAGGTGGGAGAGGAGAGCGCTCCCGCTGCTCCTGCATGTGCGGCTTCCGCTCCCTGAGGGCTTCAAGCACAAAATGAAGCAACAGCCTCGGTACTTTTTGGAACAGAGAGCATCTCTTCGAGCTGCCCCTCCATCCAAAACCACTTCATCTGCAGGGCTCTGTCTCTGAACTCTTTGCTTTAAGCACGAGCAAATCTCCTGCTGCAGCCGTACAAAGCCGTGTCGCGCTGCCTGATACATTTCTTGGCACGTGCACATCCTAATTCCCAATACTATCATTTCTTTCCTTTTTTTTTTTTTTTTTTTTTTAAAGTTTGCTTTTCTTCGGTCGCAATGTATTATGTTTTACTGTATGTACTACTACATGCTGCTTGCACAATGTTTTGCATGATCTAATATTCTTTGTTCAAAACTGCAAAAAAATCTAAATAAAGACTATAGTGTGTCGCATCAGTATAGGCATCAGCTCGCGTTTTCTACGGCATATGGTACTTCAGAAGCCATATGTACCACTGTTTAGTGATTCTGGCAAAGAGGCGCAGAATGGTGAAATCCAACTGCCAGGATTTCTGAAAACAAATATGTAAATGCTCCAGTGCTTTTGTTATTCATAACATACCTCTAACACAGCACATACAATATGCTGTTCATTCTGTAACTAGTATACTACTAAGCTATATTTGCTTCAGTCCTCGCTTTTAAAGATTTCTCTGCTCTGTACAATTCCTCTATCCTTTCCATCCGTTAAATGAGCACTTCGAAAAGGGATTTTTTCCTATTTTATAA
Organism: Aythya ferina; assembly: GCF_964211825.1. Classification (NCBI taxonomy): domain Eukaryota; kingdom Metazoa; phylum Chordata; class Aves; order Anseriformes; family Anatidae; genus Aythya; species Aythya ferina. Next base: position 31,011,339 of record NC_140300.1, on the reverse strand, counting down.
GATGCGCTTTTGGGGTGGGGGGCATCATATATCCATGCAAGAATCTACATGGGAACAAAGAAGCGTGTTAGTGCAGCGTCCCCTCCTTACAGCCCGTGAAACAGAGGCAAGGGAAGGGCTTGGGAACGGGCTCTGGGAAACAATAGCTGCCAGGGAAGGAAGGATTTGGGTTGAAGCATCCCTGGCAGTGCTGCCCCATCGTTCCCCTCCCAGCCACAGAAAAGCCCCTGCCCCAAGGACCTGCTCTCCCCATCCCCAAAATGGAATTTGGGGCTTGCCTTCTCCACGCAGCCCGAAGCAGAAGCAGGGACCTGTTTGTCCTCTGGTCTGTGCCAGCCAGCAGGGGGTACACGGGCTGTAAACCAAAACTTCTTGTGACAACTTGAGCAATACCTGGATTAGGAAAGGAGAAAAGTCCAGTGCTAAGTAGCAAAAAGCTCCTAGGAATCCAACAAGATTTCACAGTGCACTGGGAGCTGCCAACTTTAACTCTTATCCAGGGGTACAGGTTTGCTCTGCCTGTTTTATTGAGCGGGCCACACAAATAAAAACAGGCACCTACCACATGTGCCAGGTGAGCAGCCCGGTCTGACGGACCGCAGACATCTCAAGGGTGGTTCAGAGCTCTCCTCTGCTATCTCCATGCCAGCACCACAAGAGCTGGCCTGTTTTTAAGGGACCAACATCTCCATCCATGGAATAACCCCCTTAGACTTGCTTCCTCTCATCCACCCCCATCCCCACTATGTTGGCTCAGAGGTGGGACACATCCACACAGTGCTGGGTCTCCAAAAACAGCCCTAACAGGGGGGTTGTGCTCAGGCCCTCACCTTCCCACGACACTCACCAGTGGCAGCATTGCCCCAGCCTCACTTCAGGATCACATTCATCCCCTGCTGGGATCAGTCATGGGATGCTCGGGCACCCACATCCTGGCTCCTGGTGGTGCCGTCCCCCTCCGCCTCACCTGGAAGCTCCCGTGGGAGCGCAGACGGGCTCCGCAGCGGCACGTTTTGGATCCAGCATCCCTGTGAGAAACTTCTGCCGTAATATTTGAGTCCTCAGATGTTCAGCCATTTGCACATACTGCGCGAGCGCCTTATTTGCATAGAATTTGTATTTGTTGGTATTCACATTTGTAGGAGAACGCATACATTAGATTAATGTCATCACAGTTTATGGAGATCATCTGTGCCACAGTAGCAGCTCAAGGCTCTGGCTGTGCTCAGGGGCCCACAGTGGCTCCCAGGCGCTCCCACCTCCCAAAAAGGTGCGTCAGGGCCACAAGGGGCTGCAGCAAGCCACTGAGCTGAGCCCCAGCCTGCTCCACATGGACCATCCCCTGCATGCTTTTAGCCTCATTTCACAGCAGAGCCTGGCACATCACTAGGAGGAACTCACCCCAGTGAATCAGTGTCTGTATGGGGCCACGTGGACCCATCCTCCTTGCTTCTTCAGTACCCTTTTCTACAAAGCTCCCCTCTGGGGATGCTCAGGGCTCACACCAGGTGCCTCCCTTCCTTCCTCCCACGGGGCTGTTATCGCACGCTCCTTGGCTCACCGTGGCACCTGGGTGCCCGCGCCTGCTCGACAGCTGGAAGCTGTCAGGAGCGATGCTGCTGGCACGGAGCGTTGCTGGGCTCAGTCAGATATTGTTTGTGTGGCAGATGGAAAGCCTCGCAAGAACAGTGCCGCAGCAACCGAGAGCTCATTTTCTGCGAGGAGATTTTTGTTATCTGGCCATGCTTTCATCAGGTGACTCCACATCCCAATGAGAAAGGCTTTGTTAAGACACTCCCCTTACCAAAATCATACAGTTAGGCTTTAAAGCCGAGTCACTCCTGGTGCCAGCATCACTTGGGCTTCCCCAGGAAGCCATCCAGGCCCCCAGCACGCAGAGACACTCCCCAAAAAAAACACCGAGGAGGAGGATGGCACACTTCCTGATGTGCAAGGATGTGGTGACACCGGATGTCAGCCTGCACAAAACCACATCACTTCAGGGACTGAGACACTCACATGGCTCAGCTAGTGAGAGGGATGGGTTCCCGAAGGAAAAATGATGGCTTTACGCAGTTTCCTTTGTCACAACTACCACGCACAGCCCTGTGGTGCAACTGCCTTCTTTACACTACCTTGGAGAGGTTCTCGTGGCTCTTCACTGCCATTTTGTTCTCTCCTCCCTCCAAGTGGATGGCACACCTCGGGATGCTCCCCCAAAACACAGCTGTGACCTGCTGCCTATGGGGGAAGGTGGAGGAGCTGCCCCAACCCACACCCCAGTTAAGTGTGAAAGGAAGGAGCTCAGGCTCAGCCACCACAAAAGCAGGGCTATCCCAGCACCCCACAAAGCCCCATCCCCACTGCATGCAACCCACACTGAATATGTGGTTAAAACTCCTTTAGTACAGCATCGTATCCAAGTTTAATGCTGGCTTTATTAGACATGCATTCATTGAAGTTTTACTCCTTACAAGCAAGGAGTCATATCTTGAAAAGGACTTCAGATGTTTGAGCACTTACATCCTGTTTTTCAGGGGATTTATGCACCTAGAAACCTGGAGAACAACTTCCACATCATATGTGAACTACATCATATGTGAACTCAGGCATTTCTGGAAGTGTCCTCAAAACTTCATCAACCTTGTGGCAAGCAGCTCCTTATTTTCCATTGTGCTGGTTCTTACTCTCGACCAACATCTGCCACTATGATTATGATCTCTAATGAGCTTCTAAATCACATCACAGCATTCTGCATTGATGAACTACATTCAGTAACTGTTTCCTTCTGCAAGATGTGAAACACTTCCTACAAGATGCTGAGTGCTCTCAATTCCCACAACACAAAAGGTGAGAAACTGTTTCTTAGCATGTCTTATTCAAGGAAACCTGGGGACTTGAAGAGATGCATAAGGAGATTTCAGCCTGCCTGCTTTACACGCAGGAAATTCTCAAGAATTGCACTGCAGGTGGATAAAACAAACATGGAAAAATGCCCCAGAGAAAATGCACGAGTAGCTGCAGACATTGCCTTAGCTACTGACCCCTTTCAGATAAGTGAATCTGGGCAGACAACCAAGTGAGCCACAGATATTCAGGGCCCATCTCCCACAGCTGCCACCTTCACCTTTTCACCTTTAGGCTGGACATCAGGAAGAGGTTCTTCACCGAGAGGGTGGTCGCACACTGGAACAGGCTCCCCAGTGAAGTAGTCACTGCACCAAGCCTGTCTGAATTTAAGAAGCGATTGGACTTTTTTTTGACAGGATGTGATGTATGCAATTTTTCACAGGGTAGGGACTAAGGTGATGACTCCTCATGGAGGACTCAGCTTGGTCTTTCCCCTCCGTTCATCAAGATCCCTGCAGTTCCTGAAAGGAAGCGTCAGGAAGGTTGGGTTTATAGCCATGACTTCATAGGGATATTCTTTATTTCCTGCAGATAAGGACACGTACAGCTGGTGTCTGCTGCTGAGCAGTTACCACATCACTCTGAGTAGCTGTGCTGCCCTCCTAGCCTGCCTTCTGCATCACATCTGCCATGTGACGCAGAATCCATTGGGATGAAGTGTGCTGTGCAAGGTAGAGGTGGGAGTTCTCCATCACCATGCTGCTCATGGCATGGCTGGGCTGCCGAACATTACTGTGCTGGCAGCAGGCATCCCACTAAACGCATGCACCTGCTTTGCTCCAGTCCAAGCATGAGCCAGGCTCTGCTGTCTGCAGAAAGATTTCAACCCATCCCAAAGCTGACACCCACTTTTGGTCAGGTACAACACACCTCAGTCTTCTCCATTGCCCAGGAAGATCAACTCATCATGGGTGCTGAGCATCTAGGACACATCCTCAGCAAGATGAAGCCACCCTCCACTCTTCAGCCCATGGGGATGCATGATGCGCCTCTCCTAGGCAAACCCTGTGGAGCTGATGGTCTGTTCAATTAGCTTCAGCCTTATGAAGTTGTGTCATACTAAGAAAAAAAAAAACAATATTGATAATGAAAACAGGTGTACAAAAGCTGCAGGGTCTTCCTGACACAGGTAAAAATCACTGTGGTCAGCGTAAAAAGGGGACAACTGAGACAGCAGAACAGACCACCCATCCCATGTGAACCCTGCTCAACTCTAACACCCTCCTGCTCCCACCCCAAATGTGAGACCCCCATTTCTTCAGGTCTGTGCACACCCAGCACCTACCCACCACCATGACACATTGCTGGGGTTGCAGCCATCTCCAAGGGTTCTCACCAGGTCAGGAGCAGGAAAGCCTAAATAAGCAAACAGAAAAACAATGAGGAAAAAAAAAGGCAATGCTCCCAAGCAGCAAGGGCAGGGCACACACACCACGGCATGCCAGTGCTGCGAGGCATCTCTGCTTACACCTGGGTGCACAGCCCAGGTGAGTGCCCTGTGACTCAGCACCACCCCAGGAAATGAGTTACGAGCGAGTTAGAGCCCATCTTGTTTGCACAGCCTCAGCACGCACCGAAGCGCCGCCCAGTCTCAGGGTGATTCATGAAAAACGTTCTTTGCTATGTGAGTCTTGTAGTAAAGAGGGAAAGCTGCTCCCATTCAATCAAGTCCACTTCGTACAAGTCCCAACCACCTCCCTCCCATCTGAAGACCAGCGGGGTATCACCAGCACTCACTTCTCCTCCTGACAGCCAGGGAGCTGCCACAGGAGCAGCCAGCATCGCTCCCACGGCAAAAGCCCCTGACCCAGCTGAAAAAGGTTCTCACAAGCCCGCTTCCTTCCCAGCCAGCTGCTGACGGTGGATGCAAAGGAAAGACTGACCACAGTAGAAACCCCAGCCTCTTTCGTAACCTTCGGTTTTCCTCAGGCACATCCTTTACAAGGCTTGACTACAGCTTCACACGAGCTAACGGACTCCTGGTTTCACTGAAAGAACTTCATTAACCTGAAAACAGTCCAGGCAGCACCATGTGCAGGTTCACGATTACATGCTTTGGCTATGCTTTTAAATGCCCCAAACTCCTCTAATCATTCAGGTAGGGGAAGGCCTTACACCACTGCTAGTCAAGCCTCCTGCTCCAAACCCGGTAAACACCCAATTCAGACCCAAACTCTGGACTTGGACCACTCAAACCTCAAATGCATCCACGGATGCAGAGGGCACAGCCACTGTCCTGTCCCCACAGCAACCAGCCACCTCCACAGCTTCGTGCCATGGCTCTTCAAGGGAAGGAGCCCAGGCTGGAGCCACCACCCCTCCTCTCCTGTTCCATGGGATGCCAGCTCTTACCTACAAGCAGTGCTCCATAAAACCTCCACAAAAGGTCCACTATCTCCCTGTTTGCTCCTCCTGGTGCTACACAGCCCAACCTCCTCCTCCTGCAGCTTTCTCTCCTCTGTCTTGACCACCACAGGGTCACATTCATTCCACACGAGGTATTCTTTGGGGCAGCGCAAGTCCCTCCAGCAGCAGCTTCTCTCCCTGCCACAGGGACAGCCACTGCCACCACCAGCTGAGCTGCAGGAGCATGGCTCTCTCCCCCTACCTGCAGCACACCCCCATGATGACACCCAGGTGCTCACATTTGGGCCCTTATAATGACAGGCCTGCAACCAGGGAACAGCCAGCAGCTGTTACGGGCTGCAGGTGTCCCCAGCAGCAAGCGATAGAAGGGACCTCCATGAGAGGACAACAGGCTCTGGATGAAAGGACGAGTAAATCCTACAAGGGGCTGCAGGGGGCAGGAAGGGGAGAAATCATGAGAAAAAAAAAAAGAAAAAGAAAAAGAAAAAGAAAAAGAAAAAGTAATGCCAAAAAAATGCAAGATGCTTTCTTAAAACTGCACATGAGAAAAAAAATAAAATCAGAAAGTCCCTTCCAACCCTTTCAAAGCCCCTGCTTACACAAGGAGTTTGGGCATGCCGTGTTACACCACCGACCTGCAGGGCATCGCTTGCAAGTGCAGCGTGCTCCTGCTACAGGTCCGGCACCAGCTCACCTGCACTGGGCCATGTTTTTGAGGAGACTCACAGGACTCTGGGAACACACAGTGCTCGCACAGGGCTGAATTTCCCAAATGTGGGTGGCGGGAGAAGGCTTTCTGCACGCGGGCTGCTTGGTGGTGCCTGCCGCTGGCGCTCAGCTCAGGGCTCTCCGTGACTGCGGCTCGACAGTGATTGCATGCCGGAAGAGCGTTGCACAGATGACTTCACGAAACAAAATTAGGAGTCATACATAAGAGAGGACATTGCCACAGCTCTGGCGTAATTAGGAGCCATCATCATCAAGCACAGGAAATTGGCACATCTGCTTTTTCAGGCTGTTGGTCCGACGGTGGCTCGCGCGCGGTGTCAGGGGGAGCTCTGCTGCAGCTTGCGAGCCCTGCAAAGCTGTCTTTGCACAAATATTTGCACAGCCCCCTCCCTAAAACAGCAGTATAAGCAGTTCTTCCATCATTTATCCTTCCAGTTGTTATGTTCCCTTTCTCTCCCTAGGCCCTAGAAGGGAACATTGACTTGACAGTGTCATGTTCTCTTTCTCCTCTCCAGCCCCGAAGAGGTCAGGCTAGATAAACACCAGTCACTTTTTAATCAGGATAACCCCGAACAGAACAAAAGTTACATTCTTGTCTGGATGTTCCGCAGAAGGGGCTTGCTCCTTCCCCTTAGCATCAAGTGACGAAACCATAGCAAATTGGGTGGCTGCAGAACCAAGACACTTCACTTTTTCTTTTCTTTTCTCTCCCTTTGGGTACCTACCTGGGGATCTGTAGGATCCCATCCTTTGATGGGATACGCCCAGCTCCCCTCAGGGAGAACTGCTGCCTGCTTCATTCCCCGTCTCCTCCGGCTGTGCCGTTGTTTCCCGAGAAGACCAAACAGGGTCACTGCAACCCTAGAGTTGTGCTGAAATCCCATCCGAAGTGATCCTTTGGTGCTGCTCCAAGCCAGCGGCTGCTTCCGGCACTGAGTTTGGTGTTTTCCATCACGTGTTTTTTTTTTTTTGCTGTACCAGGCCAGGGCTGACTTATTTTGACTCTGTGATGGTTTGCACCAGGACAACACACCTTTCTGTCTTTCTTCTCAGTCCCTCTGCTTGCCTGAGTGTAGTGGGAACAAAGAGCACTGGAGAAGGTGCCGTGTGTCCCAGTGCAGTGACAGCCAGCAGAGCATTATGCTGAAAACCAGGAGAGCTTCTCTGCCTTTGCTGAGACCAGGAACGAGCACCGATTATCATCCCTGGCTCACCTGGGCAGCTAGAGGCCCCATGTGCAGATACTAGTTGCAGAGCTCTGTTCTCACATGTATAGCATCTCTTATCCACTGGATTGGTAACGTTCAGATTTCCTAGTTTTCAGAGTTTAAAGTTGTTGTTTTTCCTGTGTTTTTCAGTGTACTTTTGGTAGGTATCACAAATGGTTTCATTATGTCAGAAAGGAATGATTATTCAGGAATTCTGAGCTTGCATAATTCCCAGATTTGTCTAGACAGATATTTTCCATCTGGATGATACATGCAACACCGCACTAACATGAGTTCCTGTGTTACTTAATGCTGGCCTTTTTATTTATTCATTTATACACTAGCGTGCAGAACGCACACAGACCATTGGGCTACATCTGTACAGGGGAAAAAGGATTTGTTTGGCTAATCCTCCAGCAGGCAGCTCCTCTGTGACTACCACGGATTGTAGGAGTGCCGGACTCGCAGTGGCTTCTCTTTCCCTTTGCAAAGAGTGAGATGTGGTGTTGTCGGCCCATGGCAGCTCGAAGTACCTGGGAGAGCCCCCGACCGTGGCAGTGTGACAAATCCGGACCTCCATTGGAAAGTATATTTGATTAATCAGAACTGCAGCCACACACACACAAGTTTAATCTTTCCCAGACCGAATTTTGGCAGCCATTGAGCATCCTGCAGAAAGCAGCTCTGTCTCACAGAGGTTGTGCCGAGGTTCCCTGCTCCAGAATTGAACTTAATGAGCAGCAAAGTCCTGCCCACCCTTTGTCGTCTATAGGGAAGGCAGTGTGTGGGGTCACCAACCCTCTGCTTGACTTTGGCAGAGCCCGATGGCCCTCTCCCCTCCCGTTGGGCTCACCTCCCCATGGTGAATTATTTTCCACCATGGGAAATGCTTCTGAAACATGCCAAGCTCGGTTTGGCACAAACACGGCTCACCTGAGATCTTCCCAAGCAGCGTGGGGCAAAGAGAAGGTGTGGGTGGGTGGGCAGTAAGGGAGAACACACGGGGAACCTGTCTGCGAGTGCTGAGGAAAATGAAAGTGGACGAAGCAGCGCACAGAGCAAACAGGTGGCTCGCCTGGTGTCAGTACAGAGGTCTCCTGGTGCTGCCAAGAGCATCAGGGACCTCTCCCTGCTGCTACACCACCTTCTCCTCCACCTTGTCACAGGACTGAACTCCTGTCCAGCTCCCTGGGTATCAGCACAGATCTCCCCTGGCACCGGAGGCAGCAGCAGGAGGCTCCAGCTGAAGCCCTGTCTCCATGAGCCTGTTCTTTCTGGCGGCTCTGTATATAAACAGTTGTCTGGGCAGCCACATTTTTCTGCTCTGCGCTCCCTGCCCGAGTATTTGCATAGTGAGAAATGCGACGGGGTAAAGCACCCGACTGGATTTTGCTCAGCCCCTAAGGGTTCCTGTTGTGGTGGAGGAGGAAGGGTAAGAGGCAGGAGAGACACAGTGGTCTGATGAGTTCTGAGAATTGGGTGAGGAGGCCACATAAATCCAAATAAAGCCAAGGACATGTAAATATCCACAGGCTACTACCCTGTGCTTCCCTGCCTATCTCTGTCTCATCTAACCCTTCCAGCAAAACAGGCTTGATTTATCTGCAACTTCAGCACAAACCACAGACCAAAAGAGGAATTCACACACTTGGAAACTGGGAAAGAGCAAACCCTGGCTGTCACCCACCTCTGACTGGCAGGGTCGTTCTCTGTGTGAGCAGCTGGTCACATGCAGCTGAAATAAAATTTCCAACAGCTGGATAATGTGACACACACTCCTGTGGCTCAGGGCGGGCTCATGCAGATCTGGAAGCTGAAGCTCAGCCTTGTTTTGGTGACCCTCACCACGCCGTGCTGGATTCGAGGCATCCGCAGAGAGAGGGAGAGGCCAGTGCTGCTCGGCCTTTCTTAAAAGTAGCGGATTTGCAGCCTTTGCTTTTGCTGAGTCTTTGGCAAAGCACAGGCGGCTCAGCCCTTAATCTTCTGTGTTTTGAACATTCACGGGAACTATAAAATGCAGCTTACTCACCCTTTAGCCTTGCTAGCTCAGAAACATGAGAACTTCATGAGCCAGATCTTCGGTTGATATCAATTAGTGTTGGTCCACAGACTTTGGTGAAATTTCCAGCTTACCTCACACCAGGGCTCAGGTTTGTGTTCCGATTGGCACGGAGATGGCATTCTGACACGGCCGTGTCAGGGCAGAGCACCGTGCCCATGAGGAAGATCTCCATCAAGCCACCGCTGACTGCAGCTTTCCCAGTTCCTCTTGCAGAGGGAAGAGGCTTCAGGTCCCTTTTGGAGCAGGCCACGTGCCTGATTCACCTGCGAGGCCTGTGAGAGGCACACAATCCTTGTTAGGTCACTGTCTCACTTAAAAAACATCAATAAAGTGGTTGTGCTCACGCAGATGAAGGTTCTGGTCACAAAGCTGCTCCAGTGCAGTACAGGGTGGGACTGGATTCTAGGTGCATGTAATTTCTGTAGTTCACACACTTTTTTCTCAGGCTCTGTTAAATCCTGCCATTCTGACTTCCTCTTGTGGATTAGCCCCAGTAGGCAGCCACACCAAATCACTGCTCGTTTCCTTCCCCCCCTAAGGGGATGGAGGAACAAGAGAGGAAGGGCAAACGTGAGAAAACATGGGCTCAGATTAAATTTGTGAGGGAAATGTAGAAGAAGAGAAAAAGAAAACAAAGACAAGTGATGCAAATGCAACCACTCACCACCTCCCAAGGGTAGAGGGATGCCCAGCCAGTTCCCAAGCAAAGGACGGTCAGCGTCCCTAACTCCTCTCTTTTCCCTTTTTATTGCTGAGTGTAACGCTGTTTGGCATGAAACACCTTTTTGGTTAGTTCGGGCCCTCTGCTGGCTTGTGTCCCCTACCAGTCTCTGCACTCCTCACATCACTCTTTCTGTAGGGAATCATACTCATTTAAAGACCAAGGTTGTTCCTACGTCTGCAGCAGGGAAACAGAAAATACTTGTTTGATCTCACAGTAGTGGAACTGTGTTGCGATCCAATTTAGCAAGAAAAGACTTTAGAATTCTGTGCGGCGTCCTGTCGTTCCAACAATCAATTCAGCGTGGGAAACCTGTTTGTTAGAAGTGACAAGGAGAAGATGGATGTTAGAGATATCAACTTTGCCAGCTTATCGCTGCCGTGACTGACACGGGATTCTTCTTGTGTTTTGTCACGCATGAACAAGAAAGATGTCGACTCAGAGATGGAGGCTCCATGAGGATAACAAATACCAGTCCACCACACCGCAAGTTTTTCTCACCCAGCAAGCCAGCTGGATTCTCCCAAGCTGTGTGCCAGCGATACCCGCAGTAAAGCAGAGGTTCTGTCACAGAAGCTTGCAGTACGATGTGCTTCTCTAATAGGGACACAGCTCGAGGTCACAGTCACGCTCGGGTGTGCTCCCAGCAGCCCTGAAACACAGGCCAGGAGCACTCGGCGACAGCACCCCTCTTACACGTCTGAAGAGGCTAATTCCCCCCGGTCCCATCTGTGTTCCCTGCGTACCAGGCCTCCTGCAACCCCATAAAACATTAATTTAATAAAAGCCACAATGACGTGACAGCTTACTGCCAGTCACAAACCCATATTGATTCCTGAATAATTCATTTGGCAGAGGATGGGGCAGAAAAAGGTAATTTCTGGGGGATTTTTGTCTTGGTAAACTGCTCACCCTGTGGCCAGTTCCACCGCAAGCCATTTGTTTCAGGAGACTGTCCAATTCTGAAGGAAACTTGTATTTTCTTGTAAGGCATTGGGCACCTCTGACCCATGTTTTATCTTGCCACAGTTGGACAGCCTTACTGATTCATTGCTCCCATGGCTGATATCGTGGTAGAAGACACATTTTTTGGTAAATTTGAGAGCTCTGGGATGTATTACTTGGCTAGAAAAACATAGCTTAATGCATGGTGAGGAAGAATGCCCTGCCTAGCCCTAAGCCTGAAGTCTCGTGAGTTCTCCTGAAGTCTCTGGCGCTGGAGAGCCCCACACCTTCAGCTTCCCTGCATCGTAGCTGTGAATGCAGCCCACTGGAAATTAAAGCCGCTTGGATCAGATGCTGTTAAAACAAAATGGTGAACAAAAGAAAAACCAACTTTATTTGAAATCCTGTCAATCACTCGTCACATAGTGCTTGTGGCGAAAACTCCATGCAGGAAACAAAGAACTAGAGGCTAGACATTTATTTTTAACTGGGGAGATAATTTTGGTCTATGCAGCTCGTGGCTAGAATTTTTCATCAGCGAAAACTCACGCATCTTTTTAGCCTTCAGATAATATTTTAAGATTATAAAGCATATTTGAACTTCCTGCGAAAACCTGAGGCCCCAGATGGCAAACTCTGAAAAGATAATATTCTTGCAGCATGAAGTGACGCTTTCCACAGTGCCTCATGTTCGCTGCGAAGGATCCAGCTTATGCTTCAGACCAAATGCCTGCTCTATATTTAGCACGGCAGAGTCTATTGTGAAGCGGTGCAGTTTGGTGGTTACCACGTGCGCAGTCCCAGAGCAACAGTTTGGGTCTGTCGGAGCCGGTTCCTGAAAGGAGAAAATGGTTAACGCGCATGGATGTAACACGACTTGGAACAGCTTTTGGTGGATTTTGGGGGGGAGAAAAAGAACTTGAGCGGTCTTTGAGCTGGCAAAGTGCTTACAAAGGGAAGCAGTGATCTAAAAATAAGAACAATAGTTTAAAAAGACACAACGCGAGGAGGCCGGCGGCTCAGCCTCCTCGGAGGGCGGCAGGCTCGCACGGGCTGAGCTCGGCGTCCCGGCCTTCAGGGGGCTGCCGGGGGGCCCGGGGAGCCCCGGCTGCGCCTCGCTTCTGAGTTTGCACCGCCCGAGGGGAATGCGAGCCCCGTGGCGTGTGGCAAGCGCCTCGCTCGGCTCTCAAACTTGCCTCAGAGAGCCGGCAGGGCAGCGCCTGAGGGGAGGGCACGGCCCGGCCGAGCCGGGCGGGGAGGCGCCTGCGGCGGAGCCGGGTCGCCCTGCTCGGGGCTGCGGGCGGCCAACGGGCCCGGGGAGCGGGGGGGCGGTGAGGGAGGCGGGCCGAGCCCGCCCGGCCCCGGCCCCCGCCGCTGACGGGCGGGGAAGGGCCGGGCCGGGCCGGGCCGGGCGAGCAGCGGCGGCGGCGGGCGAGGGGCGGCCACTCGAGCAGCGCCCGCGCCCGCTGAGCGGCAGCACGGCCGCGCCGGGCCCCCGCGTCCCCTCGCCGCCGCCCCGAGGCCCCATGGCGGGGCTCTCGCTGCCGCCGCCGCCGCCGCTGCTGCTGTCGCTGCTGCTGCTGCTGCTCCCGCCTGCCGCCGCCTCCCCGGCCCCGGAGCAGCCGTCGTGCCACGGCGCCTTCGACCTGTACTTCGTGCTGGACAAGTAAGGGCTGCGCGGGGGGCTGAGGGGGCGGCGAGCGGGGCTAGCGGTCGCCTCAGCGGGCTAACGGTCACCCACAGGGGGCTAACGGTCAGCGCGCGGGGCTCGCCTCAGCGGGCTAACGGTCCCCACGCCGCGCTCAGCCGCCGCCGCCGCGCCGGGCTAACGGTCGCCGCGCGCCACCGTCGTGTTTGTTTTATTATTATTATTTATTATTTTATTATTATTTTTGTTTTTGTGAGGTAAAAAGGCGTTTTCCGAGTAAAAAAAAAGTGCCGGCGGCGGCCGTTTTTCGGGCAGCTGCCGCCCCTCCCCCGCCGCAGCTGCCGGCGGTGGGGTTTGTGGCGGGGAAGTTTGCGGCGGCCGGGCTCGGCTGCTGCTCGCTGCCCCGACGGGAAACGGCCCCAAAACCGCTCCCGGGAACCTCCAGGGGGGTCCTGAGGGGAGCAAACAGTCCTGGGGGGCTGGGTGTCGCTGGAAATGCCCCTTTCCTCCCCCCCCTTTCCGTAACTCAGGCCTACGACTCACACGCTTCTGCTTTTCTTTCCAGGTCTGGGAGCGTAGCGCAGAACTGGCACGAGATATTTGATTTTGTGCATCAACTGACGGAAAGATTTGTGAGGTGCGTTTTGTTCCCTGCACTGTCTCTCGTTCTGGGATAGCTTGACAAAAGCCCACGTTTTCGTAAGCTCGGTAGATCCCTCTCACAAACATGTTAAGAGTTTGGCTTCTAATGCCCTGATTGCGAGAAAATCTTGGAAACTTTCCCTTAATTTTCTCATGTTTGGAACTCAGTAAAAAGGCGATAGTAAGCATCTTTAAACACTTAAGTCTCTCAAAGTACTTTGAGGGGTGAATACCTCTTTTTCTGCTCTTATTTTTCCCTGAACCACAGGGAAATACTTCTCATACATATTTTTGCCTGAACCACAGGGAGATACTTCTCATACAGCATTTCATGTATACTGCTTTTAGAGATCTAGATGAAGATAGCAATCTGATTACACCTCTGTGTGTGCATGTAAATGTGTGGCGCAGGTGAAAAATGGGGAAGTATCTTTCAAGCTCAGAAAAATACACAGGAAGTTTGTGCCTTGGTAACAGTGTATGTGTCATACGTACATGTAATCAACTTTATGTTTAACTGGCTCGCAGTACTGTCTGGCAAGTAGTGGTGCTGCAGAAATGGCTGTTGTAAACACTGGCTAACTGTACAAACAGCTGAGGGTGACTGGGTTGTAGCATCCTGCTTTAAAAAAAAAAAAAAGTGAAACAAAGAAAACCTCCAAAAATACAGAGACAGATGTGGCAGTTTTTGCTCTGGAAAAAGAAATTCAGCAAGCACTTATAATCTTGGCTTGCTAATAATAAGGAGATACAAATAGGCTTGTATAATTTAATACAGTGCCTACATCCATCATCTGTAAAGCAAGTCTTATGTTAAGCAAATGGCTCACATGAGCCTTTGAAAGTTATTTTGTAAAGTTTATAAGAAAAAGAAGAGAGCCTGGGGACACTGTAGCACCACTTCTTTTTCAACAACCACTGAAAAATACATCTGTCCCCACTAAAAGAGTGGTGCTTGTCTGGTGTAAATCCTTCCATTCACCATCTTTTGCAACCAAATTAGAATGCCCTCTGCAACAGTTGTTGTGTAGTGGTCTGGCTGCATTATCTAAAATAATTTAGTTGGTAAGTTATTGAGCTGATCTTACACATCAAAGGAGTGTTAACAACAGTGCAGAGACAGACAACCTAACCTCAGAGCATCTGCACACTCAACCTTATGTGGCACTAAGCCTTCACAGAAGGACCAACCATCGGTTAGCTCCTGTGGGAGCCTGAGCAGTTCATACTGTGCCCTCTGAGAACTGATAGGGCCTTTGTGCCCCCTTCAGGCCTCAGTACACTTTTAAACAGGGTACAGAGTCAACCCTGCTCTTTCTTAAATTGAAAAGGTGTGGGCAGAACCACAGGGAACCATTTGGTAGCAGGTTGCTTCAGTCCGCACCTAAAGTTTTCATCTGAAGAATTATTTCACAGCTGTGTGACCTGTGTGCATCTGCTCACCAGTTTGGCTCATCTGTTGCATACATGTTTCAGTAGTAGCTCTGTTGCTGCCCTCCTCCATCATCCTGGAGTCCAAGTGCTGGGAACACAAAACAGAAATGGGGTGTCTTGCAAAGAGGACAGATTCATGGTTAGTTAGAGGACAGTTCAAGTTAGTTAAGTAGTAACTTTGACGTTTCTACTTGTAGAGGGTTGCATCTCAAAGAGGGAAGTCTGGCATTGCTTGGGCTAGATAGATAGTGATCTAATGCAGAGGTGGGGATTTCAGCTGTTTGTTTGGCAGCTGTTTGTGGCAACTAAGACAACTGATAAACCCACAACTTAGATTACAATTACATTTAGAGCATCTCAGATATTTTTTTTTAATATCCAGTACCTCAATAGCCTACAAGACTGGATCTTAAATCCAAGTTGTGAGTGGCCAAAGGTTTTCCCAGAACTTTTATTTCCGTGATGTCAATAATTTTAAGTTGCATCACTGACACAAAATAACTGAAAATGCATAGTCATTTATCTTTACAAGTGTTGTCTTTTACTAATATTAACCCAATAAATCAGTGCTGATACACATATATCATGAATTATAAAATTTACCAAATATCTTGTCATGAATATAAATTCAAGGCAGGTAGGATGGATGTTAATACTTACCTTAGGGAAGTTACTGTCTTGGCCTTCCAGAACATCAGTTCTTAAGAGATGCATTTTTCCACTGACAGTTGGAGTTAACTCCTCTTAGTCTTACTAAGAGACAAGTGGGGTTCTCAAAAATAATAATAATAATAAAAGATATAATTCCTTATTAAAAAGTAATTTCATACAGGACTGCTTTGTACAATGACATTTCCCTGGATGATTTTACAGATGTTGATCGCAAGTGGCACAACTCTATGTCAGAGACAAACATCCTAATTCTGAAAGAGTTTGTCATGCCACTTGACTAGAGCTGAAAAAGCCAGACAGTGCTGCTGCTTTAATTCTGGTGATTTTATGACCTAAAAGCATAGTTGGAAATATACTTTGTACTGAGATCAAACTTTAAGAAAGGGTAACTAACTTGTGCATGTGTCCATGTTTACTGCCCTGGAGCAAGGGTGCACTGTAAGCGCATAGCCCTAACTTATTTTTACACCAGCGAGTGATGATGAAAACATCTTTTATACTTTGGTAGATAATCAAATTGTATGTAGATTGTAGATTGTTTGGTAAACAATCCATGAATTTCACATTCAGTTGGGTCACACGAGTTCTTAACTCTTAAGTTCAGCATGTGTTGATTTGGAGTTCAGTCAGGAGGAAGAGAAAAATAATTCTAATTCTGCTACTTCATTCTCAATGCATGCCTGGAAAAGGAAGTGAAATGGGCAGAAACCCTTCAGTTCCTTTCTTGTTCTTGTTTTCTAGTTCAAAAGTGTGTTCTTTGGAAGTTAGAGGATAAAGACATTAGTAATAAATGAGTACATGAATGGAATGATGTGCATGTGTACATTTCATTTGTCTAAACTGTTGTTTTTTTCTTTTCTTTCCCCTTTTAAAAGCCCCAAGATGAGATTATCCTTTATCGTGTTTTCCTCCCAGGCACAAGTCATTATGCCATTAACTGGAGACAGGTTAGTGCACTGCTTTTTTTTAATTCCCATCTCCCTCTCCCCACCAAGAGCTCTTATTAAATCAGAGGAACAGTCACAGATACTGAACAATAACCGATACCTTTAAGTGGTGGTCAGTCACGTGGCCTCGGTGTAGAGATGGATTTAATTTTGTGAACATCTCAATGGAAAGCCTGGTAAAAGGGAAAAGGAGAGGGATGAGAAAAATTCTTGATGTGAATTCTGCTGCTGCTTTGCACACCAACTATGAGTTGATGGTTTTTCATCTCTTGCATGACTCTGCACCTTCCTTGACACAACAGGAGAAATTACTTTTGCATGTACTTTTATAAAGCAAGCTCTTTAGATAAAAGTTTCCAACGTTTATGTCCAGGTAAAGCACACAATAGTAAATTAATGTTTCCCATTATCTCATATTGTCTATGTTCTAATGATGACTTCAAAAACAGTTTTAGATGGTAAAGTTTGTGCCACTTGAAAGATGAGAGATCTTTGTGACACCATGGACGTGTCTTGAGGTACCTGACATCTTCCCTTCTGTTGATGTTTTTAGGGGCAATGGAATGCAAGGCTACTCACTCTGATTTCAAGAAGTGATGATTAGCAGCTACGACAGGTCAGGGATAGGTGTTGGGGAAACAGCAGCAAAAAAATCAGGTAGAGGAGAGATTGTTGCAAAATTAACTACCAAAACCACAGGAACTGGGAACTATATTGGGGAATCCCTTCTTTCAGCAGAGGACAGTTGCAGTACCCTCAAATCACCTGGGTCCTTCAGAAATCCTTTCAGCCCTGTCAAAACAACACACCCTTACTGTCTCCCTTCTGTCCAGAAGCCAAGCACTATGAACAACTTTTTGGATTTGGAACATTTGGATAAATCATTTACAAATCATATTAATGAACTGTGGCAGGGTGGAAGTGAGGTAGTCCTTCCTTTCTGTTTCCTTTAGTGGAATTGATACAAAACATGATGTGTCCTTTTCACTCAGTTTTGTTTTTTTTTTTTAGTAAAGGATACATAATAGCAAGTACAACACTGAAGAGAACTGACCTTGGCAACAGACAAATGTCTCGCCCTATAGTAAAGGAGGCTGACATTCTAGAAGTAGACTGTCTGAGGACACAGTTCCAAGCCCCTACCTGTTCAAGCACTTCAAAAAGTGGTCTGACTTGAGAACAGCTAAGTGCTCACGCCCCAGCCTGCACTTGGATGCTGGAGCTGCTCTCTGCAAGGAGAGACAAGGTTATAAACCATTTTTCCAGATGGCTTGAGAGAGTTCAGAAGAGGACATTTAAGCCTGTTCCAAGGACTGCTCAAGTCAATGAGACCCTTTCTCTCGATTTCAATAGGCTCTCAATCCCTGTTAGTAGTCTATTCCTTATCAAACTCAGAGTCAGCATTGATACCACACAGAGCACTTGGACAGAGCTCTGGAATTGTGCCACATGAGCACAAGTGCCTTTTTTATCGTTGCGTGCCCATGGCACGCTTCAGGCTGTGGAAAGAATCAAGTGTTTCTTGGAAATCTAGTTTAAAGCATAGAAAGAACCCATTTACTCTCTTGTGGATTCCTCTGAAGGACTTTTCTTAAATACAAGGTTTGCCAATTGTTTTGAGCATGTTTAGGAGGAACTAAAAGGAAGGTGGAGGGGAGACAACAGTAACTGTGACCTGACCCTATCTACATGAATAAGAACGGATAGATAGAGCTGGAACAGCTGTTACTTTCAATATTGAAGTAGTCAATGGTTAAAAATGACTTACAATTTTAACTCCCATTGTTCTGAACAGGAGGTGAGCAGGCTAAGTACAGCGCGGTATCAGGGATGGGTGTTCGTGATTATGGGATGTTCCAGCCTTGTTAGTTTACGTGCATTTTAGCTTTGCCAGGATGTTTTTCCCCACACTCACTTGCTAATTCACCAATTAGCAATTTGTGAAACCACAACTCATTCCCAGCAGTTAGTTCAAAGTAGGGAGGTCTTTTTTGTTTAAAAAGCCAAAGCATTCTAATTGTTTGCACAAAGTGATTGCTGCTTTTTCCTATATAATAAAGATGTGGATATAAAGAAACCCACACCACAGTGCTAACGCCCCTGCATTGCCAAATATTTTTGGGACTATGTAAACAACTGTGCAAAGAGAAGTCACTGATAACCACAGTACACACAATGCTGTGACAAATACTTGGAATAAAAGTAACACCCAAATGGAAACTACTGTTGTAGAGATGCTCGTTCCCCAGTGAAGTTTGTCTGCAAACTGTATACAGACCGATAAACAAAGATTTGTGCATTCACATTCGGGGCTCAGCTATGCTACCACTTTTAAAAAGAAAGCTGCTCAGAAAAGCAGTTACACTGGCAAAGGTCGATGTCTTCTGCATTCTCTTCTAGCCAGCTGTATGCTGGCCAGCAGAATTTCAGGTTTCTGTAAGCCCGATTCTGTAGCATGTGGTTGGTATCCATAGCCAGAACTAGCTGTGCTGATTCTGTGGGATATAAAGAAAGATTATGTTCCTGAAAGCGGAAAAATTGGACCCTTAAGTACCTGATGCATTACCAGCTGCACCCTACCGTGCTTGTCCACAGCCTGATGGAGTTCATTCCTTTGCTGCCCTTTGGTGCCTGTCTGTTTTCTATTCAAAGCACATGCAGGAGTCCTACAATTTGAAGCAGAATGATTATTATTGTTGTATCTAGCTCTCCAGTATTTAAGTAAATCTGAATTCTGGATCATGCTCAGATAAAGGAAGGTTGCTACATTTTAATTTACATTAAATTGATTTATTTGTTTGCAAAGCTGGGCTGCATTGTAATCGCTCTTTACTAAATGGTCTGGTTTAACTTCTAAATGTAGTTCTGCAGCACCCTGTCTTGGGGCACGGAAGGTAGGAGACGAGTTTGCTGTAGACTTTGGCCCAGGCAGGGAGCGGTGTTTGTAGACAGGCCCACGTGCCTCCCAGAGGAGTTGGCACAGCCTCCCACACAGCAAACAAAGCCTCTCCAGCTGGAGTGTGTAATGCTGGCATAAGGTCCTGCTTGCCGAGACAGAGCACAGCAGAGGTCCCCAAAGGGCACGGCTCAGCCCGGCACCTCTCCTGATTTCAGCTGGGCTGGGCTGGGCTCTTCCCCACAGCCCCTGCTCACACAAGTTCACAAGAGAATCCAAAAGAACCCTTGGATCAAAATGACAAAGTGCTTATAGCCATGGTTGCATTTGCCTGCCTGCTACTAGAAGCATTATCTGAAGTAGCTGCAAAGTTTATAAGAGAGAACAGACAGGGTATGTAAAACAAATTAAATGTGCCTTTTCTAAAAGACAGAGGTGTGATGCAGCACATATGCCAAATGGGGAAGAGATATTAAAATTGTGATTGTTCAGCCCAAACACAGACAGGCTGCAAGTTGCTGATTTTGTTTTGCCTTTTCCACCTCCCTCCCTTGTCTGACTTAAACCACGAAGCCAAAGGCAATCCAGCCTTTATTACCATTATTGAATTGTAGTGCAGTGGTGTCCAGACACCCAGGCTGAGGTCATGGTTCTGTTATTTCAGTACAGATGAGCTTCATATAAAACCAGACCTTCTCCGCAGAGTTTTGTGGCTACAGCAACTCATTACCGAAACTAGGGAGAAGAGAATTCTGAGAGCACTGCAGAGCAAGAAAGAGGGCTTCCAAGTACTACAGCTGGCTGAGTAGAGGGTCCTGTTACTGCAGGGGTTCAGGCAGAGATGAGCTCCTGTGCCCTCCCTCCAAACCTTCTGGGTGTGAGTTTTGGTGTGACTCGGCTGATCTGTTTTGATGCTTGTTAGGGGGCGGTCTGCTTGGGCTGTAAGTCCTGCATTCGCCTTGTGACAGCCAGAGCAGGGCTTGCTCCTACCTGACCCTCCCAAAGCAGGGGTGGAGCTTCCCTGTGTCTGGCTGGGCTGATCTGGTAACACGTGCCCCAAAAAGGGATGGTGACTGATTAAGTTGCAGCTAAAAAAGCTGCTGCTGCCAAAGATTTTCCTGGAACCCCTTGTAGGCAGAGGCCTGGAAACACCAGAGATTTCTGTGTGGCTGGGTCACAAGACATTTTAGATAAATAAAACTGAACTGATTGTACAAAAGCTATTTTTGCAAAATGAAATCTGTTTCAGAAAACTGGGACTTGAGTTGCTGCTTGTTTCTTGGCAGCAGAACGCTAACGCCTGTGATGTGCTGCCACTCATCCTGGCAAGCACTAAGTATGTGGTTTATAATCTGCGTTCATACATAATCAGTTTCAAGTTGTTTCTATAGATGCTGAATATAAAATATTTGGATCAAACAGATTGTATTATCTTACATAACTTGTTCTTCTCCATACATTCAATGTGACATTTTTTATTTTTATTTTTTAATTGTATCAGTTGATCCTGTGATTGGGAGCTTATTGCAGCTAGGGATTGTACTTTGGAACAGAGCTTCTAAACATAGAGGAACCCTATCAGCAGAACAAATGCCTAGTGGGTGGCATTCAGGCAGACCGGCATATGCATTCTTTCTCATTTTGCTTGCCTTAAGGAAAGCTTTCATGCATCCTGCAATGTATTTTCCCTCCGTCTCCTCACCCCTGCTTATTTCCTCATTGTCACCTATATTTATTCTATATGCTCTGCCCCACATGTCATGTCTTTACTTAGCTGTTTTTTGCTTGTTTGTTTGTTTGTTTTCTCCCCCCCCAGGGTAACTTTCCATGGGTTGAGTGGAACTTTAAGAATTAAGAACTTCCAGATTTAGTTGGAAAAAATCTTTAACACTATCCTTACTGCTATTCCCTTTCCTTAGATAAAAGAGGTGTCCCACAAATGCTGCTTTTGCCTATCAATACTAATTTTTTAAGGCAGAAGAACTTAATTATTGCAGTTCTCTCCTACCCTATTAAATAGCCACAGACTGACCAGGATGATTTATTTAACTAGAAATGTAACTGCTATTTTAAGGGATTTCCTTTTCTAATTGCAGCATGATCAGAAGTGAAGTCAGTTTAATTGAACAAAGTAAACTTAATAAAACAAAATTTCTGGTGGGCCATTTTAATGCTGAGGCTTGGTCACTTTTTTTTTGTGGTATTTACTCTGAAACATTTTACCCAAATCCAGCTCTTTGACTCACTGAGGCATATTCTGTTATTTAGGTTTAAACTAACTGTTAGCACAGTGCTGCTTCCGTTGTGAATATAAGATCTGCCTCCACACATAGCTAAATGCCGTGTTTTACAGATTTTAATTTCAGGCTTCGTTTACAACAAATGCTAATTTTTTCCATCAATAAAGTAACATCTTTTCCCACTGTAAATCAAT
This sequence comes from Aythya ferina, assembly GCF_964211825.1. Lineage (NCBI taxonomy): Eukaryota > Metazoa > Chordata > Aves > Anseriformes > Anatidae > Aythya > Aythya ferina. The sequence continues at coordinate 30,989,724 of NC_140300.1, read as the reverse complement.
GCTGAAATCCTTAACCTTTTTGTTTTCAGAGGGAAAATCAAGCAAGGTCTTAAGGATTTGGAGGAGGTGAAACCAGCAGGGGACACATACATACATGAAGGATTAAAACGGGTAGGTTGTACTCACCCTCTTGCAATTAAAACCATCTCTGTTCTCACCCTTTGGGTAACACAATATGTAACATAAATGGATTGATTTTATATTCTGGTGAGTTACACTCAAATATTTCTGGCTCTCTTGTGGTCCTGGGACTGCCCGGACACTAAGCAGATCCCATGCAGGAGGCAGACCGGCCATTGCAGGAATTTGCCATATGCAATTTCTTTGGTTTGATCCTTCACAGCAGAGAGTGTTTCTTTGTTCTGGATCAAACAGCTGACACAGTTACATGGTAAATACTCACACACAGCTTTGTCAGGCTGCACATATAGCAGGGCCTTCTAAAGAAGGTGCTCATTGACAATTAACAGCACAGATCAGAATTTTAGAAACAACTAGCATTTTTTTGAACTACTTATTTTTTCTTGAGATAAACAGTGAAAGTACACTTGGTCATTTTGCTGAAAGCCTCAAACCCTGCTGGTAAGAAGTAAAGTGAGGAACTAAGCTTTCATGGTTATGGATAGAAACTTACTTTCTTCCTTTATGCCTGTAGAGCCAAGATTGTAATTATGATCTGTGGGCTGAAAAGCTAGGCAAACAGAAGTTTGTTGCTGTTTAAAAAATGGTAATGGTAAGCCACTCTTCTTATATCTTGGAACCTACTGACTGACATTTAAAAGCTGCGGGTAGCAGAGAAAACCTTATGGTGGATTTAAAGAAATGTGAGCTTCAAAACTCAAAGCATCCGTCCTGAAGGAATCAAGTTTTTTCAAAAACTGATCAGTTACTGACTATCACTTCAGAGATGCACTCACTACTAACTGTAATGTAGTGACAAATTATTTCCTTGGTAGTAACACGTGAAAGGAAGGCAGAGGATCGTCGGAAGAGATGGGTTTGAAGATAAAGCAGCATGTTGTTTCAAATGCCATGTTAGCTTAGAAGAGACATCTTGGTTAAATGTTCAGATATAATTTTCATTTTTTTTTTTTTTAGGCCAATGATCAGATTAAGCAGCATGGAGCAAAGTTTTCTAGTATCATCATTGCATTGACAGATGGCAAGCTAGATGGCCAGATTCCCTTGTATGCAGAGAAGGAGGTGAGCACTAGGTGAAAATGCATGTTGTATTCTGAAGAGCTTGCATTGCCTTTTGAACGAAAAAATACTTAATCCTCTCTTCTATTCCCTGGCAGGCAAAGATATCCAGAAGTCTGGGGGCTAGAGTTTACTGCGTTGGCGTCCTGGATTTTGTACAACAACAGGTAAGAACATTACTATTTTAGATTAGTAGGCCGTACCTTGTTACAGGGTTTTACGTGTTTCATGTTAAATAATATATAAATAAATTTTACTTACATTAGGCAGGACAATATTTTCTCTGGCTCAGGAAGCAGACACTCAAATGCATATACAGGCATGAACAGAACGTTTGGGTGGCACTTCTGGTGCAGGAAAAACTGCCAGAAATACCCTTGCTACCTCATATCTGCCTACAGCAAGGGACATAGGTAAAACCTTCCATTAAGACACTAACCAGATCAGGCTACAGCTGGCATTAACTGCATTGCTATGGACAAGCTTTAAGCAGAATATATAACAACCTTATGAAAAGGATAAAGAAAAGAAATTTTTCAAAAAAAAAAAAAAAAGAAAAAAGGATCGATATCTTTCACCAACTAAAAGTTCTTCCAGATCTGCCATTCTCTGGCAAAACTGTCCTAATCATCCCTGGAGCTACTTCTGTAGCGTGAACTTGACTTAAAGGGAGCAGTGTACAAGAGATGCTTTACTATAATAAAGGTATGTAGAAAGGCTTTTTAATGTAAGGCAGAGTGAAGAAAGAACATAACTTTGGAAAGATATGCAGAATTACTGCCGAAATACAGGCCCTAAAAGCTTTTTTTACTGTCGTTGTTTGACATGATGGATAGCTACTACACCATATTGTTATCTGCTGTAGGTTCTCACAGATCCTCCCACTTAGAAAAAACATGGGTAGCTTCTTCACTGGAGAGGGAACCCAAATTTTTCCTTCTCTTTTCAGAGTTATGAAAGGTGTGTTTTTTTGTACATCTTTTTTTTATTTTAAGGCTGAAAAATCATTTAAAGAGCTTCATTTGCCAAGTGATTCATGTGTTTCCATGTGTTTTCTCTCCAAAGCTTGAAAAAATTGCTGACACAAAAGAGCAAGTCTTCCCTGTCACTGGAGGATTCCAAGCACTTAAGGGGATCATCAATTCTGTGAGTATCAGGCAATAAGTTGAACATTTCCTCAAGATAATAGCATACTCTCCACTTCCACTTGCTCTTCCAGGAAGAATTGGTTCCTAAATGAGTAATACCAATATATTGTGCTCTACACACAGAGATGCAGTTGTGTAAATAAACATTGCCTGCTGCTCCTGCAATTTTTCATGCTCAGACCTTGTATAGAGTTTGATAGCTCCCAGGTCTATAAAGTACAGTGGGTTTGAGGAGGATGCATTGAGGAATGGCTGCTACAGGCTTAATCTAAAACAAATTGAGACTTTTACTCCAACAGAGTTGAGAACAACTGGTTAAAGTTATTAAGAATGAGTGACAAATACATAGTGCACAAATCTTGGTATACTGAGAAGCATTCTAAATATACACGTATATGTTAGCCTTGACATTAATTGCTTGTTTTTCTTGTAAATAAGACTTTCAGTTCCTCCCCCCCCCCCCCCCCCCCCAACATGCCATGAGCAACTCCCATCAGTGAGATGGGGCTCTTCAACTTCTTACTGTGATTTGCAAGCAAGAATCAAAGCAAAAGGAACGTTTTGTTTGTGGTCAGGGGCTGGACAGTATTGTAGCTGCATTTAAAGCAGACACCTTAGGTTGAAAGGACATAATTTGTTTGCCTTGTACTTTAACTAAAGGTCGCGTGCCTTACGCAGGGTTAAGTGTGCTGCAGCTGCACATAAGCAGCAAAAGAGGAAAAAAGCTTACTGTCAAGTCAAAACCAATAATGAAATCCTTTTTCTGAGAGTTATAATTCATTTCCTTTTCCATCTTTTTTTTCTATTTTAAATAAATGAAGGATACTACTCACATACAGGATATTATGCAGTCATGAATTTATCACTTCCCTTGAATAGTGTGTTTTTTTTTGTGGAAGTTAACGGCATCATGAAACAACTTCTTTTCCTTCTCATCGCTTAAAATAAATGTAATTTGAGAAGCTTCCTTGCACATTCTAAAGAGAGATAATCAACCTTTTCATGCAGTGACATTTATTTTCCTGAAATGATATACACCCCATGTGGTACTCCTTTTTTTAAATCTCAATCTATGCCATTTTAAATACTTACACAAATCAGTTTTTCTGCTAGTGCAAACCAATGCAACGTTTGAAGCCACCAGAGAAAGACTTATAGATAAGAGCAAAATATTTAGTCCCAATTCATTAAGCAAATAAATTTCCAGTGGTACTAAATTTCAAAATGCATATGTCAAGGTAAACTAGGTAAAGGAAGAAGACATCTGCATTTGGACTGTCCTTTCAAACAAGAGTCACTGACCTGCAGGTTGGACCCTTCAATGAGTTGGATTTCTCCACTCTTCTTGCTCTTTGAGAAGGCAAAGGGAGTACAGTCTCTTGAAGTTTCTGAAGAGCTCAGCTTGAGAATTCTATAATTAAAATATACAGAAAGTTGACATATCCTGCACGCTGTCTCATTTTCCCTTATTTTTCATCAGTGTGGTTCTGGGCAGGCTCAGACTATTTGTCTTATTCCTCCCAGGAGCTTTCAAGCACTGCCATTTCTTTGTGGACAGAGTCAGCTTGGCAGATAGCTTTTGCACAAGTCTCAGTCCACCTTCTTCTGACACTCATGAAAATCTCAAGTGTAAAAATAGCAGATGTATGCATATCATGGCTGCAGAGCAAGAAAAGATGCACCTAGTTGCAGCACCTTGTTTTTAAAGGAATAGTTTAGGACAGGGACTGTGCAGAAACAGCAAACTTAAAGGAAGTTGTTCTATAGCTTAAACATAGCCTGCTCTTTACACTCTGACTTAACTCTGGAATTTTTTAGGGTTGTTAAGCAGATTGTAGCTGTAACAGATGCTTCAACATTCAGCTTGCTGCTTATTTCTGTCCTTAGAAAGACTATGTTGTGGCTTTCTGGGCCTATGGAAAATGTTGTAATTGTTGCGAGTGCTGTAACAAAGGAGCATGAGAAAACTTCTCCAATAGGAGATGTACCACCTTGCTTCAGTCTTTGTTTCATCAGTCTCATTTGTTTGGATAAGCGATCACACAAAAAGCGTTAGCACTGTGATACCTTCTGAGAGCTTTTAGGGGCTTGAGTATTGTTTCCAGCTTCCTGAAAAGCACAGAATCTAACTGGAGTTTCATTTTCCTGTCATGACATTTAAGACTCTCTCCTTTTCTCTTCTCTAGTAAAGCACTTTAAGTGTATTTGCTGGAAGCAGCTGGAGTATGATACATTGCCAGCATCTTTGTTTTTACCACAGTGCATGGAGGGATGTATCTATAGTTTTTCTTCCCCGTTTTTTTAATGCACATGTTGGCTGCATTGCCATGATTGTTTAGTATGCTGTAGTTATAATTCAGTTTCCATTGAAAGGGTTTTGACTGATTGTGACAATTCATTCTCATTGCATTATAAAATCGATAAGCAAGATCTAATCAAATATGAAATAGTCACAGTTTTCCTTATTATTCACAATTATAAATCCATTTCAATTTGCAAGTTAGCTAAAGAACGCAGGCTGAAAGAGACACACTGTCATAAAAGGGAAGTATAATTTCAAAAGAGATAAAGAGGAAATACCCAAGTCACAAACATGCAGAAGTATTGCTCGAAGTGCAGCATCAAAGGTGCAGTTCTGAAACCTCCATTAACATTATTGAACATTTTTTGTTAAAAAAAGTACTGCTTACAGAAATAGCAATGACCCAGCAATTAAAACCCTCGAGCAAAACTACAACAAAAAAAACATTCAGTAGGAATTGTAGGAGGAGCTTCTACTACATTTGTCTTTACTGGACTCTCAGCTGCAAATTTTTTGGCTGCTCTGATTTTATACTTCTGGTAAATTGACAGAATGTTGAACAGTTCATTTGCTGGTAGAAAAAAGTGACAAGCTTTATCTTACAGGATCTACTACAACCTGCTTTGCTTCTGCAGTTGCTTACAGTCTAAGAATTTATTACAATTTATTTTCTTTGGAGAGATGCACAAAATATGTTTAATGATTACCATGGATTAATGCTTAAGACAGTTGGAGATTTGCATTTAGAGAATTTTGAGCATTTAGCTCAAATCTTGAAAGCTTGTATTGTGTTTTGACTTTCTTACTTCTGATAAAAAAGGCCAGTGAAATTTCAAGGATTTAAGCACCTCCACATTGTGTTGTGTTTCTTCCAAGTAATACTGACAAACAGAAACTCCTCACAGACTTCTTTAAGTCTGTTTTTTGAAGTTTCCAGCTCTTCTGGAATTGCTAGTATCTAACTTTATCAAGTAGTAACTGAACAGCATTGTCAGAGCAAATAAATCTGAGTAGAAGTCTAGAGCTTAAAAGAAAAACGCTGAAGGCAAGTTATTATGCTATCAGGAACAGTTTACTGATGTAGTTTGGCTGATAATTACATGGAGTATGGCCTCATGAGCAACCCATAGCAGTGTGAACTGAAAGGGTTTCAGACTGTACAATTTATATCAGCGTGTGACAGTTCAGTACTATGTAAGACAATAAAACTGTTCTTTTTCCCCGTCTCCTCCCCTATATTATTGAGGTTAAACTTTTTTTGTTGTCGTTGTTTAATTTATATTTGAAGAACCATTTAGGAAGTTACCAATTTCATTGTTAGGACTGAGTCGGTCTGTCATAATCAAACTACCACCTTCTTAAATGGCTTTGGGGGAGGCTGGTGAGAATGCACTTGTCTTTACAGCTATCAGGCACAGGGGTTCTGAGCAGCTTTGGGAGAAGGAAGATTAGCAGGGTCAGGACCCAGTCTATAAGTAAGCTAACTCAAGGGTGCCTCAGTTGCATCTTGCCACATATAGTCCTGAACCAGAACCTTTATTGAGAGAAACACTGTGGAGACTTTGTCCTTATTAAATAGCTCAGACACTCCAAATTTCTCTGAAGGATCAGTTTCCACAAGGTGACTGGGGACTGTGGGGCTAGCAGCCTAGAAGAATTTGTGAAACATACTGGGCATCAGGTTAACTTCTCTGTAATGCAGGAACAGTATTGGACTCCGTCAAGGACACGAGCAAAAGATGCCTTTGTTCACAGAAGCAGGAAATTTTGCAGTTATGAACACTTATTTGAACTATTTCATCATTTATGAAATGAAAGTTACAGGAACAGTGAGAACAAGTGATTAAATTAAGGATCTGGGAGCCAGGATGCTGCTGCCATTTGAATCAAACACATGGAGCTTTACAGTGGACAATAAGGTCTCTACTCCCTTGCTGGAAAGCTCCACGTGTTTTCTAGCACCCTGTCTACTTCTCTGCCCTAACCCATCTGTATTTGGCTGCGTATTTGAATATAGGGGCAGTATGTAGTACAGTCAGCCTTCCCTGCTTCTGTTGTGCATGTTACACCTGCTGGCAGGCTTGCCTTTGGAAGATTGTTACCCCATTTTTTTTTTAATTTATTTATTCTTTAAATCAGGCTGAAGTTCCTGCCTGCCTATAATATCCCCATAGACCTCCACTGTCAATCAGCATGACATTTGATTTCCAATTGTTCCTGCAGTATTTTCATATTTTGTCTGTTTTCATGACTCGTTTCTGTGCTTGTGGTTCACACAGCTAGGCAAGTCAGAATTGCTTTTATGTGCCACATTCTGAAAAGCTAGAAGAGATAACGATCTCTGCTTCCTCTTCCCCTTACGCAAACACAAGTCCTACCAATTTGTGAAAGTTGTCTGGTTGTCTCTGCAGGCAGAACTGGACAAGGCCTGTAAGAAGATAAATTAATGGAGCTTGCTTCAGTAACATTATTACAGTATGTGGCAGTTAGAAGTAGACTTCAAAACATTTTTGTATTAAAGTGAGTTGGCAGCACTTAATGCTGGAAGTTAAAATATATTTTGTACTTCAGAAATCCCTAAGAACTTGTTAGTAAGACTACAGAATCTTGACAGATGGAGAACTTGAGAGGAAGTAGTTTACAAAACATTTCTGTCTAGAATTGTTTTACCTTGCATTGTTACAAAAATTTATTGAGAATTCTATCTGAAAGGAATTAGAAATACAAGTGTTCATCTCTTTTTGCAGGTGCTTAGTTTTGAATTGGGCATTTTAGGTACAACCACCCTTTAACACAGTAGGGAAAAAAAAAAAAAATCAAGGTATATAAGCTGAGCAGTTGCATTAGGTAGAAGAATTTTTACTGCACATTTGAAGCTAAATTGGTTCTAAGTTGGCAAAGCCTATCATGGGAAATAAAAAAAATCTAGTCCTTAACACAAAGTTGTAACTTTATGAAAAAAAACAATTAGAAATTTGCAGTTAGTATTTCAACCAAATGAGAGAGACTCGTTAGGTCTTGGACTTGGGCATAGGTGTGGGGAGACACCATGGAGCAAGGTATTCGTTGTCTGGACAACCCACCTACAGCTGTACCTTGCCTACTGCCTTCAGCTCTATAAATTCCTTCGCTGGAAGGATATTGACAGAAATAGGAAGAAGGTCAGTTAGCTGTGTAACTGATGGATGAAGAGACAGGACAACAGGAAGGAAAGATTCTTGGAAGAACAGAGTAATACATCTATCAGTAGTGCTTATACCGAATGTTTTTCGTGGAAATGCTGGCACTGAAATTAGTAGCACCACTTGCAGCCTGGCATCTTACCCCATGCAGTGAAGATTCCTCAGGTTACTCATATACCTACCTCTCCTGGGAGAGAAGAAATCTCAGTGTCTTTGGGATGTCAACTCCAACACCAAAGCAGGGTTACTTTGAACCATAAAAAGAGCATACTAGGAACACAAAAAGTGAACAAAGGCCGTAATGTATTCAGCGTCCTTTAAAATAAACGTATTCTTAACATACCCAGTGGCAGACTCCTGCTCAAGTGGTATGAGAAGGCAGCGCTATAAAAATCTTACTGCCTAATTGTAAAAATTCTTTCCAGTAAAAGTCTTGTTGATAATAGAGGGAAGGCTGCTCTGATTGTAAAGAACAGACAGTAAAAGCCCTCTGGAATAGTGAATAATAGTTACTGAATACCTGGGGAATTTGTGTCAGTTGGATGGTTCCTGTGCCCATCTCTGCATGACAATGCATTCCTGCCATTAGGTTGTACAGACTGTGCACAGCTAGGCTAGTAGGGCCCAAGTGGGCCCCTATATAATGGGCATGCAGCAGTGGCAGACAACAACTCTGAACACCTGACTTGGCATTCAAGATCTCAAGTGACGTGACAAGTGTTGTTACTGCACTTGTACCTCAACATTTCAGCAGTGAAAGGGATCACGCAGGCTTTTGATGAGATTTTGTGAGAAGCCAGCCTGTTCCTGCACACCTCACAGCCAATCCTAAAATCAACAGGGAGACAGAGGCACTGTGGGGGGTAAGCCAGGGTGAGCTGGCGCCGGTGGAGAGAAGAGAGCAAAAGTCTAAGAAGGGGCAGCCAACTACACTGAGAGTAGGCATCAACTCTTTCACCTTAAGAATGATTTTAAGCCATTAGGTTTGTAAACCCTATTGCAATTAGTTTACAGAAACATGCTCCAGCCTGGCTTCATCAGCCTCTGAAACCTTCTGCTCTAGATATGCTACCAGTAGGACTTCCTTGCTCTGTGCTGGCGTGGTCCTGAGTTACTACTGGTCCTCAGTTCTTAAACAGAGCTAGTAATACCAGCATTTACTGAGCCATTTCTGTCTGAACTGCTCCTCTCTCACTGGCTAAAACTGCAAGCAATTTGGTTATCGAATAGTAATAAGGAACTAAATTATTTTGAAGTAGTCAATACTTTTGCTCCAAGCTGGCTCAGCTGACTAGAGCTGAAATTCCTCTCTTGTTTACCGTGCTTGGAACACACCAAACACTCCCCTCCCGGCTTTCTCCTTACATTACACCCCTGAGCTATGCATGAGGGGAAAAGGGCTGGCAAAGGGACTTCGTGCCGTGAAGACCTTTCAAGAGCAACATCAGCTTAAACAGCTCATTATCAATTATACATCGACGTAATTGGATCATTTCCTGTAGGAAGAAAATATGCTCAGTTTATGCACCGGGAATCCAGGAAGCCAACTATTAAATGTTTAAGGAGATGGGGGGAGGAGAAATGCAACAAGTTATCATTAAAAGAATTACTCTGATTAAATCAGTCATCCTCTTTAATCCACTTGGATGGTCTAATATTCAAGCTGCACTCGGTGCAAGCTTGAGAGCTAACGTTGTGCTATGTTTTCCATGTGATTGAGACTGAGTAGATAGTTTGGGGAATTACTGCATGTAGTTGTTAAAGGGACTCAATGGCCTGGAATTGAACGCTTTCTGCTCTACCCTTCACTGCTGTGCAGCCCTTAATTTGACATGCTCTGACATATTACCAACCCTATAATGTTCTCCTGGTGAACAGAGAGCTGGAGAAGCCAGCAACCTAACTGACACGGCTCCGCTTTTCACGAGCACAAGCATGCCTTGTGATTCGGATGAGACTTGTCAGCTCTCCTGCATGGCTATCAGTTCTGTTACATAAGGGGTGCTGTAAAACTTGCTGAAAATGAAGCACAACTCCAACTGAAATCTAGTGTTTCCTTAGCAATAAGTTTCTGAGACAGATTTTTTTTTTTTTTTTAAAGAGCCTAAACAACTTCTTTCCTGTTATGGAAAATAACAGTTTGTCTCAATTCTTATTTACATTACTTGATAAGTAATGGGCTTGGGGTTGTTTTTAGTAATCTGGGGGTAAAGGTTCTGATGCTGTTAAAATACGCATCTCTTCCGACCTGCAGTTTTGTCGTCTACATTTGGTTTACTCAGTGACTGCAAATGAGGCACTGCTTAGACATCGTATAATTAGAATATTCTCACTAACCTGACACCGCACCAGGCTGCTCTCTCCGATGGTTATTTTATGCAAGACCATATGTCTCAGGGATTTTTTTTTTCCATTTCAGTGGGGGACAGGATAGCAACCCTTCCCCCACGTCCTTTCCTGTTGCACTTTGTGTGCAGCAGTGCCGAGCACCGTCAGGAAGTAGGCTGAAATTGGCAGCGAGTCCCAGCTAAGAGCACAGATGTTTGGCAGCAGACAGAAGTAGGTCCCCATTGCGTACAGCACTGCTGCAGTTGCTTTGCCATCGCTTATTGGCGAGAAGCATCAAAACGGTGTTTCCTATGAAAGCATTTGCTTCGTTTCAAGTGATGTTGACTAGATTGCCTTCCATCTAGCGCCTCGTGGCTTTCCTCAGGAATTTGCACAGGGATGTGGTTATGTGCAGGGAAAGATGTAGCTTGCTTTAACATCGTAATGATACGTGATGCAATAACATCCCGTAGATTTGGTACGGAATTTCCCTTTGCATAAGGATCCCACGTGTCCCCTTTTCCTCTTTTTAAAAAAAATTGAGATCATGAAGACACAGACGTTGTAACATTATCTGAAACACTTCAAGATTAAACTTCGGAAACATGCAGTTTACTTCCAGAAGTTCAACCATTAGTTGCTGCATGGCGAAATCAGCCTGTCTAGAGAGTAGTCTTGTTAAAAAGACTAAGGAGAGTGTTTCTGACTCACATATTCTAAATGCAATTAAAGCTACTCAGGTGTAATCGGTGAAATCAGAGACTATACTTATTTTCATTTGGTCTTGTGATCTACTTCAGGCCTTTAACCTTAAAGCATAGCTGTACCACAGTATAAAGGGGGGAAAACTCTTACTCAACTGAAGAAACCAACAACTTGTGTGAGAGAGAGAGAGAGAGAGAGAGAGAGAAATCTTTAGCAATACCCAAATGCATAAGACCTAAGTTCTTATCACCCTGATTTCACATGTTCACTTCTGCATACTGCAACACTCAGCTCAGTAGGAAAATGACTGCTCTATGAACAGTCAGCATTTCACTCTCTAGAAGAAAAATAGCAAGTTAGCCCACTGCTCCACTGAAACACCTCCTGTCTAACTTTCACTTTATTTTCACTGCCTCAGCAATAGTGGAAAAAAAGTTTACAGTTGTAGGAAGAAAAAAAAAATAGTTTCCGATAGAACTTTTAAATGACTCATGTAAAAATAAAAACACATGGAAACACAGGTTAAGCCTAGTCCTTATGCAACCAATCAGAACAAACAAAGCAAAGTCATATTAGGAATTAAACCAACCACTTCTGTGACCTCTACTACAATTGGTTTTTCTTGACTCCGTCTGGCCAGGCAAGGCCCTTCGCCCAACCTAGCTGGAAATGACTAAACCAAACAATAGTACAACACTGTTTTCATTACAAATTCTTCTAAGCTTTTTTTACAGCTCCAAGCTGGGATAAAGCTCAAGAAGCTATTAACTTACCCAAGAAGGAACTAACTCGGGTGCTTTGTTCCACAGCCTCAGTCAGTTTCATGCAGCACTAACCCAGTCTTTCTACACCTCTTTTATGTATGCTGCTACAAAAACTGGTGCCTGCCTCTTAACAACCTTTGCACTCCAGCAACTTTGCCTACCACCTATGTAGCTGCTCTCCAAGCACCAGCTAGCTGTACAGGTGTACAGCACTCCCTGATTAGCAATTAGTGGGAGACAAAAGGTAGGGGCAGTCCGTAATCAGCAAACAGCCAATACAACTTGAGTGTTGCAGCTGACAATCAGAAAGCTTGGCCTGGATGCACGGATCCAACTGAGACTAGTCATGCTAAAGTTACTTTTAAGCGCTATTTTGCTGTCAGGGCCCCTCACAGATGCTGTTTGCAAGTTAGCTGTCGTGTGTAGCATCTTCTTTCCTCACCTATCCCTCCCCTTTCAGTACATTTAAAATAATTAGCAATGTTCTGCAGCAACAATTACAGGGTTGCGGGTGGCTGACTAGTACCATATGTGTACCACTACATCTTGGTCAAAGGGGGAAGTGAAGGAGGTGCAGCTCTTCCTGATGTAGGTGTCATATATAACTGAGAGATGTACTTGGTACGTTGTATGAGGAAAGGCACAATTATCTTGGTGTCAAACTGTGCACGTGGCTTCTTCAGTTTTAGTTCTATTTGTAGTTTGCTGTGGACCTAATTCTGCTTTCCTCACAATTAGTTTGCTCACTGTGTTGTGTTTATGGCATTGTTAAAGAAAATGATGAACTCTCTGTCAGAAAGAAAGGAAAGTAAAGGGGTGTAAATCTACAGAAAAGCCAGTATTTGGAGTTTGCTGGTAAACTAGCATTCAAAGCTTTTTTAGCACTCTTTTGCCATGTTTCTGAATTGTACAGCACACATCTTGCAGCGAGCGTACACATGACTGGCTGGCAGAATATCAACAGGCAGTGCTCCAGGCTGCAGGCTCAGAGTGCAACGAGCAGGAGCTCATACTGCTGCAAATATATTTTTGCACGTTGACTGTGAAAGTGATTATCTTGCACTGTCAGCATATTTTTCTCGTGGCTTGTCAAATGCAAGTATAGCAAATGAGATTGTTCTTAAAAGGTAAACATTTTTCCTGTTCAGAACTAGGTTCTGGAGAAGCAAGTTAGATGCATTTGTTTTACTACTGTACATAGAGTTCATGGAACCGTCTCTGGAAATCCTTTGTTCAAAGTGATTCATCTGCCACGTGTGATCAAAATTATCAAAAAACTCTTCCTCCAGCACTTCGTGCCTACACTCATCTTTGAACCAGGAAGCAGATACTTTACACATCCGTATATCATTTTCTGGTTTCTACACTTGAAAATCGATGTGATGGTTCAGTAAAGACTCCAGCTGTGCTGATGACCTACCCCAAATCCTGAACTCCATCTACGGTTCTGGGGAGGAACAGATGCCATGAGAGTTATGATTTATGGTGCTGTTTGCTGCCAAAAACTTTTGAACTGCATGCTGGGGCTAAGCAAAATCGAATGATGCTGTGAAATGAATTGACACTTAGCATATTTTGTTAATTGTCGATGTACAGTTGGGTTGCTCATGGCTTGTTACTAGTGCATTGTTTTCACAATTTCTTGGAACGTGAAATTCATTAAAGTGCTGGAAGGGAAAGTCGTTGTTTTAGCCCGCGCGTAGCACTGTACCGCATGGTATGGCTCTGTTCCGCAGTATGTTCCGAGGATATGGTAGACAAAATACTTGCAGAGCTGCATGAGCTGTACAGTTCAAATTCCCAGAACTTTTAGAGGTAGCAGCAAGGGTGAAAAGTGAGTCAAAGCAGACCTGGTCCCAGTGTGTGACGAGTTAAAGAGGTAGTGGAAGATGCAGGAGGCAGGCTTTCTATGGGAATAAATGTTTGCATAAAGCAGGGGCAAGACCTGTGACAAGACAAAATTTATAAACAGAGGTGGAGTCTGCAAAGCATATAAGCAGCGATGAGACTTACTTCATCCAGTTATTTGGTTGTCTTTTTCTAATTTATTGCAAGGACACGTGCCTTTTCTATGCTAATGTAATTATCTGCGTAGCTGTATTGTTTCTGCAGCTTAAATAATTCTAACAAAACATGATTCTCTTTTTAATTCAGACACCTGCAGGTCAGAAACTGGCACCATTTCTGTAAAACATTTCTAATTGAATCAAATGCTAAACCACTTACTTAAAAAGGAGGCATTGCAGTTTATATCAGCCTTCAGGAATCTTCTAGTGGGAAACATAGAAATCCTGGCCACCTGTGTGGATTGATGGGGCTTTTAAGTACTGATTAACAGACAGGTTGCTTGGATGGAAATTGATGAGGTGAAAAGCAGTCCCACCTTGAGAAGCTGGTAAAATGGCAGGGATTTCTACAGCTGTTTTGAGACATTTACATACATGCTAATTTGTACCTGAAACAGACTGAACTTTCCTTGAACACAAAACTGTGGCTGTAAACCTCCAAAATAGCTCGAGGGGTGGAGATAGGTGACAAATCAGACAGACAATGTAGAACTTCAGATGAAAACCTAAATGCCAGTTATCTGGTTCAGGAGCTAAACGCTTGCAGTGTTGTACCATTGCTGTGCTATTAGCTGTAAGTGAGCCAGTAAACACAGTGTGATAAGGACAGTGGAGTACGTAGAAGGTCCTCTAAAGGACAGAGCCTCTAGCAGCTGCCAGATAGTACTGAACTGTTGTGGAAGGAAGCTGAATCTCATGTTCTGCATGGGACATCAAAGCATTGATCCAGCCATGGACTTATCTTTAGGCAGGATCACATCCTACTGTATTCAAATGAACATCCATGCACCTACAGTTCCACGTGCAGTTTAGGAATGTGATAACTAGTGCTCAGAACCGAGCAGACCAGCAGCTGATCTACAAGTGACCCTTTCAGAAGAGGAAGCTTTTTTTTTTTTAACCAAATTGAATCCCAGTGTACATTCATGAGTTTGTATCAAGGATGAATTTGCTTTTGAGTGCCCATTGGATAGTTCACAAGCCTTTATTCTGATAAATTCAGCTCTTGGAAGCATTCTGAAATGATTAACTTGCATTACTGAGAAATGCTACGGAACCTGTACAGGATCCATTCACTTAATGGCCATAAGATGTGATCTCACTAAAAGCCTCTAAGGCTCTTTTGCCTTCAGCTAACCCTCAGAAGTTGTTCAGGGTGGTGTTTGCTGCACTGAGCATAGGCTGCATTTATGCTGCTAGCTGTGGAGGTAGCTTTTGTAATAACTGTTCATAGAAAGCACAGCGTAACTTTTAGTCAGATGCTTAGCTGCTGCAATATGGCAGTTATACAACAAACACTGCGTGTGGAGGAGCTACAGAATAAGGTTTTCTCAGCAGTCTGTTTTTTGTTGTTGTTGAACAAGGGGACATCTGTGGCCTGAATTTCATGTCTCATTTTCCTTAAGTACAGGAGAGTCACCACCCTAAAGAGCAGCACCATTGCCCTCTTTTTCCAGCAGCCACACATGGTTCCTAACGAGCATTAAAATGACAAGCCTACAGCTGTGATTTTGATACAGTCCTCTCCATTTCATAAGTCCCTGGGTATTCCCAGCTGTAACCAATTCTGCATAGCATGGTTTTGCCTCAGACTTGCAAGACCCCTCTGTAGTTCCTCCAGTTATTCCTTTCTGAAGCTGTAAGGAGGCAGGACAAACAGGTCTGAACTCTATTCTGCACTTTGTTTTGTGGGGAAATACTTGTTTCTGGGACAACTAGCACTCAGGGAGGTGTCTAGAAGGAAAGCCTTTGTAAGCTTTGGAGAACAGAGCCCTATATTTGGTTTGGCGCTCTGGAAATGAAATGAATGACATCAACTCCAAATCTCTCCTCTGCCTGCTGCTAAACTAAGGCAGTTTACAGTCATATTTGAATTTATTGTACTTCAGCAGGGTGCTTAAGTATCCTATTCAAGAATGGCCTTATATAGTGATTATTTCAACTTTTCCTGGGGGCAGTAAGTCTTTAAATGATGACTTCGCAATGCCAAATCATTCCCCGATTGTCCTGAACCAGAGAAGAGGGAGCATAGTACAGTCTTTTGAAGAGTTCATTTCAATCTTGCTGACTTTGCAGTCCAGTTTTCCACAGCAAGATGGTTTAAAGTTAGTTTTGACATTTAATATGTAAGGGGGGGCTGTGAAATTATATAGATGCTTTGGTTTGTGTGCTGCCATTGTTTGAATGTGCTTCCATAGCACACACAAAGGAGAAGGCTCCACTAAAAGCTGTTACTGTCAAGACTGACCTCATCCTCCTCTTTGGCTGCACAAGTGGCAAGAATACTACAGTTCAGCATTGGGTGCTAACTCCCACACCTCCTGTGCCCAAGCCCAGTGCTTCTTCTTTTAAGTGCCTGGGAAGGCACCCATTTCTAGAACAGGGGAGGTTAGACAGTCCTCATCTCTTCTGAGTATCCTTCATAAGCTCCTGAAAGATTATTCCAGAAGGCTACTCAAAAAGGGTGAAAGAACAGTCCCAATCTACGGGCACAAAAGCACGTTTAGTAACGGAACATGGATCTAAGACAAAATGACTACAATGCTTTCCCATCCTTCATCCTGAAGAGAAACTTCTTTATTGGAGTGCATTGTGCTAGCTTGGAAGGAACACCTTGCATGGAAAGAGTGAGAAATGAATATTAAAACAGATAGAGAAGTGTGAGCCAGAGAAAGAAGAGTGAAAAAGCCTCAAGATTCCATATATCCTTTTAAGATGATTAAGAACAAGTGTTGATTGCCATCTTTGGAAATATTCTCGGGTTCTCCATTGTGACAGCTAAATGCTAAACCTTACTTTTTTGAGCAAAGCCTTTCAAAATCATTACGGCTGTTAAAATTAATAAGATTAGACCTTTTACATGAATGTTATTTCTGATTTGCCTTTGAAAGTTAAGTTCTCCATAAAGTTTTGCTTTGAGGGAGCATTTGGAAGAACCCAGAAAGTAAAGGCTGAGTGAAGAGCTATTTGTATACTTGTAGGTTGGTGCCACCTGATTCAACTCCGTACGTTTGATATTTGCTTCTTCAGGTTGCTTGCTTGTTGGGAGAGATTCTCAGAGATGATAAAGCAGATTTCTATAGCAATATATATTTTTAATAAGCATGGACTATCAGGAGAAGTACTGCATCAAAGGGTAGTGAACTATTTGGAGTACCTCAGAAAAACAAACTTCAGTATCTTCAGAGCTTTGCTAGTGTAAGCTTGGTTCGCATGCAAATGACAGCATTAGGTCAATACCCTTGCCAAGAAATTGAGGGTGTTTGGGGGAGCACAGCTGTCTCAAGCTATGTGGAGAATGACAACAGTTTAAATGATGAAAAGCAGTGTCTGTTTATTTCTAAGAACGGTACTGAACAACTGATTTCCTGTTTTGTCACAAATGGCACATCTACATGTAGAAATATTAATTGCATGGTACCATGTGGGAAGAGTATATCCTGAACTATTATGTTTCCCTTTTGTTCATGAAATTTGATAATTAACTCAAAGCCATACTATATATCAGTTGCAGTTCCCCCCCACACACACTGTTTATTCTAAATACAAAGGGAGTTAAGCATGTCCAAATAGGTTATTTCCCTGCTTTGTGTTGCATCTGGAAATGGTATTAGAAAATTGCTATCAAATATGGTGGGGCTACAATACTACTTTCCACAGAAAGACAGATGACTCAAGCATCTGTCCTTGTTCCAGATCCTCCCTACACTGCAATTCATAATGCAGCCCTTATTCACCAGTGAGTAAAGGGGGACAATATAGGAACTCTTAAGTTTCTTCCTGGGGATCTGGGGCTACTCCGATGTGAAAGAATCCCAGTGAATTCTATGGGCCTTCATATAGCCAAGCTAGATCAAGGGCTAAATCATTTATACTGAAACAAGTCCATAGTCTCATTGATTTAAATGGGACTATTCATGGGACTCAGTCTTCAGAGAAATAAGAGAACATGTTTTTACAATAAAGGAATAAAATACTTTATTCCTTCTTTATTTTGCACAAGATGCTTCATTATTTTTCTCCAAAAATAAACTAAGGAACAGTTCTCCCTCCACTGAAATAGCAATCAAAAAGCTAAGTCCTTTTTTGGAAGCAAGAGAATGAGATCTTCAGCTAATATAAACTGCTTGACTTACACTGAACTTCAAGCTACATTCTTTCCAAAGATCTCTGTTGCTGTGTCTCATCCAAATGTATGTGCCTGCAAGGTCTCTTTTTAAAATTTTTAGATACAGCTTTGTGTTTATAAGTGGGCATTGAAAGCACTACAAAAATAATTTGTGTGCAACAGTTTGAGGGGAGACAGGTGATATGGAAAGTGTTAAATGAGACAGGCAGTTTTTTTTTCCTTGGAACCTGCATGCTTTTTGATTATGTGCAGTGACAAACATGTTATTGTTTCTACTGGGTCTCAGTATGTAGCAACAAAAATCACCAGCCCAGGGGAGAGTGAAAAAGGTAGCATTTAAAGGGACAAAAAGGAGCTGAGTGTAAGACAGGTACACTTACTGACAGGCCAGCTCCAGAACAGGCAGTTTTGGCAAATGGAAGTACAGAAGGGATGGTAACAGGACAGTATACTATGCACATTATTTGATTTCATATAATATTACACAAGAATGCCTGCTAAAAATAACATACTACAAACAACCTATTTAAATACAACAGGACAGTTAAAGAATTCATAACCATTGGGTAAAATCACATTATTATGCGAGGGTAGAAAAAGACAAAGCTATTCATTTTCTTTTTTAAATCCTACAAGTTTCAAGTGACTTCTTCCCCAAGTCAACAGAAATCTCCTATTATTTGCTTACAGAGGGGCAGACTTGGCTGAAACTAAGCCAAGTGTCCACAACCACCTTTTTTAGTACAAGTCATTCTAATTTGTCTAGTTCTTCCTTTTCCTTACATTCCATCCTCTTTATCTCTCAAGTTAGCTGTAGCAATATCATTTTTGTCCCAGCCCTCTGGAAGAATATTCCATGACTGATTGGAGAAGCAAAGCAGGCTGGATGATACAGCAGTAAAATAAAAATCCTCACACCACAGAATACAGTTCAAGAAAGCCATGCGTTCTTGCTCTGCTTTACATAGGGCAAGATGCCAGCACTTGGAATAACGTGCACTTGGCTTGACCCACAGGTTACTGGAAGACTTTTGCCTGGGCTGGATTTTGGATCAGGCTCCTTGTGACTAACTTTTGGCTTAAACCTCCAGAGTGAGTTCCATGGAAAATTAAGTCAGGGAACTGGACAGAAATTTCAAGGCCAGAAATTGTTTTGAAGAGTATCCCAGGTTTAACACACTAATCCAAGTCTTATGAACTCTTCATAGATTTGACTGTGCCAATGTGCAGAAGTTTTACATGGTTCACAATAATGTCCTACAAAGTCAGGCACGTGCAAATCCAATCTGTAGCTGTGCATGTACATCTTCTAGGTACAGGCATTTGTTTTAAAATATTCCTCACTGAAATAGCATTCTGAAACCCATTTCTGTTTTCCTTATTTGCAACAGATACTGAAGCAATCATGCACTGAGATTTTATATTTGGAACCATCCAGTGTCTGTGTGGGAGGTAAGTTTTTATCATTGTAAAATTACTACAGTACTCATACCTGTATTTTATTCCAAGGAAAATCCCACAGGTCATCTAGAAAACAAGCAACTCTACCTAAAAAATCCTCAGGGAATTCAAAGTAAATCAGATCCTTCTCTTCTGGATCATTTTTCTCTTCAGGAGCTCTCTTCCAAGGCCTGCTCTTATAATTTAGTTTGTACATAAACTTTGAGAGACTTAATCTCCTGCTGTGCCATTAGTCATGCTCTGCACTTACCCTCGTATTCAAAGCAATGATACATTTTGTGACACTCAAATTCTTACCTATGGTCACCGAGACAAGTTCTGGGAATCCTGATAATTTAAGTTCAAATAAACATGAGAATATTTCTAGTGCCCTGAATCTGTAGAGTATGATCAGTAAAGCATTTGACTGTTTTGATACAGCATGAGGTAACATTGACGTAGAAGACTTACACTAAATTGTAAGGGCTTGTCTTCTTTCTAGTTTCACATTTCACACATACTTTGAAACCAAACAAAATAAGGTGGTTGCAACATCTCTGTGTTTTGATGTCTTTTAAAAACATCAATCTCAGTGAAAACACTGGCCTTAATAAACAAACTCTTCCCTCCTCCTCTGCAAAACACACAAATAGTATGGCCCTTACACAACTTCTGGAGAACTAGTTCCAAGAAGGAGAGACAGAAGAGAACGTTTTAAGTGGGCCTGCTCAGAATCCGGAGAGTCTTCCTAGGAGATGCCCAGACTCCTTATTTATCTAAATACTCAATGGGAAGCTTTCAGCATATGCAACCGAGATGCAGGAAATTCATTTACACAGGTTCTATTGCTAGTCAGATTCAAATTCAGTTGATACTGATTCAGGAACAGTTGTTTTTATTTTTCCCTGTAATGACTTAACAGAAAAGCGAGGTACTAGGAGTCAAAGAATGTATTCTAGGTTTGAACCATTGCTGTGCTGAGCTTCATTTATTGCTAGCTGTATTGAAATTCTCCCCTTCTAAATTTAGTCCTTATTGCAGCATACTGAAGACAGTTGACTATTTATTTTTTCCTCTCTAGAGGAGTTCCAAGTTGTTCTTAGAGGAAGTGGCTTAACCCTTGGTGGAAGAACCGATGGCATTATTTGCACCTACCACGTGAACGGAACTACCATCCGTAAGTAGAGTTTAGGATCATCTGCCTTCATATTTCTTCATAATGGATTTCCCTCTCCCCATCATTGCCTCAGTTAATTCAAGTCTTAAGAGAAAGGTATGGATGAAAGAAAAATGGGCAAGCTCTGAGGATTAGTAAGAGAAGGCAAGATGGTTCACATCTCACACTGTGGTTTGAACTTGCTACTGATGACCATTAGCTGTAAACTGTGACCAGTGTTTGACCACATGAAATAACTCCATCCATGCATTTTGACATAGTTCATTTGTTTAGCTTTCTTTAGCAGCATTCTTCTCCAGCAATGATGCTCAGTGCAGCCAGATCCCTATCTGGATAGAAACTTCCTGACATGCAGAAAGGAATTCCTCTTCAAAGTGAACGTGGTGTCTTCTACAGGCAGTTTGCCTGTAGCTTTGTGATGATTAGGAATCACTTCTCTGGGAAAGTGTTGTTTGTTTTAATTAGCATTCACCCTTGGTCAGATGTTGTAATCCTTTGTTCCTCCTCTGTCAAAATATTGTCTTTTGGGAAATTCTTCTGAGCAGAGGGCTTCAGAAGTTAGAGGAACTCCAAAAACATAACATGAACTATTTGCTTATCTTATTGAGAATCTCAGTGGAAAAGATCATCTTAGGCAAAATTTTCAGGAATTGGTTCTCTGTTGCTCAGTGCATTAACTTACAACAGGGCAGAGGAAGCGTCAGGCCAGGATCTGGATTAGTCCTAGTCTGCTGCTCTGTTCCCTGAACTAGCAAAAGGGAGATGATGGTGGAAAAAAATACCATTAAGAGAAGCCTCTGCCATTTTTGATATCCAGAAACGGGACAGCTAGTAGAATTACATCCAATTCTTGCTCTGAGCAGTGTGTCTTAGAAGCAAGCCAGACTGGAAAAGTTACAAAAAATGGACCTGTAGAAAAAACTTTTTTCCCCTACATAATGTCTGATTTTTGTATTAGCTTCTCTTGAATTCCTATCCTATTCAACCTGTGTTTCCAGTATACTTCCTTCCAATTTCTCTCGCCTGTTAAAGATTTTATAAAGCAGTTTGAAAAAGAATAGCATGATTCTGGATAAAGGCAACTAGCATAAATACTTTTGTTTCAATTCCCCTTGTTTCAATTGAAATTGTCACCTTTGTTCCCTGTATTAAGCTGTAGCTTGTTTATTTACACTTGCTTTATGGATTGGCTTTATAGAACTAGAATTTGAAACACGACTGAATTAGTACAGTTGTATTTATTATCCTGGTGTACCTTTCTTACTTGGAGAAGTGAGTAAACAGGCATAGTTCTAGGTGAAAAAAGTTAATTTTACACTAGTTAGGGTCAATAGGGGAGATATCAGTAACATGACTAAGATAGCGACAACTTAAATTTACATTTAGGTGTCTGGTTTGCAAATTAGAAGTTGCCGAGTTCTATTCCTGGTTTGCTTCTGACTTGTTTACTATAAGCAGTTCCCCTCTTTACAACCCCAGTCCATCCATCTGGGCAATGAAAATAATAGCGCATACCTTCTTCACATGAGTGTTTTGAGGCTCA
This sequence comes from Aythya ferina, assembly GCF_964211825.1. Classification (NCBI taxonomy): domain Eukaryota; kingdom Metazoa; phylum Chordata; class Aves; order Anseriformes; family Anatidae; genus Aythya; species Aythya ferina. Next base: position 30,967,740 of record NC_140300.1, on the reverse strand, counting down.
CATCCATATAGTTAAGTTCATAGTGGTATTTGTATGTTCAAGATCTTCAGGAGTCCCATAAGGTATGGCTGAAGGTAGGGACCTACAGGATGCAAGAGAGAAGGATGTAGTTATTTTTCACAAGTATCACAAATGCAAGCCTCCCCTGTCCTGCTAGTGGTTGCTGCTATTGTAACAACAGTTTTGGAATTAATTAGTAGCATTGCTACCAGCATACAGGCTTACAGTACTTAATGATTGCTAGGTTGTAGTGCTACTCAAACCAGGGCCTGTGGGGCCAAAACCAGCCTCTGGCTACCCGGATTTTGATCTGCTGCACGTTCAGAGTGGGCTGTGAATGCACCGTGGAACATTCAGCAGAAGCTGGCATGATGGGCAGAAGTCAAGAGGACACGCACACTATAAGGAAGGACTGAAAAAGTGCATTTCTTACATTTACCAGCAAGGATGCATGGTCAAAGTTGACAATTTTTTGTAATAGTAAATAGTAATCTTGGCTTTCCAAACCCGCTGAGAAGAGATCAAGAGGCAACAGGCTTAAAATTCTGCAGCAGCTCTAGCTTAGTTATTAGGACAATTCTCTCCGTAAACATTTCTCAGGTCTGGAGTAGGTTACCTAGAAAGCCTTTTAAATGCTTAGATAAATGTCACTGAAAAATGCATGAACCGCATTGCCTTCTTTAAATGACCTTTAAGAGTATTTTCTGACTTTGGTGTCTCTGATTCCCTGATCATGTAGTGATTTAAAGCTGTACAGAGCATGTGTCTGCTTTGAGATGGTAGAAATAGCTACACTTGGACAGGATGAAGCCCCCAAATACTTGCTAGCATCTGATGTGAGAATTTCCAAGTAGATCTCTGGGCTGCTTTTCCTTTTCTTGGCTTCAGTAAAGGCTGTGCTAAAGCACACAAAGGGAAGGGAATGGCACAGTGATGTATTATTATATGTTGCAGCATAAAAACACAATCTGCTGCATGGGGTTTTGCCAAGGGCCTGCTGCAACCCACCAAGCTTCTTGTCTTCAGCAATGGACAACAGCAAATGTTTACTGAACGGTACAGGGAGGTAATAGGGAAGTTTGATGCCATCCTTCCTCTGATATGCAAGCTGTCTCTGCAGCTCTGTGCTGGGCTGCAAGCAGTTTCCTCTTGAGAGAGGCTAAATGAGAAGGGTTGGAAGGGCTTTGAGCTCTAGTGAGAGGAAGGAGGTGCTCCCAAGAAAAGGGAAAATTGTTCCAATGTTGTGTTCTCCTGTACAGAAAAACCGGTGTGCTCACCGTGAGCCTGTAACGGAGGACACTGTGACAGTTCCCCTTACTGATAGCCCGGGCTCCTCTTTGAGACCAGCCTCAGAGCCAACCTTTTTGTCAGTTCTTCAGGTTTTGAAAGATACATTTGGCATGTTTCTCTTTCTGCATTTATAAAGAACCATTACCAAATGCTGGAAAGGAAACCTGCCAAATGTAGCTGTGGAATAGAAAAATAATCTATGAAACATACCATTAAGACAAAAACATATGGCAATGTGCTAATCCCTCTTCCCCACCTCACAACTAGCCTCAAATCTAGGCCAAGCAGTCAGTGCAGATTATAGCACATGAGAAAAGCTCATTTATGCTAACAGCTCCTCCTTCAGCTGCCCCTGAACTACTTGTATGTCTGCCTTCTCCCTGAGTGCAGGACCGAGTCATCTCCAAGTTTATCTCACAGATCATTCATCTCCCCTCCCTGCCAAATCAGGAACTAGTCTGTGCTTGCAGGAGCAGCTCCAGTACAGAAATTAACACTTCTATGGGGAAGTTGGGAGGACAACATGTGGACGTGAACAGACTTTTCCCCAGTTTACCAAAGACATGAGATAAAAGAGCTCCCTTCCGCAAATACAGTATCCTCTGTGTACAAGGTTTTTCTTGTTTGACCCCTTGGTCACTTCCTGGATGCCCTCCAAGCTTACTGCTGTCTTCTGCTACCCAATTGCAGGGTGGAACTTTATTTCTCTCCTCTGCTTTTCACAGAAAAGGAGTGTTCTGCTGGACACGCTGCTCTACAAATAAACGTCTATGACCTTTGCAAGCACTGAGACACCAAAAAGCATGAGAAACACTTGAGAAAACACTCCAGTCTCAACTGATAGAACAGTCATTAACTCAAATCCTGTACTGAGCTCACTTAGAAACCAATACACACCTTTCAAATATAAGGAAAGCCTAAATGATGTTCTCCTCAAAAAAAAAAAAAAAAAGCCTTGATTCTAAGCAAACATTTCTCTGCAAGGACATGATCTGACATATATTAAGCAAGTAATATGACATGGGCTCAGATTTAAAGTTAACTCTGGGTTTGTAATATGCCCTTCACAAGGTATGAGTTTTTAAAAAGCAGCTTTCTTCCTAACTTGGGCTTGCCTAGCTTGCAAGTTCCAGACAACCCATCCCATTTTGCAGTATGCTGGGTACTAGTGTGGACTTCATAGCACCATTACATATCACCGTCTCAATTAAACAGCACAGTATATTCATCTCATGTGATTTGTTTTGCAGATGAAAAACCCAAAAAGGTGGAATCAGAGTTTTTGCTGTGCCCTGCACCAATCCTATACAGAAGTGGCCAGTAAGTACTTGAAATAAATGTCATCCTATGTTTTGCTAGCATTGGACCCATTATTGCTGATGTTAATCATGTGGGCTTTTAGCTAGAGGCAGTCTTTTTATGGAGGACTGTTTGTTTTTGTGTATTTTTTTCATTCTTGTGTTATTTCCCTGGTGTATTTGCCAGCTTTAGAATGGGCTTTAAATAGTCATCTGTGACCAAAGCAATTTGGACAGTGCCTTAAAAATGAATATTCAGCCAGTTTATTCAACACTGAAAAGGTCTGGCTTGTCATAAGTTTTATGCAGATTAGCTGCTTTATCAGGGCATAATACGCTCTCTTCTGGATCATCTTTAGGCTCATTGTTAAACAGATTACATTATCACTGACACTTACAAGCTATTATTAAAATTATGTGTCAAGATGTGTACCACTGCTCAACATGTAATGATAAAACGAGGCACTAATTTAACAACGGCAGCAATCTCCTAACAGCACCGTGGCTAAACCACAGTTCCAGCCTTATTCTAAGTGTCACAGGCCATGGCTGCAGATTACTTCTGTCCCTTGGAGAACTAATTCTTCCCCCCTCCTCTCAAATTCAGACATGCCCAAGGCTTTTAGAACCACTTCAGCTTCATTGTTGGGATTTATGAGATAGCAGCATGAAATAAAAAAAGTTCTCTAAGCTAATCACAAGTGAAAAAACTGCATGTCAGATCTTGGCCCTGTGGGAGGGAGAAGGCTGTTTACTTTCTCAGTTTTGCAAGTAGGTCTTATCAAGTAATTATTTGGGATGAGTTTTTAATATTTTTAAGTTTTGCTACAGCTTTACATTGTCAATTTTTGTGAGAGTTCTTAGCCATTTAAGAACTAGACATATTGCTTAGATTAATTCATTTTCTGAATTAAGCAATAATCAACAACCTCAGTTGCTGCAAGACAGATAGCAAAACCCCAAATGCACATCTGTTTTGTGCATTAAATGGCAACTGGGAGGAGAAAAGTTGGGAAGCAGCAGAAGAAAAAGCTTCAGTGAATAACCCCAGTGGAAGAAAGCAGGGTGAAGCACTGTGGAGGAGCTGCACTGTAGTCTCCATGCAGCAGCCAAAGCTCATCTCTGGGGAGTGTGCACTGTTTTAGAGCAATGCAGGAAATTGGCATGGAGGGGGAGGAGTTTTAAATTCCCTTAAGTTTTCCTGATACTGAAGTTGCCTTTAACACAACCACGCAAAATGTTGACCTGAACCTTAGTGCTAACAAACTCCTGCAGCACAATTTGCTATTACATTACACTGTGCAGTTACACTGGTTTTGATAGAGCTGGGCTGCAAGCTGTCGTGTGCCTGTTGTACAACAAACAGCTGTAGCAAACTGCTGTCTTAGCTAAAATAAATCAGCACCATGTGCAGCTGTGAGACCTAATTTTATCATGAGGAAAATATAAATCAGTCACATTAAGAACTCCTCCTCTCCATGCTAAGTATTCCAAGGGAGTTACATGACCTTACAACAGCAGATTAGGCCCCAAGTTCTGAACACCCCAAAACCTGAAGCTTCAAGTGAAACCATTTTTGTAAAATGAAAGCATAGCACAGTCTGAGAGCCTGTAAACAGCCTGTCCTGCCAAATGAATGTGAAATGCATGGCATATTTATCTGTATAGATTAAAGCACCATAGAAGTTACATGCTGCCTTTCCCTTGTTCTGTGACACGTTACTGAAATGGACAACTAACTGACAATGTAACTACAGTCTAGATGAAGCACCTATTCACAGCATGTTTGTTCTCAGCACTGTTTATAAGAACACATGAACACCACACACGAAGTTGTGCAGCTTCACAGAAAACCATTTCTCAAAACTTGCTATGTAAAACAGTTCCACAATCCTATTTTGAAGTAGTTACAGCTTTGGCCCGGAGATAAACAATTTGCTGTGCAGAAGAGTGACAGCTATGAAAGATATGTACATACTTGAACTCTTGACTTTCCATTGGCACAGCTCAGACTATTGCTGGATAACTCCCAGTAATTCCTCATGTAGTGGAGCTAATATTAGTTGCTAATGTAGCAACAACCGGTCTGCTCATTTTCTAGTGCTCTTTTTAGCGGAGTTAAGTACAACACAAGCAAAGTTAGCTTTGTGATTCTTAAACTTGCAGCTTTGTTTCTGTGTAAACAGGAAAGACTCACATAATGGGTTTAGTTATATTTTTGTCATTTGAGACACTTTGAGAGTGATTGATTCGCAGTTTTCAAATGCAGAACAATAAAAGCCTATGTAGACTAGGTAAGGTCCCTGGACTGGTGCCATTGTGTATTTATACTTGGTTTCCAGCTGCTGGCTGTGTTTAGTTAGGAGCCTCCAAAATACCATCTGTAGATTAATAACTAAGCTTTCTTTTCAAACTGTTTTCATAGAACCATGCAGGAGATTGATGTGGTAACTTTACATTATGTTACAACATGACTGTGCTGCTTGTGCTACTTAAAATACCTTCTTGACGTACCACTTCCAAGGTGCAAAATTACATTGTTCTCTGACAAAATCATCTCTTCTGCAAGACCCTTGACTAGTTGGCAGACAATAATTACTTGTGAGTTCTACATGAGCAAGTTACACATTATACAAAATTGAAATGTTAAAACTGTACAGAATGAAGAAATCTCTTGTACGCCATGGGATGATGAAAACCCAAGGAAGGTTAATTGCTTTGCTTCATGTAGTGAGAAATATCTTATTGTGAGGGCAACTGTAATATTAGAATCAAACCAGTGTGCAAAAAGGATCCATTTTCCTGCACTGACAACTGAAGAGCACTATTATTTTGAGGGTCTTGCAGAACAATTGAGAAAATGAGTTCCTCTTTATAGAAAAGGCTGGACTTCATTGTCCTGCCACAGCTTCAAGGGAATCAAACTAGATCAGAGCATTTCTTCTATGAAAATTACTTTAGAGGTTTCTGTAGTCATTGTACTTCAGAAAGTCCTTACTCTACAGTAACTGTTACTTTGCAGTAGCAGTACACAAAAAGCTTGAGAAGAATACATTCTTACACTACGACGGCTTTTGTTCTAGTCCTTTTGCTCTAAGTTCTTGGCGATCACACTCTGAAAATATATTTGTAGACTTCACTCCAGTAACCAATAGCTTTTATTCCTCTCAACCAAGACAAGATAATGGACAAGATAATTCTAATTCCTGAACATTTACAAATGTTTCTTAGTGCAACAATGCAAGTATTTAAACTACAACACATTTCAGTGAAATATTTTGTACTATATATTTACATATCTACCTGTTAACTACCTCATTTTTTTCTTTAAACTAGTTTCTTGTTGGCATATTACATTGAGCTTTTGGATTAGCTGGCTCTTACTGCTAAAATCCAGTTTAATATTTTCATGCAGATAGTCAAATAAACAATGCAAAATGGAGGCTTGGTTTCTGCTAGGAAGAAACATCTTCAAAATGAACCAACAGGCTGAGAAATAATAATTGTTCCTAGAATAGTTTGGAGAAGTTCAGAAGAGTTTTTCAGAATGCACATGCATTGTTGCTGACCAGCTTCATGCATCCTTGCACTTGAATTCAAACAAAATATCTGCTTTAAGATTAGCTGACAAAAGCAAAGTGAGCATTTACTTCTGACTCTGACAAGATACATAAGCTTCTTGTACCTTGAAACATACTAAATCTGTTTGAACTCAGGTACAGAAGGTTTACCTGTTTCAAGACACCAGCAGAAGAGAGGACATGGGGTCAAGCAGGATCATTGCTTTCATTTAACTATCTCACCACCTCCCTCCATCTCTGAATTGAGTGATTTGTTAACACCTTTCCAGTGAAGTAGCACTTGACCATATAATCTGAAGTGGGCAGTATATTTGCTTTTGGGCTTGTAAACTTAAGGAGTAACAAATAAAGAGAACTAACCCAAACAAACCTGAGTGCAAGTGAGTGCATGCTGAGAGCCGCCTTGAGTTTGTGATGAGATCACATGCAGAGAATGACAGCCTGCATTCATGTCTTGAACAACCTTACTTGCCCTCTGTTCAAATCATGTTGGCTTCAGTTTGCGTATATCCTTTCCTACATCCTGTCCAACATGAGCAGCTGATGGTGCTTAAGAAGCAAGGACTGAACTTCAGTTATTTTTTGTGGTAGGAATAAGAAAATACCATGCTTGTGTCCCACAGTTCTTTGCTTCCTCTAGATTCAAGTTATCTGACTGAATTTCAGTCTCCAACGTGCAGTTCACTTCAAGCAAAGCATACAAGCGTGCATGAGAGAATCTGTTAAAGATCATCAGTTTGTTTCTTACATATTGCTAGTAGTAAAAGCTCCTGGAAAAACACACAAGTTCACAAGTTTTGCAGTAACTTTAAATGTACTTCCTATCCAGACTTGCAGTAAGGAGTCACAGAGGGAAAATAGAACTTAATTGAGCAAGTCTTACGAGAGTCTGAAGTTAATTGGAGTATCATATAGCTCAGACTCTCACAACTGTAAGAAAACCTAAGAAATTTTGTCCTAGAACAAAAACACAGTGGGAAGGGATCTCTAGGACTGAGGACATGGATTTATGTTTCTGAGCTGCAAATACCACCTTGAAACATGCTTTCAGTTGGCTGTTAACCAGACTTCTCACAGGAGGAGCCTGTATCATTCCAGTCTTTGTTCCTCCTGTTGAAGAACAGCTGCTTGGCTCGTTCTGCACTCCCTTGTCAGTGGGATGGCAGCTCAGCAGGAGCAGCACATTGTGGTTTCTACACTGGTATTTCTCAGGTCTTCAGATTTTCATCTTTTTTGGTTTATCACTCCTTCACTTTTGAGCCTGTCTTTGCAATTCAGATGCTTTCCTTAGCCTTTAAAAATAAAAAAAGAATGAGGGAACAAAATCTCATTACATAGTGCTGTCAGCCTTTTCACTAACAGGTTTCATGACCTAGCTTAGGTACCTACTACATCTATGTCTTCCTCTTTGCAAGTTTCAACTTCTCTCTAGACAAGACAAATGACTTGTTTTCCTGTTTCACTTTTAGAGAAGTCAATTCCTTTCCACTGCAGGACTTGCCATGATGTCCAGTAATGCTGTCTGCCTGTTTGTACTTGACAGTTCACATTACCTGCCCTCAGCCTATTTTCATTTGAGCTACTGCTTAAACAAGCTCCATTTTTATCCCTTTTGGTAGCCTGTGACAGTCTGAATGCAGGCAAAATTTTTCTTGCTGTCCCAAATTTCAGTGGTATAATTTTCATCTCTGAGCTACAGATTTAAGGCAGAATGAGCTGCTCCACTTGTTGCTGTCAATCACATGCAGGGCTGAGGACAATGGGAATTAACCACAAGCTTGAAGTTGGACATGGTTTTGAGAACCTCTCTCAATAGGGCCTTAAGGGAAGCGAAAGTTGTATTCTGGAAGAGTTTGTAGCCCTGCTCAGAGGAGTACACTTCCAAATCCAGGACATTTCTTCCTAGGAGTTTGTGACAAATTCACATAAAAAGAGTTCAAAGTGAAACAAATACCACAGGGGGGCTGTTTAAAAATTAACTGCAGTTTACAGGAAGTTGCTGCTCAGTGCTTTAGGGGCCTTGATTGTTATTTACTGTAGCTATGTAGGAGAGAACTGAAACTAGCTGGAAGCCCAGGAGCTCATGCCCAGGCTGTCACTGATGCTCTTGCCTTCCTTCTCTGCCTCCATGGGAAACAACCTCTCAATTCTAAGACAAGCACTTCCTTCACATTATTTCAGGTGCTTTGAGTTAAAGATGTTTCCATTAAAGTACATGTAGGAAATTGCTATTTTGAGCCTTGTTTTCCAGTTAAAAAGTATTATTTTAATTAATCCCAGCACCAGATTTAGGAGGAAGAGCATGGAACCACAAAAGCAAACAGACACTGGAGACGAATGGATTGTGGTGCTCCATCCTGTAAATTACTTCATTTGGTTTTTAGACAGCTGCTCTCATTTGAGAGCAGCTGAAAGGTGTTCTCTGAAATGGCTGCCATGGCAGGCTGCTAACAAAGGATCCCAACTATTTCTCCCCCTCAGAACATGTTACATCCTCACTCCATCCACTGCTTCTTGGGGCATGAACCTGAGAGCCATCATCTTAAAAACTGCTTTAAATGTTTATCCCTTGGGAAATGAGCATTTACACAGGCCAGACATGTTTTGAAGCTCATTACACAGGCAGAATGCCATGCAAGTGCCTGCATCTTCAGGGATATGTATAATGCATGTGAAAGCAGTGAAGCCATCCTTTTGCAAGTTTGACTTGACTGTACTTAGAAAAATTTTTTTACATTTAATTTCCTTTTCTGCTCTGACACCTGTAGGTGCTAAACAACATCCACTTGCTTCCTTCCACATGCTAGTACATTTGCAGTATTAAGAGGCAGCATTTTCCACCTAGTTAAATCAATTAGCTAAAGCATTGCATTTGATGCACAGTGATCAAATACCATAGATTTGTATTTTTACTGCAGCTCCACTATAGGATGTCTACTTTCCCCCTTTTTTCTGTGGTCTATGAGGGCTCTGAAGTAGTACAGCAGTGTTCAAGTGATGCTGCGTAAGATGACTGATGTTTAGTACGTTTGCCTAATTAACTTCTGGCTAATAATTCTAACCCATTAAGTAGCTAGTTAGTATTTGTTTCGAATAAACACATCTGGTCCTGCAATGAGTGAAGGTTCTGCCTGTGCATGGGTGACAGATGTGATGGTAGTTTCCCCAGTGCTCCCTTTTAAATAATTAACAGCACACTGGTGAAGTAGCTTTAGACAGACAGCCTCAAAGCCAGCTGTATAGTCTCAGAGCTGGATCTATGGACATGTGCCTCATCTCATTAGTCCGCTCCATCTATTACGCTCCCTCTTCTTTAGTATTTCAAAAAGCTACGTGTAGCTCTAAGAAACATCCCTTTAAATAACTTTGGACTCTTGGCTTCTGTTCTGAAAGGCAGCAGAAGAAATAATGTGTCAGGCCACCCAAGGGGCAAATAGCATTGAATTCACAAGCCTTACAGATTGATCTCTTACCAAACAAAGGGCATTCGAAACAGTCCCGCCCTGGTGTTTCATTACTTGGAGTTGCTGGGCTAGGTTTGGAAACAACCTTCTTTTGAGGGAAACATCATCTTGTGTAGCTGACTCCTTTATGCCATCAGTAGCATCCTAGGCTGGAACAGCTGGTAGTTCTTATCAATCTCCAAAGTGAGAAAAGCTATTATTAGTTACATGCAGAGGGATCATTCCTCTTAACTCAGCTTTTTTTTTTTTTTAAAAAAAAAAAAAAAAAAAAGGTTTTTCCTTGTGGTGGTAGGGCTTTCAAGTCATTCCCTCCTCCCCCCCCCCAACACACAGGGGAGGAATTAATAAATTAAACTGCAGTATATTTAGCAAAAGACTAATTTGCACAAAAATTTGTTCCTAAAAGTGAAACTTGAGTTCTTGCTCACCAAAGGGCAAGGTAAGATTTATTCCTAGTTCTGAGGGTCCATGAACCCTGCCCATTCTGTGTGGCTATGCCATCATGGTTAGCATGCAGCTGTCATTAGTTGTAGTGATACAGGCTCAGTTTGTGACCTTTGTTTTGTAAGGCATCAACAATAGCACAGCTGCCCCTGCATAGCTGAGATCTCAAACCTGCAATTTGGCAAGAAGAACAGAACAAATTGGATAAATATACATAAACACATTGTGAAGGAAGGGAAAACAGAACAGAATGAACCAGAGCATCATCCTACAACTTGTTTGATAGGGATGATTTAAGTAGGCATATGGTATAGTTAAATGTGCTTTCAAAAACATTGGCCTGATTCTTCAAGCAAATATGAAATAAATATCTAAATTGAACGAGAGCTGATACAGTATCATTAGTTCTCTCAAAGGAGGCATATGAATGCCTTTGGAAACGTGTGCGAGTGGGGGCTGGGCGTGAACAATATGCAGATTTACATTCCCACACAAAAGTATCATTAACTTATTGTTAAGATTACACAATTGTACTTCCCTCTAACACCACAATCATTAAAAAACAAGCAGGCAGTGAGCTAATATTTAGATGTAACCCAGCACCCGTTTTTAAATCTTATTAGTTTACTCTTGGCCTAACAAAGCACCACAGCCACTGTAATACCTCCCAGACACACAATTTGCATCCATCAGCCACACTGCCCACAGTGCACATATTTGAGAACCAGGAACCACTGCTGTGCTCATCCTACATGGCAACCTTTCAGCACTGTCTTATTTAGTAACCAGATAACAATTATAAGTTAAAATTAGCCTTTGTCTTTCAGCATTCCTTTTACCAGATGGAAAGAAAATATCAAGTAGGTAATATATCCAGAATTTCTTAGCTTATTACAAAAGACATCTAAGCATATACATTTAAAGGATGCTCTTCACGTCAGACCAGGTGTTCCCCCCATATCAGGTGCACACAGAACTTCACTTGGTCAATTTCAGTGCATTTCCAGAGCACATAGATAACCCTACAAAATTACCTTTTTCCTTCAGGAAAGCTCATCGTTTTGCTAAGTGCGTTAATTTGAGCAGAATGTTAATTTGTTTGCCTTAAGAAGTATTGATAGAAGTTGTGTGAAACTTAGCTGAGAACCAGATGAAAGTAGTAATTACTGTCCTTTTCTGCAGCTATAGCTGCAAATTGCTATTTAAAGGCGTAGTCATGACTTGTACTACCCCTTGTCTGAAAAATGTAAAATTTTGGAAACACATAGGTACAGAAAACATGTGTTAAAGAACATAGATTAGATGCAAATTCGCATTTGACTTACAGTATTTTTTAAGAGTCACTTAAGAGGTGGATAAATATTCCAGGGTGTTTGTTGACAGTCATCTGTTTTCTCTCAAATTAAGTTACATATTTACCTTCTTTATTTGATACTGTGAATTAAATAGAATCACCATAATCTTTGTAACATAGTAGGGGATTAGTTTGGACACAAAAAATGAGTCATTAGTGTAAGTGCTGCCTGATGAGTACTTAGCTGCTTGCAGGTGAGGCAGGCTCAAGCATGGGTTTAAGGACCTATCCTGGAAGTCTTGGCCCCAGCCTGGAAGCTCTATTACAAGGATATATTATTTTTAATAACACTTCATCTGGAGAAATGGGAGCGATTAAAATTAAAATTAAATAAGATTTCTTAATTATTAGGTATCCAAAAGACGATGATACTTCACATTCAAGATAATACCTCTGTATACAAAAGCACAGGCACACTAAACCTGTGAGCTGTTCTCTCTCAGTAACTGGTTGCACAGTTGTACCTTAGGAAGAGCTTGATGAAGGAGAACCAGCAGTCTGCAGTTCCAAAAAGAGGCACCAACCAGCAGAATAATCACAAGGCTTTATTTGGCTTGCTAGCTTCCAGAACCCTTGTTGTCTTCCTTAAGCACAGTAGCTGAGTAGTTCTCAAAGGCTACAGAGATAACAACAGTCAACACTAACAGGAAAGTGAGGCATGCTTGCTTCTTTTTAACTTTCCTGCATCCCTCATGTGACTTCATTGTGCTCCCTAATTGGTAGGGTGCCATCTCTAAATTAATCAGGTTTTTGTCACCTGTGTTCATTTCAGAGCATCTGTGCTCAGGTGATCAGAATTCTTCTTCAGCACAGATCTACTCATGGCTAATTAAGCCCAGTGATTTGATACTAACATTATCTGTCATGTAAGCAGCTCAACTTCCACTGTATCACTGATTACTCACATGGTACAATCACCCCCCAAAACACACACACACCAACAAAAACAAACAAAAATACTAGAGAAATGCACTTAGGTAGTCAGGTAGGAGAAAAACAGAAGTACAGCTACATTAGGCCTGATGTCTGGTATAAATATTAACTTCTGAAAATATTTTAGAAATACATTTAGTTTGACACAATTAGATTGTAATTGGAACTATTCACAGATGGAAACATCCTCAATGAATTGTATAGGCTAACTGCCTCCTAAGACATATGGATCTGATGTTAAGATCAGTAGTAATTTCTAATGCAGTCCTTCACGTTCCTCAATAGGGCACACAGTGTTCCCAGAGCATTAAGAAAGAGTGCGTGAGCAGAACTAAGTGCTTAATATTATGCAGTGGACATAGTATCCTGAGCTGAATTAATAGACTAATTTAACATAATAATGACATTTCATACCCTGTTACTGCAGGTTCCCATGATTCCATGAGATCACAACTAATGCATTGCTGGCTTCCAGCTCTTTCAGATTCACAAGCACTTCCCAGCAGTGAAATACTGATGTACCTCTGGACTTCCATCCCATGGAAAGCCAAACCCAAGTAGAGAGTATATTGAGCACTGCGCTGAGAAAGCTAAGTAGTCCTGGGGTGGTAAGAGAGGATCCTAAGACAGTTGTAGCTTGATTTAATTTCAGTGCTAAGCTACACAAAGAAAGAAGTAGGAAATAAACATGAGTTTGTACTAATTTTTACCAAAAACTACACACACACACACACAAAACAATACAATAAAGATTTGCATATAGTAGAGGTCTTGATGGTCTCAGGAAAAAAAAAAAAAAAAAAAAAAAAAGTATTCATTTTTTTATGCCTGTGTGGCTCGTGGGAGAAAAACAATTGTGAGCATGTGTCATAACTGCAGATTATTAACTGTCTCCGGTAAAATTCTCAGTGATTAAACAGTTTCCTATGCTTCCTAGGCATAATGACCCTTGGCACAGGGGAAATGCACAAAACATTTGGCAAGCAAAGTTTGTAACCCTGCTCCAAGGGAACTTACTGTGTCCATATGCAGCTGGGGCTTTTGATCTAGGAAGAGGACCAAAACCAGAAGCGTGGGCTTGAAATACCTTCCTGTTTGGCTTTGCGCTGCCTCCTCCCACTGCAGGGATGTGGCCCTAGACTCAGCATCAGATCTGTAGTCCTGGAGTGTTTGTCAGTCAATGACAGGTGAAAGGACCTTCTGCGCTTCGGTTGGTGGGAATGCATGCCTAAGTACTAGTTGGATCCCCAGCAAATAATGTCAGCATCATAGAGGCCACTTCACCTGGCACAAAAGTACTCAGTCCACCTGCTGAGATGAGGTCAGGATTGTTTGGGAATGGAGCTTTCCCTTCAAACAAAAACACAACATTGCACCAAATCAGGACATGTTTGGTCCTCTTTGAAAAGTGGTGAAGGGTTAAAAACCTGTATGTGCTATGGTCGGTCACAGTGGGTTCCAGTTTCCCCATCCTTTGGATGACCAAAATAAAGTATGGTCACCTTAGCACCCCTTTGTCTTATCAAAATGTTGTGCAGGGGATGAGAAATTATGTAGGGGTAAAGTGATGGGTGTACAAAAAACAATAGTTGAAGCATTCCACCAAACCCCTCTGCTGCCACTGGTACTGATTTTCCAGTGTCTGATTTCTGTATATGTACATATATGTAGATATGTATAGATGCATTTATACACACACATGCACTCTTACTATTGGCATACCAACATCAACTGTGTAATAAAACTACACGCGATTCATGGAAGTAGTTGTTTTAATGGAATGCATGGCTAAATACTACTTAATACCCTTTCAAATACATAGATCTATTATTTTCCTTCTGACTATGTACAACATTTTAGCTATTTTAATGCTGGCACTTGATTCTAAAATACCTTTAGTCACCATAATTTTAATAACTTTTTGAGCAGTTGCCAGTTTAATTTTCAGTGCGTGAAAATTGGAGGTAAATTATTTATTACTTCTAGCAAATGTCTTTCACAATTTTATTTAATTTTTTCATCTTTTTTAATGGGTCATAAAATGGCAGTCTTTTATTGGATGCTCATAAAGTAAGGAGCAAATGAATACTTTGCAAATAGGTTACTGTGGATTGAAATGTCAGTTGTATTTCACAGGGTATGAAAGTCTTTAGACCAGAGCTGTAGTGACATATGGCAATGGGCCAAGTTCCTCTTCCGTAACAATAAAACAGCAGTGGACATAGAGGAAAGAACAAATTGGGATTGTTGGGACTTCTCAAGTTACATTTTTTTTGATAAATTATTTATTAGAATGGTCAGTGGTCTGTGGCTAATGCAGTTTAAACTTGCAAGAGTCTTCTGGTTAACTTTGGTCATAAATAAGAGTATTTTTAAAAGCTCTGTCACATTGAGTATTTCCAGTATTGATTCTCATCCACAAGGTGACACTTGCCTGTGACAAAATACAGGAAAATCCCTTCCACACTCAGGAAGGGTTATGAACTGTAAATAAAAACACATTTTTTTTCACTATAATGAAGTAGGTTTAAAAACATGGACCACTGGCAAATTGCATGTTAAACCTGTGTTACATAAAAAACAAATGAGTTTGTGAATAGGTGTGCTAATTACACATGCTTATAAACTCAAGTTTGCCATCTCTTTGATTGCACTTCACTCAAGTGCTGTGTCAGAAGTAGTCGCAAGATATGAAGGAGAACCTGGGCTAAAAGCTGGCCTTGGGCACTGCAGGCTGTTGGAGGAACAGTGTGAAGGCCTGCACTTGCTTTTCCCTGATGGCGTGTTCCTGCCATCATGTTTCTCAAGGTAGACACGCAGAAGCTGGCCAACTCCTCATGCTTCTGGCTGCCAGGCCGTGGTGTTTGTGCGTGGTGTTAGAAGAGCTGATGGTTATCCTCAGGGCCCGCTTCCCCTCCCCATGCACACAAAACTAAACCCACAGCATAAACCACGAACACAGCAGAGGTGAGGTTTTAGCGGGGTGCTGGAGTATGTCTTTTGAGGTTGCCACAGCAACATCAACATTTACACTTCTTGATTCTTTGTGGGTTTTAATCGGGGTTGACCTGAGGAGATGCTCTGTTTTGCAGCAGCTTTCATAGCAGAGTTCAGCGTTTGTTTGCGTTCTGGGGTGATAAAAAAAAAAAAAAAAGTATCATTCTAGCCTTTCCTTGCAAAAATACGGTTGTATCTAAAGGTTAGCTTTACTACAGGAAAAATGTGCCCTTGTGCGTGCTGCTAGGTGTGATAAGATTCACAGTGAGGTGAGCACAGTGAAGACTTGAACACAGGTCTCAAGCCAGCACAGCATTTCTGCTCTTCAATTGTCTCACTCTGTACGGACATCAGTGGGAGGAGGGATGAATTTTCCTCAAGTATTTGGAAAGTACTTAGTATACTGCAGCTATAGTCATGTGACTCACAGACATGGTAGCAGATCTGGCCACACACTTACAAAGCCATGTGTTACTACCTGCAAAGACATTTTTGAAGTATTTCTGATCATTTTTACCAGGCAGACCAAAGGTATGGTCTTACAACTAACTGACCAAAATCTGTGCTGCTCCTTCCCCTGTGATTTAAGCCTATTATAAGAAACCACTTCAGTCTCTTAACATTTTAAACTGTCTTGCTCCTGCCTCTGGAAAAAAAAAAAAAAAAAAAAAAAAGGATCAATAGAGGTCCAAAGATTTAGAAATGTTAATTGCTGACAGCAACTAATTCTGCTCTGAACTGTCCTGAGCTTTACGGGACATCACTGAAGGAATGCAGTACTCAAACAACACTGACAATTGGAAGTGAAGGCACCCCAAAACCGTAATCACTTCTGAATGTCATTTTATTTTCAGAATAGTTATGGTTTATGCAGAGTGCTGAGCTAAAAGCCTTGCATACATGGACAGTTAATAGTTAACTAAAATAGATGTATTTGTGGATAGGGCTTTCCCTTGGACATTTACAAAGGAGTGGATAGAAGAAACAGGGTGCTCATTTTATTGAGCTCCAAATTTGAAGGGGTATTATTAATAGGAAGCAGAAGTACACACAGCCCACCAAACAGGTGGATGCTAAAGAAATGAATAAAAAGCTTTCCTTATACCCTACAGACATGACAATTTCAGGACAGAAGTGATTTTGTATGTTGACAGGTTCATCCTTTTGAAGATGAGATAATTATCTGTATGAGTTCACTCTGTAGCTTCTAGAACTCAACAAGTATGATCAACTCCTCTGAAAATCTCCAATGGCTTATCCCTGCAGCTGTGTATCAAAATGGAAGTTGATACAGAAACTGGTTGTTCCTACTGCTTTGTATCTGTGTTGATAGCTGATGTGTTCAGTGAGCCTGCTGCTTGGGATATCTGTCAGAACAGCTGACAGCTAAAGGTTGGGGGAATGCGAAGCCTGACAGCAGCGATGCGGCACCGGGGACTCAAAACCTGCTCTTAGTGCAGTCAGTGGGAGTTATAGCTTTGGGCCCAGTTCTCATTTAGACATGCATGCTATCAGTGCCCTTTTCTGGGGCCTCTTGTATTGCTGGAATGGTGTAAAGATGCATAACTGTGACTGAGGATAAGATCTTCAGGTCCCACTGACAGCAAGAGTTCAGTCCTGGAGAGGGTGATAGTAGCACCTCCTACAAACAGGGGTAAACTCCCCATTTTTTGTGCTACTTTTGAGGCTCAGTTTCCAATTCAGACACTCAAACAGGTACCATTTATGTGTCATTTACTTGGTGTGTAACTGTGGTTGTGTACTGAGGCTACAAAAAAGAGGGTCGTGCCACTGCAACCCTGCCCTGTCAGCAAACCCACCTCCCGCAAACTCAGGCACGTTGCTGAAGAGAATAGATGACAGACATCCCTACTCACAAGCTTTCTCCTAAATCCCAGGTCAATATTTAGGTCAATGAACAGAACCAGAGCACAGCTCTCAGGTTTGTAGAGAACTGAACATAAATTGAAGAAAATAGCATATATTGCAGTGGGAGTGTGCTGCGTGGCAAAGGGGAGGGAAAAGAAAAAAGGATCACTTTTGATTCAAGCACTAATACATTAGAAAAAAAATGAGTGACATTTTTTAACAGGATTGTATGTTAACTCTTGAAAGCTGGAACTGTCCTTGGGAATCCAAGAAACCCCAATACCTAGTCGCAGGTGCAGGAATTCCCAAGATACGCTTTCTCCCTTTACACACTGGAACTTAGTGTGAAATGTGATACTTGAGTTAGTTAACACAGCCACCGTCAGGGTGTGCAGCAATGGGCACCGAGATTTTTGCTTTCTTAGAGGAGAAGCTGAAGAACCTGTCAGTGGAGAGGGGCAGTGTGGAGGTTGTGAGTGTAAGAAGCGCTGCTGCAAAATAAGTAATTTGTAATAAGTAATTCAGACCTAAAGGTCTGAATGATGCCTGGGAGCCTCCTTTCATCAGAAGCTGTAGGAAATGATCTATATTATCTTTCTAGTGGACCTAGCAGGGTTTTTTTGTTTGTTTGTTTCTTGTGCGTGTTTGTAGGCCTTCATATACAAACCTTGCATGAGAAAGAAATGAAACATCAGTAGCGGTCAGAGGTACAGCCACCATACTGCAAACATGCTTCAACGTTGCTTTTCTTCTAAAGTTTTAAATGTGTTTTGTTGCACTCATGCATCTTCCTTTTCAACCACTTATGTTTGGGACTGGTAGGAGTATGGTGAGCAGATAAACAAAGTACCAAAGGGTAAAAAACATTGTGAAAAGGTATTAGAAAGTATTCCTGGCTAAGAGCACAAGTTGGTCAGAAGGAAGGATGATATTGCCAAGCAGCAAAGGGAACTGGTTAGAGAGCAGAAGAAAATCCATATGAAATCGAAGATTCGTGTTCATTTATTTATTTATTTTTACATGAAATGGGGAAAAAGCAAGCATTTGAAAGCAGTTTGGAAATTTGACCCCAGTAGCTAGCAGTAACTGTGGTCAGATGTTCCTGGCCAAATCTAGGAGTTCTTCACTAGTGCACAGGCACAGTTATTTTTGATCTCAGTGGAGTTTTGCCCAGTGAAAGACTAGAAAAATGGTTCCAAACAACGATTGAAGAGCTGAGGAAAAGTTAAAATGTGTTTAGACACAGTTATAATAATATGGGAAATAATGAAAATGTACAAGATATGTAGGCATTTGGATTTGTAGAATTTAAGAACATCGTATGGTATTTTAAAAATCAAAATTACTTGGTGTACTGCAGAAGGGTTCTTACTGTGCTACCAGGATTTGAACCAAGCAGTATAATCCCAATTTAGGCATCAGTCACTGGGAAGGCACCCACCATTATACAAGAAAGTTCAGGAAAAGCATAAAGGCTGAATAGGCTTTATGGTCAGGAAACACAACCACAATGAACGCCTTTTCTTGGGTGTAACCAACTCCAAAATTTGGTGTGGAGCCTGTGGTGTTACTCTAACTCAAGCTTTAAAAAGACAAGGCGGGGGGGAATGAAACATTTAAGAGAACAATCTTTCCTGTTTGGATTTGAACATAACTGAAAAGTTGCCATCCAGAAGTACTTCTGTGTGCTGTGATTTCTTCTGGATTTAACAACTGAATTCAGTTCTCAGTTCTCAGTTACCTAGTTAATACCATGGTGTGATCAGAGTGCAAAAGGATGTGACCCAGTGATGCTGGAAAGAGTCACGGTAACTTTACTGGGCTGTAGGTCAGTGCCTTGGGCAGAAAAATGCTGCGTGCGCTGTGCTTGTGATCTGCAAATCTCAACAAAGTTGAAGGGTTTAAACTTACAATTTTCTTCAGGGACATCTGTCAGGATTTAGGCTGTGTTTCAGCAGCACATCATAAACTTAAGTCCTTCTCCATTCAACAAAAGCATGGAATGAAATCCTCTGGCACTTAAGTCCAGAGGATTGTTTGGCCAGTCAAACCCAAGCGGAGTTGTCATGCTCAAGTTTCTCACATCATTTCTCATTACAGTGGCAAAGTGAGAAATTGAAAATAAAAAGATAATAAAAAGCACAGCATTTTAAAAATTCATCCCTAACTAAAGTTTTTCACAGTTTGCTTTATTTAGTTAGTTGGGAGGGAATTTAATTAATTTTTTATTTTATCTGTTCTGGTTCACTTTCTCCCGTAGTAATTAGAAGTAAATTAGAGTTATTCTTTCTGTTAGATCAATTATTCATAACATAGACCATTTAAAAATTAGTTTAGTAGAAGCAACTTACTTCATTTTTACTAAAACTGAAAAAGAAATTAGCCAAATTAGTTAAAATAGCTTTGAACTCCATATTGACTAAAGCATTTGTGCCAGAATAAAAATTCATGACATATAAGAAGAACAGTATAAATGATTAATCATTTTAGTTCATGGATATCTATATTTTTATTTAATTACATCTATGCAAAGTATAAACTGTCTGAATCTTGGGAATCCAAGCCAGAGAAGCTGAAGAGTCTTCTTCTGTTTAACATTCACCATGTGTTGTTTTCTTCTAGGGTTAATTTGTAAAATGTAAACCACATACTATTTGTATGCAGTGTTTATGTACTATTTATAGAAAGTCTTGACCATTTATAATTATCCGACATTTTTATCCATAATGTCTGCATATGACTAAAGAAATGTTTATGGAATAGATGAAACAATGTTATTTTTACAGTTGATCTGCAATTTATTTTATGTAAAACTTTTCAGGGTATTTTATGTTAGAGAAGGGATATTCTCTGTTCAACTGCTTATTGAGAAGACTAAAATGATTTCTAAATACTAATCGACACAACACCAGAGGGACACTGCAAGCTATTAATATATTCAATTTTAAGCAGCATAAACTGAAGAATAGAAAGCTCAATTTGAAATTACCAAAAATTGGTTTCTGAAAGCCCCAGGGTTGTTCTCAAAGTACAACCCTGTAACAGTTACATACCATCAACACTGAAAAGTCATCAGAGGTGTCTACATATGGTAATGCAAAGTAACCGTGTTAGTTTTAGGATTTCTGTGAAATCTCAGCTAGTGCAGCTCCGAGGGACTGGCTCCCATCTTCCTCTCTTTGAACACATCCTCTGTTTTTTGAACACAGTCTGTATGTACAAGAAGCTCCACAGCATGTGTGTGCCTTTATTGAGTTTTATGGCTGCTGATTTTTTTTTCCATTTTCTTTCTAGAACTCTAGAAGTTTTGGTGAGTTTGAATGAAGGGCAATCTTTCATGTCCAGCTCATTAACAATTACTGCTTCAGAGTGTGTAAGTAAATAGCTAATGTAATTCAACGCTAAATGCTGAAATTCAGTTTCTGTTATGGTTTTATCATTGAATGACTTCCCAGTGCAGAGAACCTCAATGCGTGGCAGGTCTTTTAGGTGTTTAGAATGCACAAATCCACCTAACTGAAAAACACACCTGTGCAGACATACAGAACATACAGAATTTGATGATACAAGATTTCTTAATATTTAAGTGCATACATATTATGTATGTCCTAAGTAATTTTCTCCAGGTTTTGAGACATGCTTATAATCTCTTTTATAACGCCAGTACACTCAATGAGGAAGTTTTTCAGCTGTTTTGCATTCCTTGATGAAGTGTGTGTGGTGGGGGTTACAGCCAATTTTTTTTTTCTACAGTTACACAAAACGATTTCTTTAATTCTTCCCATTACGGTGGCAGACAGCTTTATGTTAGGAGCATCTTTATTTCAGGATTCCATGTAAGTGAGGTATTGCTGTGCCTATCACCCTAGACTTAAAAATAATAATTGAAAGCCATGTCTTATACGGTAGGCTTGGAGATTTCTCTTCGCTTTCTGACACGGGCTCTGTAATCAGGGTTTCTTCTTCCATTACTGCTGATCTGTTTTGCTAGCTGCTTCAGGAGCTGCTGATCTAGACCATATGCAGAACTATACACAGAGGGAAAGTCCTGGAATTCTCCTCCCCCACACTACCTCAGCTGGCTCTGTCCTGAGATCCAGGCTCTGTCTGTGTGTTCCTTGTCTGTGCTGTGCCTGTGTTGTGCTATAGCCTGCAAATCGTGCTTTGCTAAATAGATTACAACAAATTACTGTACCACACTGTGCAGCTGTGACTTTCAAAATACTGGGAAGCTTCCACGCCATTAGAGACCTGCTCGCTATAAACATAATAATGTCTTAAGAGCCAGGTGTGACACAGTCACCTGGGGTCCTGTTGCAGCACAGCTCCACTTTGTAGGATCAGTGGGAGCAGATTGAAGCTGAGTAGTGTGACTTCCGTGCAGCTTTCCTGTCAGGCACAGAAGCATACAGAACAGTGCCTTCTGCTCATCAGCATGTATTTTTCCAACAGTATTTTCATCACTCATAGGTAATTAAACTAAAAGAGAAAAAAATAGTATTTTTTTTTCTTTTCATTTTAGAACTAAACACTTGGGTAACTATAGAAGTCAAAGTTATCTCAGTTCAGCCCTTAAGTTTCAGGAAGGAAGCCTGAATAAATTGAGAGCTGAAGAAACACATGCTCCCCAAACTGTGTTTCTCTGCTTAAGCGCCTCTTTGTCATTTGGATGCAGTTCAATTTTACACCAAAGCACAACAAAGCAGCCTCTCAGCATGATAACCTAAGGAGTGTGGATTTCCTCTTTTTCCTTTTTAGTCCTTCCAGAGAAACCAGTACGCAGTAAGTTTATCTCTATGCCCTCTTAAAGATTGCTAAGCTTGCTGACATAGGTAAAAATAAAGCATTGCTGCAAAGGAGATCATACCAAATTGCTGGGTGAAGCAAAATAACTGTTCCCTCTGCTTATATTGCTTCCCTGTGGTCAGAAGTTTTAACTAACAGCAAACAGAATGAATACAGATGTGCACTGACAGAAAAAACAGTGGAACTTCTGATCATCTTTTTTTTTTTCTGTCTTTCATGCATGTTGCAGCAAAGAGAGCTCCATACAAGGAGAACTGCTGTTTCCATAGTAGCAGATGGGCAACTGCAAGAAATGGGTCACTGCTAGAATTCTTCCACTAATTCTGATGGCTGAGCAGCTGATGGCTAGTTGGTATACGAGAGTTACAAGTTCCAGCCTCCCCTGGCAAACACACATTGCTGCAGAGAAAACAAACAAAAAATGTGTTGCACCTACGCGCTGAGGCATGCATCTTACCTGTTTCTTGTAAACCTCGCTGCCTGGTATATACATGGTCACCTACACATACTTCGGATAAA
Organism: Aythya ferina; assembly: GCF_964211825.1. NCBI lineage: Eukaryota > Metazoa > Chordata > Aves > Anseriformes > Anatidae > Aythya > Aythya ferina. Next base: position 30,945,185 of record NC_140300.1, on the reverse strand, counting down.
GCTCTGCTTCACTTGCAACTGTGCTTGCTTTGGCAGAATCACTTGTGCTTGCTGTACTCCAGCATTAGTGATTCCTAAACGTCTCTCCTTTCCTTTTCCTCCATCTGAATTTCAAGTAAGTTCTGTTTTCATGAGGTCACCATGACATGTTTCTCAGTGTTTTTCTAAACCGGCACAGAGGCACAGGCTACCAAGGGTAAGACGAAAAGCACCTACAGGATGTGGGTTTGAGGTGCTGCAGATGGGCTGCTCACTTCCTCATTAAGAGTGACATTGCTGGAAGCAATAGAAGTCATTGAGAATTTCTCAGGACAGTTGCTTCAGGTTCAAATGCCACTACTACAGGCATTTAGTGTGCTATAGTCTATGCAGTGTGAACAAATACTATGGCTTATTACTAACTTGCCCAGATGCATGGATCCTAAGCATAAAAGCCTGACTAGAATATATGGATTATTGGTAAATATTCATTAAAATTCCACCCACCTACCCAAAACATGTGGAACTGAGGCCTCTAATGGAAGGTGTTACTGAACTTACACCAAATACGATTTTGACTGAGATACCTATCTTGATCCTTTGTGCTAAGTTTCTCTGTTGGAGAGAAAGTGAGACAGTAAATAGAAAATAAAAAATAAATAAGTGGATTTGTTTGGTTGTATCAGCTAGTTGGAGGCTGTTTGGGGGCAAGTGAGAGGAATTGTTTGCACCATCCACTGATGTTGTCTTTCTGCTTTCTTTGCAGTCTAGCGGAGTAGCAGCACTTATTGCTGTTCTTGTGCTGTTACTTCTGGTGGCGCTTGGCCTGCTCTGGTGGTTCTGGCCCCTCTGTTGCAAAGTGGTGAGTAAAGACTTTTAAAAAAACTCAGTGGACCTGTGATTTGCAATCATAACCTAAACTGTATTGGGAAATACAGATACCATGGGAAATAGCTTAAGTAATAGGACGGTTACATGTGACATAAGCCGTCTGATGAGGCAGTTTTCTTTCATTAGTGACAGGCAATAAACTGAAGAAGAGACCAGTTTAAACACTGTGCACTGCACCTTTAGCAGTACTTCTGGCTTTCTGAGAGACTTGCACACACGGACGAGCTTCAGCAGGCTGATGTGCTGCTCATTGGCTTTCTACTGAGCAAGCAGATGTGCTATATTCCTGTGAAATCTCTGAAAAAAACAGTTCTCTTTTATTTGAAAGTTGTTGGCCATAATGGTACACAGATGTTATCCTGAAATCAAAGACCATTTTAAAAGTACTATCACTAAAATTGGTATTTGTAGTCCATTATAGGCTCTCAAGTTGGAAATCCCTTATTGTCTTAATAATCCCTAGCAAAAAATTAAATTTTCATCTTGCCCACATTACATATTTTTTCATCTGAATAATGAACGCTTTTTATCCTTCTAGCAGCAATAAGCAATGCTGCTTCACTAACTCTCCTTCCATCTCCTCGAATGCTAGCATTTTTAAATTGGTGGAGTTTAATAGTCATCCACTTCAACAGCAGCACTGAAGACTTGAGAAGTGGAGATTGCTTCCAGGCTGTTACTGTATTCCTTGTCTTCTCTCAGACTTGTGGAAAGGATGGTGGCAGAGGAACAGACCTTCTCTCCGGACCATTCTGAAGCCAAAAAACTGAAAAGTTTTGTTTGTCATGGTCTATTAGACACCAGGCTATTCTAGAACAAGAAATCCTCAATCCCTGTTTCCTTCCTCATAGTCTGTGGTTTCTGAGACCTACAAACTCTCCTCTAATAAAATGACTTTCTTCTGTCTCATTCTTCACATCAGAGTCCCGTAAGAAATCTAGGAACATTGTCTGTTAGTTGTTTTCCCTCAACAATGATATATATCATGAATCTTCCCATGGAATAGAAAAAAATAACATCATAAGAAGAAAGCTTCCCATTTAGTATTTTAAAATAATTGGCTCACCTTGATTCACAGTTCCCATCGTATGGCAAATCTTCCCACACTACGCATCTTCCTCTCGTTACAATAAATAGCAATTGCAGTGTCTCAGTCCCTTGAGAGCAGGAATTCCTGAGAGAGCAGAGTGATGATTCTGTAATGACAATTACAACGATGCTTTCTGGATCTGTATGTCAAAGTCCTCTATAAAAAGTCAAATGTGCAGCTCTGTGACTAAAATTAACTGAATAGCTGCACTGTGTAATGAATTGCCTTGGGTACGGTACCTTGGGTGCACAGTGTTATTAATGCAGGCTCCTGTCTGGGCTAACCTCCTTGGTGGGGATAACTTGGGCGTCTCCACAAATAGCTGAACCAAGAGGTAAGAAAATGTCCCTTCATCCTGATTAATCTCATGCTTAAGTATGTTACTCCCTGATGTTTACTCTAAGGAGTAGTAACTTACCCAGAGTAGCTTTTCTGGATGCGGTGTTTGGTTTGTAATTGGCTACTGCTAGGGAAGCCTTTGGCTCTAGGTTAATAAGCTATTACTAAGAAGCTGCCTATCTTGTATGGGAGCAATAAAACCAGGGCCCTTTAAATTTTAGTGCTGTTATTTCCTCCCACCTCTCATAGACATTATCTGCTCCCTTAAAAAGAAACGGTCATTTTAGGTCATCGTTTCCTACAACAACACTGAGTTCCAAAACCACATACTTGCACTGAACCTCTTACCAAATACCGACTCTTCATTTCTTGTTGTTTTGATGTCTGTTTCCTCGCCACCTTATACTGTGGTTCTATTCTTTTCCTTCTATTCTGCATTTAGGTTCTCACATTACATGCTATTATCACTTCTGCCTAAGTACTTCTGGGCTTTGGTGTTTGAGAAGAGGGCCAGCATACTATGGCCAGCCAGGAGGTCCTCTGCCCTTTCTCTGAGCCTACTTCCCTGGCAGAGTGGCATGTCTATTTCATGGGACAAAACCCAGGAGCAAGGCTGAAAGCAGCAGCCTTCAAGTGTTGTGTCATGGGCTGCAGAATCGAATGGAAAAGGGAGAAGTGAAAGGTGTTGCAGACAGTACAGAATGGGTGTTCTGAGCCACACAAGGGGGTGATCCCTGTTGCCTGCAGGAAATGTGAGCTTCAGGTGGTTTGGGAATTCCACTTTGTCCTTGCTAGGACTCGGTCTTCACAGCGTTCTTTGATACAAAGTCCGTGTTGGGGTAGGGGCTCTCCTTTTTCTTCTTTCTCTTTTTTCCCTTCCCCCCGCCCCTCTGCTTTTTTTTTTTTTTTTTTTTTTAAGCAGTTCACTGTTGACAGTTCTTTCACTCTTCCCTCAATATCAGAACATATGATCGCATCAAGCTGGCTTCAGGCTCTGGTGCTGACATTTCCTAATGCCCACATCACGCGAACATTTGAAAAGTGTTAATGAGCAGATCAAAGGGACTGTTGCCTGAAGCAACTAACTTTTTTTTTAAAGGAATCGGCTTTCCTCCAAACTCAAGTCTTCATTCTTTGCAACTAAATAGATGAGGTGCAGCCTTGCCTGCGATGATGATGATGATGATAAAACAAAACAAAACAAAATTAGGAAGTAATTCATCTTTACATGTGTTTAATAAGACAGCAGCATTATCCAGAGTTTTCAGTATTTCAACAATCTGAATCAAGTTCAGGGAAAGTTAATTTAGCAATATGATGATCTCAGTATCTGCAGTGTCATGCTACACTTGCACTGCTTTATGCTGAAACCACATTCATTCTTTGGATTTCTCTTTTTTTAAAATGTTTTTCTACTGATTTCACGTGAAATAGCAGGCAAGACTGAGAATATTCTTTGTGTGTGCATGAGAGAGAGAGTGTGTGTGTGTGAGGAGCCTGTGGAAACATAAGGATGCAGGCATTTACATTCCACTTCTGTCAGCAAGGGTGAGTATCTGCTACTCAAAGCAGATTATTTTCTCACACCACTGTCACATTTAAAGCAAGTTTCATTTTCTGAAGCTATTAGAAATAGCAGCTAATTAATGTATTGGTTAGTTTCAGATCAGGTTTACCCTATAACTTCAGGGATTTTAGCAGCTGCCGTAGGATTGAATCCTTTGCTCAGGGAGTCAAACAAAAACTGTCACTGACTTGTGACTTTCAAGCCCTGTGAGGTAAACAGAGTTTTCCTTGATTCTTTGGGGTAGAAATTTTGATTCCATTAAAAACAGTAGGCACAGGGCCCAAGCGAACTTGAGCATGTTTAGAAGTTTGCTGTATAAAGCTGTCTTTGCTGAGAAGAGATCACAGGGCTTAAGAATCACAGAATTATAGACAGTGCAGTGATCATACTGTTTAATGATGTAAGTGTGCACCCTAGCTCGGCCTTTTGTCCTGTATAGCTAGCAGTCTTGGCAGGAAAATATGTGCTTTCGAGGTAATGGTTAGAGACAGGCAAAAGGAAAAGAAAAATGAGAGTTAAATAAATAAAACACTGTGAACATTAGTAGATTGAGAGCATCATTTTACTGTTTACAGTCTTTTAATTGCTTTCAGTGAGAATGGAAGATTTTCATGGCTTGGAAAATCTTGCTCAGCACCCAGATCTCTCAGAATCTGTCCCATGATCCCTCTGTGTTGTTGTTTCTGTAAAGTTCAGGCAGTAATTGCAATCTGGCTTTCAGCAATGTTTGACAAACTAAATAGTTGATTTCTGTTAGTACTTTGAAAATTCCTGATGGCTGGTAGGAAAAAATATTCAGAAATATTTAAAGAAAAACAATTTCTTGGCATGTTTTAGCAACATCCTACAGCAAAGGCATATATGGTTAAAATCCAAAATTGAATTCCCAATCCACTGGAAGTACTCTGAGCATAATAAACAGTTCAGTATCTTAAACCTGAAGTACCATGGAAAAATGTTTCCAAGAGTACCATAACTTACTTGTCCGAGTTGGTCTAATTCCTTTATCCAGTGCTAAAGATACACAGCTTATTTTGGCAGTAACTATCTTGGTGGCATTGTGACTTGGATGTAAGTCAAGAAGGAAAACTCTTGACTACTGGTCCAGTAAAAGATGTTTCCTTAATGTCTGATGCTATACATCTGTGCAACGACAGAATGCTTGTAGGCTGTGGTAGGGTTAACAGAAGTGCTGTAATTAATTACACAGAGCACAGAAAATAATACATATCATAATTAAGGTACTTCATCCTGCAGTAGGAGAGGACAATTTTGGTTGGTCTAAGGCATAGCAGAAATAAATACCTTTACATTCATGGTATATTTTTTAATAATTTCTATACAACATTCCAGCACAAAAGAAATGCCCTGATATCACTCAAGTGCTTCTTTTTAGCTTTATTAGCCTGCATTTCTTGTGGATAATGCCTGTGCTTTCATTTTCTGCCTTTACCATTTAAAAGGGTTGCCGTCTTCCTCTTCCCCTCCCTTTACTGCTGGGTGGTTTCCTTTCAGTACCAGGGAACTCCCTGAGATTTACAGTATGCATGCAAGAAAGAGAACAGTAAGAAAATGTAGGTAGAGGTTTAAATATAGGTGTGAATGAATTACCATATGAGTGGTCCTTATCCAGTAACAGCTTTAAGCAGCCTTGCAAACGTGTAACTCCCACTTGCAGGCACTGAACAGTCAAGGAGCGACATACTTAAATTATTAGTCTGAAATGTGAGACCTGTGGAAATGGTCTGGACGTCTAGAGGTGAAGCCTGAGCTACCAGAAGGCATTTCACACTTGTCATTGGGCCAGAAATTATCCAGCAGCATGGCATGGCACAAAGAAGCAGGCGTCTTGGCCCAACATTATGCAAGACCTCACATAGACCTCGGGCTGCTTTTCCTCCCAGGCTTGCTAATTAACTCCATAGGATTTCATCACTGGCTATTACTTAGAATGACTGAGTCCTATCCGGTCAGGAAGCAAAGTGGCAGACACGTCTGCCCAAAGAGTGTCTGCCAGTCAATTGATTTTATTTTCTATCAGACGGATGGTGTTAATTTCCAGAAGGCCTTGATAATCGATACCCAAGGGACTTGGCAGCAGTGGCTGCCAGTTTATGAACAGATGTGGGGGACTCAGATGGAAACCGTTCACTGTTAAAATTTTCTGTTGGCTTTTTGATGCTGCCAGCACAATTCCTTATGCTATTTTTTTTTTTTTTTAGGTCATCAAAGATCCCCCTCCACCTCCACCACCTCCAAAAGAGGTACAGTATAAAAGTGCTCCGCTTATCACGCTGGTTGCATGGTACCATTCCTTAGTGTTCTCCTGTGTTCTGCACATCTGGCTGCTTTGTATTTTTTAGGAAATAAAGCTCTTTGTAAACAGCTGCTCAAGAAGAAAGAACTGTCTCATGAGAAGTCTTAGGCTGAGAGCAGGATGGCCAATGTCCACATCTCTGTTCTGTCTTTGTCATCTCAGAGTGGTGTGAATTTAGTCACTTAAGTACATATCCAAAGAAATATTTAGGAGTTTTATTCCAAGACTGTTGAACATTATTTTTTTCATTCTGCAATGAAATCAAAATCAAAAAAGACTAAATAGTTCTTATGACAGTCTAAAGATTTATCATATGACTCTAAATAGGGTTTTCCCACAGCTTTGGATTTTTAGACACTGAAGAATCCTTATAAGGGAACTTCTCTCTTAAGGGCAATAATGTAATAGAGGATCTCCTGGTGTCTTCAGTGTTTTTTGCCTCTTCATCTTGATTTAGCCAATTGTTTGAACGTATTCAAGTGTCTTCTGACAGCTAAATCCATGATAAGGTACTTCACTGAGCTGAGGGAGCCAAGAGCAAGTTTGACAAAGTTTGGCTTAGGAAACTGTGATCGGCTGCATAACCTTTATCTGCAGATCTGCTGAACGCTGCCTGCTGAATCCCAATGAGGAGGACTGATAATCTGGCTCTTTGAAGGCATTACATTTTCTGTTAGAGAAAGACACCACCAATCTTTTTCTTTGTATTTTGCTTGTTTTTATTAATGGAAAGGAAAATGATCAGTGTGATCAATGAATACTGATCAGTATTCATTCTGAATCAGTATTCAATGAATACTGATTCAGAATGAATACTGATCAGTAGAATAGACAGTTGGATTCTCCATTTCTATTTTCCTAATAGATGCCAGCAGTGCTTTTCCCATGCAAAACCCTAAGATTATTTCCAAATGTGATCAGATTTTGTTTGGAAATCGATGAACATTTGAGGAACCTAAAAATTTGGTCCTTCACACCTAAGATAGGAAAACCTTTTCTCTGTGAAATACACTGAAAATGAAATACACTAAAAAGACAATAAAATAAAAAAGAAGTATCCTTTTCAAGAAAATGTCTTTGAATTTATTGACAGGAAGAAGAACAAGAACCCTTGCCTACCAAGAAGTGGCCCACAGTGGATGCTTCCTACTATGGTGGACGAGGAGTTGGAGGAATTAAACGGATGGAGGTTTGTGCCATACAGAAATGACAATTCACTAAAACATAAGATCTCTGAGGCTGCAAATGGTGGAAAGAAAGACTTAAAGTGTATTGGAAATACAATGGTATAATGTTCTCTTCTTTCCCCGTGACATAATCCTTATAAAATTTTTACCATATCAAATAATTTTGACCTTGCTTATGAAAGAACAGCTTTCAGTAGTTCCATTTGACTGGAACTTTAAATAGCTGCCCAAAGACATGCTCTTTCCATCAAATTAATGAAAAGTAGAGAGTGAGAGCCTTTTCTGAATGTTTTGGAAAAAATTACAGTGAAACATAAGTCCTCTAAATGTGGGCCAGCCAAATGCGTTGACAATGGTGACGCTAAGGAGAAGCTTGATCCCAGAGGAACTCTCAGCGACAACAGTGCCTGTCTTTGAAGAGACATGATAGCATCATGTTAATTAAAACAGAATGAAAAATGTGCATCCTTATGGGCATGTCCTTATGTCAGATTTTATAGTCAAGTCAGCCTTTATGGAATTTACAAAGCAGTTTTCTGTGTTTAAGTTTAATCTGTGAAACTTCCACTGTCTGAAATACCCACCTAGGCCATATAGACATATCTTGATCAAATGGTAAATGTATCGGCCTAAGAACCATCTTTGCCTGCATTCTTTTGAAATGCAGCAGAAGAACGTGCGACTTTAAAGCTGTGTTATTCCTTCAGCAGTTCAGAATTGCAAATTTAGAAGAGCCTCATATTTTAGAAAAAGAAACCATTTTGTATAGTGCTTTTCAAATGCAAACTAGAAAATGCTTTCCAACATAAAGAATTGCAAGCCTGGATTTTAACGGGTTCCACGATGTGCCTCAGAAGGGATTTCAGGGTTTAAATCGTTACAGTTTGTACAAAAGATCTTGTCCAATGAAACAGAAACCTGATAGATACCCAATGAACACAAATAGTACCAGTACCATAAAGAAATGTGTGTTTATCAGATGGCAAATATACAGTGTTTTCTTTCAAAAAAAGAGAAGACTAGAGAATAGAAGGCTAGAAAACATTTTTATTTGTACTAGGAATTTTATGCAGAACAAAGGGTTAAAGATGTAAACCAACTGAAATTGCTGACAACACAAATTCTTAAAAGGTACTTCATTCCTTGGAGCTGTCTCTCTGTCCTTTTCTAGAACCTGAGAGTAGTCAGCAATTTTGGGGGTTGGGCAACTCATCTTAGATGCCTCAGCATTTGAATATGAAGCTTTAACTCTGTCCTGCAGAATCTGTTACAGTGGGGCTGAGGGGAAAGCTGTCTTAGTTACCTATTTCCAGCTGCTTGGACAGAGAGGTATCTGACCTCATACCTTTCACTGGCTTGAGAGAATGTTACTCATTTGGTGAATCAGAGCAGTGTGGAAACAGGACAGCAAACAAAAACAGTCTTACATCATGATGAAGGTATGCAAGTCTAAGGGAGGTCATTCCTTACCTGACAATTCAGCATGGATAGTGGTTTCTGTGCTGTGGCCAATGAAAAACTTTTTGGTCTAGTCATTCCATTTTCTTCAGTGTTTTCAATTCATGTGGTCATTCAGTTGTCTAATTCTAATTGCTTCTATCTTCTGTGTGTTCTGTTCTTCTGCCATTCTTCTGACAGCTTGATTTTTCCAGCAATTTCCTTAGAGAGAGAAAAGCAGAGAATGAAACAATAAACTTCCACTTACTGGTCCTGTCCAACTTACCTTACTAAATTCTCTTTCAGGGCAATTACATTCAGTCCTTCCTTCCCCACTAGCTTCACCCTTCTGTGACAGTCCAGAACAAGTTAGCCAGTGTGGCTCACTCTTCCTAGATTTGTCTTTAGGCATTGCTTTCGAGTTTTATGATGTCATTTCGGGACTCTACCCATTACAGACAGTAAGTTTTCATATTAAAGTTGTATTGTCAGTGTCCACAAATTCTGGTTTCTTCTTGGTGAAGCCACTTCAGCCTGTAGGAGAAGGTCATTCTATCAGTAAGGCATCTACCATCTATCTCTAAATGGTTTTAACAGTGTTTAAAATACATTTTAACAACCTCATAAAAAACACTGTAAAAGTACCATTGATCACAGTGAAAGATACAGATGCATTTTAATGACTCAGCAGGGTCTACTTGGACATGAAAGCCCAATCTAATATTGCAGAGACAGGATTCCCCAGTGAAAAAAAAGAAATCGCTAAGTGAGCCAAATGGTAAAGTTCAAAATAACAGAAAGGTTCAAAACAATCCCTGTTGTACTTTGGTGCTCTCATTCTCTACATTGAGATTACAGTGGTAACAGACACTTGGTGATTAAATGACATGATTTTAACAAGGGTTTTTCATTTGTCTGAAAGAAGGGGCAGACTACGACTTACCTATATATTTTCCTCACTCTCTGTATCAGCATGTTCTGCATAGGGAGGTGAGGAGGATGAAGAAATCAGGCTGCTTTCTTTTCTCATCTCATGGCATAGTTATCCCAGCACATTATAGAGTCCCTACCAGACCCAGAACAGTCTTATTCCTCTGTCTGGGTAGCAGAGGGAAGACTAGCGGTATGTCTTTTTCCTGGTGAGCAAAACAATTTTGTGTCCCCTTGCACTGGGAGAATTGTTGCATCCCACTGTTTTTCTGCCTACTTTCCAAGTGCTCAAATTGGCAGGTAGCAAGATAGAACTGACATATACCTACCAAGCACTGTGCAGTGATGCTCTTAATTCTGTCCCCAAAGTGGAAGGTCACTGTTCTCCAATTGTTATTTTGATTCTTCTCTTTTCATGTCTGGCATCTTCTGTCAGGAAGTCCCTGAAAAAAAAACAAGTATGTTGGTGGAGTCCTGCAAGAATGGTTAGCTGCTTTCCAGAAACTGTTTCATGACTCACCAGCATGTCAGTTACCCAAGATGTAGTGTCAGAACTTAATTTCCTGCCTGTAGGTTTATAAGGTCCTTCTTACATGCTAGATTGTAGCAGATAGCAGGATATAGAAAGTCCTGCACTGAAAATAATTGGGACCACTTTTACCAAGAACTTCTAAACTCCAGCTGTATCTTTTAGATGCTCTTTTTGGATGAGAAAGTAAGAGTCTTGTCTAGGCTTGTTTGTTTGTAGGATACAGCAAACATACTTGCTCAAATTGCTGCACCATGTTTCCAATTACAGTAAGAAATAAGATTACCATAGCAAAACATACCATCTCTCTTGGAGGAAAGTGTTTTGTGTGTGTGTGTTGTGTTTTTTTTTTTCTGTACTTTCTCCTTATGGCCTAGTAATTCCAGCCTTTCCTTAAAGTGGAAATACGTGCTCATCTTACCAACAACAATAATGTGGGTTTCCATTCCGTTTGAACTATTTGTATATACTTTATGCTCTTGAGGCAGCGATAGAATATACACTGTTACATGTTACACATTTACTTATTAAGCACTAATTTGTCACAGTTTTCTTGTCTTTTGCCTACGCTGCATTTACATCTCAACTCTGTCTTTACTTAGGTTCGCTGGGGTGATAAAGGATCCACTGAAGAAGGGGCTAGATTAGAAAAGGCAAAAAATGCTGTGGTGAAACTCCCAGAAGAACCAGAAGAACCTTTTCATCCTAAGCCACCTAAACCAAAGCCTACCTCACCAGTCATTCAGGAGAAGTGGTATACACCAATTAAGGTAATCCTTTTCATCTTCAGTACAATACGGTTTTGTACTAACGCTGGATTTTGTGTGCCTTACGAGTCTTACGCATGCTGAACTGTACATTTTTTCCAAGTATTCCTGACCAAATATAATGTACTGTTCTCTATATGAACACCTACTCAGGATGAATAGCAGGAGCAGTTTTTATCCCTCCATCAGTATTTCATCAGTAATTACCACATTCTGTTATGCTTCCACACAAAGGGACATACCATATAGTAAGATTATTAAAATACATGGGAGCTTTACTGGCATGTAATCTATCTCCGTGTATACCTAATCAAGGCTGCACAGTCCATAGCTGATGACTAAGTTTGCAATGTTTGCAAATTTACTATTATATAATTATTTATATTCATTATATAAAATATTTATTGTATAAAATATTATATGAATAGCATTTATTATATTTAGTTTGCCCATTACTAATCAAGAGAAGCAAAAAATTATATAAAACAATACAATGCAAAAAGTTTTGACTGAAATAAATGGTATAAAATACAGACATTTTCCTCTGTAGATTGCATGAGTCACCTGCAAACCTGTAATAAGCTCTTCTTAAAAACTGAAGATGGCTCCATAACTACCTTTCTTGAAATACGTTAGAACAGAGAATACGAAGGTTTAGCTGTGGTATGAATAAAGCTAATCCATCTTCCTAACTCCTAGTAAGTATTTTCTGAATTGCAGAAAGGCCTGAACACGTTCTCTGCACACACACACAAACTCTGCAGCCCATCCGTGCGAGTGGGATGCTTCCTGACAAGCATCAGAGCTGCTCTGCATGTTCTGCACAGTCTGAGCGCTCACAGTGAACCTGCTGCATTCAGTACATGTTGGACTTGCAACACAGCACAGATCAGCCATATGCCTAGCAGGTCCAAGGCTTCCCTGAAAACCATGAACTTCCTGTATACATGCTGTAACAACAAATAGATTTATGTGGGAGAAATCCTAGATGGACATGTGGCAGATCAGCCTGAAGTACTGACAAATAAACAGGTTACTTCTAGATCACTCAGAAATAAATTTGAGGCAGGTCCATGGTTTCTCTGCTCTCAGCAGAGGTATAAGTACTTTATTTGTACTCACTGATGGGAAAGATCAGCACCACAGCTATCTGGAGTGAGAGGCAGCCTAAGCCTGGCTCTGAGGAATGGATGTTTAGTTCTGCTGGTGAATTTCTTCTTGGACAGAACTTCAGCATGTGTGGTGTGCTTTCAGTTGACTGATTTTATCATAAAGTCCTGTTGCTCTGTTGCCACAGGGTCGACTTGATGCACTGTGGGCGCTGTTACGAAGACAGTACGACAGAGTCTCTTTGATGCGACCACAACAAGGAGACGAGGTTTGTGCTATGCAAGGGTATTGCAGGGTGGGCAAAAAAGGGGTATGTTACAGCCAGGGTTTCGTGGCTGCTGAACACTGGTAATTCTGTGCAGTCAAAAGAATGACACAACAGGAAAAATAATGCACTGGGAAAAAACATGCATTGAAGAATGTATCAGACCAGGCAAGAAATGTTATGGAAACATGGATGTCCTGCAAGTATAATTAGGAATTCTGTATTTTATGTGTGTTCAGCTGGAAAACAAAAACATAACACAGACTTCGTGTGGTCTAACCTCTCTCTAACAGGTGCATAATACTTTCTAATATTTAGCTCCTTGGAAGAACAGAGTTTGGCAGTCAGAATACTAAAACCACATCATATTTAGTGACCCCCAATAAATTCTGTGCACATAGATTCATGATGCTTTGCACTTGCATGCCAGAAGCAACATTCACAGGCAAAACTTGTTTCTCAGACAATTCTTTCTGTCCGTACACTCATGACTCATGAAAAAGTGGCCCCCACTACAAAGACTGCTAAGACTACAAAGTAAAGGAAATAGCTATTATTTGGACTTTTTACAGTAAATCTAGACTGTATTTTTTTTCTGATTATTGCTCCTTAAGAAAAGCATTACTTTAAATCTTGGCATTTACCTCGGGAACTGATTTATGATGAAGGTATTTCAAATCTTCTGGAACCATTCACCACTCCTGTGTGTGACACATCTGAAGGGATTTAGGGGCAAAGACACTTCCTCTAAGTGAGATGGCAACTTTTTCTCAACAAAACGGCCCCAAAAACAGATGGGTATGACAGATAAGATTTTCAAGTACTACAAAGCAGCAGTGTGAGAATCTCTATTTTTGCAGCAAACGTCATAAAAATGACATAAGAATTAGAGAAGATCAAGTGAGTGAGTTACCTTTGAAAGCATGAGAGGTAGTCACTATTTAAGCTATCTTCGTGATGATAGGGATGAATTTTGGTACTGTTCTAAAGTAAGAAAAGGTGAGACGTATGTACATGTAATGGAAGAAGCAGAATGACAAAATGCAGGGCTGGAAACAGAAAGCATAGTCTTTGCATAGCTGTCAAATATTAGTATTATCATTCTAGTTGTTTGCGTATTATTTACTGTTTGCATGTATGTTACACACAAGAATTAACAATAGCAATTAATTCTTCATGGAAAATACACAGTGCTTTACAGTACTTTAAAAAGTCAACTCAATGTAAATATAAACATTGATTCCTGAACTTCCCAGGTACTTGAACAGGCTAAAAACTGTCTGTCAGGCTCTATTTTGAGGATTTCTGGCCATAAAGACAGGTAGGTGCTGAAAAATGTGCCTGCCAGGGAAAGCACTTTGGCACCAGTGAGAAATCAAGCATTCATCTTCTCTGGACTTGACTGGAAGACACTGAGCAACATCTTGGTTTAGAAAAACCAAGAGGAACCTCACTAATCTTCAGTGTCCTTACTGAAAAAGGGAATAGAATTTCTATTAATGAATAAAGGCTAGAATAATGATTCAGGCGTACCACAAGTGTGACCTGTGGTACTGTAGGAATGCATTCCGCGTCTGAGTCAGTATTTTCTATTTTGGGAGAAAAAAATACATCTTGTTTATAATTTGCTAGGTACAGGTCCCATGCCATACCCCTGGTGGGTTTGTCAGTAAACAGATGAGCAGTCACGCATGTGCACTGCAAGATACATGCATGCACATACTTAATTCAGAAGCATTATTATGGGAAACAGCAGCCACGTAGATGTTTTGTTTTGTTTTGTTTCTTTTACTGCTTAGGAATTTAGTAGTTCCCATTTGTAGAAGAATTCACTGCTGAATTCAAGTCCTTGATCAAGTAATTGAAATTTAGGCATGAAGTATCAAAGCGGAGAGAGCTTTTTCTTCCTTCTCTATCCCCTCTGCCACCTCTTCCATGATGCCAGATAATGCCGAGGGTGGCCCAGTTTGAGGGCTGCATGCAGCTGATTCGGGAAGCTTTGATTGTGGCTGGAAGTCCTTGGAGTCATAAATTTTTCAGCCAGCAATCCGTGAGGTTAGGGAAGCTTGTACAGGTGTGAGCTAGCAGGTTGTTGCCGACATCTGTTTTGAGTAGAGGCGCAGGTCCTCAGCAGCCTGCAGCGAGGCTGCTGGATTGTCAGCAGATGTAGTTAAGAGTGGCAGAACAGTTTTGGTCTCACATTTGCCGCCTGGGGGCTGAAACAGTAAAGGTAGATTGGGGGTGGACACAGCTGCACTCCCAAACATGCCTCGGGCACAAATAAAGAGATCTAATATAGTTTGACTCTGTTGTGGTGGGGAGATGAGGACAGAGAGCCACTTCAGAGACAACTTAACGCTGCAACATCTGCCGCCAAGTTTCCAGGGAGTGACAGGGGACAGCAGGTACAGATCGAAGTCCCCACATAAACAGCCCCCATTAAGCCATGAACTCTTTTGAAGGGCTCCCATCAAACATAGCAGAGTCCGTGGCAGGAGACTGTTTTGTTTTCAAAGCAGTGTTTTGTTTTCTGCACTAACAAGATAATTTATAAATGATTCATTACCCTGTGTTCCTACTCTTATTTATACTTTTTTTTTTTTTTTTAAGAGGTAAAGAAGAATGAGCCACAGTAGTTTTAGGGAAGTTTGATAATGATAAACCAGTTAACTGTCCAAAGGTTTTAGCTGAGGATATGGCAACCTTCAGCCCACAGTGTTATATTCAGATGGGAAAGAGATGAAGGCGCGTGCTGTTACTGGAGCATTGCGCGGGAGTGTCTGCCATCGTTTCCATACTGAAACACCTCTTTCACAGAGTTTGTTTCTGCAGGAGAAAGAAACTTGGCACAAGTTTGCAATGTGACTGTTAGGGGCCTGTTCTTTTACATACATTCTTCTGTTTATTTTCCGAGTTGTAGTTTAGCACCTAAAGGTTATCACTAGTGTTTCTCAAATGCTTAGTAGGACCTTGTTGCTTTGCACAACATGATAGTGGCTGAGATTCTGATTCTGTGTACATGTGCAGACAAACTGCTTTTAAGACCACAAACAGTCTGTGCCACTCTCATTTAAGATATTTCACAATCAGGATGTGAACATATGTGTCAGGTAACAGGAAAAAAAATCTACAGCTAATTGCACAAAAATTTCTACAGTAGCACTATAGAATACTTTCAGCTTTTTCAATGTTACAAAGCAGCCAAATATATATATATAATTTTTAAACCTGTTAGTGTGTACATGCTTTAAAGATGAATTTATAATAATGGCTGTAGAATTCATACAAACATCTATTTAAAGTGATGTTACTTTGTCAGCATCTCTACATGATGCAAGAGAAATTATATTCCATGTTGTAATTCTGTTAGCACCACAAACGTGCAGTTCAAAGGACTGTGACAGTATCATATTCTCTGAGGTGAGGCCCATGTTCCTGTTCCCTTTGTGTTTGTTCAGTAGTTCCTATGCTGGGCACAGGCAGAAAATATCAAATCATTAGTTCAGTCTGTCAATTATAGAGCAGAAAAGGAATTGTTAGGAAGCTGAGGCTGTAAGTGCCTTACACTGTCTAAACATGCTATTTTGAATCAAAAGACTAACTGCAGCACCTAGAAGAACCGAAACTTTCAGTTCCACACCATGCTTTAACAGGGTCTGAAGGACAGTTCATCATCTACCACTGCAATAGCACTGCCAGCACGAGTAGTAGCTTTGTGTTTCATAACTCACTCAGCAATGTTAGCTTCCTGTACAGTAATGAAACGGGAACAATACTGGTGATATCAGGATTTTTTGGTTTATTCCATTATTTTCTAAAAACTGAACTTTTTGGCCTTTTTCCAACCAAGGAGGACCCACTAGAAAATGAGGCAATTTCTTTTTTTTATCTGTGAATGGTAGAAATGTGTAGAGAAATAAAAAATCATGGTTAGAGGAAGACTACTGTAGTTACTTATAGGTAGCACAGTTTTGGATTTAGAATGTTTTTCAATCAAACTGCAACTAGCTGCAACGTGCATTACAACATAATATTGTTCACTTGAGTTCCTTGTTCAATGATAATACACCATAGCATATTTCAGCATAATGTAGAAGGGATTATGCTGAAGAAGATGTTGCCTGACAATTTTGAAAAGAAACACAAGTATCATTCATAAAGCTAAGGTTATGTTTATCTGTGATCTTTTGAATTGCTGCTATTTTAGAAGATGCAAAACTGTTAAGAAAGTGAGATTAGAAGAGAGTTAAAGTGCAACTCTTTTTCTTAAATCTCTTCTGCCAAAATATTCCTTCTATCATTCCTTCAATCATTGAGAAGGGTCTCAGGTGCTCCTCCACCCTAGCTGGAGTGGCTGATGTTAGGTAGTATCTTAATAGATTTCTTAGCTGTCCATCACCAAAAGCAGTAGTAGTCATCTTTATGAAAAAATGATGATGTCCTGCCATTGTGAGAAGCAAGGATATTTTCCCACATACGTAGGCAGTCACTTTTGGCACTCCCTGACTTTGTGCAGATCAGAGCTGTTGCTTTTTTTAAAATCAAGCCTTCAGAATTCAGCAGTGTGAGTATGAACACTTCTATGAATGAAATAATACATAGAAATAAATCTACTTGTCAGCCTTCAGGCCCTGACATTTTTACCAATTTGACTGGTACTCCTACAGAGTGAAATGGACAAAGCAGCTCTAGCAGCCCTTGTGCAAGCCTGTCTCTGGAGGTGGCACCATTAGGCTACACGGGTCGGGGATGGTCCTGGTGGAAGTACTGTCATGAGAAAATGTGGGATGCGCCTTTCGTGTAGCCACGACATTTTAGTAGAGCATTTTAAAAAGCTGAGCTGCTACCATAGTTTGCAGCCAGAGGAATCCTTGCTGGCTATATTAGTTTACAAACAGATATCTGTAAGCTAAGTGTTTTAGGCCTTCTAAAATACCAGGCATCGCTGTAACTTGAGCTGTGCTGGCAGCCTATAATGCCTATTAAGAAAGGAGAAGTCAGTCTTTTCTGGATGGACTATGAATTTGTTACAGCTGCCACACACTGTCTCCCCCAGCCTGAAGAGCATTACAGTTCCTCCTTCCGCCCCTCACCCCCTCCATACTGTATTGAGAAGAAAACATTTCATTTGGCAGTTCAGTTTTTGTCACTGTTTCACTGAGCATAATTTAAAAGGAAAAATAATCGTATCCTTACTTCCTCAACACATCTTTATATAGGGTGGATTGCAGTAAAAAGTTACGTTTAATCACTACCTGGCTTCCAGCAAAGAGAGTGCTGCATATATCTAACCAAACCCAGATATAAACTCCCAGCTTGGGCACAGCCCTTACAGAGAGGGAAGGCCAATGGAGTTTATGTTAATGTTGAGAGTCTCATTAGCCCAGCTTACAGGAAGACTGACTACCTTCAAGAAGCAGCAAGAGGAAAGCTGACAGGTTAATTCAGTCGCTACTCTCCAAGAGCGACGTGACAGCTTTAACTGTCTTGTGCGTCCAGATTTATGAACTAGTCCTATGCTCTTAACCAGATTAGTTCCTTTTCCATTAACTGCTGAAAGTAGGGCAGCTGTCCGAGCGGCTGGTTGTAAATTCGATAATGTCTGCTCTGTTAATCTGTAGGCTTTTCAGATGGAGAAGGCAGCAGATAACAGGATTAAAGTTTCACGACCCAGGGTTTTCACAGCCCGATATGCGGGCGTAGGGGGATAGAGAATGACTTCTGTCATTAATCTTAATTGATTGCCAAGAGGTTTTAATCTGGGTTATTAATTAGGAAGATCCTTAACATACTGTCTACACATCAACATCAGATGCTCTTTTGAGACTTTTGGGACATATGGCCTATCTTATATTTACATTCACACAATTTGCACATACATATATTTCTGTATGAAGTGCACATATATATGTATATATGCATACAAATAGCTGTAGAAACATTTGCATGCAGAGAGGCATTGCACGCTCTTTGGCAATATTTGATGAAAATGAAAAAACACAGTGCACATAGGTTACATTTCCACATAGTAAACATGTATACCTCTGTGTTCATATGTTTATGTATCTGTTTCCATTATACATGCCACTTATCTCAATTCTTTCTTAAATGGAAATATCTGATTTTGCAGATTTACATAACGTTCACGTTTAACAGAAGTGTAGCACATGTCCGTATGTGCCTCTGGCCATTAAGACACCTACAGATCTTGTACAGAAACATTATCATTTTTATCTTTCGCAGTTCCCTGGAGTTAATATTCAGGCCCTCATTTTTCCCTTGTTTTATTTTTAAACAAGTTGCTGTTGGACAGCCAGAATGGGTAGAGGTATAACTCCCCATAGCTGCAGCTACGTAGCTACGCGATAAATCCCAGTAATGCAGCTTTGATGTTTACCAAAGTGCAGTATGCAGGAGGAAATATTGAATTATGGATTGAGCATATAAACTAGGCAAGATAAAATGCTATGACAGAGTCCTGGCATTTGAATTTTGTGTAGATTCAAACTGCACTATAAATTATCCTTTTACAGATAATTATTTACATGAGTAATCACACATACAGAAGGAGAGCCAGGGGCTGAAGAGGCCTCAAGTTTTAAGTCTCTGTGAGTGACAGTGGAGAGGACTCCTGCTTCCTGCTCAGCGTACTAGGCCATGCTGTCCTGCTTTACAAAACAAAATGCAAATATTATAAGAAGCCAACCATTTAGTTACTCATGAGCTGAAAAGTCTGCCCTTAAAAGTGTTCACAAGTAAAAATGGTTTGTGATCCTTCAGACGAGAGAGAAGTGTGTAACTGCTGCTTTTGGGAAGGGTTAAAAATGGCCAAGTATCAGGGGGACTTGCTAACAAGCTAGACAAAGGATTTCGAAGTTTTTCCCAGGAAAGGAGATTAGTTACTGTCTCACCTAAATGTAGACTCAATGGAGAAGCACATGAAAGAAACTGAAAGTTCTGTCATGCCTGTATTGCGTGTTGTGTTACCTCTTTAAACTGTTACCCACAACTTTCACTCATTTCCCATTGTAAATTGCATCCAGTCTTCCTGTAACAGAGAGTAACTTGCAGTGCCACAAAGGGGCATCACATGAATGCCCTCACCTCCCAAAGATTTGTTGTCTTTGATTTTGCTCTCTGCTTCAACTTGGATTTCATCAGAAGTAACTTTCCAGCATATTCTGGCTCTTAGAAAGAAATAGATCTTGACTCATTGCTAGGTTGTTTTCCTAACAAGGTCCCACTTGTGGAAGATTTCTGGCTTTTATCCTCTATCTTATTCTTCCAAGATTTACTCCTCTTGAGCAACACCTGTAACTTCATTTGGACTACTGAGTTACGTGGATATTAGTGAAGTCCTGCTTTGAATCAGTCATTCAGCAGTCAGCTGAGTCAATCTGCAATTTTTCACTTAGCACTGGAGGTACTTCTGCTGAGAAGGAACAGCATAGTAACAGCAGACTTCCCAAGAACGCATCTTACTGATCTGGCAGATAATCCATTTTTGTGGTGTCTCAGGAGCTTTGTTGTCGAGTTGGGAACGCCCCCTTGTTGGCACATTAAAGAAGAGGTCAGAACTTGATTTCAAACAATGGCATCATTTCTTCCACCTCATCACAAATTTGAAATCCAAGGATGAAACGACTTTAATGACCATGTTTCCTTGGCATAGCTCTGTCTGCCGTTTCCTATGAATCACAGATAAGGAGGAGGAACTGAAGTAATTTGAAACCACATTGTAGACAATAAAAACACCAGGCGTGGAAGAAAAGTCTTCCAATTGGCTCACGCAGAATCTGCAAAGAATCTCCCGTAGCTGTGCGTCCTTTACTCCTTTGCTTTTTGACAACATCTAAATGAAAAGATTGTATTTGGAGCAAAAATAATGCATTAGTCATTTTAGCTCCCACGCTCAAAGTGATTATTAGGAATGGTAATGTTCAGTGGAGATGGGATTCTCCATAGCTGTAGAAATGAAAGGGCCCAGAACTCTTCATCAGTGATTTGGCATGTTTAACAAGAATCAGACTGGGATTCCATTGCTGTTTGGAGAAGATCACTACAAACAGTTTATATCAACAAAGATAACTGACGATGGAAATCAACTGCCCAGGAGCTAGCTGGGGTCTGGGATAGGGAACTTGATAACAGAATGAGGCGGGAGGCTCAGAACACTTAATGGAAAAAGAAATAGGATAAATTTCCTTTGACTTCACTGGGCTCTAATTCCCTAAGCAACAGGAAAGGCTTATAAAAACATCTTGAAAAGAGTATTTTTAGAAAGGAGGGTTCCTGCATCATGTTGAAGGTGTCAGTGTCACCTGCACGTAGTTGTGGCAACCTACAATTCGAAGTGGGTTACTTGAGGAGTTTATTATGAACCTGTGCTCAATTACAGCTAAGTGAGATCCAAGTATGAGCAAGTACCCCACCCAGATGCTGTCACTGCACCAATACAACAGTCTTCTAAAGCCTGAAAACAGCTGCACACAATAATTTCATGCAAGCAAATCTTCTCATTAGCTTTAATACAACATTATCAGAAAGAAGGCAGGGTGATGGAGCTGCTCTGTTTTTGTGACACTGGTTGCATAAAACAGTTGGGAAGGACTACTGCTGAACGTGACAATTATTTGTGAGAGGTGGACAGTTTGAAGCAAGAAGAAAAAATATTAACATTTAAATTTACTGCTTCTGATCTTTTTAGTCTATTCACATAATTTAAAATTATTTTTGTTTTGAAATCTATTTTTGTGTGTCTGCAAGTCCATAATGAACTATAGATCCATTAAGAACTAACAAAAATCCTAAACGCTTGAATTATGAACATCTTAAAATAACTAAGCTGTAATATTTTCTTGGTAACTCAACTTTAATATTTATATGGAGTGCCTTAAAGTAACATACACCTATGATCCTCATCTGTATGTTTTGTCTCAAGAGGAAATTTCTACCTACTAAGAGAAGTGAGTGTGCCATACATTGCCAAAGCCCGTTATACATAAAAGTTCAGGCTAACATCTATCCATAAATTAGAATGCCTTGATACATTGGAGTTTTGTCTCCCAACAGTGTGACATAATGGCATGCCCTCGCCCTTAACATTTAATTTTAATATTGAATGTGCCGCTTTTTGATGGCTTGTGTCATAGCCTTCATGTAATTTAAACACAGTCTTAAAAAAATTAATTCAATTACAAGCAATGGAGTTATTAATGCTGCTTCATGTCACTAAATATATAGGGATACATATGATTCTGTTCCTTTCAAGTCACTCTGAAATGAATTTTGCAACTTCTGATAACTCTGGTGGACAAATGCTAAATGAAAATCAATCACTTCAATTTAAATGGACTAAGCTCACTGTTTCTTAAACAGCCTCTGTCGGACAGCTAACCAGATGATAAGTAACAGTTTCACTGACCTATATAGCCTTTGAATGTTTAACATAACCCTCTAAGGACAGCACTTCAATTACCACTGCATTGCTTGTACTCTAGGGCTCAGGATTGCTCATTCGTGTATAAAGATTACTTTATTTCTGTTGCACTTTTCTATCCGTAGTTTTCTTCCACAATGTTGCTCCATTTTTATTACCGTGTCTAGCAATCCAAACCCTGCAACTGAATTGAATTTGATCAAATTAAAGAGGATCAGATTTTCCTGGAATTTGTTATCACTTTTTTTCCACTGGAAACAACAGAACTCCCTTGATGGTCTGAAATATAAATTCTCATGTAGGATGCAAAACATCACTGTGTGATGAGAGAGGGTAAATGCAGATGGAAAGTACATGTTAGCTAGTAGAACATTTTATCTTTCTGTGCCAAAGTAGATGGGTAATATTTTATGTTATATTACAGTAACAACATAAAACCTGCTAAAATTTGAAGTGGTTGTAAAATGATGGACAGGGACAGGTATCTTTGGGTTGCTGAAAATGATCCCACCTCTCCCCCCCTCCTCCAAAAAAAAAAAAAAAGTATATTATTTAGGGCTTAAAATTTTCAGAAAAGCCTAAGGGCTCTTAAAATTTCACCCAGTTCCAGGGAAGGACTTCCCTAGCAAAGCCCAAACCATCCCATCAAAACAAACTGTCACAGGTCCCTAAATCATACAAATCCTGTGTATTGCCGCTAGAAAATGACTGCTTACCACTGGAAACAAGTATTGCATTTTAGACCACATCCTTATGTCTGTCCTGCTTCCTTCCCTCTTCCAGTGCTGCCTTTTTGCCCTATTCCTGGCTCAATTCTCTCTCTGTGTGGACTGCTGCATTTGCCCTCGCTACTGCAGAGCTCTGCTCACTATCTTGAAACTAGAGTGCCTATCACAGCTGAACCACAACTAGTTGCAGGTCATTTATTTAATTTCATTAATAAAATAAAAGTGTCCACAGACAAAGGCTTCTGCCCTCTAATAGCCACTTCGAGTCTCAGGCAGCTGACGGGAATGACCTTTTATTTCTGCAGTCATTTTCATAATGATATTCAGGGTCAGGCCCAACAACCAATCTGCCATGCATTAGTAGACATCAGTTCCCTTTGGTAATACGAGATAGATGTACCCCAAGCAGATGGTCAGAGATCATAGGTGGCTAATGAACTTGATGGGGCATTTTATAAAGATTATGATGGCAACTAAATATGTTTTTCCCCTCTGATAACAGCATTTATAACAAAAAGAAAAGGTGTGTAAAGGACCAGGAGGATACAATGGATTGTGTTTTTGCTGGACCTAGAAATCTCTGAATTCTGGATGTAATTTCTCAAATCTGCTCTAGAAGTGCAGTGGCACAAACTGCCTTGTGGTTGGCAGAGTAAAAGAAACTGCTAGTTTACCTTGGTGCTAATTGAAGGGAAGGTGGCACAATGTTACCCCCATCCTGGTATTTGTTAGTGACTCTCCCGCTTTGAATAACTTCTACATGTCAGGTATTTTAAAGCTAGTTATCATACTCCCCACTCCAGTGAAGACAAAATCCAAGAAAAAACAAATTTCATGAAGTTCAGCCTTGCTAATGCATATCAAAGACATGTGCACATGGGGTGCCATGGGATTGTACCCCTTTAATCACAGAGTATAGCAGAGTCATACTTGTTTTCCTTGAAAGCCCTTCCTGCTCCTAGCGTTTGCATTTTTGGGGTGTGGGCATGTTCAGACCTACCAAACTGAAATCCAATTTATCATTCCTCTTTTTTCCTCCAAACTAACTGTATGCCTTCATGTCTCTGTGGAACTGACCCGAAGAGTATCAAGGCCAATTGCATCTGCCTAGCACTTCTCCTAGTCAGGGCCAAATCAATCAACAGCACAAAGCCATCAAGCTTGGAAGAGCACTTCATACCATTTCATGCGCTTAATTCTTGCCAAGTATAACATATTTTTACTGAGTAAAAGCCAGTTTCTCTCTGCTAGATAAATAGTACAACTGTGTCTCAAATTGCAAGTGAAATTTTACTTTTGACTTTAAGGATTTGAGGTCTGTGTCACAAGTATTTGAGAAACCCCTTCATCTCCTGCCATATTACTCTAGGTCAGCTCATTCAACCTGTCCAAACCCCACCTGCGTGGAGAGATGCTAGCTGGAGATTAACAGTCACAGCCAATCCCTAGCTGTGGCATTTGCCTCCTACCTTTGATTCCTAAAATATACATCCAGTGGTTTTCAGTATGGATTTTGGAGTTTTCTCTAAGGCTTATCTGAGGGGTAGTAAACGCAACTGGTCTTTAGCTGAAATGATTGCTCATTACACCTGATTCCTTAGGAGGTTGTGTGTTAAAACTCGAGTTAAAAATCAAGCTAATTGTGTCTGCTATTGACTTAGACCTGTAAATGACTATGCTGAGCTTATACGCAGCCATATGGAGGGTTTGGTAACAACTTAGGGATGTGGTTTAGGCTTTCCAGAATTTAGTTTAAATGTATTTCCAATAGTTTAAAAAAGATAAACAGAAAGAAATATTCCAATTTCTTTATATTTGAGTTTCCTATCTCGAATGTAATTATAGCCCTTTTCTTAAAAGGGTCAGCCACATGCTCAGTTGTTTGCCTGGGGAAAAAAAAATGGCTAAGAAGTCATGAGAAAATTAGTATATGATATCGCTATGCTGGGGAAGATGTTATTGTCCAGCATGTTTTACAGCCACATGTTTTCATCAAGGTAAAAATGCAACAGAAATTTTCCCCCAGTTTGTATCTCTGGTCTAGTCACAGTTGAGCATTTCTTACTGGGTTTTGAAGAAGTGCTTGGATGAGCAAGAGGTGCCTCCCTTGAGTGAGGATTGCAGGACCAGCCTCGGTAAACCCCTTGCCATTACCGGTGATACCACTAAGATGGTTATCACAAGCAGAGTAGCTGTGAGTTCTTTGCTCTAAAGTATTACAATACTTTGGGTTTTTAAAAATAGTCTACCTATTTAAGTGGAACATCATTCCTGAACCTTGTAAGAAGAAACACTACAAAGGAGGTTACTATAAAAGAGAATCGTGATGGTGTGACCTGTCTCAGCAGACTATGACAGCAGCACTGATCAAATTCTAAGCAAGACCCATGTTTTTTATTGAACCTGCTGTCACTTCATGCTGCAGTCTCTCACAACACCTCTGCTGTTGCAAGAAAGACCACCATGCATGGGCCTCAGCAGTGAGTACAACGGTTCTCCCTGGGTTCTCCCTGGGAAAATCTCCCAGCTGGGCCATATCCTCATTTTTACTGAGAGCACAAGAATAATTCACGGCAGCTAAATATCTGCCCAATCTCCTCTTCTTTCCTTCAGAATGGTTGAGGCTTGCAGAGACTGAAGCAAAAATGTTTGCCGTCTGACAACTCTTTTAGTCTGCCTTTTTAGTCTACTGTCTCCACCAAGATCACAACACAGACATAAATGCTGCTAATTGGAGTGAGGGTATGAAATACACTTGAGCAAAAAGCAGGAGGAAGATGTAAGAGGAACAGAAAGCATGTCTTTGGACTGGCTAATTTTTGATTTCCACTCAGCACTTCCCAGCATCTGCACCACTGCCACACACTGAAGTTGCGGGTTTGCTAAATGCAGCGTGTCGTCCCTGAGCAATGCAGCAGGGCTTCCCCCCAGTGACAGTGCTGGTAATTAAGACACAAGAGATACAGCAGCATGTTTCTAAGGGTTACAGGGTCCGAAGAGGACAACGCAATAAAGAATGAGGCTAGTGATGCTATGTGACGTTTTTGTAGAGGTGATGTGAACACCAACTAACGAAGGCAAAACCACTTATGGGATGAGGAGAAAAGAGAGGCCTCCAGTGAGCCCTGTGAACTACAGCTAGGAACAGAGGAGTAGAACTGATGTGGGTAGGCGACTTCATATTCCGTTTTTAGAAGATGAAAATGGGAGAGTTAAGCCCTCAAAGCAGACAATTACCTTTGGTGCAAGATAAAAGCAACATAAACAGGTTTGTTCCCATAGCTCTGTTGAGTACACGTAAACGTAACTCTGTGTAACATCTCACTGGTATTACTCTCCACTAACAGGGATCTTACTGTGATACTGGGGTCAACTAATCACTAGAAAAGAGAAAAACTATCGTATCATTTTTAAATGCTAGGGTTTCTCCACTGTGACCACACCGCCACAATGCCACATTGGTACATTTTGTGGAAAGGTCTAATAACTAAACACACTCTTACTTGTCATAGAGGTTACGGGACAGGGATTTTACCCTGTGTACAGCACAAAAATCAGCTGAAGTCAGATCATATGCCAGGCTAAACTGAGCTATACAGAGTGATATATATATATTGAGACGCATGCTGCCTAGTGTTAGAATATGGCAGCATGCAGAGCTTTATGCTTCAGGTGGCTCTGAACAATGACTATTTGCTTTACCTACTGTATGAGGCCTAAGCCACGCACCTTCAAGCCTCCTTGGAGACAAGGTGGTGGCATCACCGGTCAGCCTACCTGGGAGAGGGACAGCTGTTAGAGCCCACTGCAGCCCCTGTCAGTGTTAATGACCCGCAGTTGACACCCCATCCCCGCCACCCTTGTTCAGGGTACAAGTATTGCATTGGAATAATCACTGCCTGTCAGCCCCTATTTCACACATAGACTCCTCTTAGCCCAGACGTACAAAGGGACATGTGTCTGGATGCTAAACTAACATTGACTCTCTTTGTGTCTGGGGCTTCTGTGCTTGGATGTGTGTGCGCCGTATATATGCATACAGACATCCAGTGCTCAGGTAATACCAAGGGTAAGTTACACCAGTGAGACTCCCTCACTGTCCTTCCTGGATCCTGTCAGATGTAACTCATCAGGAATGTGTAAGGGCTCTGGCCTCCTGTAAAGTCTGAGTACCCGGATGGTAGGCTTGTATGGGCTCTGCCTTGCTCCACAGCTCTGTTCTCCTCCTGGCTGTGGGTTGCAATAGAGAAACCTCTTAAGCACCCTTGTCCAGTTCTCTCTGCTTCTTTGGATTTAGGAATCTTATGCCCGGGATGTCCTGATTTTGAGAGCTATGCAGGTGTTACATATCCCGTCATTTTCTGCCTCCCTGCTACGGCTGGCTCTTCTATAAGCAATAGATCATAGAATTACAGAATATCCCAAGATGGAAGGGACCCACAAGGATCATCGAGCCCAACTCCTGGCTCCCCATAGGACCACACCAAAATCAAACCACATGTCTGAGAGTGCTGTCCAAATGCTTCTTTAACTCCAACAGGCTTGCTGACCACTTCCCTGGGGAGCCTGTTCCAGTGCCCAACCACCTCTCAGGGAGAACCTTTTCCTAACACCCAGCCTGAACCTCCACTGACACAGCTCCATGCTGTTCCCTCTGGTCCCCATTGATGTCGTTAGCATGCACGTGCTCTCACTGAATTGTGAGATAAGCAACTCTCAAGATCATTATAGTGGAGGACTTTAGGAGTTTGGAGTAGATGAAACATCTCTTCAACACAGTTTTTCCATCCCTCCTTCTGTTCCTCTGGCCTTAATATTCCTGGACTACAAACATCTTTGTGTGGACGGGGTCCTGTGGTATTGGCTGGTCACCCGTATGGGGACGAAGACACCCGAGGCAGGAGAGGTGTGGCCAGTGTGCCTGCTCCGTCTTTGCAGGGTTATGTGGTTATGTGAAGCACCCTGGCAGCTATGAATGAAGTTTTTCTTTGGCTGCTGGACCACCTGCAAGAGCTGCAAGATCTGTATCGAGGAGAGAAATGTTCATGTACAGGAAGAAATCAAGTCCAATAAAAAAGTGCCATTACAGCTAGCTGCTGCAGACTCTGCCTTAGATTATCTCATCTTTGCTGATGAATCCCTAAGGAGGTGGCATGCTTCAACCTCATCACTCCAAAAGAAGCACCAGAGACAGGGACACGAGATTTCAAGGCTCCTGTGGTCTGAAACCTGCCTCTGATGAACAAGCTTCTGTCTCCCATCGATCGCATTGAATGCAGACCTCATCCAAATGATAGCATTTTTTTCAGTACATGCTTGGATGCAGTTTTTTGTTTTTGTCAACTGTTGCTTTCACTTGACATCACCTGAAAAAGCTAGTTTGGCAGCAGTCAAAAAGCTGGTAGAAGAGAGCACAAGAACAGCAACAGGAAACCATGTTCTGTGTTCTCTGCAACTTCTGGTGCAGGGTATGTCTTTCCTGTCGCGACTCACCATCCATCGTGCAGTAAGAGACACCTTCCTGGGCAGCAGTAACACTTGTGGTATTACTGCAGAACCTGTGCGCACAGTAGTGAAAGCAACAGGAGGTATTTCTGTCTTTCTATTAATGGCAGATTCTATTACAAGTTTTTGGATGACAGTGTTCTCAGGCAAGCAGTAAAATAATGATGATTGGTGAGAGAGGAAGTACTGAATTTCCTTTTGGTGTAAGTGGATACAGAACTGTTTATATCAGTGCTGAGGTTAGTCCTATGCATTTTAAGTTTTTGAGGCTGATTTTTTCCAGAGATGCTACTTGGGTTTATTTTAAGGGTTCTTCAAGGTGTAAGTTTGTGAAGAGCCTGCATTAGCTTTAAAGCGCTGCTCTGGGAAGGTATTATCAGTAGATATTAATTATTGAACACTATACCTTCTGGAAAAGTTGTTTCATCACCAGAAAGTGACCTTGCTAGAAGAGGGAGAGGGAAAGAGAGACGTATAGTGCCTCCTGAGATCAAGTGGAGTGATGCGTATCAAGAGAAGACACTAAAGATTTATTGTCTGTGGCAAAAGAAACACAGATCTCTGCTTGCGCAGTAAGTGTTTTTGACATCATACACCATAAAGAATGACTGGATACTGTCGGTTAAAAATGTTTCACTCAAGGCAAGTAATAGACATTTTCACAGTGCTGTTTATATTAAGAGGTCTGATTGCTTGGCTGTTTAGACTGGTTGGTCTTGAGAATTTTGTGGTGTCTCTGTTATGTCAGTTTCAATGGCAGCTGAATAATTGTAAGAGAGGATACTAAGAATATGTCAAAATGGAAAGAAATGTAATTTCTTAAATGTATTAAATGTAATGTAATAACATTTTTTAAAATCTTGCCCTTTTTCAAAGAGGCTTGCAGATAGTGAACCCAAACCATTGGTTTTAGTCACCATTAGACTAAAAGGTGTGATTCGCAGGCAGGGCTTGCTGAAGAAGGCAGCTTTCTTTCGACTTAATCAGGGAAGCAACAAACTCATGATTCAAAATAAGAGCTGGTAACTTTGCTGCTCCTGTTTAACAGTTGCCAAAAGAAGATCCCTTCTGACCTCGGTGACTGCTGGTGGAAGCTCTTTCAGTGTGAAACGCAGAGAAATCCAACATCAGCACTGTTTAGAAGCCTTACACAGAAATTTTATCCATTAACCTTATCCTAGCCTTTCCCCTGGAATTTTTGTTTTGTTTTTTTTTTTTTTTGCTTCAGAGCTGTTCATGTAGCACTACTCTTGTCTTGCAGTAATGCTGCTGTGAGTTTTGACATTGCTCAGCTTAATCAGTTCCAAAAACCCAAACAAGTAAGATTTCAGTTTAAAATTAAAGCTACGGAAAAGAAACAATTCAAACTAATTTCTCACTTTTACAAATGCTTCTGGTGGATTGGAGAGCATGGCATTATGGCAGAGAGCTTTTACATAAATCATAATTAGATACACGTGCAAATACATCAGCTAGGCCTAGGCGCACAATTAGGCAGCTAATTATGTTGAAAATGCAATTGCACACTTAGCTAAAATGGCCATGCTTCCTCTGAAGCTGTCCGGTTGTTTCTGTCCCCTCCTCCAGCAAGGCTGTGGGCTGCCACTGGTTGAAATGCCACTGTAGGTGTCCTAACTAGCCGCAGCGTTTGCCATCCTGTCCCTCACCCAACACCAGCCATTTGGATGCAGAAGTGGCTGCTGGGGCAGGTTTTCAAGAAGGGTTTCTGCCACACTCTCTGCCCAAGAGCATCCCAGGTTTTGGCCTGGTTTTCTGCTGAGACTGAGGTGCCAGTGTCATGCAGTGACGGTGTGGACAGGCTGCAGCACGGAGGTGCTGAGCGCTGGTCAGTTCAGAACAAGTCTGGGACATGCTACAATGAAGCAGGTTTTGGAGACATCACGTTCCCTTCATGTTTCATAGAAGAGGTGGCCAGGTAGAAAAGGACAATGTTGTGGTGTGGTTTGGAAGGAGAAGCTGTAGCACAGGCAGCTCCCTAGGACATGCCTGTGCCGATGTGCTCGCTGGGTATCCATGGGGAACCAGGCTTCATTGAGTTGATTTCTTGTGGAACTGCTTGTTTTTGAGGAAATGACTGTGGAGTCATCAGAGGGTACTGTAAAAGAGGAGGAGTTGGTAGTTTCCAGCATCTCTGGCATCAGGCCATCCTTGGCTTTAATTTCGCTATTTTTTCTCTTTCTGCTGTTGCTTCTTTTTCTTCCGTTAAACAAGGAAAAGAAGGGGAAAAACCCAGCCAACTGTGATTTGTGATTCAGCTGACAGACAGTGTGTGATTGAAATTGCAGCTAGATTGATTCCAAAGGAAAAAACAGTGTTTAAAATAACATCGTCACTATTCAGGGACAGCACTTCCTTTGCTGAAATGCCTTATCCGAGGATGTTGTCAATATCATGATGCACTGGGGACATAATTTTTCAGCCACTGCGTTGTCTGAACTGACTTCTCATCAGCAAGGATCATGTGCAAGAATTAATATTTTAAAAGTAAAAACATGCAAACTAGAAGGTAACATTCAAAACTGGGGGAGACCACCTAGCTTTTTCTGATAATACCTTGTGGATGATACACAATTGTTTAGCTTCACTTCTGTTTACTTCTGTTGATTTTTTTCAACCTGGATTTTATAATCTGGGGGCAACTGAGTGAGATGCCCGATTTCTCACAGAGGAAATGTGGATTGCATTTTTCACCCACCTGCTGAACTTCAGCAGGCTGTGTCTCATTTTCTTTATTCTTAGCCTTTTCATGTGACTTAATAAAAACATCATGGCTTCAAGGTAGTGCTTTGGAAGTCCCTAGCAAGTACAAAACCACAGCAGCCCATTAATCCCACCATCTCCAGAGGCATGTGCAGAATAGTAAAAGACCCTTCTGCGTGGTGCATAGGGGAAAACCAAGACAGAATTTTAAAAATGGTTAGTTAGAAAAGATAGTATGTCTACCTGGCAGCTGAGAGCGCTAACTAGTTAAGCACTAGTTTATATCCCTGCTGGAGACAGAGCTCACCATAGAGGAGCTTTAAAAAAGCATTTGAGCCAATACTGCAAAGTCCTAGATATATGACATTTAATTTTGCAAGAAGCAAGAAGACCTAAACTACAAAGTTATGCATTCACTGAATGATCTTAAAAGTTCAGAAAGTAAAAAAATAGCTCCATGTTTGCAATGCCCAGTGTTTATACACACACACACACCTGCCTTTAAAGAAAGGAAAAGAATGACTGAACGTGCAGTGTGCTGGGAGGTCAGAGTCCCCGGCGGGGCCCCAGAGCCTGGCCAGAAGCAGGAAACCCTCAAGTGGCAGACTCGAAGACATGAAAGATTTTGCCAGCAGTGGTGGATATGCTTAATGTGGTTAAAAGCTTAACAGCCTATTGAAATTAAATTGTAAATGCATCCCATATTGTGCCAAAGTCTTATGCCTGCCCGCAGCCCTGTGAACTGCCTTTTCAAGCTCCCAGTTTGCTTGCCTTGCATGGTATTCGCCCAAGTACAAACCTGTCCATTATTTCCCTGACCAAAATATTATAAAACTTGCCATTTTTCAGGGATAAAATGAAGAGAGAGGGGGGTAAGCATGGAGATGATTCTATGTTTAGTTATATATGTATTTCTTGTTCCCTTTCTAGCTCTTGAAATGCAATATTATAAAATTCAGAACTTTTTTTTTCTTCTACTGCAGCATTTTTAATGTTCAGATGATATAATTTTTTAAACAATTGTACTAGGATTAATTATTCTTGCATACTGCTCAGTATATTAAGCACTCTGTGTAAAAAGGAAGTTGCCCTTAAAATAAAGCAGTCACTTCTCCTTTTTAATACTATGTTAACTCCTGCGAAGGAGGATCTGGAACTGAAAGTTTCATGTGAAAATCTTACAATGGAGAGCTGTTTCCAAGCACTAGCCAAGCAGTGAAGATGCGCTCTTTCCCCATCACCTTTTCTTAACACTAAAAACACAGAGCTACTTTTAAAAATTGTTGTGGTTTTAGATTAAAAATTAATATAATTTGCACAAGCTGAGGTGCTTCTCAAAGAAACTAAGTCTACTTCAGGGATCTTATCTTAATTAGCTTGAGTTGAATATGGAAAAAAGGATTTTTGCATAGATTCTGGAGGGAGGGTTGCTTTTGTTTCTTCCCATGCCACTTGCAATGATTAGTCCCTACAGCTGAGAAGACGTGCTTCATTCTCGTATTTGCAGCCACTGCTAAGCACTAAGGAAAGTCATTATGGTACTTGGGGAAAAAAATCCCAAGTTTCACGTTTTCCCTATTTCTTGCCTAAGCTTTTACCTTTTCTTACCTTAAGCTTTTGTTGGCTTGACAGAGATATAGAAAAACTTGCAGTACAACAGTTGTCTGTGCTCCCAGTACCAGAACTAGCTAAGCATTGCTATCAGGCATGATGTGCCACTGTACCTGCACATCCGGACACAGGGGTTCCTGGCTGCGGGGCAGATGTCTGAGAGACCTGCTGATGCTCTATGATTTGTCACACCAGTGTTCTGACAGTACTAAGGTTTGGGATTCCTTTCCAACGTGGCTGTAGCTTGGCACCACCATGGCCAGCCTCAAAGCACTCCGTTCACAGGAGATGGGTGGCTGAGAAGGGAGGAGATGTTTTTTGAACTCCCTACTTTCACGTGCCCTAGGAGGGGACACGCAATCCCACCTTGGACATGAAGCACTTACGCAGGTGGTGTCACCCCCCTGTGAATGTATCATGCCCGAGTGGGCTCCAGACGGGGCAGAAGCTTGCGTTCCTTTCTCCTTATCAGATTTCCTTCCTCATCATTTACTATTATCTCTATTACAGTGGAGGAATAGGCACTGTATTTTCTTATTGTCACTATCACGTCTGCAGTGATTTATTCTCATACTTAGTAACTGAATTAAAATCTTAATTAAGCTTATGCCACTTTTTTCTTCTTTTTAATTAGCTATAGCCAAATCACTTGTCTGTGGGAGGAAGTAAGAAAAGGATTTTTTCCCTGATCTGTACTTGTAGTAGCGAAGCCTTAATGAGAATATCCTCTCAAAGAGATATCAAAAGGTTTATTTTTTTATTAACATTAAGAATTTGTTCCCCCTGGAAACCTTGAGCCTTCTAACCAGTTACACCTAATGGGGAATTCCAGTAAAGATCCAGCCTTGTTCTATTGAGCCTGATAGTGCCAGTTGGTGACCTGTACCTTGGGTGGAGGACAAACACGAGCAGAAGCATCACAGCAAAGGCTTTCCCTTGACCAAACACGCCATTTGTAAGGAGACAGAGCGCAATCTGACTGAACAGCAGCTACACATCAGAAAGATCAATCAAGAGGTCCCATCCAGGGGCGAGTGGCAAGAACAGGCCAGAGGAGTAACACGGTGCCAGCATCCGTTCTTCACATAGATGTACAACTCATTCTTTGCTTGCCCCCAGAAACTGCTGAGCCCCCCCCAGAATGTCTCTGATGAGGAGAAAATAGTTGCCAGACCCCACCCCTCCCTTCTCACTGTTTTACTCATGAATTCCTGGCAAACTTTCATTCACCAGAAGTTAACCTAAGGGAGCATGGATGAGCACAGCTACACCTGGATTTTGCATTTAGGTCCTGCTCAGAACGGGAAGTCACTCGCTCAGTAACATCCCTGGCTATTCTGATCTTAGAAGCTTGTAACAACCGTGGTACTGGGGAAGGGGCTTAGCAGCCTGCTGAACATCCAGCTGCTGTCCTCCTGGCTGAATGCGTTGTGCACGTGTAGCTGTGTGCTAAGGCTTGTTCTTTGTTACCACCAGCTCCCTAGTCAGCTTCTTATCAGGCTCTTACCCTTTTGCAGGTAACTCATTAGAGGGAGTGCTATTGTATAGGAAAACCCAATACTTCGCAGAAATGTATTTTTAGAGCGTTTCCCGGTGTTAACTGTGTACTCAGCTTTTACAGTTCTTTTTTGACTTTAATAAGAGGTCTGGATATGACCGATTGCAGCAGTGAGGTTTTGATACCTATAATAAACAGTGCTTTCCTACAGAGCAATAAATCATAGTAAAACAACGGAGAGTTGGTGGAGGTTGCCTGCATGAGGTTGTTTTGGCCCGCGGTATGCTACAGATGTCTGCCCTGGCTTTGCAGTAGCAGCTGAAATCCAAACAGGTTAGGCCGAAAGGGTGAGCTCAGCTGTGTCAGCCCCTGTGCTTCCTCCAGACATACCACGCGCTTCTCCTTCCTGCTCATGTTTCACCCACACCAAATGTTAAAGAGATTACAGGGTTTTCCCCCAGCAAATTAGACATTTGTACTAAGCTCTCCTAAAATAACAAATGCTGCCATCAGTGAAGTGTAAATCCCTAACTTTTAGTAGCAAATAGATTTCTGGTTGGTCTTCTTTCAACGGTACCCATTCATTTTACTCTTGCCTCAAACATCCCTGGCCTCTTCAAAGGCTGCAGTTTTGAGGAAAAAGGGTAAGCTGGCTCTTTTCTGGGAGGCCATAGCTGAGCTAATGTACTCATCCAAAGGGTGGGATCTCTCCTAGTGAGTGCTGGCAGCCTCCTCTCTGCATTCAGCCAAAGCTTTTTATCAGGTCTGCAGTTGTAGTGGGGGTAGGATTTCTGCTATCAATTAAATTCTGAATTTTCCTCTGTAATGCATCTTCACATTTGCTATTTGTAACAGAAATCTGCTTCTACGGTTTTCTTAGTGTATATATAAAACCTTATTAATGAAGCCTTTATTAAGGACTCTTAGGAAGAAACCCTCAAATGCTTGTACGTGCATGTTCCATGTCTTTCCCTATGGAAACATGAGGCACTCCTTTTGCTTGAATCAGCTGTTTACTGAGAAGCTTTTTTTAAAAAGCCTGTCTCTTGTATTCGTAACTAAAAACACTTCTTTCCACATTAACCTCATCATTTGAGTTTAATCTGTACTATCCTTTGGGAGAGAAGGAGCTCTGGCATGTGATTGTTTCAATGTCCAAGTGGCAGACTTTCAAACGCACAAGCCCATCTCTGGTCTGACAGCTTACTCCAATTAGGGCTGACACTCTGTCCTTAACTCATCCTCTTGTGCATAGGTATTGCAGCACATATGGCACGTAACGTCGTGTGCTCATCTGAGACCTCTGCTGGGCCTCGGCAGGGAGGAGAAGGGAAGGAAGAGGGGTGGGAATGATTCTGGTGCTACTCCAACCTGATATTGTGCATGCATACATGTACACGTTCAGTGGACGGACTCTGTCATGGGTGTGTGGGGAAGAGATCATCCATCCCCATAAATTGTGTCCAGTCTGAAGGAGAATGTGCTCCCACTAGTAGATCTGACTACGTTACAGCAATAGGACGAGACTGAGATTTTCAAAGGGGCTTATGGGATGTGAAGTGTTTCAGTGGGACTTGGAGGCTGGAAGTTCTTCTGCAAATCTCTTGCTTAACGTTTGTGTGTTGATGTTTTCTACTTAAGGGGCCTTTTGGCATCTTTTGCATTAATTTATAATGCTGTGTTAGCTGGGTTGCAAGCGCTGGAGGAAGGCTTTCTTTTAAAAAGACTTTGCTTTGAAATCAGACTTGTTTCAATACAGAGACTGACCACCTGCCAACTTATGTCAGGTTTTTTGTTTGTTTATTTTTTGGATTGTTTTGATAGCTTTTACAGCTGTATTTCGTAACAAAATTTCCCTGTGTCATTACATTTTACATTTTCTAGTGGAACACTATGTGATACTGACAATATTTTGTACAGAAGGAACCTCATCTTCCTATTCTTACTGGTATCTTAATGTAGCCCTGTTGATTTTAACAGGATTAGTCAAGAAAAGAAATACTTCATTGATGGCAGCTTCTGTTCAGTTCTGCTGATGCATTTTGTTTCTCTCAGTTTACACCCTTACAGATCATGGGAGCAAAAAGCCTGGGTTGGTAATTTGTCTATTACAGCAAATAAGATTATATGCTAGCATTCAACTGCAGACACTGCTGTAGAGCTCTCAACCGGTAAGGAACAAAGCTAGGAGTGTATCTTCTTAATCCAGGCTCAAGTGACAATAGTATATTGATGATGGGCTCGTACTGCTTACACTTGAATTCTGTACGTAATTCACCAGCTCGGAAACCTCAGCTGCTTTGCAAATGGACGATTAGAAGCAAGGATTTTTAGACAAGCAAAGTGGGGCTATTTATTTCGGCAATACACAAATGATAGACTGGCCTGATTAAATTCTATTAAAATTGGTATAAGACCCTTCAAACACGCCAGTGACATTTTAAATTTTTAAAAATCATTTAGCTGAAATTAGCCCTTCACTGACTGCAGCTAAATATATGTAAGCCATTTTAAGACTATTCACACAGCTATTCTCACTCATTTAACTACACTTGTTTGAAAATATAATTTGAAATATATTATCATAATAATGAAACCTGTATTTGATTTTTGCAAGAATATTTATAAGTTTATAATTTAACATTGTAGGCTTTTATTTTATTATGATTTCAACTAGAAATAGCTTTCATCCCCATCAGTGACAGGATTTAAAAAAGACACCGATTTACCTGTATTATAATTAAATTCATGCTTAAGTATGTGTGCGTCTCCAGCTTTAGAAGATAATTGTGCACACCTCATTGCTTTTTACTTCTAAATGTTGCTGTGGCCATTTACCAGGTAATTTCAGAAGACAAGTTCTAAATTAGCGGTGATTTCATAAAGTTCAAAATATTCACACCTAGCTAGGGGATGGCTGGGCATTCCTCCTCCTCTCCCAAAAGCAGCGTATTAAACATTCATGAAAAATACCTAAAACAATGGGGGGAAAAGTACGTACTTTGAAGCTCTCTCAGGCAGCAAATTTTCACAGTTTACTCTGCTGTATAATAAACAAGTTGTCACCATAGCAACAGCCACATAATTTGGTTTTTATATAACAAACGACAAACCCCATTTCCTTTCCTAAATTCACCAATTAAATTTATCACAGGATTTTTTAATCTTACTCCATTTACGCGCTCCGTACCATTTCCCTACCCTTAAAAACGGGCTTTTTTGTGATGATTCTTAATTTTGTTTTAATAATTAAAAAATAATAAAAATCAATGCTTTAGAGAGTAAACTGAAATAGATTATGAGGACAACGATCACTTCTTTCAAGTTCCCTAATTTGAGGAATGCCGTCTAACTGGCGAGGCACTGACTGGCACACCTGCAGCAGCACAGGGGCCTGCTACGCTTGTAGCGCACCTCCACGTGCGCCATGCAGTGAGGTTGCAAGACGAGCATCTCACGTGCTGCTGAAAAACCACAAAGCTCAGCGGTCCTTTGCAGAGGGGAGAGGATTTGTCCACACACTTTACGCTGTGGTGTAGTCAGCGGCTCAGCAGTGGTTCTGACCAGAAGCTTCCTGGCCGTAGCTCCCCCCACTGTATAAACCCCTGGAGCACGCCTGTCTCCAAGCTAACAGGAGCCAGCCCCTGGCTGAACCATTCCTCCTCTTCCTCCTCCTCTTCCTCCCTGGCTAACCAAGCTGCACAACTTCAAGGCTACAAGGTAGCTGGCCGGGAGCATGGGCATGGCTGTGTACAGATGTCGATCTAGCTCATGATGGAGTTGTTGGCCCTCCTCTCTGTCCCCAGCAAACCAGAACCACAGGCTGAGTTTATATAAAATAATGGTGGCACGTTTCTGCACATTTCAGTACTGCAAGACAGATCACCCCTAACCAGCTATGCCAGATGCAGAGCTAGCATTCAGCTGTGCCCAGTTCTGCGCTGAATTTTGTTCACTGCCTGTACTAGGTAAGCAAGAGGTACTTCTGTAGACAGAAGCAGCAGATGAGTAGAAGAAGAGTGTGATCATAAACAGAGTAGAAAAGAAGGTGCTTCAGGTCAGAAGGTAGGAACCTTCATGTCAGACTGCCCATTTTACATTCATACCAGTGCAGTTTCCCAGAAGAGGCCAGCTGAAGTACTACCCAAGCATTCAAAGGCTGGATTCCTAAAATAAATGGAAAGGGTTCCTCTCTCCATTTCAGAACGGACAACTGGATCACCAACTCTACATGGTAATACACAGCTTTAAGCTCTGACAAGCCTTATATATGCTGCGAATGAAGAACCAGATGTTCACTCCCTCCACAGCTCTTAAAAGTTAGTTTCACATTCTGAAATTGTCCTCAAGGGTGTTCACCCCCCCTCCATGTGTTAAAAAAAAAAATACCGAAACCCAGAAGCTTTTGATAATGAAGCAAACATATTTTTATGGTGTGGTCTATTTTTTTTTTTCAGTCTGCTGCTAGTTTTTAAATATAAAGTATAGCATATGTTTAACACAGAACATATGGAAAGAAAGAAAAAGCAAATCGTGAATTCCAAACATCATATTCTTGGTAGAAAAGATTCCACAGTGTGAAAGTGGTCATTCAGAACAACAACAAAAAAAAGTATTACTTATAAATATTTATAAAACCAGCTCTAGTTCTTCTCTTATTTATTGTGATGTAAATCTGAAGTAAGAGCACTCCAGACAGCCCAAAGTGCAGAAAAGAGAATGCCTGCAAGTATTTGGGGGGAACAGATTAGTTCAATACATCTGTAAGAGCACGTCTGAAAAACGGATGCTGGTGCAACAGAGCAAGAGCCACTGCTGCTTTCATGCCTTCTGTGTCCTCAGCTGCCTGTGCTCCCGGACTATTCCCTCCAGCCAATGGATCCAAAAGCACAAGGGGGACCTTCACTCCCAGCTCCAGGCTGGCCCCCCCAGCCCACTGCCCACAAAACCTGTCTGGGACTACTTCTCTCGCCTCAGCTGAGACAGCGGTGGGCCTGCTATTGCAGGCATGAGTCCCTGTGCTAGGTGCTATAAAAATGCCATGATGAAAAGCCAGTCCCTGCAAAGTACAATTATGCCATTAATATAATCAGAAATTGCCTTTACCAAGGAGTGATCAAAGGATGTGATCTGCATTCCCACACTAGTACACCTGCCCGTGAACGCAAAACAAGCAGCAAGAACGGGCAGTGGAGATGAACAAGTCCAGGAAGGAGGCATGCTGTATAAATCACAAGCTCTAGCTTTACAGCATCAGGTCTTGGTAGGAAGAAGAAAGAGTCTGATCAGTTTGGGCACTGTCTGGACAAACACAAAGATAAGTCCTGCCTTCATGCAGAACATTCAAGTAGGAATAGTGCTCAGCTCAGAGGTGGCTTCTTAGCCCCTCTGCCAGAGGCTTGCGTGCTCACTCTTTCTCTAATATAGGTTTGGCTGGCTAAGGCACATGCTTTTTGTTGACAGACATTGCACTGATTAAATTAAAAACATTTTTAAGCCACATAATTACCTTCTAAATTCCTAGCAGACAGCTATGTTTGGTTTAAGAATTCCTCAATTGTATTTATATCTGTTCTTAGTATTTTGTACCTACCTACTTGGGACAGACTGATACAGACTGCTATCAATTAAAAACCTGGTGGACAGAGTTCTTTTTCTTGGGTTCAGTGAAACTGGTCTGAAACCACAAAG
Source organism: Aythya ferina (assembly GCF_964211825.1). Taxonomy (NCBI): domain Eukaryota; kingdom Metazoa; phylum Chordata; class Aves; order Anseriformes; family Anatidae; genus Aythya; species Aythya ferina. The sequence continues at coordinate 30,905,584 of NC_140300.1, read as the reverse complement.
GTAGTAAAAACGAGGACATCTTTGCCTTTATCACAGAATCACAGAATTACAGAATCAGTTGCCCATCTCTTGAACAAACAGCATGTTTACCTGGGCAAGGGAGCTGCAGGGCTAGGAACAACTTAGCTCATGACGCAGACATAGCTGGAGTGGGAAAAAAGAGAACTTAAGAATTGAGGGGAGCTAGGGCTGTGAATGCTCTGTCAGTCTGTGTGCAGAGACAGCCCAAAGACAGACCCACTCGGACCATTATGCTGTCACTGGCTTTGTATTAGCATTAAAACTCTCCCTGTCTCTCAGACAGGCAGAGATTTAAGGTTCAAAGGCCCTTCTCTTGAAAGTACCTCAGCCTAGACAGCCGTGGGGGAGAAAACAGTCCCAGTGGGAAGAGGCTGAAGGTGGAGCCTGGCTCTGGTACATGACCGGCTATGAAGGCGAGGCAGCCGTGTAGCGTGTGCTGCAAGACAGGTAATAAAGCTTTGGGCTGCATGAGATGCTGCCATTTCTCAGGAGTCCTGGAGGGAGGTGGCTGTGCTGCTGTTTATCAGTGCTCTTTGAGCAAGGAACAATATCTGTTAATAGTGACAAGCAAGCAGACAGACACTTAAAGACTAGTTAGAGAAGAAAATGCTTACCTCACCCCTTATTTATAGCAAAAACACAGTTAGAAGCTATTTCACACTTTTTTTTGACCAACAGATGACTCTGCATGGAGAGCAAAATGATAGATCCAGCTGACATCTGCATTCCTATACGCAGTGAATAGTGTAAATAACCTCCAGTCCTAGCTGACAGATTAAAGGCAGCACTCGGTCCAAACTCTGCAACCAAACTGAACCAGGATGGAATGCAAAAAGACTGTCCCCAGCCCCAAACTAGCCCTCAGGTTGCAGTAGCTTTTTTAAGTCTCAACAGTGTATCTTTAGAAGGTGAGGGAAAGGGGAGTTTGTTTGGATACCAGGGCAGAAAGAACTGGTTTTTGTTCAGAGAGAAAGGCTCTGAAAGGACAAGGCAGATTTCATCAGCAGTTGAGGTGGGGGCATCAGTGCAGGTGTTTGTGCTCACCAGCGTGTCTTCCTCCCTGCGATCCATTAGTGCCAGCGTAATGCTCTAGGTACCATCCTTACTGTCTCCCTTCCTCCTTCCCCCCCTTTCTTTCTCTCTCTCTCTCTCTCTCTCTCTCTCTCTCTTTTTTAGTGCACTTCCAGATAAATGCCAGTCATTTGGCCAGGGCTAACTCACAGAAGGTACAGCAGGCACAGATGGTACTAATGCATAAATGTAATCTAGTAAAAGGATGCCAACACCAACCCAGAAAAGGTTCCAAATAACTGCAGTGCACTTACAGCAATACAGTGATTGGCAAGGTGAAAGCTGAGATTTGCAAGAGCTTAGTGTTCCCTAATCAACAATAGAAATTCTATAACAAATGAGCATATTTATTTATTAATTTTAAAAACGCACTTAATACCAAGATCTCTAGGCATATGTATAATAAAAATTCACCAAACCCCGAACTCATTATACAAATTATACTGATCAAAGTACAAGAAGGGAAAAAGGGAAAGGCGGATACTAAAAAACAAAGACCAGCACCATGTACCCATTCCCCAGCATTTCTCAGGAGAGCTCCTAAGAGGAAAGATGGGCAATGCAGAGGTGCCTGACAGTCAAGGGATCTAGAGAGCGCCTGGGCAGTGACAAAAGGCAATCCCACATGGGTAGCTTTGCAAACCAAATAACACCCTCAGGATTCAAGGCATAAAAAGACCCACACCAAATCCTAGCCTCTAGAGAACATCAGCATCTCCACTAAGCACATCTGTAGCAGTGATTCCCCACAAGGAAGAAATATTTCAAAGAATGGAGAGCCAAACCACATCGCCTGGTCCATAAGGAAGAAGGAAAATGGTGCAACTGCTGAAGGACTCGAGCTGTATCTCTGCAGTGCACACATCCTAGCGGCTGCTAGCACCATTGTGACAGGCCAGCTACTTAGTCCTGAAAAGGAACCCGCAGTAGACACCACATTGTCATAATACAATCTGAGGACCAGCTTCTGATCCTATTTCAATGAGCTTTACACTGCTGACTTTAAAGGAACTACTTCTGATTTTCAGAAGAAGACACGAGATGAGAAGCAGCGCTTAAAAACTAAGAGAAGTTGTTATCTTTAGTATTGCCACACCTGAATTTGTACATGTCTCGCTAGTGGGAGGTCAGAAGAGCAGAGCTAGGGATCAGTATAGTATAGGACAAAAATATTCCTAATTTACAGACCTCTTGCAAAAGATTATGACAGAAACCTGCTGCACGTGTGCTGCTCACCCTGTCTTGCCTCCTGGAATAGCTTCTTGTATGAGCACAATTCCTACATTCCTCTCTTCCTCTGCTGGCTCCTGATCTTCCACCACACAAGAGCTCTGCAGTTCAAAGGCTGCTCTGACCTGTGCCTGCTATGAGCAGCTGCAGCTCACCAGAGCCCTGTCACTCCTTGCAGCACCTCTTTTCTGCAGTCTGTGATGTCCAAAGAAGAGGGTGAGCTTTTAATTTCTACGGAAGGAGCAAGATTGCAGCCCTTACTTGTAACAGTTTGTGGTCCTTGACAGAGACACCAAGTCTTAAATGCCGGACTGCTGCAGAAATGAGTGTTGCCACTGCACCTTTGTCCCCCCTTTATTAGCACCAGAAATAAGCACTGGGTATGGTAACAGACAAGTTATGGCAAGCTCTTCTTCCAGGCTTTCTGAGCCCTGAGCACAGCAGATCGTGGGTCAATGACTAGGGCTTCAACCAGCTGTAATACTAGCAACAATAGCCATAAATTCACCCAGTTTGAATTATGCCTGACATACCATTAATAGACATCTTTGCAAGTCAAGAACAAAGCAGATTGACAGCGATGCGTAAGAACATAAATCAGATAGCTTTATAAATTCTCCTCTTTCATAATCCAGAAGGTCTAAATCAGATGTGGCGCAGGCCACAGCAGAAAATACATCCTGTGGTCATTTTAATTATTGTGCTGTACAAGGATTTGGCTGTCATGAAGGGTTTAGGCTTTGGTTCAAGGTAGAGGATTCTGGAGCTGCCACTTCAACACCACTCTGTATGGAAAAGGTTTGGTAGAGGGACAGCAGCGATGTCCAAATATCTGCAGAGTTGACAATTAGTAATCCATGTGAATGGAAACAAAAGCCTAATGATGTGCTGTGGGGTTTTGTCTGCGGGAAGGGGAGCTGACTCGTCGACATGTGCTCGTTGTACCAGGGAAGGCGACATGGGTTGAGGGGTCGGAAACGGCTTGGCGTTCGCGTTCCTTACTGGGCCCGGTGGTCAATGTCATTAATGCTGAATTCATTATTACGGCAAAGGATCCAGCTATCAGATAGCACTGTAAAGGCTTCAGTTGGTGAAGTGACAGCTGGATCACAGTGGCATCTAGAGGGCTGTTACATGCAGTGTGCGCGCAGGCATTCGTGAGGTTCCTGCTGCGGCTCTGTCTCTCCAGCTACGGAGCCATCTCAATCTCAGCAGTCACAACTGTGCTGCAGCCGCACCCACCCACCGTGCTGGGGGATTTCCAGGCTTCTTCCAAAGAGAATTCACTTAAACCCTATCTACATCTTCCAGCAGATTCATGTTTTTCACAGATTTTAAGTCAGATTTTCCCCCACAGTAATAAAGTGGTCATTATTAAAAGGCAAAAATAATTATATATCATCCTAAATGTTCATCCTCTCTTTTCAAGTAATTATCATACGCTAGATAGTTGCTGCAAATGAAAAGAGCCAGGCCATGAGCTGGGGTATGAATTCCATGTTTTTGTTGTGTTACAAGCTGAGAACATGACCCCTGGATGACTCGCAGACATTACAGTTGTAGAGCATCTGCTTCTTACTTACACGGGCTGTTCAGAGAGGATGTTTCTTCAGAAAAGGCTGTGTTAAAGACGTGCATCAGGAAGACAAGGCTCTGGGAAGTGTCTGTAGAGGAAGGAGGTTTTAGGATGGGCTTGAAGGGGACTTTCCTCAGCTGAGGTCATGACTGTGGAGGGAAGGAGCTGGAAGAAAATGGTTTTGGTTTATCTGTTGCTATCGACGATGTGAGAGAAAGATAAATTACATTCTTCCCACTTCAAATGGTTGCATACAGGGGATGAAGGAAGAATAATGGAGATGTTAGACTTTTGCGTGTGAGATGCCATCTCTAGGAACTGTAAATTTCTGGTATTCTTGCCTTTTTTGATGAAAAAACTCCTACAAATGCCAGGTTGTGGTGTTTGTTGGCTTTAGTGGGCTTCTCTTAAGATCCTCTTCTGATTTCACAAGGTTTGAAATTTTACGCATGTAGAAGCGTATTTTTTTCTTTCTTTTTTTCCCTATGAAAAGATGTAGAGGACTCAAGAAGTCCTTCCTGATGCTAACATGGGGAAGCCATTTGGCACTATAGTTCAGGCCTGACATCAATTTGGCTGCAGTCCTCCCATAATATAAATGGGGTCCCCCAGTAATACTCCTGACAAGGATTCATCCCCGTACATGTAAGAGTTCAAAGAGGAAAGACACTTCTCAGAGAAAACAGCTCTATCTTCAGAGCTCCCCCCTCCGCCTCCCTGCAGAGCTACAGCAGAAATACCACAGAACAATACAGCGGATGAGATACCGCAGAAATTAAGGAAGAACTCTTGGAGCTGCACCTAGAAATAAAATCCCACGATCCCACGCCCCCTGCCTTCTCACTCGAGGAGAGGGAACTCTCCCCCCACCAGCTCAGCTTATCGCTCTGGGCATCACGGGGGAAGAGGTGGCCCGGTCAGCGCGCCCCTTTGGGTGAGCGTCAGCGCTGGGTTAGGTGTGTGCTGGGACGCCCGCCAGGACAGAGATCACTTTCCCTCTGGCAGTGAGAACAAGCCCGAGCTGCCTTCCAAGGCATAATTAGATCTGAAGGAGCAGAGCCCTCCATTGGCAAGCGCTTGCAATGGGAAAACATTAATGTGTCCTTCAGGAAAGCAGGGTCAAACCTTGCCAGGCCATGGTGTATTTCCACAGAGGCAGAAGAGCTGCAAGTGCGGGAGGCTTCCTGCCAAGGGGTCAGATGGAGAGAGCTGAGGCCCTCGCTCCACAGAACCCGCGACGGGGAAACAGGGACTCTGCAGGCCATTTCCACATCCTTTCCTTTTGCATAAGCAATGCTTGCCTCATCTGAGGAAAACAACAAACTCCTGCCCTCTAGAGACAGGAGACCTCCAGCTCTGCTGAATAAAATATTTGCCACAACCTCCTTTTGAAGCAGATGCTACAAATGCATACAGTTTTATTCTCCCCTAAGGCCCACACAACCAGCTCAGCAGCTCATCGTCCTCTCTTCTCCCAGACCTGGAAGGCCAACTCGCAGGAGAAGCAGCTTGTCACAACCACTCTTTTTCAAGGCAGTAGATTATTTGGAGAACTGCTGAATAAAGCACTCACAGAAAACTTGGCAAAGGAAGATAAATCCCTCCCTTCCTCATTACCGCAACCTGTCTGGGCAAGACAGCAAATGCTCACACTAGTTGAGCACTTTTTTCCCTTAACTTCCCCAGCTGCCGGCAATCCACTCCCCTTCTTGCCCTTCTCTGAAAACTGGTCAGGGCACGAGCTGTCTCCCTGCGGTGTAAGTCACAGGGTGATGGCACTCAGAGACACAAGCAGGGTACCGACCATACGAATAACCGCGGCGCGTGCTGCTCCTGCTGATGCTCACGCCCCGAGCAGCCCCATGGAGCCCAGCTCCCTGCAGACACAGACGTGTGGCTGTGCAGCACGTGTGCTGCTTGCATTCAACCTAATTACCAGGAGCATAGCATGGAGGGGACTTTGTGGGTTACTCTTCTCAAGTTTTCCAAGGTGGGAAAAATGTCTTCAAAGCCTACCCCTGAATCGGTGCTCTCAAGTACCGTGAGTCTTGGTAGAAATGCTCCTTTCAGTGCCACACAACATATTGAGCTACAAATCCTTTCAGTCCTGGTTTTCACAAGGTTACACCACTGGTAAGCATGTACTTCCAAGCTTTTATTCACTGTAGCAACTGTGCGGAAATGTCCATATGTCCAGTTACAAAATAAGCGTTATTAGTGGGGGTGAAAAGCTGTTCTTAATAGCATTTTCCCAAAGCCGCCAGTGTACTAAAAATACTACAGCTAATACCCCCCGATTCCTCACTGCACCAAGCATGTTCATTTACATCTGAGCAAAGTATGTACGAAGTGGTTACCAAGCCTTGCCAGATCGTAACAGCAGCGTTTTGTACGCACGCACGTGCAACCAGTGAATGTTTGCTCCGCACAGCAAACCGCGCCAACACGAGATTTACCAAACCACATGCATAAGTCAGGGGCGTTTGGGGAAACAAATCAGATCTTCGCAGCTTTGCTGAACAGTAGTGAACACTGCATCAGGACCACATCAGATATAACACATCAGTGGGTTTAAGACACCCACAGGGCTTCTCTCCACAAAGTAGTACTTACATTAAGGTAACAGTTTGAGGAAGATGGCTACAGATGAGCTACGTATTTTCCTGCAAGAAACATTTTTTTGACACAGCAGCTACAGCCACCTGGCCATCCATTATACACTTTATATATTTGGTGACATCTCTAAAACACCTGTTTTGAACCTTTTACTGACAGTTTCTGGCCAATACTCTAAAACGCAGTAGTTATTTGGTGCAGAAAAAGGGAACTACGTTTTAAAAGAAATTCGTGTTGTCCTCCTTTTCTGCACTTGGCTCTCATTTTAGTCGCCCTCACCTAAAGCAAGCCCCAGGGATGAGAGCTGGGTCTGATGTCGGACTCAGCTACTGAGGTATCTGTAACCTGTGCTGGCACATTCTCCTCAAAGCAGTCAGATGCTGCCAGTTCTCATCCTGAAACAACTGTTCTTGAAATTCAGATATGTGTCTTCTGAAAACTGACCTACATGACTGCCAGATTGCTTGGAAAGATCGTGAGGTGCATGCACACATGCTAAGGAGGCTACATTACATAAATACAAGAATAATAAACAACTTATATGACATTCCACTTATCTCAAGTTGCTGAAGAAATATGACAGTGTAAAAAAAGTCCTCCTAAGGTTAAAAATATGTAGCACTATTTGCCTGTACTTTGTTTCTTCTTACGCGGTTGCTCTTTTAGGTAGATTTTGAGCATACCCAGTGTTGCTGCTAGGGATCAGAGCTTACCTCATCTGGGTCAGTGACATTTCAGCAATAGGCTAAGTAATTTTGGGGAGAAAGACAACTTGGGCAGCCCTAGAAATGCTCCTGATGTCTATATCAGTAATAATATTTTCTGCAGTAATAATGCCAGTTCCTCAAAGAGATGCACTGCTGATTTATTCTGTGAACAAAATGATACTTCCAGCTGTGTATAGCACCACGAGTCATCTTTTCCCAGGTGCTAAATATGCATCACCACAGCGTGCTTTGCTGCTGCCGACTGGGACTTCGGCACTTCCAATGCGTGCGGCTGCCGAACGGCGCTGTGTCAGGACGGCAGTCAGTGAGCACACAGCCCCTGCGCCGTGGTGTGGGTTGTCTTCTGTGGGTAATAATCCAACATGTGCAAGGACAGGAAGATAACAACTTCAAGTGGTTTTGCTTTATTTAAGCAAAATATATAAAATAAACATGCTGATAGCGATGCACATCTGCAGAGATGAGGTTTTAGGACTAAGAGCCTGGCAACAGAGCATACAGGTTTCTGTCAGCAAATTCCTGCCATGTTCTGAGCTTCCCAGATCTCTGGGACCAGGGATTTCCTGATTGTCAGGGACAAAGAGCAAGCACACAAGAAACAGAGACACCAGCATAGGTCTCTGAATGCTGCTTAGGGCTGCATGGGACATGGGTGGGTTAGCAAGCGCTCTCCAAAGTAAACATATAAGTCAGCCATCTTTTAAAAAAAAAGATATATATATATAAACTTAACTTCAGTTGTATGCTCCAGCTTGTCAATGGATATTTATGAGGTGAGTGTAATGTGATAACGGTTATAGCAGTGAAATACATCCGAGCGGGGGAGCTAGTAAAGAAGCACACGAATGTTAATGCCAGTAGAATTTTAATGCCCAGGAGATGGGGGCAAGGTGACATGAGCTGTAGTTAACACTGCTTTAGCTGGCTGTGGGGAGACATGATCAGCCAGGTCCGTTTCCAAAGGCTGTAGCGCGGTGGGTTTGGCGCACGAACCCAGCACAGGTTTGTCAGCACGAGCTGCTGTCTGTGTGCCCCTCCGGTACTGGGCTGTGCCGAGGGCAGGCAGCGGGACTTCTCCAGTAAGGAAATCCCCTCTGCCACGCGGCTCCTGCTGCTAGACTGGGAGGAAGGTGTTGCCAGTGGTGTCATCTTAGCACCTACTTTGAATCCCCACCGGTTTTGTTCCTTTAAAATACCCTTTTATTGTCACCACTCCGTACAAGCCTGCAGGCCAGGAGCACAGGTAGGAGTTTATTTATTAACCCAGTAAGGGAGTTAATGATTCCAAAGAGGTTTGGAAAGCAGGAAATTGCCTGTTCACTTGTATTACTGCAAAGAAGAAAAGGCTTATGCAGTCCAGTTCTTTACTGAAAAACTACAGGGGAGAACCTCACACTTGCAACTTTGACTCCTCTAGGGAGGCACACCACAGGGAAACAAAGCTTAGGAGGACGCGGACGTAGAATCAGGTAAACCAGGTTCTCGCCTGAGGGCCCTACTGGCATCTACAGCCTCAGCAGGCTGTAGCAGAGAGCTGTTGCGAGACAGCTTTGTGAGGAGCGACAAACCTGGGCTCACAGGGCAGAAAGATGCCCTGACAGTGCTGTGAAGACAGGGCCAACATATACAACATCGCTAAATACTCCTCTCAGGAGTGCCATTATTCTAAAACCCTCTCCTTCCTTGCGGCTCTGCAAGCGCTGAACAACGGTGCTGGAGGGCACAGAGCTCACGTGTGCCACATAAAAGACAACTCCCCAAAGGGTATGTGCTCTTTATGGAGACCCTTCAGCCGTGCTAAGAAAGAAGCACACGATGCTCAGCCTCTGCTGAGACACTGTACTGGCAGACATTGTAGGATCTTGATCCTCCAAGTCCAAAAGGAGCCAATCTTTTATGAAAGCGTGTATTATAGAGGGCAGTACAAAAGACATCTGTTCTGGACAAAAGATGGTTTAAGTGCCACTTCAGAAAATGCAGTTGTTACCAGTCGTAAGTCGGATGCTGAACAATTCAGCAGTGCACAGGGAACCTTTACCTACATATATGCAGTTACTCAGCATGCTACAGAAACACGTCACAAGCAAGGATGATGCACAGGTGACAATGTACACGGCACAGGCTGGGTGGATGGATATCGTAAACGTCCCATCTCCAGCCTCCCTGATTTCACAGACTGCTTCACATGCTCTTTCTCAGTTACAGAAGAATGCTGCAAGCGAAGCCACACACACACCAACACCACCAAAAAATAAGAGCCAGAGATCTGAGCGACAGTATGTTAGGAGCTACCCCTTAATCCCTATGACTACCCAGAGCAGCCAGCTATCTCAGTGCTTAGCAAATGATTTCATGTCTTATGCTGAACTGAGAACATTCTGTCCCTTCTGTTCCCCTTATGGTTTAGGGGGTAATATTAGTGGTAGGGGGACGGCTGGACTGGAGGTCTTTTCCAACCTTAATCTCTCTATGATTCTACAATTCAAGTTTTCGTGTCAAACTGCTTACAGTTCTCAGGTAATCCAAGCCTGCCAGCTGAGTAGCATTTGGAGGGTGTCGGTGGTGAATGACCCATAGCCTCCAAGGAGACCCCACACCTCACTGGGACCTTGTTATAGCACTGAGCAGTTGACACTGGGTTCGAGGTTTTATCTGGAGATCCTGACTTCCTTTAATCGCATCCTTGCAAGCAATTACCAAAGGGAGCAAACCGTCAAACTTAAAGCACTTGTTACCTGCCCATTAAATAATGACTCATTTTGGAAAAGTCGTTTCAGAAAGCAATGATTAGCATGTCTTATGCGAGTACCAAAGTCAGAGCACGCCGGAAAACAGAAGAACATTTTTTTGCTGAATTTCAGCCTTAGTGGTAGGAGTATGAGGACTGCTGTTACTGTTTTGGCAAACGCAGTACACGTTTCAGATACAAAGAGAAGAGCCCGTACATCCATATCTGTGCATTTGTCTCTCCTTTGCATATGTCATATACTAAAAAAGATGCTTCTCAAAAAGCTCTGTGCACTCCAGATGGAACTTAATAATAGAAAAAAATACACTCTGGCATGACTCAAAGCAACAAAACTCTGCCCAATCTATTGGGCATTTGTGGAGTGGCCATCCAGCTGCCCCCCAGCCCAGGCCCACCCTGCAGTGCCTTCCTAGGCAGTACAGTGAAATGGGGGAAAGGAAGGGTCAAGAGCTTTGCCAGCCTGCGACCTCATTAAGAGAATTCCACATCAGCCTGAACAAATACAGTGCACACAGCTTCGGTGACGGCAGCCATCATACCATTGCTCATTTCAAGTCTACTGTTAGACCTTGCCATTTATCGCTTCCAGGAGAGCATCGCCTCTCGCTCTCACCCCTGCACATCCCAGAACACTTTTTGCTGAGCATTGTTTCTTCTGTCTGTGGTACTTGAAGGGAGGAAAAACAAAACAAAACCCAAGCCCAATGGACTCTTAAATGTTTGACCAGGACAAAGATTTACGGGTGAACATCTTCGCAGGATGAAACTGAAAATGCAGAAACTCTGCAGCTCAGTTTGAAAAAATGCAGGAGGAAAGCAGAGCCCCTTTGTCTCTGTAGATTACCCAGGAGCTAAGCTGTGAATATCCACTGAGCACTGGGAACATGGAGGGCCAGCCCTGGCAGTGCGGGAAGTGGGCGCAGCTCCAGAGGAGCCTGTAAAGTTTCCTCAACTTCCTCCACCAAAGAGCCCAGTGTTGGGTTACAGATGGTTGGAAAGCAGCGTATGTTTGCTCACACATGCACACATACAAATTAAAGTGCTTCTCATACCTATCTAGCCAACATCAACAGATGAGTTCCAGGCTTGTAGCACAGCGCAGTCCAAAAGGCATCCTCCTCCAAATGCTGAGTGCACTGCTCCAGCAGGGCTGTACAGGCTCGCAGGTCACAGAGCTGGAGGAAGCACAGCCATTTCAGCAGACGCCTCTTGGACTTTTTTTTTTCACTGCCACATGAGGATCTTTCCTGCAGTGCACTAGGAGCATCCCCTTCCTTTAATATTGGGTGCCCTGCAAGGCCTTTAATTTATCCTGGTTGCTCAGTAAGTTAAATTCTATAAGATAATCAACAATGTAATAAATTACTTCAGCGTAACATAAAAATATTCCTTCTTATATAAAAACCTTTGCTGTAGATTTTTCTCTATTTTTCAACTAAAATACTTACCATATTCTTCTCCTGTGGATCCTGCAGTGCATCTTCAAGCATTTCATACTTAAGGGTTTTCTTTTCTGCTGAATCTGGTGCATTAATATAACCCCCATATTCCATACAAAGATCACAGAATGCTTGCATAACTCATTTTTTAATTACTGTAGCCCTAAAATACTAATTTAGTTCAATTTTATACTGACGACATGTTGGTATTGTTAAGGTTTATGATCCAGTGATTTACAAGGCATGATACATCTGAATTCAAATTGGTTGTATTGATTGTTTAATTGAGTACGGGGACATGAGTGTAACATTAAGTCACCAAACTGTCTGACCATGCTAATGCTAGGATGGTAATTCACAGGTTTTATTAGTTACATAGAACAAACATGTTTTAATTCCGAAGGCCAAAAATAGACAGATAAATCTACTGTTTAGTAAATAGCACTTCTAGTGATATAAATAGTCCTTTTTGTAAAGTTCAGATTAAACAGAATAGAAATTCAATATTCTGTTTCTAAAAGCTGAAATAGATACCACTACATAGGGAGTTCTGAATTTGATTAGAGAAACACCTTCCACGAGTATGAATCTTTTTCCTCAAACCAACTTGCACAAAGACAGCGATGCTGGTTATATCACATGCACCCTGATTTGCAGTTGATGAAAACCTACAGGCTTAGAGTGATGAATCCTTAACAGAGTTAAACATTAGTCTTTTATCTTCATCAGTTTGCTCATCTATAATTGAGAGCGGCTCAATCAGAACTAAATACCTTCCTCTGCTTGCCACATTCCACCACATCTCAAAGAATAACACAGCACCAGGGGCTTTGCTTGGGGCGAATCTCCAGGCCAGATTTGTAGAGTATGCAGGTCTCGAGATCTGCCCTTGAGATGGGTTACATGATTAAGAGTCTGGCTGACCAGTTTCCTTTTCTTTTTTTTCTTCTCCTCCTTTCTCCCCCATGACTCCTCCAGTAAGGAGGCTGGGGATAGAGATGATGGGAAGGAAGTAAGTGAGGAGCAGTAATGCCAATTGCTTATTTTCTATTTAGGGATCTTTTCTGTCCCTCCTGAAAGAAAACAGTCTCTAGGCCAGCATTTAATGGAAATAAATATGGACATGAATCAAACTGTGGCAAGCTGAGAGCAAGAAAAAGGCTTACTGATAACACATCTTTCTATTTTTGCTAAGATAATATTAAAGGTATATATGGTAATTGTGCAAGTTAGTGTGTTAAATTGCATGTGTGATGAGAGCTCAAAGCCCTTTACATTGGCTTGAATGCTAGTTTTTAATGCATTTCATGTGTAGGTACTGTGAAGCCACGCACCTTGTCACATCCCATTACCTAAACGCAAAAGCTGTTCTCTGCTATACTGGCATGCAATATTTGCTGTTCCGTTAATGACACTACAGTGGTCCTGACCTTCTCATTAATTAGCGCTTTCAGCATGTTTCCCAACATCCTGATTTCAGCTCTGTCTTCTGCGAGCATCACATTTATGTACAAAAAAATGACATCTTAAACAGGAGGCCTTGCTTTCATTAGAAATTCCTCATCCTCCAGTCCCCTTAAGTAAGAGAGTAGTCCAGGCTGCTAGAACGGACACTCACACACGTAAGAACAATCTGATCATACATCAAACATACTAACAATGCCTACAGGTGGGTTCAGACTGGCAGTGACTCAACCTTTGGTTAAAAAAACAAACACACATGACAAGAGCTTCTTCCAAATCCTTGTAACCCTGACTAGAGGCTGGCAGGGAACATGTGTGTACAAGAGAGCGTTGGTAACAAGACTGCAAGGTACAAGTTCTCCCTGTTTTTCTTTACGTGGTTCTTTAATTCCCTGGAATTAAAGGGCTAATTTAATGCCCTATTAGTGGTATTTGCTATATAGTTCATGAATGCCATTTTAATGAACTGGAAAACCACCCAGCTCCTCTTAACACACTGCACTTAACCACGTCACGCAGCCAGGCCTCGAAAAACGTATTTTTCCTTCAGTGATGATTGCAGACCTCAGGTAAAGTGTTGAGCCACTCAAATGCCTTCTAATCAAAAGATAAATGCAAAACCAAAATGATTAATCCTCAAATCATTTGCCCCAAATTGAAATAAAGTCATGCACTGGTAACTATGTTCAAAGAACTGTGGGAAAGCTACAAATGAAAGCAGAACGTTTGCACTGACAGGTAAATTGCAATGTTAATTTACAGTATGGGAGAAATACTGCAACTCCCCCATTACCTGGTTTCTAAAGATGTTCTGAAGTGTCTTGCTTTTGCATTATGGTATCAACTCAGAAGAAAAGTCCTTGTTGTCAGTGTATATTTAATGTTCGCTTTGTTGTCAGAAGTGCTTGAGTTGCAAAGCATTTGTGGATTTTATCCTCCAAAAATACTTTGCTTCTACCGCAGAATTCATTTTGATATGCTTAATTTGAAAAAGATAAATGTAAAGGCCCATAAAGATGCACCATGCCTTTTTACTTTGCCTTTAATGGAATCTCTCAGTGCTCCGGGTTTATCTCTTTGCTTCTCTTCTGCATTTATAATCCAGATGGTAGCAGCTAGAAGTTACCACAATTACCCAGCCTAACTACTCACCACTTCTGTATTTATCATGCAGTTGATAGGAAGTAGAATTATTAGAAGGGCATTAGGAAAAAAAAATCCTTGTCCTGTCCTGCACTGTGCATTCAGTCCTGCAGTCCATCTAGAAAACGCTGCCCCCTCCATACCAGTCGAGGGCAGGTGCCAACTGAGACCTGATTAATACCAAACTGCACTTGTGTGTAATTGTCCTCCGCTGGTACCAATAAAACATCTAGCTCAAAATAAATACATGAAGTAGTATGAAATTCAGGCCTAATTTTGTTTGATTATGCCATAATCTCCTGTGTTTAAAAAGAAAGTAGTAATTTTCCCCCAAAATATGCATCATTAAATAGGATTCAAGAAATAAGCATGGCTCCATACTGCAAAACTAGCAGAGTTTGATCGGCATCATCTTTTAAAGGTCCCTTAGAAGCTGTCTCATAGGCACCACAGTTTACTGAAAGTCATCAAGTAGGAAATGAAAGGAACAGAGAAAAAAAAATATCCCCAGCTTTTTTCCTATTCTCCTAATTTTCACAAAAATGAAAAACCACCACCATCAATTAGCTGAGGAGACTTCCAAGTAAGATCCCTCTCACCTCCGTGCACACCTGCACACCCGCGTGCCTTTGCAAATGTCCCCCACAGCAGAGAGGTGCAGCAGGCTGGCAGAAGGGGAGCACTGGTTCAGGACCCCTGTGTGAAGTGGGCACCCAGCTCCTGCAGCGAGCGGCACCATGGAGGTGCGAGCAAGGAGCGGTGCCTCGGCTGGGCAAGCCACCTCCCACGCTCCTTACTGACCACCAATGCCTGACTCGGTGCTGTGCAGCCTACCCCAATGAGAGACTTTGTAATTATTGACAAATTAATGACAAAACATTCAGTAGGTCTTTGCTAATCCTCCCGCGTGCTCCTTCAGGCAGTGCATAATACTTGCACGTGCCTCGGAGAATGACTTGCTCTGCGTGGAGATGCCCCGGCCAAAGGCGCGACCAATACAGGCTGTCCTTGTCCATCATGGAAAGAAAAGGTGCGGTGCCCAGAAGGGCTGCCCAAGTCAGGAGCTGTTCTGCTGAAAGCACTCCTGAGTTCAGAAACCAATGATCAGTGCGGAGCACGGGTCTTGAACTAAGTTCTGCAAATGGGCATTTTTTCAGTGCTTCTCAAATCAGTAAAAAGGGGTTATGAGCTTCGCTATGGGATTTGACTCACATCCAGCTACACCAAAAGCTGTCACCCGTAAGGACCCACTTACAGGAGAAGGGTATTTACTGAGGTATGACACCATGAGAACTGGTGCACAGCAATGTTAAGCTCATCAGAAGACACCTTGGAGGTGCAGAGCTGGGGTTACTGCTAATAAAACACAAGTGCAAGTCAGCAGCTGCTCCGCTAACCAAGTCACGTTTATCTGCACTGTGCTGCGTGAGGATTTGGCTCGGTGGAGTGAGAATCTGTCTTCACTATGATCTCCCTTTACTGTGTGTTTAGCTAGGTTTTATTTTGCTCCCAGAAGTTTCTGAGAATTTCAGATCGGTAAATTATCCTCAGAGAAGACCTCAGAGCATTCAAAGTGTGTCTTCTGTGTCATCACTGCTTACCTAACAACCTAAATTTCTAAGTCAAATGTAGTACACTTACTCTGGGTAATTTCCATTAATTCTTAAAATGGTTTTCATGGGTATGTTATCTTCACAAACATCTGAATTTAAATTACAGCCTTCCTACAGCATGTAATATTCAGCATTTGAAAGTCTTGGTTGCATTCATTACTTCACCCACCAATAACAGCTTCTCTCTTTTTCCCTCCAGGGCCGATGTATTAACTTCACCCGAGTTCAATCTCAGTAGAGGAGGAGAAGAGGATACAAGGAGGAAATACAGCCACATTGCCACTTTTCGACCAAGCAGAGAGAACTGAGCACTGCCCCGTGTTTCTTGGATGAAGCCTCAACTCAGAAGGTTTCTGCATTCCCCCCTTCCAGGAGCCAGCATTGCTGTGCCAAGCTCTTATGTTTCACCACCGTGCACTCCCGCTCCATGACTTGCGACAGTGACAAGCAGCATTGACTTGCATGCCTCTGCTTTCGTAGAACACAAAGGGAGAATACAGACAACCAAAGATAATAATGGTTTTTTTTACTTTTGTTATTTTTTTAAGGACTACAGATTCTCAGGACATAATGTGCTTTTAGCAGAGATGCAGTTTCTCAGATGCGAGGATGGCACGTGTTATGTAAATAGGGACTGCTTGCCAAAGGCGGAGGATAAAGCTTCCCACCAGGCTAAGCAAACGCAAGAGTTCACTGCCTTACAGCGATGTCAGATCACAAAACCCTTCCGAGTCTCCCATCGCATTGTGCCTTACGGGAACCTTCTGACTGGAAATCTTGTCATTCTAACACTGAAAAGTGCACACGCATGACAAAATGTAGACAGGATGCCTCAAGGTATTGGTAGCAAGCAAGACTTTGCCCTTTAGTTTTTGAAGACACCTTTCTTTCATTATGCACCCGGGACAGGAAGAAAATTAATAGAGCGTTATTCCACGGGAAGACAGCCTGTAACCAGAGATCTTGAGCGGAGTTGGAGGGACTGATGCTTCAAGACCTTGACACTGTGGCTGGTGTTTTTTTTCCCCTTCCTGCATTCGAAGTTCAGTAGCGCATAAAACATCATCATCTATAAACATACCTAGCAGTAGTAGGCTTATGTATTATTTTTTTAAAAATTAAAAAAGCAGTAGCCACTAAGCTGGTATCTCAGGGTTTTTCTCCCCCCGAATCTCCAAGGGCTCTTCAGCGTCACAAGCCAGCAACTCTCTTTGCATGAGAATTTCAAAGTTTAATTAATATAATTAAAGGCAACAGCAAGCAGCAGCCTGTGAAGATTTTGCTCATCTTTTTTATGCCTTTTGACATTGAATGACCTATTACTGTATGTGCATTACTCGGTTTTCAAGGGGGCACCGAGCATTGGTTGAGATTCAGCAGTGGAAAAAGACCTCCTTCCATCAATTTAGAAATTAAATTTACAGGAGCGCCGGCCATCACAAAACATTGACAATGTATGTATTATAATTTTTTAGAAAAACCAGTGTCGTGTCACGTCGACGATGCCAAATTATGTTAGCGTGAGCGGAAACACTGTGGGGGAGGAAGGAGGGAGCAGCTGAAGAAAAAGGCTCAAATGATCCAGTCACTTTCGATACTGTACTTCAGATGCAAAATGGATATTCGAGTCGAAACCTGACAAAGCGCGCCTGCTTTGATGGGAAATGGTATAGACAATGACCAGTGGCTGGGTCAGTGGGATGTCTCTCTGCGAGCAGGGAGGCTTATCAAATGACACTAAAAATAAGTTCAACAACCATCACGTTTGAGGGGAAAAGGCGAACATATCACATTTGGTGGGCATGAATGTGTGCAAGATGGAAAGAGCAATGCGATGCATCCTGGTCTAATTATCTCCTTTGTGCTCTTCACTGAAATTGCAAGGGACATAAATAATTCTGTTGGTCGATGTCCAAGTTCGTGGCACCGCCCAAAGAAGCCTACACATGTATCCACTCGCTTACATCTTTTGCTTGAGTTTATTTATGTCACTGGTAGCCTCATCATCAACAGCCATGTGTGCACATTATGCTATGAATAAAACAATTACCTAAGTTTGCGATCATTTCTTCTTCTTCTCCCCCCTAGTCCCGCGTCCTCTCCACAAATTACACCTCCACTTTGCCAGCTGCACAGCCACCCCTGGCCCCAGCTGCAGCAGACAGACCATCTTGCGGCATTGCGCGGCATGCCAGAAAGCCAGTGGCAGCCCAACGCGGGGGCTGCTGCCTGTCCCACAAGCATTTAAGACGCCTCAGACACCGGTACGTACAGCATGCAGCATCAGTGATGGAAGCAGAGCGATGAAGCACCCGCAGAGATGGCTCACCGCTACTGCACCTAGGGCAGCTGCAGCTCTGGTACCGATGGCCATTGGTTGGGGATGGTCTAGCACAGTGGGGTAACAGAAGCTGATTTTACCCATGAAGCCCACCCATCAACAAGTCCTTGGTTTCAATCAAGCTACCGACTAAAACCTCTGTGTCTCCTCCAGCCAAACTTGAGGTGGAGAACCCAAACTAAGTAGGTTTGCTAGGACACGAGGTGTTCCATATCATTCCTCACAATGCTGTAGCAGTCCAGGCAGAAACACTGATCTCATCAGACAAAGTTATGAACACCTTGCTCACTTTTACTCATTTTTCCTCCATTTTTAATGTAAATGCTACGCTTCCTTTGAGTTAACTCTGGAATTTTCAGCTTGCATTTTGAGCACTGTGTTGCATAACAGGGAAACATGCAGATGAAGAGGATTTTTTCCTCACATGTATCTGTTGTCTCTCAGAGAATATTTGTAACAAACAGAGCCACAGAAATGTAAATCCACTCACAGTCTTTTGTCCTCTATAGTTGTCTATCCATATTCATTAGAAACTGTGGAATGTGCAATTTTTCACAGAATGGCTGATACCAAGCAAAAACGTATTTCAGGTATCTACAATGATTTTCCCTTCTAATTGGCATGATATTACACTATGTTACACTTTCCATTTAGCTGGAAATGATACCCTTAGAGTTTCATTATTATACAGTGCAGAATATCTGTCACAAATAATCTGGGGTGGGGGCAAGAGGCACAGGGTAATAATGGTTTAAAATCCACTGATTCAAACTGACACAAAGTAAGACTTATCTGGCACGATAGCTTAAAATGCTTGAGAAAAACGTAATTGGTAGGTTTAATGCAGTGCGTCCCTTGTACTGTTTCACACCTTGGGTATCTCCTTACAAAAAGACTGTGTCCTGATAATGGCTTTTCTGTCTATTTGAGCCTGCCTAACCAAACCTAATAGCGTCTTGAAAAGATAAATTAGCATGGGTAATCCAGAAAACCGTCTCCTTAGAAGTACGCATAAACAATGCTTCAAGAAGATGCCGACTGTTACTCCAGTATCCTATTTTTATGTCAAGGTGACCCTCAAAATATACATGGACAGCAACTACGGGCAGCGGGTGGGTGGTGTGACCCTTCACACCTGTGTTAAACTGGTTTGGGAGACTTGAGGTGTTAGAAAATTTGGGGAGAAAGAACGCATATTCAGAGCATCCCTTCCCAGGAAGGAACGTGGTTTTCCAGGAACATGAGCTCCTTGTTCCCATTCCTATCGGGTGGCCCCAGCAACCAGTCCGTAAGGCTGCCGTTCCAAGGCAGGCTTTGGAGATGCCCGTGCGTTCCCTACGTGCCGCGCTCCCGTTTGCTTCCTCTCACCAGTACTCGGGACATCCTGGCTTGGTCTCCTCTAGAGAGAACGGGGTACAAAACACACACTCTACCTTGCAAAACAGCACGCTTGGCTGCTTTATGTTGTAAACATGAAGATTAACAAGCAAACATGAAGATTAACAAGCAAAGAAAATAATAACTCTTAAAATAAATAAATAAATAATCAATCATGTTCCATTGCAATTAAAAAAACAAAAACAAAAACAAAAAAACAGCTTGAGAGATGACAATCAGAATGGGTTTTCTAACAAATGGTACATTATTTCACCCACCTGCAGATGCCTTGTACATCACAGGCACTGGACATTCACTTGTTTTGTTATCGCTGAGAAGTGCTGCCTCGGGATCAGCTCTGTAAATGGCACGCACCTTGCTCACAAAGAAAACATACCACGGGTGTACAACACGAGGCACAGCTATTGGGGGGGTGGGAAGTGCCAATTCCAGGCAGTGAGAACATCCAAATAGATTCTCCCATAGATGCCACCAGCTATATTGAAACCTGTTTCAGATGCTGTATCAGGCAATAGGAAAAAATCTGAAATGTTAGGAAAATGGAAAGTTGGTTTCACTGTCTTCGTGCTAGATTCCCTGGTAATCCTACATGTCTAGGAGTGTTATTCACAGGCAAGCTGTTAAAACAAAACTGGGTCTCCATGAGGCATAAGCAGCACTCTATAATAATCTCTGATTTTTAAAAAGATTTATAGGTGCTCCTTTTAACTTGACCACACTAAGAGAGAGAACGCACACCCTGCCACATGTAAGAATATCAGCAGGAAGAACAACACGTTGCTGAAATATTTTTTCCTGAAGAGCAATGTGCAAAATACATAGAAATACCAGCAGCCAGCCTTCAGGAGCTCTGTTACAACTGAGAGAAAGCAGAATTTATATCAATGAAAACAGTACCGGGGACAGCAGAATATCCTAAATATGACAGGACTGTTTTTATTTTATACATTCTGATAACAGGGGAATTTAATTGGCTGGAGTTAATATGAAATAAAATGAAAATGAATTTTAAGTGTTCCGTTTTAATCAGCTTTTAATTTGAGAACTACAGCTTTCATCAAACATTAATCCGCTGGGCTTAAACAAAGGGAGACAGGTCAGGCTGATCTTTGTAAGGGGTAAGGTGAGGGAATTTTCTTAAGAGCCGCGATGCAGGTTCGTTCTGAGTCGCAAACACTGCATGAAAACCCAGGCTGCCTGGTAAAAATTCATGCTGGTATTTTTCCTGCAGGAAATTACCATGCCGCATTTCTCCTCATCTAATCGCCCTTAATGCGACATCACAACTCTGTATTTTCCATATTGATATTTACTTAACGTCATCACATTCAAATGTCCTAACATGTATGCATTGTGCATGCAATCCTGGCTCTCTTTTTTTTTTTTTACTTCCTTTTTTAAAGGCAAAAAATAACATTATTTTTAACAGTCTGGGTAAACGGCACCTCATGCAAGTCATGTTTATGTCCCTTACCCGTAATTTTGATAGACTATGAACACACAGTTATCCGGTCTCTTCGAAATTAGTGGTGACATAAGACTGCACTGCTCATTGTTTTCACTTTTAAGCATGTCTTTACAATTCAAATCATGTTGACGTATTAAAAAAACAAGTGGAAGCCACCGGTAGGGTAGGTTTTACCTTTCACTTTTCCTCCCTGCACGTGGAAAAGGACTCGAGGATTTCGTGTTCTATCACTTCAGACAAAACATAATCCTCCTGCAGCTGGAGAAGTATCTCTTTTATTCATCTCCATTTAGTCTGCAGGGAAGGGTAAAGAAACTGAGTGCTATCAATTACGTTTTTCCAGGTGGGAAAAATGCACATTTTCTCCTGCGGTTATTGACTGCTACCTCACAGCTAAAATAACATTGGTCTTCTGCAGAACAGTTTTCTTTTTTCTAGCTCATTGGGAAGCAGCAAAGGTGCCATCACCATCTGTCTTCAGATTTTAGCTCACTGGAACTTCTTGCTCACAAGAGGAGCCTCTGACGAGAATTTTGGAGGCTAAAGCCCACAATGTTGGGAGGCAGGGCCTGACTCTGAACGCTTCCACTTGTGCCTCACACGCTGCTGAGGGTGCCACGTCTCCCAGGCAGGGGTAAGGGCGTCCCGGGGCGCCCTGCAGCACGTGCCTACAGCCCGGTAGCTAATCCAGCAGTGCTGGTGGTGCAAAAGCACGGCTGACTTCTCTGTCCTGTGGCCGCTGTGGATTGGGAAGCACGCCAAGGCCCAGAGGATCTCCCAAGATAATTGGGAGGAGCACAATGTTAGAGTAATGCGACTTGGATGTGAGGGCAGAAGGCAGCGGTGCATCTCATCAGCCCCACATCGATGTGTACAGGTGTTCACAGGCAGTCCTGAAGGAAGTCCTGAACCTGTGCAGGAACGAGGACAGCTAGCAACAGGCTCCACAGCCAGCAGCTTTGACAGCAGCCTGCAGCTACACAGAGATTTCCTTTTCAAAGAGTAACCTGCTTGCTGGTGGGTGCCACAGAAAGGGTAAATGGTCCTCTGGAGTCCAAACTTCCAGCCTGTTCTACACTATCAGCAGAATGGGAATAAATAATGGGGTTATCCGTGGTAGAAGCCGAGCTTCAGCATTACAAGACAGAAACGCGTCCTTTCACAAGGCTGTTAGAGGGGGCTGTGGGTTTTACTGTTGTTTTCAGCAAGGAGGAAAAGGATCCAGCCCAAGGAGCTGAGTTTGACAATGATACCATTAAAATGGTAAACATCTGAAGTCACCAGGAGATGGACAGTTTACAACAAGAGGAAAAAAGTGAAGCAGGTAGGAACTGATCAAGAACTTAAGAGATTACAGTAAGCCAGAAGTAAATGTAACATTTGCTAATGAGCATTTTCTAAATACCTCTTGTGCTGTTACAAAATTACTTTATGTCAAAATTTCTAGTAAAAGCCTTATTAGACCTGGCATGTACTATTTTATTTCACAAATCTGTTTCGCATTGGCTCAATTAAAATTGTTATATATTTTTGGGTCTTGTGTAGGTGCCATCTGTTTAACAGTACAAGTGGGTCCTGTGATGCACTTGTAAATTTTCTGCTGCGATAATTTTTTTAATATAATGAGGGACTTTGGATACAAGAAACCGCCTATATTCGATGATTTTTTAGTTTTTGGCAGTGAACTTGCAATGATTCTTACCGTGTTACAAGGATGGCTCTGCATCCTATGGAAAAGCAAACAGTTGATCTACATGTTTGCACCAAAGTCATATTATTTAATTCACACTTATTTTTTTCGTTTGCTTTTTCTGCCTTATTTTGTAAATGAGCTTATCTTCCCCAAAATGGAATCCAGAGGGATGCTCTCAGCTGGTTGAATATGGCTGTAGCTGTTGCCTTCCATGGAGCTGCAGGGACTTGTTGAAGTCTGTGTTGAATAGATGGTGAAGTGCAAGCGTTGCAGGACTGCGCTTGGCTGTCTGAGGGACCAGGTCTCTGCTGCTTGTGTCAGCATATATTTGCCCATTATTAAATCCTCTTTATGGAGAAACAAAACCTGTCTGGCAGCAAGGGGCCACAAAGTCAGCTCCATGCCCAAGGAGCTCCGTCGTTTCTCGCCTCAAAGGTATTTCCATGGGGGCTGACTAGACTGGGTGATGATCTGGAGGACCACAACCCCACAGGAGCCTTTCCCTGCTCACTCATCCCCTTTGCTGATTCTGAGCTAAGTTATAGAGGAAGGCAAAATATTCTCCTACATGAGATTTGCTGGCAAGTTGGTGACCTGGCTTTTGATGCCAGCATGCCAGCAACACCCTGAAGCGGCAGAAGCAGCCAGGCCCAGCAGTTCTGTAGCCTTTGGAGAACTTGCCTTCAGGTGTCCTGGGAATGAGGACACAACGCACACCAAAACACCCAGACACCAGGGGAGGCCTACAGGGCAGGCCTGACCCTCACCTTGCCCACAGCAAGAGCAGGACAACACAAGGGGCCCGGAGCTCCTGGGGAAAATCTCGCTGCACCCAGAGCTGCACCAGCCCCAGCGTGCCAACCGTGCACGGCTCAGCCACAGACCCCATCCCATCTGGCACGCGCTGCCACCGGTGCTGAGGCCAAAGCTGGTTGGAACAAAACACACAAGTCTCTTGTGAACATGACTGGGAAGAAGGATGCACCTTTTTGAGGTGAAATGCCACCTGCACAGAACTGGTTTGAGTTTAGTGATGCACTCTACAGCACAGCAAAACCTGGGGACAAATCTCCTGGGCAACAACAATACTTGGGATTTGTTATGACTGCCATTAGCTCTCACTATTACACCGCAAGCACTGAAGTGCTGTTCCCAAATCACAACAAATGACAACAGAACTCCAAACCCAACCCAGGAGTCAGTTTCCCTTTAAAAAAATGTAGCCTCACATTCTTCTGCTGAAGTCCCTGCTCAGTTTCAGGAGAGCAGTATTTGCAGTGGTGACAATGCTGCAGCTTCTTTTGAAACACTCAATTTTGTTCTGCAGTCCAGAGAGAGATGCCAGATTTTAAGCACACCGAGCACATATGCAGCAGCTCTCTTCTCCCTACAGTGCAGAGAGTTCAGCTGCCTGTAGTGCTGCTCAGGATGCTCAGCAGGGCAGTTCCCAGTGAGCACTGGAGATCAGAAAGAGAACTGGCTCGCTACAAACCTTCAGACACCCTTTACCTTGGTCACCTGTGACGGTCCTGTTTTCCCCCCTAATTTT
Source organism: Aythya ferina (assembly GCF_964211825.1). Lineage (NCBI taxonomy): Eukaryota > Metazoa > Chordata > Aves > Anseriformes > Anatidae > Aythya > Aythya ferina. Next base: position 30,881,485 of record NC_140300.1, on the reverse strand, counting down.
TGTTGTGTACCCACTGAGGGTTGACTTGCTTACAGCGGTAAATGTGTTTTCCTTCCAAGCAGACTGGGGACAGAGGATGCCCTGGTAAGCACCAGTGAGGGCACCAACACCGCCAGCCTCCTGGCACTCCTAGAGCAGAGCCTTCTCTGGCAACAGAAAGCAAAGAGAAGCTCTTCATCATGTCACAAATTTCCTAAGCTACCATTAGAGAAATGGATGCACCTGAAATACGCTTCTCGTCTGTTTGTGACTTTTGCTTAGAAAATTGGAATCAGCTGCAGAGAGACTCCTCTTTGACTCAACAGTCCCATAACTCACGCAGGACTTCAGAAGCCATGCATGCGGAGTGCTGCCCCTTATTCCTCCGGGTAAGCTCCTGACACCCAGGGGAACTTGTCTGGTCTGACTGCGCTGCTACACAAAGCATTTTATTTACAAGGCAACCAAACACCAAAGCAAGGAACAGGGAGCACCGAGACGTACTGATGCCCCAGAAATCATTCCACAAGGCTCCCCACGGTGCCTTTCCTCCTTCCCAAAACTGCTCCGTGGTACCCATGCGCTGAACAATTCCTTAGTACTCGGGACAGCTGCTCAGGGTATTGTCAACACTCTGAATATATCGGATCTATTGACAGAACTGCAAAATGCTGATTAAATTATGTGCTTTAGCCAACCTGTGTAGGGAAAATTAATTGAACTGCAAAACTGATGGGTTCAGTGCTACCTTGTTGGAATGGGGAGGCTGGGCTATGTAATGCTTGATCTCCTCTTATTTGATTAGGCAAATTAGGAAACAACAGTGTGAAATGCATTATTGTACTAATATGATGTCCAAAATGTGAATCTCATTAGAGCTCTGGCCTTGATGCTTTTTGTTTTGATTCTCTGTAAGCTGTGAAAGAATAAGCAGGCCAGAAAGCTGGATCTTTCAAATTACATTGGAATTGCCCAGTAGTAAACGTTGCACTCTGAGGCGTTAGTCCCTGCAACATCTCCTTACCAAAAGCATTTCTGATCATTTGGAGAAAACATCTCTGGCTGCTAAACATCATCGAAATGGAGGAACCACACCAGGTAGATGAGGATGGAGCCAGAGAGCAACACCTCTTGATGTAAACTTGCTTAGAGGTGAAAGCTGCTGTGGAGAAAGGAAGCTTTATGGGGTGAGCCGCTGAGGGTAGCACTGATGCTGCAGCTGCCCCAGTGGGTGCCTGAACAGTCAAAAACCTCCTTTTGCAACACTGGGTAAGACTTATTTCAGTGAAGGCACAGTTAGTTTGGGAGAAGGAAGGAAGAAAGAAGTGAGGAGAAAGGCCTCTCTTGGAGAAGGGCTTGGGAACCCTGCTAAGACCAAGCCTTCGGCACTGGGGAGGGCTGAGCCACCACGACAGCTGCGCCCACGCTGGCTGCGGACCCCCCTCGCGACATCTGCCTCTTCCAGGAGAGGCCTGAATTCAAGGTCACTCCGTAATACTTGGGGAGAACAAAAACATATGGTATAAAAGTAAAACAACACCGCATTTCATCTGGAAGAGGGTTTTACGAGGAGAGCCAGTTCAGATATAAGTTGGTAAAGGGTCACTTCACAATATAGCCCTTTCAAATTGCAGTTCAAACTCAGAATTAATTATCCTTTCGCTGTCTTGGGTTTTCTTTTCTTTTTTGCTTCACATTAACTGCAGCTGAAATTATTTTAAAGCAATGATCTTGAACGTCATGTCCTTCAGCTGGCCCTGAAAATCCATTTTCAATGGAAAGCCTCCTTTCTTTTCCAAGATTTCTGTTAGTCTATAAAGCTCATCAAGGCTCTGGTTCTCTAGGGGTGTCAGATGCTCGGATAATACCCAGGTGCCTGCTGGCTGGACCACTTCCAAGGTACTTTATTAGCATGAATAGGCCAATCTGAAAGCCAGTTAACTCCTTCGGCTTTCAGGGATACAGCGAGAGTCCTGCAGCAGCAGCGCGCTTTGCGCCTGTGCGCAGCTCCAGCTCCAAATTCTGAGTCATCGAGTTGCGAGATAAAAACAGAACATCAAGGGCACTAAGAATAGGCTGAGAGACACCAGCCTGAGGAAAAAATATTTGTTTTTCTGCAACGATACCTGCAGGGACGGTATCTTTAAGGCCATAACTATTCAGAAGCTCCCATGCTTTGGAAATGCCACGTTCCCCCTCCTGTGTTAGCCCTGGGCACAGCACAGAAGCAAGGTGGCTTTCCCACATGGAGCCACCGCAGCTGCATTTCAGGGAGCTATTTTCATTCCCCAGCTGCTGGCGGCCCCCAGCAAGAACTGTGGTTTAGTTTTGGCTGTCAGTGGCAGGAAAGGCTCTCGCGGCCACCAGGCCAGCAGCACCACTGGTCTGCACACCCTGGCACAGCCTCAGGGCTCCCAAGTCATGCTGCCACGATGCCACACCAGGAGGTAAGTCTCAACACCGGAGGGGCACGCTGGCTCCCTGCTTTACCTTCTCACTTTGCATGTTTTTCCAGAGGAGGGGGAAAAAAAGCGTACAACCCATCCCACCCTAAATGTATTGCAGTGGTGATGGTCCCAACCCACATCAACCAAGTGCACATTTTGGAGCTTTCCCCAGGCTGGAAAACCTGCCTCTCGCCGCACACAGGGAATGCTTTCATTTGGCTTCCAGCTGCAGAAAGCTTTGTGGCTTCTGCCTGGTGCCAGGGTTTCCCAGCGGCACCGCGCGGGGCTGCTCTGACTCTCTCTGACCCCCGAGCTCTGTCTTGTCAAGCAAACGAAAACCATGGTTTCGGAGCTGCCTTCAGCCTCTTTCTGCATCTCCCCCAGCTGTGAGGTGAGGAGGGCAGCCTGGGCAAAGCTCAAGCCAGGCTCAGCAGTCCCCAGGCTGCTGGCTGAGTGCACGCCTGCAGTGATGTTCTGCCTCCCCTCCCTAAAGCCAGCCCGGCAGCGGGTCTGCAAGGAGAAGGTGACTCCTGGGGATCACCCAGCGCAGAGATTTCCCTCACCCTTCCCTACCCAGCAGTGGAGATTATTCATGATTCCTGGTTAACTACTTCAGGCAGGATTTGCAGCAGCTTTCAGCCAAAGCTCAGCACTGCAGCTTGGGAACAAGTGGGACATTACCACTGACATCAGCCCCCAGCGTCTTGAGAACGACTCCCTGTCAGCTCGGTGGCTCTCAGGACTGGAAACAATCCTGCCAGGCAGAGGCTGGCCAAAACGTGCTGCACTGGACCTGTTTCTTCTTCTGCAAGCCTGACCCAGGGGCTTGCTGCAGGAGCAGCCACAAGGGACAGGGGACAGAGGCGCAGGGGCGTCACGGGGACATCCCGACCTTCAGCTGCACCGCGGCCAGCAGGCTGGGAGTGGTTTCCTAAGTGACTCACAAATCTCCTCTGCTCTAGCGCTGATCTTGCCAAGGAGAAATCTTGTTGGCACCGACCATTGCTGCAATACATTAGATGCAATCGCTGGCGACGAGTGTCACGCTGCTCTGCCGCTCGGACATGCCCTGAGTGCTGGCACAACCTGCGGTCACCTGACGAAATGCAGCAGAGAGCGGTGTGGAAGAGAAGAAACTGAGACAAGGCTTAGCTCGGGTCCCTGTGGTTGTGCAATACACGGCTGGCAGCACAGCTGGCAATGGGCAGTTCCTTGGTAGCACAAGATACTGGCTTTTCCTGTTTACGTTCCCCAGAGAATAAGAAAAAGGACTTATACCAAAAAATAGCAAGTACGCTGAAAAGCAAAACCATGGCATTCTGGAGTCTCCTGGGGTACCTAAAATGTTCCTAGAGACATACTTTTGCTTGAATAAACCCCATATATCCATAGCATCCCTCTTACACAGGCTTCCTCATTTTTTACGTTTAAATCACCTTGCTGGAGATTCAACCCAGGGGCTAAAGAGCTCCCGTGTCTTGGAGGAGCAAGGGCACATGCTCAAATATTTTGAATAATGGCAGTCCACGTTCAAAGCCTTCACCATTTAATTTTGTTTTCCCTCTGCTTCCATCGGGGCTGCGTTCCCAAATGCCTCGTCCTACAAAGCTGGGGGCAGAGGCACGCTGTCACAGTGCTCAGTTCCCTACGTGGCCTGTGCCCGCCTGAGTGCCTCCTGCAGCACGCTGCAGTTCCAGGCTCCCCGTCAGCTTCCCGTCCTGCCAAGCAGGTCCACGCAGCCCTCCTCCACCCGTACGCCTCTTGCTGCAGGAGCAGAAGAAATTTTTTTTTCTACACTAGCTGTTTATAACCACAATAGATCCAACAGTAAATAACCCCCCTCCTGTTTTTTTTTTTTTTTTTTTCTCTTCTCCGCATCCCTTTCTCTTCCCCTACCATCTCATTTCTCATTATCATGACCTGGCTTCACTGATGAAATCTTTTCCTAGAGCACAGGATAATTTTCCATAAAGCTGCATGTGCGATATTGCCAAGGTCTCTGGTGCCTTTTAAACTTGGTCTCCTCCAACAAATACCCAAGGGGAAAGCCTCAGCTACCACGGTTTCCTCAAACATGAAGAGGAAGGACTAACTGCAGCATCTAGTTGCATGGCAACTAGAAGAAAATGTTGACCTCTTCTGATTATTGGCTTTCTTACCTAAAGAGAGACAGCAGGTGAATCCACAAGAGAGGTCTTATTGTGAGTTTTTTTGGCCAGGCGCCGTTCTGTAACCTCATGGGGTTTCTGTGCCCTCCTTGACATGCAGGGCTTGGGGACGAAAGGCCTTCGCCCTGCCCACACTCAGCAGCAGGGTGAGGAGGGGCTGCGCCCCCGATCAAAACAAGCAACCACGAAATCAGGCGAAGCAACTGAGCATGTGAAGATCCTGTCATCACACGCTTAAATTAAGAATGGTGAGCAGATGCCCTTGACTTTCCTGTGATTTGAGAAAACTTAAGCCCCCTGCTTGGAGCTCCATCGCTTTGCTTTAGAAACAAATGAATCAGAAGGGGCCGCTGGTCACGTAACCAAGAGAATGATTATCGGGGTGCTGCACCCCTTTCTCTACAACTGGCTCTTCAGCCCACTCACCACGAAATGGCCGAATTGGAGGGAGGTCTCCTGTTGGCCAGGAAAACACCGCTCGTGGGCTAGTGGCATGGCACAGAAAGGCAAGCACCCATCTGCTCCCTGCAGGTAATCAACCCGGGAACATGCCTCCTCCTCCTCAACCAAAAACTGAGTCAAAAAACTGAGCTCACTAAGTCAAAGCCTGGGCAGAAGAGGTGACAAGGGCTCTAGCAGGAGCACGAGCCCAGGGACCACTCGCTCCACCACCTGATCATCAGAGTTAGGCAGACCAGTTGTTCCTAAGGCCCAAGCAATACCTGAGCAGCGGTAACAGTTCAGAGCAAGCGCCCATCCAGTCCAGTTTCCTGACACATTGCAGGCTCCCCCTTACGAGTATAAGCACGGAAGAATATAAGAATGGTGCAAACACGTGCATTTTCCCTGCATGCTCTCCCAGGCCACAGTTACCAGCTCAGCAATGCGCTGATCCAGGACAGGATCAGCTGAGGTCTCATCGTCTCACCCCCACTCTTTCATAATACATTTTTTCTTTCATTTCCAACATGCAGAATTGGACCATGCAAAATTAAAAATAAAAACCAGGGCATTACCTGAAAAAAAATTGTAGGGAACAGCTATTAAATTGAGCCACCACGATGCATACAATTTGAATAAAATACCATCCCACAGGCATCTTTAAAGTTTTATAAACCAAAGATCGAAGCCAGTTGTATAGGACTGCTTAAGGCTGGTTTGAAAGCAAGGGGCTGACAGCACGGGACCTTTCCTTGGACAACTTGCTCACCTGCACCTTGCCTGGGGGCCATAACTGAATTCTTTTTCAGAAACAACGCCACGAAACATCTCTGAGGAGATTTTTACAGTTCATGTCATTTCTGAGGTGCTATTGCAAATAGAACTACATCCACGCAGCATTAGCCAAGAAGATTTTGGTAAGGAAATGGCTTTCAGAAACTGATCATTTTGCAGGTTTTGCTTTCAGGAAAGGTAAATATATTCTGCAAAAGGTACTTTTACAAATGAGGCTTTGCTGCATTCCTGTTTGATGTTCATTTCTAACTCTTCCCACATCGGTTCAGCTATTTTGATGGCAATTAACAGCAGCTTGCCGACAGCCTGTTTTGCTGCTATAAGCCCTCCAGAACAGATTCCTGAGGATTCGCGTGGACCGTTCTCTGCATCACTTACGCACACCTTGCTGCCTCTGGTGCTGTCCTTGGAAAACTGGTGCAGAGCCCGATGGCAGCTGGGGCTCAGCTTTGCAGCAACTTGCAGATTACTTGCCGTAATCAGCGTTTAAGGAAGCGGTGGTGGGCACAGCACACCACGAATCTCACCTGAGCTCCATTACTGTTATTTCTACCTGCAAGATGCAGGTCAGAAAACCCAGTGCTTTGCTTTGGCTGCCCTTGGTACTTCCCCAGAGCCCCCCCTGGCCGTACCCAGCTGCCAAGAGGCAGCAGCAGTGCTCAGGGCACGGAGCACAGGAGCCAGCTGCAACAGCACCATACATCCCAGACCACGCAAGGTTTGCTTTGGTACCAAGGTACTGAACTTCTAGATGAAGCACACGTGCTGCCATGCTCTGCGGTCAGGATAGGAGATCATGCTCAGCACCCCCAATTCATCTAAACCACACTCTGTGGTAATTCTCTGCAAAGTGACAAGCATATGGACTGCAGGGCTTCTCCGAAACTAGCCCCTAACATTTTTGTATCTGTAACTAAATCGAACCAGCTGATGGAGTGGCTTTGCTACTTCAAATAATTTCAGCTGAACAGACCATCTGCTAACCACCAAAAGTCCCCCCCCCTCCTTCTCTTTTATTATTTTGCAGGGCAGTATTATTTGACACACAATGTTTGCGTCCAATCCAGCCTGCGCAAGTCAGCTAAAGACTGATTTTTTGGCTCCTGCAATTTGCTCGTGAAGCTTCAGAAATGCTGAGGTGAAAGCTTATCTTCGGAAAGGGAAGCACAACATTTCTACTTTTTCTTGTACATAAAAAACTGCATAAAAGTATTTTTTCAGGCCATCTTGTTTTCTTTTCTTGAGAAATACCTTTTTCTTAAAAGCTGATGGAGAAGGGGGTGAGGTTTTTGTGTCTAACGAGAGAGCAAAACTGAGCATCGCAGAAGGAGAACACACCTGGGCAGCGCACTTACTGATCGCAGCCCTCGAGACCCAGTGTCTTGGGTTTACACGCACCGTAAACTCTGTGGTGCAAACTCACCGCTTCAAATCACCAAAGAAAGGCTGCCCCCTTTGGTTTGTAAACCAGGGAAAACTGTCCGCTGCCGAAGCATCACATGGTGTGGAGAGGCCAGCAGCACGGAATTAGGAAAGAGCTGACAAGTGTGAGGTTTCCCCCAAAGACGTTGAGGAAATATGAATCCTTGGGAAGAGCGAAAGCAAGTTCAAGCCTTCTGCAGGACGGGGATGTCCTGGAATGCAACTGGAGTGGCTCCTGTTTTCCCCTGCTCCCCTGGGAACACCCCAGGGCTGCGGCAGGGCTGAGAGGGGGGCAGATGCCCCATCTCGAGGAACTTCCTCACCTGTACGGAGGTGACAAGCACTTCTGGAAGCAGCCGATGTGATGCTGGGTGCCTCCAGCACCCAGATGTTCTGTCTGGGGCGGCTGGTGGCACCAGGTGACAGCACTGCCCTCAGACTGCAACGGCACCCCCCAGGTCAGGCTTTAGTGACAAAATGTCTGCAGGACCATGAGACTGCATTTATTTCTATTTGTTTCTCGTTACGTAGCTGCTTCAACCAGCAGCTGAAGTTAAATAGGACTGGCTTAAAAGGTAAACATTTCTCACAGCTTTCTCATCAACTATATTAAATATAGTCATAAAAAAAAGCCCCACAATATTTTCTGTATTTGCTGAAGGATGACGTCCCTCCTTGCCTTAAGCGTGTGCCAGATTACTCATAAACCTGGACCATATGCCACTGCAATTTACTGATGGGCCCAAGCTGTTTTGGTAGATACAAAATCCGAGGGGATTAGGGAGGCTCGATCCACGCTGAAAACAGAGCAACAGTGGTGGGGCAGCTGCTTGCTCTCTTTGCTCACTCTCAATTTAGGTCAGCTGCCAGCAGCCCGCCCTGACTCGTGCCGGAGCCGAGCTGGGCCACGCTGCTGGGGCACCCGCACCCATGGGCTCACGTCCAGGCAAGGAGGACTTGCTGCCTCCCAGCCAGCAGCCCCGCTAGCTCCCTGCTCATGGTTAAACCCGGTGCCTGCACACACCTGGGGGCTGTGGGTCAAGCCCACGCGTGGCAGGGACCAGAGCATCACCTCCCAACAGCTCCAGCAATGCTCCCTTGGGTAAATCTCGCTGGGGGCCCACCCAGAATGTGGCCAGCACCACTGCTCTGGTTTTATTTCCCCAGAGCAGCAAGGGGGCTGCTTGTCAAGAAAGGAAGGACAGAGTCCGGCTCAAAGTGCTGTCTGAAACGTGGGCCCCTCCTGGGCAGGTACCTGCACGGAGGAGCTCAGCCAGACCGTGGCTCTCGGGCACTGCCTCGGCTTCTTCCTGAAGAGGCTGCCGCTCACGTGAAATATCAAACGACACAAATGATTGCTGACTCAAGAAAAGCCCACTTAATCCCAGTGGTACACACAGTCCAGTCGGCCCACGCAGCTACATATTCAGTAGTGTCCTCACAGGATCACTGGAGTTTCTTTCCCCTCCCCGTTATCTCCTTTTTTTGCTTTCCTAAGTGATCAGACGAGCTCCTCCTTGCTTCCAGCTGCCCCCGTGAGGAAAGGCGCCACGTGGCACCCAGGAATTACAGAGCACTGCAGGGAGTGCGACAGCAAACTGCAGTCGGAGAGGTGGCTGCGAGCACCCATCGTTTCTCCACCCAGACGAGTGGCTCTCCAGGGCACAGCTGCCATGCATGCAACTACAAACCTGAATAACCTGAACCTTGCCTGCACAATATTCCTTCGCTGGCTGGAATTTGGGACTGCAGCTTCTGAGCACTTACAAGACCCTCGTGCACACAGAGCTTGCCTCAATTTCTGGCTGCTGGAGCTGGCCGAGCGCTTCGCTCAACACAGCGGCTCTGTTACCTCGCAAGTCTCAGTCCCACCCACAGATTGCACTGCCTGGCGCAAGTCCATCTAAGTGCAGCCATCGTTTTTTTTTTTTACGAGATCACAACTGTAACTTCACGTTCCTCAGCCTGACAGCCAACACGCACCAAAAGCTACCGAGCTGTACCTGGCAGGCTCCAGAGGTAGGTGTGACGGAGCCTGACAGCTAAAGCTTCGGTCAAAAAGCCCCAGCTCCAAGTTTTGTGCAGGGTGAGGCAGCTGCTGGCTTGCAGCTGCACCGCTTGGCTGCTCCCTCTCCTCCGACAGAGGAAGCTGTCCCGAACCTTGGTGCCTTCACTCTCAGACCCTCTCTGACGTGGAGGGAGCACCAGCACCACACACAGCTCCAGTGGCACTTCCAGACCTATTCCTCCCCTCCTCAGGAGGCTCAGGACCCCGTTATACCGTGTCCCATCTGCTGTAATAAATATTGGCCCTAAATCTTCACTTAGGCTAAAATCCTTTTGGATCGGTCTGGCAAAATAGAGAGGCTCCATGGCTTTGGGAAAATGAGTCCTGTGCATCCAGGAATGGGTTGCCAGGAGTTGAGGACTGCAACGTCTGATTGAAAAGGCATTTGTTTATTTTCCTACAGATTTGTCCTCCTTAACTTTCTTTATCATTGCCGTGTCCCAGAGCGAGCCTGACATGCAAATGCCTTCTCTTCTGAGCCAGGGTGGCTGAGATGGAACAGGGCTACTCCCTGCTTCTCGCGCCCAGATGTGCAATGCAGATGGGGCTTGCAGAAAGGGACAAGGTCTGGCTGATCATAATCATTTACAACTTTTATTAAACCCATTTTCCTTTCTAATCATTATAATAGTTCCCCAAAACATCATCCGTGGACTTTAAGTGTCTCATTATTGTGTGTTTTAATGAAAACTGTGGAATTATCTCGTGCTCAGTGCCACATGGCCCCATATAGCAACGACAATGCTAAATAATTTTTAAAAATTTATAGTTTACAAGACGTATTTCCCATCTGTGGCCATGTAGTAGCTCCCAAATGCATTAAATTTCATTACATTAACAACACCTCTTAAAAGCAATTGGCTTAACTCCACAGGATGGTTTTATAATGACCCGAGAAGTGTGTTGTAATGTATACACATGTTGAAGATTAACAGTATCTGAGTGCTACCACAGCAACTCAACTCCACGTCCAAACCAAGTGCTTTCATCCTTCAAAGCGACGCATTGCTGTTCAAAGTACTGATCCCATTAACACAAAGAAAAAGAAGTTCCTTTTGGCACTCTGCAAAAGCTCAGCCCGACGAGCGGAGCTATGACAGCAACGAAAACCTGTGGAGTTGAAAGTGCAACGTCTCCAACATGATTAATCCCTGGGGGGAGATTAGCAGCAACTTCTTCTTCCCTGCTCTCCCCAGAGACGCTCTCTGTTACAAGGCAAAAATACACGAACTGTGCCCAACTTAAAAATTGATTTTGGGACGGAAGCCAGACCAGATGGTTAGAAAAGCTAAATACCGTTGATTTATTTCTTACCCTTTACGAAGCAATATTAGAGACAATGGACCTTATCAGAACAAATGAGAATAAACATGGGGATGCAGCCTCAATAGAGAATTAACAACCAAAGCTACCAGCTTCTATTATGCAATGATTAATTCTGAATTTGTGCAAGTATTATCAGCAGAAAATGTCTAGCTTTATCTATCGAAACCAGTGCCAAACTAGACAACCTTTTAAGTCAGTGCTCTTCAATTTGCAAGATACCTCAGTATAAAAAAAATAATGCAGAAAACGCCAGGGCTTGTGCTGCAAAGTCAGCTGGAAAATTAGCTTAAAGACCACCCTGCTCTCCAACCCCAAAGAAGAAAAAAAAAAAAAAAAAAAAAAAAAGGAAGGGAAGCTTGTGGGTCCTCACCAAGCAAGCCTTTGAGCTGCAGCCCCAAGCCCGACACCCTTTGTACCCCCTTCCCACCGAAACAAGCAGCTGGGTGCTGCCTCCGTGTGCCTCAGTTTCCCCACCCCAAGCCCATCAGGACCTCCCCGCTGGTGCTGCAGCACGGCCGACGCTGCCTCTGCTCAGCTCCCCAGCCCGCTGACAGAGACAAAAGGCACGAGATGCTATTTCCTACGTTGTGACTATCGGGCACTCCTTGTAAACAGGTTATATTCATTACTTAACAAATGTTTACCGCTGTCCTGTATCACCCTCAGGTTCGCCCAGCTCTGCAGAGAGAATATTCAGCGCTGCTTAACGGCTGTTGGCAACAAGAGGAAATGGACTTTCTGATGGAAATGTTCAAGGCCTGTTATTTGTGAGATGCAGCTGAGATGGGACGTAATGAATTTAGCCCTGTTTCGCTTCATTTACCGTAGCTAACACATACAATAAAAGTTTAGTTTATATCTGGTGCTGCCATGCATGAATATCTCATTATAACTGCAAAGACTTTTTATTTTTATTGGGGCCCGTAACAGCATTGTGGTATGTTAATTATCAGCGATGTAACAGAAACGCAGCAAGCTTTCCTTCCTTCCACACGGGCTAAGGAAAACCAAGGGGGCATGTCCCAGGCCAGTTTTTCAGCTGGCATGCTTTGTTAGATGACAGGAGCAGGTAAGAAGGATGAGATGCAGAGCATGGAGCAGGGCAAGGAGCTCACTTCCCCAGAGCACCAGCCATGTCCCCTCCCTCTAGACCACACCTTTGCTGCCACCCTGCAGCTTTCGCTGCCCCTTTCTCCCTCCTTCTTGTCCCAACACGTGGGCCAAGACCAGGGGGAAGACCCCTCACCCCACAGGGAGGTGCTGCTGGGCTGGGGCCAAGGGTACCACGCAGACTCCACACCTCTAGTGCCTTTCCTCCAGCTCTCTGCCACCCGGAGTATGACCTCTTTTACAACAAAAACATACCGAGAATCATTTGTTTAACTAAAGGGTAAGCTGCTGTGGCCGCATTTGGCTTGGGCAGGGTCTCAGCACACTTCAACAGCTCACGGTGTGCCTGGAGACATATGCGTGGCACCACCTGATGAGGGCACGCTCCTTTCTCCAAAAGGGAAGGGGACAGGGCTAGTGGGTCACAGTCCAAGAAGACACCAGCACCAGAAGCTTAGCAAGTGGGATCGGATCTGTTTTAGGATATCCTGGTCTGCTGAACATCCTGGATATCCAGAAAGCTGCAGTCCCACATGTCAGACTCATCAGTGGTGAGACCACAAAGGTGATGTCAGTCCTCAAATGTGGCTAGCAGGGAAAAAAAAACAAAAAACAAAACGCATCAAGTCATCCTATCCTGCCTTGAAAGAAGCCATTTCCTTTGATGCCTGCCCCACGAGAGACATAGGCACAACTGGTGGTGCCAGTAAGGCCACGTGCTATGGCTTGGTGACAGATTTTTAGGAGTGCTGGGATTTTTCTGAAGAGAGGAAGAAAACCAGGACCTCACTAAAAGCTAGGATTTGTTTCACATTCAGCTCCAGACACAGGAACCAGCTGTTTTCTACCTCTGTGTAAAAGGACTTCTTTGAACACAGCTTATCTGCTCGTGGCTTCCATGAGATCACATTTCCCAAGCCTTCCACCACATCCCCGAAACAGAGCCAAAGAGAGGGGAGCAGCTGGGAAAAGGTGGAGAACTTTTAAGGAGTCCCTGTGAAAGGCACACGCTTCCTAAACTTCTGAGAAGCTGGAGGCTCACTAAAAAAGGGACAACAGTGAAGGCACACAGGAAGGAAATCCAAATGCAGAAAAAGACACCCACTGCTTAGCCAGCATACGCAGTCAAATGCCAGCCCACAGAAGACTGAGATGCTTATTAGGTAACATAATCATTCAAACCAGATGTCTTTTACAAAACTGAATCCTTAACAACATTCAGTGACTCTTCTTCCTTTCCCTAACATTAATATTCTGGAAAACTGCACGCTGAGTGTTGCTCAAACTGTTAGCGCTCCAAGGGCTGAGGCTGCGGTGAGTCAGTGCTGCATGCCGTGACCTTTTGCAAACCCTGTGCGGAACCAAGCCATCAGCTGCAATCAGAAAATCAAATACAAATAATTAAAAAAAAATAATAAAGTAAACTGTTCTTTCTTTGGGGCTCCCTCCCAGTGTCAGGACGGAGCTCAGACCTGGTGCAAACAGATGCAAAGCTCCTAGAAGCAGTAACTTGTGGCAGGTTTCCACATTTTTGCCAGGAAGAGAAAAAGAAAGAGCAGCAGCCAGTCCCGTGCTCTCCGAACCCAGCAGAAAGGATTCTGCCCAGCAAGGTACACCAAACTCCTCCATTCTGCTCCTGAGAGGTTCAGAGGCTGAACCACAGAGACCTGACCTGTCAAATAATGATTTTGATCGAGTTTCTCGCTTTGCAGTAAGTCATTAAAAATCTGCAGCTGAAGCCCACGTGCTTCCCCAGTCAAAAATAACCTCAAACAAGTTGGAAGGATTGACAACTTAGTGGTAATGGAGTGAGCAGGCTGCCAGCTGGATGTGCAAAGCTTAGAAATCCTTCCTCCTCTCGCGGAAGGCACCGACTGCCAGGCCGGCCTGGGATGACTTCGCAGGCCGTGGTTCATCACAGGGCAGTAGTGCAGCAGGTGCTCCCCTGGGGGACAAGAAGGGACTCCCGTGCCACTTGCCATTTTGGCTGTTGGGGGATTAGCCTCTCTGTTGAGAGCGGAGCTTTCCCGTGCGGGTTCAGGTCCTGCTGGCAGGAGGGAGACCCCAGTGTGCAGGCGTGTGCTGTTTATTCAGCTCCTTGCCAAGCCGGAGAGCTGGGACTCCTCCCTGACACGTGGGGCCTGCGCCGCCCCTGCCCCATAGCAATGGGTTGGATGTGGGGCCGTGCCCCCAGCCCGGAGGTGGTGGCAGTGCAGGGGGTTTGCCAAGCATGCAGGGGTGGGAGCCTTGATAAAGCTCCACAGCTCCAGATAGCAAAACAGGAACGTACTTCGCTGCTTCTCATCAAACTTCTCCGGCCTTTTTAATGCTGTCCTGTCCTCTAACTGCAGCTGCAACTTACCACTAAGTCACACAGCTATTCACAGCTCATTTTCTCCATTTGGCTCCTTTAACAAGTCCCTCTGCCAAAAAACAAGCAAGGTCTGAGCTGCGATTCTTCTCTTCCTGACCTCTTCTTTCCTTCTTCAGTTTCAGGAACTTCCTTTCACCAGGAGGGCTTTCTAACCTTCCCCCGGCATCATCTCGAACCTGGCCTCAGGCTGCAGGTCTGGCAGTGCGGTGCTGTGCCCAAAATGCCCTTACAGGGGACTGGCTCTTGACCCAAGTAGCACCTGGCAGCAGAGGGTGGCCCTGGGCAATCCAAGATCCCGTCCCGGGCAGTTCATCAGAGAAGGACTGTGGTAGCAGTGGGGAAACACAAGCTTTGGCAACTTTGGTTTTCACTAGACAGGAACCCTGATTCCTCATGGCTTTCTAGAGTTTAAAGCATTAAGTACAACCATAGTACTTGTAAGTACTGCACTTATTTAAGTATAAGGTCCAGACTGCAACAGCTTGGTGCTAGCAGAACCTCATGTGTTATATTTTCATGTGATTTTACCTTCCCAGTGCTTCCAGTTCAGTCCTGCCTGGTTAGCAAGTCTAACTGATTCGTTTAATCTTATCCAGCCTGAGCAGGGAACTGTCCTGAAGTTTCTCCCATTTTATTTCTGAAAGTTTGGCTCCAAGTTTGTATTTACTTGTGGCTACAGCCACATGAGTTTGAAGCCAGATTTGACGTTTGGATCTTTGATTCACCAGAAAGTCAGAAAGCTCGCTGTGCGTACATTCTGTACGTGGTTTTACACAGCAGTTACTATGCCTAAGGTCAGCTCGAATTTACACCCAGAAACTTGCCTCCAGACTTACATTTTACAGCTTGTAGCATACAAATAACTGGATGTGGGATAGGAACACCTGCTTTGGGGATGTGGGGTCAGAAAGACTCAGGAGATACAGAACTGGCAATAAATGCGCTTTTGGAATGAACGCCAAAAACTGACAGTTCAAAAGTTCAGCTTTTTGACTCTTCAAAGGGAGCAGTTAGCACAGCTCTTAAAATGGTACACGTAAAGATGGAAGGGAATACAACTTCTCCCAATGGTCTTGAGTGAAAAACAAATCTAATTCATACCATATGAAAGTTGCTGCTCTTCCAATAAAGTTGTTGCCAAGTTGCTGAGAAATGGTGATGGAAGACACACTGAGCAGCGCTGCGAAGGCATTTTGAACTGGTGACTGCTCAGTGACTGCTGCAAGCATGGTCTGCCCTTCTCCGCTGCTCAGATTCCCGGTACTGCCTCGCAGGAGAACAAAGTTTTGCTGTTTGTATCACCTACACAGCGCGGAGGCTCGGTGTAACAGCTGAGATGTGTTTTGCATGCCTCGCAGGCCACAGCCCGTGCGAGTCAGAAGGCTGCAAGCTGGAGACTCGCAGAAACAAAGCAACCCCTCCTTGGGAGGAAAGCGGGATACAAAAACTTCTGGCTGCATCTGCTGCTCGGTGTTGAGTGATGATATGGATGTGGTGTAACACAGCCCCACCTATAAAGCTTCTGTCTCTACTGCACAGGCAGGTCTCCTGGGGAAGGGGCTGGTGCCCTGTTTCTCCAACACCCCATCTCCTTCTGCTCCCCTCCGCCCCTCTCCATGGAAGAGGGGTGGATGCAACACGTGCAGGGAGAGCAGATCGCTGCACATGCCTGACTTTGGCAGCCGGCTCTCTATTTTTCTTTGGCCCTGACAACACACTGATGTTCAGGCTCTCTCATTTCCAAGAGTTTGTGTAATGAGAGCTGCCCTCTACAAACTGCCAGCATGATTACAAATGAAAGAAAGGCACTGAATCAAACCTGAGCCCTAACGCAACAAGAGCAAAACTTGAGAGAAGAACCAAGGAGCCACATGTTAGTGCCCATTGGGCAAATCAGCTTCCTGAAGGCTTCCTGCATGGGCTCAGCCACACCACTTGGGAACTCCACACCTTTGTGAGAAACAGAGGCAGCAATGCCAGGGCCTCACCCATGGGATAAAAGCTGTTTGTGTACTCACCACCTTGCAATAACATCCTGTCTTTAGTTTGGAAAGAATTCCAGACTTACAACAAACCAGGAATGGAAATGATGCTGCCTACAACCATGAGCTCAAAGAGCATCTGCCTGGGAACCTGTGCTATACGTGCTCCTGGCTTTTAAGAGGTGTTTGGGAGCTCGTGGGGAAGCCCCACACTGTGGTGGCGATGGCTCCATTCCCCCCAGCAGCACTTGGGAGAAGCAGGAATCACAGCTCCTGCTTGCCTGGGTTGCCTGCCTGCAGCCCACCTCCAGCTGCCAAGTGTGAGGCATCAGAGAGGCCACCACTGTGGTGTCCTCCAGTTCCACCAGTAAAGTTAAACTGGTGCGACAGGATGGAGAGACTACCTCCTGTTAAGGGCAGACTGTGGTACAAGGTACAACACCAGCTAGTACTTCTGCCAGACAACCTGCTCACTTCCCAGCAGGTCCCTGTGTTGAGAGATACCAGTAGAGCAGTCCTCTCCATTTCTCAAAACAAAGCGGTGACTCTCCTACCTCACCACCCTGCTGCCACATACAGAATAATGTATTTCAGCACAGAGCAGGAGCAAGAAGAGGGATTCTGCAGGAATACTACAGCAGCTCTAGTTATCTCCAGTGCTATATCCTTCAGGCTAGGAGCTTGCAAGTCTTTTCTCTGGCTTCCCTTTTATAAAGATGTTTCTCTAACCAATTTCTTACTTCAGGTAGATTTGGATATTAAAAAAAATAATAATATAAACGTATCTTTGCTGTAGGATTTGAAGGATTCCCTGATAGCTGTGGGAATTGAAGCAGAGTTCCTATTCCTCTTAAAAATATCTTTTTTAATTCCTGCTTACGTGATTAGGTCTTGAAGCACAGATACATTCAATCACCATCTTGGAGTCTATCGTAAATCGTAAATCTCTGCAATAGAAAAGAACTTAAAATGCCTCAGGCAAAGCATTCAATGGGAATGTTTTGACCAAGTAACGCTGTGAGTTAAGTTTGCCTTCACACCTTTATCCAAACGTACAGGGAAGAGCAGTAAGTGACTCTCAAGCAAACTGGGCTGTGACTTACTGGCAGCCCAGGTACCCTGCGATATCCCTTTCACGGGCTGTCACCTCCAGACTTCTCAGGCACCGCAAGGCTCTGCAGTTCCTCAGATGCATCTGGGATCCAAGCTCTTAGAAACACCTCCAAGACTGAGCTACCTAAATTGCTGGAAACTTCCGTGGGAGTGAATGGAAATCAATTGAATTCCAGCTTATGTCAAATACAGCTTAAATCACCAGGGGATCAGATTAAGTTCCATCAGTACAAGACAGGTTTAAAATAAGTGTCTGCACGAGCTTCTCTAGCAGTTCAGTGAAACAAATTAAGCCAAGTTTTTAGCAGCACTGCCTGCTCTGAGTCATAGCTTTTAGGCCCCGATCCTCATACTCGAGCTTATTACTGAAACAAGCTTATTACTACAAACAAGACCAGGGGGATCTGGCTCCATCAGGGCCACGCCAAGGTAACCGTACCAGGAGCACTGCGTGGTACCAGAGGTCCACGTCTCCTGCCTAAGGCCCCTTAGGCCTTACCCTCTGCCAAAATTCCTTCCATGTACCCAAACTGCTTTCCAGCATGACACTGCAACTTAGCTATGTTTTCATAACGAGCTACCTCAGCATTATGTTTATTTCTAATCTATTAGTGCCTAGGCAACCCCTTTTCACATACTGGCTGCTCTGCAACCATTTAACGGCTGTCTTCGCTTCCTCAGAAACTACAAAAAAAAAAGTTTGCAGCACAGGAGAGAGCCATCAGGGAAACAGCGAGGAAGGCTCGGCTCCTCTTCTCTTGGCAGGTTCATAATCATATGCTGTTGCAGAGATTGCGGTTCTCGCTGTTGGTTGGATGCTGAAGTGGAACACAGCATTTTCAAGCTTGCTTTTACACTGCGCTACCAACAAGGCACATGCATTCCAAGATGTGCATAACGACAGTATAAAAATAGGTAGATTAAAAGGGTGGGGGGGAAGAAGACAGAGTTATATTTAATTATTCTCTATTTTCTTCATGTTAAAGAATCATCTCTGACACATGCCCAGATAAAGAAAGCAAAGCCTCCAGCCGCAAAATCAATGCCAACTCTTTTCTAATATACTCCCAGTTCACAGCACGTAGCATCCTGCAAAACCCAGCCTTGTGCCCACAAAGGATGATACTCATTTGTTTGCAGTTACTGTGAGGATGAAGGAAGAAGTGAGGGAGGGAGGACCTGTACAAAAAGAAATTGTGCTCTGTGCTCTGAAGCTGGTAAGACTCGAGTTTAAAACTGATGCTCCCCAGCAGCAAATCTGGTGTGCTTCTTGTTGAGCAATCTTGCTCTTTGGGATTGCTACTCTGGTAAACAAGAGGGTTAAGCTTTATCCTTCTGAGACAGGACGAAGCATTTCCTAGGGCTGCCATGCCCACCCATCACTCCTCTGAGATATTCTCAGCCTTGTGCCTAACCCCCAAATCACCACGTGCTTACAATCAGGTGCCTGCCCTCACTGAACTCGTCCTGGAAGCAGGAGCATGGGGCTGCATCAGGACTGCAGTCTCAAGCTGGAGGTGGAGAGCAGCAGGGCAAGAGCAGCGCCTGCACCGAGGCGAGGCAGGCTGCACCATGCTGATCTGGCTGCCTCGGTGCGACAGCTGAGCTCTGCTGGCCTCTGCGCATCACTAACGCGTCTGCAAAAGCACAAGCGCTGCTCGCAGCGCCACTGGTCGGGTCCGAGGTGTGAGAAGCAGGAGCGGGAGGCCTGCAGAGAATCACAGGTTTTTCAAGTGGCACTTCACACCCCAGCGAATGCAAATGCTTGCAGCTTTGGGGCTCAGGACATGCACACGCAGGCGACCGAGTCAGGACACCGCATAACTGCCTTCATTCCAGCTCCTTATGTCTTCTGGAGAGCAGGCTGAAGCAGACGGGCCCCGTTGTACCACCAACTGTCCTGTTACTGCCCCTGAATGACAAACACATCGGGACTCTAACACTGGCGGCCCTCCTTTGGCTGCGAGTCCCCTTCCAGGAGGAGGCCGTGCGGAACGGCGGGAGCTGCTGACGGCACGGGGGGTGCTGCAGCCAGCCAAGGCGCCCGGGCTGCGGGAGATGGAGTTGGAAGGCGGGGGCAGCCCAAGGCCCAGGCGCCGCGCACGCATGGCCGGTGATCTGTGGGGTTCAGGCTGTCAGCTCCTGAAGGTCCACCGACTTGGCAGGCAACGCTCCCTGCCCCTTCTGTGCTGACAGAGAGCTAGGTGCCAAAACCGCTCCCCACGCTGGCTGTGTTTCAGAGGGTGAGGGGAAGGTGAGAGCCGGACTGCGCCGCAGCTTGCCAGCCACCACGATTTCTTCCTGAAAACTGAATGCGGTATGGGCTTACCCTGTGTGAAGGACCTTGCTTACTTAAGTGGCATCACTTTTTGAATCCCTTCTCAACCGTTTGATACTGATGTTTTCAGCTAGGGGCTGGCATCTGCATAAAAAGAGGGGTTTCAAAAGTCATTTCCTCTTCACTCACTCAGCCCTCGGGTTTAACTCCATCCTCCTGGCAATTCTGGGTTTCTGTGAAGTTCACGTTTTGCTTTTTCTGTGTGCTGTGCAAAGGGGACCATGGCAAGGTGGGTGTAAATACTGCAGAAGCAGCACTATCACATTTAGCCTTAGAGATTTTCTCTTCTTTTAAACTTCTTAAATTTTGGATTAAAAAAAAAAAAAGTAATGATCCTCCAGTACCTTAACCCAAACCCATATTTTCCTTCATCTCACTTTTCTAGTGACAGGAGAGGTAGCTGAGCTCTTCTCCCCCAAAGATTTCAATTTCCAACTAAAAAGTGATGATATCCCCAGTCTTTTAATGGTTTCCCTTTACGGGACCAGCTCTGAATATAAATAAAAGATCAACAAGCTACGCTCACCATTTATAAAAAATATTCCAACACAGGAACTTCTCTTTTTGTACCCTGAGAAGTCATTTAAATGTAGCTCATTGCTACATATGTATAATTCCTAAACAAACATAATGAAAAGAACTATGCAAGTTTTCACATAAATCCCATCTTTCCATGTGCAATTGAATAGATAAATGTCATTTGTGGACGTCACAACCCAATTAAATGTCCTTCATCTTATAATTTTAGGGGTATGGTGCCTGTTCAGGGGCTCCCAAGTTTACAGCTCTGGCATTTTTTCAGTCACCCCATTTCATCTAAGAGAAAGGTTTTATCCCTACACTCGGCTTCACGTGGATTGCATTCGGCTCTGCCCTAACGGTAAGATAGAGTTTTATATTTATGACATCCCTCTCATGTGAGCTACTCTAGACACTTTTGTTCAGCCCCAATGTTTCTTGGAGAGGGAAGTCAGAAGCTAGCCGTGCCAACTACACAGCTCGTGGTGCCTTTTCCTACTGCACCGCCTTCCCCGCTGTGACCAGGGTAAGGAGGAGAGCCCTGGGGACGTGTCCGTGGGACCCTCCCTGTGCAGGAGGACGTGCCACGCTCTGGGGACACGACTAGGAGCCGCTGATCTCCTCCAGGACCATCCACTGGGCACCACTTCTGCCCTCAGGTCTACCTGGCTTCAGATTTGAATATCCACCCTTATTCCAGCACAGAATTAACGCTTTCCAGGAAGTGGAAAACTGCCCACTGCTAGATGACACCTTTGTAGTTTGTATAGAAAAACCAGAGTTCAGTTATTGGATGAAAAGCTTTCAGAGGGAAACAACAGAAACTTTAATGAGACTTGACCTACACTGGAAAGGAGCCAGCAGCAAAGAACCAGAAGGGTTTTGCTAGACTCCTTACTGCCTAGGAGAAGCCTAGAGTAATGGGTAGGAAGGGAGATAGCCATATTCACAGACTATAATAAAGTCAGGAAGGTAAATAACAAACAACTACGCAGTCAGACACAGAAGGGCTTAGATCACTCAAGTACCTGGGCTCGAAGATAGCAAATGCTAGCAATCAGTGCAGATAAATGAAGAAGGCTGACTCTTGAGCAAGGAACAGAGAATTAGTATCTGCTAAGGTGAAAAAACGCAGAAAGACATTGGCAAGGGAGAGGCTTCTGAAGCACGGAGAAGATTTCCCCAAGCTACCGACACAAAGAGCATCTCTGCAGCAAAGGAAACAAGCAAGCAAAGAGCTCCTACAAGTCGCTCAGCTCAACAGAAAGACGAGGGGAGCTAAGAGAGACGCACGGTGCTCTCGGCACCCTTCGGCAATACTAACTGTACTGCGAGGCACTGGCTGAAGACATGTGAGAGCAGGAAGGCAATGGAAATGCTACAGGTGTGATTTATTACAACTACAGGGCACCTCCATCAAATATGGAGATGAACACAATTGTCTTCCTCATCATCCAGAAACACAGGCATTTACTTTCTGTACCGTACAGTGCCTTTCACTTTTAATTGTATTTTTTTCTTGGCTTTGGCATCACCACCTGCTACTCCATTTGACAGCTTTGCCTAACAATAGGCTGTACATAAATGTTCTAATTTCACAGGCTTTTTTTTTCTTCTTTTAAATCAAATCAAATCCATGCTTACTGTAACATGGCTCTCAGCTGAACGGGACCTGAACCTAGCATCCTTTCCCCTGTGACCATCACAAAAGTACTTGTGCATTGTGGCAGTAACCAACCAGACATATATTTCAGCAACCCTCCTCTGAAAAACTGCAGAAGACACATTGTTCTCACGGGGGGAATGTAAGGCTCCAACAGATCCTCCATCCTAATTAAGCGGATTGTTAGCTAACACCAGAGAGGAGCCAGAGAGCACCTTTTTTTTCTGTTTAAGCAACACACTTTGTGAAAAAGAATATTTTTCTCTGCAAGCACTGAGGCGAGGGAAGCTGGCTGTGTCATGACAAACTCTTATTTTAACCCTGATCAAATGCAGGACAAGGGTCGCTGGTGCAGGGAAGAAGCCGGGCTCCTTAAAACAACATGGATCACTCACTGCATGTTACTGCCAATGTTATTGCCACCCAGATATAAATATGTACGTGGACTATCATTTTCTTGTAACAAATGGTAAAAGATATCCTGGTGACAGTGAGGCAGTCATGGAGAAAGGATTACTTTATCACCTACCTATGACTATGTTTCCCAAGCAACGTTCTCGCCAATCAGATGCCCTGGGTGATCATTAGTTCTTGCACATGGCAGCAATGAAATTGTCCCTTAAAGTAAATCATTCAAGGATTTTTATAATCTGAAATAAAATTTTCTAATATTTTTTTCCTAAGTTTTCCAGGTTTAGGGTTTTAATCTTTTATTATTTATTGTACGGCAGTTGTGAAGGGCATGATGAGAAGCCCTGTGTAAATAGTTGTCGTTGGAGGACCAGTGCATGACAATGCTGCATTTAAGAAATTAATGATTTTTTCCTTTCTCTTATTATCTCAATGTTCTTTGTGAGGATGTTCAAATTGAACAGAAACCAATAATAGTAAAACAAAACTCACTAAAGCTTCACTTTGGCTTCTGTGTATTTTCCCACCTCGTGGCTAAAGTTGCTGATAAATATTCTTTTGAAATTGTACCGGAGGAGGAGAACAGCATATATATTTTCTTTTCTCACATTTAGAGTATCAAATTCGAAGAACACGATTTTCTGCTGCTTGAGATAGAGTATTCCTCTATTTTCATACTCTCTAGGATTTATTGCTCTTTATAGCTACTACCAACACAATTTAACCTTTGCTATCTTCACCTCTGGTAATTTTTTCTGTCCCACCAGAGCCTGAATTACATGCTAATCATAGCAAAATACCGGACATTCTCTTAACTGTGGGCTTAAAAATAATCCTCTTTCAATAGAAAAAGACATAAAATACCTCATTAGACCAATAGCACTACCAGGCACAATCCATCCTAGAGTATAAAAAAAATTATGCTACGCGTCATTTCTTTCTAGCTGAATTCTCTGACACCTGGAACTTGGAGCGAGCGTTGTGGTGTGAGCCTGCTGCTGACCTGGACACAGAGCAGCTCCGGTGCTTACTGCAGGGCTTCATCCTGCTCGCCTGAACAAGGCTCGGACAGGAGGAAGGTCAAAGCATGTTATTGAAGCACCTGAACGTTAAGGGCTCGATTAAAAGGGAGTGACTTGGCCCCTGCGTATAAAAAAAAAAAAAAAAAAAAAAAAAAGGAAAAAAAGGGAAAAAACCAACCTACAATAATGACTTGCTTCTTCAGAGCAGCTCACGTCAATGTGTGTTTGCCAGGTCTGATCCACAGCGGCTTTGAAATCCTTCAGACCAATCCCCCATCTTGCAAGAAGGCAGCAGAGGCTCTGCCCAGCACTTCAGACTGTTCTACGTCCTTCACAGCTTTTTTATCAGCTTGACTGTATGTCCTACATTAGGACCAAATCCATACACTACTAAGGACATATAATTCATCCCAAATGATCAAGGATAATTATATGCTTAAAGAGCAATATGCAAAGGTTCTCCTACAGATAATTAAGGAGAAAACTCACAGTTCACCCATGTGGGAAGTTAGCCAGGAAGTGCAGACATACTTTGGGAATTCATCCATTATTTATAATCTGCAGTGTCTTGTCAAAAACCCTAAATGAAAAGTTAAAGCTTTAACACATTCTCCAGCATACTGCTGGGCCATCACCTCCCATTAGTTTTTAAGTAACACTCCCATTGGGCCAGATTCATCAGAAGGTTTCCTGGCACCTGCTTAAACCCCCTGGACCTCGGTGAGGCGTCAGCGCAAGGAAGCTCACGATCGGCCACTGTCGCTGCCCTCGCCCTGGGATCCTGCCAGAGGCGCACAAACACGGCCCCGCATCCAGATGAGAGCCGGGGGTGAGCCCTCACTGACCCCATCTCAGCCACCCAGGCAGAGCTTTCTCTCCCCACCGCCTCCGACAGCACGCTCAGACAAGTGCCCCAGCTCTTACCCTTGCCACCGATGTGCGCGGATGCTGCAAAACGTGTGAGGGGCTGACCGCAACGTGACTGCCGGCAGGGCAGAACTGAGCGGTGGTCGTACATCACAAATACCAGTGGTGACAAAACAATGCCACTTCTGGTTGGCACCATGGCACTGCCCTTGGTTTCCTATTGGAAATGTCCTCCCATTTCATTTCCCTTTTCCCTTAAAAACAAAAAACACCACCAGGCTACCAGTACAACTCTAGAAGGACCCTCCAGTATTTCAATTAAAATAGCTCATCTTTAGACCTATTTTTTTTCCTGGACACCCCTACACTTCCCATTCGCAGCCGAGGCACAAAACCCAATTAGTTATTAATTGAGGCACGTTAAAATTCATTAACTCTGCGTGTGAAGCTTAAGCTATAATTAACTGTCTTCCCAGGCTTTTGTTCTTTAATCTCCAGGTAGAAGGTCCCATTGTTAATAAGAAAGATAACGCACAATCCTACAATCTCTCTCGTGGGTAGATAGCTTAGCTCTGGTGGTGGCAATGTGACATTAACCCCAGCGGGGACTTCTCTTGTTAATGCCGTCCTGTCAGCTATCGAACGTTGTGCACCACATGTGAATTGAAGCATATTTTGAAAGGACAGGGGCACAAGAAAAAAACAACAATGAAAATGTTTTTTGAAAGGTCATTTTCAACAAGCTCAATGTCCTGCTACAGGACACGTATACCAGTCTCATTACTACATGCATATCTTTCCTTCCAGCTTCGCCTCTGCAAGAATTTTCATTTTAAAGAGCTACTAAAAAAGCAGCTCAAGGCAAGTTCTTGTTTCACATATGGAACAGCACGAAGCCAACCTTTATTTTAAAGCAAAATGAACGCAGAAATTAAGTTACATGTCAAGTTCCAAGGCTTAGCATTGCAGCAATTGCTCTGGAATTTGCATACATTTCTGCTACTTCTCCACTCACTGAATGGATGCCCAGGCTTGCAAAGAAATCAGCTCAAACCTAACTTACATAAAAAGCGCCTCTTCCCAAATGGAGCTGCTTTTAGGATGGAATTTCACAAGTGGTTCAGTGGAAGCAGCTTCCCACTTCTAATTTAGGCACCATCTTAGGCAGAAAGCACATCCTGGCTTTAAACCTGAAGATGGTGGATTCTGTCCTCAATAAACAGCACCAGGAAGAGAAGAACAGAAAGAACTGCAATAACTGAAATGAAAATGGCATGCCTTTTGCTTGGTCTTTTGTTGAGGTGCTGACCTACAAGCCATAGCACCACAGTGCTTTGACCAAATAAAAAAAGTACAGGTGAAGCGGAAAGAAGAGACAGAACAAGCTGCTGCTGGGGCTGGGTAGCCTTCCAAGCTCAGCCATCACTTATTTCACACACGCTTTTTGCAGTAACAGCCGAGATGCTGCATGCACTGGAAGGACTGCTCCCAAGGGGCACAACAAGCGGGCAGAGGCGGTGCCTGTACCCAGGGGGACAAGGGAAGCTCTGCCTTGAGTTTCAGGCCTGCAGCATCTCTCCAGATCTGGGAGGTGAGCTCTAAATGTATTTTCTCAAAGTCTCTGCTCCTTCCCGAAGACCTGTGCTGCTGCTAAGAGCCGATTCACTTCACCAAAACCAAAGGTTGCCATCCAGCCACGGGCAGCCAGGGGCTGGGGCCGGTCAGCGCGGGGAGGCAATGGAGCCAGGACTCTGCTTCCACTCGTTCCCCCCACCCCCTCACTTCTGCAATGTGCCAGCCTACACATTGGAGCTGGCACAGAGGGAAGGCAATCTGTGCCAGAAAACAAGTCTGGTGCAGATTATTTCCCTGCTGGAGCAATGAGGAAGCCATAGAGACTTTGGGAGTCGCAATATGGTTGCTAACCCCGTTCCTGCTGCAATGCAATCATGCGCTGCTTCCTGCGGGGGCTGGACTGTCTGCGGGGCCCCCATCCAGCCAACGGTGCGGAGAGCGGCAGGAGAAGCACTGGTGGTGCAGTAAGTCTGAAGGAGATTTCCCCAGGCTCTAACAAAGCTTTCAGAGCTGTATGAATGTCTGTACGGGCTGCACACACTCATCCAGCATCAAGAGCACTCCAGGTACCAATTCCAAGACATCTGGGGGAAGCAGCTGGAAGAAGCAGCAGCAGCAAAGGAAAAGGCAACTGGAAATCAGAGAGTGCAGTCAAGACACAACCAGATTTTTGCAGTATTGTGTATGCATGCTACAATTTGTATTATTTGGCTTCACGTCATGTGCAGACACCATGTGTCCACCCGTTGAGATGTGCCTTTAACAGGTGGCCTGTGCCTGTCTGGAGATGGCACCATCCACTGCATTGCAGGTCTTGCATCCACCCATACACACGTTAACCCAGGCGGTCAGCTCCACTCTCCCTTCACTTCTCCCTCTGTGGCTGTGCCAGGGACCTGTGGATACTGGAGGGCAAAAGCTCAGGCAACTGCTTCAGGCCTCGAAGCCATCGGTCCATGGCAGGGCTGCCCGAACACACTGCTGGGACAGAGACTTATCCGTCAGCAGGGCAGGCAGAGCCAGCCTTGGGTGTTGCTTACTCATCTTCCCACCCGACTTTGTAGCAGCGCTGACGAATTCATTTCTCTGTGTTGAGGAGTCAGGGAAGCAAACAAGGCTTTTGTGAAAGCCCAGGGAAAAAAAATTGCAGTGACCTTGCACAATTTTTCACATGCCTCTGTATCAATCACAGACGTCCTACCCTCATAAGCTGGAAAAGTAGCGCTAATACCAATATTGATGATGCTGTCAAGCCTTCACAATAGGTGCCTGACAGCGCCGTGTAAGCCAGAGATACGGAGAGTTCAGGCAATCAATAGCTTGCAAAGTCTCATGCAGAAAGAGCCACTCAGTGCAAACACAGAAGACGCCGTGGAAAATGTCTTCCTTCTCTTTTCTAATCTTGAAAGGATTAATGCTTAAGGGAATCACCTACCTCGAAATCTGCCAGCAATATGCTTTTTTTCACAGGAGAATACCAAAACAATTAAGCCCTGTTTCTGCCAAGGAGCATCTGGGGTTGAGAATTAGCAGCTCTCTGTTGTGAGAAGCAGCTAAACAGAAAGCAGAGGATGGTAACAATCGTACTGCACTTCCAACCTGGAGCCCTGGGAACGCTGTGTTGAATTTGCTTGCCGTTTCTGGATTTTCCTCCTATGGGCCTGTAAGCTAACAGATCACCTCATCAAGAAGCCTGTCTCTGCTCTAAATCCAGGTGGCTTCATTACTCTATCAAAATATTAATAGCGGTGTTATAAGATCAACATTTGTTTTGCCAAGAGCAATGAATAATGCAAACAGTACCGCCTAAAATCATTATTATTTTATTTAGATCAGAGGCTGAGAGCCACCCTCTGATCCGGTGCCAAAACTGGAAGAAAACGAAGAGCGTTTAGAGCTGGTAAAAGGTAAAGGATACAAAGGCACAGAGAACCAACTGCTTCATTTATCAACTCAGTGCAGAAAGTCAGCAGCCGCAGCACATTCCCCAACCTACTACCAAATACACCCTATTTTCATTTCCTTTCACCTTTGGAGCCCGTGTACTCCAGCAGCTGAGGAACGCTCATTTCTAGAGGAAAGAAGTTTTTTGGTTTCCTTCTTTCTGAAAGCACTGACCCAAAAACTCTATCATTAGTAACAATAATTAAAAGGTGCCATAAGAGGGAGTGTATGGATGATTGCCACTAAAAGGAACAGTCTCATTAATTTATTACAGATTTTTAACTTGGCTTCATTAGGACATGTCTGTTGAAGGCCATTTAGGACTCTGGGGATGTTCCTGTACTTCAGTGACTCCCTCAGTGTTGTCACAAAGAAGGAAGGCAAGTAAGATCTGTTGGCTAGTATGCAGTTTTGTGTAGGTAGCCAGGAAATTTATAATTTTGTCAGTCTTGCATCCAAGCAGAAGCACCCTCTTGAAATCGAGGACCTGACTGATTGAGCAGCCATTCAAACAAGCGCTGTGAACACCGGTCCCTCTAGCACAAGAGGATTTCGGAGCATCTTTTGTTGCCTCTCTAAACCTGCCAGCCTTCATATGGCCACAGAAACATACCAGCGTGGCTCCCAAAGGCCCAACACGTCGGGCTACCCCAACAGTGACTGTCTTTCCGTGGCATCTGGGCACCCCATTCCACTCAGCCTCTTCGGAGAAACTTGTTTTCCTAAATCTTCCTGATAAAAACACCCCAAGTTCGCTCTCAAAGGCAGCTTTTAATTGGGACGTGGGAAAGGCACAGCAGCCCTACGAATCATAAATAATGATGAGCACTTGGGAGAAGTTTCCCTCATTAGACAATACCCATAAAGCAGAGTTAACTAATAATTAACAAATCTAGCAGATAGTAAGTATGCAGCCCTCTCTAATGGAGCAGAAGACAGGGAAATATTAAAGAAATGCTAACAGCTGGCTTGTTAATACTCCGAGAGCCAATTTCCTACGTAAGACTCAAATGGGAAAGCAGAATTGTAATTAAAGTCTATTTTGAGATAAACAGGAAAAAATACCCCACCTCATGAATCATACCTTTTATTATACACGTATTTGGCACCTACTGGCCCACCAAATCTCCCTGGTCAAGGAAGAAAGTGCCCTGGGCCCGCTTCTGAGTTCCTGCAAGGGGCTTTCAGCAGGACGGAGCACTAAATTAGGAGGAAAGGGCCCTCGGAAAGCACTTGAGCACAGCGAGGCTTTTCGGCAGATGTGGGCTGTGGACTCACCATGAGACCAGGAAAACAGAGCAGGAAATGCTAGCATTCCCTCCCTTCACTTCCACAAAGACTAGGAGCTGGACCAAGAGTCCATGCCTGATCTTCACAGCCACGGAGCAGCACGGCCATGTGCCTGGCAGCGAGAAGCAAGGCCACGTCCTGCACAGGCATCTCAGGTGACTTCCAGCCTGCTGCAGTTGCTTGGAAATCGGCTTTAAGAAATGATGTTCTATTACTTTGATGGTAGGAAAATACTTCCATATCAGCACGGTTTAAAAATAACTTATTCTTGCTTGTAAGCATTTTTCAGGAATTCTTTAAGGTGTGTGCCTCAAAGGAAAATTTCTACAATTAATTTCACAAAAATATATAAAAGAATTGCTTCTCTTTTCATTTCTGTGAGCAGTCGGATTCATTTCCATGTATACTTTTCCTCTAATTGCAGTCAGAAAGAAAAGGCTCGGGTCTTTCATCAGATACCATCCAGAGTGAGATATCAGGGTTAAATCCACCCTGAATGGTAAAAGCAAATTAATCTAGGCTGATAAAGCGTGAGCCTTTAGTTGCCAGGAATCCGCTAAAGCCCCAATCTGCAGAGATTTATTCCTGCACTTCATTTCAAGAACACAGCCAGCCTGCCTCCCTCCAACCCAGCACAACTCCACTTTATACATTCATATATTTGTTTTCCCAACTGAAATGCAAAGAAAGGATTTTCTACCCATCATCAGCTTTGTAGATAGCCTGTACCTAAGAAACTCATACAGAAAGGAGTCTTTAATTAGTTTAAAACAGCGCTGAATGCATGCCTTCATAGTGCTCTGAAGTAAAACCAAAAGTGCCACCAGTCTTTAAGGTGTTCAAATCACAAATGTTTTAAGCAGCAAAGAGACAAACTGCATGTTCTAGAGCACTGAATGTCTAAATATTGTCCTTCCCTCCCCCCAAAAAAAAAACAACCAACCAACCAACCAAACAAACAAACAAACAACGACTATTCCATTGCAATTTTGAAGAATGGGCTTCTTTTCATATCCAAAGATTTATTTTTTGTTTTATCACCAACCTGACACTGTCAAGCAAGTCAGAAAGGTGAGACTGGACTTTCCAGTCCAAAGACTAGGCCACTTTCCAGTCCAGTCTCTGGAAAAACTGAAGGCACTGGAAAGCCTTCTGTTTAAAGCTCTGGGATGCAAAATCTACTAATTCTCTGACCTGACGTCAGCTAGCAAACACAAACAGCCCCGGACATCTGATTTGAAGCCCAGGCTAAATGTATTTGTGAGAGAAAGCAGGGTCCTGATATTAATAGTTTCCTACAGGGAAAAGAAAGGAATGTCTCCTGAATGGCTCCTCTGCCCCTTGCTGAAGAGAAGACTTGAAGCAAGAGAAAAATGTACACAGACATCCTACAGTACATACAGCAGATTCAAGAGCATTCCTACTCTTTTGGGAATAAAGCAGAGTATTTCTTGCCTGATCAAGGGCAAGTTCTCAGAATCTGCAGGGTTCCTCACCTCATCTGCACCGTGAAAGACTAATCCCTAATAGACGGTGAGGATTTGTCGAGGACTCAGCAAAGCAGTGACAGGAGCCACCGTGCTCTGGTCCTGCCTAGCTGCTGGTGAACGGCTCCAGCACTTGGCCACCTGTAGCACCAGAGCCGGGGAGAGGGAAAGAGATGCAGGGTTTACGACTAGGATCTAAAACAAATTTTATTGGAAACTTTTATGTCTGTAGGTTTGAGTAGTTTTTATAGAGAGGAGTTCTGAAAACTGCCATAAAATTTTGCCTTGGGGGTTATGATTACATTTGTATCTTTCCCAAACTTGTATAAATAAAGACGACAGTTTTTACTGTAGAAGCTTAAAAGGTTAGAGACGTATTTGGGTCTGTGATGAACCTTTTATAGATGTGATGTTATAAGAATTTATTCTTAAATATCTATAAAAAAAAATACAACTTTACATTTCTTGATAAAGCAGTGGCGATTAGAAAAAGAGCTATGTGGCAGAGGTGGCTGCATCGCTTCTGACTTCCTTTCTGTTAAAATAATGCTTTGTTAATTTTTTGTTGACCGGAAGCAATTAACTAATTTGCATTCTGTCAGAGGAGGAATGTTTTTTCTAAGGATGCTTCCTGGTCTCCTGGCGTTTCACGTGAGATTCCCCTCACACCTGATTTAGGTCATGAGTTGGTATAAAACCTCTTTATGAGGGACTGGCACCTCATATACTTATACCTTTGTAAATATGCCGTATGATTTTTGTACAAGTAAACATAATACCTATGTTTTACGTAGCATATGCAAAGCTAAAAACATTGAAGGACTCACCGCTGTTGGACCTGCTATGGTTTTCCCTTCCACGCTTCTCCTGGTTGATGCTGTATATTTTCCTGTGGGGTTCGCTCTCCCTTTCTCCCCTCTCTCCCACACATCCGTACATTCATGCCCATAACCAATTACTCTCCAAAGTTTGGCAGTGACAGGAACGCAAGAGCAAATGCTTCCAGTTCCAGGAGCACTTTGTACTGGTTAAAACAAGCATCCCAATGGGTCCCAGGGGAGTGAGGTAAACCACAGCAGTGGGGCTCTTTATTGGGATTAATACACTTATTTTGCAAACACGGAACAAATTGTTTGTAAAGTGAACACTTGAACACTGGAAACAAGGACTATTGAACCTGCTCCCTCTTCTCAAGCACAACCACAGTAGGATTTCAAATTTCAATGAAATGAGCGATAATCTTATTTGTTGCAGATAGGATGACTAATTAGTGAGGAAAACTCCTTGAAAGCATTCAGTGCAAGCAGTTCTCTCTGAACGCAGTGCACGGCACAGCGGGGCACTGAGCACTGCACTGGCATGGATACACACTACTCTGCACCATTTGCATGTGTCCCTGAGGAGGCATGCTGATTAAACTGGGCCTTCATGAAGTTAAGCAACTCAACCATGCACCTGAATGAAACTTTTTGCCCACAAATACCTTAAAATCAAACAAATTAGACACCTTCATTCCAAAACATACGTGTACATTTTAAGGCAAGTATTCACAATGAATTACCACGCTGCATAAACAGTGATAGACATAACGTAAACATGAAATCAAGGTATCCAAACAGAAATAGAACGTTAAAACCATATAAACAGGCATAAAAAGAGAAAAAAAAAAAAGCCAAGAAACAGCCCTCTTTTTATTTTCTTCTTTATTTCAAGAAACTTCCCTTTCTCTTACCTTGATTTCCTCTTGATCAGAAGAATTGTGTGTTGCAGTAACAGTGAAACATGGACTTAACAGAATGCCATTGGAAATCATAATATTTACGTCCAGTTGTTGTACTTGATTCAGAGTTAAAGTAATTTTTACTAATCGCCTTTTCATCTCACACAATGGTTCCAGCTAAGTAAGATTTAAATATCTCTTACCTTAGAGTCCTCATCTCGTGTGCTGCCTCATGACCATACCCTTGGGCAGTCGATCCATGGCTATACTGGGTCACTGGAGATACAGCTGTACTGCAGCATCCAATGCAGACGAGACAGCTGGTGCATGAGGCACTTTAAGAGCCCTGAAAAAGAAATGTGCGGGTTTGAACCATGCCACGGTAAAATATTCTAACATTTTCCAATAAAGAATTTTCCATTCTATGAGAAATACAACTGTAAAAATACAAACTTTTGTGTTGATTAGAATGAAAATAAATTTTGAGG
Organism: Aythya ferina; assembly: GCF_964211825.1. Taxonomy (NCBI): domain Eukaryota; kingdom Metazoa; phylum Chordata; class Aves; order Anseriformes; family Anatidae; genus Aythya; species Aythya ferina. Next base: position 30,848,936 of record NC_140300.1, on the reverse strand, counting down.
CATTGGAGGAAGTATGAAAACTTTCTTTTAATGATTCCAGTGGTAGCTTCTCTTTTGCCACCACCTTTATGCTGTGCGTGGTCAGAATGGAAGGCCAGAAAAGCGAGCCCATCCACTGCTGTGTGTTTGCAGAGAGCCTGCTCTTATAGGCACTCTGGTAATACAACTAATAAATAAGAGGACATGTTATGACTGGTTCCTGGCATTCAAACAATTAAGATTCATTCTACCAAGCACTTCTACATATGCCCAAGCCACACTGGTATCTAAGTTCAACATTTCCTGAATCACTTCATCAAATGATAAAGATTACTGTTAGTTGCATCCATCAGCAGGCTTAACAGAGACCAAAAGGGGACAGGTACCCTATAAGTATTGCACAGCTACCCAGAAACTCAGCTGCTTTACAACAATTCAAAGTTAAGACAACTCTTAATAGAAAATTATCATTTTTTCCTCTTTCCCTGAGGAAGAATCAAGGTCTTAACAAAGTTGGGATGACCAGAGCTAGCTAAAATACACTTCTCTGGGAAAAAGGAGGCTGTAGACACTCATTCCAGCTTTCTTTTTAGAGCAGCTGCTTTCCTCTCTGCATACACCAGCATTCACTTTCATCTTGCTTCTAAACCTGATGCTTATCCTATCAGGAAAAAGCACCAGTAACATGGGAATTTAGGCTGACAATAGACGCACACATTTAAAATGATGAAATGCAAACATTAGCGTCTAAAAGCTCACCAAAATTAAAGACAGCAAACTATTTGCATAAACTATTACCTGTGGAATTAGAGAGACATATTTTTCTTAATAACCTCATCTGTTTTCTGTATTTCAAAGTGAAGAAAAAAAATTTAAACCATCACGATTTTACTCATTATCATCTCTTTAGGTCTTGCTACAGTTATGAATTGCTAATTGTTTGAGCATAAGGCTTCAAGATATCACTGGTGGACACCAGGTTTCAATCCAAGCAAAGCAAAACAAAACAAAAACATTAAAAAGAAGCTCAGTTCTAGTAATTAAAAAAATATATATATATTTATTTTTTAAAAGTTGGTATAACTTTGATTACCTGAAATCCAATTTTAATGAAATGTTTCTGGGGGCCTTCCCACCAAGCAATGATTCTGTTGGGATTGCTTTTGCAGTCCACTAATTTCTAATCATCTCGAAGTAGAAGCAGGAACGCAGAGAAGATTGGGAGAGAGTGACAAACTAAAAATCTCAGCCTCTGGATATGAAAACACTCATTTCAAGAGAAAGGAAGAAATACAGCATCATGTTGTCATGAAAAACAAACTGGGAGCAGTTTTATTTTCCTTCCACAACAAAGAAATAAAATCTTGAAAACTGGTAGAAAACTTACTGGTGCATTTTGCCAAGAGACCTTTTGTGTTAGGAGTCATTTCAACTTGCCCCCACCTGAGGGTTGACACCTGTATGGCTGGTGGAGATGCTCCCCTGCCCTTGCCTTCCACCCCACCAAAACCAAGGACTCAAAACTTCACCGAAGGCTAATTTCTAATTTCTTTAGCTACTCCACTAAACTCTTGGAGGTACCCTGAACAGCATATTTTACATATATTGACAGGGCTCAGAGGACTGTGGCAGCTAAATACTGCCCAAGGGTAAGAAGACATTGAGAGATGGCGGAATATCGCTGGGAGCTGGAGGCTGAAGGCAACAAGCACAATCAAAGCAGCCATTGTTACCTCAGGCCATCTTAGTGCTGCTGTCTCCAGGGAGAGCCTGTGCTTGTTCATTGCCCTTAAAGTGTTACTCTGGATGCTGAAGACTGTGCACAAAGACTTGGATATAAACACCACCTGTCTGCAAGGAAACTTTCAACGTGGAAGCCTTTAGAGACAGCATGGCAGTGGGCTCCAGTTGCTGCACTGAGCTGGGGTCCCCCAGGCCAAACCTGTGGCAGTGAAGCACATGGGGGACCTGCAGGTACTCACGGGTTGAGATGCGACACTGAGCACAGAAGGATGCACAGGGGTGTGCAGGGCTCGCATTTAGGTTACAGGATCTTCGTGGTGCCCCATGAAGGTATGGGGTCGTCCCATGGCTGAAGAGCAGACCAAGGAGGCTGGCTGGCTCCTCAGGGGAGAGCTAGAGGAGGGACCCCATCAAGTCCTGGCAGGCAGATCTGAATGCTGGCCAGCAAAGTTTAGCCCTGATGGTATCTTCTTGCAGTTTATTACACAAATTAATAACGTTCAGAACTCAGCCCTACGTGAATCCCAGCAAGCACTCGCCACTGTGCTGCCTGCAAACGCCAGCCCCAGGCTCTTACTGGGGGAAAAGTGATTTGCGTTTTGTTACAGATGCACCACGGGCACTGCATGGAGCTGCTAGCAAAAGGGGTGTTTTAGTTAACCTTTAGGTTTTCCTCATTAAACTGAGTAGCTGTCACTTTTTTTTTTTTTTTTTTTTTAAATTCCTGCCTTTGAATTGATCGTGTGATGACAAAGAGCTACAAGCAGATTTCTACGTGGTGCTGAAACCACAGTCCAGGAAGAGCCAATTTTTACAGACTGTGTTTTATTAAGTCACTCCTGATTAGCATTGTCACTTAAAACTATCCCAAATAACCAGGATAATGACTGCAAGTCACACTCCAGCTTTATCCTAGCGACTTTAGCAAGTGATGGCTCTGCCAGGAGCCCCACGAGCTGCCCCAGACATTGCTGCCCCACAGCCCCATCTCACAGCAGCATGAGCAGGAACTGGGCAGTGACAGCGGTTTTGCTACCGTGTGCAGGCGGGGGAACACGAGGCAAAGTGAGAGTCACTGTGCTGCTGGGGATGTGCCCAGAAACAAGACAATTAGGAAATGCCAAACAAAACAAGTAGCAGCCGAAACAGAAAGCCTTCACAATGCCTTCACCCGGTTTCAACTTGTTTCTTTTTTTTTTTTTTTTTAAAAAAAAAAAAAAAGAGCTGTTGGATCCAGGCTTGCTTGCAATGTTCTTCTTGTGCTGTGTGCATGGCATCCCAAGCCTAGACCTCAAAGAAGCCAGCAAGCAGAACAAGATGAGATGTGTACATTTCCATTTCCAGATCTACCCTTGGAGAGCGCGGACTCCAAATCGAAACACCAAGGCTGCAAAGTCAGCACCATCCAAGCCCAGTGGCCATTTCCAGAGGACCCAAGTGGAGTTGTGCGGTCCCAAGATACCACCGCAAGCATTGGGCTAACATCAGCCATTCCAGCTGGAGCACTGGTGCTCTGAGCAGGAAGGAAGCAGGGGAACATCCCAGAGGAATTGGGAGATGCAAGGAACCCCCAGGCCTCCATCCCTGCTCAGAGGCACATGCCAGGGGTGCAATATCACTCAAGGGGCATAACCGTGCGGCAAGGCTTACTCTCTACACAGCTGCCACGGACAAACACAGCGATGATTCTCCCCGTGCTGGTGCAGCAAGGCCAAAGCCTCTGGCCAGCCTCCGCCAGGCCTGACTGTCGGGCTCCTCCGGTCTCCTGTTCCCCACACAGGGTGTGCAGACGAGATGATGAAAGCTTCAGGGAGGATATTTTGCCAGCGTCTATCTTTTTATTGTTGTTACAGGTTGGCATCTCCAAAGAGCAAGGAACGGGTGCCAAGTTTATTACTACCCAAGTTTTATGATTTACAACCTGCACAACTGAAGCCTGAAAACACAGCAATTTTGCAGGGTAATTCTGGGAAGTAACTATCCTACAGCACCAATTATTAAAACCACTTGCACACATTAAAGCTATAAAGATTAAAAATATAGCACACTTGTCATTAAATATGTATGCAGTCATGTAATATGTATTATATACCAGTGCAATGGCCAGCCGCATGTGCTCCAGCACAGCCCCATGGAAGGACTGCAAACCCCAAGTCCCAAACCAGCACGCATTTTGTCAAAGCCGAGGAACAAGTTTGTCATGCAAAATAAACACAGATGTTCCAAGCACTGACTGTAGCTTTCAGGCAATGGCTAGGAAAAGAAAGTGCTGTAGGAAAATATGCCGCTCAGTACAAGTCTCCCATCTCTGCACATACTGTACTTCAGCATCAGCTGAGGCTGGATGAGTCATTTAAAGGACATATCCTGTTGTTGTTTTTAATTTCGTTTGCTGCTCATTGTATTTTTTCCTCAATGCTCTGTCTTGAAATGTATTCAAATGGCTCCCCATCCTGATGTGCCTGGCACGCTTTAGTGACACAGACACTCTTTTCTGTGTGGCTTACTAAATCTGCTTCATGTTTTAGAAAGGCTAGAGTTTATTAGCACCTCAGGCCTTGCTTTGCTTTTTTATTGTAATTGTTTTGCTCTTCTCCCTCATTCAGTTCCCCTGAGAAATGAATCATTTTCTATTGTGCTACACACAGGAACATCTTTCAATTTCTCTAAGTACCGCATACAATTCCCATGGCCTAGGTACACGTACGGCTGTAGAAACCACGCACCCATACGCATGCACGCCTGCACCTCCCATTGCTCAGCTTTCAGCCCAGTTTTCATCTTTTTCCAGACAAAAGCACGGTCAGAGTTTCCAGGTAGAGCTAATATTTATGTTGGCTCAGATAAAAAGTTCAACTGAAGCCATGGAAAAACAAAAAAGTTAGATTCTGCCTTAAAAGTATGTTCAAAGGAATCTCCATAGTTGTCGTGCACAACCAAATGGGCGCGGGCTCACACTTTGGCCAGTTCGTTCTTTAGCCATAAGGGAAAATGGTCTGGCTACAAGAGCTCCACGGGGAGATCCAGTCTGCTCTGCCCAGCCACAGGCTCTTCTTTTTTCTCCACCTTAGAACAGTAACAACACCAAGATGATGTTTCTCTGACATACCATGAAAATGATACACGGGGAATAGGAGGCTTTGGGACACTCCGGTAGCAAGGGCCATATGAGAACAATCCCTCCGAGGAAGGATTCTTTTTTTTTTTTTCCTTTCTATAATCCTACAGAAAAACCACCCGCCTTTCAGCTAAACAACCCAGGAAACTACAGATTTTTGTCTCGCGGTTCGACTCGAAGCTTGTTTCTCCAAGTACTCGTATGGATTTTGTGTCTTCAAACGTGTAACGCTGGCATCTCAGCACCAGCTCAAGCAGCAGAACTTAATTCTTGCCACTTCCTATTAAGAGAGCAGCCTTCTTTTTCAGCTAACAAATGCTGCTGCTCTGTACACACTAGCAAAACAGTGAAAGAATAAGTCCATACCCAATTCTCATGCAAACTGCCACTGCTGAAGCTCACAAGCATACTTCACCTGCTCACAGAGTCGCTCCTGATCCCTGCGGGCTGATGCACCAGAAGGTGAAAGCACACCCCCGCATCTCACCTGATGGCATCTCACCTTCCCCAGACAAGAGGAGGCTTTTTGCCTCCAAAATTCAACACAGCAATTCCAGTTGAAGGACAAGGGATCGATTCTGATGGAGGATCAACCCACAGCCACTCCTGCAGCAGTTCAAACCTGTAAGTTTTGCAACTTGCTTTGCTTGTGGCCCTTCTGTCCCTCCCTTGTCCTCCTTTTGCATGAAATATCATTACATCGTCCCCACTCATGACCATGTGCAGACTTGAGAATAAAGCCCTCCTGAAATCCCTTCCTGACTAAGAACATGACACTCATGACTGTATCGTTGGCTTGATTTGGGAAAGCATCTAAGAGAGACTCTCGGCTTCCCATTCTTAATGGCCTGATGCTCTTTTCGCCTTTCCATTCCCTTGCCTTGAGCGTAGCATGGAATGGCTGGGAACAGCGCTGACCAAAAAACAGTGCGTGCTGTCTTCTGAGCCTGCCTTCAGCCAAGGAGCAGAGGAAGGGATGGAACAACTTGAGCCACCCCAGCCTGACTTAACAGAAGAGATCCAGTCTGCATGACCAACCCCGATGAGGAAGCTTTCAGGCTCTTTTAATTCACTGCGAGACACTTGCAGACAGCTGCAGAGAAACAGCTCCAGCGCTGGTGCAGAAGGAGAACGTTTAGACTTGATTTACTGGATACACATATACAAGATGGTCACTAAACCTATCCCAAAATTAAGCTACGACAACCTTGCACTGAAAAATACTCTCCAGGGATTGAGATTGATTGTTAAGTTCAAAAACCAACAAAAAACCTCACAATCCTGCTGAACTCTAAAGACTATTAAACAGCTGCCCAGGCTCTGATTGAATTCCAGTCTTCAGCCCCGAGTAGGGTCCCAAATCAGCAATGCATTAGGCAAACAATGAGCTCACGTATGCGCTAAGCTTGCTATCTTCCTAAACATCCTAATTCTGCAAGGCCCAACAGCGTAACTGCAGCAGCAAGCAGTGCTATTTCCAGCCACGTAGCAATGTCTGTGAAAGCCCTCGCAGGGCTGCTGTGCTGGTCTCAGGCACTTTACATCAATGTAATTTAATTCAGTTCCCTGCCCTGAATAAGCTTTCTTGGCATATGCAAGGGTATGTTGGTAAAACTGTCTGCACGGGGGAGGTTTTTCGTCCCATTGTAATTATGCCACAGATTCAGCCTTGACAAAGATTGACAGACCTGCAACGGGGAAACAAACCACTTACTGTAGATCTTAACTAACTAAATAGAACTAAGCAACAGAGCATGCATTTCCCGTGTCAAGTAGGGAATCTGCCTGGAAATGTGCACAGAATCAGCCGTAGAAGAGGGAAGCACGAACAAAGAAAGCTTCATTGACTAACTCGAAATACATAGATGGGTGCAGGAAACCTGGGATACTTGCAAAGATCTACCCTGAATAGGAAAAGAGGTTAAATTTGTCAAGTAAATTACTTGCAGAACATTCTCCTCCCAGCTCTAGCCAGCAGTAGTGAGTCTGAGACAATGGGTAATTCATTACCCACGCATCTCTGTCTGAACAGGGCAACAGAAGTCATTTGGCGTCTGTAGACCTAATTAGGTGTCATTAAACGGACCGATGCTCATTTTCCTGCTGCACGACTGAAAAGGCAATTTGTTTGTGCGATGCAAAGTTGCAAAGGTAGAAGAAAGCTTTAAAAGCCGCCTCAACTTTGTGTGCCATGAGTGCAATTGAAACTGCTGCAAAGTTGGGGTGCAAATAAGGGGGGGAATGCAACCGAGCAGGCTTTGCCCCCTGCAATTTGTGGGAAGTGTGCAAGCGTGCACAGCTGCTGATGTGCATTTTGCTACTGAAAGCAGCATGCCCCCCACAAAATATACCGAAGCAGCAGAAATCTGGAGGGAAGGAGGCATAAAAATCCCAACATCTGGAAAAAAACCTCCTTAATGAGGTATTTTACATCTTTCTGTGTTTTACGCGCTGCTTCTCATTACAAGAAGAGTGCATAAGCCAGAGTCCTTCGAGGTCAAGGCAGCATTTCCTAGAGAGTCATTCGAGTGCTCTGGCGTAGGTGTAGCAGCCTGGAGGCGTCCAGACAGAACCCAATGCTCAACACCTACCTCCAGGCACGCGAACTGCTCCCAGAGTGCTCGCAGCAGGCTCTGGCTGTAGCTCCCCGTGGCCTCCTCAGTTAATAAAAAGCCTGCTGCAAGACAAAGTGGGGCGAGATGCTCATGACACCTCCTGCTTCTGTGCACAGTCTTTTGTACTGAACATTTGAACTGCAGCCCTAGAAACAACCCAGCATTTTGAAGCTGCCCCAAAACATAGCTTCTGCTCAGCTAAGTAGAGTATGCTAAATCCAGTCCTGTAGACTGTTTGTGGTTTGAGGAGGTCCTCTGAAACGCACGTAACGAGATATTTTTTCTTTACCTAAACCAGTATCTTGCCTGGTTTTCTTTGTACTTCAAACTGTGTAGTTTGAAAAAGCACCAAAGCACCAGAATAAATGATGCTGTCGTCTCAAGTGAGTTTTTTTCTTTTTTGTCTATGGGGTAATATAAATGTTTTAGATATCATATAGGGATATTTAGGAGGCAGACATAGTTTTGAATCTGGAGGAAGGACTGAAGGGTGAAGATGCTTCGGTAAACTAGCAGCTAGAGGCCCAGAGTACATCTAGCCACCACATATAACCAATGTGACCCATATTATGCTGGCCTCTTGATGCTGTAACAGCATTACAAGCATCAACAACAACCTTAAATCATTTTCTGAGATTGCCTTAGCAATGTGCATCTTTCACTAACGCGTTTGTGATGACAGCAGTTCTAGTTTGGAAGCCAGATGCAGTTTTCTAGACCGAAGGCAGCTTCAAGTTCAAGAAGCGGAGGTTTTACCCACCCCACTCCAGAACCTGCAAATTCCACAACTGGAAAGAACTGCAGTCCTGCCTGGCAATTCATTTGTGAAGCCAGTCCTGTGCAGGACCCTGCTGTCCATTCATTAAGCACGCCCAAACCTTGTGTCTTCTCAAAATCTCCCTCTCTGCTCCAAGATCTACACTACCACTGCAGGCTTGCAGGAGAAGCAGGAGGGACTTGCTATTTCTCCTGCTAATGGAGAGGAGAAATGTTAGTGAGGATGATCATGCAGAAGGTTCAAAACAGCCAGAAAAAGGACCTTTGCAGAGCAAGTCATGGATGCCAAAATGTAAATCGATTCAAAACGCAACTGGGCAAAAGAAACGCATGCTGGGTTAAAAGGATACGGATACGGCTGCCAGCCCACAGACACCACAGAAGTCAAGGAAAGGCTCACCATCACATCACATTCAGGCAGAGAGGCTGGTATAGAGGGAGCAAGGTGGTATCATGACATCAGAAGAGTCCCAGCAAGTCCGTAAAGCTTTATCCTGACCGAGCGATGGCGGTCTTTTTTTTTTCCCCTGAGATTCCTGCCAAGTAAAATATTCTCTGCACTGTTTTGATGGAAATTAGCACTGAAATCATTACTGGTACAGTTTCATTTACCAATAAAAGAAAAAATAAAACCAAACGTTTTCTTACAGAAAACCTGTTTGTGTTTATGTTTTCATCAAGACGCTATTTCAAACATGACCTCGGTAAAAATAACCACCAACAGCCCTTAAAATACATCTACGGTAAAGTCTGAGGGGGTGGAAAAAGAAGGAAAGGAGTTCAGTTTGTACATATGCAAAGGAAACAACACGAACATTTTAAAACATAATCTTTCCTTTTTTAATTTACCTCTTAACTAAGCCTTATTAAGCAAGATCCCTTCCTGCGGGCAGGAAGGTAAACACATCTACACTGTGCTTTTTCCTTACAAGCTAAAACAATCTTCTCCTGAACCAAAACTGAGCCAGATGACACCAATATTAATACATAAAAAACATCTACAGGAGCTGCAGATTGCATCTGTGATAGAGGCATCAACTCCTATCAACCTCCAGGGGACTTGCCTACATCCCATTTGTGGTGGTGGTGGTTCCTCACATATTTAGGGTTTCAGTTAAGGTTTTGCTGCATGTGGTGAGTACATTCCAAAACCAAAGGTTCTTGCCATGACTGGTGGCAGCCAGTCTGACTTCAGATACACTGCTCTAGTTACAGTGTGCCTGTGCTACCCTCCAAACAATATCGGTGCTGTTAGCACAAACACACTTTGCTACTTGCAACTCACGCTAACGCTCTTGCAGAAATAACATAAAAACCACCAAACACACCTGAATTTATCCGTTTTCTCCAAGTGTACTGTTCAGCAGCCTGGAATTGAACAAGCCCATCCTCATATTAATTATTCCATGTGCTCCAGCCTCAGTGCAGTACAGAACTGTTCACTGCTGCTTAACACCTTGTTTCAGTGCTGTGTCCGGTGTGCTGCTTCTTCCTTTAATCTACTGAACCTCTTCTTAAAGTCTCTCAAGGTTTGGAACTTGATGCTTTCCCAGCAAAACCACACTTATTGTCTACTTAGCCCACTGGAATGGCACGGGCTTGTTTCTCTCAAGAGAGGGATTTGAGGCAAAGGCAAGTCAAAAAACTCCTCCACT